>NW_027464585.1:51543536-52793536 GCF_043290135.1 Rhipicephalus microplus
GCCGATAGATTTGAAGATATGTTCTGATGGTGGTGAGAGTGGAGCACGACTGTCTCCGTTGCGCAATTGTCTAGCGCGATCGGCTGTTAACCGAAAGCTCGGAGCTTCGAGCCCACCCAGTGGTGGTGCGGCGCTTTTTTTTTCTTTGGGCTGATGGCTTTGAAGATATGTTCTGATGGTGGTGAGAGCGGAGCAGGACTGTCTCCGTGGCGCAATTAGGTAGCGCGATCGCCTGTTAACCGAAAAGTTGGAGGTTCGAGCCCACCCGGTGGTTGTACGGCGCTTTTTTTCTGTGGGCTGATAGCTTTGAAGATATGTTCTGATGGTGGTGAGAATGGAGCAGGACTGTCTCCGTGGCGCAATTGGCTAGGGTGATCGGCTGTTAACCGAAAGGTTGGAGGTTCAAGCCCACCCGGTGGTGGTGCGGTGCTTTTTTTTGGGGCTGATAGCTTTGAAGATATGTTCTGATGGTGGTGAGAGTGGAGCAGGACTGTCTCCATGGCACAATTGGCTAGCGCGATCGGCTGTTAACCGAAAAGTCGGAAGTTCGAGCCCACCCGGTGGTGGTGCGGCGCTTTTTTTTCTTTGGGCGTATAGCTTTGAAGATATGTTCTGATGGTGGTGAGAGTGGAGCTGGATTGTCTCCGTGGCGCAATTGGCTAGCGCGATCGGCTGATAACCGAAAGGTCGGAGGTTCGAGCCCACCCGGTGGTGGTGCGCCACTTTTTTTCTTTGCGCTGATAGCTTTGAAGATATGTTCTGATGGTGGCGAGAGTGGAGCAGGACTATCTCCGTGGCGCCATTGGCTAGCGCGATTGGCTGTTAACCGAAAGGTTGGAGGTTCGAGCCCACCCGGTGGAGGTGCGGTGCTTTTTTTTCTTTGGGCTGATAGCTTTGAAGATATGTTCTGATGGTGGTGAGAGTGGAGCAGGACTGTCTCCGTTGCGCAACTGGCTAGCGCGATCGGCTGTTAACCGAAAGGTTGGAGGTTTGAGCCCACCCGGGAGTGGTGTGTTGCTTTTTTCTTTGCGGTAATAGCTTTGAAGATATGTTCTGATGGTTGTGAGAGTGGAGCAGGACTGTCTTCGTGGCGCAATTGGCTAGCGCGACCGGCTGTTAACCGAAAGGTTGGAGGTTCGAGCCCACCCGGTGGTGGTGCGGCGCTTTTTTTTCTTTGGGGTGATAGCTCTGAAGAAATGTTCTGATGGTGGTGAGAGTGGAGCAGGACTGTCTCCGTGGCGCAAATGGCTAGCGCGATTGGCTGTTAACCGAAAGGTTGGAGGTTCAAGCCCACCCGGTGGTTGTGCGGTGCTTTTTTTTCTTTGGGCTAATAGCTTTGAAGATATGTTCTGCAGGTGGTGAGACAGGAGCAGGACTGTCTCCGTGGCGCAACTGGCTAGCGCGATCGGCTCTTAACCGAAAAGTCGGAGGTTCGAGCCCAACCCGGTGGTGGTGCGGCGCTTTTTTTTCTTTGGGCTGATAGCTTTGTAGATATGTTCTGATGGTGGTGAGAATGGAGCAGGACTGTCTCCGTGGTGCAATTGGCTAGCGCGATCGGCTGTTAATCGAAAGGTTGGAGTTTCGAGCCCACCCGGTGGTGGTGCGGCGCTTTTTTTTAGGCTGATAGCTTTGAAGATATGTTTTGATGGTGGTGTGAGTAGAGCAGGACTGTCTCTGTGGCGCAATTGGCTAGCGCGATCGGCTGTTAACCGAAAGGTTGGAGTTTCGAGCCCTCCCGGGAGTGGTGTGTTGCTTTTTTCTTTGCGCTGATAGCTTTGAAGATATGTTCTGATGGTGGTGTGGGTGGAGCAAGACTGTCTCCGTGGCGCAATTGGCTAGCGTGATCGGCTGTTAACCTAAAGGTTGGAGTTTCGAGCCCTCCCGGGAGTGGTGTGTTGCTTTTTTCTTTGCGGTAATAGCTTTGAAGATATGTTCTGATGGTTGTGAGAGTGTAGGAGGACTGTCTTCGTGGCGCAATTGGCTAGCGCGACCGGCTGTTAACCGGTAGGTTTGAGGTTCGAGCCCACCCGGTGGTGGTGCGGCGCTTTTTTTTCTTTAGGGTGATAGCTCTGAAGAAATGTTCTGACGGTGGTGAGAGTTGAGCACGACTGTCTCCGTGGCGCAATTGGCTAGCGCGATCGGCTGTTAACCGAAAGCTCGGAGCTTCGAGCCCACCCGGTGGTGGTGCGGCGCTTTTTTTCTTTAGGCTGATAGCTTTGAAGATATGTTTTGATGGTGGTGTGAGTAGAGCAGGACTGTCTCTGTGGCGCAATTTGCTAGCGCGATCGGCTGTTAACCGAAAGGTTGGACTTTCGAGCCCTCCCGGGAGTGGTGTGTTGCTTTTTTCTTTGCGCTGATAGCTTTGAAGATATGTTCTGATGGTGGTGTGGGTGGAGCAAGACTGTCTCCGTGGCGGAATTGGCTAGCGCGATCGGCTGTAAACCGAAAGGTTGGAGTTTCGAGCCCTTCCGGGAGTGGTGTGTTGCTTTTTTCTTTGCGCTGATAGCTTTGATGATATGTTCTGATGGTGGTGTGGGTGGAGCACGACTAACTCCGTGGCGCAGTTGGCTAACGCGATCGGCTGTTAACCGAAAGGTTGGAGGTTCGAGCCCATCCGGTGGTGGTTCGGCGCTTTTTTTCTTTGGGGTGATAGCTCTGAAGAAATGTTCTGACGGTGGTGAGAGTGGAGCACGACTAACTCCGTGGCACAGTTGGCTAGCGCGATCGGCTGTTAACCGAAAGTTTGGAGTTCGAGCCCATCCGGTGGTTGTTCGGCGCTTTTTTTTCTTTGGGGTGATAGCTTTGAAGATATGTTATGATGGTGGTGACAATGGAGCAGGACTGTCTCCGTGGCGCAACTGGCTAGCGCGATCGGCTGTTAACCGAAAAGTCGGAGGTTCGAGCCCACCCGGTGGTGGTGCGGCGCTTTTTTTTTCTTTGGGCTGATAGCTTTGTAGATATGTTCTGATGGTGGTAAAAGTGGATCAGGACTGTCTCCGTGGCGCAATTGGCTAGCGCGATCGGCTGTTAACCGAAAGGTTGGAGGTTCGAGCCCACCCGGTGGTGGTGCGGCGCTTTTGTTTGCGCTGATAGCTTTGAAGATATAATCTGATGGTGGTGAGAGTGGAGCAAGACTGTCTCCCAGGCGCAATAGGCTAGCGCGATCGGCTGTTAACCAAAAGGTCGGAGGTTTGAGCCCACCCGGTGGTGGTGCGGCGCTTTTTTTTCTTTGGGCTGATAGCTTTGAAGATATGTTCTGATGGTGGTGAGAGTGGAGCAGGACTGTCTCCGTGGCGCAATTGGGTAGCGCGATCGGCTGTTAACCGAAAAGTTGGAGGTTCTAGCCCACCCGGTGGTTGTGCGGCGCTTTTTTTCTGTGGGCTGATAGCTTTGAAGATAAGTTCTGCTGGTGGTGAGAATGGAGCAGGACTGTCACCGTGGCGCAATTGGCTAGCGTGATCGGCTGTTAACCGAAAAGTTGGAGGTTCGAGCCCACCCGGTGGTGGTGCGGCGCTTTTTCTTCTTTGGGCTGATACCTTTGAAGATATGTTATGACGGTGGTGACAATGGAGCAGGACTGTCTCTGTGGCGCAATGGGCTAGCGCGATCGGCTGTTAACCGAAAGGTTGGAGTTTCGAGCCCACCCAGTGGTGGTGCGGCGCTTTTTTTCTTTAGGCTGATAGCTTTGAAGATATGTTTTGATGGTGTTGTGAGTACAGCAGGACTATCTCCATGGCGCAAATGGCTAGCGCGATTGGCTGTTAACCGAAAGGTTGGAGGTTCAAGCCCACCCGGTGGTGGTGCGGTGTTTTTTTTCTTTGGGCTGATAGCTTTGAAGATATGTTCTAATGGGGGTGAGAGTGGAGCAGGACTGTCTCCGTGGCGCAATTGGCTAGCGCGATCGGCTGTTAACCGAAAAGTCGGAGGTTCGAGCCCACCCGGTGGTGGTGCGGCGCTTTTTTTTTTCTTTGGGCTGATAGCTTTGAAGATATGTTCTGATGGTGGTGAGAGTCGAGCAGGACTGTCTCCGTGGCGCAATTGGCTAGCGCGATCGGCTGTTAACCGAAAGGTTGGAGTTTCGAGCCATCCCCGGAGTGGTGTGTTCCTTTTTTCTTTGCGCCGATAGGTTTGAAGATATGTTCTGATGGTGGTGAGAGTGGAGCACGACTGTCTCCGTGGCCTATTGGCTAGCGCGATCGGCTGTTAACTGAAAGCTCGGAGCTTCGAGCCCACCAAGTGGTGGTGCGGCGCTTTTTTTTTTCTTTGGGCTGATGGCTTTGAAGATATGTTCTGATGGCGGTGAGAGTGGAGCAGGACTGTCCCCTTGGCGCAATTGGGTAGCGCGATCGGCTGTTAACCGAAAAGTAGGAGGTTCGAGCCCACCCGGTGGTTGTGCGGCACTTTTTTTTTCTGTGGGCTGATAGCTTTGAAGATATGTTCTGATGGTGGTGAGAATGGAGCAGGACTGTCTCCGTGGTGCAATTGGCTAGCGCGATCGGCTGTTAACCGAAAGGTTGGAGTTTCGAGCCCACCCGGTGGTGGTGCGGCGCTTTTTTTAAAGCTGATAGCTTTGAAGATATGTTTTGATGGTGGTGTGAGTAGAGCAGGACTGTCTCTGTGGCGCAATTGGCTAGCGCGATCGGCTGTTAACCGAAAGGTTGGAGTTTCGAGCCCTCCCGGGAGTGGTGTGTTGCTTTTTTCTTTGCGCTGATAGCTTTGAAGATATGTTCTGATGGTGGTGTGGGTGGAGCAAGACTGTCTCCGTGGCGCAATTGGCTAGCGCGATCGGCTGTTAACCTATAGGTTGGAGTTTCGAGCCCTCCCGGGAGTGGTGTGTTGCTTTTTTCTTTGCGGTAATAGCTTTGAAGATATGTTCTGATGGTTGTGAGAGTGTAGGAGGACTGTCTTCGTGGCGCAATTGGCTAGCGCGACCGGCTGTTAACCGGTAGGTTTGAGGTTCGAGCCCACCCGGTGGTGGTGCGGCGCTTTTTTTTCTTTAGGGTGATAGCTCTGAAGAAATGTTCTGACGGTGGTGAGAGTGGAGCACGACTGTCTCCGTGGCGCAATTGGCTAGCGCGATCGGCTGTTAACCGAAAGCTCGGAGCTTCGAGCCCACCCGGTGGTGGTGCGGCGCTTTTTTTCTTTAGGCTGATAGCTTTGAAGATATGTTTTGATGGTGGTGTGAGTAGAGCAGGACTGTCTCCGTGGCGCAATTGGCTAGCGCGATTGGCTGTTAACCGAAAGCTCGGAGCTTCGAGCCCACCCAGTGGTGGTGCGGCGCTTTTTTTTTCTTTGGGCTGATGGCTTTGAAGATATGATCTGATGGTGGTGAGAGTGGAGCAGGACTGTCTCCGTGGCGCAATTGGGTAGCGCGATCGGCTGTTAACCGAAAAGTTGGAAGTTCGGGCACACCTGGTGGTTGTGCGGCGCTTTTTTTCTGTGGGCTGATAGCTTTGAAGATATGTTTTGATGGTGGTGAGAGTGGAGCAGGACTGTCTCCGTGGCGCAATTGGGTAGCGCGATCGGCTGTTAACCGAAAAGTTGGAAGTTCGAGCACACCCGGTGGTTGTGCGGCGCTTTTTTTCTGTGGGCTGATAGCTTTGAAGATATGTTTTGATGGTGGTTTGAGTAGAGCAGGACTGTCTCTGTGGCGCGATTGGCTAGCGCGATCGGCTGTTAACCGAAAGGTTGGAGTTTCAAGCCCTCCCTGGAGTGGTGTGTTGCTTTTTTCTTTGCGCTGATAGCTTTGAAGATATGTTCTGATGGTGGTGTGGGTGGAGCACGACTAACTCCGTGGCGCAGTTGGCTAGCGCGATCGGCTGTTAACCGAAAGGTTGGAGGTTCGAGCCCATCCGGTGGTGGTTCGGCGCTTTTTTTTTCTTTGGGGTGATAGCTCTGAAGAAATGTTCTGACGGTGGTGAGAGTGGAGCACGACTGTCTCCGTGGGGCAATTGGCTAGCGCGATCGGCTGTTAACCGAAAGGTTGGAGGTTCGAGCCCACTCGGTGGTGGTTCCGCACTTTTTTTCTTTGTGCTGATAGCTTTGAAGATATGTTCTGATGGTGGTGAGAGTGGAGCAGGACTATCTCCGTGGCGCAAATGTCTAGCGCGATTGGCTGTTAACCGAAAGGTTGGAGGTTCAAGCCCACCCGGTGGTGGTGCGGTGCTTTTTTTCTTTGGGCTGATAGCTTTGAAGATATGTTCTAATGGTGGTGAGAGTGGAGCAGGACTGTCTCCGTGGCGCAATTGGCTAGCGCGATCGGCTGTTAACCGAAAGCTCGGAGCTTCGAGCCCACCTAGTGGTGGTGCGGCGCTTTTTTTTTCTTTGGGCTGATGGCTTTGAAGATATGATCTGATTGTGGTGAGAGCGGAGCAGGAATGTCTTCGTGGCGCAATTGGGTAGCGCGATCGGCTGCTAACCGAAAAGTTGGAGGATCGATCCCATCCGGTGGTGGTTCGGCGCTTTTTTTTCTTCGGGGTGATAGCTCTGAAGAAATGTTCTGACGGTGGTGAGAGTGGAGCACGACTGTCTCCGTGGGGCAATTGGCTAGCGCGATTGGCTGTTAACCGAAAGGTTGGAGGTTCGAGCCCACCCGGTGGTGGTGCGGTGCTTTTTTTCTTTGGGCTGATAGCTTTCAAGATATGTTATAATGGTGGTGAGAGTGGAGCAGGACTGTCTCCGTGGCGCAATTGGCTAGCGCGATCGGCTGTTAACCGAAAGGTTGGAGTTTCGAGCCCTCCTGGGAGTGGTGTGTTCCTTTTTTCTTTGCGCCGATAGATTTGAAGATATGTTCTGATGGTGGTGAGAGTGGAGCACGACTGTCTCCGTTGCGCAATTGTCTAGCGCGATCGGCTGTTAACCGAAAGCTCGGAGCTTCGAGCCCACCCAGTGGTGGTGCGGCGCTTTTTTTTTCTTTGGGCTGATGGCTTTGAAGATATGTTCTGATGGTGGTGAGAGCGGAGCAGGACTGTCTCCGTGGCGCAATTAGGTAGCGCGATCGCCTGTTAACCGAAAAGTTGGAGGTTCGAGCCCACCCGGTGGTTGTACGGCGCTTTTTTTCTGTGGGCTGATAGCTTTGAAGATATGTTCTGATGGTGGTGAGAATGGAGCAGGACTGTCTCCGTGGCGCAATTGGCTAGGGTGATCGGCTGTTAACCGAAAGGTTGGAGGTTCAAGCCCACCCGGTGGTGGTGCGGTGCTTTTTTTTGGGGCTGATAGCTTTGAAGATATGTTCTGATGGTGGTGAGAGTGGAGCAGGACTGTCTCCATGGCACAATTGGCTAGCGCGATCGGCTGTTAACCGAAAAGTCGGAAGTTCGAGCCCACCCGGTGGTGGTGCGGCGCTTTTTTTTCTTTGGGCGTATAGCTTTGAAGATATGTTCTGATGGTGGTGAGAGTGGAGCTGGATTGTCTCCGTGGCGCAATTGGCTAGCGCGATCGGCTGATAACCGAAAGGTCGGAGGTTCGAGCCCACCCGGTGGTGGTGCGCCACTTTTTTTCTTTGCGCTGATAGCTTTGAAGATATGTTCTGATGGTGGCGAGAGTGGAGCAGGACTATCTCCGTGGCGCCATTGGCTAGCGCGATTGGCTGTTAACCGAAAGGTTGGAGGTTCGAGCCCACCCGGTGGAGGTGCGGTGCTTTTTTTTCTTTGGGCTGATAGCTTTGAAGATATGTTCTGATGGTGGTGAGAGTGGAGCAGGACTGTCTCCGTTGCGCAACTGGCTAGCGCGATCGGCTGTTAACCGAAAGGTTGGAGGTTTGAGCCCACCCGGGAGTGGTGTGTTGCTTTTTTCTTTGCGGTAATAGCTTTGAAGATATGTTCTGATGGTTGTGAGAGTGGAGCAGGACTGTCTTCGTGGCGCAATTGGCTAGCGCGACCGGCTGTTAACCGAAAGGTTGGAGGTTCGAGCCCACCCGGTGGTGGTGCGGCGCTTTTTTTTCTTTGGGGTGATAGCTCTGAAGAAATGTTCTGATGGTGGTGAGAGTGGAGCAGGACTGTCTCAGCGGGGCAATTGGCTAGCGCGATCGGCTGTTAACCGAAAGGTTGGAGGTTTGAGCCCACCCGGTGGTGGTGCGGTGCTTTTTTTATTTGGGCTGATAGCTTTGAAGATATGTTCTAATGGTGGTGAGTGTGGAGCAGGACTGTCTCCGTGGCGCAATTGGCTTGCGCGATCGGCTGTTAACCGAAAGGTTGGAGTTTCGAGACCTCCCGGGAGTTGTGTGTTGCTTTTTTTTTTACGTCGATAGATTTGAAGATATGTACTGATGGTGGTGAGAGTGGAGCACGACTGTCTCCGTGGTGCAAGTGGCTAGCGCGATCGGCTGTTAACCGAAAGGTCGGAGCTTCGAGCCCACCCAATGGTGGTGCGGCGCTTTTTTTTTCTTTGGGCTGATGCCTTTGAGGATATGTTCTGATGGTGGTAAGAGTAGAGCAGGACTGTCTCCGTGGCGCAATTGGCTAGCGCGATTGGCTGTTAACCGAAAGGTTGGAGGTTCGAGCCCACCCAGTGGTGGCGCGGCGCTTTTTTTTTCTTTGGGCTGATGGCTTTGAAGATATGTTCTGATGGTGGTGAGAGTAGAGCAGAACTGTCTCCGTGGCGCAATGGGCTAGCGCGATCGGCTGTTAACCGAAAGGTTGGAGTTTCGAGCCCTCCTGGGACAGGTGTGTTGCTTTTTTCTTTGCGCTGATAGCTTTGAAGATATGTTCTGATGGTGGTGAGGGTGGAGCACGACTGTCTCCGTGGCGCAGTTGGCTAGCGCGATCGGCTGTTAAACGAAAGGTTGGAGGTTCGAGCCCACCCGGTGGTGGTTCAGCGCTTTTTTTTCTTTGTGCTGATAGCTTTGAAGATATGTTCTGATGGTGGTGAGAGTGGAGCAGGACTATCTCCGTGGCGCAAATGGCTAGCGCGATTGGCTGTTAACCGAAAGGTTGGAGGCCTGATGGTGGTGAGAGTGGAGCAGGACTATCTCCGTGGCGCAAATGGCTAGCGCGATTGGCTGTTAACCGAAAGGTTGGAGGTTCGAGCCCATCCGGTGGTGGTTCAGCGCTTTTTTTTCTTTGGGGTGATAGCTCTGAAGAAATGTTCTGACGGTGGTGAGAGTGGAGCACGACTGTCTCCGTGGGGCAATTGGCTAGCGCGATCGGCTGTTAACCGAAAGGTTGGAGGTTCGAGCCCACCCGGTGGTGGTGCGGTGCTTTTTTTCTTTGGGCTGATAGCTTTCAAGATATGTTATAATGGTGGTGAGAGTGGAGCAGGACTGTCTCCGTGGCGCAATTGGCTAGCGCGATCGGCTGTTAACCGAAAGGTTGGAGTTTCGAGCCCTCCTGGGAGTGGTGTGTTCCTTTTTTCTTTGCGCCGATAGATTTGAAGATATGTTCTGATGGTGGTGAGAGTGGAGCACGACTGTCTCCGTTGCGCAATTGTCTAGCGCGATCGGCTGTTAACCGAAAGCTCGGAGCTTCGAGCCCACCCAGTGGTGGTGCGGCGCTTTTTTTTCTTTGGGCTGATGGCTTTGAAGATATGTTCTGATGGTGGTGAGAGCGGAGCAGGACTGTCTCCGTGGCGCAATTAGGTAGCGCGATCGCCTGTTAACCGAAAAGTTGGAGGTTCGAGCCCACCCGGTGGTTGTGCGGCGCTTTTTTTCTGTGGGCTGATAGCTTTGAAGATATGTTCTGATGGTGGTGAGAATGGAGCAGGACTGTCTCCGTGGCGCAATTGGCTAGCGTGATCGGCTGTTAACCGAAAAGTTGGAGGTTCGAGCCCACCCGGTGGTGGTGCGGCGTTTTTTTTTCTTTGGGCTGATAGCTTTGAAGTTTTGTTCTGATGGTGGTGTGGGTGGAGCACGACTAACTGCGTGGCACAGTTGGCTAGCGCGATCGGCTGTTAACCGAAAGGTTGGAGGTTCGAACCCATCCGGTGGTGGTTCGGCGCTTTTTTTCTTTGGGGTGATAGCTCTGAAGAAATGTTCTGACGGTGGTGAGAGTGGAGCACGACTGTCTCCGTGGGCAATTGGCTAGCGCGATCGGCTGTTAACCGAAAGGTTGGAGTTTCGAGCCCTCCCGGGAGTGGTGTGTTCCTTTTTTCTTTGCGCCGATAGATTTGAAGATATGTTCTGATGGTGGTGAGAGTGGAGCACGACTGTCTTCGTGGCGCAATTGGCTAGCGCGATCGGCTGTTCACCGAAAGCTCGGAGCTTCGAGCCCACCCAGTGGTGGTGCGGCGCTTTTTTTTTCTTTGGGCTGATGGCTTTGAAGATATGTTCTGATGGTGGTAAGAGTGGAGCAGGACTGTCTCCGTTGTGCAATTGGCTAGCGCGATCGGCTGTTAAACGAAAGGTTGGAGGTTTGAGCCCACCCGGTGGTGGTTCGGCGCTTTTTTTTCTTTGTGCTGATAGCTTTGAAGATATGTACTGATGGTGGTGAGAGGGGAGCAGGACTATCTCCGTGGCGCAAATGGCTAGCGCGATTGGCTGTTAACCGAAAGGTTGGAGGTTCAAGCCCACCCGGTGGTGGTGCGGTGCTTTTTTTTGGGGCTGATAGCTTTGAAGATATGTTCTGATGGTGGTGAGAGTGGAGCAGGACCGTCTCCATGGCACAATTGGCTAGCGCGATCGGCTGTTAACCGAAAAGTCGGAAGTTCGAGCTCACCCGGTGGTGGTGCGGCGCTTTTTTTTCTTTGGGCGTATAGCTTTGAAGATATGTTCTGATGGTGGTGAGAGTGGAGCTGGACTGTCTCCGTGGCGCAATTGGCTAGCGCGATCGGCTGATAACCGAAAGGTCGGAGGTTCGAGCCCACCCGGTGGTGGTGCGCCACTTTTTTTCTTTGCGCTGATAGCTTTGAAGATATGTTCTGATGGTGGTGAGAGTGGAGCAGGACTATCTCCGTGGCGCCATTGGCTAGCGCGATTGGCTGTTAACCGAAAGGTTGGAGGTTTGAGCCCACCCGGTGGAGGTGCGGTGCTTTTTTTTCTTTGGGCTGATAGCTTTGAAGATATGTTCTGATGGTGGTGAGAGTGGAGCAGGACTGTCTCCGTTGCGCAACTGGCTAGCGCGATCGGCTGTTAACCGAAAGGTTGGAGGTTTGAGCCCACCCGGGAGTGGTGTGTTGCTTTTTTCTTTGCGGTAATAGCTTTGAAGATATCTTCTGATGGTTGTGAGAGTGGAGCAGGACTGTCTTCGTGGCGCAATTGGCTAGCGCGACCGGCTGTTAACCGAAAGGTTGGAGGTTCGAGCCCACCCGGTGGTGGTGCGGCGCTTTTTTTTCTTTGGGCGTATAGCTTTGAAGATATGTTCTGATGGTGGTGAGAGTGGAGCTGGACTGTCTCCGTGGCGCAATTGGCTAGCGCGATCGGCTGATAACCGAAAGGTCGGAGGTTCGAGCCCACCCGGTGGTGGTGCGCCACTTTTTTTCTTTGCGCTGATAGCTTTGAAGAAATGTTCTGATGGTGGTGAGAGTTGAGCACGACTGTCTCAGCGGGGCAATTGGCTAGCGCGATCGGCTGTTAACCGAAAGGTTGGAGGTTTGAGCCCACCCGGTGGTGGTGCGGTGCTTTTTTTATTTGGGCTGATATCTTTGAAGATATGTTATAATGATGGTGAGTGTGGAGCAGGACTGTCTCCGTGGCGCAATTGGCTAGCGCGATCGGCTGTTAACCGAAAGGTTGGAGTTTCGAGACCTCCCGGGAGTGGTGTGTTGCTTTTTTCTTTACGTCGATAGATTAGAAGATATGTACTGATGGTGGTGAGAGTGGAGCACGACTGTCTCCGTGGTGCAAGTGGATAGCGCGATCGGCTGTTAACCGAAAGGTCGGAGCTTCGAGCCCACCCAATGGTGGTGGGGCGCTTTTTTTTTCTTTGGGCTGATGCCTTTGAGGATATGTTCTGATGGTGGTAAGAGTAGAGCAGGACTGTCTCCGTGGCGCAATTGGCTAGCGTGATTGGCTGTTAACCGAAAGGTTGGAGGTTCGAGCCCACCCAGTGGTGGTGCGGCGCTTTTTTTTTCTTTGGGCTGATGGCTTTGAAGATATGTTCTGATGGTGGTGAGAGTGGAGCAGAACTGTCTCCGTGGCGCAATGGGCTAGCGCGATTGGCTGTTAACCGAAAGGTTGGAGTTTCGAGCCCTCCTGGGACAGGTGTGTTGCTTTTTTCTTTGCGCTGATAGCTTTGAAGATATGTCCTGATGGTGGTGAGGGTGGAGCACGACTGTCTCCGTGGCGCAGTTGGCTAGCGCGATCGGCTGTTAAACGAAAGGTTGGAGGTTCGAGCCCACCCGGTGGTGGTTGGGCGCTTCTTTTTGTGCTGATAGCTTTGAAGATATGTTCTGATGGTGGTGAGAGTGGAGCAGGACTATCTCCGTGGCGCAAATGGCTAGCGCGATTGGCTGTTAACCGAAAGGTTGGAGGTCTGATGGTGGTGAGAGTGGAGCAGGACTATCTCCGTGGCGCAAATGGCTAGCGCGATTGGCTGTTAACCGAAAGGTTGGAGGTTCAAGCCCACCCGGTGGTGGTGCGGTGCTTTTTTTTCTTTGGGCTAATAGCTTTGAAGATATGTTCTGCAGGTGGTGAGACAGGAGCAGGACTGTCTCCGTGGCGCAACTGGCTAGCGCGATCGGCTCTTAACCGAAAAGTCGGAGGTTCGAGCCCAACCCGGTGGTGGTGCGGCGCTTTTTTTCTTTGGGCTGATAGTTTTGTAGATATGTTCTGATGGTGGTGAGAATGGAGCAGGACTGTCTCCGTGGTGCAATTGGCTAGCGCGATCGGCTGTTAATCGAAAGGTTGGAGTTTCGAGCCCACCCGGTGGTGGTGCGGCGCTTTTTTTTTAGGCTGATAGCTTTGAAGATATGTTCTGATGGTGGTGTGGGTGGAGCAAGACTGTCTCCGTGGCGCAATTGGCTAGCGTGATCGGCTGTTAACCTAAAGGTTGGAGTTTCGAGCCCTCCCGGGAGTGGTGTGTTGCTTTTTTCTTTGCGGTAATAGCTTTGAAGATATGTTCTGATGGTTGTGAGAGTGTAGGAGGACTGTCTTCGTGGCGCAATTGGCTAGCGCGACCGGCTGTTAACCGGTAGGTTTGAGGTTCGAGCCCACCCGGTGGTGGTGCGGCGCTTTTTTTTCTTTAGGGTGATAGCTCTGAAGAAATGTTCTGACGGTGGTGAGAGTTGAGCACGACTGTCTCCGTGGCGCAATTGGCTAGCGCGATCGGCTGTTAACCGAAAGCTCGGAGCTTCGAGCCCACCCGGTGGTGGTGCGGCGCTTTTTTTCTTTAGGCTGATAGCTTTGAAGATATGTTTTGATGGTGGTGTGAGTAGAGCAGGACTGTCTCTGTGGCGCAATTTGCTAGCGCGATCGGCTGTTAACCGAAAGGTTGGACTTTCGAGCCCTCCCGGGAGTGGTGTGTTGCTTTTTTCTTTGCGCTGATAGCTTTGAAGATATGTTCTGATGGTGGTGTGGGTGGAGCAAGACTGTCTCCGTGGCGCAGTTGGCTAACGCGATCGGCTGTTAACCGAAAGGTTGGAGGTTCGAGCCCATCCGGTGGTGGTTCGGCGCTTTTTTTCTTTGGGGTGATAGCTCTGAAGAAATGTTCTGACGGTGGTGAGAGTGGAGCACGACTAACTCCGTGGCACAGTTGGCTAGCGCGATCGGCTGTTAACCGAAAGTTTGGAGTTCGAGCCCATCCGGTGGTTGTTCGGCGCTTTTTTTTCTTTGGGGTGATAGCTTTGAAGATATGTTATGATGGTGGTGACAATGGAGCAGGACTGTCTCCGTGGCGCAACTGGCTAGCGCGATCGGCTGTTAACCGAAAAGTCGGAGGTTCGAGCCCACCCGGTGGTGGTGCGGCGCTTTTTTTTTCTTTGGGCTGATAGCTTTGTAGATATGTTCTGATGGTGGTAAAAGTGGATCAGGACTGTCTCCGTGGCGCAATTGGCTAGCGCGATCGGCTGTTAACCGAAAGGTTGGAGGTTCGAGCCCACCCGGTGGTGGTGCGGCGCTTTTGTTTGCGCTGATAGCTTTGAAGATATAATCTGATGGTGGTGAGAGTGGAGCAAGACTGTCTCCGAGGCGCAATAGGCTAGCGCGATCGGCTGTTAACCAAAAGGTCGGAGGTTCGAGCCCACCCGGTGGTGGTGCGGCGCTTTTTTTTCTTTGGGCTGATAGCTTTGAAGATATGTTCTGATGTTGGTGAGAGTGGAGCAGGACTGTCTCCGTGGCGCAATTGGGTAGCGCGATCGGCTGTTAACCGAAAAGTTGGAGGTTCTAGCCCACCCGGTGGTTGTGCGGCGCTTTTTTTCTGTGGGCTGATAGCTTTGAAGATAAGTTCTGCTGGTGGTGAGAATGGAGCAGGACTGTCACCGTGGCGCAATTGGCTAGCGTGATCGGCTGTTAACCGAAAAGTTGGAGGTTCGAGCCCACCCGGTGGTGGTGCGGCGCTTTTTCTTCTTTGGGCTGATAGCTTTGAAGATATGTTATGATGGTGGTGACAATGGAGCAGGACTGTCTCTGTGGCGCAATGGGCTAGCGCGATCGGCTGTTAATCGAAAGGTTGGAGTTTCGAGCCCACCCAGTGGTGGTGCGGCGCTTTTTTTCTTTAGGCTGATAGCTTTGAAGATATGTTTTGATGGTGGTGTGAGTAGAGCAGGACTATCTCCGTGGCGCAAATGGCTAGCGCGATTGGCTGTTAACCGAAAGGTTGGAGGTTCAAGCCCACCCGGTGGTGGTGCGGTGTTTTTTTCTTTGGGCTGATAGCTTTGAAGATATGTTGTAATGGGGGTGAGTGTGGAGCAGGACTGTCTCCGTGGCGCAATTGGCTAGCGCGATCGGCTGTTAACCGAAAAGTCGGAGGTTCGAGCCCACCCGGTGGTGGTGCGGCGCTTTTTTTTCTGTGGGCTGATAGCTTTGAAGATATGTTCTGATGGTGGTGAGAGTGGAGCTGGACTGTCTCCGTGGCGCAATTGGCTAGCGTGACCGGCTGTTAACCGAAAAGTTGGAGGTTCGAGCCCACCCGGTGGTGGTGCGGCGCTTTTTTTTCTTTGGGCTGATAGCTTTGAAGATATGTTCTGATGGTGGTGAGAATGGAGCAGGACTGTCTCTGTGGCGCAATGGGCTAGCGCGATCGGCTGTTAACCGAAAGGTTGGAGTTTCGAGCCCACCCGGTGGTGGTGCGGCGCTTTTTTTCTTTAGGCTGATAGCTTTGAAGATATGTTTTGATGGTGGTGTGAGTAGAGCAGGACTATCTCCGTGGCGCAAATGGCTAGCGCGATTGGCTGTTAACCGAAAGGTTGGAGGTTCAAGCCCACCCGGTGGTGGTGCGGTGTTTTTTTTCGTTGGGCTGATAGCTTTGAAGATATGTTCTAATGGGGGTGAGAGTGGAGCAGGACTGTCTCCGTGGCGCAATTGGCTAGCGCGATCGGCTGTTAACCGAAAAGTCGGAGGTTCGAGCCCACCCGGTGGTGGTGCGGCGCATTTTTTTTCTTTGGGCTGATAGCTTTGAAGATATCTTCTGATGGTGGTGAGAGTGGAGCTGGACTGTCTCCGTGGCGCGATTGGGTAGCGCGATCGGCTGTTAACCGAAAAGTTGGAGGTTCGAGTCCACCCGGTGGTTGTGCGGCGCTTTTTTTTCTGTGGGCTGATAGCTTTGAAGATATGTTCTGATGGTGGTGAGAATGGAGCAGGACTGTCTCCGTGGCGCAATTGGTTAGCGTGATCGGCTGTTAATTGAAAAGTTGGAGGTTAGAGCCCACCCGGTGGTGGTGCGGCGCTTTTTTTTCTTTGGAATGATAGCTTTGAAGATATGTTCTGATGGTGGTGTGGGTGGAGCACGACAAACTCCGTGGCACAGTTGGCTAGCGCGATCGGCTGTTAACCGAAAGGTTGGAGGTTCGAGCCCATCCGGTGGTTGTTCGGCGCTTTTTTTTCTTTGGGCTGATAGATTTGAAGATATGTTCTGATGGTGGTGAGAGTAGAGCAGGACTGTCTCTGTGGCGCAATTGGCTAGCGCGTTCGGCTGTTAACCGAAAGGTTGGAGTTTGGAGCCCTCCCGGAAGTGGTGTGTTGCTTTTTTCTTTGCGCTGATAGCTTTGAAGATATGTTCTGATGGTGGTGTGGGTGGAGCAAGACTGTCTCCGTGGCGCCATTGGCTAGCGCGATCGGCTGTTAACCGAAAGGTTGGAGTTTTGAGCCCTCCCGGGAGTGGTGTGTTGTTTTTTTCTTTGCGGTAATAGCTTTGAAGATATGTTCTGATGGTTGTGAGAGTGTAGGAGGACTGTCTTCGTGGCGCAATTGGCTAGCGCGACCGGCTGTTAACCGGTAGGTTTGAGGTTCGAGCGCACCCGGTGGTGGTGCGGCGCTTTTTTTTCTTTGGGGTGATAGCTCTGAAGAAATGTTCTGATGGTGGTGAAAGTGGAGCACGACTGTCTCCGTGGCGCAATTGGCTAGCGCGATCGGCTGTTAACCGAAAGCTCGGAGCTTCGAGCCCACCCGGTGGTGGTGCGGCGCTTTTTTTCTTTAGGCTGATAACTTTGAAGATATGTTTTGATGGTGGTGTGAGTAGAGCAGGACTGTCTCTGTGGCGCAATTGGCTAGTGCGATCGGCTGTTAACCGAAAGGTTGGAGTTTCGAGCCCTCCCGGGAGTGGTGTGTTGCTTTTTTCTTTGCGCTGATAGCTTTGAAGATATGTTCGGATGATGGTGTGGGTGGAGCAAGACTGTCTCCGTGGCGGAATTGGCTAGCGCGACCGGCTGTTAACCGAAAGGTTGGAGTTTCGAGCCCTTCCGGGAGTGGTTAGTTGCTTTTTTCTTTGCGCTGATAGCTTTGATTATATGTTCTGATGGTGGTGTGGGTGGAGCACGACTAACTCAGTGGCGCAGTTGGCTAACGCGATCGGCTGTTAACCGAAAGGTTGGAGGTTCGAGCCCATCCGGTGGTGGTTCGGCGCTTTTTTTTCTTTGGGGTGATAGCTCTGAAGATATGTTCTGATGGTGGTGTGGGTGGAGCACGACTAACTCCGTGGCACAGTTGGCTAGCGCGATCGGCTGTTAACCGAAAGTTTGGAGGTTCGAGCCCATCCGGTGGTTGTTCGGCGCTTTTTTTTCTTTGGGGTGATAGCTCTGAAGAAATGTTCTAATGGTGGTGAGAGTGGAGCAGGACTGTCTCCGTGGCGCAATTGGCTAGCGCGATCGGCTGTTAACCGAAAGGTTGGAGTTTCGAGCCATCCCCGGAGTGGTGTGTTCCTTTTTTCTTTGTGCCGATAGATTTGAAGATATGTTCTGATGGTGGTGAGAGTGGAGCACGACTGTCTCCGTGACCTATTGGCTAGCGCGTTCGGCTGTTAACTGAAAGCTTGGAGCTTCGAGCCCACCAAGTGGTGGTGCGGCGCTTTTTTTTTCTTTGGGCTGATTGCTTTGAAGATATGTTCTGATGGCGGTGAGAATGGAGCAGGACTGTCTCCGTGGTGCAATTGGCTAGCGCGATCGGCTGTTAACCGAAAGGTTGGAGTTTCGAGCCCACCCGGTGGTGGTGCGGTGCTTTTTTTTAGGCTGATAGCTTTGAAGATATGTTTTGATGGTGGTGTGAGTAGAGCAGGACTGCCTCTGTGGCGCAATTGGCTAGCGCGATCGGCTGTTAACCGAAAGGTTGGAGTTTCGAGCCCTCCCGGGAGTGGTGTGTTTCTTTTTTCTTTGCACTGATAGCTTTGAAGATATGTTCTGATGGTGGTGTGGGTGGAGCAAGACTGTCTCCGTGGCGCAATTGGCTAGCGCGATCGGCTGTTAACCTAAAGGTTGGAGTTTCGAGCCCTCCCGGGAGTGGTGTGTTGCTTTTTTCTTTGCGGTAATAGCTTTGAAGATATGTTCTGATGGTTGTGAGAGTGTAGGAGGACTGCCTTCGTGGCGCAATTGGCTAGCGCGACCGGCTGTTAACCGGTAAGTTTGAGGTTCGAGCCCACCCGGTGGTGGTGCGGCGCTTTGTTTTCTTTAGGGTGATAGCTCTGAAGAAATGTTCTGACGGTGGTGAGAGTGGAGCACGACTGTCTCCGTGGCGCAATTGGCTAGCGCGATCGGCTGTTAACCCAAAGCTCGGAGCTTCGAGCCCACCCGGTGGTGGTGCGGCGCTTTTTTTCTTTAGGCTGATAGCTTTGAAGATATGTTTTGATGGTGGTGTGAGTAGAGCTGGACTGTCTCTGTGGCGCAATTGGCTAGTGCGATCGGCTGTTAACCGAAAGGTTGGACTTTCGAGCCCTCCCGGGAGTGGTGTGTTGCTTTTTTCTTTGCGCTGATAGCTTTGAAGATATGTTCTGATGGTGGTGTGGATGGAGCAAGACTGTCTCCGTGGCGGAATTGGCTAGCGCGATCGGCTGTTAACCGAAAGGTTGGAGTTTCGAGCCCTTCCGGGAGTGGTGTGTTTCTTTTTTCTTTGCGCTGATAGCTTTGATGATATGTTCCGATGGTGGTGTGGGTGGAGCACGACTAACTCCGTGGCGCAGTTGGCTAACGCGATCGGCTGTTAACCGAAAGGTTGGAGGTTCGAGCCCATCCGGTGGTGGTTCGGCGCTTTTTTATTTGGGGTGATAGCTCTGAAGAAATGTTCTGACGGTGGTGAGAGTGGAGCACGACTGTCTCCGTGGCGCAATTGGCTAGCGCGATCGGCTGTTAACCGAAAGCTCGGAGCTTCGAGCCCACCCGGTGGTGGTGCGGCGCTTTTTTTCTTTAGGCTGATAGCTTTGAAGATATGTTTTGATGGTGGTGTGAGTAGAGCAGGACTGTCTCTGTGGCGCGATTGGCTAGCGCGATCGGCTGTTAACCGAAAGGTTGGAGTTTCGAGCCCTCCCTGGATTGGTGTGTTGCTTTTTTCTTTGCGCTGATAGCTTTGAAGATATGTTCTGATGGTGGTGTGGGTGGAGCAAGACTGTCTCCGTGGCGCCATTGGCTAGCGCGATCGGCTGTTAACCGGAAGGTTGGAGGTTCGAGCCCACCCGGTGGTGGTGCGGCGCTCTTTTTTCTTTGGGGTGATAGCTCTGAAGAAATGTTCTGACGGTGGTGAGAGTGGAGCACGACTGTCTCCATGGTGCAATTGGCTAGCGCGATCGGCTGTTAACCGAAAGCTCGGAGCTTCGAGCCCACCCAGTGGTGATGCGGCGCTTTTTTTTTGGGCTGATGGCTTTGAAGATATGTTCTGATGGTGGTGAGAGTGGAGTAGGACTGTCTCCGTGGCGCAATTGGCTAGCGCGATCGGCTGTTAACCTAAAGGTTGGAGTTTCGAGCCCTTCCGGGAGTGGTGTGTTGCTTTTTTCTTTGCGCTGATAGCTTTGAAGATATGTTCTGATGGTGGTGTGGGTGGAGCACGACTAACTCCGTGGCGCAGTTGGCTAACGCGATCGGCTGTTAACCGAAAGGTTGGAGGTTCGAGCCCATCCGGTGGTGGTTCGGCGCTTTTTTTTCTTTGTGCTGATAGCTTTGAAGATATGTTCTGATGATGGTGAGAGTGGAGCAGGACTATCTCTGTGGCGCAAATGGCTAGCGCGATTGGCTGTTAACCGAAAGGTTGGAGGTTCAAGCCCACCCGGTGGTAGTGCGGTGCTTTTTTTCTTTGGGCTGATAGCTTTGAAGATATGTTCTAATGGTGGTGAGAGTGGAGCAGGACTGTCTCCGTGGCGCAATTGCCTAGCGCGATTGGCTGTTAACCGAAAAGTCGGAGGTTCGAGCCCACCCGGTGGTGGTGAGGCGCTTTTTTTTCTTTGGGCTGATAGCTTTGAAGATATGTTCTGATGGTGTTGAGAGTGGAGCAAGACTGTCTCCGTGGCGCGATTGGCTAGCGTGATTAGCTGTTAACCGAAAAGTTGGAGGTTTGAGCCCACCCGGTGGTGGTGCGGCGCTTTTATTTCTTTCGGCTGATAGCTCTGAAGAAATGTTCTGACGGTGTTGAGAGTGGAGCAGGACTGTCTCCGTGGCGCGATTGGCTAGCGTGATTGGCTGTTAACCGAAAAGTTGGAGGTTCGAGCCCACCCGTTGGTGGTGCGGCGCTTTTTTTTCTTTGGGCTGATAGCTTTGAAGATATGTTCTAATGGTGGTGAGAGTGGAGCAGGACTGTCTCCGTGGCGCAATTGGCTAGCGCGATCGGCTGTTAACCGAAAGGTTGGAGTTTCGAGCCCTCCCGGGATTGGCGTGTTGCTTTTTTCTTTGCGCCTATAGCTTTGAAGATATGTTCTGATGGTGGTGAGGGTGAGCACGACTGTCTCTGTGGCGC
Source organism: Rhipicephalus microplus (assembly GCF_043290135.1). NCBI lineage: Eukaryota > Metazoa > Arthropoda > Arachnida > Ixodida > Ixodidae > Rhipicephalus > Rhipicephalus microplus. The sequence continues at coordinate 51,563,770 of NW_027464585.1, forward strand.
AGTTGACTAGCGCGATCGGCTGTTAACCGAAAGGTTGGAGGTTCGAGCCCACCCGGTGGTGGTTCGGCGCTTTTTTTTTCTTTGGGCTGATGGCTTTCAAGATATGTTCTGATGGTGGTGAGAGTGGAGCAGGACTGTCTCCGTGGCGCAATTGGCTAGCGCGATTGGCTGTTAACCGAAAGGTTGGAGGTTCGAGCCCACCCGGTGGTGGTGCGGTGCTTTTTTTTCTTTGGGCTGATAGCTTTGAAGATATGTTCTAATGGTGGTGAGAGTGAAGCATACTGTCTCCGTGGCGCAATTGGCTAGCGCGATCAGCTGTTAACCGAAAGGTTGGAGCTTCGAGCCCTCCCGGGAGTGGTGTGTCTTGTTTCTTTGCGCCGATAGATTAGAAAATATGTTCTGATGGTGGTGAGAGTGGAGCACGACTGTCTCCATGGCGCAATTGGCTAGCGCGATCGGCTGTTAAACGAAAGGTCGGAGTTTCAAGCCCACCCAGTGGTGGTGCGGCGCTATTTTTTTCTTTGGGCTGATGGCTTTGAAGATATGTTCTGATGGTGGTAAGAGTGGAGCAGGACTGTCTCCGTGTCGCAATTGGCTAGCACGATTGGCTGTTACCCGAAAGGTTGGAGGTTCGAGCCCACCCTGTGGTGGTGCGGCGCTTTTTTTTTTGCGCTGATAGCTTTGGAGAAATGTTCTGACGGTGGTTAGATTGGAGCACGACTGTCTCCGTGGCGCAATTGGCTAGCGCGTTCGGCTGTTAACCGAAAAACTGAAGTTTCGAGCCCTCCCGGGAGTGGTGTGTCGCTTTTTTCTTTGCGCTGATAGCTTTGAAGATATGTTCTGATGGTGGTGAGAGTGGAGCAAGACTGTCTTTGTTGCGCAATTGGCTAGCGCGACCGGCTGTTAACCGAAAGGTTGGAGGTTCGAGCCCACCCGGTGGTGGTGCGGCGCTTTCTTTTTCTTTCGGGTGATAGCTCTCGAAAAATGTTCTGACGGAGGTGAGAGTGGAGCACGACTGTCTCCGTGGGGCAATTGGCTAGCGCGATCGGCTGTTAACCGAAAGGTTGGAGGTTCGAGCCCACCCGGTGGTGGTGCGGCGCTTTTTTTTCTTTCGGCTGATAGCTCTGAAGAAATGTTCTGACAGTGGTGAGAGTGGAGCAGGACTGTCTCCGTGGGGCAATTGGCTAGCGCGATCGGCTGTTAACCGAAAGGTCGGAGGTTCGAGCCCACCCGGTGGTGGTGCGGCGCTTTTTTTCTTTGGGCTGATGGCTTTGAAGATATGTTCTGATGGTGGTAAGAGTGGAGCAGGACTGTCTCCGTTTCGCAATTGGCTAGCGCGATTGGCTGTTAACCGAAAGGTTGGAGGATCGAGCCCACCCTGTGGTGGTGCGGCGCTTTTTTTTCTTTGCGCTGATAGCTTTAGAGAAATGTTCTGACAGTGGTTAGATTGGAGCACGACTGTCTCCGTGGCGCAATTGGCTAGCGCGTTTGGCTGTTAACCGAAAAACTGAAGTTTCGAGCCCTCCCGGGAGTGGTGTGTCGCTTTTTTCTTTGCGCTGATAGCTTTGAAGATATGTTCTGATGGTGGTGAGAGTGGAGCAAGACTGTCTCCGTGGCGCAATGGGCTAGCGCGATCGGCTGTTAACCGAAAGGTTGGAGTTTCGAGCCCTCCCGGGAGTGGTGTGTTGCTTTTTTCTTTGCGGTAATAGCTTTGAAGTTATGTTCTGATGGTGGTGAGAGTGGTGCAGGACTGTCTTTGTTGCGCAATTGGCTAGCGCGACCGGCTGTTAACCGAAAGGTTGGAGGTTCGAGCCCACCCGGTAGTGGTGCGGCGCTTTCTTTTTCTTTCGGGTGATAGCTCTGGAAAAATGTTCTGACGGTGGTGAGAGTGGAGCGCGACTGTCTCCGTGGGGCAATTGGCTAGCGCGATCGGCTGTTAACCGAAAGGTTGGAGGTTCGAGCCCACCCGGTGGTGGTGCGGCGCTTTTTTTTTCTTTCGGCTGATAGCTCTGAAGAAATGTTCTGACGGTGTTGAGAGTGGAGCAGGACTGTCTCCGTGGCGCGATTGGCTAGCGTGATTGGCTGTTAACCGAAAGGTTGGAGGTTCGAGCCCACCCGGTGGTGGTTCGGCGCTTTTTTTTTCTTTGGGCTGATGGCTTTCAAGATATGTTCTGACGGTGGTGAGAGTGGAGCGCGACTGTCTCCGTGGGGCAATTGGCTAGCGCGATCGGCTGTTAACCGAAAGGTTGGAGGTTCGAGCCCACCCGGTGGTGGTGCGGCGCTTTTTTTCTTTCGGCTGATAGCTCTGAAGAAATGTTCTGACGGTGTTGAGAGTGGAGCAGGACTGTCTCTGTGGCGCGATTGGCTAGCGCGATTGGCTGTTAACCGAAAGGTTGGAGGTTCGAGCCCACCCGGTGGTGGTGCGGTGCTTTTTTTCTTTGGGCTGATAGCTGTGAAGATATGTTCTAATGGTGGTGAGAGTGGATCATACTGTCTCCGTGGCGCAATTGGCTAGCGCGATCAGCTGTTAACCGAAAGGTTGGAGTTTCGAGCCCTCCCGGGAGTGGTGTGTTGCTTTTTTCTTTGCGCCGATAGATTAGAAGATATGTTCTGATGGTGGTGAGAGTGGAGCACGACTGTCTCCATGGCGCAATTGGCTAGCGCGATCGGCTGTTAACCGAAAGGTCGGAGTTTTGAGCCCACCCAGTGGTGGTGCGGCGCTATTTTTTTCTTTGGGCTGATGGCTTTGAAGATATGTTCTGATGGTGGTAAGAGTGAAGCAGGACTGTCTCCGTGTCGCAATTGGCTAGCGCGATTGGCTGTTAACCGAAAGGTTGGAGGTTCGAGCCCACCCTGTGGTGGTGCGGCGCTTTTTTTCTTTGCGCTGATAGCTTTGGAGAAATGTTCTGACGGTGGTTAGATTGGAGCACGACTGTCTCCGTGGCGCAATTGGCTAGCCAGTTCGGCTGTTAACCGAAAAACTTGAGTTTCGAGCCCTCCCGGGAGCTGTGTGTCGCTTTTTTCTTTGCGCTGATAGCTTTGAAGATATGTTCTGATGGTGGTGAGAGTGGAGCAAGACTGTCTCCGTGGCGCAATGGGCTAGCGCGATCGGCTGTTAACCGAAAGGTTGGAGTTTCGAGCCCTCCTGGGAGTGGTGTGTTGCTTTTTTCTTTGCGGTAATAGCTTTGAAGATATGTTCTGATGGTGGTGAGGGTGGAGCACGGCTGTCTCCGTGGCGCAATTGGTTGGCGCGATTGGCTGTTAACCGAAAGGTTGGAGGTTCGAGCCCACCCGGCGGTGGTGCGGTGCTTTTTTTTGGGCTGATAGCTTTGAAGATATGTTCTGATGGTGGTGAGAGTGGAGCATACTGTCTCCGTGGCGCAATTGGCTAGCGCGATCAGCTGTTAACCGAAAGGTTGGAGTTTCGAGCCCTCCCGGGAGTGGTGTGTTGCTTTTTTCTTTGCGCCGATAGATTAGAAGATATGTTCTGATGGTGGTGAAAGTGGAGCACGACTGTCTCCATGGCGCAATTGGCTAGCGCGATCGGCTGTTAACCGAAAGGTCGGAGTTTCGAGCCCACCCAGTGGTGGTGCGGCGCTATTTTTTTCTTTGGGCTGATGACTTTGAAGTTATGTTCTGATGGTGGTAAGAGTGGAGCAGGACTGTCTCCGTGTCGCAATTGGCTAGCGCGATTGGCTGTTAACCGAAAGGTTGGAGGTTCGAGCCCACCCTGTGGTGGTGCGGCGCTTTTTTTTCTTTGCGCTGATAGCTTTGGAGAAATGTTCTGACGGTGGTTAGATTGGAGCACGACTGTCTCCGTTGCGCAATTGGCTAGCGCGTTCGGCTGTTAACCGAAAAACTGAAGTTTCGAGCCCTGCCGGGAGTGGTGTGTCGCTTTTTTCTTTGTGCTGATAGCTTTGAAGATATGTTCTGATGGTGGTGAGAGTGGAGCAAGACTGTCTCCGTGGCGCAATGGGCTAGCGCGATCAGCTGTTAACCGAAAGGTTGGAGTTTCGAGCCCTCCCGGGAGTGGTGTGTTGCTTTTTTCTTTGCGGTAATAGCTTTGAAGATATGTTCTGATGGTGGTGAGAGTGGTGCAGGACTGTCTTTGTTGCGCAATTGGCTAGCGCGACCGGCTGTTAACCGAAAGGTTGGAGGTTCGAGCCCACCCGGTGGTGGTGCGGCGCTTTCTTTTCCTTTCGGGTGATAGCTCTGGAAAAATGTTCTGACGGTGGTGAGAGTGGAGCACGACTGTCTCCGTGGGGCAATTGGCTAGCGCGATCGGCTGTTAACCGAAAGGTTGGAAGTTCGAGCCCACCCGGTGGTGGTGCGGCGCTTTTTTTTCTTTCGGCTGATAGCTGTGAAGAAATGTTCAGACGGTGGTGAGAGTGGAGCAGGAATGTCTCCGTGGCGCGATTGGCTAGCGTGATTGGCTGTTAACCGAAAAGTTGGAGGTTCGAGCCCACCCGTTGGTGGTGCGGCGCTTTTTTTTCTTTGGGCTGATAGCTTTGAAGATATGTTCTAATGGTGGTGAGAGTGGAGCAGGACTGTCTCCGTGGCGCAATTGGCTAGCGCGATCGGCTGTTAACCGAAAGGTTGGAGTTTCGAGCCCTCCCGGGATTGGCGTGTTGCTTTTTTCTTTGCGATGATAGCTTTGAAGATATGTTCTGATGGTGGTGAGGGTGGAGCACGACTGTCTCCGTGGCGCAGTTTGCTAGCGCGATCGGCTGTTAACCGAAAGGTTGGAGGTTCGAGCCCACCCTGTGGTGGTTCGGCGCTTTTTTTTTCTTTGGGCTGATGGCTTTCAAGATATGTTCTGATGGTGGTAAGAGTGGAGCAGGACTGTCTCCGTGGCGCAATTGGTTAGCGCGATTGGCTGTTAACCGAAAGGTTGGAGGTTCGAGCCCACCCAGTGGTGGTGCGGCGATTTTTTTTCTTTGGGCTGATGGCTTTGAAGATATGTTCTTATGGTGGTGAGAGTGGAGCAGAACTGTCTCCGTGGCGAAATTGGCTAGGGCGATCGGCTGTTAACCGAAAGGTTGGAGTTTCGAGCCCTCCCGGGACAGGTGTGTTGCTTTTTTCTTTGCGCTGATAGCTTTGAAGATAATGTGAGGAACCGGTTTATTCGGCCAGGCTCGAGCTCAATCACGCCGGTGATGTTATCCTTAGATGAAGAAGATGTACAGGTGATGATGATTACAAAGAGAATAAAGAGTCATTCGCTTGTCGCGCTCAAATCATGTTCTGATGGTGGTGAGGGTGGAGCACGACTGTCTCCGTGGCGCAGTTGGCTAGCGCGATCGGCTGTTAAACGAAAGGTTGGAGGTTCGAGCCCACCCGGTGGTGGTTTGGCGCTTTTTTTTCTTTGTGCTGACAGCTTTGAAGATATGTTCTGATGGTGATGAGAGTGGAGCAGGACTATCTCCGTGGCGCAATTGGCTAGCGCGATCGGCTGTTAAGCAAAAGGTCGGAGGTTCGAGCCCACCCTGTGGTGGTGCGGCGCTTTTTTTTCTTTGCGCTGATAGCTTTGGAGAAATGTTCTGACGGTGGTTAGATTGGAGCACGACTGTCTCCGTGGTGCAATTGGCTAGCGCGTTCGGCTGTTAACCGAAAAACTGAAGTTTTGAGCCCTCCCGGGAGTGGTGTGTCGCTTTTTTCTTTGCGCTGATAGCTTTGAAGATATGTTCTGATGGTGGTGTGAGTGGAGCAAGACAGTCTCCGTGGCGCAATGGGCTAGCGCGATCGGCTGTTAACCGAAAGGTTGGAGTTTCGAGCCCACCCGGTGGTGGTTCGGCGCTTTTTTTTTCTTTGGGCTGATGGCTTTCAAGATATGTTCTGATGGTGGTAAGAGTGGAGCAGGACTGTCTCCGTGGCGCAATTGGCTAGCGCGATTGGCTGTTAACCGAAAGGTTGGAGGTTCGAGCCCACCCGGTGGTGGTGCGGTGCTTTTTTTTCTTTGGGCTGATAGCTTTGAAGATATGTTCTAATGGTGGTGAGAGTGGAGCATACTGTCTCCGTGGCGCAATTGGCTAGCGCGATCAGCTGTTAACCGAAAGGTTGGAGTTTCGAGCCCTCCCGGGATTGGCGTGTTGCTTTTTTCTTTGCGATGATAGCTTTGAAGATATGTTCTGATGGTGGTGAGGGTGGAGCACGACTGTCTCCGTGGCGCAGTTGGCTAGCGCGATCGGCTGTTAACCGAAAGGTTGGAGGTTCGAGCCCATCCGGTGGTGGTTCGGCGCTTTTTTTTCTTTGGGCTGATGGCTTTCAAGATATGTTCTGATGGTGGTAAGAGTGGAGCAGGACTGTCTCCGTGGCGCAATTGGTTAGCGCGATTGGCTGTTAACCGAAAGGTTGGAGGTTCGAGCCCTCCCGGGATTGGCGTGTTGCTTTTTTCTTTGCGATGATAGCTTTGAAGATATGTTCTAATGGTGGTGAGAGTGGAGCAGGACTGTCTCCGTGGCGCAATTGGCTAGCGCGATCGGCTGTTAACCGAAAGGTTGGAGTTTCGAGCCCTCCCGGGATTGGCGTGTTGCTTTTTTCTTTGCGATGATAGCTTTGAAGATATGTTCTGATGGTGGTGAGGGTGGACCACGACTGTCTCCGTGGCGCAGTTGGCTAGCGCGATCGGCTGTTAACCGAAAGGTTGGAGGTTCGAGCCCACCCTGTGGTGGTTCGGCGCTTTTTTTTCTTTGGGCTGATGGCTTTCAAGATATGTTCTGATGGTGGTAAGAGTGGAGCAGGACTGTCTCCGTGGCGCAATTGGTTAGCGCGATTGGCTGTTAACCGAAAGGTTGGAGGTTCGAGCCCACCCAGTGGTGGTGCGGCGATTTTTTTTTCTTTGGGCTGATGGCTTTGAAGATATGTTCTTATGGTGGTGAGAGTGGAGCAGAACTGTCTCCGTGGCGAAATTGGCTAGGGCGATCGGCTGTTAACCGAAAGGTTGGAGTTTCGAGCCCTCCCGGGACAGGTGTGTTGCTTTTTTCTTTGCGCTGATAGCTTTGAAGATATTGTGAGGAACCGGTTTATTCGGCCAGGCTCGAGCTCAATCACGCCGGTGATAATATCCTTAGATGAAGAAGATGTACAGGTGATGATGATTACAAAGAGAATAAAGAGTCATTCGCTTGTCGCGCTCAAATCATGTTCTGATGGTGGTGAGGGTGGAGCACGACTGTCTCCGTGGTGCAGTTGGCTAGCGCGATCGGCTGTTAAACGAAAGGTTGGAGGTTCGAGCCCACACGGTGGTGATTCGGCACTTTTTTTCCTTTGTGCTGATAGCTTTGAAGATATGTTCCTATGGTGGTGAGAGTGGAGCAGGACTATCTTCGTGGCGCAAATGGCTAGCGCGATTGGCTGTTAACCGAAAGGTTGGAGGTCTGATGGTGGTGAGAGTGGAGCAGGACTATCTCCGTGGCGCAAATGGCTAGCGCGATCGGCTGTTAACCGAAAGGTTGGAGGTTCAAGCCCACCCGGTGGTGGTGCGGTGCTTTTTTTTTTGGGCTGATAGCTTTGGAGAAATGTTCAGACGGTGGTGAGAGTGGAGCAGGACTGTCTCCGTGGCGCAGTTGGCTAGCGCGATCGGCTGTTAACCGAAAGGTTGGAGGTGCAAGCCCACCCTGTGGTGGTTCGGCGCTTTTTTTTTCTTTGGGCTGATGGCTTTCAAGATATGTTCTGATGGTGGTAAGAGTGGAGCAGGACTGTCTCCGTGGCGCAATTGGCTAGCGCGATTGGCTGTTAACCGAAAGGTTGGAGGTTCGAGCCCACCCGGTGGTGGTGCGGTGCTTTTTTTTTTCTTTGGGCTGATAGCTTTGGAGAAAAGTTCTAATGGTGGTGAGTGTGGAGCATACTGTCTCCGTGGCGCAATTGGCTAGCGCGATCAACTGTTAACCGAATGGTTGGAGTTTCGAGCCCTCCCGGGAGATGTGTGTTGCTTTTTTCTTTGCGCCGATAGATTAGAAGATATGTTCTGAAGGTGGTGAAAGTGGAGCAGGACTGTCTCCGTGGCACAATTGGCTAGCGCGATCGGCTGTTAACCGAAAAGTCGGAAGTTCGAGCCCACCCGGTGGTGGTGCGGCGCTTTTTTTTCTTTGGGCGTATAGCTTTGAAGATATGTTCTGATGGTGGTGAGAGTGGAGCTGGACTGTCTCCGTGGCGCAATTGGCTAGCGCGATCGGCTGATAACCGAAAGGTCGGAGGTTCGAGCCCACCCGGTGGTGGTGCGCCACTTTTTTTCTTTGCGCTGATAGCTTTGAAGATATGTTCTGATGGTGGTGAGAGTGGAGAGGGACTGTCTCCATGGCGCAATAGGCTAGCGCGATTGGCTTTAAACCAAAAGGTCGGAGGTTCGAGCCCTCCCGGTGGTGGTGCGGCGCTTTTTTTTCTTTGGGCTGATAGCTTTGAAGATATGTTCTGATGGTGGTGAGAGTGGAAAGTACTGTCTCCGTGGCGCAATTGGGTAGCGCGATCGGCTGTTAACCGAAAAGTTGGAGGTTCGAGCCCACCCGGTGGTTGTGCGGCACTTTTTTTTCTGTGGGCTGATAGCTTTGAAGATATGTTCTGATGGTGGTGAGAATGGAGCAGGACTGTCTCCGTGGCGCAATTGGCTAGCGTGATCGGCTGTTAACCGAAAAGTTGGAGGTTTGAGCCCACCCGGTGGTGGTGCGGCGCTTTTTTTTCTTTGGGCTGATAGCTTTGAAGTTATGTTCTGATGGTGGTGAGAGTGGAGCAGGACTGTCTCCGTGGCGCAATAGGCTAGCGCGATCGGCTGTTAACCGAAGGGTTGGGGTTTCGAGCCCACCCGGTGGTGGTGCGGCGCTTTTTTTCTTTAGGCTGATAGCTTTGAAGATATGTTTTGATGGTGGTGTGAGTAGAGCAGGACTGTCTCTGTGGCGCAATTGGCTAGCGCTATCGGCTGTTAACCAAAAGGTTGGAGTTTCGAGCCCTCCTGGGAGTGGTGTGTTGCTTTTTTCTTTGCGCTGATAGCTTTGAAGATATGTTCTGATGGTGGTGTAGGTGGAGCACGACTAACTCCGTGGCGCAGTTGGCTAGCGCGATCGGCTGATAACCGAAAGGTCGGAGGTTCGAGCCCACCCGGTGGTGGTGCGCCACTTTTTTTCTTTGCGCTGATAGCTTTGAAGATATGTTCTGATGGTAGTGAGAGTGGAGAGGGACTGTCTCCATGGCGCAATAGCCTAGCGCGATTGGCTTTAAACCAAAAGGTCGGAGGTTCGAGCCCACCAGGTGGTGGTGCGGCGCTTTTTTTTCTTTGGGCTGATAGCTTTGAAGATATGTTCTGATGGTGGTGAGAGTGGAAAGTACTGTCTCCGTGGCGCAGTTGGGTAGCGCGATCGGCTGTTAACCGAAAAGTTGGAGGTTCGAGCCCACCCGGTGGTTGTGCGGCACTTTTTTTTCTGTGGGCTGATAGCTTTGAAGATATGTTCTGATGGTGGTGAGAATGGAGCAGGACTGTCTCCGTGGCGCAATTGGCTAGCGTGATCGGCTGTTAACCGAAAAGTTGGAGGTTTGAGCCCACCCGGTGGTGGTGCGGCGCTTTTTTTTCTTTGGGCTGATAGCTTTGAAGATATGTTCTGATGGTGGTGAGAGTGGAGCAGGACTGTCTCCGTGGCGCAATAGGCTAGCGCGATCGGCTGTTAACCGAAGGGTTGGGGTTTCGAGCCCACCCGGTGGTGGTGCGGCGCTTTTTTTCTTTAGGCTGATAGCTTTGAAGATATGTTTTGATGGTGGTGTGAGTAGAGCAGGACTGTCTCTGTGGCGCAATCGGCTAGCGCGATCGGCTGTTAACCAAAAGGTTGGAGTTTCGAGTCCTCCTGGGAGTGGTGTGTTGCTTTTTTCTTTGCGCTGATAGCTTTGAAGATATGTTCTGATGGTGGTGTAGGTGGAGCACGACTAACTCCGTGGCGCAGTTGGCTAGCGCGATCGGCTGTTAACCGAAAGGTTGGAGGTTCGAGCCCATCCGGTGGTGGTTCGGCGCTTTTTTTTCTTTGTGCTGATAGCTTTGAAGATATGTTCTGATGGTGATGAGAGTGGAGGAGGACTATCACCGTGGCGCAATTGGCTAGCACGATTGGCTGTTAACCGAAAGGTTGGAGGTTTGAGCCCACCCGGTGGTGGTGCGGCGCTTTTTTTCTTTGCGCTGATAGCTTTGAAGATATGTTCGGTTGGTGGTAAGAGTGGAGCAAGACTGTCTACGTGGCGCAATTGGCTAGCGCGATCGGCTGTTAACCGAAAGGTTGGAGTTTCGAGCCCTCCCGTGAGTGGTGTGTTGCTTTTTTCTTTGCGGTAATAGCTTTGAAGATATGTTCTGATGGTTGTGAGAGTGGAGCAGGACTGTCTTCGGGGCGCAATTGGCTAGCGCGACCGGCTGCTAACCGAAAGGTTGGAGGTTCGAGCCCACCCGGTGGTGGTGCGGCGCTTTTTTTCTTTGGGGTGATAACTCTGAAGAAATGTTCTGACGGTGGTGAGAGTGGAGACGACTGTCTCAGCGGGGCAATTGGCTAGCGCGATCGGCTGTTAACCGAAAGGTTGGAGGTTTGAGCCCACACGGTGGTGGTGCGGTGCTTTTTTTCTTTGGGCTGATAGCTTTGAAGATATGTTCTAATGGTGGTGAGAGTGGAGCAGGACTGTCTCCGTGGCGCAATTGGCTAGCGCGATCGGCTGTTAACCGAAAGGTGGGAGTTTCGAGACCTCCCGGGAGTGGTGTGTTGCTTTTTTCTTTACGCCGATAGATTTGAAGATATGTACTGATGGTGGTGAGAGTGGAGCACGACTGTCTCCGTGGCGCAATTGGCTAGCGCGATCGGCTGTTAACCGAAAGGTCAGAGCTTCGAGACCACCCAGTAGTGGTGCGGCGCTTTTTTTTTCTTTGGGCTGATGGCTTTGAAGATATGTTCTGATGGTGGTAAGAGTGGAGCAGGACTGTCTCCGTGGCGCAATTGGCTAGCGCGATTGGCTGTTAACCGAAAGGTTGGAGGTTTGAGCCCACCCAGTGGTGGTGCGGCGCTTTTTTTTCTTTGGGCTGATGGCTTTGAAGATATGTTCTGATGGTGGTGAGAGTGGAGCAAGACTGTCTCCGTGGCGCAATACGCTAGCGCGATCGGCTGTTAACCGAAAGGTTGGAGTTTCGAGCCCTCCCGAGAGTGGTGTGTTGAATTTTTCTTTGCGGTAATAGCTTTGAAGATATGTTCTGCTGGTGGTGAGAGTGGAGCAGGACTGTCTTTGTGGCGCAATTGGGTAGCGCGATCGGCTGTTAACCGAAAAGTTGGAGGTTCGAGCCCATCCGGTGGTGGTTCGGCGCTTTTTTTTCTTTGGGGTGATAGCTCTGAAGAAATGTTCTGACGGTTGTGAGAGTGGAACACGACTGTCTCCGTGGGGCAATTGGCTAGCGCGATCGGCTGTTAACCGAAAGGTTGGAGGTTCGAGCCCACCCGGTGGTGGTGCGGTGCTTTTTTTCTTTGGGCTGATAGCTTTCAAGATATGTTCTAATGGTGGTGAGAGTGCAGCAGGACTGTCTCCGTGGCGCAATTGGCTAGCGCGATCGGCTGTTAACCGAAAGGCTGGAGTTTCGAGCCCTCCCGGGAGTGGTGTGTTCCTTTTTTCTTTGCGCCGATAGATTTGAAGATATGTTCTGATGGTGGTGAGAGTGGAGCACGACTGTCTTTGTGGCGCAATTGGCTAGCGCGATCGGCTGTTAACCGAAAGCTCGGAGCTTCGAGCCCACCCAGTGGTGGTGCGGCGCTTTTTTTTCTTTGGGCTGATGGCTTTGAAGATATGTTCTGATGGTGGTAAGAGTGGAGCAGGACTGTCTCCGTGGCGCAATTGGCTAGCGCGATCGGCTGTTAAACGAAAGGTTGGAGGTTTGAGCCCACCCGGTGGTGGTTCGGCGCTTTTTTTTCTTTGTGCTGATAGCTTTGAAGATATGTTCTGATGGTGGTGAGAGTGGAGCAGGACTATCTCCGTGGCGCAAATGGCTAGCGCGATTGGCTGTTAACCGAAAGGTTGTAGGTTCAAGCCCACCCAGTGGTGGTGCGGTGCTTTTTTTTCTTTGGGCTGATAGCTTTGAAGATATGTTCTGATGGTGGTGAGAGTGGAGCAGGACTGTCTCCGTGGCACAATTGGCTAGCGCGATCGGCTGTTAACCGAAATTCGGAAGTTCGAGCCCACCCGGTGGTGGTGCGGCGCTTTTTTTTCTTTGCGCTGATAGCTTTGAAGATATGTTCTGATGGTGGTGTAGGTGGAGCACGACTAACTCCGTGGCGCAGTTGGCTAGCGCGATCGGCTGATAACCGAAAGGTCGGAGGTTCGAGCCCACCCGGTGGTGGTGCGCCACTTTTTTTCTTTGCGCTGATAGCTTTGAAGATATGTTCTGATGGTGGTGAGAGTGGAGAGGGACTGTCTCCATGGCGCAATAGGCTAGCGCGATTGGCTTTAAACCAAAAGGTCGGAGGTTCGAGCCCACCCGGTGGTGGTGCGGCGCTTTTTTTTCTTTGGGCTGATAGCTTTGAAGATATGTTCTGATGGTGGTGAGAGTGGAAAGTACTGTCTCCGTGGCGCAATTGGGTAGCGCGATCGGCTGTTAACCGAAAAGTTGGAGGTTCGAGCCCACCCGGTGGTTGTGCGGCACTTTTTTTTCTGTGGGCTGATAGCTTTGAAGATATGTTCTGATGGTGGTGAGAATGGAGCAGGACTGTCTCCGTGGCACAATTGGCTAGCGTGATCGCCTGTTAACCGAAAAGTTGGAGGTTTGAGCCCACCCGGTGGTGGTGCGGCGCTTTTTTTTCTTTGGGCTGATAGCTTTGAAGATATGTTCTGATGGTGGTGAGAGTGGAGCAGGACTGTCTCCGTGGCGCAATAGGCTAGCGCGATCGGCTGTTAACCGAAGGGTTGGGGTTTCGAGCGCACCCGGTGGTGGTGCGGCGCTTTTTTTCTTTAGGCTGATAGCTTTGAAGATATGTTTTGATGGTGGTGTGAGTAGAGCAGGACTGTCTCTGTGGCGCAATTGGCTAGCGCGATCGGCTGTTAACCAAAAGGTTGGAGTTTCGAGCCCTCCTGGGAGTGGTGTGTTGCTTTTTTCTTTGCGCTGATAGCTTTGAAGATATGTTCTGATGGTGGTGTAGGTGGAGCACGACTAACTCCGTGGCGCAGTTGGCTAGCGCGATCGGCTGTTAACCGAAAGGTTGGAGGTTCGAGCCCATCCGGTGGTGGTTCGGCGCTTTTTTTTCTTTGTGCTGATAGCTTTGAAGATATGTTCTGATGGTGATGAGAGTGGAGCAGGACTATCACCGTGGCGCAATTGGCTAGCACGATTGGCTGTTAACCGAAAGGTTCGAGGTTCGAGCCCACCCGGTGGATGTGCGGTGCTTTTTTTTCTTTGGGCTGATAGCTTTGAAGATATGTTCTGATGGTGGTGAGAGTGGAGCAAGACTGTCTTCGTTGCGCAACTGGCTAGCGCGATCGGCTGTTAACCGAAAGGTTGGAGGTTTGAGCCCACCCGGTGGTGGTGCGGCGCTTTTTTTCTTTGCGCTGATAGCTTTGAAGATATGTTCGGTTGGTGGTAAGAGTGGAGCAAGACTGTCTACGTGGCGCAATTGGCTAGCGCGATCGGCTGTTAACCGAAAGGTTGGAGTTTCGAGCCCTCCCGTGAGTGGTGTGTTGCTTTTTTCTTTGCGGTAATAGCTTTGAAGATATGTTCTGATGGTTGTGAGAGTGGAGCAGGACTGTCTTCGGGGCGCAATTGGCTAGCGCGACCGGCTGTTAACCGAAAGGTTGGAGGTTCGAGCCCACCCGGTGGTGGTGCGGCGCTTTTTTTCTTTGGGGTGATAACTCTGAAGAAATGTTCTGACGGTGGTGAGAGTGGAGACGACTGTCTCAGCGGGGCAATTGGCTAGCGCGATCGGCTGTTAACCGAAAGGTTGGAGGTTTGAGCCCAAACGGTGGTGGTGCGGTGCTTTTTTTCTTTGGGCTGATAGCTTATATGATATGTTCTAATGGTGGTGAGAGTGGAGCAGGACTGTCTCCGTGGCGCAATTGGCTAGCGCGATCGGCTGTTAACCGAAAGGTGGGAGTTTCGAGACCTCCCGGGAGTGGTGTGTTGCTTTTTTCTTTACGCCGATAGATTTGAAGATATGTACTGATGGTGGTGAAAGTGGAGCACGACTGTCTCCGTGGCGCAATTGGCTAGCGCGATCGGCTGTTAACCGAAAGGTCGGAGCTTCGAGACCACCCAGTAGTGGTGCGGCGCTTTTTTTTTCTTTGGGCTGATGGCTTTGAAGATATGTTCTGATGGTGGTAAGAGTGGACCAGGACTGTCTCCGTGGCGCAATTGGCTAGCGCGATTGGCTGTTAACCGAAAGGTTGGAGGTTCGAGCCCACCCAGTGGTGGTGCGGCGCTTTTTTTTCTTTGGGCTGATGGCTTTGAAGATATGTTCTGATGGTGGTGAGAGTGGAGCAAGACTGTCTCCGTGGCGCAATACGCTAGCGCGATCGGCTGTTAACCGAAAGGTTGGAGTTTCGAGCCCTCCCGAGAGTGGTGTGTTGAATTTTTCTTTGCGGTAATAGCTTTGAAGATATGTTCTGCTGGTGGTGAGAGTGGAGCAGGACTGTCTTTGTGGCGCAATTGGGTAGCGCGATCGGCTGTTAACCGAAAAGTTGGAGGTTCGAGCCCATCCGGTGGTGGTTCGGCGCTTTTTTTTCTTTGGGGTGATAGCTCTGAAGAAATGTTCTGACGGTTGTGAGAGTGGAACACGACTGTCTCCGTGGGGCAATTGGCTAGCGCGATCGGCTGTTAACCGAAAGGTTGGAGGTTCGAGCCCACCCAGTGGTGGTGCGGCGCTTTTTTTTCTTTGGGCTGATGGCTTTGAAGATATGTTCTGATGGTGGTGAGAGTGGAGCAAGACTGTCTCCGTGGCGCAATACGCTAGCGCGATCGGCTGTTAACCGAAAGGTTGGAGTTTCGAGCCCTCCCGAGAGTGGTCTGTTGAATTTTTCTTTGCGGTAATAGCTTTGAAGATATGTTCTGCTGGTGGTGAGAGTGGAGCAGGACTGTCTTTGTGGCGCAATTGGCTAGCGCGACCGGCTGTTAACCGAAAGGTTGGAGGCTCGAGCCCACCCGGTGGTGGTGCGGCGCTTTTTTTTTTTGGGCTGATAGCTCTGAAGAAATGTTCTGACGGTGGTGAAAGTAGGACTGTCTCAGTGGCGCGATTCGATAGCGTGATCGGCTGTTAACCGAAACGATGGAGGTTCGAGCCCACCCGGTGGTGGTGCGGCGCTTTTTTTTCTTTGGGCTGATAGCTTTGAAGATATGTTTTGATGGTGGTGAGAGTAGAGCAGGACTGTCTCCGTGGCGAAATTGGCTAGCGCGATCGGCTGTTAACCGAAAGGTTGAAGTTTCGAGCCCTCAAGGGAGTGGTGTGTTGCTTTTTCTTTGCGCCGATAGATTTGAAGATATGTTCTGATGGTGGTGAGAGTGGAGCACGACTGTCTCCGTGGCGCAATTGGCTAGCGCGATCGGCTGTTAACCGAAAGGTTCGAGGTTCGAGCCCACCCAGTGGTGGTGCGGCGCTTTTTTTTCTTTGGGCTGATGGCTTTGAAGATATGTTCTGATGGTGATGAGAGTGGAGCAGAACTGTCTCCATGGCGCAATTGGCTAGTGCGATCGGCTGTTAACCTAAAGGTTGGAGTTTCGAGCCCATCCGGTGGTGGTGCGGCGCTTTTTTTCCTTTGGGCTGATAGCTTTGAAGATATGTTCTGATGGTGGTGAGAGTAGAGCAGGACTGTCTCCGTGGCGAAATTGGCTAGGGCGATCGGCTGTTAACCGAAAGGTTGGAGTTTCGAGCCCTCCCGGGAATGGTGTGTTGCTTTTTTCTTTGCGAAGATAGCTTTGAAGACATGTTCTGATGGTGGTAAGGGTGGAGCACGACTGTCTCCGTGGCGCAGTTGGCTAGCGCGATCGGCTGTTAAACGAAAGGTAGGAGGTTCGAGCCCACCCGGTGGTGGTTCGGCGCTTTTTTTCTTTGTGCTGATAGCTTTAAGATATGTTCTGATGGTGGTGAGAGTGGAGCAGGACTATCTCCGAGGCGCAAATGGCTAGCGCGATTGGCTGTTAACCGAAAGGTTGGAGGTCTGATGGTGGTGAGAAAGGAGCAGGACTATCTCCGTGGCGCAAATGGCTAGCGCGATTGGCTGTTAACTGAAAGGTTGGAGGTTCAAGCCCACCCGGTGGTGGTGCGGTGCTTTTTTTTCTTTTGGCTGATAGCTTTGAAGATATGTTCTGCAGGTGGTGAGAGAGGAGCAGGACTGTCTCCGTGGCGCAATTGGCTAGCGCGATCGGCTGTTAACCGAAAAGTTGGAGGTTCTAGCCCACCCGGTGGTATTGCGGCGCTTTTTTTCTGTGGGCTGATAGCTTTGAAGATAAGTTCTGCTGGTGGTGAGAATGGAGCAGGACTGTCTCCGTGGCGCAATGGGCTAGCGCGATCGGCTGTTAATCGAAAGGTTGGAGTTTCGAGCCCACCCGGTGGTGGTGCGGCGCTTTTTTTCTTTAGGCTGATAGCTTTGAAGATATGTTTTGATGGTGGTGTGAGTAGAGCAGGACTGTCTCTGTGGCGCAATTGGCTAGCGCGATCGGCTGTTAACCGAAAGGTTTGAGTTTCGAGCCCTCCCGGGAGTGGTGTGTTGCTTTTTTCTTTGCGCTGATAGCTTTGAAGATATGTTCTGATGGTTGTGTGGGTGGAGCACGACTAACTCCGTGGCGCAGTTGGCTAGCGCGATCAGCTGTTAACCGAAAGGTCGGAGGTTCGAGCCCATCCGGTGGTGGTTCGGCGCTTTTTTTTCTTTGGGGTGATAGCTCTGAAGAAATGTTCTGACGGTGGTGAGAGTGGAGCACGACTGTCTCCGTGGGGCAGTTGGCTAGCGCGATTGGCTGTTAACCGAAAGGTTGGAGGTTCGAGCCCACCCGGTGGTGGTTCGGCGCTTTTTTTTCTTTGTGCTGATAGCTTTGAAGATATGTTCTGATGGTGGTGAGAGTGGAGCAGGACTATCTCCGTGGCGCAAATGGCTAGCGCGATTGGCTGTTAACCGAAAGGTTGGAGGTTCAAGCCCACCCGGTGGTGGTGCGGTGCTTTTTTTCTTTGGGCTGATAGCTTTGAAGATATGTTCTAATGGTGGTGAGAGTGGAGCAGGACTGTCTCCGTAGCGCAATTGGCTAGCGCGATCGGCTGTTAACCGAAAAGTCGGAGGTTCGAGCCCACCCGGTGGTGGTGCGGCGCTTTTTTTTCTTTGGGCTGATAGCTTTGAAGATATGTTCTGATGGTGGTGAGAGTGGAGCAGGACTGTCTCCGTGGCGCGATTGGGTAGCGCGATCGGCTGTTAACCGAAAAGTTGGAGTTTCGAGCCATCCCCGGAGTGGTGTGTTCCTTTTTTCTTTGCGCCGATAGATTTGAAGATATGTTCTGATGGTGGTAAGAGTGGAGCACGACTGTCTCCGTGGCCTATTGGCTAGCGCGATCGTCTGTTAACCGAAAGCTCGGAGCTTCGAGCCCACCAAGTGGTGGTGCGGCGCTTTTTTTTTCTTTGGGCTGATGGCTTTGAAGATATGTTCTGATGGTGGTGAGAGTGGAGCAGGACTGTCTCCTTGGCGCAATTGGGTAGCGCGATCGGCTGTTAACCGAAAAGTTGGAGGTTCGAGCCCACCCGGTGGTTGTGCGGCACTTTTTTTTCTGTGGGCTGATAGCTTTGAAGATATGTTCTGATGGTGGTGAGAATGAAGCAGGACTGTCTCAGTGGCGCAATTGGCTAGCGCGATTGGCTGTTAACCGAAAGGTTGGAGTTTCGAGCCCACCCGGTGGTGGTGCGGTGCTTTTTTTCTTTAGGCTGATAGCTTTGAAGATATGTTTTGATGGTGGTGTGAGTAGAGCAGGACTGTCTCTGTGGCGCAATTGGCTAGCGCGATCGGCTGTTAACCGAAAGGTTGGAGTTTCGAGCCCTCCCGGGAGTGGTGTGTTGCTTTTTTCTTTGCGCTGATAGCTTTGAAGATATGTTCTGATGGTGGTGTGGGTGGAGCAAGACTGTCTCCGTGGCGCAATTGGCTAGCGCGATCGGCTGTTAACCGAAAGGTTGGAGTTTCGAGCCCACCCGGGAGTGGTGTGTTGCTTTTTTCTTTGCGGTAATAGCTTTGAAGATGTGTTTTGATGGTTGTGAGAGTGTAGGAGGACTGTCTTCGTGGCGCAATTGGCTAGCGCGACCGGCTGTTAACCGGTAGGTTGGAGGTTCGAGCCCACCCGGTGGTGGTGCGGCGCTTTTTTTTCTTTGGGGTGATAGCTCTGAAGAAATGTTCTGACGGTGGTGAGAGTGGAGCACGACTGTCTCCGTGGCGCAATTGGCTAGCGCGATCGGCTGTTAACCGAAAGGTTCGAGTTTCGAACCCACCCGGTGGTGGTGCGGCGCTTTTTTTCTTTAGGATGATTGCTTTGAAGATATGTTTTGATGGTGGTGTGAGTAGAGCAGGACTGTCTCTGTGGCGCAATTGGCTAGCGCGATCGGCTGTTAACCGAAAGGTTCGAGTTTCGAGCCCACCCGGTGGTGGTGCGGCGCTTTTTTTTCTTTGGGGAGATAGCTCTGAAGAAATGTTCTGACGGTGGTGAGAGTGGAGCACGACTGTATCCGTGGCGCAATTGGCTAGCGCGATCGGCTGTTAACCGAAAGCTCGGAGCTTCGAGCCCACCCAGGGGTGGTGCAGCGCTTTTTTTTTTGGGCTGATGGCTTTGAAGATATGTTGTGATGGTGGTGAGAGTGGAGCAGGACTGTCTCCGTGGCGCAATTGGCTAGTGCGATCGGCTGTTAACCGAAAGGTTGGAGTTTCGAGCCGTTCCGGTAGTGGTGTGTTGCTTTTTTCTTTGCGCTGATAGCTTTGAAGATATGTTCTGATGGTGGTGTGGGTGGAGCACGACTAACTCCGTGGCGCAGTTGGCTAGCGCGATCGGCTGTTAACCGAAATGTTGGAGGTTCGAGCCCATCCGGTGGTGGTTCGGCGCTTTTTTTTCTTTGGGGTGATAGCTCTGAAGAAATGTTCTGACGGTGGTGAGAGTGGAGCACGACTGTCTCCGTGGGGCAATTGGCTAGCGCGATTGGCTGTTAACCGAAAGGTTGGAGGTTCGAGCCCATCCGGTGGTGGTTCGGCGCTTTTTTTTTCTTTGTGCTGATAGCTTTGAAGATATGTTCTGATGGTGGTGAGAGTGGAGCAGGACTATCTCTGTGGCGCAAATGGCTAGCGCGATTGGCTGTTAACCGAAAGGTTGGAGGTTCAAGCCCACCCGGTGGTGGTGCGGTGCTTTTTTTGGGGGGCTGATAGCTTTCAAGATATGTTCTAATGGTGGTGAGAGTGGAGCAGGACTGTCTCCGTGGCGCAATTGGCTAGCGCGATCGGCTGTTAACCGAAAAGTCGGAGGTTCGAGCCCACCCGGTGGTGGTGCGGCGCTTTTTTTCTTTGGGCTGATAGCTTTGAAGATATGTTCTGATGGTGGTTAGAATGGAGCAGGACTGTCTCCGTGGCGCAATTGGCTAGCGTGATCAGCTGTTAACCGAAAAGTTGGAGGTTAGAGCCCACCCGGTGGTGGTGCGGCGCTTTTTTTCTTTGGACTGATAGCTTTGAAGATATATTCTGATGGTGGTGTGGGTGGAGCACGACTAACTCCGTGGCACAGTTGGCTAGCGCGATCGGCTGTTAACCGAAAGGTTGGAGGTACGAGCCCATCCGGTGGTGGTGCGGTGCTTTTTTTTCTTTGGGGTGATAGCTCTGAAGAAATGTTCTAATGGTGTTGAGAGTGGAGCAGGACTGTCTCCGTGGCGCAACTGGCTAGCGCGATCGGCTATTAACCGAAAGGTTGGAGTTTCGAGCCATCCCCGGAGTGGTGTGTTCCTTTTTTCTTTGCGCCGATAGATTTGAAGATATGTGCTGATGGTGGTAAGAGTGGAGCACGACTGTCTCCGTGGCCTATTGGCTAGCGCGATCGGCTGTTAACCGAAAGCTCGGAGCTTCGAGCCCACCAAGTGGTGGTGCGGCGCTTTTTTTTTCTTTGGGCTGATGGCTTTGAAGATATGTTCTGATGGTGGTGAGAGTGGAGCAGGACTGTCTCCTTGGCGCAATTGGGTAGCGCGATCGGCTGTTAACCGAAAAGTTGGAGGTTCGAGCCCACCCGGTGGTTGTGCGGCACTTTTTTTCTGTGGGCTGATAGCTTTGAAGATATGTTCTGATGGTGGTGAGAATGAAGCAGGACTGTCTCAGTGGCGCAATTGGCTAGCGCGATCGGCTGTTAACCGAAAGGTTGGAGTTTCGAGCCCACCCGGTGGTGGTGCGGTGCTTTTTTTCTTTAGGCTGATAGCTTTGAAGATATGTTTTGATGGTGGTGTGAGTAGAGCAGGACTGTCTCTGTGGCGCAATTGGCTAGCGCGATCGGCTGTTAACCGAAAGGTTGGAGTTTCGAGCCCTCCCGGGAGTGGTGTGTTGCTTTTTTCTTTGCGCTGATAGCTTTGAAGATATGTTCTGATGGTGGTGTGGGTGGAGCAAGACTGTCTCCGTGGCGCAATTGGCTAGCGCGATCGGCTGTTAACCGAAAGGTTGGAGTTTCGAGCCCTCCCGGGAGTGGTGTGTTGCTTTTTTCTTTGCGGTAATAGCTTTGAAGATGTGTTTTGATGGTTGTGAGAGTGTAGGAGGACTGTCTTCGTGGCGCAATTGGCTAGCGCGACCGGCTGTTAACCGGTAGGTTGGAGGTTCGAGCCCACCCGGTGGTGGTGCGGCGCTTTTTTTTCTTTGGGGTGATAGCTCTGAAGAAATGTTCTGACGGTGGTGAGAGTGGAGCACGACTGTCTCCGTGGCGCAATTGGCTAGCGCGATCGGCTGTTAACCGAAAGGTTCGAGTTTCGAGCCCACCCGGTGGTGGTGCGGCGCTTTTTTTCTTTAGGATGATAGCTTTGAAGATATGTTTTGATGGTGGTGTGAGTAGAGAAGGACTGTCTCTGTGGCGCAATTGGCTAGCGCGATCGGCTGTTAACCGAAAGGTTCGAGTTTCGAGCCCACCCGGTGGTGGTGCGGCGCTTTTTTTTTCTTTGGGGAGATAGCTCTGAAGAAATGTTCTGACGGTGGTGAGAGTGGAGCACGACTGTATCCGTGGCGCAATTGGCTAGCGCGATCGGCTGTTAACCGAAAGCTCGGAGCTTCGAGCCCACCCAGGGGTGGTGCAGCGCTTTTTTTTTGGGCTGATGGCTTTGAAGATATGTTCTGATGGTGGTGAGAGTGGAGCAGGACTGTCTCCGTGGCGCAATTGGCTAGCGCGATCGGCTGTTAACCGAAAGGTTGGAGTTTCGAGCCCTCCCGGGAATGGTGTGCTGCTTTTTTCTTTGCGCTGATAGCTTTGAAGATATGTTCTGATGGTGGTGTGGGTGGAGCACGACTAACTCCGTGGCGCAGTTGGCTAGCGCGATCGGCTGTTAACCAAAAGGTTGGAGGTTCGAGCCTATCCGGTGGTGGTTCGGCGCTTTTTTTTCTTTGAGGTGATAGCTCTGAAGAAATGTTCTGACGGTGGTGAGAGTGGAGCACGACTGTCTCCGTGGGGCAATTGGCTAGCGCGATTGGCTGTTAACAGAAAGGTTGGAGGTTCGAGCCCACCCGGTGGTGGTGCGGCGCTTTTTTTTCTTTGGGCTGATAGCTTTGAAGATATGTTCTGATGGTGGTGAGAGTGGAGCAGGACTGTCTCCGTGGCGCGATTGGGTAGCGCGATTGGCTGTTAACCGAAAAGTTGGAGGTTCGAGCCCACCCGGTGGTTGTGCGGCGCTTTTTTTTCTGTGGGCTGATAGCTTTGAAGATATGTTCTGATGGTGGTGAGAATGGAGCAGCACTGTCTCCGTGGCGCAATTGGCTAGCGCAACCGGCTGTTAACCGAATGGTTGGAGGTTCGAGCCCACCCGGTGGTGGTGCGGCGCTTTTTTTTTTGGGCTGATAGTCTGAAGAAATGTTCTTACGGTGGTTAGAGTGGAGCAAGACTGTCTCCGTGGCGCAATTGGCTAGCGCGATCAGCTGTTAACCGAAAGGTTCGAGGTTCGAGCCCACCCGGGGTGGTGCGGCGCTTTTTTTCTTTGGGCCGATAGCTTTGAAGATATGTTATGCTGGTGGTGAGAGTATAGCAGGACTGTCTCCGTGGCCTAATTGGCTAGCGCGATCGGCTGTTAACCGAAAGGTTGGAGGTTCGAGCCCACCCGGTGGTGGTTCGGCGCTTTTTTTTCTTTGGGGTGATAGCTCTGAAGATATGTTCTGATGGTGGTGAGAGTGGAGCAGGACTGTCTCCGTGGCGCAATTGGGTAGCGCGATCGGCCGTTAACCGAAAAGTTGGAGGTTCGATCCCACCCGGTGGTTGTGCGGCACTTTTTTTTGCTGTGGGCTGATAGCTTTGAAGATATGTTCTGATGGTGGTGAGAATGGAGCAGGACTGTCTCCGTGGCGCAATTGGCTAGCGCGATCGGCTGTTAACCGGAAGGTTGGAGGTTCGAGCCCACCCGGTGGTGGTGCGGCGCTTTTTTTTCTTTGGGTTGATAGCTCTGAAGAAATGTTCTGACGGTGGTGAGAGTGGATCACGACTGTCTCCGTGACGCAATTGGGTAGCGCGATCGGCTGGTATTCGAAAAGTTGGAGGTTCGAGCCCACCCGGTGGTTGTGCGGCACTTTTTTTTGCTGTGGGCTGATAGCTTTGAAGATATGTTCTGATGGTGGTGAGAGTGGAGCAAGACTGTCTCCGTGGCGCAATTGGCTAGCGCGATCGGCTGTTAACCGAAAGGTTGGAGGTTAGAGCCCACCCGGTGGTGGTGCGGCGCTTTTTTTCTTTGGACTGATAGCTTTGAAGATATGTTTCGATGGTGGTGTGGGTGGAGCACGACTAACTCCGTGGCACAGTTGGCTAGCGCGATCGGCTGTTAACCGATAGGTTGGAGGTTCGAGCCCATCCGGTGGTCGTTCGGCGCTTTTTTTTCTTTGGGGTGATAGCTCTGAAGAAATGTTCTGATGGTGGTGAGAGGGGAGCAGGACTGTCTCCGTGGCGCAATTGGGTAGCGCGATCGGCTGTTAACCGAAAAGTTGGAGGTTCGAGCCCACCCGGTGTTTGTGCGGCACTTTTTTTTTCTGTGGGCTGATAGCTTTGAAGATATGTTCTGATGGTGGTGAGAATGGAGCAGGACTGTCTCCGTGGCGCAATTGGCTAGCGCGATCGGCTGTTAACCGGAAGGTTGGAGGTTCGAGCCCACCCGGTGGTGGTACGGCGCTTTTTTTTCTTTGGGGTGATAGCTCTGAAGATATGTTCTGATGGTGGTGAGAGTGGAGCAGGACTGTCTCCGTGGCGCAATTGGGTAGCGCGATCGGCTGTTAACCGAAAAGTTGGAGGTTCGAGACCACCCGGTGGTTGTGCGGCACTTTTTTTTTGCTGTGGGCTGATAGCTTTGAAGATATGTTCTGATGGTGGTGAGAATGGAGCAGGACTGTCTCCGTGGCGCAATTGGCTAGCGCGATCGGCTGTTAACCGGAAGGTTGGAGGTTCGAGCCCACCCGGTGGTGGTGCGGCGCTTTTTTTTCTTTGGGTTGATAGCTCTGAAGAAATGTTCTGACGGTGGTGAGAGTGGATCACGACTGTCTCCGTGACGCAATTCGCTAGCGCGATCGGCTGTTAACCTAAAGCTCGGAGCTTCGAGCCCACCCAGTGGTAGTGCGGCGCTTTTTTTTTCTTTGGGCTGATGGCTTTGAAGATATGTTCTGATGGTGGTGAGAGTGGAGCAGGACTGTCTCCGTGGCGCAATTGGCTAACGCGATCGGCTGTTAACCGAAAGGTTGGAGTTTCGAGCACTCCCAGGAATGGTGTGCTGCTTTTTTCTTTGCGCTGATAGCTTTGAAGATATGTTCTGATGGTGGTGTGGGTGGAGCACGACTAACTCCGTGGCGCAGTTGGCTAGCGCGATCGGCTGTTAACCGAAAGGTTGGAGGTTCGAGCCTATCCGGTGGTGGTTCGGCGCTTTTTTTTTCTTTGAGGTGATAGCTCTGAAGAAATGTTCTGACGGTGGTGAGAGTGGAGCACGACTGTCTCCGTGGGGCAATTGGCTAGCGCGATTGGCTGTTAACAGAAAGGTTGGAGGTTCGAGCCCACCCGGTGGTGGTGCGGCGCTTTTTTTTCTTTGGGCTGATAGCTTTGAAGATATGTTCTGATGGTGGTGAGAGTGGAGCAGGACTGTCTCCGTGGCGCGATTGGGTAGCGCGATTGGCTGTTAACCGAAAAGTTGGAGGTTCGAGCCCACCCGGTGGTTGTGCGGCGCTTTTTTTCTGTGGGCTGATAGCTTTGAAGATATGTTCTGATGGTGGTGAGAATGGATCAGCACTGTCTCCGTGGCGCAATTGGCTAGCGCGACCGGCTGTTAACCGAAATGTTCGAGGTTCGAGCCCACCCTGTGGTGGTGCGGCGCTTTTTTTCCCTTGGGCTGATAGCTCTGAGGAAATGTTCTGACGGTGGTGAGAGTGTAGCGCGACTGTCTCCGTGGCGCAATTGGCTAGCGCGATCGGCTGTTAACAGAAAGGTTGGAGGTTCGAGCCCTCCCGAGAGTGGTGTGTTGCTTTTTTTTCTTTGAGCTGAGAGCTTTGAAGATATGTTATGCTGGTGGTGAGAGTATAGCAGGACTGTCTCCGTGGCCTAATTGGCTAGCGCGATCGGCTGTTAACCGAAAGGTTGGAGGTTCGAGTCCTCCCTGGAGTGGTGTGTTGCTTTTTTATTGCGCTGATAACTTTGAAGATATGTTCTGATGGTGGTGATAGTGAAGCACGACTGTCTCCGTGGCGGCATTGGCTAGCACGATGGGCTGTTAACCAAAAGGTTGGAGGTTTGAGCCCACCCGGTGGTGGTGCGGCGCTTTTTTTCCTTTGGGCTGATGGCTCTGAGGAAATGTTCTGATGGTGGTGAGAGTGGAGCACGAATGTCTCCGTGGCGCAATTGGCTAGCGCGATCGGCTGTTGACCGAAAAGTTGGAGGTTCGAGCCCTCCCGGAGTGGTGTGTTGCTTTTTTCTTTGCGCTGATAGCTTTAAGATATGTTCTGATGGTGGTGAGAGTGGAGCAGGACTGTCTCCGTGGCGCAACTGGCTAGCGGGATCGGCTGTTAAGCGAAAGGTTGGAGGTTCGAGCCCACCCGGTGGTGGGCAGCGCTTTTTTTTTCTTTGGGCTGATAGTCTGAAGAAATGTTCTGACGGTGGTTAGAGTGGAGCACGACTGTCTCCTTGGCGCAATTGGCTAGCGCGATCAGCTGTTAACCGAAAGGTTCGAGGTTCGAGCCCACCCGGGGTGGTGCGGCGCTTTTTTTTCTTTGGGCCGATAGCTTTGAAGATATGTTATGCTGGTGGTGAGAGTATAGCAGGACTGTCTCCCTGGCCTAATTGGCTAGCGCGATCGGCTGTTAACCGAAAGGTTGGAGGTTCGAGCTTTCCCGGGAGTGGTGTGTTGCTTTTTTCTTTGCGCTGATAACTTTGAAGATATGTTATGATGGTGTTGAGAGTATAGCAGGACTGTCTCCGTGGCCTAATTGGCTAGCGCAATCGGCTGTTAACCGAAAGGTTGGAGGTTCGAGTCTTCCCTGGAGTCGTGTGTTGTTTTTTCTTTGCGCTGATAACTTTGAAGATATGTTCTGATGGTGGTGATAGTGGTGGACGACTGTCTCCGTGGCGCCATTGGTTAGCGCGATGGGATGTTAACCGTAAGGTTGGAGGTTCGATCCCACCCGGTGGTGGTGCGGCGCTTTTTTTCCTTTGGGCTGATAGCTCTGAGGAAATGTTCTGATGGTGGTGAGAGTGGAGCACGACTGTCTCCGTGGCGCAATGGGCTAGCGGGATCGGCTGTTAAGCGAAAGGTTGGAGGTTCGAGCCCACCCGGCGGTGGTGCGGTGATCTTTTTTCTTTGCACTGATAGCTTTGGAGAAATGTACTGACCGTGGTTAGAATGGAGCACGACTGTCTCCGTGGCGCAATTGGCTAGCGCGATCGGCTGTTAACCGAATGGTTGGAGGTTCGAGCCCACCCGGTGGTGGTGCGGCGCTTTTTTTTGGGCTGATAGTCTGAAGAAATGTTCTGACGGTGGTTAGAGTGGAGCACGACTGTCTCCGTGGCGCAATTGGCTAGCGCGATCAGCTGTTAACCGAAAGGTTCGAGGTTCGAGCCCACCCGGGGTGGTGCGGCGCTTTTTTTCTTTGGGCCGATAGCTTTGAAGATATGTTATGCTGGTGGTGAGAGTATAGCAGGACTGTCTCCGTGGCCTAATTGGCTAGCGCGATCGGCTGTTAACCGAAAGGTTGGAGGTTCGAGCCCTCCCGGGTGTGGTGTGTTGCTTTTTTCTTTACGCTGATAACTTTGAAGATATGTTCTGATGGTGGTGATAGTGAAGCACGACTGTCTCCGTGGCGCCATTGGCTAGCGCGATGGGCTGTTAACCAAAAGGTTGGAGGTTCGAGCCCACCCGGTGGTGGTGCGGCGCTTTTTTTCCTTTGGGCTGATAGCTCTGAGGAAATGTTCTGATGGTGGTGAGAGTGGAGCACGACTGTCTCCGTGGCGCAATTGGCTAGCACGATCGGCTGTTAACCGAAAGGTTGGAGTTTCGAGCCCACCCGGCGGTTGTACGGCGCTTTTTTTTCTTTGGGCTGATAGCTCTGAAGAAATGTTCTGACGGAGGTGGGAGTGCTGCACTACTGTCTCCGTGGCACAATTGGCTAGCGCGATCGGCTGTTAACCGAAAGGTTGGAGGTTCGAGCCCACCCGGGGTGGTGCGGCGCTTTTTTTTCTTTGGGCCGATAACTTTGAAGATATGTTATGCTTGTGGTGAAGGTATAGCAGGACTGTCTCCGTGGCGTAATTGGCTAGCGCGATCGGCTGTTAACCGAAAGGTTGGAGGTTCGAGCTCTCCCGGGAGTGGTGTGTTGCTTTTTTCTTTGCACTGATAGCTTTGAAGATATGTTCTGTTCGTGGTGAGAGTGGAGCACGACTGTCTCTGTGGCACGATTGGCTAGCGCGATGGGCTGTTAACCGAAAGGTTGGAGGTTCGAGCCCACCCAGTGGTGGTGCGGCGCTTTTTTTTCTTTGCTCTGATAGGTTTGAAGATATGTTCTGATGGTGGTTTGAGTGGAGCAGGACTGTCTCCGTGGCGCAATTGGCTAGCACGATCGGCTGTTAACCGAAAGGTTGGAGTTTCGAGCCCACCCGGTGGTGGTACGGCGCTTTTTTTTCTTTGGGCTGATAGCTCTGAAGAAAGGTTCTGACGGAGGTGGGAGTGCTGCACTACTGTCTCCGTGGCGCAATTGGCTAGCGCGATTGGCTTTTAACCAAAAAGTTGGAGGTTCGAGCCCTCCCGGGAGTGGTGTGTTGCTTTTTTTTCTTCGGGCTGATAGCTTTGAAGATATGTTCTGATGGTGGTGAGAGTGAAGCACTGGCTAAGGTACTCGGCTGCTGACCCGCAGGGCGCGGGTTCGAAACCCGGCTACGGCGGCTACATTTCCAATGGAGGCGGAAATGTTGTAGGCCCGTGTGCTCAGATTTGGGTGCACGTTAAAGAACCCCAGGTGGTTTAAATTTCCGGAGCCCTCCACTACGGCGTCTTTCATAATCATATAGTGGTTTTGGGACGTTAAACCTCACATATCTATCTATCTATGAGAGTGAAGCACGACTGTCTCCGTGGCGCAATTGGCCAGCGCGATCGGCTATTACCCGATATTTTGGAGGTTCGAGCCCACCCGTTGGTGGTGTGTTGCTTTTTTCTTTGGGCTGATAACTTTGAAGATATGTTCTGATGGTGGTGATAGTGGAGCACGACTGTCTCCGTGGCGCAATTGGCTAGCGCGATCGGCTGTTGACCGAAAAGTTGGAGGTTCGAGCCCTCCTGGGAGTGGTGTGTTGCTTTTTTCTTTGCGCTGATAGCTTTAAGATATGTTCTGATGGTGGTGAGAGTGTAGCAGGACTGTCTCCGTGGCACAATTGGCTAGCGCGATCGGCTGTTAACCGAAAGGTTGGAGGTTCGAGCCACCCGGTGGTGCTGAGGCGGTTTTTTTCTTTGGGCTGATAGCTTTGAAGATATGTTCTGATGGTGGTGAGTGTGGAGCAGGACTGTCTCCGTGGCGCAATTGGCTAGCGCGATCGGCTGTTAACCGAAAGGTTGGAGGTTCGATCCCACCCGGTGGTGATGTGGCGCTTTTTTTTCTTTAGGCTGATAGCTTTGAAGTTATGTTCTGATGGTGGTGAGAGTGAAGCACGACTCCCTCCGTGGCGTAATTGGCTAGCGCGATGGGCTGTTATCCGAAAGGTTGGAGGTTCAAGCCCACCCGGTGGTTGGGCGGCGCTTTTTTTTCCCTTGGGCTGATAGCTCTGAGGAAATGTTCTGACGGTGGTGAGAGTGTAGCGCGGCTGTCTCCGTGGCGCAATTGGCTAGCGCGATCGGCTGTTAACAGAAAGGTTGGAGGTTCAAGCCCTCCCGAGAGTGGTGTGTTGCTTTTTTCTTTGAGCTGATAGCTTTGAAGATATGTTCTGATGGTGGTGAGAGTGGAGCAGGACTGTCTCCGTGGCGCAATTGGCTAGCGCGATCGGCTGTTAACCGAAAGGTTGGAGGTTCGAGCCCACCCGGTGGTGATGTGGCGCTTTTTTTTTTCTTTGAGCTGATAGCTTTGAAGATATGTTCTGGTGGTGGTGAGAGTGGAGCACGACTGTCTTCGTGGCGCAATTGGCTAGCGCGATCGGCTGTTAACCGAAAGGTTGGAGGTTCGAGCCCACCCAGTGGTGGTGCGGCGCTTTTTTTTCTTTCCTCTGATAGCTTTGAAGATATGTTCTGATAGTGGTGAGAGTGGAGCAGGACTGTCTCCGTGGCGCAATTGGCTAGCACGATCGGCTGTTAACCGAATGGTTGGAGTTTCGAGCCCACCCGGTGGTGGTACGGCGCTTTTTTTTCTTTGGGCTGATAGCTCTGAAGAAATGTTCTGACGGAGGTGGGAGTGCTGCACTACTGTCTCCGTGGCGCAATTGGCTAGCGCGATTGGCTTTTAACCGAAAAGTTGGAGGTTCGAGCACTCCCGGGAGTGGTGTGTTGCTTTTTTCTTTGCGCTGATAGCTTTGAAGATATGTTCTCATGGTGGTGAGTGTGACCACGACTGTCTCGGTGGCGCAATTGGCCAGCGCGATCGGCTATTACCCGAAATTTTGGAGGTTCGAGCCCACCCGGTGGTGGTGCGGCGCTTTTTTTTCTTTTGGCTGATAGCTCCGAAGAAATGTTCTGATGGTGGTGATAGGAGAGCACGACTGTCTCCGTGGCGCAATGGGCTAGCGCGATAGGCTGTTGACCGAAAGGTTGGAGGTTCGAGCCCTCCCGGGAGTGGTGTGTTGCTTTTTTCTTTGCGCTGATAGCTTTGAAGATATGTTCTGATGGTGGTGAGTGTGACCACGACTGTCTCCCAGGCGCAATTGGCTAGCGCGATGGGCTGTTAACCGAAATGTTCGAGGTTCGAGCCCACCCTGTGGTGGTGCGGCGCTTTTTTTCCCTTGGGCTGATAGCTCTGAGGAAATGTTCTGACGGTGGTGAGAGTGTAGCGCGACTGTCTCCGTGGCGCAATTGGCTAGCGCGATCGGCTGTTAACAGAAAGGTTGGAGGTTCGAGCCCTCCCGAGAGTGGTGTGTTGCTTTTTTTTCTTTGAGCTGAGAGCTTTGAAGATATGTTATGCTGGTGGTGAGAGTATAGCAGGACTGTCTCCGTGGCCTAATTGGCTAGCGCGATCGGCTGTTAACCGAAAGGTTGGAGGTTCGAGTCCTCCCTGGAGTGGTGTGTTGCTTTTTTATTGCGCTGATAACTTTGAAGATATGTTCTTATGGTGGTGATAGTGGAGGACGACTGTCTCCGTGGCGCCATTGGCTAGCGCGATGGGCTGTTAACCGAAAGGTTGGAGGTTCGAGCCCACCCGGTGGTGGTGCGGCGCTTTTTTTTCCTTTGGGCTGATAGCTCTGAGGAAATGTTCTGATGGTGGTGAGAGTGGAGCACGACTGTCTCCGTGGCGCAATTGGCTAGCGGGATCGGCTGTTAAGCGAAAGGTTGGAGGTTCGAACCCACCCGGTGGTGGTGCGTCGCTCTTTTTTCTTTGCACTGATAGCTTTGGAGAAATGTACTGACCGTGGTGAGAATGGAGCACGACTGTCTTCGTGGCGCAATTGGCTAGCGCGATCGGCTGTTAACCGAATGGTTGGAGGTTCGAGCCCACCCGGTGGTGGTGCGGCGCTTTTTTTTTGGGCTGATAGTCTGAAGAAATGTTCTGACGGTGGTTAGAGTGGAGCAAGACTGTCTCCGTGGCGCAATTGGCTAGCGCGATCAGCTGTTAACCGAAAGGTTCGAGGTTCGAGCCCACCCGGGGTGGTGCGGCGCTTTTTTTCTTTGGGCCGATAGCTTTGAAGATATGTTATGCTGGTGGTGAGAGTATAGCAGGACTGTCTCCGTGGCCTTATTGGCTAGCGCGATCGGCAGTTAACCGAAAGGTTGGAGGTTCGAGCCCTCCCGGGTGTGGTGTGTTGCTTTTTTCTTTGCGCTGATAACTTTGAAGATATGTTCTGATGCTGGTGATAGTGAAGCACGACTGTCTCCGTGGTGCCATTGGCTAGCGCGATGAGCTGTTCACCAAAAGGTTGGAGGTTCGAGCCCACCCGGTGGTGGTGCGGCGCTTTTTTTCCTTTGGGCTGATAGCTCTGAGGAAATGTTCTGATGGTGGTGAGAGTGGAGCACGACTGTCTCCGTGGCGCAATTGGCTAGCGCGATCGGCTGTTGACCGAAAAGGTGGAGGTTCGAGCCTTCCCGGAGTGGTGTGTTGCTTTTTTCTTTGCGCTGATAGCTTTAAGATATGTTCCGATGGTGGTGAGAGTGGAGCAGGACTGTCTCCGTGGCGCAACTGGCTAGCGGGATTGGCTGTTAAGCAAAAGGTTGGAGGTTTGAGCCCACCCGGTGGTGGTGCGGCGCTCTTTTTTCTTTGCGCTGATAGCTTTGAAGAAATGTACTGACGGTGGTGAGAATGGAGCACGACTGTCTCCGTGGCGCAACTGGCTAGCGGGATCGGCTGTTAAGCGAAAGGTTGGAGGTTCGAGCCCACCCGGTGGTGGTGCGGCGCTCTTTTTTCTTTGCGCTGATAGCTTTGGAGAAATGTACTGACGGTGGTGAGAATGGAGCACGACTGTCTCCGTGGCGCAATTGGCTAGCGCGATCGGCTGTTAGCCGAATGGTTGGAGGTTCGAGCTCACCCGGTGGTGGTGCGGCGCTTTTTTTTCTTTGGGCTGATAGTCTGAAGAAATGTTCTGACGGTGGTTAGAGTGGAGCACGACTGTCTCCGTGGCGCAATTGGCTAGCGCGATCAGCTGTTAACCGAAAGGTTCGAGGTTCTAGCCCACCCGGGGTGGTGCGGCGCTTTTTTTCTTTGGGCCGATAGCTTTGAAGATATGTTACGCTGGTGGTGAGAGTATAGAAGGACTGTCTCCGTGGCCTAATTGGCTAGCGCGGTCGGCTGTTAACCGAAAGGTTGGAGGTTCGAGCCCTCCCGGGAGTGGTGTGTTGCTTTTTTCTTTGCGCTGATAACTTTGAAGATATGTTCTGATGGTGGTGAGAGTATAGCAGGACTGTCTCCGTGGCCTAATTGGCTAGCGCGATTGGCTGTTAACCGAAAGGTTGGAAGTTCGAGTCCTCCCTGGAGTGGTGTGTTGCTTTTTCTTTGCGCTGATAACTTTGAAGATATGTTCTGATGGTGGTGATAGTGGAGGACGACTGTCTCCGTGGCGCCATTGGCTAGCGCGATGGGATGTTAACCGTAAGGTTGGAGGTTCGAGCCCACCCGGTGGTGGTGCGGCGCTTTTTTTCCTTTGGGCTGATAGCTCTGAGGAAATGTTCTGATGGTGGTGAGAGTGGAGCACGACTGTCTCCGTGGCGCAATTGGCTAACGGGATCGGCTGTTAAGCGAAAGGTTGGAGGTTCGAGCCCACCCGGCGGTGGTGCGGCGCTCTTTTTTCTTTGCACTGATAGCTTTAGAGAAATGTACTGACCGTGGTGAGAATAGAGCACGACTGTCTCCGTGGCGCAATTGGCTAGCGCGATCGGCTGTTAACCGAATGGTTGGAGGTTCGAGCCCACCCGGTGGTGGTGCGGCGCTTTTTTTTTGGGCTGAGAGTCTGAAGAAAAGTTCTGACGGTGGTTAGAGTGGATCAAGACTGTCTCCGTGGCGCAATTGGCTAGCGCGATCAGCTGTTAACCGAATGGTTGGAGGTTCGAGCCCACCCGGTGGTGGTGCGGCGCTTTTTTTTTGGGCTGAGAGTCTGAAGAAAAGTTCTGACGGTGGTTAGAGTGGAGCAAGACTGTCTCCGTGGCGCAATTGGCTAGCGCGATCGGCTGTTAACCGAAAGGTTGGAGGTTCGAGCCCACCCAGTGGTGGTGCGGCGCTTTTTTTTCTTTGCTCTGATAGCTTTGAAGATATGTTCTGATGGTGGTGAGAGTGGAGCAGGAGTGTCTCCGTGGCGCAGTTGGCTAGCACGATCGGCTGTTAACCGAAAGGTTGGAGTTTCGAGCCCACACGGTGGTGGTACGGCGCTTTTTTTCTTTGGGCTGATAGCTCTGAAGAAATGTTCTGACGGAGGTGGGAGTCCTGCACTACTGTCTCCGTGGCGCAATTGGCTAGCGCGATTGGCTTTTAACCGAAAAGTTGGAGGTTCGAGCCCTCCCGGGAGTGGTGTGTTGCTTTTTTTTCTTCGGGCTGATAGCTTTGAAGATATGTTCTGATGGTGGTGAGAGTGAAGCACTGGCTAAGGTACTCGGCTGCTGACCCGCAGGGCGCAGGTTCGAATCCCGGCTGCGGCGGCTACATTTCCGATGGAGGCGGAAACGTTGTAGGCCCGTGTGCTCAGATTTGGGTGCACGTTAAAGAACCCCAGGTGGTTTAAATTTCCGGAGCCCTCCACTACGGCGTCTTTCATAATCATATAGTGGTTTTGGGACGTTAAACCTCACATATCTATCTATCTATGAGAGTGAAGCACGACTGTCTCCGTGGCGCAATTGGCCAGCGCGATCGGCTATTACCCGAAATTTTGGAGGTTCGAGCCCACCCGGTGGTGGTGTGTTGCTTTTTTCTTTGGGCTGATAACTTTGAAGATATGTTCTGATGGTGGTGATAGTGGAGCACGACTGTCTCCGTGGCGCAATTGGCTAGCGCGATCGGCTGTTGACCGAAAAGTTGGAGGTTCGAGCCCTCCTGGGAGTGGTGTGTTGCTTTTTTCTTTGCGCTGATAGCTTTAAGATATGTTCTGATGGTGGTGAGAGTGGAGCAGGACTGTCTCCGTGGCGCAATTGGCTAGCGCGATCGGCTGTTAACCGAAAGGTTGGAGGTTCGAGCCCACCCGGTGGTGATGTGGCGCTTTTTTTTCTTTAGGCTGATAGCTTTGAAGTTATGTTCTGATGGTGGTGAGAGTGAAGCACGACTCTCTCCGTGGCGCAATTGGCTAGCGCGATGGGCTGTTATCAGAAAGGTTGGAGGTTCGAGCCCACCCGGTGGTTGGGCGGCGCTTTTTTTTCCCTTGGGCTGATAGCTCTGAGGAAATGTTCTGACGGTGGTGAGAGTGTAGCGCGGCTGTCTCCGTGGCGCAATTGGCTAGCGCGATCGGCTGTTAACAGAAAGGTTGGAGGTTCAAGCCCTCCCGAGAGTGGTGTGTTGCTTTTTTCTTTGAGCTGATAGCTTTGAAGATATGTTCTGATGGTGGTGAGAGTGGAGCAGGACTGTCTCCGTGGCGCAATTGGCTAGCGCGATCGGCTGTTAACCGAAAGGTTGGAGGTTCGAGCCCACCCGGTGGTGATGTGGCGCTTTTTTTTTCTTTGAGCTGATAGCTTTGAAGATATGTTATGCTTGTGGTGAAAGTATAGCAGGACTGTCTCCGTGGCGTAATTGGCTAGCGCGATCGGCTGTTAACCGAAAGGTTGGAGGTTCGAGCCCTCCCGGGAGTGGTGTGTTGCTTTTTTCTTTGCACTGATAGCTTTGAAGATATGTTCTTTTCGTGGTGAGAGTGGAGCACGACTGTCTCTGTGGCACGATTGGCTAGCGCGATGGGCTGTTAACCGAAAGTTTGGAGGTTCGAGCCCACCCAGTGGTGGTGCGGCGCTTTTTTTTCTTTGCTCTGATAGCTTTGAAGATATGTTCTGATAGTTGTGAGAGTGGAGCAGGACTGTCTCCGTGGCGCAATTGGCTAGCACGATCGGCTGTTAACCGAAAGGTTGGAGTTTCGAGCCCACCCGGTGGTGGTACGGCGCTTTTTTTTCTTTGGGCTGATAGCTCTGAAGAAATGTTCTGACGGAGGTGGGAGTGCTGCACTACTGTCTCCGTGGCGCAATTGGCTAGCGCGATTGGCTTTTAACCGAAAAGTTGCAGGTTCGAGCCCTCCCGGGAGTGGTGTGTTTCTTTTTTCTTTGCGCTGATAGCTTTGAAGATATGTTCTGATGGTGGTGAGTGTGACCACGACTGTCTCCGTGGCGCAATTGGCCAGCGCGATCGGCTATTACCCGAAATTTTGGAGGTTCGAGCCCACCCGGTGGTGGTGCGGCGCTTTTTTTTTCTTTTGGCTGATAGCTCCGAAGAAATGTTCTGATGGTGGTGATAGGAGAGCACGACTGTCTCCGTGGCGCAATGGGCTAGCGCGATAGGCTGTTGACCGAAAGGTTGGAGGTTCGAGCCCTCCCGGGAGTGGTGTGTTGCTTTTTTCTTTGCGCTGATAGCTTTGAAGATATGTTCTGATGGTGGTGAGTGTGACCACGACTGTCGCCCAGGCGCAATTGGCTAGCGCGATGGGCTGTTAACCAAAATGTTTGAGGTTCGAGCCCACCCTGTGGTGGTGCGGCGCTTTTTTTCCCTTGGGCTGATAGCTCTGAGGAAATGTTCTGACGGTGTTGAAAGTGTAGCGCGACTGTCTCCGTGGTGCAATTGGCTAGCGCGATCGGCTGTTAACAGAAAGGTTGGAGGTTCGAGCCCTCCCGAGAGTGGTGTGTTGCTTTTTTTTCTTTGAGCTGGTAGCTTTGAAGATATGTTATGCTGGTGGTGAGAGTATAGCAGGACTGTCTCCGTGGCCTAATTGGCTAGCGCGATCGGCTGTTAACCGAAAGGTTGGAGGTTCGAGCCCTCCTGGGAGTAGTGTGTTGCTTTTTTCTTTGCGCTGATAACTTTGAAGATATGTTCTTATGGTGGTGAGAGTATAGCAGGACTGTCTCCGTGGCCTAATTGGCTAGCGCGATCGGCTGTTAACCGAAAGGTTGGAGGTTCGAGTCCTCCCTGGAGTGGTGTGTTGCTTTTTCTTTGCGCTGATAACTTTGAAGATATGTTCTTGTGGTGGTGATAGTGGAGGACGACTGTCTCCGTGGCGCCATTGGCTAGCGCGATGGGCTGTTAACCGAAAGGTTGGAGGTTCGAGCCCACCCGGTGGTGGTGCGGCGCTTTTTTTTACTTTGGGCTGATAGCTCTGAGGAAATGTTCTGATGGTGGTGAGAGTGGAGCACGACTGTCTCCGTGGCGCAATTGGCTAGCGGGATCGGCTGTTAAGCGAAAGGTTGGAGGTTCGAACCCACCCGGTGGTGGTGCGGCGCTCTTTTTTCTTTGCACTGATAGCTTTGGAGAAATGTACTGACCGTGGTGAGAATGGAGCACGACCGTCTTCGTGGAGCAATTGGCTAGCGCGATCGGCTGTTAACCGAATGGTTGGAGGTTCGAGCCCACCCGGTGGTGGTGCGGCGCTTTTTTTTGGGCTGATGGTCTGAAGAAATGTTCTGACGGTGGTTAGAGTGGAGCAAGACTGTCTCCGTGGCGCAATTGGCTAGCGCGATCAGCTGTTAACCGAAAGGTTCGAGGTTCGAGCCCACCCGGGGTGGTGCGGCGCTTTTTTTCTTTGGGCCGATAGCTTTGAAGATATGTTATGCTGGTGGTGAGAGTATAGCAGGACTGTCTCCGTGGCCTAATTGGCTAGCGCGATCGGCAGTTAACCGAAAGGTTGGAGGTTCGAGCCCTCCCGGGTGTGGTGTGTTGCTTTTTTCTTTGCGCTGATAACTTTGAAGATATGTTCTGATGGTGGTGATAGTGAAGCACGACTGTCTCCGTGGCGCCATTGGCTAGCGCGATGGGCTGTTAACCAAAAGGTTGGAGGTTCGAGCCCACCCGGTGGTGGTGCGGCGCTTTTTTTCCTTTGGGCTGATAGCTCTGAGGAAATGTTCTGATGGTGGTGAGAGTGGAGCACGACTGTCTCCGTGGCGCAATTGGCTAGCGCGATCGGCTGTTGACCGAAAAGTTGGAGGTTCGAGCCCTCCCGGAGTGGTGTGTTGCTTTTTTCTTTGCGCTGATAGCTTTAAGATTTGTTCTGATGGTGGTGAGAGTGGAGCAGGACTGTCTCCGTGGCGCAACTGGCTAGCGGGATCGGCTGTTAAGCAAAAGGTTGGAGGTTCGAGCCCACCCGGTGGTGGTGCGGCGCTCTTTTTTCTTTGCGCTGATAGCTTTGAAGAAATGTACTGACGGTGGTGAGAATGGAGCACGACTGTCTCCGTGGCGCAACTGGCTAGCGGGATCGGCTGTTAAGCGAAAGGTTGAGGTTCGAGCCCACCCGGTGGTGGTGCGGCGCTCTTTTTTCTTTGCGCTGATAGCTTTGGAGAAATGTACTGACGGTGGTGAGAATGGAGCACGACTGTCTCCGTGGCGCAATTGGCTAGCGCGACCGGCTGTTAGCCGAATGGTTGGAGGTTCGAGCTCACCCGGTGGTGGTGCGGCGCTTTTTTTTTTCTTTGGGCTGATAGTCTGAAGAAATGTTCTGACGGTGGTTAGAGTGGAGCACGACTGTCTCCGTGGCGCAATTGGCTAGCGCGATCAGCTGTTAACCGAAAGGTTCGAGGTTCGAGCCCACCCGGGGTGGTGCGGCGCTTTTTTTTCTTTGGGCCGATAGCTTTGAAGATATGTTATGCTGGTGGTGAGAGTATAGCAGGACTGTCTCTGTGGCCTAATTGGCTAGCGCGGTCTGCTGTTAACCGAAAGGTTGGAGGTTCGAGCCCTCGCGGAAGTGGTGTGTTGCTTTTTTCTTTGCGCTGATATTTTTGAAGATATGTTCTGATGGTGGTGAGAGTATAGCAGGACTGTCTCCGTGGCCTAATTGGCTAGCGCGATCGGCTGTTAACCGAAAGGTTGGAGGTTCGAGTCCTCCCTGGAGTGGTGTGTTGCTTTTTCTTTGCGCTGATAACTTTGAAGATATGTTCTGATGGTGGTGATAGTGGAGGACGACTGTCTCCGTGGCGCCATTGGCTAGCGCGATGGGATGTTAACCGTAAGGTTGGAGGTTCGAGCCCACCCGGTGGTGGTGCGGCGCTTTTTTTCCTTTGGGCTGATAGCTCTGAGGAAATGTTCTGATGGTGGTGAGAGTGGAGCACGACTGTCTCCGTGGCGCAATTGGCTAACGGGATCGGCTGTTAAGCGAAAGGTTGGAGGTTCGAGCCCACCCGGCGGTGGTGCGGCGCTCTTTTTTCTTTGCACTGATAGCTTTAGAGAAATGTACTGACCGTGGTGAGAATAGAGCACGACTGTCTCCGTGGCGCAATTGGCTAGCGCGATCCGCTGTTAACCGAAAGGTTCGAGGTTCGAGCCCACCCGGGGTGGTGCGGCGCTTTTTTTCTTTGGGCCGATAGCTTTGAAGATATGTTATGCTGGTGGTGAGAGTGGAGCACGACTGTCTCCGTGGCGCAATTGGCTAGCGCGATCGGCTGTTGACCGAAAAGTTGGAGGTTTGAGCCCTCCCGGGAGTGGTGTGTTGCTTTTTTCTTTGCGCTGATAGCTTTAAGATATGTTCTGATGGTGGTGAGAGTGGAGCAGGACTGTCTCCTTGGCGCAATTGGCTAGCGCGATCGGCTGTTAACCGAAAGGTTGGAGGTTCGAGCCCAGCCGGTGGTGCTGCGGCGGTTTTTTTTCTTTGGGCTGATAGCTTTGAAGATATGTTCTGATGGTGGTGAGAGTGGAGCAGGACTGTCTCCCTGGCGCAATTGGCTAGCGCGATCGGCTGTTAACCGAAAGGTTGGAGGTTCGATCCCACCCGGTGGTGATGTGGCGCTTTTTTTCTTTAGGCTGATAGCTTTGAAGTTATGTTCTGATGGTGGTGAGAGTGAAGCACGACTGTCTCCGTGGCGCAATTGGCTAGCGCGATGGGCTGTTATCCGAAAGGTTGGAGGTTCGAGCCCACCCGGTGGTTGGGCGGCGCTTTTTTTTCCCTTGGGCTGATAGCTCTGAGGAAATGTTCTGACGGTGGTGAGAGTATAGCGCGGCTGTCTCCGTGGCGACATCGGCTAGCGCGATCGGCTGTTAACAGAAAGGTTGGAGGTTCAAGCCCTCCCGAGAGTGGTGTGTTGCTTTTTTTCTTTGAGCTGATAGCTTCGAAGATATGTTCTGATGGTGGTGAGAGTGGAGCAGGACTGTCTCCGTGGCGCAATTGGCTAGCGCGATCAGCTGTTAACCGAAAGGTTGGAGGTTCGAGCCCACCCGGTGGTGATGTGGCGCTTTTTTTTCTTTGAGCTGATAGCTTTGAAGATATGTTATGCTTGTGGTGAAAGCATAGCAGGACTGTCTCCGTGGCGTAATTGGCTAGCGCGATCGGCTGTTAACCGAAAGGTTGGAGGTTCGAGCCCTCCCGGGAGTGGTGTGTTGCTTTTTTCTTTGCGCTGATAGCTTTGAAGATATGTTCTGATGGTGGTGAGTGTGACCACGACTGTCTCCGTGGCGCAATTGGCCAGCGCGATCGGCTATTACCCGAAATTTTGGAGGTTCGAGCCCACCCGGTGGTGGTGCGGCGCTTTTTTTTCTTTTGGCTGATAGCTCCGAAGAAATGTTCTGATGGTGGTGATAGGAGAGCACGACTGTCTCCGTGGCGCAATGGGCTAGCGCGATAGGCTGTTGACCGAAAGGTTGGAGGTTCGAGCCCTCCCGGGAGTGGTGTGTTGCTTTTTTCTTTGCGCTGATAGCTTTGAAGATATGTTCTGATGGTGGTGAGTGTGACCACGACTGTCTCCCAGGCGCAATTGGCTAGCGCGATGGGCTGTTAACCAAAATGTTTGAGGTTCGAGCCCACCCTGTGGTGGTGCGGCGCTTTTTTTCCCTTGGGCTGATACCTCTGAGGAAATGTTCTGACGGTGGTGAAAGTGTAGCGCGACTGTCTCCGTGGTGCAATTGGCTAGCGCGATCGGCTGTTAACAGAAAGGTTGGAGGTTCGAGCCCTCCCGAGAGTGGTGTGTTGCTTTTTTTTCTTTGAGCTGGTAGCTTTGAAGATATGTTATGCTGGTGGTGAGAGTATAGCAGGACTGTCTCCGTGGCCTAATTGGCTAGCGCGATCGGCTGTTAACCGAAAGGTTGGAGGTTCGAGCCCTCCTGGGAGTAGTGTGTTGCTTTTTTCTTTGCGCTGATAACTTTGAAGATATGTTCTTATGGTGGTGAGAGTATAGCAGGACTGTCTCCGTGGCCTAATTGGCTAGCGCGATCGGCTGTTAACCGAAAGGTTGGAGGTTCGAGTCCTCCCTGGAGTGGTGTGTTGCTTTTTCTTTGCGCTGATAACTTTGAAGATATGTTCTTGTGGTGGTTATAGTGGAGGACGACTGTCTCCGTGGCGCCATTGGCTAGCGCGATGGGCTGTTAACCGAAAGGTTGGAGGTTCGAGCCCACCCGGTGGTGGTGCGGCGCTTTTTTTTTCCTTTGGGCTGATAGCTCTGAGGAAATGTTCTGATGGTGGTGAGAGTGGAGCACGACTGTCTCCGTGGCGCAATTGGCTAGCGGGATCGGCTGTTAAGCGAAAGGTTGGAGGTTCGAACCCACCCGGTGGTGGTGCGGCGCTCTTTTTTCTTTGCACTGATAGCTTTGGAGAAATGTACTGACCGTGGTGAGAATGGAGCACGACCGTCTTCGTGGAGCAATTGGCTAGCGCGATCGGCTTTTAACCGAATGGTTGGAGGTTCGAGCCCACCCGGTGGTGGTGCGGCGCTTTTTTTTGGGCTGATAGTCTGAAGAAATGTTCTGACGGTGGTTAGAGTGGAGCAAGACTGTCTCCGTGGCGCAATTGGCTAGCGCGATCAGCTGTTAACCGAAAGGTTCGAGGTTCGAGCCCACCCGGGGTGGTGCGGCGCTTTTTTTCTTTGGGCCGATAGCTTTGAAGATATGTTATGCTGGTGGTGAGAGTATAGCAGGACTGTCTCCGTGGCCTAATTGGCTAGCGCGATCGGCAGTTAACCGAAAGGTTGGAGGTTCGAGCCCTCCCGGGTGTGGTGTGTTGCTTTTTTCTTTGCGCTGATAACTTTGAAGATATGTTCTGATGGTGGTGATAGTGAAGCACGACTGTCTCCGTGGCGCCATTGGCTAGCGCGATGGGCTGTTAACCAAAAGGTTGGAGGTTCGAGCCCACCCGGTGGTGGTGCGGCGCTTTTTTTCCTTTGGGCTGATAGCTCTGAGGAAATGTTCTGATGGTGGTGAGAGTGGAGCACGACTGTCTCCGTGGCGCAATTGGCTAGTGCGATCGGCTGTTGACCGAAAAGTTGGAGGTTCGAGCCCTCCCGGAGTGGTGTGTTGCTTTTTTCTTTGCGCTGATAGCTTTAAGATATGTTCTGATGGTGGTGAGAGTGGAGCAGGACTGTCTCCGTGGCGCAACTGGCTAGCGGGATCGGCTGTTAAGCAAAAGGTTGGAGGTTCGAGCCCACCCGGTGGTGGTGCGGCGCTCTTTTTTCTTTGCGCCGATAGCTTTGAAGAAATGTACGGACGGTGGTGAGAATGGAGCACGACTGTCTCCGTGGCGCAACTGGCTAGCGGGATCGGCTGTTAAGCGAAAGGTTGAGGTTCGAGCCCACCCGGTGGTGGTGCGGCGCTCTTTTTTCTTTGCGCTGATAGCTTTGGAGAAATGTACTGACGGTGGTGAGAATGGAGCACGACTGTCTCCGTGGCGCAATTGGCTAGCGCGATCGGCTGTTAGCCGAATGGTTGGAGGTTCGAGCTCACCCGGTGGTGGTGCGGCGCTTTTTTTTTCTTTGGGCTGATAGTCTGAAGAAATGTTCTGACGGTGGTTAGAGTGGAGCACGACTGTCTCCGTGGCGCAATTGGCTAGCGCGATCAGCTGTTAACCGAAAGGTTCGAGGTTCGAGCCCACCCGGGGTGGTGCGGCGCTTTTTTTTCTTTGGGCCGATAGCTTTGAAGATATGTTATGCTGGTGGTGAGAGTATAGCAGGACTGTCTCTGTGGCCTAATTGGCTAGCGCGGTCTGCTGTTAACCGAAAGGTTGGAGGTTCGAGCCCTCGCGGAAGTGGTGTGTTGCTTTTTTCTTTGCGCTGATATTTTTGAAGATATGTTCTGATGGTGGTGAGAGTATAGCAGGACTGTCTCCGTGGCCTAATTGGCTAGCGCGATCGGCTGTTAACCGAAAGGTTGGAGGTTCGAGTCCTCCCTGGAGTGGTGTGTTGCTTTTTCTTTGCGCTGATAACTTTGAAGATATGTTCTGATGGTGGTGATAGTGGAGGACGACTGTCTCCGTGGCGCCATTGGCTAGCGCGATGGGATGTTAACCGTAAGGTTGGAGGTTCGAGCCCACCCGGTGGTGGTGCGGCGCTTTTTTTCCTTTGGGCTGATAGCTCTGAGGAAATGTTCTGATGGTGGTGAGAGTGGAGCACGACTGTCTCCGTGGCGCAATTGGCTAACGGGATCGGCTGTTAAGCGAAAGGTTGGAGGTTCGAGCCCACCCGGCGGTGGTGCGGCGCTCTTTTTTCTTTGCACTGATAGCTTTAGAGAAATGTACTGACCGTGGTGAGAATAGAGCACGACTGTCTCCGTGGCGCAATTGGCTAGCGCGATCGGCTGTTAACCGAATGGTTGGAGGTTCGAGCCCACCCGGTGGTGGTGCGGCGCTTTTTTTTTGGGCTGAGAGTCTGAAGAAAAGTTCTGACGGTGGTTAGAGTGGAGCAAGACTGTCTCCGTGGCGCAATTGGCTAGCGCGATCCGCTGTTAACCGAAAGGTTCGAGGTTCGAGCCCACCCGGGGTGGTGCGGCGCTTTTTTTCTTTGGGCCGATAGCTTTGAAGATATGTTATGCTGGTGGTGAGAGTGGAGCACGACTGTCTCCGTGGCGCAATTGGCTAGCGCGATCGGCTGTTGACCGAAAAGTTGGAGGTTTGAGCCCTCCCGGGAGTGGTGTGTTGCTTTTTTTTTGCGCTGATAGCTTTAAGATATGTTCTGATGGTGGTGAGAGTGGAGCAGGACTGTCTCCTTGGCGCAATTGGCTAGCGCGATCGGCTGTTAACCGAAAGGTTGGAGGTTCGAGCCCAGCCGGTGGTGCTGCGGCGGTTTTTTTTCTTTGGGCTGATAGCTTTGAAGATATGTTCTGATGGTGGTGAGAGTGGAGCAGGACTGTCTCCCTGGCGCAATTGGCTAGCGCGATCGGCTGTTAACCGAAAGGTTGGAGGTTCGATCCCACCCGGTGGTGATGTGGCGCTTTTTTTTCTTTAGGCTGATAGCTTTGAAGTTATGTTCTGATGGTGGTGAGAGTGAAGCACGACTGTCTCCGCGGCGCAATTGGCTAGCGCGATGGGCTGTTATCCGAAAGGTTGGAGGTTCGAGCCCACCCGGTGGTTGGGCGGCGCTTTTTTTTCCCTTGGGCTGATAGCTCTGAGGAAATGTTCTGGCGGTGGTGAGAGTATAGCGCGGCTGTCTCCGTGGTGACATCGGCTAGCGCGATCGGCTGTTAACAGAAAGGTTGGAGGTTCAAGCCCTCCCGAGAGTGGTGTGTTGCTTTTTTTCTTTGAGCTGATAGCTTCGAAGATATGTTCTGATGGTGGTGAGAGTGGAGCAGGACTGTCTCCGTGGCGCAATTGGCTAGCGCGATCAGCTGTTAACCGAAAGGTTGGAGGTTCGAGCCCACCCGGTGGTGATGTGGCGCTTTTTTTTCTTTGAGCTAATAGCTTTGAAGATATGTTATGCTTGTGGTGAAAGTATAGCAGGACTGTCTCCGTGGCGTAATTGGCTAGCGCGATCGGCTGTTAACCGAAAGGTTGGAGGTTCGAGCCCTCCCGGAAGTGGTGTGTTGCTTTTTTCTTTGCACTGATAGCTTTGAAGATACGTTCTGTTCGTGGTGAGAGTGGAGCACGACTGTCTCTGTGGCACGATTGGCTAGCGCGATGGGCTGTTAACCGAAAGGTTGGGGGTTCAAGCCCACCCAGTGGTGGTGCGGCGCTTTTTTTTTCTTTGCTCTGATAGCTTTGAAGATATGTTCTGATGGTGGTGAGAGTGGAGCAGGACTGTCTCCGTGGCGCAATTGGCTAGCACGATCGGCTGTTAACCGAAAGGTTGGAGTTTCGAGCCCACCCGGTGGTGGTACGGCGCTTTTTTTTCTTTGGGCTGATAGCTCTGAAGAAATGTTCTGACGGAGGTGGGAGTGCTGCACTACTGTCTCCGTGGCGCAATTGGCTAGCGCGATTGGCTTTTAACCGAAAAGTTGGAGGTTCGAGCCCTCCCGGGAGTGGTGTGTTGCTTTTTTTTGTTCGGGCTGATAGCTTTGAAGATATGTTCTGATGGTGGTGAGAGTGAAGCACGACTGCCTCCGTGGCGCAATTGGCCAGCGCGATCGGCTATTACCCGAAATTTTGGAGGTTCGAGCCCACCCGGTGGTGGTGCGGCGCTTTTTTTTTCTTTTGGCTGATAGCTCTGAAGAAATGTTCTGATGGTAGTGATAGGAGAGCACGACTGTCTCCGTGGCGCAATGGGCTAGCGCGATAGGCTGTTGACCGAAAGGTTGGAGGTTCGAGCCCTCCCGGGAGTGGTATGTTGCTTTTTTCTTTGCGCTGATAGCTTTGAAGATATTTTCTGATGGTGGTGAGTGTGACCACGACTGTCTCCCAGGCGCAATTGGCTAGCGCGATGGGCTGTTAACCGAAATGTTTGAGGTTCGAGCCCACCCTGTGGTGGTGCGGCGCTTTTTTTCTCTTGGGCTGATAGCTCTGAGGAAATGTTCTGACGGTGGTGAGAGTGTAGCGAGACTGTCTCCGTGGCGCAATTGGCTAGCGCGATCGGCTATTAACAGAAAGGTTGGAGGTTCGAGCCCTCCCGAGAGTGGTGTGTTGCTTTTTTTTCTTTGAGCTGATAGCTTTGAAGATATGTTCTGATGGTGGTGCGGGTGGAGCAGGACTGTCGCCGTGGCGCAATCGGCTAGCGCGATCGGCTGTTAACCGAAAGGTTGGAGGTTCGAGCCCACCCGGTGGTGCTGCGGCGGTTTTTTTTTTGGGTTGATAGCTTTGAAGATATGTTCTGATTGTGCTGAGAGTGGAGCAGGACTGTCTCCGTGGCGCAATTGGCTAGCGCGATCGGCTGTTAACCGAAAGGTTG
The DNA here is from genome assembly GCF_043290135.1 of Rhipicephalus microplus. NCBI lineage: Eukaryota > Metazoa > Arthropoda > Arachnida > Ixodida > Ixodidae > Rhipicephalus > Rhipicephalus microplus. Next base: position 51,608,242 of record NW_027464585.1, read on the forward strand.
CAGGTTCGAGCCCACCCGGTGGTGATGCGGCGCTTTTTTTTTCTTTGGGTTGATAGCTTTGAAGATATGTTCTGATGGTGGTGAGTGTATAGCAGGACTGTCTCCGTGGCGTAATTGGCTAGCGCGATCAGCTGGTAACCGAAAGGTTCGAGGTTCGAGCCCACCCGGGGTGGTGCGGCGCTTCTTTTTCTTTGGGCCGATAGCTTTGAAGATATGTTATGCGTGTGGTGAGAGTATAGCAGGGCTGTCTCCGTGGCCTAATTGGCTAGCGCGATCGGCTGTTAACCGAAAGGTTGGAGGTTCGAGCCCTCCCGGGAGTGGGGTGTTGCTTTTTTCTTTGGGCTGATAACTTTGAAGATATGTTCTGATGGTGGTGATAGTGGAGCACGACTGTCTCCGTGGCGCCATTGGCTAGCACGATGGGCTGTTAACCGAAAGGTTGGAGGTTCGAGCCCACCCGGTGGTTGTGCGGCGCTTTTTTTCCTTTGGGCTGATAGCTCTGAGGAAATGTTCTGATGGTGGTGAGAGTGGAGCACGACTGTCTCCGTGGCGCAATTGGCTAGCGCGATCGGCTGTTGAACGAAAAGTTGGAGGTTCGAGCCCTCCCGGGAGTGGTGTGTTGCTTTTTTCTTTGCGCTGATAGCTTTAAGATATGTTTTGATGGTGGGAAGAGGGGAGCACGGCTGTCTCCGTGGCGCAATTGGCTAGCGCGTTCGGCCCTTAACTGAAAGGCTGGAGATTCGAGCCCACCCGGTGGTGGTGCGGCGCTTTGTTTTCTTTGGGCTGATAGCTCTGAAGAAATGTTCTGACGGTGGTGAGAGTGGAACACGACTTTCTCCGAGGCGAAATTGGCTAGCGCGATTGGCTTTTAACCGAAAGGTTGGAGGTTCGAGCCCTCCCGGGAGTGGTGTGTTGCTTTTTTTTCTTCGGGCTGCTAGCTTTGAAGATATGTTCTGATGGTGGTGAGAGCGGAGCACGACTGTCTCCTTGGCGCAATTGGCCAGCGCGATCGCCCATTAACCGTAGTTTTGGAGGTTCGAGCCCACCCGGTGGTGGTGCGGCGCTTTTTTTTCTTTGGGCTGATAGCTCTGAAGAAATGTTCTGATGGTGGTGAGAGGAGAGCACGACTGTCTCCGTGGCGCAATGGGCTAGCGCTATAGGCTGTTGACCGATAGGTTGGAGGTGCGAGCCCTCCCGGGACTGGTGTGTTGCTTTTTTCTTTGGGCTGATAGCTTTGAAGAAATGTTCTGATGGTGGTGAGATTGGAGCAGGACTGTCTCCGTAGCGCAATTGGCTAGCGCGATTGGCTGTTAACCGAAAGGTTGGAATTTCGAGACCTCCCGGGAGTGGTGTGTTGCTTTTTTCCTTGTGCTGATAGCTTTGAAGATATGTTTTGATGGTGGTGAGAGTGGAGCACGACTGTCTCCGTGGCGCAATTGGCTAGCGCGATGGGCTGTTAACCTGAAAGTTGGAGTTTCGAGCCCTCCCGAGAGTGGTGTGTTGCTTTTGTTTCTTTGGGCTGATAGCTTTGAAGAAATGTTCTGATGGTGGTGAGAGTGGAGCAGGACTGTCTCCGTAGCGCAATTGGCTAGCGCGATCGGCTGTTAACCGAAAGGTTGGAGGTTCGAGCCCACCCGGTGGTGCTGCGGCGGTTTTTTTTCTTTGGGCTGATAGCTTTGAAGATATGTTCTGATGGTGGTGATAGTGGAGCAGGACGGTCTCCGTGGCGCAATTGGCTAGCGCGATCGGCTGTTAACCGAAAGGTTGGAAGTTGGAGCTCTCCCGGGAGTGGTGTGGTGCTTTTTTCTTTGCGCTGATAGCTTTGAAGATATGTTCTGATGGTGGTGAGAGTGGAGCACGACTGTCTCCGTGGCGCAACTGGCTAGCGGGATCGGCTGTTAAGCGAAAGGTTGGAGGTTCGAGCCCACCCGGTGGTGGTGCGGCGCTCTTTTTTCTTTGCGCTGATAGCTTTGGAGAAATGTACTGACGGTGGTGAGAATGGAGCACGACTGTCTCCGTGGCGCAATTGGCTAGCGCGATCGGCTGTTAGCCGAATGGTTGGAGGTTCGAGCCCACCCGGTGGTGGTGCGGCGCTTTTTTTTCTTTGGGCTGATAGTCTGAAGAAATGTTCTGACGGTGGTTAGAGTGGAGCACGACTGTCTCCGTGGCGCAATTGGCTAGCGCGATCAGCTGTTAACCGAAAGGTTCGAGGTTCGAGCCCACCCGGGGTGGTGCGGCGCTTTTTTTTCTTTGGGCCGATAGCTTTGAAGATATGTTATGCTGGTGGCTGAGAGTATAGCAGGACTGTCTCCGTGGCCTAATTGGCTAGCGCGATTGGCTGTTAACCGAAAGGTTGGAATTTCGACCCTTTCGGGAGTGGTGTGTTGCTTTTTTCCTTGCGCTGATAGCTTTGAAGATATGTTTTGATGGTGGTGAGAGTGGAGCACGACTGTCTCCGTGGCGCAATCGGCTAGCGCGATGGGCTGTTAACCTGAAAGTTGGAGGTTCGAGCCCTCCCGAGAGTGGTGTGTTGCTTTTGTTTCTTTGGGCTGATAGCTTTGAAGATATGTTCTGATGGTGGTGAGAGTGGAGCAGGACTGTCTCCGTAGCGCAATTGGCTAGCGCGATCGGCTGTTGACCGAAAGGTTGGAGGTTCGAGCCCACCCGGTGGTGGTCCGGCGCTCTTTTTTTTGCGCTGATAGCTTTGGAGAAATGTACTGACGGTGGTGAGAATGGAGCACGACTGTCTCCGTGGCGCAATTGGCTAGCGCGATCGGCTGTTAACCGAATGGTTCGAGGTTCGAGCCCACCCGGGGTGGTGCGGCGCTTTTTTTTCTTTGGGCCGATAGCTTTGAACATATGTTTTGCTGGTGGTGAGAGTATAGCAGGACATTCTCCGTGGCCTAATTGGCTAGCGCGATCGGCTGTTAACCGAAAGGTTGGAGGTTCGAGCCCTCCCGGGAATGGTGTGTTGCTTTTTTCTTTGCGCTGATAACTTTGAAGATATGTTCTGATGGTGGTGAGAGTATAGCAGGACTGTCTCCGTGGCCTAATTGGCTAGCGCGATCGGCTGTTAACCGAAAGGTTGGAGGTTCGAGCCCTCCCTGGAGTGGTGTGTTGCTTTTTTCTTTGCGCTGATGACTTTGAAGATATGTTCTGATGGTGGTGATAGTGGAGCACGACTGTCTCCGTGGCGCCATTGGCTAGCGCGATGGGCTGTTAACCGAAAGGTTGGAGGTTCGAGCCCACCCGGTGGTGGTGCGGCGCTTTTTTTTCCTTTGGGCTGATAGCTCTGAGGAAATGTTCTGATGGTGGTGAGAGTGGAGCACGACTGTCTCCGTGGCGCAATAGGCTAGAGCGATCGGCTGTTGACCGAAAAGTTGGAGGTTCGAGCCCTCCCGGGAGTGGTGTGTTGCTTTTTTCTTTGCGCTGATAGCTTTAAGATATGTTTTGATGGTGGGGAGAGAGGAGCACGACTGTCTCTGTGGCGCAATGGGCTAGCGCAATCGGCTGTTAACCGATAGGTTGGAGGTTCGAGCTTGTCTGGTGGTGGTGCGGCGCTTTTTTTCCTTTGGGCTGACAGCTCCGAAGAAATGTTCTGACGGTGGTGAGAGTGGAGCACGACTGTGTCCGTGGCGCTATTGGCTAGCGCATATGGCTGTTAACCTAAAGTTTGGAGGTTCAAGCCCACCCGGTGGTGGTGCGGCGCTTCTTATTCTTTGGGCTGATAGCTCTGAATAAATGTCCTGACGGAGGTGGGAGTGCTGCACTACTGTCTCCGTGGCGCAATTGGCTAGCGCGATCGGCTGTTAACCGAAAGATTGGAATTTCGAGCCCTCCCGGGAGTGGTGTGTTGCTGTTTTTTTGCGCTGATAGCTTTGAAGATATGTTCTGATGGTGGTGAGAGTGGAGCACGACTGTCTCCGTGGCGCAATTGGCTAGCGCGTTCGGCCGTTAACCGAAAGGCTGGAGGTTCGAGCCCACCCGGTGGTGGTGCGGCGCTTTCTTTTTCTTTGGGCTGATAGCTCTGAAGAAATCTTCTGACAGAGGTGGGAGTGCTGCACTACTGTCTCCGTGGCGCAATTGGCTAGCGCTATCGGCTGTTAACCAAAAGATTGGAATTTCGAGCCCTCCCGGGAGTGGTGTGTTGCTTTTTTCTTTGCGCTGATAGCTTTGAAGATATGTTCTGATGGTGGTGAGAGTGGAGCACGACTGTCTCCGTGGCGCAATTGGCTAGCGCGTTCGGCCGGTAACTGAAAGGCTGGAGGTTCGAGCCCACCCGGTGGTGGTGCGGCGCTTTGTTTTCTTTGGGCTGATAGCTCTGAAGAAATGTTCTGACGGTGGTTAGAGTTGAGCACGACTGTCTCCGTGGCGCAATTGGCTAGCGCGATCAGCTGTTAACGGAAAGGTTCGAGGTTCGAGCCCACCCGGGGTGGTGCGGCGCTTTTTTTTTCTTTGGGCCGATAGCTTTGAAGATATGTTATGCTGGTGGTGAGAGTATAGCAGGACTGTCTCCGTGGCCTAATTGGCTAGCGCGATCGGCTGTTAACCGAAAGGTTGGAGGTTCGAGCCCTCCCGGGAGTGGTGTGTTGCTTTTTTCTTTGCGCTGATAGCTTTGAAGATATGTTCTGATGGTGGTGAGAGTGGAACACGACTGTCTCCTTGGCGCAATTGGCTAGCGCGATTGGCTTTTAACCGAAAAGTTGGAGGTTCGAGCCCTCCCGGAAGTGGTGTGTTGCTTTTTTTTCTTCGGGCTGCTAGCTTTGAAGATATGTTCTGATGGTGGTGAGAGTGGAGCACGACTGTCTCCGTGGCGCAATTGGCCAGCGCGATCGGCTATTAACCGAAATTTTGGAGGTTCGAGCCCACCCGGTGGCGGTGCGGCACTTTTTTTTTTTTGGGCTGATAGTCTGAAGAAATGTTCTGACGGTGGTGAGAGTGGAGCAGGACTGTCTCCGTGGCACAATTTGCTAGCGCGATCGGCTTTTAACCGAAAGGTTGGAGGTTCGAGCCCACCCCCGGTGGTGCGGCGCTTTTTTTTCTTTGGGCCGATAGCTTTGAAGATATATCATGCTGGTGGTGAGAGTACAGCAGGACTGTCTCCGTGGCGCAATTGGCTCGCGCGATCGGCTGTTAACCGAATAGTTGTAGTTTCGAGCCTTCCCGGGAGTGGTGTGTTGCTGTTTTCTTTGCGCTGATAGCTTTGGAGATATATTCTGATGATGGTGAGATTGAAGCATGACTGTCTCCGTGGCGCAATTGGCTAGCGCCATCGCCTGTTAACCGAAAAGCTGGAGGTTCGAGCCCACCCGGTGGTGGTGCGGCGCTTTTTTTCTTTGGGCTGATAGCTCTGAAGAAATGTTCTGACGGAGGTGGGAGTGCTGCACCACTGTCTCCGTGGCGCAATTGGCTAGCGCGATTGGCTGTTAACCGAATGGTTGTAATTTCGAGCCCTCCCGGGAGTGGTGTGTTGCTTTTTTCTCTGCGCTGATAGCTTTGAAGTTATGTTTTGATGGTGGTGAGAGTGGAGCACGACTGTCTCCGTGGCGCAATTGGCTAGCGCGATGGGCTGTTAACCTGAAAGTTGAAGGTTCGAGCCCTCCCGAGAGTGGTGTGCTGCTTTTGTTTCTTTGGGCTGATAGCTTTGAAGATATGTTCTGATGGTGGTGAGAGTGGAGAAGGACTGTCTCCGTAGCGCAATTGGCTAGCAAGATCGGCTGTTAAGCGAAAGGTTGGAGGTTCGAGCCCACCCAGTGGTGGTGCGGCGCTCTTTTTTCTTTGCGCTGATAGCTTTGGAGAAATGTACTGACGGTGGTGAGAATGGAGGACGACTGTCTCCGTGGCGCAATTGGCTAGCGCGATCGGCTGTTGACCGAAAAGTTGGAGGTTCGAGCCCTCCCGGGAGTGGTGTGTTGCTTTTTTCTTTGGGCTGATAGCTTTAAGATATGTTTTGATGGTGGGGAGAGTGGAGCACGACTGTCTCCGTGGCGCAATTGGCTAGCGGGATCGGCTGTTAAGCGAAAGGTTGGAGGTTCGAGCCCACCCAGTGGTGGTGCCTCGCTCTTTTTTCTTTGCGCTGATAGCTTTGGAGAAATGTACTGATGGTGGTGAGAATAGAGCACGACTGTCTCCGTGGCGCAATTGGCTAGGGCGATTGGCTTTTAACCGAAAGGTTGGAGGTTCGAGCCCTCCCGGGAGTGGTGTGTTGCTTTTTTTTCTTCGGGCTGCTAGCTTTGAAGATATGTTCTGATGGTGGTGAGAGTGGAGCAGGACTGTCTCCGTGGCCTAATTGGCTAGCGCGATCGGCTGTTAACCGAAAGGTTGGAAGTTCGAGCCCTCCCGGGAGTGGTGTGTTGCTTTTTTCTTTGCGCTGATAGCTTTGGAGATATATTGTAATGGTGGTGAGAGTGGAGCACGACTGTCTACGTGGCGCAATTGGCTAGCGCGATCGCCTGTTAACCGAAAGGCTGGAGGTTCGAGCCTTCCCGGGAGTGGTGGGTTGCTCTTTTCTTTGCACTGATAGCTTTGGAGATATGTTCTGATGGTGGGGAGAGTGGAGCACGACTGTCTACGTGGCGCAATTGGCTAGCGCGATCGCCTGTTAACCGAAAGGCTGGAGGTTCGAGCCCACCCGGTGGTGGTGCGGCGCTTTTTTTTTCTTTGGGCTGATAGCTCTGAAGAAATGTTCTGACAGAGGTAGGAGTGCTGCACTACTGTCTCCGTGGCGCAATTTGCTAGCGCGATCGGCTGTTAACCGAAAGATTGGAATTTTGAGCCCTCCCGGGAGTGGTGTGTTGCTTTTTTCTTTGCGCTGATAGCTTTGAAGTTATGTTTTGATGGTGGTGAGAGTGGAGCACGACTGTCTCCGGGGCGCTATTGGCTAGCGCGATGGTCTGTTAACCTGAAAGTTGGAGGTTCGAGCCCTCCCGAGAGTGGTGTGTTGCTTTTGTTTCTTTGGGCTGATAGCTTTGAAGATATGTTCTGATGGTGGTGAGAGTGGAGCAGGACTGTCTCCGTAGCGCAATTGGCTAGCGCGATCGGCTGTTAACCGAAAGGCTGGAGGTTCGAGCCCACCCGCTGGTGCTGCGGCGGTTTTTTTACTTTGGGCTGATAGCTTTAAAGATATGTTCTGATGGTGGTGAGAGTGGAGCAGGATTGTCTCCGTGGCGCAATTGGCTAGCGCTATCGGCTGTTAACCGAAAGGTTGGAGGTTGGAGCTGTCCCCGGAGTGGTGTGGTGCTTTTTTCTTTGCGCTGATAGCTTTGAAGATATGTTCTGATGGTGGTGAGAGTGGAGCAGGACTGTCTCCGTGGCGCAATTGGCTAGCGCGATCAGCTGTTAACCGAAAGGTTGGAGGTTCGAGCCCACCCGGTGGTGATGTGGCGCTTTTTTTTCTTTGAGCTGATAGCTTTGAAGATATGTTATGCTTGTGGTGAAAGTATAGCAGGACTGTCTCCGTGGCGTAATTGGCTAGCGCGATCGGCTGTTAACCGAAAGGTTGGAGGTTCGAGCCCTCCCGGGAGTGGTGTGTTGCTTTTTTCTTTGCACTGATAGCTTTGAAGATATGTTCTGTTCGTGGTGAGAGTGGAGCACGACTGTCTCTGTGGCACGATTGGCTAGCGCGATGGGCTGTTAACCGAAAGGTTGGAGGTTCAAGCCCACCCAGTGGTGGTGCGGCGCTTTTTTTTCTTTGCTCTGATAGCTTTGAAGATATGTTCTGATGGTGGTGAGAGTGGAGCAGGACTGTCTCCGTGGCGCAATTGGCTAGCACGATCGGCTGTTAACCGAAAGGTTGGAGTTTCGAGCCCACCCGGTGGTGGTACGGCGCTTTTTTTTCTTTGGGCTGATAGCTCTGAAGAAATGTTCTGACGGAGGTGGGAGTGCTGCACTACTGTCTCCGTGGCGCAATTGGCTAGCGCGATTGGCTTTTAACCGAAAAGTTGGAGGTTCGAGCCCTCCCGGGAGTGGTGTGTTGCTTTTTTTTCTTCGGGCTGATAGCTTTGAAGATATGTTCTGATGGTGGTGAGAGTGAAGCACGACTGTCTCCGTGGCGCAATTGGCCAGCGCGATCGGCTATTACCCGAAATTTTGGAGGTTCGAGCCCACCCGGTGGTGGTGCGGCGCTTTTTTTTCTTTTGGCTGATAGCTCTGAAGAAATGTTCTGATGGTAGTGATAGGAGAGCACGACTGTCTCCGTGGCGCAATGGGCTAGCGCGATAGGCTGTTGACCGAAAGGTTGGAGGTTCGAGCCCTCCCGGGAGTGGTATGTTGCTTTTTTCTTTGCGCTGATAGCTTTGAAGATATTTTCTGATGGTGGTGAGTGTGACCACGACTGTCTCCCAGGCGCAATTGGCTAGCGCGATGGGCTGTTAACCGAAATGTTTGAGGTTCGAGCCCACCCTGTGGTGGTGCGGCGCTTTTTTTCTCTTGGGCTGATAGCTCTGAGGAAATGTTCTGACGGTGGTGAGAGTGTAGCGAGACTGTCTCCGTGGCGCAATTGGCTAGCGCGATCGGCTATTAACAGAAAGGTTGGAGGTTCGAGCCCTCCCGAGAGTGGTGTGTTGCTTTTTTTTCTTTGAGCTGATAGCTTTGAAGATATGTTCTGATGGTGGTGAGGGTGGAGCAGGACTGTCGCCGTGGCGCAATCGGCTAGCGCGATCGGCTGTTAACCGAAAGGTTGGAGGTTCGAGCCCACCCGGTGGTGCTGCGGCGGTTTTTTTTTGGGTTGATAGCTTTGAAGATATGTTCTGATTGTGCTGAGAGTGGAGCAGGACTGTCTCCGTGGCGCAATTGGCTAGCGCGATCGGCTGTTAACCGAAAGGTTGCAGGTTCGAGCCCACCCGGTGGTGATGTGGCGCTTTTTTTTCTTTGGGTTGATAGCTTTGAAGATATGTTCTGATGGTGGTGAGTGTATAGCAGGACTGTCTCCGTGGCGTAATTGGCTAGCGCGATCAGCTGGTAACCGAAAGGTTCGAGGTTCGAGCCCACCCGGGGTGGTGCGGCGCTTTTTTTTCTTTGGGCCGATAGCTTTGAAGATATGTTATGCGTGTGGTGAGAGTATAGCAGGGCTGTCTCCGTGGCCTAATTGGCTAGCGCGATCGGCTGTTAACCGAAAGGTTGGAGGTTCGAGCCCTCCCGGGAGTGGGGTGTTGCTTTTTTCTTTGGGCTGATAACTTTGAAGATATGTTCTGATGGTGGTGATAGTGGAGCACGACTGTCTCCGTGGCGCCATTGGCTAGCACGATGGGCTGTTAACCGAAAGGTTGGAGGTTCGAGCCCACCCGGTGGTTGTGCGGCGCTTTTTTTCCTTTGGGCTGATAGCTCTGAGGAAATGTTCTGATGGTGGTGAGAGTGGAGCACGACTGTCTCCGTGGCGCAATTGGCTAGCGCGATCGGCTGTTGAACGAAAAGTTGGAGGTTCGAGCCCTCCCGGGAGTGGTGTGTTGCTTTTTTCTTTGCGCTGATAGCTTTAAGATATGTTTTGATGGTGGGAAGAGGGGAGCACGGCTGTCTCCGTGGCGCAATTGGCTAGCGCGTTCTGCCCTTAACTGAAAGGCTGGAGATTCGAGCCCACCCGGTGGTGGTGCGGCGCTTTGTTTTCTTTGGGCTGATAGCTCTGAAGAAATGTTCTGACGGTGGTGAGAGTGGAACACGACTGTCTCCGAGGCGCAATTGGCTAGCGCGATTGGCTTTTAACCGAAAGGTTGGAGGTTCGAGCCCTCCCGGGAGTGGTATGTTGCTTTTTTTTCTTCGGGCTGCTAGCTTTGAAGATATGTTCTGATGGTGGTGAGAGCGGAGCACGACTGTCTCCGTGGCGCAATTGGCCAGCGCGATCGCCCATTAACCGTAGTTTTGGAGGTTCGAGCCCACCCGGTGGTGGTGCGGCGCTTTTTTTTCTTTGGGCTGATAGCTCTGAAGAAATGTTCTGATGGTGGTGAGAGGAGAGCACGACTGTCTCCGTGGCGCAATGGGCTAGCGCTACAGGCTGTTGACCGATAGGTTGGAGGTGCGAGCCCTCCCGGGACTGGTGTGTTGCTTTTTTCTTTGGGCTGATAGCTTTGAAGAAATGTTCTGATGGTGGTGAGATTGGAGCAGGACTGTCTCCGTAGCGCAATTGGCTAGCGCGATTGGCTGTTAACCGAAAGGTTGGAATTTCGAGCCCTCCCGGGAGTGGTGTGTTGCTTTTTTCCTTGTGCTGATAGCTTTGAAGATATGTTTTGATGGTGGTGAGAGTGGAGCACGACTGTCTCCGTGGCGCAATTGGCTAGCGCGATGGGCTGTTAACCTGAAAGTTGGAGTTTCGAGCCCTCCCGAGAGTGGTGTGTTGCTTTTGTTTCTTTGGGCTGATAGCTTTGAAGAAATGTTCTGATGGTGGTGAGAGTGGAGCAGGACTGTCTCCGTAGCGCAATTGGCTAGCGCGATCGGCTGTTAACCGAAAGGTTGGAGGTTCGAGCCCACCCGGTGGTGCTGCGGCGGTTTTTTTTCTTTGGGCTGATAGCTTTGAAGATATGTTCTGATGGTGGTGATAGTGGAGCAGGACTGTCTCCGTGGCGCAATTGGCTAGCGCGATCGGCTGTTAACCGAAAGGTTGGAAGTTGGAGCTCTCCCGGGAGTGGTGTGGTGCTTTTTTCTTTGCGCTGATAGCTTTGAAGATATGTTCTGATGGTGGTGAGAGTGGAGCAGGACTGTCTCCGTAGCGCAATTGGCTAGCGCGATCGGCTGTTGACCGAAAGGTTGGAGGTTCGAGCCCACCCGGTGGTGGTCCGGCGCTCTTTTTTTGCGCTGATAGCTTTGGAGAAATGTACTGACGGTGCTGAGAATGGAGCACGACTGTCTCCGTGGCGCAATTGGCTAGCGCGATCGGCTGTTAACCGAATGGTTCGAGGTTCGAGCCCACCCGGGGTGGTGCGGCGCTTTTTTTTCTTTGGGCCGATAGCTTTGAACATATGTTATGCTGGTGGTGAGAGTATAGCAGGACATTCTCCGTGGCCTAATTGGCTAGCGCGATCGGCTGTTAACCGAAAGGTTGGATGTTCGAGCCCTCCCGGGAGTGGTGTGTTGCTTTTTTCTTTGCGCTGATAACTTTGAAGATATGTTCTGATGGTGGTGAGAGTATAGCAGGACTGTCTCCGTGGCCTAATTGGCTAGCGCGATCGGCTGTTAACCGAAAGGTTGGAGGTTCGAGCCCTCCCTGGAGTGGTGTGTTGCTTTTTTCTTTGCGCTGATGACTTTGAAGATATGTTCTGATGGTGGTGATAGTGGAGCACGACTGTCTCCGTGGCGCCATTGGCTAGCGCGATGGGCTGTTAACCGAAAGGTTGGAGGTTCGAGCCCACCCGGTGGTGGTGCGGCGCTTTTTTTTCCTTTGGGCTGATAGCTCTGAGGAAATGTTCTGATGGTGGTGACAGTGGAGCACGACTGTCTCCGTGGCGCAATAGGCTAGAGCGATCGGCTGTTGACCGAAAAGTTGGAGGTTCGAGCCCTCCCGGGAGTGGTGTGTTGCTTTTTTCTTTGCGCTGATAGCTTTAAGATATGTTTTGATGGTGGGGAGAGAGGAGCACGACTGTCTCTGTGGCGCAATGGGCTAGCGCAATCGGCTGTTAACCGATAGGTTGGAGGTTCGAGCTTGTCTGGTGGTGGTGCGGCGCTTTTTTTCCTTTGGGCTGACAGCTCCGAAGAAATGTTCTGACGGTGGTGAGAGTGGAGCACGACTGTGTCCGTGGCGCTATTGGCTAGCGCATATGGCTGTTAACCTAAAGTTTGGAGGTTCAAGCCCACCCGGTGGTGGTGCGGCGCTTCTTATTCTTTGGGCTGATAGCTCTGAATAAATGTCCTGACGGAGGTGGGAGTGCTGCACTACTGTCTCCGTGGCGCAATTGGCTAGCGCGATCGGCTGTTAACCGAAAGATTGGAATTTAGAGCCCTCCCGGGAGTGGTGTGTTGCTGTTTTTTTGCGCTGATAGCTTTGAAGATATGTTCTGATGGTGGTGAGAGTGGAGCACGACTGTCTCCGTGGCGCAATTGGCTAGCGCGTTCGGCCGTTAACCGAAAGGCTGGAGGTTCGAGCCCACCCGGTGGTGGTGCGGCGCTTTCTTTTTCTTTGGGCTGATAGCTCTGAAGAAATGTTCTGACAGAGGTGGGAGTGCTGCACTACTGTCTCCGTGGCGCAATTGGCTAGCGCGATCGGCTGTTAACCGAAAGATTGGAATTTCGAGCCCTCCCGGGAGTGGTGTGTTGCTTTTTTCTTTGCGCTGATAGCTTTGAAGATATGTTCTGATGGTGGTGAGAGTGGAGCACGACTGTCTCCGTGGCGCAATTGGCTAGCGCGTTCGGCCGGTAACTGAAAGGCTGGAGGTTCGAGCCCACCCGGTGGTGGTGCGGCGCTTTGTTTTCTTTGGGCTGATAGCTCTGAAGAAATGTTCTGACGGTGGTTAGAGTGGAGCACGACTGTCTCCGTGGCGCAATTGGCTAGCGCGATCAGCTGTTAACCGAAAGGTTCGAGGTTCGAGCCCACCCGGGGTGGTGCGGCGCTTTTTTTTTCTTTGGGCCGATAGCTTTGAAGATATGTTATGCTGGTGGTGAGAGTATAGCAGGACTGTCTCCGTGGCCTAATTGGCTAGCGCGATCGGCTGTTAATCGAAAGGTTGGAGGTTCGAGCCCTCCCGGGAGTGGTGTGTTGCTTTTTTCTTTGCGCTGATAGCTTTGAAGATATGTTCTGATGGTGGTGAGAGTGGAATACGACTGTCTCCTTGGCGCAATTGGCTAGCGCGATTGGCTTTTAACCGAAAAGTTGGAGGTTCGAGCCCTCCCGGGAGTGGTGTGTTGCTTTTTTTTCTTCGGGCTGCTAGCTTTGAAGATATGTTCTGATGGTGGTGAGAGTGGAGCACGACTGTCTCCGTGGCGCAATTGGCCAGCGCGATCGGCTATTAACCGAAATTTTGGAGGTTCGAGCCCACCCGGTGGCGGTGCGGCACTTTTTTTTCTTTGGGCTGATAGTCTGAAGAAATGTTCTGACGGTGGTGAGAGTGGAGCAGGACTGTCTCCGTGGCACAATTTGCTAGCGCGATCGGCTTTTAACCGAAAGGTTGGAGGTTCGAGCCCACCCCCGGTGGTGCGGCGCTTTTTTTTCTTTGGGCCGATAGCTTTGAAGATATATCATGCTGGTGGTGAGAGTACAGCAGGACTGTCTCCGTGGCGCAATTGGCTCGCGCGATCGGCTGTTAACCGAATAGTTGTAGTTTCGAGCCTTCCCGGGAGTGGTGTGTTGCTGTTTTCTTTGCGCTGATAGCTTTGGAGATATATTCTGATGATGGTGAGATTGAAGCATGACTGTCTCCGTGGCGCAATTGGCTAGCGCCATCGCCTGTTAACCGAAAAGCTGGAGGTTCGAGCCCACCCGGTGGTGGTGCGGCGCTTTTTTTCTTTGGGCTGATAGCTCTGAAGAAATGTTCTGACGGAGGTGGGAGTGCTGCACCACTGTCTCCGTGGCGCAATTGGCTAGCGCGATTGGCTGTTAACCGAATGGTTGTAATTTCGAGCCCTCCCGGGAGTGGTGTGTTGCTTTTTTCTCTGCGCTGATAGCTTTGAAGTTATGTTTTGATGGTGGTGAGAGTGGAGCACGACTGTCTCCGTGGCGCAATTGGCTAGCGCGATGGGCTGTTAACCTGAAAGTTGAAGGTTCGAGCCCTCCCGAGAGTGGTGTGCTGCTTTTGTTTCTTTGGGCTGATAGCTTTGAAGATATGTTCTGATGGTGGTGAGAGTGGAGAAGGACTGTCTCCGTAGCGCAATTGGCTAGCAAGATCGGCTGTTAAGCGAAAGGTTGGAGGTTCGAGCCCACCCAGTGGTGGTGCGGCGCTCTTTTTTCTTTGCGCTGATAGCTTTGGAGAAATGTACTGACGGTGGTGAGAATGGAGCACGACTGTCTCCGTGGCGCAATTGGCTAGCGCGATCGGCTGTTGACCGAAAAGTTGGAGGTTCGAGCCCTCCCGGGAGTGGTGTGTTGCTTTTTTCTTTGCGCTGATAGCTTTAAGATATGTTTTGATGGTGGGGAGAGTGGAGCACGACTGTCTCCGTGGCGCAATTGGCTAGCGGGATCGGCTGTTAAGCGAAAGGTTGGAGGTTCGAGCCCACCCAGTGGTGGTGCCTCGCTCTTTTTTCTTTGCGCTGATAGCTTTGGAGAAATGTACTGATGGTGGTGAGAATAGAGCACGACTGTCTCCGTGGCGCAATTGGCTAGGGCGATTGGCTTTTAACCGAAAGGTTGGAGGTTCGAGCCCTCCCGGGAGTGGTGTGTTGCTTTTTTTTCTTCGGGCTGCTAGCTTTGAAGATATGTTCTGATGGTGGTGAGAGTGGAGCAGGACTGTCTCCGTGGCCTAATTGGCTAGCGCGATCGGCTGTTAACCGAAAGGTTGGAAGTTCGAGCCCTCCCGGGAGTGGTGTGTTGCTTTTTTCTTTGCGCTGATAGCTTTGGAGATATATTGTAATGGTGGTGAGAGTGGAGCACGACTGTCTACGTGGCGCAATTGGCTAGCGCGATCGCCTGTTAACCGAAAGGCTGGAGGTTCGAGCCTTCCCGGGAGTGGTGGGTTGCTCTTTTCTTTGCACTGATAGCTTTGGAGATATGTTCTGATGGTGGGGAGAGTGGAGCACGACTGTCTACGTGGCGCAATTGGCTAGCGCGATCGCCTGTTAACCGAAAGGCTGGAGGTTCGAGCCCACCCGGTGGTGGTGCGGCGCTTTTTTTTTCTTTGGGCTGATAGCTCTGAAGAAATGTTCTGACAGAGGTAGGAGTGCTGCACTACTGTCTCCGTGGCGCAATTTGCTAGCGCGATCGGCTGTTAACCGAAAGATTGGAATTTCGAGCCCTCCCGGGAGTGGTGTGTTGCTTTTTTCTTTGCGCTGATAGCTTTGAAGTTATGTTTTGATGGTGGTGAGAGTGGAGCACGACTGTCTCCGGGGCGCTATTGGCTAGCGCGATGGTCTGTTAACCTGAAAGTTGGAGGTTCGAGCCCTGCCGAGAGTGGTGTGTTGCTTTTGTTTCTTTGGGCTGATGGCTTTGAAGTTATGTTTTGATGGTGGTGAGAGTGGAGCACGACTGTCTCCGGGGCGCTATTGGCTAGCGCGATGGTCTGTTAACCTGAAAGTTGGAGGTTCGAGCCCTCCCGAGAGTGGTGTGTTGCTTTTGTTTCTTTGGGCTGATAGCTTTGAAGATATGTTCTGATGGTGGTGAGAGTGGAGCAGGACTGTCTCCGTAGCGCAATTGGCTAGCGCGATCGGCTGTTAACCGAAAGGTTGGAGGTTCGAGCCCACCCGCTGGTGCTGCGGCGGTTTTTTTACTTTGGGCTGATAGCTTTAAAGATATGTTCTGATGGTGGTGAGAGTGGAGCAGGATTGTCTCCGTGGCGCAATTGGCTAGCGCTATCGGCTGTTAACCGAAAGGTTGGAGGTTGGAGCTGTCCCCGGAGTGGTGTGGTGCTTTTTTCTTTGCGCTGATAGCTTTGAAGATATGTTCTGATGGTGGTGAGAGTGGAGCAGGACTGTCTCCGTGGCGCAATTGGCTAGCGCGATCAGCTGTTAACCGAAAGGTTGGAGGTTCGAGCCCACCCGGTGGTGATGTGGCGCTTTTTTTTCTTTGAGCTGATAGCTTTGAAGATATGTTCTGATGGTGGTGAGAGTGGAGCAGGACTGTCTCCGTGGCGCAATTGGCTAGCACGATCGGCTGTTAACCGAAAGGTTGGAGGTTCGAGCCCACCCGGTGGTGGTACGGCGCTTTTTTTTCTTTGGGCCGATAGCTTTGAAGATATGTTATGCTTGTGGTGAGAGTATAGCAGGACTGTCTCCGTGGCCTAATTGGCTAGCCCGATCGGCTGTTAACCGAAAGGTTGGAGGTTCGAGCCCTCCCGGGAGTGGTGTGTTGCTTTTTTCTTTGCGCTGATAGCTTTGGAGATATATTCTGATGGTGGTGAGAGTGGAGCACGACTGTCTACGTGGCGCAATTGGCTAGCGCGATCGCCTGTCAACCGAAAGGCTGGAGGTTTGAGACTTCCCGGGAGTGGCGGGTTGCTCTTTTCTTTGCGCTGATAGCTTTGGAGATATGTTCTGATGATGGTGAAAGTGGAGCACGACTAACTACGTGGCGCAATTGGCTAGCGCGATCGCCTGTTAACCGAAAGGCTGGAGGTTCGAGCCCACCCGGTGGTGGTGCGGCGCTTTCTTTTTCTTTGGGCTGATAGCTCTGAAGAAATCTTCTGACAGAGGTAGGAGTGCTGCACTACTGTCTCCGTGGCGGAATTGGCTAGCGCGATTGGCTGTTAACCGAAAGATTGGAATTTCGAGCCCTCCCGGGAGTGGTGTGTTGCCTTTTTCTTTGCGCTGATAGCTTTGAAGATATGTTCTGATGGTGGTGAGAGTGGAACACGACTGTCTCCTTGGCGCAATTGGCTAGCGCGATTGGCTTTTAACCGAAAAGTTGGAGGTTCGAGCCCTCCCGGGAGTGGTCTGTTGTTTTTTTTTTCTTCAGGCTGCTAGCTTTGAAGATATGTTCTGATGGTGGTGAGAGTGGAGCACGACTGTCTCCGTGGCGCAATTGGCCAGCGCGATCGGCTATTAACCGAAATTTTGGAGGTTCGAGCCCACCCGGTGGCGGTGCGGCACTCTTTTTTCTTTGGGCTGATAGTCTGAAGAAATGTTCTGACGGTGGTGAGAGTGGAGCAGGACTGTCTCCGTGGCACAATTTGCTAGCGCGATCGGCTGTTAACCGAAAGGGTTGAGGTTCGAGCCCACCCGGGGTGGTGCGGCGCTTTTTTTCTTTGGGCCGATAGCTTTGAAGATATATTATGCTGGTGGTGAGAGTACAGCAGGACTGTCTCCGTGGCGCAATTGGCTCGCGCAATCGGCTGTTAACCGAATAGTTGTAGTTTCGAGCCTTCCCGGGAGTGGTGTGTTGCTGTTTTCTTTGCGCTGATAGCTTTGGAGATATGTTCTGATGATGGTGAGATTGAAGCACGACTGTCTCCGTGGCGCAATTGGCTAGCGCGATCGCCTGTTAACCGAAAAGCTGGAGGTTCAAGCCCACCCGGTGGTGGTGCGGCGCTTTTTTTTCTTTGGGCTGATAGCTCTGAAGAAATGTTCTGACGGAGGTGGGAGTGCTGCACCACTGTCTCCGTGGCGCAATTGGCTAGCGCGATTGGCTGTTAACCGAAAGGTTGTAATTTCGAGCCCTCCCGGCAGTGGTGTGTTGCTTTTTTCTTTGCGCTGATAGCTTTGAAGTTATGTTTTGATGGTGGTGAAAGTGGAGCACGACTGTCTCCGTGGCGCAATTGGCTAGCGCGATGGGCTGTTAACCTGAAAGTTGAAGGTTCGAGCCCTCCCGAGAGTGGTGTGTTGCTTTTATTTCTTTGGGCATATAGCTTTGAAGATATGTTCTGATGGTGGTGAGAGTGGAGCAGGACTGTCTCTGTAGCGCAATTGGCTAGCGCGATCGGCTGTTAACCGAAAAGTTGGAGGTTCGAGCCCACCCGCTGGTGCTGCGGCGGTTTTTTTTTCTTTGGGCTGATAGCTCTAAAGATATGTTCTGATGGTGGTGAGAGTGGAGCAGGACTGTCTCCGTGGCGCAATTGGCTAGCGCGATCGGCTGTTAACCGAAAGGTTGGAGGTTGGAGCTCTCCCGGTAGTGGTGTGGTGCTTTTTTCTTTGCGCTGATAGCTTTGAAGATATGTTCTGATGGTGGTGAGAGTGGAGCACGACTGTCTCCATGGCACAATTGGCTAGCAAGATCGGCTGTTAAGCGAAAGGTTGGAGGTTCGAGCCCACCCAGTGGTGGTGCGGCGCTCTTTTTTCTTTGCGCTGATAGCTTTGGTGAAATGTACTGACGGTGGTGAGAATGGAACACGACTGTCTCCGTGGCGCAATTGGCTAGCGCGATCGGGTGTTAACCGAATGGTTGGAGGTTCGAGCCCACCCGGTGCTGGTGCGGCGCTTTTTTTTGGGCTGATAGTCTGAAGAATTGTTCTGACGGTGGTTAGAGGGGAGCACGACTGTCTCCGTGGCGCAAATGGCTAGCGATATCGGCTGTTAACCAATAGTTTGAAGGTTCGAGCTCGTCCGGTGGTGGTGCGGCGCTTTTTTTCTTTTGGGCTGACAGCTCCGAAGAAAAGTTTTGACGGTGGTGAGAGTGGAGCACGACTGTCTTCGTGGCGCAATTGGCTAGCGCATCCGGCTGTTAACCTAAAGTTTGGAGGTTCGAGCCCACCCGGTAGTGGTGCGGCGCTTCTTATTCTTTGGGCTGATAGCTCTGAAGAAATGTCCTGACGGAGGTGGGAGTGCTGCACTACTGTCTCCGTGGCGCAATTGGCTAGCGCGATCGGCTGTTAACCGAAAGATTGGAATTTCGAGCCCTCCCGGGAGTGGTGTGTTGCTTTTTTCTTTGCGCTGATAGCTTTGAAGATATGTTCTGATGGTGGTGAGAGTGGAGCACGACTGTCTCCGTGGCGCAATTGGCTAGCGCGTTCGGCCGGTAACTGAAAGGCTGGAGGTTCGAGCCCACCCGGTGGTGGTGCGGCGCTTTGTTTTCTTTGGGCTGATAGCTCTGAAGAAATGTTCTGATGGTGGTTAGAGTGGAGCACGACTGTCTCCGTGGCGCAATTGGCTAGCGCGATCAGCTGTTAACCGAAAGGTTCGAGGTTCAAGCCCACCCGGGGTGGTGCGGCGCTTTTTTTTCTTTGGGCCGATAGCTTTGAAGATATGTTATGCTTGTGGTGAGAGTATAGCAGGACTGTCTCCGTGGCCTAATTGGCTAGCGCGATCGGCTGTTAACCGAAAGGTTGGAGGTTCGAGCCCTCCCAGGAGTGGTGTGTTGCTTTTTTCTTTGCGCTGATAGCTTTGGAGATATATTCTGATGGTGGTGAGAGTGGAGCACGACTGTCTACGTGGCGCAATTGGCTAGCGCGATCGCCTGTTAACCGAAAGGCTGGAGGTTCCAGCCTTCCCGGGAGTGGCGGGTTGCTCTTTTCTTTGCGCTGATAGCTTTGGAGATATGTTCTGATGGTGGTGAAAGTGGAGCACGACTATCTACGTGGCGCAATTGGCTAGCGCGATCGCCTGTTAACCGAAAGGCTGGAGGTTCGAGCCCACCCGGTGGTGGTGCGGCGCTTTCTTTTTCTTTGGGCTGATAGCTCTGAAGAAATCTTCTGACAGAGGTAGGAGTGCTGCACTACTGTCTCCGTGGCGGAATTGGCTAGCGCGATCGGCTATTAACCGAAAGATTGGAATTTCGAGCCCTCCCGGGAGTGGTGTGTTGCTTTTTTCTTTGCGCTGATAGCTTTGAAGATATGTTCTAATGGTGGTGAGAGTGGAACACGACTGTCTCCTTGGCGCAATTGGCTAGCGCGATTGGCTTTTAACCGAAAAGTTGGAGGTTCGAGCCCTCCCGGGAGTGGTCTGTTGCTTTTTTTTCTTCAGGCTGCTAGCTTTGAAGATATGTTCTGATGGTGGTGAAAGTGGAGCACGACTATCTACGTGGCGCAATTGGCTAGCTCGATCGCCTGTTAACCGAAAGGTTGGAGGTTCGAGCCCACCCGGGGTGGTGCGGCGCTTTTTTTTCTTTGGGCCGATAGCTTTGAAGATATATTATGCTGGTGGTGAGAGTACAGCAGGACTGTCTCCGTGGCGCAATTGGCTCGCGCAATCGGCTGTTAACCGAATAGTTGTAGTTTCGAGCCTTCCCGGGAGTGGTGTGTTGCTGTTTTCTTTGCGATGATAGCTTTGGAGATATGTTCTGATGATGGTGAGATTGAAGCACGACTGTCTCCGTGGCGCAATTGGCTAGCGCGATCGCCTGTTAACCGAAAAGCTGGAGGTTCGAGCCCACCCGGTGGTGGTGCGGCGCTTTTTTTTCTTTGGGCTGATAGCTCTGAAGAAATGTTCTGACGGAGGTGGGAGTGCGGCACCACTGTCCCCGTGGCGCAATTGGCTAGCGCGATTGGCTGTTAACCGAAAGGTTGTAATTTCGAGCCTCCCGAGAGTGGTGTGTTGCTTTTGTTTCTTTGGGCTGATAGCTTTGAAGATATGTTCTGATGGTGGTGAGAGTGGAGCAGGACATTCTCCGTAGCGCAATTGGTTAGCGCGATCAGCTGTTAACCGAAAGGTTGGAGGTTCGAGCCCACCCGCTGGTGCTGCGGCGGTTTTTTTTCTTTGGGCTGATAGCTTTAAATATATGTTCTGATTTTGGTGAGAGTGGAGCAGGACTGTCTCCGTGGCGCAATTGGCTAGCGCGATCGGCTGTTAACCGAAAGGTTGGAGGTTGGAGCTCTCCCGGGAGTGGTGTGGTGCTTTTTTCTTTGCGCTGATAGCTTTGAAGATATGTTCTGATGGTGGTGAGAGTGGAGCACGACTGTCTCCGTGGCACAATTGGCTAGCAAGATCGGCTGTTAAGCGAAAGGTTGGAGGTTCGAGCCCACCCAGTGGTGGTGCGGCGCTCTTTTTTCTTTGCGCTGATAGCTTTGGAGAAATGTACTGACGGTGGTGAGAATGGAGCACGACTGTCTCCGTGGCGCAATTGGCTAGCGCGATCGCGTGTTAATCGAATGGTTGGAGGTTCGAGCCCACCCGGTGGTGGTGCGGCGCTTTTTTTTGGGCTGATAGTCTGAAGAATTGTTCTGACGGTGGTTAGAGTGGAGCACGACTGTCTCCGTGGCGCAATTGGCTAACGCAATCGGCTGTTAACCAATAGTTTGAACGTTCGAGCTCGTCCGGTGGTGGTGCGGCGCCTTTTTTTTCCTTTGGGCTGACAGCTCCGAAGAAATGTTCTGACGGTGGTGAGAGTGGAGCACGACTGTCTTCGTGGCGCAATTGGCTAGCGCATCTGGCTGTTAACCTAAAGTTTGGAGGTTCGAGCCCACCCGGTGGTGGTGCGGCGATTCTTATTCTTTGGCCTGATAGCTCTGAAGAAATGTCCTGACGGAGGTGGGTGTGCTGCACTACTGTCTCCGTGGCGCAATTGGCTAGCGCGATCGGCTGTTAACCGAAAGATTGGAATTTCGAGCCCTCCCGGGAGTGGTGTGTTGCTTTTTTCTTTGCGCTGATAGCTTTGAAGATATGTTCTGAAGGTGGTGAGAGTGGAGCACGACTGTCTTCTTGGCGCAATTGGCTAGCGCGTTCGGCCGGTAACTGAAAGGTTGGAGGTTCGAGCCCACCCGGTGGTGGTGCGGCGCTTTGTTTTCTTTGGGCTGATAGCTCTGAAGAAATGTTCTGACGGTGGTTAGAGTGGAGCACGACTGTCTCCGTTGCGCAATTGGCTAGCGCGATCAGCTGTTAACCGAAAGTTTCGAGGTTCGAGCCCACCCGGGGTGGTGCGGTGCTTTTTTTTCTTTGGGCCGATAGCTTTGAAGATATCTTATGCTTGTGGTGAGAGTATAGCAGGACTGTCTCCGTGGCCTAATTGGCTAGCGCGATCGGCTGTTAACCGAAAGGTTGGAGGTTCGAGCCCTCCCGGGAGTGGTGTGTTGCTTTTTTCTTTGCGCTGATAGCTTTGGAGATATATTCTGATAGTGGTGAGAGTGGAGCACGACTGTCTACGTGGCGCAATTGGCTAGCGCGATCGCCTGTTAACCGAAAGGCTGGAGGTTCGAGCCTTCCCGGGAGTGGCGGGTTGCTTTTTTTTTGCGCTGATAGCTTTGGAGATATGTTCTGATGGTGGTGAAAGTGGAGCACGACTATCTACGTGGCGCAATTGGCTAGCGCGATCGCCTGTTAACCGAAAGGCTGGAGGTTCGAGTTCACCCGGTGGCGGTGCGGCGCTTTCTTTTTCTTTGGGCTGATAGCTCTGAAGAAATCTTCTGACAGAGGTAGGAGTGCTGCACTACTGTCTCCGTGGCGGAATTGGCTAGCGCGATCGGCTGTTAACCGAAAGAGGGGAATTTCGAGCCCTCCCGGGAGTGGTGTGTTGCTTTTTTCTTTGCGCTGATAGCTTTGAAGATATGTTCTAATGGTGGTGAGAGTGGAACACGACTGTCTCCTTGGCGCAATTGGCTAGCGCGATTGGCTTTTAACCGAAAAGTTGGAGGTTCGAGCCCTCCCGGGAGTGGTCTGTTGCTTTTTTTTCTTCAGGCTGCTAGCTTTGAAGATATGTTCTGATGGTGGTGAGAGTGGAGCACGACTGTCTCCGTGGCGCAATTGGCCAGCGCGATCGGCTATTAACCGAAATTTTGGAGGTTCGAGCCCACCCGGTGGCGGTGCGGCACTCTTTTTTCTTTGGGCTGATAGTCTGAAGAAATGTTCTGACGGTGGTGAGAGTGGAGCAGGACTGTCTCCGTGGCACAATTTGCTAGCGCGATCGGCTGTTAACCGAAAGGTTGGAGGTTCGAGCCCACCCGGGGTGGTGCGGCGCTTTTTTTTCTTTGGGCCGATAGCTTTGAAGATATATTATGCTGGTGGTGAGAGTACAGCAGGACTGTCTCCGTGGCGCAATTGGCTCGCGCAATCGGCTGTTAACCGAATAGTTGTAGTTTCGAGCCTTCCCGGGAGTGGTGTGTTGCTGTTTTCTTTGCGATGATAGCTTTGGAGATATGTTCTGATGATGGTGAGATTGAAGCACGACTGTCTCCGTGGCGCAATTGGCTAGCGCGATCGCCTGTTAACCGAAAAGCTGGAGGTTCGAGCCCACCCGGTGGTGGTGCGGCGCTTTTTTTTCTTTGGGCTGATAGCTCTGAAGAAATGTTCTGACGGAGGTGGGAGTGCGGCACCACTGTCTCCGTGGCGCAATTGGCTAGCGCGATTGGCTGTTATGCGAAAGGTTGTAATTTCGAGCCCTCCAGAGAGTGGTGTGTTGCTTTTGTTTCTTTGGGCTGATAGCTTTGAAGATATGTTCTGATGGTGGTGAGAGTGGAGCAGGACTGTCTCCGTAGCACAATTGGCTAGCGCGATCGGCTGTTAACCGAAAGGTTGGAGGTTCGAGCCCACCCGCTGGTGCTGCGGCGGTTTTTTTCTTTGGGCTGATAGCTTTAAATATATGTTCTGATTTTGGTGAGAGTGGAGCAGGACTGTCTCCGTGGCGCAATTGGCTAGTGCGATCGGCTGTTAACCGAAAGGTTGGAGGTTGGAGCTCTTTCGGGAGTGGTGTGGTGCTTTTTTCTTTGCGCTGATAGCTTTGAAGATATGTTCTGATGGGGGTGAGAGTGGAGCACGACTGTCTCCGTGGCACAATTGGCTAGCGGGATCGGCTGTTAAGCGAAAGGTTGGAGGTTCGAGCCCACCCAGTGGTGGTGCGGCGCTCTTTTTTCTTTGCGCTGATAGCTTTGGAGAAATGTACTGACGGTGGTGAGAATGGAGCACGACTGTCTCCGTGGCGCAATTGGCTAGCGCGATCGGGTGTTAACCGAATGGTTGGAGGTTCGAGCCCACCCGGTGGTGGTGCGGCGCTTTTTTTTGGGCTGATAGTCTGAAGAATTGTTCTGACGGTGGTTAGAGTGGAGCACGACTGTCTCCATGGCGCAATTGGCTAGCGCGATCAGCTGTTAACCGAAAGGTTCGAGGTTCGAGCGCACCCGGGGTGGTGCAGCGCTATTTTTTTTTGGGCCGATAGCTTTGAAGATATGTAATGCTGGTGGTGAGAGTATAGCAGGACTGTCTCCGTGGCCTAATTGGCTAGCGCAATCGGCTGTTAACCGAAAGGTTGGAGGTTCGAGCCCTCCCGGGAGTGGTGTGTTGCTTTTTTCTTTGCGCTGATAACTTTGAAGATATGTTCTGATGGTGGTGAGAGTGGAGCACGACTGGCTCCGTGGCGCCATTGGCTAGCGTGATGGGCTGTTAACCGAAAAGTTGGAGGTTCGAGCCCTCCCGGGAGTGGTGTGTTGCTTTTTTTTCTTCGGGCTGCTAGCTTTGAAGATATGTTCTGATGGTGGTGAGAGTGGAGCACGACTGTCTCCGTGGCGCAATTGGCTAGCGCGATCGGCTGTTGACCGAAAAGTTGGAAGTTCGAGCCCTCCCGGGAGTGGTGTGTTGCTTATTTCTTTGCGCTGATAGCTTTAGGATATGTTCTGATGGTGGAGAGAGTGGAGCACGACTGTCTCCGTGGCGCAATTGGCTAGCGCAATCGGCTGTTAACCGATTGGTTGGAGGTTCGAGCTCGTCCGGTGGTGGTGCGGCGCTTTTTTTCTTTTGGGCTGACAGCTCCGAAGAAATGTTCTGACGGTGTATAAAGTGGAGCACGACTGTCTCCGTGGCACAATTGGCTAGCGCATCCGGCTGTTAACCTAAAGTTTGGAGGTTCGAGCCCGCCCGGTGGTGGTGCGGCGCTTCTTATTCTTTGGGCTGATAGCTCTGAAGAAATGTCCTGACGGAGGTGGGAGTGCTGCACTACTGTCTCCGTGGCGCAATTGGCTAGCGCGATCGGCTGTTAACCGAAAGATTGGAATTTCGAGCCCTCCCGGGAGTGGTGTGTTGCTTTTTTCTTTGCGCTGATAGCTTTGAAAATATGTTCTGATGGTGATGAGAGTGGAGCACGACTGTCTCCGTGGCGCAATTGCCTAGCGCGTTCGGCCGTTAAATGAAAGGCTGGAGGTTCGAGCCCACCCGGTGGTGCTGCGGCAGTTTTTTTTCTTTGGGCTGATAGCTTTGAAGATATGTTCTAATGGTGGTGAGAGTGGAGCAGGACTGTCTCCGTGGCGCAATTGGCTAGCGCGATCAGCTGTTAACCGAAAGGTTGGAGGTTCGAGCTCTCCCGGGAGTGGTGTGGTGCTTTTTTCTTTGCGCTCTTAGCTTTGAAGATATGTTCTGACGGAGGTGGGATTGCTGCACTACTGTCTCCGTGGCGCAATTGGCTAGCGCAATTGGCTGTTAACCGAAAGGTTGGAATTTCAAGCCCTCCGGGGAGTGGTGTGTTGCTTTTTTCTTTGCGCTGATAGCTTTGAAGATATGTTTTGATGGTGGTGAGAGTGGAGCACGACTGTCTCCGTGGCGAAATTGGCTAGCGCGATGGGCTGTTACCCTGAAAGTAGGAGGTTCGAGCCCTCCCGAGCGTGGTGTGTTGCTTTTGTTTCTTTGGGCTGATAGCTTTGAAGATATGTTCTGATGGTGGTGAGAGTGGAGCAGGACTGTCTCCGTAGCGCAATTGGCTAGCGTGATCGGCTGTTAACCGAAAGGTTGGAGGTTCGAGCCCACCCGGCAGTGCTGCGGCGGTTTTTTTCTTTGGGCTGATAGCTTTGAAGATATGTTCTGATGGTGGTGAGAGTGGAGCAGGACTGTCTCCGTGGCGCAATTGGCTAGCACGATCGGCTGTTAACTGAAAGTTTGGAGGTTGGAGCTCTCCCGGGAGTGGATTGGTGCTTTTTTCTTTGCGCTGATAGCTTTGAAGATATGTTCTGATGGTGATGAGAGTGGAGCACGACTGTCTCCGTGGCGCAATTGGCTAGCGGGATCGGCTGTTAAGCGAAAAGTTGGAGGTTCGAGCCTACCCGGTGGTTGTGCGGCGCTTTTTTTTCTTTGCGCTGATAGCTTTGGAGAAATGTACTGACGGTGGTGAGAATGGAGCACGACTGTCTTCGTGGCGCAATTGGCTAGCGCGATTGGCTGTTAACCGAATGGTTGGAGGTTCGAGCCCACCCGGCGGTGGTGCGGCGCTTTTTTTTCTTTGGGCTGATAGTCTCAAGAAATGTTCTGACGGTGGTTAGAAAGGAGCACGACTGTTTCCGTGGCGCAATCGGCTAGCGCGATCAGCTGTTAACTGAAAGGTTCGAGGTTCGAGCCCAACCGGGGTGGTGCGGCGCTTTTTTTTCTTTGGGCCGATAGCTTTGAAGATATGTTATGCTGGTGGTGAGAGTATGGCAGCACTGTCTCCTTGACGCCATTGGCTAGCGCAATCGGCTGTTAACCGATAGGTTGGAGGTTCGAGCTCGTCCAGTGGTGGTGCGGCGCTTTTTTTCCTTTGGGTTGATAGCTCTGAGGAAATGTTCTGATGGTGGTGAGAGTGGAGCACGACTGTCTCCATGGCGCAATTGGCTATAGCGATCGGCTGTTAACCTAAAGGTTGAAGGTTCGAGCCCACCCTGGGTGGTGCGGCGCTTTTTTTTCTTTGGGCCGATAGCTTTGAAGATATATTATGCTGGTGGTGAGAGTACAGCAACTGTCTCCGTGGCGTATTTGGCTAGCGCTATAGGCTGTTGACCGAAAGGTTGGAGGTTCGAGCCTTCCCTGGAGTGGTGTGTTGCTTTTTTCTTTGGGCTGATAGCTTTGAAGATATGTTGTGACAGAGGTGGGAGTGCTGCACTACAGTCTTCGTGGCGCAATTGGCTAGCGCGATCGGCTGTTAACCGAAAGATTGGAATTTCGAGCCCTCCCGGGAGTGGTGTGTTGCTTTTTTTTCTTCGGGCTGCTAGCAATGAAGATATGTTCTGATGGTGGTGAAAGTGGAGCACGACTGTCTCCATGGCGCAAGTGGCCAGCGCGATCGGCCATTAATCGAAATTTTGGAGGTTCGAGCCCACCCGGTGGTGGTTCGGCGCTTTTTTTTCTTTGGGCTGATAGCTCTGAAGAAATGTTCTGGTGGTGGTGAGAGGAGAGCACGACTGTCTCCGTGGCGCAATGGGCTAGCGCTAAAGGCTGTTGACCGATAGGTTGGAGGTTCCAGCCCTCCCGAACTGGTGTGTTGCTTTTTTCTTTGGGCTGATAGCTTTGAAGAAATGTTCCGATGGTGGTGAGAGTGGAGCAGGACTGTCTCCGTAGCACAATTGGCTAGCGCGATCGGCTGTTAACCGAAAGGTTGGAGGTTCGAGCCCACCCGGTGGTGCTGCGGCGGTTTTTTTCTTTGGGCTGATAGCTTTGAGGATATGTTCTAATGGTGATGAGAGTGGAGCAGGACTGTCGCCGTGGCGCAATTGGCTAGCGCGATCGGCTGTTAACCGAAAGGTTGGAGGTTCGAGCTCTCCCGGGAGTGGTGTGGTGCTTTTTTCCTTGCGCTGATAGCTTTGAAGATAAGTTTTGATGGTGGTGAGAGTGGAGCACGACTGTCTCCGTGGCGCAATCGGCTAGCGCGATGGGCTGTTAACCTGAAAGGCTGGAGGTTCGAGCCCACCCGGTGGTGGTGCGGCGCTTTGTTTTCTTTGGGCTGATAGCTTTGGAGAAATGTTCTGACGGTGGTTAGAGTGGAGCACGACTGTCTCCGTGGCGCAATTGGCTAGCACGATCGGCTGTTAACCGAAAGGTTCGAGGTTCGAGCCCACCCGGGGTGGTGCGGCGCTTTTTTTTCTTTGGGCCGATAGCTTTGAAGATATGTTATGCTGGTGGTGAGAGTATAGCAGGACTGTCTCCGTGGCCTAATTGGCTAGCGCGATCGGCTGTTAACCGAAAGGTTGGAGGTTGAAGCTCTCCCGGGAGTTGTGTGGTGCTTTTTTCTTTGCGCTGATAGCTTTGAAGATATGTTCTGATGGTGGTGAGAGTGGAGCACGACTGTCTCTGTGGCGCAATTGGCTAGCGGGATCGGCTGTTAAGCGAAAGGTTGGAGGTTCGAGCCCACCCGGTGGTGGTGCGGCGCTCTTTTTTCTTTGCGCTGATAGCTTTGGAGAAATGTACTGACGGTGGTGGGAATAGAGCACGATTGTCTCCGTGGCGCAATTGGCTAGCGCGATCGGCTGTTAACCGAATGGTTGGAGGTTCGAGCCCACCCGGTGGTGGTGCGGCGCTATTTTTTTCCTTGGGCTGATAGTCTGAAGAAATGTTCCGACGGTGGTTAGAGTGGAGCACAACTGTCTCCATGGCGCAATTGGCTAGCGCGATCAGCTGTTAACCGAAAGGTTCGAGGTTCGAGCCCACCCGGGGTGGTGCGGCGCTTTTTTTCTTTGGGGCGATAGCTTTGAAGATATGTTATGCTGGTGGTGAGAGTATAGCAGGACAGTCTCCGTGGCCTAATTGGCTAGCGCGATCGGCTGCTAACCGAAAGGTTGGAGGTTCGAGCCCTCCCGAAAGTGGTGTGTTGGTTTTTTTTCTTGGCGCTGATAACTTTGAAGATATGTTCTGATGGTGGTGATAGTGGAGCACGACTGTCTCCGTGGCGCCATTGGCTAGCGCGATGGGCTGTTAACCAAAAGTTTCGAGGTTCGAGCCCACCCGGTGGTGGTGCGGCGCTTTTTTTCCTTTGGGCTGATAGCTCTGAGGAAATGTTCTGATGATGGTGAGAGTGGAGCACGACTGTCTCCGTGGCGCAATTGGCTAGCGCGATCGGCTGTTGACCGAAAAGTTGGAGGTTCGAGCCCTCCCGGGAGTGGTGTGTTGCTTTTTTCTTTGCGCTGATAGCTTTAGGATATGTTTTGATGGTGGGGAGAGTGGACCACGACTGTCTCCGTGGCGCAATTGGCTAGCGCAATCGGCTGTTAACCGATAGTTTGAAGGTTCGAGCTCGTCCGGTGGTGTTGCGGCGCTTTTTTTCCTTTGGGCTGACAGCTCCGAAGAAATGTTTTGACGGTGGTGAGAGTGGAGCACGACTGTCTCTGTGGCGCAATTGGCTAGCGCATCCGGCTGTTAACCTAAAGTTTGGAGGTTCGAGCCCACCCGGTGGTGGTGCGGCGCTTCTTATTCTTTGGGCTGATAGCTCTGAAGAAATGTCCTGACGGAGATGGGAGTGCTGCACTACTGTCTCCGTGGCGCAATTGGCTTGCGCAATCGGCTGTTAACCGAAAGGTTGTAGTTTTGAGCCTTCCCGGGAGTGGTGTGTTGCTCTTTTCTTTGCGCTGATAGCTTTGGAGATATGTTCTGATGGTGGTGAGAGTGGAGCACGACTGTCTACGTGGCGCAATTGGCTAGCGCGATCGCCTGTTAACCGAAAGGCTGGAGGTTCGAGCCCACCTGGTGGTGGTGCGGCGCTTTCTTTTTCTTTGGGCTGATAGCTCTGAAGAAATGTTCTGACAGAGGTAGGAGTGCTGCACTACTGTCTCCGTGGCGCAATTGGCTAGCGCGATCGGCTGTTAAACGAAAGATTGGAATTTTGAGCCCTCCCGGGAGTGGTGTGTTGCTTTTTTCTTTGCGCTGATAGCTTTGAAGATATGTTCTGATGGTGGTGAGAGTGGAGCACGACTGTCTCCGTGGCGCAATTGGCTAGCGGGATCGGCTGTTAAGCGAAAGGTTGGAGGTTCGAGCCCACCCGGTGGTGGTGCGGCGCTCTTTTTTCTTTGCGCTGATAGCTTTGGAGAAATGTACTGACGGTGGGGAGAATGGCGCACGACTGTCTCCGTGGCGCAATTGGCTAGCGCGATCGTCTGTTAACCGAAAGATTGGAATTTCGAGCCCTCCCGGAAGTGGTGTGTTGCTTTTTTCTTTGCGCTGATAGCTTTGAAGATATGTTCTGATGGTGGTGAGAGTGGAACACGACTGTCTGCGTGGCGCAATTGGCTAGCGCGATTGGCTTTTAACCGAAAAGTTGGAGGTTCGAGCCCTCCCGGGAGTGGTGTGTTGCTTTTTTTCTTCGGGCTGCTAGCTTTGAAGAAATGTTCTGATGGTGCTGAGAGTGGAGCACGACTGTCTCCGCGGCGCAATTGGCCAGCGCGATCGGCTATTAACCGAAATTTTGGAGGTTCGAGCCCAGACGGTGGCGGTGCGGCGCTTTTTTTTCTTTGGGCTGATAGTCTGAAGAAATGTTCTGACGGTGGTGAGAGTGGAGCACAACTGTCTCCGTGGCACAATTGGCTAGCGCGATAGGCTGTTAACCGAAAGGTTGGAGGTTCGAGCCCACCCGGGGTGGTGCGGCGCTTTTTTTTCTTTGGGCCGATAGCGTTGAAGATATAGTATGCTGGTGGTGAGAGTACAGCAGGACTGTCTCCGTGGCGCAATTGGCTCGCGCGATCGGCTGTTAACCGAATAGTTGTAGTTTCGAGCCTTCTCGGGAGTGGTGTGTTGCTGTTTTCTTTGCGCTGATAGCTTTGGAGATATGTTCCGACGATGGTGAGATTGAAGCACGACTGTCTCCGTGGCGCAATTGGCTAGCGCGATCGCCTGTTAACCGAAAAGCTGGAGGTTCGAGCCCACCCGGTGGTGGTGCGGCGCTTTTTTTTCTTTGGGTTGATAGCTCTGAAGAAATGTTCTGACGAAGGTGGGAGTGCTGCACCACTGTCTCCGTGGCGCAATTGGCTAGCGCGATTGGCTGTTAACCGAAAGGTTGTAATTTCGAGCCCTCCCGGGAGTGGTGTGTTGCTTTTTTCTTTGGGCTGATAGCTTTGAAGATATGTTCTGATGGTGGTGAGAGTGGAGCAGGACTGTCTCCATAGCGCAATTGGCTTGCGTGATCGGCTGTTAACCGAAAGGTTGGAGGTTCGAGCCCACCCGGCAGTGCTGCGGCGGTTTTTTTCTTTGGTCTGATAGCTTTGAAGATATGTTCTGATGGTGGTGAGAGTGGAGCAGGACTGTCTCCGTGGCGCAATTGGCTAGCGCGATCGGCTGTTAACCGAAAGGTTGGAGGTTGGAGCTCTCCCGGGAGTGGTGTGGTGCTTTTTTCTTTGCGCTGATAGCTTTGAAGATATGTTCTGATGGTGATGAGAGTGGAGCACGACTGTCTCCGTGGCGCAATTGGCTAGCGGGATCGGCTGTTAAGCGAAAGGTTGGAGGTTCGAGCCTACCCGGTGGTGGTGCGGCGCTCTTTTTTCTTTGCGCTGATAGCTTTGGAGAAATGTACTGACGGTGGTGAGAATGGAGCACGACTGTCTCCGTGGCGCAATTGGCTAGCACGATCAGCTGTTAACCGAAAGGTTCGAGGTTCGAGCCCACCCGGGGTGGTGCGGCGCTTTTTTTTCTTTGGGCCGATAGCTTTGAAGATATGTTATGCTGGTGGTGAGAGTATAGCAGGACTGTCTCCGTGGCCTAATTGGCTAGCGCGATCGGCTGTTAACCGAAAGGTTGGAGGTTCGAGCCCTCCCGGGAGTGGTGTGTTGCTTTTTTCTTTGCGCTGATAGCTTTGGAGATATATTCTGATGGTGGTGAGAGTGGAGCACGACTGTCTCCGTGGCGAAATTGGCTAGCGGGATCGGCTGTTAAGCGAAAGGTTGGAGGTTCGAGCCCACCCGGTGGTGGTGCGGCGCTCTTTTTTCTTTGCGCTGATAGCTTTGGAGAAATGTACTGACGGTGGTGAGAATGGAGCACGACTGTCTCCGTGGCGCAATTGGCTAGCGCGATCGGCTGTGAACCGAAAGATTGGAATTTCGAGCCCTCCCGGAAGTGGTGTGTTGCTTTTTTCTTTGCGCTGATAGCTTTGAAGATATGTTCTGATGGTGGTGAGAGTGGAACACGACTGTCTGCGTGGCGCAATTGGCTAGCGCGATTGGCTTTTAACCGAAAAGTTGGAGGTTCGAGCCCTCCCGGGAGTGGTGTGTTGCTTTTTTTCTTCGGGCTGCTAGCTTTGAAGGTATGTTCTGATGGGGGTGAGAGTGGAGCACGACTGTCTCCGTGGCGCATTTGGCCAGCGCGATCGGCTATTAACCGAAATTTTGGAGGTTCGAGTCCACCCGGTGGCGGTGCGGCGCTTTTTTTTCTTTGGGCTGATAGTCTGAAGAAATGTTCTGACGGTGGTGAGAGTGGAGCACAACTGTCTCCGTGGCACAATTGGCTAGCGCGATAGGCTGTTAACCGAAAGGTTGGAGGTTCGAGCCCACCCGGGCTGGTGCGGCGCTTTTTTTTCTTTGGGCCGATAGCGTTGAAGATATAGTATGCTGGTGGTGAGAGTACAGCAGGACTGTCTCCGTGGCGCAATTGGCTCGCGCGATCGGCTGTTAACCGAATAGTTGTAGTTTCGAGCCTTCTCGGGAGTGGTGTGTTGCTGTTTTCTTTGCGCTGATAGCTTTGGAGATATGTTCTGATGATGGTGAGATTGAAGCACGACTGTCTCCGTGGCGCAATTGGCTAGCGCGATCGCCTGTTAACCGAAAAGCTGGAGGTTCGAGCCCACCCGTTGGTGGTGCGGCGCTTTTTTTCTTTGGGCTGATAGCTCTGAAGAAATGTACTGACGGAGGTGGGAGTGCTGCACCACTGTCTCCGTGGCGCAATTGGCTAGCGCGATTGGCTGTTAACCGAAAGGTTGTAATTTCGAGCCCTCCCGGGAGTGGTGTGTTGCTTTTTTATTTGCGCTGATAGCTTTGAAGTTATGTTTTGATGGTGGAGAGAGTGGAGCACGACTGTCTCCGTGGCGCAATTGGCTAGCGCGATGGGCTGTTACCCTGAAAGTAGGAGGTTCGAGCCCTCCCGAGAGTGGTGTGCTGCTTTTGTTTCTTTCGGCTGATAGCTTTGAAGATATGTTCTGATGGTGGTGAGAGTGAAGCAGGACTGTCTCCGTGGCGCAATTGGCTAGCGCGATCGGCTGTTAACCGAAAGGTTGGAGGTTGGAGCTCTCCCGGGAGTGGTGTGGTGCTTTTTTCTTTGCGCTGATAGCTTTGAAGATATGTTCTGATGGTGATGAGAGTGGAGCACAACTGTCTCCGTGGCGCAATTGGCTAGCGGGATCGGCTGTTAAGCGAAAGGTTGGAGGTTCGAGCCTACCCGGTGGTGGTGCGGCGCTCATTTTTCTTTGCGCTGATAGCTTTGGAGAAATGTACTGACGGTGGTGAGAATGGAGCACGACTGTCTTTGTGGCGCAATTGGCTAGCGCGATCAGCTGTTAACCGAAAGGTTCGAGGTTCGAGCCCACCCGGGCTGGTGCGGCGCTTTTTTTTCTTTGGGCCGATAGCTTTGAAGATATGTTATGCTGGTGGTGAGAGTATGGCAGTACTGTCTCCGTGGCCTAATTGGCTAGCGCGATCGGCTGTTAACCGAAAGGTTGGAGGTTCGCGCCCTCCCGAGAGTGGTGTGTTGCTTTTTTCTTTGCGCTGATAACTTTGCTTATATGTTCTGAAGGTGGTGAGAGTGGAGCACGACTGTCTCCGTGACGCCATTGGCTAGCGCAATCGGCTGTTAACCGATAGGTTGGAGGTTCGAGCTCGTCCGGTGGTGGTGCGGCGCTTTTTTTCCTTTGGGCTGATAGCTCTGAGGAAATGTTCTGATGGTGGTGAGAGTGGAGCACGACTGTCTCCATGGCGCAATCGGCTATAGCGATCGGCTGTTAACCAAAAGGTTGGAGGTTCGAGCCCACCCTGGGTGGTGCGGCGCTTTTTTTCTTTGGGCCGATAGCTTTGAAGATATATTAGGCTGGTGGTGAGAGTACAGCAGGACTGTCTCCGTGGCGTATTTGGCTAGCGCTATAGGCTGTTGACCGAAAGGTTGGAGGTTCGAGCCCTCCCAGGAGTGGTGTGTTGCTTTTTTCTTTGGGCTGATAGCTTTGAAGATATGTTCTGACAGAGGTGGGAGTGCTGCACTACAATCTCCGTGGCGCAATCGGCTAGCGCGATCGGCTGTTAACCGAAAGATTGGAATTTCGAGCCCTCCCGGGAGTGGTGTGTTGCTTTTTTTTCTTCGGGCTGCTAGCTTTGAAGATATGTTCTAATGGTGGTGAGAGTGGAGCACAAGTGTCTCCATGGCGCAATTGGCTAGCGCGTTCGGCCGGTAACTGAAAGGCTGGAGGTTCGAGCCCACCCGGTGGTGGTGCGGCGCCTTGTTTTCTTTGGGCTGATAGCTCTGAAGAAATGTTCTGACGGTGGTTAGAGTGGAGCACGACTGTCTCCGTGGCGCAATTGGCTAGCGCGATCAGCTGTTAACCGAAAGGTTGGAGGTTCGAGCCCTCCAGGGAGTGGTGTGTTGCTTTTTTCTTTGCACTGATAGCTTTGGAGTTATATTCTGATGGCGGTGAGAGTGGAGCACGACTGTCTACGTGGCGCAATTGGCTAGCGCGATCGCCTGTTAACCGAAAGGCTGGAGGTTCGAGCCTTCCCGGGAGTGGTGGGTTGCTCTTTTCTTTGCGCTGATAGCTTTGGAGATATGTTCTGATGGTGGTGAGAGTGGAGCACGACTGTCTACGTGGCGCAATTGGCTAGCGCGATCACCTGTTAACCGAAAAGCTGGAGGTTCGAGCCCACCCGGTGGTGGTGCGGCGCTTTCTTTTTCTTTCGGCTGATAGCTCTGAAGAAATGTTCTGACAGAGGTAGGAGTGCTGCACTACTGTCTCCGTGGCGCAATCGGCTAGCGCGATCGGCTGTTAACCGAAAGATTGGAATTTTGAGCCCTCCCGGGAGTGGTGTGTTGCTTTTTTCTTTGCGCTGATAGCTTTGAAGATATGTTCTGATGGTGGTCAGAGTGGAGCACGACTGTCTCCGTGGCGCAATTGGCTAGCGCGTTCGGCCGGTAACTGAAAGGCTGGAGGTTCGAGCCCACCCGGTGGTGGTGCGGCGCTTTTTTTTCTTTGGGCCGATAGCTTTGAAGATATGTTATGCTGGTGGTGAGAGTATAGCAGGACTGTCTCCGTGGCCTAATTGGCTAGCGCGATCGGCTGTTAACCGAAAGGCTGGAGGTTCGAGCCCTCCCGGGAGTGGTGTGTTGCTTTTTTCTTTGTGCTGATAGCTTTGGAGATATATTCTGATGGTGGTGAGAGTGGAGCACGACTGTCTCCGTGGCGCAATTGGCTAGCGGGATCGGCTGTTAAGCGAAAGGTTGGAGGTTCGAGCCCACCCGGTGGTGGTGTGTTGCTTTTTTCTTTGCGCTGATAGCTTTGAAGATATGTTCTGATGGTGGTGAGAGTGGAACACGACTGTCTGCGTGGCGCAATTGGCTAGCGCGATTGGCTTTTAACCGAAAAGTTGGAGGTTCGAGCCCTCCCGGGAGTGGTGTGTTGCTTTTTTTCTTCGGGCTGCTAGCTTTGAAGATATGTTCTGATGGTGGTGAGAGTGGAGCACGACTGTCTCCGTGGCGCAATTGGCCAGCGCGATCGGCTATTAACCGAAATTTTGGAGGTTCGAGCCCACCCGGTGGCGGTGCGGCGCTTTTTTTTCTTTGGGCTGATAGTCTGAAGAAATGTTCTGACGGTGGTGAGAGTGGAGCACAACTGTCTCAGTGGCACAATTGGCTAGCGCGATAGGCTGTTAACCGAAAGGTTGTAGGTTCGAGCCCACCCGGGGTGGTGCGGCGCTTTTTTTTCTTTGGGCCGATAGCGTTGAAGATATAGTATGCTGGTGGTGAGAGTACAGCAGGACTGTCTCCGTGGCGCAATTGGCTCGCGCGATCGGCTGTTAACCGAATAGTTGTAGTTTCGAGCATTCTCGGGAGTGGTGTGTTGCTGTTTTCTTTGCGCTGATAGCTTTGGAGATATGTTCTGATGATGGTGAGATTGAAGCACGACTGTCTCCGTGGCGCAATTGGCTAGCGCGATCGCCTGTTAACCGAAAAGCTGGAGGTTCGAGCCCACCCGGTGGTGGTGCGGCGCTTTTTTTTCTTTGGGCTGATAGCTCTGAAGAAATGTTCTGACGGAGGTGGGAGTGCTGCACCACTGTCTCCGTGGCGCAATTGGCTAGCGCGATTGGCTGTTAACCGAAAGGTTGTAATTTCGAGCCCTCCCGGGAGTGGTGTGTTGCTTTTTTCTTTGCGCTGATAGCTTTGAAGTTATGTTTTGATGGTGGAGAGAGTGGAGCACGACTGTCTCCGTGGCGCAATTGGCTAGCGCGATTGGCTTTTAACCGAAAAGTTGGAGGTTCGAGCCCTCCCGGGAGTGGTGTGTTGCTTTTTTTTTCGGGCTGCTAGCTTTGAAGGTATGTTCTGATGGTGGTGAGAGTGGAGCACGACTGTCTCCGTGGCGCAATTGGCCAGCGCGATCGGCTATTAACCGAAATTTTGGAGGTTCGAGTCCACCCGGTGGCGGTGCGGCGCTTTTTTTTCTTTGGGCTGATAGTCTGAAGAAATGTTCTGACGGTGGTGAGAGTGGAGCACAACTGTCTCCGTGGCACAATTGGCTAGCGCGATAGGCTGTTAACCGAAAGGTTGGAGGTTCGAGCCCACCCGGGCTGGTGCGGCGCTTTTTTTTCTTTGGGCCGATAGCGTTGAAGATATAGTATGCTGGTGGTGAGAGTACAGCAGGACTGTCTCCGTGGCGCAATTGGCTCGCGCGATCGGCTGTTAACCGAATAGTTGTAGTTTCGAGCCTTCTCGGGAGTGGTGTGTTGCTGTTTTCTTTGCGCTGATAGCTTTGGAGATATGTTCTGATGATGGTGAGATTGAAGCACGACTGTCTCCGTGGCGCAATTGGCTAGCGCGATCGCCTGTTAACCGAAAAGCTGGAGGTTCGAGCCCACCCGGTGGTGGTGCGGCGCTTTTTTTTCTTTGGGCTGATAGCTCTGAAGAAATGTACTGACGGAGGTGGGAGTGCTGCACCACTGTCTCCGTGGCACAATTGGCTAGCGCGATTGGCTGTTAACCGAAAGGTTGTAATTTCGAGCCCTCCCGGGAGTGGTGTGTTGCTTTTTTATTTGCGCTGATAGCTTTGAAGTTATGTTTTGATGGTGGAGAGAGTGGAGCACGACTGTCTCCGTGGCGCAATTGGCTAGCGCGATGGGCTGTTACCCTGAAAGTAGGAGGTTCGAGCCCTCCCGAGAGTGGTGTGTTGCTTTTGTTTCTTTGGGCTGATAGCTTTGAAGATATGTTCTGATGGTGGTGAGAGTGGAGTACGACTGTCTCCGTAGCGCAATTGGCTTGCGTGATCGGCTGTTAACCGAAAGGTTGGAGGTTCGAGCCCACCCGGCAGTGCTGCGGCGGCTTTTTCTTTGCACTGATAGCTTTGAAGATATGTTCTGATGGTGGTGAGAGTGGAGCAGGACTGTCTCCGTGGCGCAATTGGCTAGCGCGATCGGCTGTTAACCGAAAGGTTGGAGGTTGGAGCTCTCCCGGGAGTGGTGTGGTGCTTTTTTCTTTGCGCTGATAGCTTTGAAGATATGTTCTGATGGTGATGAGAGTGGAGCACAACTGTCTTCGTGGCGCAATTGGCTAGCGCGATCAGCTGTTAACCGAAAGGTTCGAGGTTCGAGCCCACACGGGCTGGTGCGGCGCTTTTTTTTCTTTGGGCCGATAGCTTTGAAGATATGTTATGCTGGTGGTGAGAGTATGGCAGTACTGTCTCCGTTGCCTAATTGGCTAGCGCGATCGGCTGTTAACCGAAAGGTTGGAGGTTCGCGCCCTCCCGAGAGTGGTGTGTTGC
The DNA here is from genome assembly GCF_043290135.1 of Rhipicephalus microplus. Lineage (NCBI taxonomy): Eukaryota > Metazoa > Arthropoda > Arachnida > Ixodida > Ixodidae > Rhipicephalus > Rhipicephalus microplus. The sequence goes on from NW_027464585.1 coordinate 51,645,314, forward strand.
GTTTTTCTTTGCGCTGATAACTTTGCTTATATGTTCTGAAGGTGGTGAGAGTGGAGCACGACTGTCTCCGTGACGCCATTGGCTAGCGCAATCGGCTGTTAACCGATAGGTTGGAGGTTCGAGCTCGTCCGGTGGTGGTGCGGCGCTTTTTTTTCTTTAGGCTGATAGCTCTGAGGAAATGTTCTGATGGTGGTGAGAGTGGAGCACGACTGTCTCCATGGCGCAATCGGCTTTAGCGATCGGCTGTTAACCAAAAGGTTGGAGGTTCGAGCCCACCCTGGGTGGTGCGGCGCTTTTTTTCTTTGGGCCGATAGCTTTGAAGATATATTATGCTGGTGGTGAGAGTACAGCAGGACTGTCTCCGTGGCGTATTTGGCTAGCGCTATAGGCTGTTGACCGAAAGGTTGGAGGTTCGAGCCCTCCCAGGAGTGGTGTGTTGCTTTTTTCTTTGGGCTGATAGCTTTGAAGATATGTTCTGACAGAGGTGGAAGTGCTGCACTACAATCTCCGTGGCGCAATTGGCTAGCGCGATCGGCTGTTAACCGAAAGATTGGAATTTCGAGCCCTCCCGGGAGTGGTGTGTTGCTTTTTTTTCTTCGGGCTGCTAGCTTTGAAGATATGTTCTGATGCTGGTGAGAGTGGAGCACGACTGTCTCCATGGCGCAATTTGCTAGCGCGTTCGGCCGGTAACTGAAAGGCTGGAGGTTCGAGCCCACCCGGTGGTGGTGCGGTGCCTTGTTTTCTTTGGGCTGATAGCTCTGAAGAAATGTTCTGACGGTGGTTAGAGTGGAGCACGACTGTCTCCGTGGCGCAATTGGCTAGCGCGATCAGCTGATAACCGAAAGGTTGGAGGTTCGAGCCCTCCCGGGAGTGGTTTGTCGCTTTTTTCTTTGCACTGATAGCTTTGGAGTTATATTCTGATGGCGGTGAGAGTGGAGCACGACTGTCTACGTGGCGCAATTGGCTAGCGCGATCGCCTGTTAACCGAAAGGCTGGAGGTTCGAGCCTTCCCGGGAGTGGTGGGTTGCTCTTTTCTTTGCGCTGATAGCTTTGGAGATATGTTCTGATGGTGGTGAGAGTGGAGCACGACTGTCTACGTGGCGCAATTGGCTAGCGCGATCACCTGTTAACCGAAAAGCTGGAGGTTCGAGCCCACCCGGTGGTGGTGCGGCGCTTTCTTTTTCTTTGGGCTGATAGCTCTGAAGAAATGTTCTGACAGAGGTAGGAGTGCTGCACTACTGTCTCCGTGGCGCAATCGGCTAGCGCGATCGGCTGTTAACCGAAAGATTGGAATTTTGAGCCCTCCCGGGAGTGGTGTGTTGCTTTTTTCTTTGCGCTGATAGCTTTGAAGATATGTTCTGATGGTGGTCAGAGTGGAGCACGACTGTCTCCGTGGCGCAATTGGCTAGCGCGTTCGGCCGGTAACTGAAAGGCTGGAGGTTCGAGCCCACCCGGTGGTGGTGCGGCGCTTTTTTTTCTTTGGGCCGTTAGCTTTGAAGATATGTTATGCTGGTGGTGAGAGTATAGCAGGACTGTCTCCGTGGCCTAATTGGCTAGCGCGATCGGCTGTTAACCGAAATGCTGGAGGTTCGAGCCCTCCCGGGAGTGGTGTGTTGCTTTTTTCTTTGTGCTGATAGCTTTGGAGATATATTCTGATGGTGGTGAGAGTGGAGCACGACTGTCTCCGTGGCGCAATTGGCTAGCGGGATCGGCTGTTAAGCGAAAGGTTGGAGGTTCGAGCCCACCCAGTGGTGGTGCGGCGCTCTTTTTTCTTTGCGCTGATAGCTTTGGAGAAATGTACTGACGGTGGTGAGAATGGAGCACGACTGTCTCCGTGGCGCAATTGGCTAGCGCGATCGGCTGTTAACCGAAAGATTGGAATTTCGAGCCCTCCCGGAAGTGGTGTGTTGCTTTTTTCTTTGCGCTGATAGCTTTGAAGATATGTTCTGATGGTGGTGAGAGTGGAACACGACTGTCTGCGTGGCGCAATTGGCTAGCGCGATTGGCTTTTAACCGAAAAGTTGGAGGTTCGAGCCCTCCCGGGAGTGGTGTGTTGCTTTTTTTCTTCGGGCTGCTAGCTTTGAAGATATGTTCTGATTGTGGTGAGAGTGGAGCACGACTGTCTCCGTGGCGCAATTGGCCAGCGCGATCGGCTTTTAACCGAAATTTTGGAGGTTCGAGCCCACCCGGTGGCGGTGCGGCGCTTTTTTTTCTTTGGGCTGATAGTCTGAAGAAATGTTCTGACGGTGGTGAGAGTGGAGCACAACTGTCTCCGTGGCACAATTGGCTAGCGCGATAGGCTGTTAACCGAAAGGTTGTAGGTTCGAGCCCACCCGGGGTGGTGCGGCGCTTTTTTTTGGGCCGATAGCGTTGAAGATATAGTATGCTGGTGGTGAGAGTACAGCAGGACTGTCTCCGTGGCGCAATTGGCTCGCGCGATCGGCTGTTAACCGAATAGTTGTAGTTTCGAGCCTTTTCGGGAGTGGTGTGTTGCTGTTTTCTTTGCGCTGATAGCTTTGGAGATATGTTCTGATGATGGTGAGATTGAAGCACGACTGTCTCCGTGGCGCAATTGGCTAGCGCGATCGCCTGTTAACCGAAAAGCTGGAGGTTCGAGCCCACCCGGTGGTGGTGCGGCGCTTTTTTTTCTTTGGGCTGATAGCTCTGAAGAAATGTTCTGACGGAGGTGGGAGTGCTGCACCACTGTCTCCGTGGCGCAATTGGCTAGCGCGATTGGCTGTTAACCGAAAGGTTGTAATTTCGAGCCCTCCCGGGAGTGGTGTGTTGCTTTTTTCTTTGCGCTGATAGCTTTGAAGTTATGTTTTGATGGTGGAGAGAGTGGAGCACGACTGTCTCCGTGGCGCAATTGGCTAGCGCGATGGGCTGTTACCCTGAAAGTAGGAGGTTCGAGCCCTCCCGAGAGTGGTGTGTTGCCTTTGTTTCTTTGGGCTGATAGCTTTGAAGATATGTTCTGATGGTGGTGAGAGTGGAGCACGACTGTCTCCGTAGCGCAATTGGCTTGCGTGATCGGCTGTTAACCGAAAGGTTGGAGGTTCGTGCCCACCCGGCAGTGCTGCGGCGGCTTTTTCTTTGCACTGATAGCTTTGAAGATATGTTCTGATGGTGGTGAGAGTGGAGCAGGACTGTCTCCGTGGCGCAATTGGCTAGCGCGATCGGCTGTTAACCGAAAGATTGGAGGTTGGAGCTCTCCCGGGAGTGGTGTGGTGCTTTTTTCTTTGCGCTGATAGCTTTGAAGATATGTTCTGATGGTGATGAGAGTGGAGCACGACTGTCTCCGTGGCGCAATTGGCTAGCGGGATCGGCTGTTAAGCGAAAGGTTGGAGGTTCGAGCCTACCCGGTGGTGGTGCGGCGCTCTTTTTTCTTTGCGCTGATAGCTTTGCAGAAATGTACTGACGGTGGTGAGAATGGAGCACGACTGTCTTCGTGGCGCAATCGGCTAGCGCGATCAGCTGTTAACCGAAAGGTTCGAGGTTCGAGCCCACCCGGGCTGGTGCGGCGCTTTTTTTTCTTTGGGCCGATAGCTTTGAAGATATGTTATGCTGGTGGTGAGAGTATGGCAGTACTGTCTCCGTGGCCTAATTGGCTAGCGCGATCGGCTGTTAACCGAAAGGTTGGAGGTTCGCGCCCTCCCGAGAGTGGTGTGTTGCTTTTTTCTTTGCGCTTATAACTTTGCTTATATGTTCTGAAGGTGGTGAGAGTGGAGCACGACTGTCTCCGTGACGCCATTGGCTAGCGCAATCGGCTGTTAACCGATAGGTTGGAGGTTCGAGCTCGTCCGGTGGTGGTGCGGCGCTTTTTTTTCTTTGGGCTGATAGCTCTGAGGAAATGTTCTGATGGTGGTGAGAGTGGAGCACGACTGTCTCCATGGCGCAATCAGCTATAGCGATCGGCTGTTAACCAAAAGGTTGGAGGTTCGAGCCCACCCTGGGTGGTGCGGCGCTTTTTTTCTTTGGGCCGATAGCTTTGAATATATATTATGCTGGTGGTGAGAGTACAGCAGGACTGTCTCCGTGGCGTATTTGGCTAGCGCTATAGGCTGTTGACCGAAAGGTTGGAGGTTCGAGCCCTCCCGGGAGTGGTGTGTTGCTTTTTTCTTTCGGCTGATAGCTTCGAAGATATGTTCTGACAGAGGTGGGAGTGCTGCACTACAATCTCCCGCGGCGCAATTGGCTAGCGCGATCGGCTGTTAACCGAAAGATTGGAATTTCGAGCCCTCCCGGGCGTGGTGTGTTGCTTTTTTTTCTTCGGGCTGCTAGCTTTGAAGATATGTTCTGATGGTGGTGAGAGTGGAGCACGACTGTCTCCATGGCGCAAGTGGCCAGCGCGATAGGCCATTAACCGAAATTTTAGAGGTTCGAGCCCACCCGGTGGTGGTGCGGCGCTTTTTTTTTCTTTGGGCTGATAGCTCTGAAGAAATGTTCTGATGGTGGTGAGAGGAGAGCACGACTGTCTCCGTGACGCAATGGGCTAGCGCCAAAGGCTGTTGACCGATAGGTTGGAGGTTCGAGCCCTCCCGGGACTGGTGTGTTGCTTTTTTCTTTGGGCTGATAGCTTTGAAGAAATGTTCTGATGGTGGTGAGAGTGGAGCAGGACTCTCTCCGTAGCGCCATTGGCTAGCGCGATCGGCTGTTAACCGAAAGGTTTGGAGGTTCCAGCCCACCCGGTGGTGCTGCGGCGGTTTTTTTTCTTTGGGCTGATAGCTTTGAAGATATGTTCTAATGGTGGTGAGAGTGGAGCAGGACTGTCTCCGTGGCGCAATTGGCTAGCGCGATCGGCTGTTAACCGAAAGGTTGGAGGTTGGAGCTCTCCCGGGAGTGGTGTGGTGCTTTTTTCTTTGCGCTGATAGCTTTGAAGATATGTTCTGATGGTGGTGAGAGTGGAGCACGACTGTCTCCGTGGCGCAAATGGCTAGCGAGATCGGCTGTTAAGTGAAAGGTTGGAGGTTCGAGCCCACCCGGTGGTGGTGCGGCGCTCTTTTTTCTTTGCGCTGATAGCTTTGGAGAAATGTACTGACGGTGGTGGGAATGGAGCACGACTGTCTCCGTGGCGCAATTGGCTAGCGCGATCGGCTGTTAACCGAATGTTTGGAGGTTCGAGCCCACCCGGTGGTGGTGCGGCGCTATTTTTTTCTTTGGGCTGATAGTCTGAAGAAATGTTCTGACGGTGGTTGGAGTGGAGCACGACTATCTCCGTGGCGCAATTGGCTAGCGCGATCAGCTGTTAACCGAAAGGTTCGAGGTTCGAGCCCACCCGGGGTGGTGCGGCGCTTTTTTTTCTTTGGGCCGATAGCTTTGAAGATATGTTATGCTGGTGGTGAGAGTATAGCAGGACTGTCTCCGTGGCCTAATTGGCTAGCGCGATCGGCTGTTAACCGAAAGGTTGGAGGTTCGAGCCCTCCCGGGAGTGGTGTGTTGGTTTTTTCTTGGCGCTGATAACTTTGAAGATATGTTCTGATGGTGGTGATAGTGGAGCACAACTGTCTCCGTGGCGCCATTGGCTAGCACGATGGGCTGTTAACCGAAAGTTTGGAGGTTCGAGCCCACCCGGTGGTGGTGCGGCGCTTTTTTTCCTTTGGGCTGATAGCTCTGAGGAAATGTTCTGATGGTGGTGAGAGTGGAGCACGACTGTCTCTGTGGCGCAATTGGCTAGCGCGATCGGCTGTTGACCGAAAAGTTGGAGGTTCGAGCCCTCCTGGGAGTGGTGTGTTGCTTTTTTCTTTGCGCTGATAGCTTTGGGATATGTTTTGATGGTGGGATGAGTGGAGCACGACTGTCTCCGTGGCGTAATTGGCTAGCGCAGTCGGCTGTTAACCGATAGTTTGAAGGTTCGAGCTCGTCCGGTGGTGGTGGGGCGCTTTTTTTCCTTTGGGCTGACAGCTCCGAAGAAATGTTCTGACGATGGTGAGAGTGGAGCACGACTGTCTCTGTGGCGCAATTGGCTAGCGCATCCGGCTGTTAACCTAAAGTTTGGAGGTTCGAGCCCACCCGGTGGTGGTGCGGCGCTTCTTATTCTTTGGGCTGATAGCTCTGAAAAAATGTCCTGACGGAGGTGGGAGTGCTGCACTACTGTCTCCGTGGCGCAATTGGCTAGCGCAATCGGCTGTTAACCGAATGGTTGGAGGTTCGAGCCCACCCGGGGTGGTGCGGCGCTTTTTTTTCTTTGGGCCGATAGCTTTGAAGATATGTTATGCTGGTGGTGAGAGTATAGCACGACTGTCTACGTGGCGCAATTGGCTAGCGCGATCGCCTGTTAACCGAAAGGCTAGAGGTTCGAGCCCACCCGGTGGTGGTGCGGCGCTTTCTTTTTCTTTGGGCTGATAGCTCTGAAGAAATGTGCTGACAAAGTTAGGAGTGCTGCACTATTGTCTCCGTGGTGCAACTGGCTAGCGCGATCGGCTGTTAACCAAAAGATTGGAATTTCGAGCCCTCCCGGGAGTGGTGTGTTGCTTTTTTCTTTGCGCTGATAGCTTTGAAGATATGTTCTGATGGTGGTGAGAGTGGAACACGACTGTCTCCGTGGCGGAATTGGCTAGCGCGATTGGCTTTTAACCGAAAAGTTGGAGGTTCGAGCCCTCCCGGGAGTGGTGTGTTGCTTTATTTCTTCGGGCTGCTAGCTTTGAAGATATGTTCTGATGGTGGTAAGAGTGGAGCACGACTGTCTCCGTGGCGCTATTGGCTAGCGCGATCAGCTGTTAACCGAAAGGTTCGAGGTTCGAGCCCACCCGGGGAGGTGCGGCGCTTTTTTTTCTTTGGGCCGATAGCTTTGAAGATATGTTATGCTGGTGGTGAGAGTATAGCAGGACTGTCTCCGTGGCCTAATTGGCTAGCGCGATCGGCTGTTAACCGAAAGGTTGGAGGTTCGAGCCCTCCCGGGAGTGGTGTGTTGCTTTTTTCTTTGCGCTGATAGCTTTGGAGATATATTCTGATGGTGGTGAGAGTGGAGCACGACTGTCTTCGTGGCGCAATTGGCTAGCGCGATCGGCTGTTAACCGAATGGTTGGAGGTTCGAGCCCTCCCGGGAGTGGTGTGGTGCTTTTTTCTTTGCGCTGATAGCTTTGAAGATATGTTCTGACGGAGGTGGGAGTGCTGCACTACTGTCTCCGTTGCGCAATTGGCTAGCGCGATTGGCTGTTAACCGAAAGGTTGGAATTTCGAGCCCTCCCGGGAGTGGTGTGTTGCTTTTTTCCTTGCGCTGATAGCTTTGAAGATATGTTTTGATGGTGGTGAGAGTGGAGCACGACTGTCTCCGTGGCGCAATCGGCTAGCGCGATGGGCTGTTAACCTGAAAGTTGGAGGTTCGAGCCCTCCTGAGAGTGGTGTGTTGCTTTTGTTTCTTTGGGCTGATAGCTTTGAAGATATGTTCTGATGGTGGTGAGAGTGGAGCAGGACTTTCTCCGTAGTGCAATTGGCTAGCGCGATCGGCTGTTAACCAAAAGGTTGGAGGTTCGAGCCCACCCAGTGGTGCTGCGGCGGTTTTTTTTCTTTGGGCTGATAGCTTTGAAGATATGTTATGATGGTGGTGAGAGTGGAGCAGGACTGTCTCCGTGGCGCGATTGGCTAGCGCGATCGGCTGTCAACCGAAAGGTTGGAGGTTGGAGCTCTCCCGGGAGTGGTGTGGTGCTTTTTTCTTTGCGCTGATAGCCTTGAAGATATGTTCTGATGGTGGTGAGAGTGGAGCACGACTGTCTCCGTGGCGCAATTGGCTAGCGGGATCGGCTGTTAAGTGAAAGGTTGGAGGTTCGAGCCCACTCGGTGGTGGTGCGGCGCTCTTTTTTTTGCGCTGATAGCTTTGGAGAAATGTACTGACGGTGGTGGGAATGGAGCACGACTGTCTCCGTGGCGCAATTGGCTAGCGCGATCGGCTGTTAACCGAATGGTTGGAGGTTCGAGCCCTCCCGGGAGTGGTGTGGTGCTTTTTTCTTTGCGCTGATAGCTTTGAAGATATGTTCTGACGGAGGTGGGAGTGCTGCACTACTGTCTCTGTGGCGCAATTGGCTAGCGCATCCGGCTGTTAACCTAAAGTTTGGAGGTTCGAGCCAACCTGGTGGTGGTGCGGCGCTTCTTATTCTTTGGGCTGATAGCTCTGAAGAAATATCCTGACGGAGGTGGGAGTGCTGCACTACTGTCTCCGTGGCGCAATTGGCTAGCGCAATCGGCTGTTAACCGAAAGGTTGTAGTTTTGAGCCTTCCCGGGAGTGGCGTGTTGCTCTTTTCTTTGCGCTGATAGCTTTGGAGATATGTTCTGATGGTGGTGAGAGTGGAGCACGACTGTCTACGTGGCGCATTTGGCTAGCGCGATCGCCTGTTAACCGAAAGGCTGGAGGTTCGAGCCAACCCGGTGGTGGTGCGGCGCTTTCTTTTTCTTTGGGCTGATAGCTCTGAAGAAATGTTCTGACAGAGGTGGGAGTGCTGCACTACTGTCTCCGTGGCGCAATTGGCTAGCGCGATCAGCTGTTAACCGAAAGATTGGAATTTCGAGCCCTCCCGGTAGTGGTGTGTTGCTTTTTTTTTGTGCGCTGATAGCTTTGAAGATATGTTCTGATGGTGGTGAGAGTGGAGCACGACTGTCTCCGTGGCGCCATTGACTAGCGCGTTCGGCCGGAAACTGAAAGGCTGGAGGTTCGAGCCCACCCGGTGGTGGTGCGGCGCTTTGTTTTATTTGGGCTGATAGCTCTGAAGAAATGTTCTGACGGTGGTTAGAGTGGAGCACGACTGTCTCCGTGGCGCAATCGGCTAGCGCGATCAGCTGTTAACCGAAAGGTTCGAAGTTCGAGCCCACCCGGGGTGGTGCGGCGCTTTTTTTTCTTTGGGCCGATATCTTTGAAGATATGTTATGCTGGTGGTTAGAGTATAGCAGGACTGTCTCCGTGGCCTAATTGGCTAGCGCGATCGGCTGTTAACCGAAAGGTTGGAGGTTCGAGCCCTCCCGGGAGTGGTGTGTTGCTTTTTTCTTTGCGCTGATAGCTTTGGAGATATATTCTGATGGTGGTGAGAGTGGAGCACGACTGTCTTCGTGGCGCAATTGGCTAGCGCGATCGGCTGTTAACCGAATGGTTGGAGGTTCGAGCCCTCCCGGGAGTGGTGTGGTGCTTTTTTCTTTGCGCTGATAGCTTTGAAGATATGTTCTGACGGAGGTGGGAGTGCTGCACTACTGTCTCCGTTGCGCAATTGGCTAGCGCGATTGGCTGTTAACCGAAAGGTTGGAATTTCGAGCCCTCCCGGGAGTGGTGTGTTGCTTTTTTCCTTGCGCTGATAGCTTTGAAGATATGTTTTGATGGTGGTGAGAGTGGAGCACGACTGTCTCCGTGGCGCAATCGGCTAGCGCGATGGGCTGTTAACCTGAAAGTTGGAGGTTCGAGCCCTCCTGAGAGTGGTGTGTTGCTTTTTTTCCTTTGGGCTGACAGCTCCGAAGAAATGTTCTGACGGTGGTTGGAGTGGAGCACGACTGTCTCCGTGGCGCAATTGGCTAGCGCGATCAGCTGTTAACCGAAAGGTTCGAGGTTCGAGCCCACCCGGGGTGGTGCGGCGCTTTTTTTTCTTTGGGCCGATAGCTTTGAAGATATGTTATGCCGGTGGTGAGAGTATAGCAGGACTGTCTCCGTGGCCTAATTGGCTAGCGCGATCGGCTGTTAACCGAAAGGTTGGAGGTTCGAGCCCACCCGGGAGTGGTGTGTTGGTTTTTTCTTGGCGCTGATAACTTTGAAGATATGTTCTGATGGTGGTGATAGTGGAGCACTACTGTCTCCGTGGCGCAATTGGCTAGCGCAATCGGCTGTTAACCGAAAGGTTGTAGTTTTGAGCCTTCCCGGGAGTGGCGTGTTGCCCTTTTCTTTGCGCTGATAGCTTTGGAGATATGTTCTGGTGGTGGTGAGAGTGGAGCGCGACTGTCTACGTGGCGCATTTGGCTAGCGCGATCGCCTGTTAACCGAAAGGCTGGAGGTTCGAGCCAACCCGGTGGTGGTGCGGCGCTTTCTTTTTCTTTGGGCTGATAGCTCTGAAGAAATGTTCTGACAGAGGTGGGAGTGCTGCACTACTGTCTCCGTGGCGCAATTGGCTAGCGTGTTCGGCCGGTAACTGAAAGGCTGGAGGTTTTTGAAGTTGTTGAAGTTGAAGTTTATTTCAGGCAAAAGCAAAAAAAAAGAAAGGTACAATTTGCCTAGGGGACCGGCGAAAAGGCATAAAAGCCTGACGAAGCGCCTGCCCCCTGTAAACCCAAAACCCACCAAAATAACACAGTGCTCAGTGTAAAGTAACGAGTCAATAAGAAATTAAGCATAAATATGTTTCTACATGCAAAACATGTACAGGAAAACATAAATGAGCGAAAATTTGCGCAGGAGATGAAATCTATAAAGCATATGCGTGTCCGACAAATAAAGCAAACTGTAGAGGACATAAACAAACACTAATGTAAGATATGTAAAATACCTGAAGAAACTTTAAACTTGAATACAAGGTCTCAACAATCAAGAGACAGCAACATCAATAAGGAATATGTTTGATCAATAAATGAAACACAGTTTGGATAACATAAGCAAACCTTAATGTGATATATACAAGAAAATACTTCATGGAATATGAGACAAAGATGGTGACGGTGATTACGTTTGTGTAAATAGGAAGTGTTCCTGTATCTTCTTTTTAAAAATGCCATATGAGACTGTATTGTCAATAAGAGAAGCTACAATCGGTTGTTCGTTCAAGAAATGCGAAATTTGATACAATAGTTTTTGTGTGCCGTAATTTGTACGTGGTTTCCCATATGTATACACCCTGTGCCGTAGGTTGTGACTGTGATCTCTCGGGAGATGCCTCTGATAAAACCCTGTGCGATCAGTTCGTACCTGTTTATAAATAAGCATTGCCAATTTTTGTTTCATTACGTTGGTTACCGTAAGTATTTTATGTTCCTTAAAGAGAGGCGCGGTATGGTGCCTGAATGACACCCCTGATATTAGTCGTATAGCTTTTTTTTGCAAGGTGTGAATTTTGTCAGTGTTTGCTTTAGTCGTATTCCCCCATACAAGAAGACAATAATGGAGATGTGAGTGAACAAGGGAATAATATAGTTGTTTTTTCAACCACTTAGGGAGGAGTTGTCGCAATTTGCAGATTATACCCGTGGATCTGGAAATCTTGGTACGAACGTGGTTGGTGTGTAAGGACCAGTCTAAGTGTTCTTGAAAAAGTATCCCAAGAAATTTATGCGCTGTGACACGTTCAAGTTTTTGCCCTTCAAATTTTATTGTAGGCTCGCTTGTGATAGCCTTATTGCGTGGGCGGAATAAAACACACTTTGTTTTTTTGGTGTTTAATTCTAATCTATTACATTTAAGCCAGTCGGATAGATGTGTCAGCCACAGGTTTGCGTGTTGTTCAAGGTGATTGAGGGAATTACCGGCGAAGAATATATTGGTGTCATCCGCGTAGAGAACAACATCGGGCGTTAGCGGTATGTTAGGTAGATCATTGATATGAATCAAGAATAGCAAAGGCCCTAAGATTGATCCTTGTGGAACGCCACAAATGATATTACCTACGTTTGATTTAGTGTCGCCGAGACTGGTGTACTGTTGCCGATTGCTTAGATAACTTTTTATAAGTTCTAGAGCCTTTCCTCTAATTCCATATGAAGGGAGTTTCCGTAATAAAATATGGTGCTTAACCGAATCGAACGCTTTTTTGAAGCGCAAAGTAAAAAGCAACACACCACTCCCGGGAGGGCTCGAACCTCCAACCTTCCAGTTAACAGCCGATCGCGCTAGCCAATTAGGCCACGGAGACAGTCCTGCTATACTCTCACCACCAGCATAACATATCTTCAAAGCTATCGGCCCAAAGAAAAAAAAGCGCCGCACCACCCCGGGTGGGCTCAGACCTCGAACCTTTCGGTTAACAGCTGATCGCGCTAGCCAATTGCGCCACGGAGACAGTCGTGCTCCACTCTAACCACCGTCAGAACATTTCTTCAGACTATCAGCCCAATGAAAAAAAAAGTGCCGCACCACCACCGGGTGGGCTCGAACCTCCAACCATTCGGCCAACAGCCGATCGCGCTATTCAATTGCGCCACGGAGACAGTCGTGCTCCATTCTCACCACCGTCAGTACATTTCTCCAAAGCTATCAGCGCAAAGAAAAAAGAGCGCCGCACCACCACCGGGTGGGCTCGAACCTCCAACCTTTCGCTTAACAGCCGATCCCGCTAGCCAGTTGCGCCACGGAGACAGTCCTGCTCCACTCTCACCACCATCAGAACATATCTTAAAGCTATCAGCGCAAAGAAAAAGCAACACACCACTCCAGGGAAGACTCGAACCTCCAACCTTTCGGTTAACAGCCGATCGCGCTAGCCAATTAGGCCACGGAGACAGTCCTGCTATACTCTCACCACCATCATAACATATCTTCAAAGTTATCAGCGCAAAGAAAAAAGCAACACACCACTCCCGGGAAAGCTCGAACCTCCAACCTTTCGGTTAACAGCCGATCGCGCTAGCCAATTAGGCCAGGGAGACAGTCCTGCTATACTCTCACAACCAGCATAACATATCTTCAAAGCTATCGGCCCAAAGAAAAAAAAGCGCCGCACCACCCCGGGTGGGCTCGAACCTCCAACCTTTCGGTTAACAGCTGATCGCGCTAGCCAATTGCGCCACGGAGACAGTCGTGCTCCACTCTAACCACCGTCAGAACATTTCTTCAGACTATCAGCCCAAAGAAAAAAAAGTGCTGCACCACCACCGGATGGGCTCGAACCTCCAACCTTTCGCTTAACAGCCGATCCCGCTAGCCAGTTGCGCCACGGAGACAGTCCTGCTCCACTCTCACCACCATCAGAACATATCTTAAAGCTATCAGCGCAAAGAAAAAAGCAACACACCACTCCGGGAGGGCTCGAACCTCCAACTTTTCGGTCAACAGCCGATCGCGCTAGCCAATTGCGCCACGGAGACATTCGTGCTCCACTCTCACCACCATCAGAACATTTCCTCAGAGCTATCAGCCCAAAGGAAAAAAAGCGCCGCACCACCACCGGGTGGGCTCAAACCTCCAACCTTTTGGTTAACAGCCCATCGTGCTAGCCAATGCCGCCACGGAGACAGTCGTGCTTCACTATCACCACCATCAGAACATATCTTCAAAGTTATCAGCGCAAAGAAAAAAGCAACACACCACACCCGGGAGGGCTCGAACCTCCAACCTTTCGGTTAACAGCCGATCGCGCTAGCCAATTAGGCCACGGAGACAGTCCTGCTATACTCTCACCACCAGCATAACATATCTTCAAAGCTATCGGCCCAAAGAAAAAAAGCGCCGCACCACCCCGGGTGGGCTAGAACCTCGAATCTTTCGGTTAACAGCTGATCGCGCTAGCCAATTGCGCCACGGAGACAGTCTTGCTCCACTCTAACCACCGTCAGAACATTTCTTCAGACTATCAGCCCAAAAAAAAGCGCCGCACCACCACCGGGTGGGCTCGAACCTCCAACCATTCGGTTAACAGCCGGTCGCGCTAGCCAATTGCGCCACGAAGACAGTCGTGCTCCATTCTCACCACGGTCAGTACATTTCTCCAAAGCTATCAGTGCAAAGAAAAAAGAGCGCCGCACCACCACCGGGTGGGCTCGAACCTCCAACCTTTCGCTTAACAGCCGATCCCGCTAGCCAATTGCGCCACGGAGACAGTCGTGCTCCACTCTCACCACCATCAGAACATTTCCTCAGAGCTATCAGCCCAAAGGAAAAAAAAGCGCCGCACCACCACTGGGTGGGCTCGAACCTCCAACCTTTCGGTTAACAGCCCATCGCGCTAGCCAATGGCGCCACGGAAACAGTCGTCCTCCACTATCAACACCATCAGAACATATCTTCAAAGTTATCAGCGCAAAGAAAAAAGCAACACACTACTCCCGGGAGGGCTCGAACCTCCAACCTTTCGGTTAACAGCCGATCGCGCTAGCCAATTAGGCCACGGAGACAGTCCTGCTATACTCTCACCACCAGCATAACATATCTTCAAAGTTATCAGCGCAAAGAAAAAAGCAACACACCACTCTTGGGAGGGCTCGAACCTCCAACTTTTCGGTCAACAGCCGATCGCGCTAGCCAATTGCGCCACGGAGACAGTCGTGCTCCACTCTCACCACCATCAGAACATTTCCTCAGAGCTATCAGCCCAAAGGAAAAAAAGCGCCGCACCACCACCGGGTGGGCTCGAACCTCCAACCTTTTGGTTAACAGCCCATCGCGCTAGCCAATGGCGCCACGGAGACAGTCGTGCTTCACTATCACCACCATCAGAACATATCTTCAAAGTTATCAGCGCAAAGAAAAAAGCAACACACCACACCCGGGAGGGCTCGAACCTCCAACCTTTCGGTTAACAGCCGATCGCGCTAGCCAATTAGGCCACGGAGACAGTCCTGCTATACTCTCACCACCAGCATAACATATCTTCAAAGCTATCGGCCCAAAGAAAAAAAGCGCCGCACCACCCCGGGTGGGCTCGAACCTCGAACCTTTCGGTTAACAGCTGATCACGCTAGCCAATTGCGCCACGGAGACAGTCTTGCTCCACTCTAACCACCGTCAGAACAATTCTTCAGACTATCAGCCCAAAAAAAAAAGCGCCGCACCACCACCGGGTGGGCTCAAACCTCCAACCATTCGGTTAACAGCCGATCGCGCTAGCCAATTGCGCCACGAAGAAGACAGTCGTACTCCATTCTCACCACGGTCAGTACATTTCTCCAAAGCTATCAGTGCAAAGAAAAAAGAGCGCCGCACCACCACCGGGTGGGCTCGAACCTCCAACCTTTCGCTTAACAGCCGATCCCGCTAGCCAATTGCGCCACGGAGACAGTCGTGCTCCACTCTCACCACAATCAGAACATTTCCTCAGAGCTGTCAGCCCAAAGGAAAAAAAGCGCCGCGCCACCACCGGGTGGGCTCGAACCTCCAACATTTCGGTTAACAGCCCATCGCGCTAGCCAATGGCGCCACGGAGACAGTCCTGCTATACTCTCACCACCATCAGAACATATCTTCAAAGTTATCAGCGCAAAGAAAAAAGCAACACACTACTCCCGGGAGGGCTCGAACCTCCAACCTTTCGGTTAACAGCCGATCGCGCTAGCCAATTAGGCCACTGAGACAGTCCTACTATACTCTCACCACCAGCATAACATATCTTCAAAGCAATCGGCCCAAAGAAAAAAAAGCGCCGCACCACCCCGGGAGGGCTCGAACCTCGAACCTTTCGGTTAACAGCTGATCGCGCTAGCCAATTGCGCCACGGAGACAGTCGGGCTCCACTCTAACCACCGTCAGAACATTTCTTCAGACTATCAGCCCAAAGAAAAAAAAAGCGCGGCACCACCACCGGGTGGGCTCGAACCTCCAATCATTCGGCTAACAGCCGATCGCGCTAGCCAATCGCGCCACAGAGACAGTAGTGCTCCATTCTCACCACCGTCAGTACATTTCTCCAAAGCTATCAGCGCAAAGAAAAAAGAGCGCCGCACCACCACCGGTAGGGCCCGAACCTCCAACCTTTCGCTTAACAGCCGATCCCGCTAGCCATTTGCGCCACGCAGACAGTCGTGCTCCACTCTCACCACCCTCAGAACATATCTTCAAAGCTATAAGCCCAAAGAAAAAAAAAAACCGCCGCAGCACCACCGGGTGGGCTCGAACCTCCAACCTTTCGGTTAACAGCCGATCGCGCTAGCCAATTGCACCACGGAGACGGTCGTGCTCCACTCTGACCACTATCAGAACATATCTTCAGAGCTATCAGCCCAAAGAAAAAGAAAGAGCCGCACCACCACCGGGTGGGCTCGAACCTCCAGCCTTTCGGTTAACGGCCGAACGCGCTAGCCAATTGCGCCACGGAGACAGTCGTGCTCCACTCTCACCAACATCAGAACATATCTTCAAAGCTATCAGCGCAAAGAAAAAAGCACCACACCACTCCCGGGAGAGCTCCAACTTCCAACCTTTCGGTTAACAGCCGATCGCGCTAGCCAATTGCGCCACGGAGACAGTCCTGCTCCACTCCCACCTCCGTCAGGACATTTCTTCAGAGCTATCAGCCCAAAGAATAAGAAGCGCCGCACCACCAACGGGTGGGCTCGAATCTCCAAACTTTAGGTTAACAGCCAGATGCGCTAGCCAATTGCGCCACGGAGACAGTCGTGTTCCACTCTCACCACCGTCAGAACATTTCTTCGGAGCTGTCAGCCCAAAGGAAAAAAAGCGCCGCACCACCACCAGACGAGCTCGAACCTCCAACCTATCGGTTAACAGCCGATTGCGCTAGCCAATTGCGCCACGGAGACAGTCGTGCTCCCCTCTTCCCACCATCAAAACATATCCTAAAGCTATCAGCGCAAAGAAAAAAGCAACACACCACTCCCGGGAGGGCTCGAACCTCCAACTTTTCGTTCAACAGCCGATCGCGCTAGCCAATTGCGCCACGGAGACAGTCGTGCTCCACTCTCACCACCATCAGAACATTTCCTCAGAGCTATCAGCCCAAAGGAAAAAAAGCGCCGCACAACCACCGGGTGGGCTCGAACCTCCAACCTTTCGGTTAACAGCCCATCGTGCTAGCCAATGGCGCCCCGGAGACAGTCGTGCTCCACTATCACCACCATCAGAACATATCTTCAAAGTTATCAGCCCAAAGAAAAAAGCAACACACCACTCCCGGGAGGGCTCGAACCTCCAACCTTTCGGTTAACAGCCGATCGCGCTAGCCAATTAGGCCACGAAGACACCCCTCCTATACTCTCACCACACGCATAACATATCTTCAAAGCTATCGGCCCAAAGAAAAAAAAGCGCCGCACCACCCCGGGTGGGCTCGAACCTCGAACCTTTCGGTTACCAGCTGATCGGGCTAGCCAATTACGCCACGGAGACAGTCCTGCTATACACTCACCACCATCAGAACATATCTTCAAAGCTATCAACCCAAAGAAAAAAAAGCGCCACATCACCACCGGGTGGGCTCGAACCTCCAACCTTTCGGTTAACAGCCGATCGCGCTAGCCAATTGCGCCACGGAGACAGTCTGCTCCACTCTCAGCACAATCAGAACATATCTTCAAAGCTATCAACCCAAAGAAAAAATTCGCCGCAGCACCACCGGGTGGGCTCGAACCTCCAACATTTCGGTTAACAGCCGATCGCGCTAGCCAATTGCGCCACGGAGACAGTCCTGCTCCACCCTCACCACCATCAGAACATATCTTCAAAGCTATCAGCTCAAAGAAAAAAAGCAACACACCACTCTCGGGAAGGCTCGAACCTCCAACCTTTCTGTTAACAGCCGATCGCGCTAGCCAATTGCGCCACGGAGACAGTCGCGCTACACTCTCACCACCGTCAGAACATTTCCTCAGAGCTATCAGCCCAAGGGTAAAAAAGCGCCGCACCACCACAGGGTGGGCTCGAACCTCAAACGTTTCGGTTAACAGCCAATCGCGCTAGCCAATTGCGCCACGGAGACAGTAGTGCAGCACTCCCATCTCCGTCAGAACATATCTTCAAAGCTATCAGCGCAAAGAAAAAAGCACCACACCACTCCCGGGAGAGCTCGAACCTCCAACCTTTCGGTTAACAGCCGATCGCGCTAGCCAATTGCGCCACTGACACAGTCCTGCTCCACTCTCACCACCATTAGAACATATCTTCAAAGCTATGGGCCCAAAGAAAAAAACCGCCGCAGCACCACCGGGTGGGCTCGAACCTCCAACCTTTCGGTTAACAGCCGATCGCGCTAGCCAATGGCTCTACGGAGACAGTCCTGCTCCAATCTCACCACCATCAGAACATTTCTTCAAAGCTATCAGCCCAAAGAAAAAGGCAACACTCCAGTCCCGGGAGGGCTCGCACCTCCAACCTATCGGTCAACAGCCTATAGCGCTAGCCCATTGCGCCACGGAGACAGTCGTGCTCTCCTCTCACCACCATCAGGACATTTCTTCAGAGCTATCAGCCCAAAGAAAAAAAAGCGCCGCACCACCACCGGGTGGGCTCGAACCTCCAAAAATACGGTTAATGGGCGATCGCGCTGGCCAATTGCGCCACGGAGACAGTCGTGCTCCGCTCTCACCACCATCAGAACATATCTTCAAAGCTAGCAGCCCGAAGAAAAAAAAGCAACACACCACTCCCGGGAGGGCTCCAACCTCCAACCTTTCGGTTAAAAGCCAATCGCGCTAGCCAATTGCGCCTCGGAGACAGTCGTGTTCCACTCTCACCACCGTCAGAACATTTCTTCAGAGCTATCAGCCCAAAGAAAACAAAGCGCCGCACCACCACCGGGTGGGCTCGAACCTCGAACCTTTCGGTTACCAGCTGATCGCGCTAGCCAATTACGCCACGGAGACAGTCCTGCTATACACTCACCACCATCAGAACATATCTTCAAAGCTATCAACCCAAAGAAAAAAAGCGCCACATCACCACCGGGTGGGCTCGAACCTCCAACCTTTCGGTTAACAGCCGATCGCGCTAGCCAATTGCGCCACGGAGATAGTCCTGCTCCACTCTCAGCACAATCAGAACATATCTTCAAAGCTATTAACCCAAAGAAAAGAAACCGCCGCAGCACCACCGGGTGGGCTCGAACCTCCAACCTTTCGGTTAACAGCCAATCGCGCTAGCCAATTGCGCCACGGAGACAGTCCTGCTCCACCCTCACCACCATCAGAACATATCTTCAAAGCTATCAGCTCAAAGAAAAAAAGCAACACACCACTCTCGGGAGGGCTCGAACCTCCAACCTTTCTGTTAACAGCCGATCGCGCTAGCCAATTGCGCCACGGAGACAGTCGCGCTACACTCTCACCACCATCAGAACATATCTTCAAAGCTATCAGCCCGAAGAAAAAAAAGCAACACACCACTCCCGGGAGGGCTCGAACCTCCAACCTTTCGGTCAACAGCCTATCGCGCTAGCCCATTGCGCCATGGAGACAGTCGTGCTCTCCTATCACCACCATCAGAACATTTCTTCAGAGCTATCAGCCCAAAGAGAAAAAAGCGCCGCACCACCACCGGGTGGGCTCGAACCTCCAAAATTTCGGGTAATAGCCAATCGCGCTGGCCAATTGCGCCACGGAGACAGTCGTGCTTCACTCTCACCACCATCAGAACATATCTTCAAAGCTATCAGCCCGAAGAAAAAAAGCAACACACCACTCCCGGGAGGGCTCGAACCTCCAACTTTTCGGTTAAAAGCCAATCGCGCTAGCCAATTGCGCCACGGAGACAGTAGTGCAGCACTCCCACCTCCGTCAGAACATTTCTTCAGAGCTATCAGCCCAAAGAAAAAAAAATGCCGTACCACCACCGGGTGAGCTCGAACCTCCAACCTTTCGGTTAACAGCCGATCGTGCTAGCCAATTGCACCACGGAGACAGTCCTGCTCCACTCTCACCACCATCAGAACATATCTTCAAAGCTATCAGAGCAAAGAAAAAAAAGCGCCGCACCACCACTGGGTGGGCTCGAACCTCCAAACTTTCGGTTAACAGCCCATCGCGCTAGCCAATCGTGCCACAGAGACAGTCGTGCTCCACTCTCACCACGAACAGAACATATCTTCAAAGCTATCATTGCAAAGAAAAAAGCAACACACCACTCCCGGGAGGGCTCGAACCTCCAACCTTTCGGCTAACAGCCGATCGCACTAGCCAATTACGCCACGGAGACAGTCCTGCTATACTTTCACCACAAGCATAACATATCTTCAAAGTTATCGGCCCAAAGAAAAAAAAAGCGCCGCACCACCCCGGGTGGGCTCGAACCTCCAACCTTTCGGTTAACAGCCCATCTCGCTAGCCAATTGCGCCACGAAGATAGTCGTGCTCCACTCTCACCACTTCAGAACATATCTTCAAAGCTATCAGCGCAAAAGAAAAAAGCACCACACCACTCCCGGGAGAGCTCCAACCTCCAACCTTTCGGTTAACAGCCGATCGCGCTAGCCAATTGCGCCACGGAGACAGTCGTGCTCCATTCTCACCACGGTCAGTACGTTTCTCCAAAGCTATCAGTGCAAAGAAAAAAGAGCGCCGCACCACCACCGGGTGGGCTCGAACCTCCAACCTTTCGCTTAACAGCCGATCCCGCTAGCCAATTGCGCCACGGAGACAGTCGTGCTCCACTCTCACCACCGTCAGAACATTTCCTCAGAGCTATCAGCCCAAGGGAAAAAAAAGCGCCGCACCACCACCGGGTGGGCTCGAACCTCCAACCTTTCGGATAACAGCCCATCGCGCTAGCCAATTGCGCCACGGAGACAGTCGTGCTTCACTCTCACCACCATCAGAACATAACTTCAAAGCTATCAGCCTAAAGAAAAAAAAGCGCCACATCACCACCGGGTGGGATCGAACCTCCAACCTTTCGGTTAACAGCCGATCCCGCTAGCCAATTGCGCCACGGAGACAGTCCTGCTCCACTCTCACCACCATCAGAACTTATCTTCAAAGCTATCAGCCCAAACAAAAAAAACCGCCGCAGCACCACCGGGTGGGCTCGAACCTCCAACCTTTCGGTTAACAGCCGATCGCGCTAGCCAATTGCGCCACGGAGACAGTCCTGCTCCACTTTCACCACCATCAGAACATATCTTAAAGCTATCAGCGCAAAGAAAAAAGCAACACACCACCACCGGGTGGGCTCGAACCTCCAACCTTTTGGTTAACAGCCCATCGCGCTAGCCAATGGCGCCACGGAGACAGTCGTGCTTCACTATCACCACCATCAGAACATATCTAAGTTATCAGCGCAAAGAAAAAAGCAACACACCACACCCGTGAGGGCTCGAACCTCCAACCTTTCGGTTAACAGCCGATCGCGCTAGCCAATTAGGCCACGGAGACAGTCCTGCTATACTCTCACCACCAGCATAACATATCTTCAAAGCTATCGGCCCAAAGAAAAAAAGCGCCGCACCACCCCGAGTGGGCTCGAACCTCGAACCTTTCGGTTAACAGCTGATCGCGCTAGCCAATTGCACCACGGAGACAGTCTTGCTCCACTCTAACCACAGTCAGAACATTTCTTCAGACTATCAGCCCAAAACAAAAGCGCCGCACCACCACCGGGAGGGCTCGAACCTCCAACCATTCGGTTAACAGCCGATCGCGCTAGCCAATTGCGCCACGGAGACAGTCGTGCTCCATTCTCACCACGGTCAGTACATTTCTCCAAAGCTATCAGTGCAAAGAAAAAAGAGCGCCGCACCACCACCGGGTGGGCTCGAACCTCCAACCTTTCGCTTAACAGCCGATCCCGCTAGCCAATTGCGCCACGGAGACAGTCGTGCTCCACTCTCACCACCATCAGAACATATCTTCAAAGCTATCAGCGCAAAAGAAAAAAGCACCACACCACTCCCGGCAGAGCTCCAACCTCCAACCTTTCGGTTAACAGCCGATCGCGCTAGCCAATTGCGCCACGGAGACAGTCCTGCTCCACTCTCACCACCATCAGAACATATCTTCAAAGCTATCAGCCCAAAGAAAAAAAAGCGCCGCACAACCACCGGGTGGGCTCGAACCTCCAACCTTTCGGTTAACAGCCCATCGTGCTAGCCAATGGCGCCACGGAGACAGTCGTGCTCCACTATCACCACCATTAGAACATATCTTCAAAGTTATCAGCCCAAAGAAAAAAGCAACACACCACTCCCGGGAGGGCTTGAACCTCAAACCTTTCGGTTATTAGCCGATCGCGCTAGCCAATTAGGCCCCGGAGACAGCTCTGCTATACTCTCACCACACGCATAACATATCTTCAAAGCTATCGGCCCAAAGAAAAAAAAGCGCCGCACCACCCCGGGTGGGCTCGAACCTCGAACCTTTCGGTTACCAGCTGATCGCGCTAGCCAATTACGCCACGGAGACAGTCCTGCTATACACTCACCACCATCAGAACATATCTTCAAAGCTATCAACTCAAAGAAAAGAAAGCGCCACATCACCACCGGGTGGGCTCGAACCTCCAACATTTCGGTTAACAGCCGATCGCGCTAGCCAATTGCGCCACGGAGACAGTCCTGCTCCACTCTCAGCACAATCAGAACATATCTTCAAAGCTATCAACCCAAAGAAAAAAAACCGCCGCAGCACCACCGGGTGGGCTCGAACCTCCAACCTTTCGGTTAACAGCCGATCGCGCTAGCCAATTGCGCCACGGAGACAGTCCTACTCCACCCTCACCACCATCAGAACATATCTTCAAAGCTATCAGCTCAAAGAAAAAAAAGCAACACACCACTCTCGGGAGGGCTCGAACCTCCAACCTTTCTGTTAACAGCCGATCACGCTAGCCAATTGCGCCACAGAGACAGTCGCGCTACACTCTCACCACCGCCAGAACATTTCCTCAGAGCTATCAGCCCAAGGGAAAAAAGCGCCGCACCACCACCGGTAGGGCCCGAACCTCCAACCTTTCGCTTAACAGCCGATCCCGCTAGCCATTTGCGCCACGCAGACAGTCGTGCTCCACTCTCACCACCCTCAGAACATATCTTCAAAGCTATAAGCCCAAAGAAAAAAAAAACCGCCGCAGCACCACCGGGTGGGCTCGAACCTCCAACCTTTCGGTTAACAGCCGATCGCGCTAGCCAATTGCACCACGGAGACGGTCGTGCTCCACTCTCACCACTATCAGAACATATCTTCAGAGCTATCAGCCCAAAGAAAAAGAAAGAGCCGCACCACCACCGGGTGGGCTCGAACCTCCAGCCTTTCGGTTAACGGCCGAACGCGCTAGCCAATTGCGCCACGGAGACAGTCGTGCTCCACTCTCACCAACATCAGAACATATCTTCAAAGCTATCAGCGCAAAGAAAAAAGCACCACACCACTCCCGGGAGAGCTCCAACTTCCAACCTTTCGGTTAACAGCCGATCGCGCTAGCCAATTGCGCCACGGAGACAGTCCTGCTCCACTCCCACCTCCGTCAGGACATTTCTTCAGAGCTATCAGCCCAAAGAATAAGAAGCGCCGCACCACCAACGGGTGGGCTCGAATCTCCAAACTTTAGGTTAACAGCCAGATGCGCTAGCCAATTGCGCCACGGAGACAGTCGTGTTCCACTCTCACCACCGTCAGAACATTTCTTCGGAGCTGTCAGCCCAAAGGAAAAAAAGCGCCGCACCACCACCAGACGAGCTCGAACCTCCAACCTATCGGTTAACAGCCGATTGCGCTAGCCAATTGCGCCACGGAGACAGTCGTGCTCCCCTCTTCCCACCATCAAAACATATCCTAAAGCTATCAGCGCAAAGAAAAAAGCAACACACCACTCCCGGGAGGGCTCGAACCTCCAACTTTTCGTTCAACAGCCGATCGCGCTAGCCAATTGCGCCACGGAGACAGTCGTGCTCCACTCTCACCACCATCAGAACATTTCCTCAGAGCTATCAGCCCAAAGGAAAAAAAGCGCCGCACAACCACCGGGTGGGCTCGAACCTCCAACCTTTCGGTTAACAGCCCATCGTGCTAGCCAATGGCGCCCCGGAGACAGTCGTGCTCCACTATCACCACCATCAGAACATATCTTCAAAGTTATCAGCCCAAAGAAAAAAGCAACACACCACTCCCGGGAGGGCTCGAACCTCCAACCTTTCGGTTAACAGCCGATCGCGCTAGCCAATTAGGCCACGAAGACACCCCTCCTATACTCTCACCACACGCATAACATATCTTCAAAGCTATCGGCCCAAAGAAAAAAAAGCGCCGCACCACCCCGGGTGGGCTCGAACCTCGAACCTTTCGGTTACCAGCTGATCGGGCTAGCCAATTACGCCACGGAGACAGTCCTGCTATACACTCACCACCATCAGAACATATCTTCAAAGCTATCAACCCAAAGAAAAAAAAGCGCCACATCACCACCGGGTGGGCTCGAACCTCCAACCTTTCGGTTAACAGCCGATCGCGCTAGCCAATTGCGCAACGGAGACAGTCTGCTCCACTCTCAGCACAATCAGAACATATCTTCAAAGCTATCAACCCAAAGAAAAAATTCGCCGCAGCACCACCGGGTGGGCTCGAACCTCCAACATTTCGGTTAACAGCCGATCGCGCTAGCCAATTGCGCCACGGAGACAGTCCTGCTCCACCCTCACCACCATCAGAACATATCTTCAAAGCTATCAGCTCAAAGAAAAAAAGCAACACACCACTCTCGGGAAGGCTCGAACCTCCAACCTTTCTGTTAACAGCCGATCGCGCTAGCCAATTGCGCCACGGAGACAGTCGCGCTACACTCTCACCACCGTCAGAACATTTCCTCAGAGCTATCAGCCCAAGGGTAAAAAAGCGCCGCACCACCACAGGGTGGGCTCGAACCTCAAACGTTTCAGTTAACAGCCCATCGCGCTAGCCAATTGCGCCTCGGAGACAGTCGTGGTCACACTCACCACCATCAGAACATATCTTCAAAGCTATCAGCGCAAAGAAAAAAGCAACACACCACTCCCGGGAGGGCTCGAACCTCCAACCTTTCCGTCAACAGCCTATTGCGCTAGCCCATTGCGCCACGGAGACATCCGTGCTCCCCTATCACCACCATCAGAACATTTCTTCAGAGCTATCAGCCCAAAGAAGAAAAAGCGCCGCACCACCACCGGGTTGGCTCGAACCTCCAAAATTTCGGGTAATAGCCGATCGCGCTGGCCAATTGCGCCACGGAGACAGTCCTGCTCCAATCTCACCACCATCAGAACATTTCTTCAAAGCTATCAGCCCAAAGAAAAAGGCAACACTCCAGTCCCGGGAGGGCTCGCACCTCCAACCTATCGGTCAACAGCCTATAGCGCTAGCCCATTGCGCCACGGAGACAGTCGTGCTCTCCTCTCACCACCATCAGGACATTTCTTCAGAGCTATCAGCCCAAAGAAAAAAAAGCGCCGCACCACCACCGGGTGGGCTCGAACCTCCAAAAATACGGTTAATGGGCGATCGCGCTGGCCAATTGCGCCACGGAGACAGTCGTGCTCCGCTCTCACCACCATCAGAACATATCTTCAAAGCTAGCAGCCCGAAGAAAAAAAAGCAACACACCACTCCCGGGAGGGCTCCAACCTCCAACCTTTCGGTTAAAAGCCAATCGCGCTAGCCAATTGCGCCTCGGAGACAGTCGTGTTCCACTCTCACCACCGTCGGAACATTTCTTCAGAGCTATCAGCCCAAAGAAAACAAAGCGCCGCACCACCACCGGGTGGGCTCGAACCTCGAACCTTTCGGTTACCAGCTGATCGCGCTAGCCAATTACGCCACGGAGACAGTCCTGCTATACACTCACCACCATCAGAACATATCTTCAAAGCTATCAACCCAAAGAAAAAAAGCGCCACATCACCACCGGGTGGGCTCGAACCTCCAACCTTTCGGTTAACAGCCGATCGCGCTAGCCAATTGCGCCACGGAGATAGTCCTGCTCCACTCTCAGCACAATCAGAACATATCTTCAAAGCTATTAACCCAAAGAAAAGAAACCGCCGCAGCACCACCGGGTGGGCTCGAACCTCCAACCTTTCGGTTAACAGCCAATCGCGCTAGCCAATTGCGCCACGGAGACAGTCCTGCTCCACCCTCACCACCATCAGAACATATCTTCAAAGCTATCAGCTCAAAGAAAAAAAGCAACACACCACTCTCGGGAGGGCTCGAACCTCCAACCTTTCTGTTAACAGCCGATCGCGCTAGCCAATTGCGCCACGGAGACAGTCGCGCTACACTCTCACCACCATCAGAACATATCTTCAAAGCTATCAGCCCGAAGAAAAAAAAGCAACACACCACTCCCGGGAGGGCTCGAACCTCCAACCTTTCGGTCAACAGCCTATCGCGCTAGCCCATTGCGCCATGGAGACAGTCGTGCTCTCCTATCACCACCATCAGAACATTTCTTCAGAGCTATCAGCCCAAAGAGAAAAAAGCGCCGCACCACCACCGGGTGGGCTCGAACCTCCAAAATTTCGGGTAATAGCCAATCGCGCTGGCCAATTGCGCCACGGAGACAGTCGTGCTTCACTCTCACCACCATCAGAACATATCTTCAAAGCTATCAGCCCGAAGAAAAAAAGCAACACACCACTCCCGGGAGGGCTCGAACCTCCAACTTTTCGGTTAAAAGCCAATCGCGCTAGCCAATTGCGCCACGGAGACAGTAGTGCAGCACTCCCACCTCCGTCAGAACATTTCTTCAGAGCTATCAGCCCAAAGAAAAAAAAATGCCGTACCACCACCGGGTGAGCTCGAACCTCCAACCTTTCGGTTAACAGCCGATCGTGCTAGCCAATTGCACCACGGAGACAGTCCTGCTCCACTCTCACCACCATCAGAACATATCTTCAAAGCTATCAGAGCAAAGAAAAAAAGCGCCGCACCACCACTGGGTGGGCTCGAACCTCCAAACTTTCGGTTAACAGCCCATCGCGCTAGCCAATCGTGCCACAGAGACAGTCGTGCTCCACTCTCACCACGAACAGAACATATCTTCAAAGCTATCATTGCAAAGAAAAAAGCAACACACCACTCCCGGGAGGGCTCGAACCTCCATCCTTTCGGCTAACAGCCGATCGCACTAGCCAATTACGCCACGGAGACAGTCCTGCTATACTTTCACCACAAGCATAACATATCTTCAAAGTTATCGGCCCAAAGAAAAAAAAAGCGCCGCACCACCCCGGGTGGGCTCGAACCTCCAACCTTTCGGTTAACAGCCCATCTCGCTAGCCAATTGCGCCACGAAGATAGTCGTGCTCCACTCTCACCACCATCAGAACATATTTTCAAAGCTATCAGCGCAAAAGAAAAAAGCACCACACCACTCCCGGGAGAGCTCCAACCTCCAACCTTTCGGTTAACAGCCGATCGCGCTAGCCAATTGCGCCACGGAGACAGTCGTGCTGCATTCTCACCACGGTCAGTACGTTTCTCCAAAGCTATCAGTGCAAAGAAAAAAGAGCGCCGCACCACCACCGGGTGGGCTCGAACCTCCAACCTTTCGCTTAACAGCCGATCCCGCTAGCCAATTGCGCCACGGAGACAGTCGTGCTCCACTCTCACCACCGTCAGAACATTTCCTCAGAGCTATCAGCCCAAGGGAAAAAAAAGCGCCGCACCACCACCGGGTGGGCTCGAACCTCCAACCTTTCGGATAACAGCCCATCGCGCTAGCCAATTGCGCCACGGAGACAGTCGTGCTTCACTCTCACCACCATCAGAACATAACTTCAAAGCTATCAGCCTAAAGAAAAAAAAGCGCCACATCACCACCGGGTGGGATCGAACCTCCAACCTTTCGGTTAACAGCCGATCCCGCTAGCCAATTGCGCCACGGAGACAGTCCTGCTCCACTCTCACCACCATCAGAACTTATCTTCAAAGCTATCAGCCCAAACAAAAAAAACCGCCGCAGCACCACCGGGTGGGCTCGAACCTCCAACCTTTCGGTTAACAGCCGATCGCGCTAGCCGATTGCGCCACGGAGACAGTCCTGCTCCACTTTCACCACCATCAGAACATATCTTAAAGCTATCAGCGCAAAGAAAAAAGCAACACACCACCACCGGGTGGGCTCGAACCTCCAACCTTTTGGTTAACAGCCCATCGCGCTAGCCAATGGCGCCACGGAGACAGTCGTGCTTCACTATCACCACCATCAGAACATATCTAAGTTATCAGCGCAAAGAAAAAAGCAACACACCACACCCGTGAGGGCTCGAACCTCCAACCTTTCGGTTAACAGCCGATCGCGCTAGCCAATTAGGCCACGGAGACAGTCCTGCTATACTCTCACCACCAGCATAACATATCTTCAAAGCTATCGGCCCAAAGAAAAAAAGCGCCGCACCACCCCGGGTGGGCTCGAACCTCGAACCTTTCGGTTAACAGCTGATCGCGCTAGCCAATTGCACCACGGAGACAGTCTTGCTCCACTCTAACCACAGTCAGAACATTTCTTCAGACTATCAGCCCAAAACAAAAGCGCCGCACCACCACCGGGAGGGCTCGAACCTCCAACCATTCGGTTAACAGCCGATCGCGCTAGCCAATTGCGCCACGGAGACAGTCGTGCTCCATTCTCACCACGGTCAGTACATTTCTCCAAAGCTATCAGTGCAAAGAAAAAAGAGCGCCGCACCACCACCGGGTGGGCTCGAACCTCCAACCTTTCGCTTAACAGCCGATCCCGCTAGCCAATTGCGCCACGGAGACAGTCGTGCTCCACTCTCACCACCATCAGAACATATCTTCAAAGCTATCAGCGCAAAAGAAAAAAGCACCACACCACTCCCGGCAGAGCTCCAACCTCCAACCTTTCGGTTAACAGCCGATCGCGCTAGCCAATTGCGCCACGGAGACAGTCCTGCTCCACTCTCACCACCATCAGAACATATCTTCAAAGCTATCAGCCCAAAGAAAAAAAATCGCCGCACAACCACCGGGTGGGCTCGAACCTCCAACCTTTCGGTTAACAGCCCATCGTGCTAGCCAATGGCGCCACGGAGACAGTCGTGCTCCACTATCACCACCATCAGAACATATCTTCAAAGTTATCAGCCCAAAGAAAAAAGCAACACACCACTCCCGGGAGGGCTTGAACCTCAAACCTTTCGGTTATTAGCCGATCGCGCTAGCCAATTAGGCCCCGGAGACAGCTCTGCTATACTCTCACCACACGCATAACATATCTTCAAAGCTATCGGCCCAAAGAAAAAAAAGCGCCGCACCACCCCGGGTGGGCTCGAACCTCGAACCTTTCGGTTACCAGCTGATCGCGCTAGCCAATTACGCCACGGAGACAGTCCTGCTATACACTCACCACCATCAGAACATATCTTCAAAGCTATCAACTCAAAGAAAAGAAAGCGCCACATCACCACCGGGTGGGCTCGAACCTCCAACATTTCGGTTAACAGCCGATCGCGCTAGCCAATTGCGCCACGGAGACAGTCCTGCTCCACTCTCAGCACAATCAGAACATATCTTCAAAGCTATCAACCCAAAGAAAAAAAACCGCCGCAGCACCACCGGGTGGGCTCGAACCTCCAACCTTTCGGTTAACAGCCGATCGCGCTAGCCAATTGCGCCACGGAGACAGTCCTACTCCACCCTCACCACCATCAGAACATATCTTCAAAGCTATCAGCTCAAAGAAAAAAAAGCAACACACCACTCTCGGGAGGGCTCGAACCTCCAACCTTTCTGTTAACAGCCGATCACGCTAGCCAATTGCGCCACAGAGACAGTCGCGCTACACTCTCACCACCGCCAGAACATTTCCTCAGAGCTATCAGCCCAAGGGAAAAAAAGCGCCGCACCACCACCGGTAGGGCCCGAACCTCCAACCTTTCGCTTAACAGCCGATCCCGCTAGCCATTTGCGCCACGCAGACAGTCGTGCTCCACTCTCACCACTATCAGAACATATCTTCAGAGCTATCATCCCAAAGAAAAAGAAAGAGCCGCACCACCACCGGGTGGGCTCGAACCTCCAGCCTTTCGGTTAACGGCCGAACGCGCTAGCCAATTGCGCCACGGAGACAGTCGTGCTCCACTCTCACCAACATCAGAACATATCTTCAAAGCTATCAGCGCAAAGAAAAAAGCACCACACCACTCCCGGGAGAGCTCCAACTTCCAACCTTTCGGTTAACAGCCGATCGCGCTAGCCAATTGCGCCACGGAGACAGTCCTGCTCCACTCCCACCTCCGTCAGGACATTTCTTCAGAGCTATCAGCCCAAAGAATAAGAAGCGCCGCACCACCAACGGGTGGGCTCGAATCTCCAAACTTTAGGTTAACAGCCAGATGCGCTAGCCAATTGCGCCACGGAGACAGTCGTGTTCCACTCTCACCACCGTCAGAACATTTCTTCGGAGCTGTCAGCCCAAAGGAAAAAAAGCGCCGCACCACCACCAGACGAGCTCGAACCTCCAACCTATCGGTTAACAGCCGATTGCGCTAGCCAATTGCGCCACGGAGACAGTCGTGCTCCCCTCTTCCCACCATCAAAACATATCCTAAAGCTATCAGCGCAAAGAAAAAAGCAACACACCACTCCCGGGAGGGCTCGAACCTCCAACTTTTCGTTCAACAGCCGATCGCGCTAGCCAATTGCGCCACGGAGACAGTCGTGCTCCACTCTCACCACCATCAGAACATTTCCTCAGAGCTATCAGCCCAAAGGAAAAAAAGCGCCGCACAACCACCGGGTGGGCTCGAACCTCCAACCTTTCGGTTAACAGCCCATCGTGCTAGCCAATGGCGCCCCGGAGACAGTCGTGCTCCACTATCACCACCATCAGAACATATCTTCAAAGTTATCAGCCCAAAGAAAAAAGCAACACACCACTCCCGGGAGGGCTCGAACCTCCAACCTTTCGGTTAACAGCCGATCGCGCTAGCCAATTAGGCCACGAAGACACCCCTCCTATACTCTCACCACACGCATAACATATCTTCAAAGCTATCGGCCCAAAGAAAAAAAAGCGCCGCACCACCCCGGGTGGGCTCGAACCTCGAACCTTTCGGTTACCAGCTGATCGGGCTAGCCAATTACGCCACGGAGACAGTCCTGCTATACACTCACCACCATCAGAACATATCTTCAAAGCTATCAACCCAAAGAAAAAAAAGCGCCACATCACCACCGGGTGGGCTCGAACCTCCAACCTTTCGGTTAACAGCCGATCGCGCTAGCCAATTGCGCCACGGAGACAGTCTGCTCCACTCTCAGCACAATCAGAACATATCTTCAAAGCTATCAACCCAAAGAAAAAATTCGCCGCAGCACCACCGGGTGGGCTCGAACCTCCAACATTTCGGTTAACAGCCGATCGCGCTAGCCAATTGCGCCACGGAGACAGTCCTGCTCCACCCTCACCACCATCAGAACATATCTTCAAAGCTATCAGCTCAAAGAAAAAAAGCAACACACCACTCTCGGGAAGGCTCGAACCTCCAACCTTTCTGTTAACAGCCGATCGCGCTAGCCAATTGCGCCACGGAGACAGTCGCGCTACACTCTCACCACCGTCAGAACATTTCCTCAGAGCTATCAGCCCAAGGGTAAAAAAGCGCCGCACCACCACAGGGTGGGCTCGAACCTCAAACGTTTCAGTTAACAGCCCATCGCGCTAGCCAATTGCGCCTCGGAGACAGTCGTGGTCACACTCACCACCATCAGAACATATCTTCAAAGCTATCAGCGCAAAGAAAAAAGCAACACACCACTCCCGGGAGGGCTCGAACCTCCAACCTTTCCGTCAACAGCCTATTGCGCTAGCCCATTGCGCCACGGAGACATCCGTGCTCCCCTATCACCACCATCAGAACATTTCTTCAGAGCTATCAGCCCAAAGAAGAAAAAGCGCCGCACCACCACCGGGTTGGCTCGAACCTCCAAAATTTCGGGTAATAGCCGATCGCGCTGGCCAATTGCGCCACGGAGACAGTCGTGCTCCATTCTCACCACCGTCAGTACATTTCTCCAAAGCTATCAGCGCAAAGAAAAAAGAGCGCCGCACCACCACCGGGTGGGCTCGAACCTCCAACCTTTCGCTTAACAGCCGATCCCGCTAGCCAGTTGCGCCACGCAGACAGTCGTGCTCCACTCTCACCACCATCAGAACATATCTTCAAAGCTATCAGCGCAAAGAAAAAAGCACCACACCACTCCCGGGAGAGCTCCAACTTCCAAACTTTCGGTTAACAGCCGATCGCGCTAGCCAATTGCGCCACGGAGACAGTCCTGCTCCACTCTCACCACCATCAGAACATATCTTCTAAGCTATCAGCCCAAAGAAAAAAAACCGCCGCAGCACCACCGGGTGGGCTCGAACCTCCAACCTTTCGGTTAACAGCTGATCGCGCTAGCCAATTGCGCTACGGAGACAGTCCTGCTCCACTCTCACCACCATCAGAACATATCATCAAAGCTATCAGCGCAAGGAAAAAAGCAACACACCACTCCCGGGAGGGCTCGAAATTCCAACCTTTCGGTTAACAGCCAATCGCGCTAGCCAATTGCGCCACGGAGACAGTAGTGCAGCACTCCCATCTCCGTCAGAACATATCTTCAAAGCTATCAGCGCAAAGAAAAAAGCACCACACCACTCCCGGGAGAGCTCGAACCTCCAACCTTTCGGTTAACAGCCGATCGCGCTAGCCAATTGCGCCACTGACACAGTCCTGCTCCACTCTCACCACCATTAGAACATATCTTCAAAGCTATGGGCCCAAAGAAAAAAACCGCCGCAGCACCACCGGGTGGGCTCGAACCTCCAACCTTTCGGTTAACAGCCGATCGCGCTAGCCAATTGCTCTACGGAGACAGTCCTGCTCCAATCTCACCACCATCAGAACATTTCTTCAAAGCTATCAGCCCAAAGAAAAAGGCAACACTCCAGTCCCGGGAGGGCTCGCACCTCCAACCTATCGGTCAACAGCCTATAGCGCTAGCCCATTGCGCCACGGAGACAGTCGTGCTCTCCTCTCACCACCATCAGGACATTTCTTCAGAGCTATCAGCCCAAAGAAAAAAAAGCGCCGCACCACCACCGGGTGGGCTCGAACCTCCAAAAATACGGTTAATGGGCGATCGCGCTGGCCAATTGCGCCACGGAGACAGTCGTGCTCCGCTCTCACCACCATCAGAACATATCTTCAAAGCTAGCAGCCCGAAGAAAAAAAAGCAACACACCACTCCCGGGAGGGCTCCAACCTCCAACCTTTCGGTTAAAAGCCAATCGCGCTAGCCAATTGCGCCTCGGAGACAGTCGTGTTCCACTATCACCACCGTCAGAACATTTCTTCAGAGCTATCAGCCCAAAGAAAACAAAGCGCCGCACCACCACCGGGTGGGCTCGAACCTCGAACCTTTCGGTTACCAGCTGATCGCGCTAGCCAATTACGCCACGGAGACAGTCCTGCTATACACTCACCACCATCAGAACATATCTTCAAAGCTATCAACCCAAAGAAAAAAAGCGCCACATCGCCACCGGGTGGGCTCGAACCTCCAACCTTTCGGTTAACAGCCGATCGCGCTAGCCAATTGCGCCACGGAGATAGTCCTGCTCCACTCTCAGCACAATCAGAACATATCTTCAAAGCTATTAACCCAAAGAAAAGAAACCGCCGCAGCACCACCGGGTGGGCTCGAACCTCCAACCTTTCGGTTAACAGCCAATCGCGCTAGCCAATTGCGCCACGGAGACAGTCCTGCTCCACCCTCACCACCATCAGAACATATCTTCAAAGCTATCAGCTCAAAGAAAAAAAGCAACACACCACTCTCGGGAGGGCTCGAACCTCCAACCTTTCTGTTAACAGCCGATCGCGCTAGCCAATTGCGCCACGGAGACAGTCGCGCTACACTCTCACCACCATCAGAACATATCTTCAAAGCTATCAGCCCGAAGAAAAAAAAGCAACACACCACTCCCGGGAGGGCTCGAACCTCCAACCTTTCGGTCAACAGCCTATCGCGCTAGCCCATTGCGCCATGGAGACAGTCGTGCTCTCCTATCACCACCATCAGAACATTTCTTCAGAGCTATCAGCCCAAAGAGAAAAAAGCGCCGCACCACCACCGGGTGGGCTCGAACCTCCAAAATTTCGGGTAATAGCCAATCGCGCTGGCCAATTGCGCCACGGAGACAGTCGTGCTTCACTCTCACCACCATCAGAACATATCTTCAAAGCTATCAGCCCGAAGAAAAAAAGCAACACACCACTCCCGGGAGGGCTCGAACCTCCAACTTTTCGGTTAAAAGCCAATCGCGCTAGCCAATTGCGCCACGGAGACAGTAGTGCAGCACTCCCACCTCCGTCAGAACATTTCTTCAGAGCTATCAGCCCAAAGAAAAAAAAATGCCGTACCACCACCGGGTGAGCTCGAACCTCCAACCTTTCGGTTAACAGCCGATCGTGCTAGCCAATTGCACCACGGAGACAGTCCTGCTCCACTCTCACCACCATCAGAACATATCTTCAAAGCTATCAGAGCAAAGAAAAAAAAGCGCCGCACCACCACTGGGTGGGCTCGAACCTCCAAACTTTCGGTTAACAGCCCATCGCGCTAGCTAATCGTGCCACAGAGACAGTCGTGCTCCACTCTCACCACGAACAGAACATATCTTCAAAGCTATCATTGCAAAGAAAAAAGCAACACACCACTCCCGGGAGGGCTCGAACCTCCAACCTTTCGGCTAACAGCCGATCGCGCTAGCCAATTACGCCACGGAGACAGTCCTGCTATACTTTCACCACAAGCATAACATATCTTCAAAGTTATCGGCCCAAAGAAAAAAAAAGCGCCGCACCACCCCGGGTGGGCTCGAACCTCCAACCTTTCGGTTAACAGCCCATCTCGCTAGCCAATTGCGCCACGAAGATAGTCGTGCTCCACTCTCACCACCATCAGAACATATCTTCAAAGCTATCAGCGCAAAAGAAAAAAGCACCACACCACTCCCGGGAGAGCTCCAACCTCCAACCTTTCGGTTAACAGCCGATCGCGCTAGCCAATTGCGCCACGGAGACAGTCGTGCTCCATTCTCACCACGGTCAGTACGTTTCTCCAAAGCTATCAGTGCAAAGAAAAAAGAGCGCCGCACCACCACCGGGTGGGCTCGAACCTCCAACCTTTCGCTTAACAGCCGATCCCGCTAGCCAATTGCGCCACGGAGACAGTCGTGCTCCACTCTCACCACCGTCAGAACATTTCCTCAGAGCTATCAGCCCAAGGGAAAAAAAAGCGCCGCACCACCACCGGGTGGGCTCGAACCTCCAACCTTTCGGATAACAGCCCATCGCGCTAGCCAATTGCGCCACGGAGACAGTCGTGCTTCACTCTCACCACCATCAGAACATAACTTCAAAGCTATCAGCCTAAAGAAAAAAAAGCGCCACATCACCACCGGGTGGGATCGAACCTCCAACCTTTCGGTTAACAGCCGATCCCGCTAGCCAATTGCGCCACGGAGACAGTCCTGCTCCACTCTCACCACCATCAGAACTTATCTTCAAAGCTATCAGCCCAAACAAAAAAAACCGCCGCAGCACCACCGGGTGGGCTCGAACCTCCAACCTTTCGGTTAACAGCCGATCGCGCTAGCCAATTGCGCCACG
The DNA here is from genome assembly GCF_043290135.1 of Rhipicephalus microplus. NCBI lineage: Eukaryota > Metazoa > Arthropoda > Arachnida > Ixodida > Ixodidae > Rhipicephalus > Rhipicephalus microplus. The sequence goes on from NW_027464585.1 coordinate 51,680,513, forward strand.
GAGACAGTCCTGCTCCACTTTCACCACCATCAGAACATATCTTAAAGCTATCAGCGCAAAGAAAAAAGCAACACACCACCACCGGGTGGGCTCGAACCTCCAACCTTTTGGTTAACAGCCCATCGCGCTAGCCAATGGCGCCACGGAGACAGTCGTGCTTCACTATCACCACCATCAGAACATATCTAAGTTATCAGCGCAAAGAAAAAAGCAACACACCACACCCGTGAGGGCTCGAACCTCCAACCTTTCGGTTAACAGCCGATCGCGCTAGCCAATTAGGCCACGGAGACAGTCCTGCTATACTCTCACCACCAGCATAACATATCTTCAAAGCTATCGGCCCAAAGAAAAAAAGCGCCGCACCACCCCGGGTGGGCTCGAACCTCGAACCTTTCGGTTAACAGCTGATCGTGCTAGCCAATTGCACCACGGAGACAGTCTTGCTCCACTCTAACCACAGTCAGAACATTTCTTCAGACTATCAGCCCAAAACAAAAGCGCCGCACCACCACCGGGAGGGCTCGAACCTCCAACCATTCGGTTAACAGCCGATCGCGCTAGCCAATTGCGCCACGGAGACAGTCGTGCTCCATTCTCACCACGGTCAGTACATTTCTCCAAAGCTATCAGTGCAAAGAAAAAAGAGCGCCGCACCACCACCGGGTGGGCTCGAACCTCCAACCTTTCGCTTAACAGCCGATCCCGCTAGCCAATTGCGCCACGGAGACAGTCGTGCTCCACTCTCACCACCATCAGAACATATCTTCAAAGCTATCAGCGCAAAAGAAAAAAGCGCCGCACAACCACCGGGTGGGCTCGAACCTCCAACCTTTCGGTTAACAGCCCATCGTGCTAGCCAATGGCGCCACGGAGACAGTCTTGCTCCACTCTAACCACAGTCAGAAAATTTCTTCAGACTATCAGCCCAAAACAAAAGCGCCGCACCACCACCGGGAGGGCTCGAACCTCCAACCATTCGGTTAACAGCCGATCGCGCTAGCCAATTGCGCCACGGAGACAGTCCTGCTCCACTCTCAGCACAATCAGAACATATCTTCAAAGCTATCAACCCAAAGAAAAAAAACCGCCGCAGCACCACCGGGTGGGCTCGAACCTCCAACCTTTCGGTTAACAGCCGATCGCGCTAGCCAATTGCGCCACGGAGACAGTCCTACTCCACCCTCACCACCATCAGAACATATCTTCAAAGCTATCAGCTCAAAGAAAAAAAAGCAACACACCACTCTCGGGAGGGCTCGAACCTCCAACCTTTCTGTTAACAGCCGATCACGCTAGCCAATTGCGCCACAGAGACAGTCGCGCTACACTCTCACCACCGCCAGAACATTTCCTCAGAGCTATCAGCCCAAGGGAAAAAAAGCGCCGCACCACTCCCAGGAGGGCTCGAACCTCCAACCTTTCGGTCAACAGCCTATCGCGCTAGCCCATTGCGCCACGAAGACAGTCGTGCTCTCCTATCACCACCATCAGAACATTTCTTCAGAGCTATCAGCCCAAAGAAAAAAAAGCGCCGTACCACTACCGGGTGGGCTCGAAACTCCAACCTTTCGGTTAACAGCCTATCGTGCTAGCCAATTGCGCCACGGAGACAGTCCTGTTCCACTCTCACCACCATCAGAACATATCTTCAAAGCTATCAGAGCGAAGAAAAAAAAGCGCCGCACCACCACCGGGTGGGCTCGAACCTCCAACCTTTCGGTTAACAGCCCATCGCGCTAGCCAATCGTGCCACAGAGACAGTCGTGCTCCACTCTCACCACGAACAGAACATATCTTCAAAGCTATCAGTGCAAAGAAAAAAGCAACACACCATTCCCGGCAGGGCTCGAACCTCCAACCTTTCGGTTAACAGCCGATCGCGCTAGCCAATTACGCCACGGAGACAGTCCTGCTATACTTTCACCACAAGCATAACATATCTTCAAAGTTATCGGCCCAAAGAAAAAAAAGCGCCGCACCACCCCGGGTGGGCTCGAACCTCCAACCTTTCGGTTAACAGCCGATCGCGCTAGCCAATTGCGCCACGAAGACAGTCGTGCTCCACTCTCACCACCATCAGAAACATATCTTCAAAGCTATCAGCTCAAAGAAAAAAAAACGCCACATCACCACCGGGTGGGCTCGAACCTCCAACCTTTCGGTTAACAGCCGATCGCGCTAGCCAATTGCGCCACGGAGACAGTCCTGCTCCACTCTCACCACCATCAGAACACATCTTCAAAGCTATCAGCTCAAAGAAAAAAAGCAACACACCACACTCGGGAGGGTTTGAACCTCCAACCTTTCTGTTAACAGCCGATCGCGCTAGCCAATTGCGCCACGGAGACAGCCGCGCTACACTCTCACCACCGTCAGAACATTTCCTCAGAGCTATCAGCCCAAGGGAAAAAAAAGCGCCGCACCACCACCGGGTGGGCTCGAACCTCCAACCTTTCGGATAACAGCCCATCGCGCTAGCCAATTGCGCCACGGAGACAGTCGTGCTTCACTCTCACCACCATCAGAACATAACTTCAAAGCTATCAGCCTAAAGAAAAAAAGCGCCACATCACCACCGGGTGGGATCGAACCTCCAACTTTTCGGTCAACAGCCGATCGCGCTAGCCATTTGCGCCACGGAGACAGTCGTGCTCTACTCTCACCACCATCAGAACATTTCCTCAGAGCTATCAGCCCAAAGGAAAAAAAGCGCCGCACCACCACCGGGTTGGCTCGAACCTCCAACCTTTTGGTTAACAGCCCATCGCGCTAGCCAATGGCGCCACGGAGACAGCCGTGCTTCACTATCACCACCATCAGAACATATCTTCAAAGTTATCAGCGCAAAGAAAAAAGCAACACACCACTCCCGGGAGGGCTCGAACCTCCAACCTTTCGGTTAAAAGCCAATCGCGCTAGCCAATTGCGCCTCGGAGACAGTCGTGTTCCACTCTCACCACCGTCAGAACATTTCTTCAGAGCTATCAGCCCAAAGAAAACAAAGCGCCGCACCACCACCGGGTGGGCTCGAACCTCCAGCCTTTCAGTTAACGGCCGAACGCGCTAGCCTATTGCGCCACGGAGACAGTCGTGCTCCACTCTCACCACTATCAGAACATATCTTCAAAACTATCAGCGCAAAGAAAAGAGCAACACACCACTCCCGGGAGGGCTCGAAATTCCAATCTTTCGGTTAACAGCCGATCGCGCTAGCCAATTGCGCCACGGAGACAGTAGTGCAGCACTCCTTTCAGTCAGAACATTTTTTCAGAGCTATCAGCCCAAAGAAAAAGAAAGCGCCGCACCACCACCGGCTGGGCTCGAACCTCCAGCCTTTCGGTTAACGGCCGAACGCGCTAGCCAATTGCGCCACGGAGACAGTCGTGCTCCACTCTCACCAACATCAGAACATATCTTGAAAGCTATCAGCGCAAAGAAAAAAGCAACACACCACTCCCGGGAGGGCTCGAAATTCCAATCTTTCGGTTAACAGCCGGTAGCACTAGCCAATTGCGCCACGGAGACAGTAGTGCAGCACTCCCACCTCCGTCAGGACATTTCTTCAGAGCTATCAGCCCAAAGAATAAGAAGCGCCGCACCACCACCGGGTGGGCTCGAACCTCCAAACTTTAGGTTAACAGCCAGATGCGCTAGCCAATTGCGCCACGGAGACAGTCGTGTTCCACTCTCACCACCGTCAGAACATTTCTTCGGAGCTGTCAGCCCAAAGGAAAAAAAGCGCCGCACCACCACCAGACGAGCTCGAACCTCCAACATATCGGTTAACAGCCGATTGCGCTAGCCAATTGCGCCATTGAGACAGTCGTGCTCTCCTCTTCCCACCATCAAAACATATCCTAAAGCTATCAGCGCAAAGAAAAAAGCAACACACCACTCCCGGGAGGGCTCGAACCTCCAACTTTTCGTTCAACAGCCGATCGCGCTAGCCAATTACGCCACGGAGACAGTCGTGCTCCACTCTCATCACCATCAGAACATTTCCTCAGAGCTATCAGCCCAAAGGAAAAAAAGCGCCGCACAACCACCGGGTGGGCTCGAACCTCCAACCTTTCGGTTAACAGCCCATCGTGCTAGCCAATTGCGCCACGAAGACAGTCGTGCTCCACTCTCACCACCATCAGAAACATATCTTCAAAGCTATCAGCTCAAAGAAAAAAAAACGCCACATCACCACCGGGTGGGCTCGAACCTCCAACCTTTCGGTTAACAGCAGATCGCGCTAGTCAATTGCGCCACGGAGACAGTCCTGCTCCACTCTCACCACCATCAGAACACATCTTCAAAGCTATCAGCTCAAAGAAAAAAAGCAACACACCACACTCGGGAGGGTTTGAACCTCCAACCTTTCTGTTAACAGCCGATCGCGCTAGCCAATTGCGCCACGGAGACAGCCGCGCTACACTCTCACCACCGTCAGAACATTTCCTCAGAGCTATCAGCCCAAGGGAAAAAAAAGCGCCGCACCACCACCGGTTGGGCTCGAACCTCCAACCTTTCGGATAACAGCCCATCGCGCTAGCCAATTGCGCCACGGAGACAGTCGTGCTTCACTCTCACCACCATCAGAACATAACTTCAAAGCTATCAGCCTAAAGAAAAAAAGCGCCACATCACCACCAGGTGGGATCGAACCTCCAACCTTTCGGTCAACAGCCTATCGCGCTAGCCCATTGCGCCACGAAGACAGTCGTGCTCTCCTATCACCACCATCAGAACATTTCTTCAGAGCTATCAGCCCAAAGAAAAAAAAGCGCCGTACCACCACCGGGTGGGCTCGAAACTCCAACCTTTCGGTTAAGAGCCGATCGTGCTAGCCAATTGCGCCACGGAGACAGTCCTGTTCCACTCTCACCACCATCAGAACATATCTTCAAAGCTATCAGAGCAAAGAAAAAAAAGCGCCGCACCACCACTGGGTGGGCCCGAACCTCCAACCTTTCGGTTAACAGCCCATCGCGCTAGCCAATCGTGCCACAGAGACAGTCGTGCTCCACTCTCACCACGAACAGAACATATCTTCAAAGCTATCAGTGCAAAGAAAAATGCAACACACCATTCCCGGCAGGGCTCGAACCTCCAACCTTTCGGTTAACAGCCGATCGCGCTAGCCAATTACGCCACGGAGACAGTCCTGCTATACTTTCACCACAAGCATAACATATCTTCAAAGTTATCGGCCCAAAGAAAAAAAAGCGCCGCACCACCCCGGGTGGGCTCGAACCTCCAACCTTTCGGTTAACAGCCGACCGCGCTAGCCAATTGCGCCACGAAGACAGTCGTGCTCCACTCTCACCACCATCAGAAACATATCTTCAAAGCTATCAGCTCAAAGAAAAAAAAACGCCACATCACCACCGGGTGGGCTCGAACCTCCAACCTTTCGGTTAACAGCCGATCGCGCTAGCCAATTGCGCCACGGAGACAGTCCTGCTCCACTCTCACCACCATCAGAACACATCTTCAAAGCTATCAGCTCAAAGAAAAAAAGCAACACACCACACTCGGGAGGGTTTGAACCTCCAACCTTTCTGTTAACAGCCGATCGCGCTAGCCAAATGCGCCACGGAGACAGCCGCGGTACACTCTCACCACCGTCAGAACATTTCCTCAGAGCTATCAGCCCAAGGGAAAAAAAAGCGCCGCACCACCACCGGGTGGGCTCGAACCTCCAACCTTTCGGATAACAGCCCATCGCGCTAGCCAATTGCGCCACGGAGACAGTCGTGCTTCACTCTCACCACCATCAGAACATAACTTCAAAGCTATCAGCCTAAAGAAAAAAAGCGCCACATCACCACCGGGTGGGATCGAACCTCCAACCTTTCGGTTAACAGCCGATCGCGCTAGCCAATTGTGCCACGGAGACAGTCCTGCTCCGCTCTCACCACCATCAGAACACATCTTCAAAGCTATCAGCCCAAACAAAAAAAAACCGCCGCAGCACCACCGGGTGGGCTCGAACCTCCAACCTTTCGGTTAACAGCCGATCGCGCTAGCCAATTGCGCCACGGAGACAGTCCTGCTCCACTCTCACCACCATCAGAACATATCTTAAAGCTATCAGCGCAAAGAAAAAAGCAACACACCACTCCCGGGAGGGCTCGAACCTCCAACTTTTTGGTCAACAGCCGATCGCGCTAGCCATTTGCGCCACGGAGACAGTCGTGCTCTACTCTCACCACCATCAGAACATTTCCTCAGAGCTATCAGCCCAAAGGAAAAAAAGCGCCGCACCACCACCGGGTGGGCTCGAACCTCCAACCTTTTGGTTAACAGCCCATCGCGCTAGCCAATGGCGCCACGGAGACAGCCGTGCTTCACTATCACCACCATCAGAACATATCTTCAAAGTTATCAGCGCAAAGAAAAAAGCAACACACCACTCCCGGGAGGGCTCGAACCTCCAACCTTTCGGTTAAAAGCCAATCGCGCTAGCCAATTGCGCCTCGGAGACAGTCGTGTTCCACTCTCACCACCGTCAGAACATTTCTTCAGAGCTATCAGCCCAAAGAAAAAAAAGCGCCGTACCACCACCGGGTGGGCTCGAAACTCCAACCTTTCGGTTAACAGCCTATCGTGCTAGCCAATTGCGCCACGGAGACAGTCCTGTTCCACTCTCACCACCATCAGAACATATCTTCAAAGCTATCAGAGCGAAGAAAAAAAAGCGCCGCACCACCACTGGGTGGGCCCGAACCTCCAACCTTTCGGTTAACAGCCCATCGCGCTAGCCAATCGTGCCACAGAGACAGTCGTGCTCCACTCTCACCACGAACAGAACATATCTTCAAAGCTATCAGTGCAAAGAAAAATGCAACACACCATTCCCGGCAGGGCTCGAACCTCCAACCTTTCGGTTAACAGCCGATCGCGCTAGCCAATTACGCCACGGAGACAGTCCTGCTATACTTTCACCACAAGCATAACATATCTTCAAAGTTATCGGCCCAAAGAAAAAAAAGCGCCGCACCACCCCGGGTGGGCTCGAACCTCCAACCTTTCGGTTAACAGCCGACCGCGCTAGCCAATTGCGCCACGAAGACAGTCGTGCTCCACTCTCACCACCATCAGAAACATATCTTCAAAGCTATCAGCTCAAAGAAAAAAAAACGCCACATCACCACCGGGTGGGCTCGAACCTCCAACCTTTCGGTTAACAGCCGATCGCGCTAGCCAATTGCGCCACGGAGACAGTCCTGCTCCACTCTCACCACCATCAGAACACATCTTCAAAGCTATCAGCTCAAAGAAAAAAAGCAACACACCACACTCGGGAGGGTTTGAACCTCCAACCTTTCTGTTAACAGCCGATCGCGCTAGCCAAATGCGCCACGGAGACAGCCGCGGTACACTCTCACCACCGTCAGAACATTTCCTCAGAGCTATCAGCCCAAGGGAAAAAAAAGCGCCGCACCACCACCGGGTGGGCTCGAACCTCCAACCTTTCGGATAACAGCCCATCGCGCTAGCCAATTGCGCCACGGAGACAGTCGTGCTTCACTCTCACCACCATCAGAACATAACTTCAAAGCTATCAGCCTAAAGAAAAAAAGCGCCACATCACCACCGGGTGGGATCGAACCTCCAACCTTTCGGTTAACAGCCGATCGCGCTAGCCAATTGTGCCACGGAGACAGTCCTGCTCCGCTCTCACCACCATCAGAACACATCTTCAAAGCTATCAGCCCAAACAAAAAAAAACCGCCGCAGCACCACCGGGTGGGCTCGAACCTCCAACCTTTCGGTTAACAGCCGATCGCGCTAGCCAATTGCGCCACGGAGACAGTCCTGCTCCACTCTCACCACCATCAGAACATATCTTAAAGCTATCAGCGCAAAGAAAAAAGCAACACACCACTCCCGGGAGGGCTCGAACCTCCAACTTTTTGGTCAACAGCCGATCGCGCTAGCCATTTGCGCCACGGAGACAGTCGTGCTCTACTCTCACCACCATCAGAACATTTCCTCAGAGCTATCAGCCCAAAGGAAAAAAAGCGCCGCACCACCACCGGGTGGGCTCGAACCTCCAACCTTTTGGTTAACAGCCCATCGCGCTAGCCAATGGCGCCACGGAGACAGCCGTGCTTCACTATCACCACCATCAGAACATATCTTCAAAGTTATCAGCGCAAAGAAAAAAGCAACACACCACTCCCGGGAGGGCTCGAACCTCCAACCTTTCGGTTAAAAGCCAATCGCGCTAGCCAATTGCGCCTCGGAGACAGTCGTGTTCCACTCTCACCACCGTCAGAACATTTCTTCAGAGCTATCAGCCCAAAGAAAAAAAAGCGCCGTACCACCACCGGGTGGGCTCGAAACTCCAACCTTTCGGTTAACAGCCTATCGTGCTAGCCAATTGCGCCACGGAGACAGTCCTGTTCCACTCTCACCACCATCAGAACATATCTTCAAAGCTATCAGAGCGAAGAAAAAAAAGCGCCGCACCACCACCGGGTGGGCTCGAACCTCCAACCTTTCGGTTAACAGCCCATTGCGCTAGCCAATCGTGCCACAGAGACAGTCGTGCTCCACTCTCACCACGAACAGAACATATCTTCAAAGCTATCAGTGCAAAGAAAAAAGCAACACACCATTCCCGGCAGGGCTCAAACCTCCAACCTTTCGGTTAACAGCCGATCGCGCTAGCCAATTACGCCACGGAGACAGTCCTGCTATACTTTCACCACAAGCATAACATATCTTCAAAGTTATCGGCCCAAAGAAAAAAAAGCGCCGCACCAACCCGGGTGGGCTCGAACCTCCAACCTTTCGGTTAACAGCCAATCGCGCTAGCCAATTGCGCCACGAAGACAGTCGTGCTCCACTCTCACCACCATCAGAAACATATCTTCAAAGCTATCAGCTCAGAGAAAAAAAAACGCCACATCACCACTGGGTGGGCTCGAACCTCCAACCTTTCGGTTAACAGCCGATCGCGCTAGCCAATTGCGCCACGGAGACAGTCCTGCTCCACTCTCACCACCATCAGAACACATCTTCAAAGCTATCAGCTCAAAGAAAAAAAGCAACACACCACACTCGGGAGGGTTTGAACCTCCAACCTTTCTGTTAACAGCCGATCGCGCTAGCCAATTGCGCCACGGAGACAGCCGCGCTACACTCTCACCACCGTCAGAACATTTCCTCAGAGCTATCAGCCCAAGGGAAAAAAAAGCGCCGCACCACCACCGGGTGGGCTCGAACCTCCAACCTTTCGGATAACAGCCCATCGCGCTAGCCAATTGCGCCACGGAGACAGTCGTGCTTCACTCTCACCACCATCAGAACATAACTTCAAAGCTATCAGCCTAAAGAAAAAAAGCGCCACATCACCACCAGGTGGGATCGAACCTCCAACCTTTCGGTTAACAGCCGATCGCGCTAGCCAATTGTGCCACGGAGACAGTCCTGCTCCACTCTCACCACCATCAGAACATATCTTCAAAGCTATCAGCCCAAACAAAAAAAACCGCCGCAGCACCACCGCGTGGGCTCGAACCTCCAACCTTTCGGTTAACAGCCGATCGCGCTAGCCAATTGCGCCACGGAGACAGTCCTGCTCCACTCTCACCACCATCAGAACACATCTTCAAAGCTATCAGCTCAAAGAAAAAAAGCAACACACCACACTCGGGAGGGTTTGAACCTCCAACCTTTCTGTTAACAGCCGATCGCGCTAGCCAATTGCGCCACGGAGACAGCCGCGCTACACTCTCACCACCGTCAGAACATTTCCTCAGAGCTATCAGCCCAAGGGAAAAAAAAGCGCCGCACCACCACCGGGTGGGCTCGAACCTCGAACCTTTCGGTTACCAGCTGATCGCGCTAGCCAATTACGCCACGGAGACAGTCCTGCTATACACTCACCACCATCAGAACATATTTTCAAAGCTATCAACTCAAAGAAAAGACAGCGCCACATCACCACCGGGTGGGCTCGAACCTCCAACATTTCGGTTAACAGCCGATCGCGCTAGCCAATTGCGCCACGGAGACAGTCCTGCTCCACTCTCAGCACAATCAGAACATATCTTCAAAGCTATCAACCCAAAGAAAAAAAACCGCCGCAGCACCACCGGGTGGGCTCGAACCTCCAACCTTTCGGTTAACAGCCGATCGTGCTAGCCAATTGCGCCACGGAGACAGTCCTGCTCCACCCTCACCACAATCAGAACATATCTTCAAAGCTATCAGCTCAAAGAAAAAAAAGCAACACACCACTCTCGGGAGGGCTCGAACCTCCAACCTTTCTGTTAACAGCCGATCGCGCTAGCCAATTGCGCCACAGAGACAGTCGCGCTACACTCTCACCACCGCCAGAACATTTCCTCAGAGCTATCAGCCCAAGGGAAAAAAAGCGCCGCACCACTCCCAGGAGGGCTCGAACCTCCAACCTTTCGGTCAACAGCCTATCGCGCTAGCCCATTGCGCCACGAAGACAGTCGTGCTCTCCTATCACCACCATCAGAACATTTCTTCAGAGCTATCAGCCCAAAGAAAAAAAAGCGCCGTACAACCACCGGGTGGGCTCGAAACTCCAACCTTTCGGTTAACAGCCGATCGTGCTAGCCAATTGCGCCACGGAGAGAGTCCTGTTCCACTCTCACCACCATCAGAACATATCTTCAAAGCTATCAGAGCAAAGAAAAAAAAGCGCCGCACCACCACTGGGTGGGCTCGAACCTCCAACCTTTCGGTTAACAGCCCATCGCGCTAGCCAATCGTGCCACAGAGACAGTCGTGCTCCACTCTCACCACGAACAGAACATATCTTCAAAGCTATCAGTGCAAAGAAAAAAGCAACACACCATTCCCGGCAGGGCTCGAACCTCCAACCTTTCGGTTAACAGCCGATCGCGCTAGCCAATTACGCCACGGAGACAGTCCTGCTATACTTTCACCACAAGCATAACATATCTTCAAAGTTATCGGCCCAAAGAAAAAAAAGCGCCGCACCACCCCGGGTGGGCTCGAACCTCCAACCTTTCGGTTAACAGCCGATCGCGCTAGCCAATTGCGCCACGAAGACAGTCGTGCTCCACTCTCACCACCATCAGAAACATATCTTCAAAGCTATCAGCTCATAGAAAAAAAAACGCCACATCACCACCGGGTGGGCTCGAACCTCCAACCTTTCGGTTAACAGCCGATCGCGCTAGCCAATTGCGCCACGGAGACAGTCCTGCTCCACTCTCACCACCATCAGAACACATCTTCAAAGCTATCAGCTCAAAGAAAAAAGCAACACACCACACTCGGGAGGGTTTGAACCTCCAACCTTTCTGTTAACAGCCGATCGCGCTAGCCAATTGCGCCACGGAGACAGCCGCGGTACACTCACACCACCGTCAGAACATTTCCTCAGAGCTATCAGCCCAAGGGAAAAAAAAGCGCCGCACCACCACCGGGTGGGCTCGAACCTCCAACCTTTCGGATAACAGCCCATCGCGCTAGCCAATTGCGCCACGGAGACAGTCGTGCTTCACTCTCACCACCATCAGAACATAACTTCAAAGCTATCAGCCTAAAGAAAAAAAGCGCCACATCACCACCGGGTGGGATCGAACCTCCAACCTTACGGTTAACAGCCGATCGCGCTAGCCAATTGTGCCACGGAGACAGTCCTGCTCCACTCTCACCACCATCAGAACATATCTTCAAAGCTATCAGCCCAAACAAAAAAAAACCGCCGCAGCACCACCGGGTGGGCTCGAACCTCCAACCTTTCGGTTAACAGCCGATCGCGCTAGCCAATTGCGCCACGGAGACAGTCCTGCTCCACTCTCACCACCATCAGACCATATCTTAAAGCTATCAGCGCAAAGAAAAAAGCAACACACCACTCCCGGGAGGGCTCGAACCTCCAACTTTTCGGTCAACAGCCGATCGCGCTAGCCATTTGCGCCACGGAGACAGTCGTGCTCTACTCTCACCACCATCAGAACATTTCCTCAGAGCTATCAGCCCAAAGAAAAAAAAGCGCCGCACCACCACCGGGTGGGCTCGAACCTCCAACCTTTTGGTTAACAGCCCATCGCGCTAGCCAATGGCGCCACGGAGACAGCCGTGCTTCACTATCACCACCATCAGAACATATCTTCAAAGTTATCAGCGCAAAGAAAAAAGCAACACACCACTCCCGGGAGGGCTCGAACCTCCAACCTTTCGGTTAAAAGCCAATCGCGCTAGCCAATTGCGCCTCGGAGACAGTCGTGTTCCACTCTCACCACCGTCAGAACATTTCTTCAGAGCTATCAGCCCAAAGAAAACAAAGCGCCGCACCACCACCGGGTGGGCTCGAACCTCCAGCCTTTCAGTTAACGGCCGAACGCGCTAGCCTATTGCGCCACGGAGACAGTCGTGCTCCACTCTCACCACTATCAGAACATATCTTCAAAACTATTAGCGCAAAGAAAAGAGCAACACACCACTCCCGGGAGGGCTCGAAATTCCAATCTTTCGGTTAACAGCCGATCGCGCTAGCCAATTGCGCCACGGAGACAGTAGTGCAGCACTCCTTTCAGTCAGAACATTTTTTCAGAGCTATCAGCCCAAAGAAAAAGAAAGCGCCGCACCACCACCGGCTGGGCTCGAACCTCCAGCCTTTCGGTTAACGGCCGAACGCGCTAGCCAATTGCGCAACGGAGACAGTCGTGCTCCACTCTCACCAACATCAGAACATATCTTGAAAGCTATCAGCGCAAAGAAAAAAGCAACACACCACTCCCGGGAGGGCTCGAAATTCCAATCTTTCGGTTAACAGCCGGTAGCACTAGCCAATTGCGCCACGGAGACAGTAGTGCAGCACTCCCACCTCCGTCAGGACATTTCTTCAGAGCTATCAGCCCAAAGAATAAGAAGCGCCGCACCACCACCGGGTGGGCTCGAACCTCCAAACTTTAGGTTAACAGCCAGATGCGCTAGCCAATTGCGCCACGGAGACAGTCGTGTTCCACTCTCACCACCGTCAGAACATTTCTTCGGAGCTGTCAGCCCAAAGGAAAAAAAGCGCCGCACCACCACCAGACGAGCTCGAACCTCCAACATATCGGTTAACAGCCGATTGCGCTAGCCAATTGCGCCATTGAGACAGTCGTGCTCTCCTCTTCCCACCATCAAAACATATCCTAAAGCTATCAGCGCAAAGAAAAAAGCAACACACCACTCCCGGGAGGGCTCGAACCTCCAACTTTTCGTTCAACAGCCGATCGCGCTAGCCAATTACGCCACGGAGACAGTCGTGCTCCACTCTCATCACCATCAGAACATTTCCTCAGAGCTATCAGCCCAAAGGAAAAAAAGCGCCGCACAACCACCGGGTGGGCTCGAACCTCCAACCTTTCGGTTAACAGCCCATCGTGCTAGCCAATTGCGCCACGAAGACAGTCGTGCTCCACTCTCACCACCATCAGAAACATATCTTCAAAGCTATCAGCTCAAAGAAAAAAAACGCCACATCACCACCGGGTGGGCTCGAACCTCCAACCTTTCGGTTAACAGCCGATCGCGCTAGCCAATTGCGCCACGGAGACAGTCCTGCTCCACTCTCACCACCATCAGAACACATCTTCAAAGCTATCAGCTCAAAGAAAAAAAGCAACACACCACACTCGGGAGGGTTTGAACTTCCAACCTTTCTGTTAACAGCCGATCGCGCTAGCCAATTGCGCCACGGAGACAGCCGCGCTACACTCTCACCACCGTCAGAACATTTCCTCAGAGCTATCAGCCCAAGGGAAAAAAAAGCGCCGCACCACCACCGGTTGGGCTCGAACCTCCAACCTTTCGGATAACAGCCCATCGCGCTAGCCAATTGCGCCACGGAGACAGTCGTGCTTCACTCTCACCACCATCAGAACATAACTTCAAAGCTATCAGCCTAAAGAAAAAAAGCGCCACATCACCACCAGGTGGGATCGAACCTCCAACCTTTCGGTCAACAGCCTATCGCGCTAGCCCATTGCGCCACGAAGACAGTCGTGCTCTCCTATCACCACCATCAGAACATTTCTTCAGAGCTATCAGCCCAAAGAAAAAAAAGCGCCGTACCACCACCGGGTGGGCTCGAAACTCCAACCTTTCGGTTAAGAGCCGATCGTGCTAGCCAATTGCGCCACGGAGACAGTCCAGTTCCACTCTCACCACCATCAGAACATATCTTCAAAGCTATCAGAGCAAAGAAAAAAAAGCGCCGCACCACCACTGGGTGGGCCCGAACCTCCAACCTTTCGGTTAACAGCCCATCGCGCTAGCCAATCGTGCCACAGAGACAGTCGTGCTCCACTCTCACCACGAACAGAACATATCTTCAAAGCTATCAGTGCAAAGAAAAATGCAACACACCATTCCCGGCAGGGCTCGAACCTCCAACCTTTCGGTTAACAGCCGATCGCGCTAGCCAATTACGCCACGGAGACAGTCCTGCTATACTTTCACCACAAGCATAACATATCTTCAAAGTTATCGGCCCAAAGAAAAAAAAGCGCCGCACCACCCCGGGTGGGCTCGAACCTCCAACCTTTCGGTTAACAGCCGATCGCGCTAGCCAATTGCGCCACGAAGACAGTCGTGCTCCACTCTCACCACCATCAGAAACATATCTTCAAAGCTATCAGCTCAAAGAAAAAAAAACGCCACATCACCACCGGGTGGGCTCGAACCTCCAACCTTTCGGTTAACAGCCGATCGCGCTAGCCAATTGCGCCACGGAGACAGTCCTGCTCCACTCTCACCACCATCAGAACACATCTTCAAAGCTATCAGCTCAAAGGAAAAAAGCAACACACCACACTCGGGAGGGTTTGAACCTCCAACCTTTCTGTTAACAGCCGATCGCGCTAGCCAATTGCGCCACGGAGACAGCCGCGGTACACTCTCACCACCGTCAGAACATTTCCTCAGAGCTATCAGCCCAAGGGAAAAAAAAGCGCCGCACCACCACCGGGTGGGCTCGAACCTCCAACCTTTCGGATAACAGCCCATCGCGCTAGCCAATTGCGCCACGGAGACAGTCGTGCTTCACTCTCACCTCCATCAGAACATAACTTCAAAGCTATCAGCCTAAAGAAAAAAAGCGCCACATCACCACCGGGTGGGATCGAACCTCCAACCTTTCGGTTAACAGCCGATCGCGCTAGCCAATTGTGCCACGGAGACAGTCCTGCTCCGCTCTCACCACCATCAGAACACATCTTCAAAGCTATCAGCCCAAACAAAAAAAAAACCGCCGCAGCACCACCGGGTGGGCTCGAACCTCCAACCTTTCGGTTAACAGCCGATCGCGCTAGCCAATTGCGCCACGGAGACAGTCCTGCTCCACTCTCACCACCATCAGAACATATCTTAAAGCTATCAGCGCAAAGAAAAAAGCAACACACCACTCCCGGGAGGGCTCGAACCTCCAACTTTTCGGTCAACAGCCGATCGCGCTAGCCATTTGCGCCACGGAGACAGTCGTGCTCTACTCTCACCACCATCAGAACATTTCCTCAGAGCTATCAGCCCAAAGGAAAAAAAGCGCCGCACCACCACCGGGTGGGCTCGAACCTCCAACCTTTTGGTTAACAGCCCATCGCGCTAGCCAATGGCGCCACGGAGACAGCCGTGCTTCACTATCACCACCATCAGAACATATCTTCAAAGTTATCAGCGCAAAGAAAAAAGCAACACACCACTCCCGGGAGGGCTCGAACCTCCAACCTTTCGGTTAAAAGCCAATCGCGCTAGCCAATTGCGCCTCGGAGACAGTCGTGTTCCACTCTCACCACCGTCAGAACATTTCTTCAGAGCTATCAGCCCAAAGAAAACAAAGCGCCGCACCACCACCGGGTGGGCTCGAACCTCCAGCCTTTCAGTTAACGGCCGAACGCGCTAGCCTATTGCGCCACGGAGACAGTCGTGCTCCACTCTCACCACTATCAGAACATATCTTCAAAACTATCAGCGCAAAGAAAAGAGCAACACACCACTCCCGGGAGGGCTCGAAATTCCAATCTTTCGGTTAACAGCCGATCGCGCTAGCCAATTGCGCCACGGAGACAGTAGTGCAGCACTCCTTTCAGTCAGAACATTTTTTCAGAGCTATCAGCCCAAAGAAAAAGAAAGCGCCGCACCACCACCGGCTGGGCTCGAACCTCCAGCCTTTCGGTTAACGGCCGAACGCGCTAGCCAATTGCGCCACGGAGACCGTCGTGCTCCACTCTCACCAACATCAGAACATATCTTGAGAGCTATCAGCGCAAAGAAAAAAGCAACACACCACTCCCGGGAGGGCTCGAAATTCCAATCTTTCGGTTAACAGCCGGTAGCACTAGCCAATTGCGCCACGGAGACAGTAGTGCAGCACTCCCACCTCCGTCAGGACATTTCTTCAGAGCTATCAGCCCAAAAAATAAGAAGCGCCGCACCACCACCGGGTGGGCTCGAACCTCCAAACTTTAGGTTAACAGCCAGATGCGCTAGCCAATTGCGCCACGGAGACAGTCGTGTTCCACTCTCACCACCGTCAGAACATTTCTTCGGAGCTGTCAGCCCAAAGGAAAAAAAGCGCCGCACCACCACCAGACGAGCTCGAACCTCCAACATATCGGTTAACAGCCGATTGCGCTAGCCAATTGCGCCATTGAGACAGTCGTGCTCTCCTCTTCCCACCATCAAAACATATCCTAAAGCTATCAGCGCAAAGAAAAAAGCAACACACCACTCCCGGGAGGGCTCGAACCTCCAACTTTTCGTTCAACAGCCGATCGCGCTAGCCAATTACGCCACGGAGACAGTCGTGCTCCACTCTCATCACCATCAGAACATTTCCTCAGAGCTATCAGCCCAAAGGAAAAAAAGCGCCGCACAACCACCGGGTGGGCTCGAACCTCCAACCTTTCGGTTAACAGCCCATCGTGCTAGCCAATTGCGCCACGAAGACAGTCGTGCTCCACTCTCACCACCATCAGAAACATATCTTCAAAGCTATCAGCTCAAAGAAAAAAAAACGCCACATCACCACCGGGTGGGCTCGAACCTCCAACCTTTCGGTTAACAGCCAATCGCGCTAGCCAATTGCGCCACGGAGACAGTCCTGCTCCACTCTCACCACCATCAGAACACATCTTCAAAGCTATCAGCTCAAAGAAAAAAAGCAACACACCACACTCGGGAGGGTTTGAGCCTCCAACCTTTCTGTTAACAGCCGATCGCGCTAGCCAATTGCGCCACGGAGACAGCCGCGCTACACTCTCACCACCGTCAGAACATTTCCTCAGAGCTATCAGCCCAAGGGAAAAAAAAGCGCCGCACCACCACCGGTTGCGCTCGAACCTCCAACCTTTCGGATAACAGCCCATCGCGCTAGCCAATTGCGCCACGGAGACAGTCGTGCTTCACTCTCACCACCATCAGAACATAACTTCAAAGCTATCAGCCTAAAGAAAAAAAGCGCCACATCACCACCAGGTGGGATCGAACCTCCAACCTTTCGGTCAACAGCCTATCGCGCTACCCCATTGCGCCACGAAGACAGTCGTGCTCTCCTATCACCACCATCAGAACATTTCTTCAGAGCTATCAGCCCAAAGAAAAAAAAGCGCCGTACCACCACCGGGTGGGCTCGAAACTCCAACCTTTCGGTTAAGAGCCGATCGTGCTAGCCAATTGCGCCACGGAGACAGTCCTGTTCCACTCTCACCACCATCAGAACATATCTTCAAAGCTATCAGAGCAAAGAAAAAAAAGCGCCGCACCACCACTGGGTGGGCCCGAACCTCCAACCTTTCGGTTAACAGCCCATCGCGCTAGCCAATCGTGCCACAGGGACAGTCGTGCTCCACTCTCACCACGAACAGAACATATCTTCAAAGCTATCAGTGCAAAGAAAAATGCAACACACCATTCCCGGCAGGGCTCGAACCTCCAACCTTTCGGTTAACAGCCGATCGCGCTAGCCAATTACGCCACGGAGACAGTCCTGCTATACTTTCACCACAAGCATAACATATCTTCAAAGTTATCGGCCCAAAGAAAAAAAAGCGCCGCACCACCCCGGGTGGGCTCGAACCTCCAACCTTTCGGTTAACAGCCGATCGCCCTAGCCAATTGCGCCACGAAGACAGTCGTGCTCCACTCTCACCACCATCAGAAACATATCTTCAAAGCTATCAGCTCAAAGAAAAAAAAACGCCACATCACCACCGGGTGGGCTCGAACCTCCAACCATTCGGTTAACAGCCGATCGCGCTAGCCAATTGCGCCACGGAGACAGTCCTGCTCCACTCTCACCACCATCAGAACACATCTTCAAAGCTATCAGCTCAAAGAAAAAAAGCAACACACCACACTCGGGAGGGTTTGAACCTCCAACCTTTCTGTTAACAGCCGATCGCGCTAGCCAATTGCGCCACGGAGACAGCCGCGGTACACTCTCACCACCGTCAGAACATTTCCTCAGAGCTATCAGCCCAAGGGAAAAAAAAGCGCCGCACCACCACCGGGTGGGCTCGAACCTCCAACCTTTCGGATAACAGCCCATCGCGCTAGCCAATTGCGCCACGGAGACAGTCGTGCTTCACTCTCACCACCATCAGAACATAACTTCAAAGCTATCAGCCTAAAGAAAAAAAGCGCCACATCACCACCGGGTGGGATCGAACCTCCAACCTTTCGGTTAACAGCCGATCGCGCTAGCCAATTGTGCCACGGAGACAGTCCTGCTCCGCTCTCACCACCATCAGAACACATCTTCAAAGCTATCAGCCCAAACAAAAAAAAACCGCCGCAGCACCACCGGGTGGGCTCGAACCTCCAACCTTTCGGTTAACAGCCGATTGCGCTAGCCAATGGCGCCACGGAGACAGTCCTGCTCCACTCTCACCACCATCAGAACATATCTTAAAGCTATCAGCGCAAAGAAAAAAGCAACACACCACTCCCGGGAGGGCTCGAACCTCCAACTTTTCGGTCAACAGCCGATCGTGCTAGCCATTTGCGCCACGGAGACAGTCGTGCTCCACTCTCACCACCATCAGAACATTTCCTCAGAGCTATCAGCCCAAAGGAAAAAAAGCGCCGCACCACCACCGGGTGGGCTCGAACCTCCAACCTTTGGTTAACAGCCCATCGCGCTAGCCAATGGCGCCACGGAGACAGCCGTGCTTCACTATCACCACCATCAGAACATATCTTCAAAGTTATCAGCGCAAAGAAAAAAGCAACACACCACTCCCGGGAGGGCTCGAACCTCCAACCTTTCGGTTAAAAGCCAATCGCGCTAGCCAATTGCGCCTCGGAGACAGTCGTGTTCCACTCTCACCACCGTCAGAACATTTCTTCAGAGCTATCAGCCCAAAGAAAACAAAGCGCCGCACCACCACCGGGTGGGCTCGAACCTCCAGCCTTTCAGTTAACGGCCGAACGCGCTAGCCTATTGCGCCACGGAGACAGTCGTGCTCCACTCTCACCACTATCAGAACATATCTTCAAAACTATCAGCGCAAAGAAAAGAGCAACACACCACTCCCGGGAGGGCTCGAAATTCCAATCTTTCGGTTAACAGCCGATCGCGCTAGCCAATTGCGCCACGGAGACAGTAGTGCAGCACTCCTTTCAGTCAGAACATTTTTTCAGAGCTATCAGCCCAAAGAAAAAGAAAGCGCCGCACCACCACCGGCTGGGCTCGAACCTCCAGCCTTTCGGTTAACGGCCGAACGCGCTAGCCAATTGCGCCACGGAGACAGTCGTGCTCCACTCTCACCAACATCAGAACATATCTTGAAAGCTATCAGCGCAAAGAAAAAAGCAACACACCACTCCCGGGAGGGCTCGAAATTCCAATCTTTCGGTTAACAGCCGGTAGCACTAGCCAATTGCGCCACGGAGACAGTAGTGCAGCACTCCCACCTCCGTCAGGACATTTCTTCAGAGCTATCAGCCCAAAGAATAAGAAGCGCCGCACCACCACCGGGTGGGCTCGAACCTCCAAACTTTAGGTTAACAGCCAGATGCGCTAGCCAATTGCGCCACGGAGACAGTCGTGTTCCACTCTCACCACCGTCTGAACATTTCTTCGGAGCTGTCAGCCCAAAGGAAAAAAAGCGCCGCACCACCACCAGACGAGCTCGAACCTCCAACATATCGGTTAACAGCCGATAGCGCTAGCCAATTGCGCCATTGAGACAGTCGTGCTCTCCTCTTCCCACCATCAAAACATATCCTAAAGCTATCAGCGCAAAGAAAAAAGCAACACACCACTCCCGGGAGGGCTCGAACCTCCAACTTTTCGTTCAACAGCCGATCGCGCTAGCCAATTACGCCACGGAGACAGTCGTGCTCCACTCTCATCACCATCAGAACATTTCCTCAGAGCTATCAGCCCAAAGGAAAAAAAGCACCGCACAACCACCGGGTGGGCTCGAACCTCCAACCTTTCGGTTAACAGCCCATCCTGCTAGCCAATGGCGCCACGGAGACAGTCGTGCTTCACTATCACCACCATCAGAACATAACTTCAAAGTTATCAGCCCAAAGAAAAAAGCAACACACCACTCCCGGGAGGGCTCGAACCTCCAACCTTTCGGTTAACAGCCGATCGCGCTAGCCAATTAGGCCACGGAGACACCCCTGCTATACTCTCACCACACGCATAACATATCTTCAAAGCTATCGGCCCAAAGAAAAAAAAGCGCCGCACCACCCCGGGTGGGCTCGAACCTCGAACCTTTCGGTTACCAGCTGATCGCGCTAGCCAATTACGCCACGGAGACAGTCCTGCTATACACTCACCACCATCAGAACATATCTTCAAAGCTATCAACCCAAAGAAAAAAAAGCGCCACATCACCACCGGGTGGGCTCGAACCTCCTACCTTTCGGTTAACAGCCGATCGCGCTAGCCAATTGCGCCACGGAGACAGTCCTGCTCCACTCTCAGCACAATCAGAACATATCTTCCAAGCTATCAACCCAAAGAAAAAAAACCGCCGCAGCACCACCGGGTGGGCTCGAACCTCCAACCTTTCGGTTAACAGCCGATCGCGCTAGCCAATTGCGCCACGGAAACAGTCCTGCTCCACCCTCACCACCATCAGAACATATCTTCAAAGCTATCAGCTCAAAGAAAAAAAGCAACACACCACTCTCGGGAGGGCTCGAACCTCCAACCTTTCTGTTAACAGCCGATCGCGCTAGCCAATTGCGCCACGGAGACAGTCGCGCTACACTCTCACCACCGTCAGAACATTTCCTCAGAGCTATCAGCCCAAGGGAAAAAAGCGCCGCACCACCACAGGGTGGGCTCGAACCTCAAACCTTTCGGTTAACAGCCCATCGCGCTAGCCAATTGCGCCTCGGAGACAGTCGTGGTCACACTCACCACCATCAGAACATATCTTCAAAGCTATCAGCGCAAAGAAAAAAGCAACACACCACTCCCGGGAGGGCTCGAACCTCCAACCTTTCGGTCAACAGCCTATCGCGCTAGCCCATTGCGCCACGGAGACAGTCGTGCTCTCCTATCACCACCATCAGAACATTTCTTCAGAGCTATAAGCCCAAAGAAAAAAAAGCGCCGTACCACCACCGGGTGGGCTCGAAACTCCAACCTTTCGGTTAACAGCCGATCGTGCTAGCCAATTGCGCCACGGAGACAGTCCTGCTCCACTCTCACCACCATCAGAACATATCTTCAAAGCTATCAGAGCAAAGAAATAAAAGCGCCGCACCACCACTGGGTGGGCTCGAACCTCCAACCTTTCGGTTAACAGCCCATCGCGCTAGCCAATCGTGCCACCGAGACAGTCGTGCTCCACTCTCACCATGAACAGAACATATCTTCAAAGCTATCAGTGCAAACAAAAAAGCAACACACCACTCCCGGGAGGGCTCGAACCTCCAACCTTTCGGTTAACAGCCGATCGCGCTAGCCAATTACGCCACGGAGACAGTCCTGCTATACTTTCACCACCATCAGAACATATCTTCAAAGTTATCGGCCCAAAGAAAAAAGCAACACACCACTCCCGGGAGGACTCGAACCTCCAACCTTTCGGTTAAAAGCCAATCGCGCTAGCCAATTGCGCCTCGGAGACAGTCGTGTTCCACTCTCACCACCGTCAGAACATTTCTTCAGAGCTATCAGCCCAAAGAAAACAAAGCGCCGCACCACCACCGGGTGGGCTCGAACCTCCAGCCTTTCAGTTAACGGCCGAACGCGCTAGCCTCTTGCGCCACGGAGACAGTCGTGCTCCACTCTCACCACTATCAGAACATATCTTCAAAACTATCAGCGCAAAGAAAAGAGCAACACACCACTCCCGGGAGGGCTCGAAATTCCAATCTTTCGGTTAACAGCCGATCGCGCTAGCCAATTGCGCCACGGAGACAGTAGTGCAGCACTCCTTTCTGTCAGAACATTTTTTCAGAGCTATCAGCCCAAAGAAAAAGAAAGCGCCGCACCACTACCGGGTGGGCTCGAACCTCCAGCCTTTCGGTTAACGGCCGAACGCGCTAGCCAATTGCGCCAAGGAGACAGTCGTGCTCCACTCTCGCCAACATCAGAACATATCTTCAAAGCTATCAGCGCAAAGAAAAAAGCAACACACCACTCCCGGGAGGGCTCAAAATTCCAATCTTTCGGTTAACAGCCGGTAGCACTAGCCAATTGCGCCGCGGAGACAGTAGTGCAGCACTCCCACCTCCGTCAGGACATTTCTTCAGTGCTATCAGCCCAAAGAATAAGAAGCGCCGCACCACCACCGGGTGGGCTTGAACCTCCAAACTTTAGGTTAACAGCCAGATGCGCTAGCCAATTGCGCCACGGAGACAGTCGTGTTCCACTCTCACCACCGTCAGAACATTTCTTCGGAGCTGTCAGCCCAAAGGAAAAAAAGCGCCGCACCACCACCAGACGAGCTCGAACCTGCAACATATCGGTTAACAGCCGATTGCGCTAGCCAATTGCGCCACGGAGACAGTCGTGCTCTCCTCTTCCCACCATCAAAACATATCCTAAAGCTATCAGCGCAAAGAAAAAAGCAACACACCACTCCCGGGAGGGCTCGAACCTCCAACGTTTCGTTCAACAGCCGATCGCGCTAGCCAATTACGCCACGGAGACAGTCGTGCTCCACTCTCACCACCATCAGAACATTTCCTCAGAGCTATCAGCCCAAAGGAAAAAAAGCGCCGCACAACCACCGGGTGGGCTCGAACCTCCAACCTTTCGGTTAACAGCCCATCGTGCTAGCCAATGGCGCCACGGAGACAGTCGTGCTCCACTATCACCACCATCAGAACATAACTTCAAAGTTATCAGCCCAAAGAAAAAAGTAACACACCACTCCCGGGAGGGCTCGAACCTCCAACCTTTCGGCTAACAGCCGATCGCGCTAGCCAATTAGGCCACGGAGACACCCCTGCTATACTCTCACCACACGCATAACATATCTTCAAAGCTATCGGCCCAAAGAAAAAAAAGCGCCGCACCACCCCGGGTGGGCTCGAACCTCGAACCTTTCGGTTACCAGCTGATCGCGCTAGCCAATTACGCCACGGAGACAGTCCTGCTATACACTCACCACCATCAGAACATATCTTCAAAGCTATCAACCCAAAGAAAAAAAAGTGCCACATCACCACCGGGTGGGCTCGAACCTCCAACCTTTCGGTTAACAGCCGATCGCGCTAGCCAATTGCGCCACGGAGACAGTCCTGCTCCAATCTCAGCACAATCAGAACATATCTTCAAAGCTATCAACCCAAAGAAAAAAAACCGCCACAGCACCACCGGGTGGGCTCGAACCTCCAACCTTTCGGTTAACAGCCGATCGCGCTAGCCAATTGCGCCACGGAGACAGTCCTGCTCCACCCTCACCACCATCAGAACATATCTTCAAAGCTATCAGCTCAAAGAAAAAAAGCAACACACCACTCTCGGGAGGGCTCGAACCTCCAACCTTTCTGTTAACAGCCGATCGCGCTAGCCAATTGCGCCACGGAGACAGTCGCGCTGCACTCTCACCACCGTCAGAACATTTCCTCAGAGCTATCAGCCCAAGGGAAAAAAGCGCCGCACCACCACAGGGTGGGCTCGAACCTCAAACCTTTCGGTTAACAGCCCATCGCGCTAGCCAATTGCGCCTCGGAGACAGTCGTGGTCACACTCACCACCATCAGAACATATCTTCAAAGCTATCAGCGCAAAGAAAAAAGCAACACACCACTCCCGGGAGGGCTCGAACCTCCAACCTTTCGGTCAACAGCCTATCGCGCTAGCCCATTGCGCCACGGAGACAGTCGTGCTCTCCTATCACCACCATCAGAACATTTCTTCAGAGCTATCAGCCCAAAGAGAAAAAAGCGCCGCACCACCACCGGGTGGGCTCGAACCTCCAAAATTTCGGGTAATAGCCGATCGCGCTGGCCAATTGCGCCACGGAGACAGTCGTGCTTCACTCTCACCACCATCAGAACATATCTTCAAAGCTATCAGCCCGAAGAAAAAAAAGCAACACACCACTCCCGGGAGGGCTCGAACCTCCAACTTTTCGGTTAAAAGCCAATCGCGCTAGCCAATTGCGCCACGGAGACAGTAGTGCAGCACTCCCACCTCCGTCAGAACATTTCTTCAGAGCTATCAGCCCAAAGAAAAAAAAGCGCCGTACCACCACCGGGTGGGCTCGAAGCTCCAACCTTTCGGTTAACAGCCGATCGTGCTAGCCAATTGCGCCACGGAGACAGTCCTGCTCCACTCTCACCACCATCAGAACATATCTTCAAAGCTATCAGAGCAAAGAAAAAAAGCGCCGCACCACCACTGGGTGGGCTCGAACCTCCAACCTTTCGGTTAACAGCCCATCGCGCTAGCCAATCGTGCCACAGAGACAGTCGTGCTCCACTCTCACCACGAACAGAACATATCTTCAAAGCTATCAGTGCAAAGAAAAAAGCAACACACCACTCCCGGGAGGGCTCGAACCTCCAACCTTTCGGTTAAAAGCCAATCGCGCAACCAATTGCGCCTCGGAGACAGTCGTGTTCCACTCTCACCACCGTCAGAACATTTCTTCAGAGCTATCAGCCCAAAGAAAACAAAGCGCCGCACCACCACCGGGTGGGCTCGAACATCCAGCCTTTCAGTTAACGGCCTATCGCGCTAGCCCATCGCGCCACGGAGACAGTCGTGCTCTCCTATCACCACCATCAGAACATTTTTTCAGAGCTAACAGCGCAAAGAAAAAAGCGCCACATCACCACCGGGTGGGATCGAACTTCCAACCTTTCGGTTAACAGCCGATCGCGCTAGCCAATTGCGCCACGGAGACAGTCCTGCTCCACCCTCACCACCATCAGAACATATCTTCAAAGCTATCAGCCCGAAGAAAAAAAAGCAACACACCACTCCCGGGAGGGCTCGAACCTCCAACTTTTCGGTTAAAAGCCAATCGCGCTAGCCAATTGCGCCACGGAGACAGTAGTGCAGCACTCCCACCTCCGTCAGAACATTTCTTCAGAGCTATCAGCCCAAAGAAAAAAAAGCGCCGTACCACCACCGGGTGGGCTCGAAACTCCAACCTTTCGGTGAACAGCCGATCGTGCTAGCCAATTGCGCCACGGAGACAGTCCTGCTCCACTCTCACCACCATCAGAACATATCTTCAAAGCTATCAGAGCAAAGAAAAAAAGCGCCGCACCACCACTGGGTGGGCTCGAACCTCCAACCTTTCGGTTAACAGACCATCGCGCTAGCCAATCGTGCCACAAAGACAGTCGTGCTCCACTCTCACCACGAACAGAACATATCTTCAAAGCTATCAGTGCAAAGAAAAAAGCAACACACCACTCCCGGGAGGGCTCGAACCTCCAACCTTTCGGTTAACAGCCGATCGCGCTAGCCAATTACGCCACGGAGACAGTCCTGCTATACTTTCACCACCATCAGAACATATCTTCAAAGTTATCGGCCCAAAGAAAAAAAAGCGCCGCACAACCGCGGGTGGGCTCGAACCTTCAACCTTTCGGTTAACAGCCGATCGCGCTAGCCAATTGCGCCACGAAGACAGTCGTGCTCCACTCTCACCACCATCAGAAAATATCTTCAAAGCTATCAGCTCAAAGAAAAAAAAGCGCCACATCACCACCGGGTGGGCTCGAACCTCCAACCTTTCGGTTAACAGCCGATCGCGCTAGCCAATTGCGCCACGGAGACAGACCTGCTCCACTCTCACCACCATCAGAACATATCTTAAAGCTATCAGCGCAAAGAAAAAAGCAACGCACCACTCCCGGGAGGGCTCGAACCTCCAACTTTTCGGTCAACAGCCGATCGCGCTAGCCAATTGCGCCACGGAGACAGTCGTGCTCCACTCTCACCACCATCAGAACATTTCCTCTGAGCTATCAGCCCAAAGGAAAAAAAGCGCCGCACCACCACCGGGTGGGCTCGAACCTCCAACCTTTTGGTTAACAGCCCATCGCGCTAGCCAATGGCGCCACGGAGACAGTCGTGCTTCACTATCACCACCATCAGAACAGATTTTCAAAGTTATCAGCGCAAAGAAAAAAGAAACACACCACTCCCGGGAGGGCTCGAACCTTCAACCTTTCGGTTAAAAGCCAATCGCGCTAGCCAATTGCGCCTCGGAGACAGTCGTGTTCCACTCTCACCACCGTCAGAACATTTCTTCAGAGCTATCAGCCCAAAGAAAAAAAGCAACACACCACTCTCGGGAGGGCTCCAACCTCCAACCTTTCTGTTAACAGCCGATCGCGCTAGCCAATTGCGCCACGGAGACAGTCGCGCTACCCTCTCACCACCGTCAGAACATTTCCTCAGAGCTATCAGCCTAAGGGAAAAAAAGCGCCGCACCACCACAGGGTGGGCTCGAACCTCAAACCTTTCGGATAACAGCCCATCGCGCTAGCCAATTGCGCCTCGGAGACAGTCGTGGTCACACTCACCACCATCAGAACATATCTTCAAAACTATCAGCGCAAAGAAAAAAGCAACACTCCACTCCCGGGAGGGCTCGAACCTCCAACCTTTCGGTCAACAGCCTATCGCGCTAGCCCATTGCGCCACGGAGACAGTCGTGCTCTCCTATCACCACCATCAGAACATTTTTTCATTGCTAACAGCCCAAAGAAAAAAAAAGCGCCGCACCACCACCGGGTGGGCTCGAACCTCCAAAATTTCGGGTAATAGCCGATCGCGCTGGCCAATTGCGCCACGGAGACAGTCGTGCTTCACTCTCACCACCATCAGAACATATCTTGAAAGCTATCAGCCCGAAGAAAAAAAAGCAACACACCACTCCCGGGAGGGCTCGAACCTCCAACTTTTCGGTTAAAAGCCAATCGCGCTAGCCAATTGCGCCATGGAGACAGTAGTGCAGCACTCCGAGCTCCGTCAGAACATTTCTTCAGAGCTATCAGCCCAAAGAAAAAAAAGCGCCGTACCACCGCCGGGTGGGCTCGAAACTCCAACCTTTCGGTTAACAGCCGATCGTGCTAGCCAATTGCGCCACGGAGACAGTCCTGCTCCACTCTCACCACCATCAGAACATATCTTCAAAGCTATCAGATCAAAGAAAAAAAGCGCCGCACCACCACTGGGTGGGCTCGAACCTCCAACCTTTCGGTTAACAGCCCATCGCGCTAGCCAATCGTGCCACAGAGACAGTCGTGCTCCACTCTCACCTCGAACAGAACATATCTTCAAAGCTATCAGTGCAAAGAAAAAAGCAACACACCACTCCCGGGAGGGCTCGAACCTCCAACCTTTCGGTCAACAGCCTATCGCGCTAGCCTATTGCGCCAAGGAGACAGTCGTGCTCTCCTATCACCACCATCAGAACATTTCTTCAGAGCTATCAGCCCAAAAAAAAGCGCCGCACCACCACCGGGTGGGCTCGAACCTCCAAAATTTCGGGTAATAGCCGATCGCGCTGGCCAATTGCGCCAAGGAGACAGTCGTGCTTCACTCTCACCACCATCAGAACATATCTTCAAAGCTATCAGCCCGAAGAAAAAAAAGCAACACACCACTCCCGGGAGGGCTCGAACCTCCAACTTTTCGGTTAAAAGCCAATCGCGCTAGCCAATTGCGCCACGGAGACAGTAGTGCAGCACTCCCACCTCCGTCAGAACATTTCTTCAGAGCTATCAGCCCAAAGGAAAAAAAGCGCCGCAAAACCACCGGGTGGGCTCGAACCTCCAACTTTTCGGTCAACAGCCGATCGCGCTAGACAATTGCGCCACGGAGACAGTCGTGCTCCACTCTCACCACCATCAGAACATTTCCTCAGAGCTATCAGCCCAAAGGAAAAAAAGCGCCGCACCACCACCGGGTGGGCTCGAACCTCCAACCTTTTGGTTAACAGCCCATCGCGCTAGCCAATGGCGCCACGGAGACAGTCGTGCTTCACTATCACCACCATCAGAACATATTTTCAAAGTTATCAGCGCAACGAAAAAAGAAACACACCACTCCCGGGAGGGCTCCAACCTCCAACCTTTCGGTTAAAAGCCAATCGCGCTAGCCAATTGCGCCTCGGAGACAGTCGTGTTCCACTCTCATTACCGTCAGAACATTTCTTCAGAGCTATCAGCCCAAAGAAAACAAAGCGCCGCACCACCACCTGGTGGGCTCGAACATCCAGCCTTTCAGTTAACGGCCGAACGCGCTAGCCAATTGCGCCACGGAGACAGTCATGCTCCACTCTCACCACTATCAGAACATATTTTCAAAACTATCAGCGCAAAGAAAAAAGCGCCACATCACCACCGGGTGGGATCGAACTTCCAACCTTTCCGTTAACAGCCGATCGCGCTAGCAAATTGCGCCACGGAGACAGTCGCGCTACACTCTCACCACCATCAGAACATATCTTAAAGCTATCAGCGCAAAGAAAAAAGCAACACACCACTCCCGGGAGGGCTCGAACCTCCAACTTTTCGGTCAACAGCCGATCGCGCTAGCCAATTGCGCCACGGAGACAGTCGTGCTCCACTCTCACCACCATCAGAACATTTCCTCAAAGCTATCAGCCCAAAGGAAAAAAAGCGCCGCACCACCACCTGGTGGGCTCGAACCTCCAACCTTTTGGTTAACAGCCCATCGCGCTAGCCAATGGCGCCACGGAGACAGTCGTGCTTCACTATCACCACCATCAGAACATATTTTCAAAGTTATCAGCGCAAAGAAAAAAGAAACACACCACTCCCGGGAGGGCTCGAACCTCCAACCTTTCGGTTAAAAGCCACTCGCGCTAGCCAATTGCGCCTCGGAGACAGTCGTGTTCCACTCTCACCACCGTCAGAACATTTCTTCAGAGCTATCAGCCCAAAGAAAACAAAGCGCCGCACCACCACCTGGTGGGCTCGAACATCCAGCCTTTCAGTTAACGGCCGAACGCGCTAGCCAATTGCGCCACGGAGACAGTCCTGCTCCACCCTCACCACCATCAAAACATATCTTCAAAGCTATCAGCTCAAAGCAAAAAAGCAAGACACCACTCTCGGGAGGGCTCGAACCTCCAACCTTTCTGTTAACAGCCGATCGCGCTAGCCAATTGCGCCACGGAGACAGTCGCGCTACACTCTCACCACCGTCAGAACATTTCCTCAGAGCTATCAGCCCAAGGGAAAAAAAGCGCCGCACCACCACAGGGTGGGCTCAAACCTCCAACCTTTCGGTTAACAGCCCATCGCGCTAGCCAATTGCGCCTCGGAGACAGTCGTGGTCACACTCACCACCATCAGAACATATCTTCAAAGCTATCAGCGCAAAGAAAAAAGCAACACTCCACTCCCGGGAGGGCTCGAACCTCCAACCTTTCGGTCAACAGCCTATCGCGCTAGTCCATAGCGCCACGGAGACAGTCGTGCTCTCCTATCACCACCATCAGAACATTTTTTCAGAGCTAACAGCCCAAAGAAAAAAAAGCGCCGCACCACCACCGGGTGGGCTCGAACCTCCAAAATTTCGGGTAATAGCCGATCGCGCTGGCCAATTGCGCCACGGAGACAGTCGTGCTTCACTCTCACCACCATCAGAACATATCTTCAAAGCTATCAGCCCGAAGAAAAAAAAGCAACACACCACTCCCGGGAGGGCTCGAACCTCCAACTTTTCGGTTAAAAGCCAATCGCGCTAGCCAATTGCGCCACGGAGACAGTAGTGCAGCACTCCCACCTCAGAGCTATCAGCCCAAAGAAAAAAAAGCGCCGCACCACCACCGGGTGGGCTCGAAACTCCAACCTTTCGGTTAAGAGCCGATCGTGCTAGCCAATGGCGCCACGGAGACAGTCCTGCTCCACTATCACCACCATCAGAACATATCTTCAAAGCTATCAGAGCAAAGAAAAAAAAGCGCCGCACCACCACTGGGTGGACTCGAACCTCCAACCTTTCGGTTAACAGCCCATCGCGCTTGCCAATTGTGCCACGGAGACAGTCGTGCTCCACTTTCACCACCAACAGAACATATCTTCAAAGCTATCAGCGCAAAGAAAAAAGCAACACACCACTCCCGGGAGGGCTTGACCCTCCAACCTTTCGGTTAACAGCCGATCGCGCTAGCCAATTAGGCCACGGAGACAGTCCTGCTATACTTTCACCACAAGCATAACATAACTTCAAAGCTATCAGCCTAACGAAAAAAAAGCGCTACATCACCACCGGGTGGGATCGAACCTCCAACCTTTCGGTTAACAGCCGATCGCGCTAGCCAATTGCGCCACGGAGACAGTGCTGCTCCACCCTCACCACCATCAGAACATATCTTCAAAGCTATCAGCTCAAAGAAAAAAAGCAACACACCACTCTCGGGAGGGCTCGAACCTCCAACCTTTCCGTTAACAGCCGATCGCGCTAGCCAATTGCGCCACGGAGACAGTCGCGCTACACTCTCACCACCGTCAGAACATTTCCTGAGAGCTATCAGCCCAAGGGAAATAAAGCGCCGCACCACCACAGGGTGGGCTCGAACCTCAAACCTTTCGGTTAACAGCCCATCGCGCTAGCCAATTGCGCCTCGGAGACAGTCGTGGTCACACTCACCACCGTCAGAATATTTCCTCAGAGCTATCAGCCCAAGAGAAAAAAAGTGCCGCAACACCACCGGGTGGGCTTGAACATCCAATCTTTCGGTTAAGAGCCCATCGCGCTAGCCAATTGCGCCACGGAGACAGTCGTGCTTCACTCTCACCACCATCAGATTATATCTTCAAAGCTATCAACGCAAAGAAAAAAGCAACACACCACTCCTGGGAGGGCTCGAACCTCCTACCTTTCGGTTAAAAGCCAATCGCGCTAGCCAATTGCGCCACGGAGACAGTCCTGCTATACTCTCACCACAAGCATAACATATCTTCAAAGTTATCGGCCCAAAGCAAAAAAAGCGCCGCACCACCCCGGGTGGGCTCGAAACTCCAACCTTTCGGTTAACAGCCGATCGTGCTAGCCAATGACGCCACGGAGACAGTCCTGCTCCACTATCACCACCATCAGAACATATCTTCAAAGCTATCAGAGCAAAGAAAAAAAAGCGCCGCACCACCACTGGGTGGGCTCGAACCTCCAACCTTTCGGTTAACAGCCCATCGCGCTTGCCAATTGTGCCACGGAGACAGTCGTGCTCCACTCTCACCACCAACAGAACATATCTTCAAAGCTATCAGCGCAAAGAAAAAAGCAACACACCACTCCCGGGAGGGCTTGACCCTCCAACCTTTCGGTTAACAGCCGATCGCGCTAGCCAAATAGGCCACGGAGACAGTCCTGCTATACTCTCACCACAAGCATAACATATCTTCAAAGTTATCGGCCCAAAGCAAAAAAAGCGCCGCACCACCCCGGGTGGGCTCAAACCTCCAACCTTTCGGTTAACAGCCGATCGCGCTGGCCAATTGCGCCACGGAGACAGTAGTGCAGCACTCCCACCTCCGTCAGAACATTTCTTCAGAGCTATCAGCCCAAAGAAAAAAAAGCGCCGCACCACCACCGGGTGGGCTCGAAACTCCAACCTTTCGGTTAACAGCCGATCGTGCTAGCCAAGTGCGCCACGGAGACAGTCGTGCTCCACTCTCACCACCATCAGAACATATCTTCAAAGCTAGCAGCCCGAAGAAAAAAAAGCAACACACCACTCCCGGGAGGGCTCGAACCTCTAACCTTTCGGTCAACAGCCTATAGCGCTAGCCCATTGCGCCACGGAGACAGTCGTGCTCGACTCTCACCACCATCAGAACATTTCTTCAGAGCTATCAGCCCAAAGAAAAAAAAGCGCCGCACCACCACCGGGTGGGCTCAAACCTCCAAAATTTTGGTTAATAGCCGATCGCGCTGGCCAATTGCGCCACGGAGACAGTCGTGCTCTACTCTCACCACCATCAGAACATATCTTCAAAGCTGGCAGCCCGAAAAAAAAAGCAACACACCACTCTCGGGAGGGCTCGAATCGCCAACGTTTCTGTTAAAAGCCGATAGCGCTAGCCAATGGCGCCACGGAGACAGTCAAGCTACACTCTCACCACCGTCAGAACATTTCCACAGAACTATCAGCCCAAGAGAAAAAAAGCGCCGCACCACCACCGGGTGGGCTCGAACATCCAACCTTTCGGTTAACAGCCCATCGCGCTAGCCAATTGCGCCACGGAGACAGTCGTTCTTCACTCTCAGCACCATCAGGTTATATCTTCAAAGCTATCAGCGCAAAGAAAAAAGCAACACACCACTCCCGGGAGGGCTCGAACCTCCAACCTTTCGGTCAACAGCCTATAGCGCTAGCCCATTGCGCCACGGAGACAGTCGTGCTCTCCTCTCACCACCATCAGAACAATTCTTCAGAGCTATCAGCCCAAAGAAAAAAAAGCGCCGCACCACCACCGGGTGGGCTCGAACCTCCAAAATTTCGGTTAATAGCCGAACGCGCTGGCCAGTTGCGCCACGGAGACAGTCGTGCTGCACTCTCACCACCATCAGAACAGATCTTCAAAGCTAGCAGCCCGAAGAAAAAAAAGCAACACACCACTCCCGGGAGGGCTCGAACCTCCAACCTTTCGGTTAAAAGCCAATCGCGCTAGCCAATTGCGCCACGGAGACAGTCGTGTTCAACTCTCAACACCGTCTAAACATTTCTTCAGAGCTGTCAGCCCAAAGAAAACAAAGCGCCGCACCACCTGCGGCTGAGCTCGAACCTCCAGCCTTTCAGTTAACGGCCGAACGCGATAGCCAATCGCGCCACGGAGACAGTCGTGCTCCACTCTCACCACCATCAGAACATATCTTCAAAGCTATCAGCGCAAAAAAAGCAACACACCACTCCCGGGAGGGCTCGAAATTCCAATCTTTCGGTTAACAGCCGATCGCGCTAGCCAATTGCGCCACGGAGACAGTAGTGCAGCACTCGCACCTCCGTCAGAACATTTCTTCAGAGCTATCAGCCCAAAGAAAAAGAAAGCGCCGCACCACCACCGGGTGGGCTCGAACCTCCAGCCTTTCGGTTAACAGGCGATCGCGCTAGCCAATTGCGCCACGTAGACAGTCCTGCTCCACTCTCACCACCGTCAGAACAATTCCTCAGAGCTATCAGCCCAAGGGAAAAAAAGCGCCGCACCGCCACCGGGTGGGCTCGAACCTCCAACCTTTCGGTTAACAGCCCATCGCGCCAGCCAATTGCGCCTCGGAGACAGTCGTGCTCACCCTCACCACCATCAGAACATATCTTCAAAGCTATCAACGCAAAGAAAAAAGCAACACACCACTCCCGGCAGGGCTCGAACCTCCAACCTTTCGGTCAACAGCCTACCGCGCTAGCCCATTGCGCCACGGAGACAGTCGTGCTCTCCTATCACCACCATCAGAACATTTCTTCAGAGCTATCAGCCCAAAGAAAAAAAAGCGCCGCACCACCACCGGGTGGGCTTGAACCTCCAAAATTTCGGGTAATAGCCGATCGCGCTAGCCAATTGCGCTACCGAGACAGTCCTGCTCCACTCTCACCACCATCAGAACACATCTTCAAAGCTATCAGCCCAAAGAAAAAATTTACGGCATATTCACGGGGTGAATGATGATGAATAGGCAAAGCTCCGGAGGGATTCATCGGTAAACTGTGAATCTTCCGTGTAATTCGCCCAGTCGATCATCATGTAAAGACGTGAGAAACGCTGTGTGTGTATATACACAAATCAAGTTTTATTTGTTCTTAGACGATGGATGGCTTGCGATGTCCCTTGCCTCGCGCGCTCGCACATCGGGATTCTGTCTGCGAGCGCGCGCTGCTGCCGCCTTGCGCTCTCTCCGCTGTGCAGCCTTATCCATCCGGTGACTCCGAGCGCGCGCCAACAGCGAACGGATTTTATTAATAAAACTTGTTGTTGGGCTAGTTGGTTATACATCATATACTTAGAAATTTTGGCGCAACCTCGACTCACGCAAACACTCACACAAGCACACACACTTACACCAGAGCAACACACACGACACGCAGCGCTCACTACCAACTGTTTATTGCTCCTATCTGATTTATTACAACGCTCCTCTAGCGTACGTCGCCGCACTAAATCGAACGATTGCCTTCACCAATGACACGCGCCATATGTGACATCATTCCTATTTTATAAGATCTCACGTCTTTCATCAACTACAAGTTACGCTTTCTAGTTTAAAACATCTTGCATCTTTTCATCATCAGCTTCAAGTACCACCATCTAGTAAAGACTACAAGAACTAAACGAGAGGTGGCTACATACAGGAGACGGTACCGCCATCTAGTGAACACTGCAATAACTATATTAGAGGTGGCTACATACCGGGGACGGTACCGCCATCTAGTGAACACTGCAAGAACTAAACTAGAGGTGGCTACATACAGGCTACAGGGGACGCACAGCCCACGCCCTAAGGAGCTTCGCCCCTAAAAAGCAACACACCACTCCCGGGAGGGCTCGAACCTCCAACCTTTCGGTTAACAGCCGATCGCGCTAGCCAATTACGCCACGGAGACAGTCCTGCTATACTTTCACCACCATCAGAACATATCTTCAAAGTTATCGGCCCAAAGAAAAAAGCAACACACCACTCCCGGGAGGACTCGAACCTCCAACCTTTCGGTTAAAAGCCAATCGCGCTAGCCAATTGCGCCTCGGAGACAGTCGTGTTCCACTCTCACCACCGTCAGAACATTTCTTCAGAGCTATCAGCCCAAAGAAAACAAAGCGTCGCACCACCACCGGGTGGGCTCGAACCTCCAGCCTTTCAGTTAACGGCCGAACGCGCTAGCCTCTTGCGCCACGGAGACAGTCGTGCTCCACTCTCACCACTATCAGAACATATCTTCAAAACTATCAGCGCAAAGAAAAGAGCAACACACCACTCCCGGGAGGGCTCGAAATTCCAATCTTTCGGTTAACAGCCGATCGCGCTAGCCAATTGCGCCACGGAGACAGTAGTGCAGCACTCCTTTCTGTCAGAACATTTTTTCAGAGCTATCAGCCCAAAGAAAAAGGAAGCGCCGCACCACTACCGGGTGGGCTCGAACCTCCAGCCTTTCGGTTAACGGCCGAACGCGCTAGCCAATTGCGCCAAGGAGACAGTCGTGCTCCACTCTCGCCAACATCAGAACATATCTTCAAAGCTATCAGCGCAAAGAAAAAAGCAACACACCACTCCCGGGAGGGCTCAAAATTCCAATCTTTCGGTTAACAGCCGGTAGCACTAGCCAATTGCGCCGCGGAGACAGTAGTGCAGCACTTCCACCTCCGTCAGGACATTTCTTCAGTGCTATCAGCCCAAAGAATAAGAAGCGCCGCACCACCACCGGGTGGGCTTGAACCTCCAAACTTTAGGTTAACAGCCAGATGCGCTAGCCAATTGCGCCACGGAGACAGTCGTGTTCCACTCTCACCACCGTCAGAACATTTCTTCGGAGCTGTCAGCCCAAAGGAAAAAAAGCGCCGCACCACCACCAGACGAGCTCGAACCTGCAACATATCGGTTAACAGCCGATTGCGCTAGCCAATTGCGCCACGGAGACAGTCGTGCTCTCCTCTTCCCACCATCAAAACATATCCTAAAGCTATCAGCGCAAAGAAAAAAGCAACACACCACTCCCGGGAGGGCTCGAACCTCCAACGTTTCGTTCAACAGCCGATCGCGCTAGCCAATTACGCCACGGAGACAGTCGTGCTTCACTCTCACCACCATCAGAACATTTCCTCAGAGCTATCAGCCCAAAGGAAAAAAAGCGCCGCACAACCACCGGGTGGGCTCGAACCTCCAACCTTTCGGTTAACAGCCCATCGTGCTAGCCAATGGCGCCACGGAGACAGTCGTGCTCCACTATCACCACCATCAGAACATAACTTCAAAGTTATCAGCCCAAAGAAAAAAGTAACACACCACTCCCGGGAGGGCTCGAACCTCCAACCTTTCGGCTAACAGCCGATCGCGCTAGCCAATTAGGCCACGGAGACACCCCTGCTATACTCTCACCACACGCATAACATATCTTCAAAGCTATCGGCCCAAAGAAAAAAAAGCGCCGCACCACCCCGGGTGGGCTCGAACCTCGAACCTTTCGGTTACCAGCTGATCGCGCTAGCCAATTACGCCACGGAGAGAGTCCTGCTATACACTCACCACCATCAGAACATATCTTCAAAGCTATCAACCCAAAGAAAAAAAAGTGCCACATCACCACCGGGTGGGCTCGAACCTCCAACCTTTCGGTTAACAGCCGATCGCGCTAGCCAATTGCGCCACGGAGACAGTCCTGCTCCAATCTCAGCACAATCAGAACATATCTTCAAAGCTATCAACCCAAAGAAAAAAAACCGCCACAGCACCACCGGGTGGGCTCGAACCTCCAACCTTTCGGTTAACAGCCGATCGCGCTAGCCAATTGCGCCACGGAGACAGTCCTGCTCCACCCTCACCACCATCAGAACATATCTTCAAAGCTATCAGCTCAAAGAAAAAAAGCAACACACCACTCTCGGGAGGGCTCGAACCTCCAACCTTTCTGTTAACAGCCGATCGCGCTAGCCAATTGCGCCACGGAGACAGTCGCGCTGCACTCTCACCACCGTCAGAACATTTCCTCAGAGCTATCAGCCCAAGGGAAAAAAGCGCCGCACCACCACAGGGTGGGCTCGAACCTCAAACCTTTCGGTTAACAGCCCATCGCGCTAGCCAATTGCGCCTCGGAGACAGTCGTGGTCACACTCACCACCATCAGAACATATCTTCAAAGCTATCAGCGCAAAGAAAAAAGCAACACACCACTCCCGGGAGGGCTCGAACCTCCAACCTTTCGGTCAACAGCCTATCGCGCTA
Organism: Rhipicephalus microplus; assembly: GCF_043290135.1. Taxonomy (NCBI): domain Eukaryota; kingdom Metazoa; phylum Arthropoda; class Arachnida; order Ixodida; family Ixodidae; genus Rhipicephalus; species Rhipicephalus microplus. Next base: position 51,717,861 of record NW_027464585.1, read on the forward strand.
GCCCATTGCGCCACGGAGACAGTCGTGCTCTCCTATCACCACCATCAGAACATTTCTTCAGAGCTATCAGCCCAAAGAGAAAAAAGCGCCGCACCACCACCGGGTGGGCTCGAACCTCCAAAATTTCGGGTAATAGCCGATCGCGCTGGCCAATTGCGCCACGGAGACAGTCGTGCTTCACTCTCACCACCATCAGAACATATCTTCAAAGCTATCAGCCCGAAGAAAAAAAAGCAACACACCACTCCCGGGAGGGCTCGAACCTCCAACTTTTCGGTTAAAAGCCAATCGCGCTAGCCAATTGCGCCACGGAGACAGTAGTGCAGCACTCCCACCTCCGTCAGAACATTTCTTCAGAGCTATCAGCCCAAAGAAAAAAAAGCGCCGTACCACCACCGGGTGGGCTCGAAGCTCCAACCTTTCGGTTAACAGCCGATCGTGCTAGCCAATTGCGCCACGGAGACAGTCCTGCTCCACTCTCACCACCATCAGAACATATCTTCAAAGCTATCAGAGCAAAGAAAAAAAGCGCCGCACCACCACTGGGTGGGCTCGAACCTCCAACCTTTCGGTTAACAGCCCTCCGCGCTAGCCAATCGTGCCACAGAGACAGTCGTGCTCCACTCTCACCACGAACAGAACATATCTTCAAAGCTATCAGTGCAAAGAAAAAAGCAACACACCACTCCCGGGAGGGCTCTAACCTCCAACCTTTCGGTTAAAAGCCAATCGCGCTAGCCAATTGCGCCTCGGAGACAGTCGTGTTCCACTCTCACCACCGTCAGAACATTTCTTCAGAGCTATCAGCCCAAAGAAAACAAAGCGCCGCACCACCACCGGGTGGGCTCGAACATCCAGCCTTTCAGTTAACGGCCTATCGCGCTAGCCCATCGCGCCACGGAGACAGTCGTGCTCTCCTATCACCACCATCAGAACATTTTTTCAGAGCTAACAGCGCAAAGAAAAAAGCGCCACATCACCACCGGGTGGGATCGAACTTCCAACCTTTCGGTTAACAGCCGATCGCGCTAGCCAATTGCGCCACGGAGACAGTCCTGCTCCACCCTCACCACCATCAGAACATATCTTCAAAGCTATCAGCCCGAAGAAAAAAAAGCAACACACCACTCCCGGGAGGGCTCGAACCTCCAACTTTTCGGTTAAAAGCCAATCGCGCTAGCCAATTGCGCCACGGAGACAGTAGTGCAGCACTCCCACCTCCGTCAGAACATTTCTTCAGAGCTATCAGCCCAAAGAAAAAAAAGCGCCGTACCACCACCGGGTGGGCTCGAAACTCCAACCTTTCGGTTAATAGCCGATCGTGCTAGCCAATTGCGCCACGGAGACAGTCCTGCTCCACTCTCACCACCATCAGAACATATCTTCAAAGCTATCAGAGCAAAGAAAAAAAAGCGCCGCACCACCACTGGGTGGGCTCGAACCTCCAACCTTTCGGTTAACAGACCATCGCGCTAGCCAATCGTGCCACAGAGACAGTCGTGCTCCACTCTCACCACGAACAGAACATATCTTCAAAGCTATCAGTGCAAAGAAAAAAGCAACACACCACTCCCGGGAGGGCTCGAACCTCCAACCTTTCGGTTAACAGCCGATCGCGCTAGCCAATTACGCCACGGAGACAGTCCTGCTATACTTTCACCACCATCAGAACATATCTTCAAAGTTATCGGCCCAAAGAAAAAAAAGCGCCGCACAACCGCGGGTGGGCTCGAACCTCCAACCTTTCGGTTAACAGCCGATCGCGCTAGCCAATTGCGCCACGAAGACAGTCGTGCTCCACTCTCACTACCATCAGAAAATATCTTCAAAGCTATCAGCTCAAAGAAAAAAAAGCGCCGCACCACCACCGGGTGGGCTCGAACATCCAGCCTTTCAGTTAACGGCCGAACGCGCTAGCCAATTGCGCCACGGAGACAGTCATGCTCCACTCTCACCACTATCAGAACATATCTTCAAAACTATCAGCGCAAAGAAAAAAGCGCCACATCACCACCGGGTGGGATCGAACTTCCAACCTTTCGGTTAACAGCCGATCGCGCTAGCCAATTGCGCCACGGAGACAGTCCTGCTCCACCCTCACCACCATCAGAACATATCTTCAAAGCTATCAGCTCAAAGAAAAAAAGCAACACACCACTCTCGGGAGGGCTCCAACCTCCAACCTTTCTGTTAACAGCCGATCGCGCTAGCCAATTGCGCCACGGAGACAGTCGCGCTACCCTCTCACCACCGTCAGAACATTTCCTCAGAGCTATCAGCCCAAGGGAAAAAAAGCGCCGCACCACCACAGGGTGGGCTCGAACCTCAAACCTTTCGGATAACAGCCCATCGCGCTAGCCAATTGCGCCTCGGAGACAGTCGTGGCCACACTCACCACCATCAGAACATATCTTCAAAACTATCAGCGCAAAGAAAAAAGCAACACTCCACTCCCGGGAGGGCTCGAACCTCCAACCTTTCGGTCAACAGCCTATCGCGCTAGCCCATTGCGCCACGGAGACAGTCGTGCTCTCCTATCACCACCATCAGAACATTTTTTCATTGCTAACAGCCCAAAGAAAAAAAAGCGCCGCACCACCACCGGGTGGGCTCGAACCTCCAAAATTTCGGGTAATAGCCGATCGCGCTGGCCAATTGCGCCACGGAGACAGTCGTGCTTCACTCTCACCACCATCAGAACATATCTTCAAAGCTATCAGCCCGAAGAAAAAAAAGCAACACACCACTCCCGGGAGGGCTCGAACCTCCAACTTTTCGGTTAAAAGCCAATCGCGCTAGCCAATTGCGCCATGGAGACAGTAGTGCTTCACTATCACCACCATCAGAACATATTTTCAAAGTTATCAGCGCAACGAAAAAAGAAACACACCACTCCCGGGAGGGCTCCAACCTCCAACCTTTCGGTTAAAAGCCAATCGCGCTAGCCAATTGCGCCTCGGAGACAGTCGTGTTCCACTCTCATTACCGTCAGAACATTTCTTCAGAGCTATCAGCCCAAAGAAAACAAAGCGCCGCACCACCACCTGGTGGGCTCGAACATCCAGCCTTTCAGTTAACGGCCGAACGCGCTAGCCAATTGCGCCACGGAGACAGTCATGCTCCACTCTCACCACTATCAGAACATATTTTCAAAACTATCAGCGCAAAGAAAAAAGCGCCACATCACCACCGGGTGGGATCGAACTTCCAACCTTTCCGTTAACAGCCGATCGCGCTAGCAAATTGCGCCACGGAGACAGTCGCGCTACACTCTCACCACCATCAGAACATATCTTAAAGCTATCAGCGCAAAGAAAAAAGCAACACACCACTCCCGGGAGGGCTACAACCTCCAACTTTTCGGTCAACAGCCGATCGCGCTAGCCAATTGCGCCACGGAGACAGTCGTGCTCCACTCTCACCACCATCAGAACATTTCCTCAAAGCTATCAGCCCAAAGGAAAAAAAGCGCCGCACCACCACCTGGTGGGCTCGAACCTCCAACCTTTTGGTTAACAGCCCATCGCGCTAGCCAATGGCGCCACGGAGACAGTCGTGCTTCACTATCACCACCATCAGAACATATTTTCAAAGTTATCAGCGCAAAGAAAAAAGAAACACACCACTCCCGGGAGGGCTCGAACCTCCAACCTTTCGGTTAAAAGCCACTCGCGCTAGCCAATTGCGCCTCGGAGACAGTCGTGTTCCACTCTCACCACCGTCAGAACATTTCTTCAGAGCTATCAGCCCAAAGAAAACAAAGCGCCGCACCACCACCTGGTGGGCTCGAACATCCAGCCTTTCAGTTAACGGCCGAACGCGCTAGCCAATTGCGCCACGGAGACAGTCCTGCTCCACCCTCACCACCATCAAAACATATCTTCAAAGCTATCAGCTCAAAGAAAAAAAGCAAGACACCACTCTCGGGAGGGCTCGAACCTCCAACCTTTCTGTTAAGAGCCGATCGCGCTAGCCAATTGCGCCACGGAGACAGTCGCGCTACACTCTCACCACCGTCAGAACATTTCCTCAGAGCTATCAGCCCAAGGGAGAAAAAGCGCCGCACCACCACAGGGTGGGCTCAAACCTCCAACCTTTCGGTTAACAGCCCATCGCGCTAGCCAATTGCGCCTCGGAGACAGTCGTGGTCACACTCACCACCATCAGAACATATCTTCAAAGCTATCAGCGCAAAGAAAAAAGCAACACTCCACTCCCGGGAGGGCTCGAACCTCCAACCTTTCGGTCAACAGCCTATCGCGCTAGCCCATAGCGCCACGGAGACAGTCGTGCTCTCCTATCACCACCATCAGAACATTTTTTCAGAGCTAACAGCCCAAAGAAAAAAAAGCGCCGCACCACCACCGGGTGGGCTCGAACCTCCAAAATTTCGGGTAATAGCCGATCGCGCTGGCCAATTGCGCCACGGAGACAGTCGTGCTTCACTCTCACCACCATCAGAACATATCTTCAAAGCTATCAGCCTGAAGAAAAAAAAGCAACACACCACTCCCGGGAGGGCTCGAACCTCCAACTTTTCGGTTAAAAGCCAATCGCGCTAGCCAATTGCGCCACGGAGACAGTAGTGCAGCACTCCCACCTCAGAGCTATCAGCCCAAAGAAAAAAAAGCGCCGCACCACCACCGGGTGGGCTCGAAACTCCAACCTTTCGGTTAAGAGCCGATCGTGCTAGCCAATGGCGCCACGGAGACAGTCCTGCTCCACTATCACCACCATCAGAACATATCTTCAAAGCTATCAGAGCAAAGAAAAAAAAGCGCCGCACCACCACTGGGTGGGCTCGAACCTCCTACCTTTCGGTTAACAGCCCATCGCGCTTGCCAATTGTGCCACGGAGACAGTCGTGCTCCACTTTCACCACCAACAGAACATATCTTCAAAGCTATCAGCGCAAAGAAAAAAGCAACACACCACTCCCGGGAGGGCTTGACCCTCCAACCTTTCGGTTAACAGCCGATCGCGCTAGCCAATTAGGCCACGGAGACAGTCCTGCTATACTTTCACCACAAGCATAACATAACTTCAAAGCTATCAGCCTAACGAAAAAAAAGCGCTACATCACCACCGGGTGGGATCGAACCTCCAACCTTTCGGTTAACAGCCGATCGCGCTAGCCAATTGCGCCACGGAGACAGTGCTGCTCCACCCTCACCACCATCAGAACATATCTTCAAAGCTATCAGCTCAAAGAAAAAAAGCAACACACCACTCTCGGGAGGGCTCGAACCTCCAACCTTTCCGTTAACAGCCGATCGCGCTAGCCAATTGCGCCACGGAGACAGTCGCGCTACACTCTCACCACCGTCAGAACATTTCCTGAGAGCTATCAGCCCAAGGGAAATAAAGCGCCGCACCACCACAGGGTGGGCTCGAACCTCAAACCTTTCGGTTAACAGCCCATCGCGCTAGCCAATTGCGCCTCGGAGACAGTCGTGGTCACACTCACCACCGTCAGAATATTTCCTCAGAGCTATCAGCCCAAGAGAAAAAAAGTGCCGCAACACCACCGGGTGGGCTTGAACATCCAATCTTTCGGTTAAGAGCCCATCGCGCTAGCCAATTGCGCCACGGAGACAGTCGTGCTTCACTCTCACCACCATCAGATTATATCTTCAAAGCTATCAACGCAAAGAAAAAAGCAACACACCACTCCTGGGAGGGCTCGAACCTCCAACCTTTCGGTTAAAAGCCAATCGCGCTAGCCAATTGCGCCACGGAGACAGTAGTGCAGCACTCCCACCTCCATCAGAACATTTCTTCAGAGCTATCAGCCCAAAGAAAAAAAAGCGCCGCACCACCACCGGGTGGGCTCGAAACTCCAACCTTTCGGTTAACAGCCGATCGTGCTAGCCAATGACGCCACGGAGACAGTCCTGCTCCACTATCACCACCATCAGAACATATCTTCAAAGCTATCAGAGCAAAGAAAAAAAAAGCGCCGCACCACCACTGGGTGGGCTCGAACCTTCAACCTTTCGGTTAACAGCCCATCGCGCTTGCCAATTGTGCCACGGAGACAGTCGTGCTCCACTCTCACCACCAACAGAACATATCTTCAAAGCTATCAGCGCAAAGAAAAAAGCAACACACCACTCCCGGGAGGGCTTGACCCTCCAACCTTTCGGTTAACAGCCGATCGCGCTAGCCAAATAGGCCACGGAGACAGTCCTGCTATACTTTCACCACAAGCATAACATATCTTCAAAGTTATCGGCCCAAAGCAAAAAAAGCGCCGCACCACCCCGGGTGGGCTCGAACCTCCAACCTTTCGGTTAACAGCCGATCGCGCTGGCCAATTGCGCCACGGAGACAGTAGTGCAGCACTCCCACCTCCGTCAGAACATTTCTTCAGAGCTATCAGCCCAAAGAAAATAAAGCGCCGCACCACCACCGGGTGGGCTCGAAACTCCAACCTTTCGGTTAACAGCCGATCGTGCTAGCCAAGTGCGCCACGGAGACAGTCGTGCTCCACTCTCACCACCATCAGAACATATCTTCAAAGCTAGCAGCCCGAAGAAAAAAAAGCAACACACCACTCCCGGGAGGGCTCGAACCTCTAACCTTTCGGTCAACAGCCTATAGCGCTAGCCCATTGGGCCACGGAGACAGTCGTGCTCGACTCTCACCACCATCAGAACATTTCTTCAGAGCTATCAGCCCAAAGAAAAAAAAGCGCTGCACCACCACCGGGTGGGCTCAAACCTCCAAAATTTTGGTTAATAGCCGATCGCGCTGGCCAATTGCGCCACGGAGACAGTCGTGCTCTACTCTCACCACCATCAGAACATATCTTCAAAGCTAGCAGCCCGAAAAAAAAAGCAACACACCACTCTCGGGAGGGCTCGAATCGCCAACGTTTCTGTTAAAAGCCGATAGCGCTAGCCAATGGCGCCACGGAGACAGTCAAGCTACACTCTCACCACCGTCAGAACATTTCCACAGAACTATCAGCCCAAGAGAAAAAAAGCGCCGCACCACCACCGGGTGGGCTCGAACATCCAACCTTTCGGTTAACAGCCCATCGCGCTAGCCAATTGCGCCACGGAGACAGTCGTTCTTCACTCTCAGCACCATCAGGTTATATCTTCAAAGCTATCAGCGCAAAGAAAAAAGCAACACACCACTCCCGGGAGGGCTCGAACCTCCAACGTTTCGGTCAACAGCCTATAGCGCTAGCCCATTGCGCCACGGAGACAGTCGTGCTCTCCTCTCACCACCATCAGAACAATCCTTCAGAGCTATCAGCCCAAAGAAAAAAAAGCGCCGCACCACCACCGGGTGGGCTCGAACCTCCAAAATTTCGGTTAATAGCCGAACGCGCTGGCCAGTTGCGCCACGGAGACAGTCGTGCTGCACTCTCACCACCATCAGAACAGATCTTCAAAGCTAGCAGCCCGAAGAAAAAAAAGCAACACACCACTCCCGGGAGGGCTCGAACCTCCAACCTTTCGGTTAAAAGCCAATCGCGCTAGCCAATTGCGCCACGGAGACAGTCGTGTTCAACTCTCAACACCGTCTAAACATTTCTTCAGAGCTATCAGCCCAAAGAAAACAAAGCGCCGCACCACCTGCGGCTGAGCTCGAACCTCCAGCCTTTCAGTTAACGGCCGAACGCGATAGCCGATCGCGCCACGGAGACAGTCGTGCTCCACTCTCACCACCATCAGAACATATCTTCAAAGCTATCAGCGCAAAAAAAGCAACACACCACTCCCGGGAGGGCTCGAAATTCCAATCTTTCGGTTAACAGCCGATCGCGCTAGCCAATTGCGCCACGGAGACAGTAGTGCAGCACTCGCACCTCCGTCAGAACATTTCTTCAGAGCTATCAGCCCAAAGAAAAAGAAAGCGCCGCACCACCACCGGGTGGGCTCGAACCTCCAGCCTTTCGGTTAACAGCCCATCGCGCCAGCCAATTGCGCCTCGGAGACAGTCGTGCTCACACTCACCACCATCAGAACATATCTTCAAAGCTATCAACGCAAAGAAAAAAGCAACACACCACTCCCGGCAGGGCTCGAACCTCCAACCTTTCGGTCAACAGCCTACCGCGCTAGCCCATTGCGCCAAGGAGACAGTCGTGCTCTCCTATCACCACCATCAGAACATTTCTTCAGAGCTATCAGCCCAAAGAAAAAAAAGCGCCGCACCACCACCGGGTGGGCTTGAACCTCCAAAATTTCGGGTAATAGCCGATCGCGCTAGCCAATTGCGCTACCGAGACAGTCCTGCTCCACTCTCACCACCATCAGAACACATCTTCAAAGCTATCAGCCCAAAGAAAAAATTTACGGCATATTCACGGGGTGAATGATGATGAATAGGCAAAGCTCCGGAGGGATTCATCGGTAAACTGTGAATCTTCCGTGTAATTCGCCCAGTCGATCATCATGTAAAGACGTGAGAAACGCTGTGTGTGTATATACACAAATCAAGTTTTATTTGTTCTTAGACGATGGATGGCTTGCGATGTCCCTTGCCTCGCGCGCTCGCACATCGGGATTCTGTCTGCGAGCGCGCGCTGCTGCCGCCTTGCGCTCTCTCCGCTGTGCAGCCTTATCCATCCGGCGACTCCGAGCGCGCGCCAACAGCGAACGGATTTTATTACAACGCTCCTCTAGCGTACGTCGCCGCACTAAATCGAACGATTGCCTTCACCAATGACACGCGCCATATGTGACATCATTCCTATTTTATAAGATCTCACGTCTTTCATCAACTACAAGTTACGCTTTCTAGTTTAAAACATCTTGCATCTTTTCATCATCAGCTTCAAGTACCACCATCTAGTAAAGACTACAAGAACTAAACGAGAGGTGGCTACATACAGGAGACGGTACCGCCATCTAGTGAACACTGCAATAACTATATTAGAGGTGGCTACATACCGGGGACGGTACCGCCATCTAGTGAACACTGCAAGAACTAAACTAGAGGTGGCTACATACAGGCTACAGGGGACGCACAGCCCACGCCCTAAGGAGCTTCGCCCCTAAAAAGCAACACACCACTCCCGGGAGGGCTCGAACCTCCAACCTTTCGGTCAACAGCCTATAGCGCTAGGCCATTACGCCACGGAGACAGTCGTGCTCTCCTCTCACCATCATCAGAACATTTCTTCATACTTATCAGCCCAAAAAAAAGCAGGCACCACCACCGGGTGGGCCCGAACCTCAAAAATTTCGGTTAATAGCCGATCGCGCTAGCCAATTGCGCCACGGAGACAGTCGTGATCCACTCTCACCACCGTCAGAACATTTCTTCAGAGCTATCAATCCAAAGAAAACAAAGCGCCGCTCCACCACCGGGTGGGCTCGAACCTCCAGCCTTTCAGTTGACGGCCGAACGTGCTAGCCAATTGCGCCACGGAGACAGTCGTGCTCCACTCTCACCACCATCAGAACATATCTTCAAAGCTATCAGCGCAAAGAAAAAAGCAACACACCACTCCCGGGAGGGCTCGAAATTCCAATCTTTCGGTTAACAGCCGATCGCGCTAGCCAATTGCGCCGCGGAGACAGTAGTGCAGCACTCCCACCTCTGTCAGAACATTTCTTCAGAGCTATCAGCCCAAAGAAAAAGAAAGCGCCGCACCACCACCGGGTGGGCTCGAACCTCCAAACTTTAGGTTAACAGCCGGATGCGCTAGCCAATTGCGCCACGGAGACAGTCGTGCTTCAATCTCACCATCATCAGAACATATCTCCAAAGCTATCAGCGCAAAGAAAACAGCAACACACCACTCCCGGGAAGACTCGAAACTACAACCTTTCGGTTAACAGCCGATCGCGCGAGCCAATTGCGCCACGGAGACAGTAGCGCAGCACTCCCACCTCCGTCAGGACATTTCTTCAGAGCTATCAGCCCAAAAAAAAGAAGCGCTGCACCACAACCGGGTGGGCTCGAACCTCCAAACTTTCGGTTAACAGCCGGATGCGCTAGCTAATTGCACCACGGAGACAGTCGTGCTCCACTCTCACCACCGTCAGAACATTTCTTCGGAGCTATCAGCCCAAAGGAAAAAAAGCGCCGCACCACCACCGGGTGGGCTCGAACCTCCAACCTTTCGGTTAGCAGCCCATCGCGCTAGCCAATTGCGCCACGCAGACAGTCGTGCTCCCCTCTCACCACCATCAGAACATATCTTCAAAGCTATCAGCGCAAAGAAAAATGCACCACACCCCTCCCGGGAGAGCTCGAACCTCCAACCTTTCGGTTAACAGCCGATCGCGCTAGCCAATTGCGCCACGGAGACAGTCCTGCTCCACTCTCACCACCGTTAGAACATATCTTCAAAGTTATCAGCCCCAAGAAAAAAAACCGCCGCAGCACCACCGGGTGGGCTCGAACCTCCAACCTTTAGGGTAACAGCCGATCGCGCTAGCCAATTGCGCTACAGAGACAGTCCTGCTCCACTCTCACCAACATCAGAACATATCTTCAAAGCTTTCAGCCCAAAAAAAAACGGCATAGTCACGGGGTGAATGATGATGAATGGGCAAAGCTCCGGAGGGATTCATCGGTAAACTGTGAATCTTCCGTGTAATTCGCCCAGTCGATCATCATGTAAAGACGTGAGAAACGCTGTGTGTGTGTATATACACAAATCAACTTTTATTTCTTCTTAGACGATGAATGGCTTGCGATGTCCCATGCCTCGCGCGCTCGCACATCGGGATTCTGTCTGCGAGCGCGCGCTGCTGCCGCTTTGCGCTCTCTCCACTGTGCAGCCTTATCCATCCGGCGACTCCGAGCGCGCGCCAACAGCGAACGGATTTTATTACAACGCTCCCCCTAGCGTACGTCGCCGCACTAAATCGAACGATTGCCTTCAACCAATGACACGCGCCATATGTGACATCATTCCTATTTTATAAGATCTCACGTCTTTCATCAACTACAAGTACCGCTTTCTAGTTTATAACATCTTGCATCTTTTCATCATCAGCTACAAGTACCACCATCTAGTAAACACTATAAGAACTAAATGAGAGGTGGCTACATACAGGAGACGGTACCGCTATCTAGTGAACACTGCAAGAACTAAACAAGAGGTGGCTACATACAGGGGACGGCACCGCCATCTAGTGAACACTGCAAGAATTAAACTAGAGGTGGCTACATACAGGCTACAGGGGACGCACAGCCCACGCCCTAAGGAGCTTCGCCCCTATAAAGACACACACCACTCCCGGGAGGGCTCGAGCCTCCAAACTTTCGGTCAACAGCCTATAGCGCTAGGCCATTGCGCCACGGAGACAGTCGTGCTCTCCTCTCACCATCATCAGAACATTTCTTCAGAGCTATCAGCCCAAAGAAAAAAAAGCCGGCACCACAACCGGGTGGGCTCGAACCTCCAAAATTTCGGTTAATTGCCGATCGCGCTGGCCAATTGCGCCACGGAGACAGTCGTGCTCTACTCTCACCACCATCAGAACATATCTTCAAAGCTAGCAGCCCGAAAAAAAAAGCAACACACCACTCCCGGGAGGGCTCGAAATTCCAATCTTTCGGTTAAGGGCCGATCGCGCTAGCCAATTGCGCCACGGAGACAGTAGTGCAACACTCTCACCACCATCAGAACATATCTTCAAAGCTAGCAGCCCAAAGAAAACAAAGCGCCGCACCACCACCGGGTGTGCTGGAACCTCCAGCCTTTCAGTTAACGGCCGAACGCGCCAGCCAATTGCGCCACGGTGACAGTCGTGCTCCACTCTCACCACCATCAGAACATATCTTCAAAGCTATCAGCGCAAAGAAAAAAGCAACACACCACTCCCGGTAGGGCTCGAAATTCCAATCTTTCGGTTAACAGCCGATCGCGCTAGCCAATTGTGCCACGGAGACAGTAGTGCAACACTCCCACCTCCGTCAGAACATTTCTTCAGAGCTATCAGCCCAAAGAAAAAGAAAGCGCCGCACCACCACCGGGTGGGCTCGAACCTCCAGCCTTTCGGTTAACAGGCGATCGCGCTAGCCAATTGCGCCACGTAGACAGTCGTGCTCCACTCTCACCACCAGCATAACATATTTTCAAAGCTATCGGCCCAAAGAAAAAAAAGCGCCGCACCACCCAGGGTGGGCTCGAACCTCGAACCTTTCGGTTAACAGCTGATCGCGCTAGCCAATTGCGCCATGGAGACAGTCGTGCTCCACTCTAACCACCGTCCGAACATTTCTTCAGACTATCAGCCCAAAGAAAAAAAGCGCCGCACCACCACCGGGTGGGCTCGAACCTCCAATCATTCGCTTAACAGCCGATCGCGCTAGCCAATTGCGCCACGGAGACAGTCGGTCTCCATTCTCGCCACCGTCAGAATATTTCTCCAAAGCTATCAGCGCAAAGAAAAAAGAGCGCCGCACCACCACCGGGTGGGCTCGAACCTCTAACCTTTCGCTTAACAGCCGATCCCGCTAGCCAATTGCGCCACGGAAATAGTCGTGCTCCACTCTCACCACCATCAGAACATATCTTCAAAGCTATCAGCGCAAAGAAAAAAGCACCACACCACTCCCGGGAGAGCTCGAACCTCCAACCTTTCGGTTAACAGCCTATCGCGCTAGCCAATTGCGCCACGGAGACATTCCTGCTCCATTCTCACCACCATTAGAACATATCTTCAAAGCTATCAGCCCAAAGAAAAAAAACCGCCGCAGCACCACCGGTTGGGCTCGAACCTCCAACCTTTCGGTTATCAGCCGATCGCGCTAGCCAATTGCGCTACGGAGACAGTCCTGCTCCACTCTCACCACCATCAGAACATATCTTCAAAGCTATCAGCCCAAAGAAAAAATTACGGCATATTCACGGGGTGAATGATGATGAATGGGAAAGCTCCGGAGGGATTCATCGGTAAACTGTGAATCTTCCGTGTAATTCGCCCAGTTGATCATCATGTAAAGACGTGAGAAACGCTGTGTGTGTATATACACAAATCAACTTTTATTTGTTCTTAGACGATGGATGGCTTGCGATGTCCCATGCCTCGCGCGCTCGCACATCGGGATTCTGTCTGCGAGCGCGCGCTGCTGCCGCCTTGCGCTCTCTTCGCTGTGCAGCCTTATCCATCCGGCGACTCCGAGCGCGCGCCAACAGCGAACGGATTTTATTACAACACTCCCCCTAGAGTACATCGCCGCACTAAATCGAACGATTGCCTTCAACCAATGACACGCGCCATATGTGACATCATTCCTATTTTATAAGATCTCGCGTCTTTCATCAACTACAAGTACCGCTTTCTAGTTTATAACATCTTGCATCTTTTCATCATCAGCTACAAGTACCACCATCTAAAAACACTACAAGAACTAAACGAGAGGTGGCTACATACAGGAGACGGTACCGCCATCTAGTGAACACTGCAAGAACTAAACAAGAGGTGGCTACATACAGGGGACGGTACCGCCATCTAGTGAACACTGCAAGAACTAAACTAGAGGTTGCTACATACAGGCTACAGGGGACGCACAGCCCACGCCCTAAGGAGCTTCGCCCCTAAAAAGCAACACACCACTCCCGGGAGGGCTCGAACCTCCAACCTTTCGGTCAACAGCCTATAGCGCTAGGCCATTGCACCACGGAGACAGTCGTGTTCTCCTCTCACCATCAACAGAACATTTCTTCAGAGCTATCAGCCCAAAGAAAAAAAAGCCGGCACCACCACCGGGTAGGCTCGAACCTCCAAAATATCGGTTAATAGCCGATCGCGCTGGCAAATTGCGCCAGGGAGACAGTCGTGCTCCACTCTCACCACCATCAGAACATATCTTCAATGCTAGCAGCCCGAAGAAAAAAAGCAACACACCACTCCCGGGAGGGCTCGAACCTCCAACCTTTCGGTTAAAAGCCAATCGCGCTAGCCAATTGCGCCACGGAGACAGTCGTGATCCACTGTCACCACCCTCAGAACATTTCTTCAGAGCTATCAGCCCAATAAAACAAAGCGCCGCACCACCACCGGGTGGGCTCGAACCTCCAGCCTTTCAGTTAACGGCCGAACGCGCTAGCCAATTGCGCCACGGAGACAGTCGTGCTCCACTCTCACCTTCAAAGCTATCAGAGCAAAGGAAAAAAAAGCACCGCACCACCACCGGGTGGGCTCGAACCTCCAACCAATCGGTTAACAGCCGATCGCGCTAGCCAATTGCGCCACGGAGACAGTCGTGCTCCACTCTCACCACCATCGTAACATATCTTCAAGCTATCAGCCCAAAGAAACATAAGCAACACACCACTCCCGGGAAGACTCGAAGCTCCAACCTTTCGGTTAACAGCCGATCGCGCTAGCCAATTACGCCACGGAGACAGTCCTGCTGTACTTTCACCACAAGCATAACATATCTTCAAAGTTATCGGCCCAAAGAAAAAAAAGCGCCGCACCACCCCGGGTGGGCTCGAACCTCCAACCTTTCGGTTAACAGCCGATCGGGCTAGCCAATTGCGCCACGGAGACAGTCCTGCTCCACTCTCACCACCGTCAGAACATTTCCTCAGAGCTATCAGCCCAAGAGAAAAAAAGCGCCGCACACACCACCGGGTGGTCTCGAACCTCCAACTTTTCGGTTAACAGCCCATCGCGCTAGCCAATTGCGCCACGGAGACAGTCGTGCTTCACTCTCACCACCATCAGAACATATCTTCAAAGCTATCAGCGCAAAGAAAAAAGCAACACACCACTCCTGGGAGGGCTCGAACCTCCAACCTTTCGGTCAACAGCCTATAGCGCTAGCCCATTGCGCCACGGAGACAGTCGAGCTCTCCTCTCACCACCATTAGAACATATCTTCAAAGCTATCAGCCCAAAGAAAAAAAACCGCCGCAGCACCACCGGTTGGGCTCGAACCTCCAACCTTTCGGTTATCAGCCGATCGCGCTAGCCAATTGCGCTACGGAGACAGTCCTGCTCCACTCTCACCACCATCAGAACATATCTTCAAAGCTATCAGCCCAAAGAAAAAATTACGGCATATTCACGGGGTGAATGATGATGAATGGGAAAGCTCCGGAGGGATTCATCGGTTAACTGTGAATCTTCCGTGTAATTCGCCCAGTTGATCATCATGTAAAGACGTGAGAAACGCTGTGTGTGTATATACACAAATCAACTTTTATTTGTTCTTAGACGATGGATGGCTTGCGATGTCCCATGCCTCGCGCGCTCGCACATCGGGATTCTGTCTGCGAGCGCGCGCTGCTGCCGCCTTGCGCTCTCTTCGCTGTGCAGCCTTATCCATCCGGCGACTCCGAGCGCGCGCCAACAGCGAACGGATTTTATTACAACACTCCCCCTAGAGTACATCGCCGCACTAAATCGAACGATTGCCTTCAACCAATGACACGCGCCATATGTGACATCATTCCTATTTTATAAGATCTCGCGTCTTTCATCAACTACAAGTACCGCTTTCTAGTTTATAACATCTTGCATCTTTTCATCATCAGCTACAAGTACCACCATCTAAAAACACTACAAGAACTAAACGAGAGGTGGCTACATACAGGAGACGGTACCGCCATCTAGTGAACACTGCAAGAACTAAACAAGAGGTGGCTACATACAGGAGACGGTACCGCCATCTAGTGAACACTGCAAGAACTAAACTAGAGGTTGCTACATACAGGCTACAGGGGACGCACAGCCCACGCCCTAAGGAGCTTCGCCCCTAAAAAGCAACACACCACTCCCGGGAGGGCTCGAACCTCCAACCTTTCGGTCAACAGCCTATAGCGCTAGGCCATTGCACCACGGAGACAGTCGTGTTCTCCTCTCACCATCATCAGAACATTTCTTCAGAGCTATCAGCCCAAAGAAAAAAAAGCCGGCACCACCACCGGGTAGGCTCGAACCTCCATAATATCTGTTAATAGCCGATCGCGCTGGCAAATTGCGCCAGGGAGACAGTCGTGCTCCACTCTCACCACCATCAGAACATATCTTCAATGCGAGCAGCCCGAAGAAAAAAAGCAACACACCACTCCCGGGAGGGCTCGAACCTCCAACCTTTCGGTTAAAAGCCAATCGCGCTAGCCAATTGCGCCACGGAGACAGTCGTGATCCACTGTCACCACCCTCAGAACATTTCTTCAGAGCTATCAGCCCAATAAAACAAAGCGCCGCACCACCACCGGGTGGGCTCGAACCTCCAGCCTTTCAGTTAACGGCCGAACGCGCTAGCCAATTGCGCCACGGAGACAGTCGTGCTCCACTCTCACCAACATCAGAACATATCTTCAAAGCTTTCAGCCCAAAAAAAAAACGGCATAGTCACGGGGTGAATGATGATGAATGGGCAAAGCTCCGGAGGGATTCATCGGTAAACTGTGAATCTTCCGTGTAATTCGCCCAGTCGATCATCATGTAAAGACGTGAGAAACGCTGTGTGTGTGTATATACACAAATCAACTTTTATTTCTTCTTAGACGATGAATGGCTTGCGATGTCCCATGCCTCGCGCGCTCGCACATCGGGATTCTGTCTGCGAGCGCGCGCTGCTGCCGCTTTGCGCTCTCTCCACTGTGCAGCCTTATCCATCCGGCGACTCCGAGCGCGCGCCAACAGCGAACGGATTTTATTACAACGCTCCCCCTAGCGTACGTCGCCGCACTAAATCGAACGATTGCCTTCAACCAATGACACGCGCCATATGTGACATCATTCCTATTTTATAAGATCTCACGTCTTTCATCAACTACAAGTACCGCTTTCTAGTTTATAACATCTTGCATCTTTTCATCATCAGCTACAAGTACCACCATCTAGTAAACACTATAAGAACTAAATGAGAGGTGGCTACATACAGGAGACGGTACCGCTATCTAGTGAACACTGCAAGAACTAAACAAGAGGTGGCTACATACAGGGGACGGCACCGCCATCTAGTGAACACTGCAAGAATTAAACTAGAGGTGGCTACATACAGGCTACAGGGCACGCACAGCCCACGCCCTAAGGAGCTTCGCCCCTATAAAGACACACACCACTCCCGGGAGGGCTCGAGCCTCCAAACTTTCGGTCAACAGCCTATAGCGCTAGGCCATTGCGCCACGGAGACAGTCGTGCTCTCCTCTCACCATCATCAGAACATTTCTTCAGAGCTATCAGCCCAAAGAAAAAAAAGCCGGCACCACAACCGGGTGGGCTCGAACCTCCAAAATTTCGGTTAATTGCCGATCGCGCTGGCCAATTGCGCCACGGAGACAGTCGTGCTCTACTCTCACCACCATCAGAACATATCTTCAAAGCTAGCAGCCCGAAAAAAAAAGCAACACACCACTCCCGGGAGGGCTCGAAATTCCAATCTTTCGGTTAAGGGCCGATCGCGCTAGCCAATTGCGCCACGGAGACAGTAGTGCAACACTCTCACCACCATCAGAACATATCTTCAAAGCTAGCAGCCCAAAGAAAACAAAGCGCCGCACCACCACCGGGTGGGCTGGAACCTCCAGCCTTTCAGTTAACGGCCGAACGCGCCAGCCAATTGCGCCACGGTGACAGTCGTGCTCCACTCTCACCACCATCAGAACATATCTTCAAAGCTATCAGCGCAAAGAAAAAAGCAACACACCACTCCCGGTAGGGCTCGAAATTCCAATCTTTCGGTTAACAGCCGATCGCGCTAGCCAATTGTGCCACGGAGACAGTAGTGCAACACTCCCACCTCCGTCAGAACATTTCTTCAGAGCTATCAGCCCAAAGAAAAAGAAAGCGCCGCACCACCACCGGGTGGGCTCGAACCTCCAGCCTTTCGGTTAACAGGCGATCGCGCTAGCCAATTGCGCCACGTAGACAGTCGTGCTCCACTCTCACCACCAGCATAACATATTTTCAAAGCTATCGGCCCAAAGAAAAAAAAGCGCCGCACCACCCAGGGTGGGCTCGAACCTCGAACCTTTCGGTTAACAGCTGATCGCGCTAGCCAATTGCGCCATGGAGACAGTCGTGCTCCACTCTAACCACCGTCCGAACATTTCTTCAGACTATCAGCCCAAAGAAAAAAAGCGCCGCACCACCACCGGGTGGGCTCGAACCTCCAATCATTCGCTTAACAGCCGATCGCGCTAGCCAATTGCGCCACGGAGACAGTCGGTCTCCATTCTCGCCACCGTCAGAATATTTCTCCAAAGCTATCAGCGCAAAGAAAAAAGAGCGCCGCACCACCACCGGGTGGGCTCGAACCTCTAACCTTTCGCTTAACAGCCGATCCCGCTAGCCAATTGCGCCACGGAAATAGTCGTGCTCCACTCTCACCACCATCAGAACATATCTTCAAAGCTATCAGCGCAAAGAAAAAAGCACCACACCACTCCCGGGAGAGCTCGAACCTCCAACCTTTCGGTTAACAGCCTATCGCGCTAGCCAATTGCGCCACGGAGACATTCCTGCTCCACTCTCACCACCATTAGAACATATCTTCAAAGCTATCAGCCCAAAGAAAAAAAACCGCCGCAGCACCACCGGTTGGGCTCGAACCTCCAACCTTTCGGTTATCAGCCGATCGCGCTAGCCAATTGCGCTACGGAGACAGTCCTGCTCCACTCTCACCACCATCAGAACATATCTTCAAAGCTATCAGCCCAAAGAAAAAATTACGGCATATTCACGGGGTGAATGATGATGAATGGGAAAGCTCCGGAGGGATTCATCGGTAAACTGTGAATCTTCCGTGTAATTCGCCCAGTTGATCATCATGTAAAGACGTGAGAAACGCTGTGTGTGTATATACACAAATCAACTTTTATTTGTTCTTAGACGATGGATGGCTTGCGATGTCCCATGCCTCGCGCGCTCGCACATCGGGATTCTGTCTGCGAGCGCGCGCTGCTGCCGCCTTGCGCTCTCTTCGCTGTGCAGCCTTATCCATCCGGCGACTCCGAGCGCGCGCCAACAGCGAACGGATTTTATTACAACACTCCCCCTAGAGTACATCGCCGCACTAAATCGAACGATTGCCTTCAACCAATGACACGCGCCATATGTGACATCATTCCTATTTTATAAGATCTCGCGTCTTTCATCAACTACAAGTACCGCTTTCTAGTTTATAACATCTTGCATCTTTTCATCATCAGCTACAAGTACCACCATCTAAAAACACTACAAGAACTAAACGAGAGGTGGCTACATACAGGAGACGGTACCGCCATCTAGTGAACACTGCAAGAACTAAACAAGAGGTGGCTACATACAGGGGACGGTACCGCCATCTAGTGAACACTGCAAGAACTAAACTAGAGGTTGCTACATACAGGCTACAGGGGACGCACAGCCCACGCCCTAAGGAGCTTCGCCCCTAAAAAGCAACACACCACTCCCGGGAGGGCTCGAACCTCCAACCTTTCGGTCAACAGCCTATAGCGCTAGGCCATTGCACCACGGAGACAGTCGTGTTCTCCTCTCACCATCAACAGAACATTTCTTCAGAGCTATCAGCCCAAAGAAAAAAAAGCCGGCACCACCACCGGGTAGGCTCGAACCTCCAAAATATCGGTTAATAGCCGATCGCGCTGGCAAATTGCGCCAGGGAGACAGTCGTGCTCCACTCTCACCACCATCAGAACATATCTTCAATGCTAGCAGCCCGAAGAAAAAAAGCAACACACCACTCCCGGGAGGGCTCGAACCTCCAACCTTTCGGTTAAAAGCCAATCGCGCTAGCCAATTGCGCCACGGAGACAGTCGTGATCCACTGTCACCACCCTCAGAACATTTCTTCAGAGCTATCAGCCCAATAAAACAAAGCGCCGCACCACCACCGGGTGGGCTCGAACCTCCAGCCTTTCAGTTAACGGCCGAACGCGCTAGCCAATTGCGCCACGGAGACAGTCGTGCTCCACTCTCACCTTCAAAGCTATCAGAGCAAAGGAAAAAAAAGCACCGCACCACCACCGGGTGGGCTCGAACCTCCAACCAATCGGTTAACAGCCGATCGCGCTAGCCAATTGCGCCACGGAGACAGTCGTGCTCCACTCTCACCACCATCGTAACATATCTTCAAGCTATCAGCCCAAAGAAACATAAGCAACACACCACTCCCGGGAAGACTCGAAGCTCCAACCTTTCGGTTAACAGCCGATCGCGCTAGCCAATTACGCCACGGAGACAGTCCTGCTGTACTTTCACCACAAGCATAACATATCTTCAAAGTTATCGGCCCAAAGAAAAAAAAGCGCCGCACCACCCCGGGTGGGCTCGAACCTCCAACCTTTCGGTTAACAGCCGATCGGGCTAGCCAATTGCGCCACGGAGACAGTCCTGCTCCACTCTCACCACCGTCAGAACATTTCCTCAGAGCTATCAGCCCAAGAGAAAAAAAGCGCCGCACACACCACCGGGTGGTCTCGAACCTCCAACTTTTCGGTTAACAGCCCATCGCGCTAGCCAATTGCGCCACGGAGACAGTCGTGCTTCACTCTCACCACCATCAGAACATATCTTCAAAGCTATCAGCGCAAAGAAAAAAGCAACACACCACTCCTGGGAGGGCTCGAACCTCCAACCTTTCGGTCAACAGCCTATAGCGCTAGCCCATTGCGCCACGGAGACAGTCGAGCTCTCCTCTCACCACCATTAGAACATATCTTCAAAGCTATCAGCCCAAAGAAAAAAAACCGCCGCAGCACCACCGGTTGGGCTCGAACCTCCAACCTTTCGGTTATCAGCCGATCGCGCTAGCCAATTGCGCTACGGAGACAGTCCTGCTCCACTCTCACCACCATCAGAACATATCTTCAAAGCTATCAGCCCAAAGAAAAAATTACGGCATATTCACGGGGTGAATGATGATGAATGGGAAAGCTCCGGAGGGATTCATCGGTTAACTGTGAATCTTCCGTGTAATTCGCCCAGTTGATCATCATGTAAAGACGTGAGAAACGCTGTGTGTGTATATACACAAATCAACTTTTATTTGTTCTTAGACGATGGATGGCTTGCGATGTCCCATGCCTCGCGCGCTCGCACATCGGGATTCTGTCTGCGAGCGCGCGCTGCTGCCGCCTTGCGCTCTCTTCGCTGTGCAGCCTTATCCATCCGGCGACTCCGAGCGCGCGCCAACAGCGAACGGATTTTATTACAACACTCCCCCTAGAGTACATCGCCGCACTAAATCGAACGATTGCCTTCAACCAATGACACGCGCCATATGTGACATCATTCCTATTTTATAAGATCTCGCGTCTTTCATCAACTACAAGTACCGCTTTCTAGTTTATAACATCTTGCATCTTTTCATCATCAGCTACAAGTACCACCATCTAAAAACACTACAAGAACTAAACGAGAGGTGGCTACATACAGGAGACGGTACCGCCATCTAGTGAACACTGCAAGAACTAAACAAGAGGTGGCTACATACAGGAGACGGTACCGCCATCTAGTGAACACTGCAAGAACTAAACTAGAGGTTGCTACATACAGGCTACAGGGGACGCACAGCCCACGCCCTAAGGAGCTTCGCCCCTAAAAAGCAACACACCACTCCCGGGAGGGCTCGAACCTCCAACCTTTCGGTCAACAGCCTATAGCGCTAGGCCATTGCACCACGGAGACAGTCGTGTTCTCCTCTCACCATCATCAGAACATTTCTTCAGAGCTATCAGCCCAAAGAAAAAAAAGCCGGCACCACCACCGGGTAGGCTCGAACCTCCATAATATCTGTTAATAGCCGATCGCGCTGGCAAATTGCGCCAGGGAGACAGTCGTGCTCCACTCTCACCACCATCAGAACATATCTTCAATGCGAGCAGCCCGAAGAAAAAAAGCAACACACCACTCCCGGGAGGGCTCGAACCTCCAACCTTTCGGTTAAAAGCCAATCGCGCTAGCCAATTGCGCCACGGAGACAGTCGTGATCCACTGTCACCACCCTCAGAACATTTCTTCAGAGCTATCAGCCCAATAAAACAAAGCGCCGCACCACCACCGGGTGGGCTCGAACCTCCAGCCTTTCAGTTAACGGCCGAACGCGCTAGCCAATTGCGCCACGGAGACAGTCGTGCTCCACTCTCACCTTCAAAGCTATCAGAGCAAAGGAAAAAAAGCACCGCACCACCACCGGGTGGGCTCGAACCTCCAACCAATCGGTTAACAGCCGATCGCGCTAGCCAATTGCGCCACGGAGACAGTCGTGCTCCACTCTCACCACCATCGTAACATATCTTCAAGCTATCAGCCCAAAGAAACATAAGCAACACACCACTCCCGGGAAGACTCGAAGCTCCAACCTTTCGGTTAACAGCCGATCGCGCTAGCCAATTACGCCACGGAGACAGTCCTGCTGTACTTTCACCACAAGCATAACATATCTTCAAAGTTATCGGCCCAAAGAAAAAAAAGCGCCGCACCACCCCGGGTGGGCTCGAACCTCCAACCTTTCGGTTAACAGCCGATCGGGCTAGCCAATTGCGCCACGGAGACAGTCCTGCTCCACTCTCACCACCGTCAGAACATTTCCTCAGAGCTATCAGCCCAAAGAAAAAAAAGCGCCGCACCACCACCGGGTGGGCTCGAACCTCCAAAATTTCGGTTAAAAGCCGATCGCGCTGGCCAATTGCGCCAGGGAGACAGTCGTGCTCCACTCTCACCACCATCAGAACATATCTTCAAAGCCAGCAGCCCGAAGAAAAAAAAAGCAACACACCACTCCCGGGAGGGCTCGACCGTCCAACCTTTCGGTTAAAAGCCAATCGCGCTAGCCAATTGCGCCACGGAGACAGTCCTGTTACATTCTCACCACCATCTAAACATTTCTTCAGAGCTATCAGCCCAAAGAAAACAAAGCGCCGCACCACCACCGGGTGGGCTCGAACCTCCAGCCTTTCAGTTAACGGCCGAACGCGCTAGCCAATTGCGCCACGGAGACAGTCGTGCTCCACTCTCACCACCATCAGAACATATCTTCAAAGCTATCAGCGCAAAGAAAAAAGCAACACACCACTCCCGGGAGGGCTCGAAATTTCAATCTTCCGGTTAACAGCCGATCGCGCTAGCCAATTGCACCACGGAGACAGTAGTGCAACACTCCCACCTCCGTCAGAACATTTCCTCAGAGCTATCTGCCCAAAGAAAAAGAAAGCGCCGCACCACCACCGGGTGGGCTTGAACCTCCAGCCTTTCGGTTAACAGGCGATCGCGCTAGCCAATTGCGCCACGTAGACAGTCGTGCTCCACTCTCACCACCAGCATAACATATCTTCAAAGCAATCGGCCCAAAGAAAAAAAAGCGCCGCACCACCCCGGGTGGGCTCGAACCTCGAACCTTTCGGTTAACAGCTGATCGCGCTAGCCAATTGCGCCACGGAGACAGTCGTGCTCCACTCTAACCACCGTCCGAACATTTCTTCAGACTATCAGCCCAAAGAAAAAAAAGCGCCGCACCACCACCGGGTAGGCTCGAACCTCCAATCATTCGCTTAATAGCCGATCGCGCTAGCCAATTGCGCCACGGAGACAGTCGGTCTCCGTTCTCACCACCGTCAGAATATTTCTCCAAAGCTATCAGCGCAAAGAAAAAAGTGCGCCGCACCACCACCGGGTGGGCTCGAACCTCCAACCTTTCGCTTAACAGCCGATCCCGCTAGCCAATTGCGCCACGGAGATAGTCGTGCTCCACTCTCACCACCATCAGAACATATCTTCAAAGCTATCAGCGCAAAGAAAAAAGCACCACACCACTCCCGGGAGAGCTCGAACCTCCAACCTTTCGGTTACCAACCTATCGCGCTAGCCAATTGCGCCACGGAGACAGTCCTGCTCCACTCTCACCACCATTAGAACATATCTTCAAAGCTATCAGCCCAAAGAAAAAAAAACCGCCGCAGCACCACCGGTTGGGCTCGAACCTCCAACCTTTCGGTTATCAGCCGATCACGCTAGCCAATTGCGCTACGGAGACAGTCCTGCTCCACTCTCACCACCATCAGAACATATCTTCAAAGCTATCAGCCCAAAGAAAAAAATTACGGCATATTCACGGGGTGAATGACGTTGAATGGGAAAGCTCCGGAGGGATTAATCGGTAAACTGTGAATCTTCCGTGTAATTCGCCCAGTTGATCATCATGTAAAGACGTGAGAAACGCTGTGTGTGTGTATATACACAAATCAACTTTTATTTCTTCTTAGACGATGGATGGCTTGCGATGTCCCTTGCCTCGCGCGCTCACACATCGGGATTCTGTCTGCGAGCGCGCGCTGCTGCCGCCTTGCGCTCTCTCCGCTGTGCAGCCTTATCCATCCGGCGACTCCGAGCGCGCGCCAACAGCGAACGGATTTTATTAATACGCTCCTCTAGCGTACGTCGCCGCACTAAATCGAACGATTGTCTTCAACCAATGACACGCGCCATATGTGACATCATTCCTATTTTATAAGATCTCACGTCTTTCATCAACTACAAGTTACGCTTTCTAGTTTAAAATATCTTGCATCTTTTCATCATCAGTACAAGTACCACCATCTAGTAACGACTACAAGAACTAAACGAGAGGTGGCTACATACAGGAGACGGTACCGCCATCTAGTGAACACTGCAATAACTAAATTAGAGGTGGCTACATAGATGGATGGATGGATGCTATGAGCGTCCCCTTTATAACGGGGTGGTGACAAGTATGCCACCAGGCTCGACAAAAAAAAAACCTTTTTTTTCTTTTTTTTATGTTGGCCTAATGCCTCTACTTCGATAGATTCTATCTTAATGGAAAAAAGGTAAATTTTAAGCTTAAGTTCTCTGCCATTTAGGGCACACTGCCCATATTTTATTTTTCCAATATTTATTTTTGTCCTTTCTCTCTAATTTTCTGCCACCAATACTCTAACCGTCTCTTACCTATTTCAATCGCGGGTGTGTTCAGCTTTCCATTGTTGTCCCTAAAACCCAAGGCTTCCTGTAGGCTCGTGCCCAAATGTGCACCTGGGTGGATATCTCCACATTCAATCAGAACATGCTCCGCCGTTTCCTTATCTTTCCCGCAGCATGTGCATTGTTCTTGTTCTTTACTGAATCTTGCTTTATAACTACGCGTTCTAAGGCAACCCGATCTCGCTTCAAACAGTAAAGCGCTTCCCCTTGAATTATCGTAAAATGCCTCCCTCCTTATTTCATTTTTGCCCTTTCGGTAGTTACTCAAAGCCGGTTTTTTCTCCATAGCTGCCATCCAGTAAATACTCTCCGCCTCCCTGACTTTTCCCTTAACGCTCTTTGTTGACATATGGCTCACAATACCAGCCGTATATTTACTAGTGAGTCTTCTAGTTCTTTTTCTCCACTGTGTGTCCACGCTCTTCCTATACAAATAACGGAACACCTTCTCTGCCCATCTACTCTCCTTCATATTTCTTAGCCTTTCTTCGAACCTTATTTTGCTCTGCGCTTCCCTCGCCTCAAAACCTGCCCACCCCATATCGCCCTTTACAGCCTCGTTTGTCGTCTTCCCGTGAGCACCCAAAGCGAGGCGTCCCACAGTCCTTTGATTTACATCCATTCCCGCTTGCACCTCTGCCCTCATGCACACCACTGAGTTCCCAAAAGTAAGCCCTGGAACCATTACACCCTTCCACAGACCTCGAAGCACCTCATACCTATTGTATCCCCACAACGCTCTGTGTTTCATTATTGCCGCATTCCTCTTTCCTTTTGCTGCCGAGGCTTTTTCCTGTACCTCCATGTATCTATCACTCTCATTTACCCATACTCCAAGGTACTTGTATTCACTTACCCTCGGTATTTCTTGGCCTTGTATGGACACCGTCTGATCACAGGGATCATTGAATACCATCAAACCACACTTCGTTACACTGAATCCTAGTCCAAGAGCTTCACCTTCCCTTCCGCATATATTCGCCAGCTGCTGTATAGCATCTCGACTGTCCGCAAATAAGACGATATCGTCCGCATAAAATAAACCTGGAAGCTTCTGCTCAATCATCATGCCACCCTGTTTGTGTGACAGATTAAAACCAATGTTGCTACCTTCTAGCGCTTTTTCCATACTCACCATGTACAGCATGAATAACAGTGGGGACAAAGGACATCCCTGTCTCAGACCCCTGCTAACCTCAACGTTCTCTTTGCTACGCATTCCTTCCCACTCTATGCAAACTGTATTTTCTCGGTATATCTCCCTCAAAATCTGTATACAGTCGTCGCCCATGCCCATTCCTTTCAATATATCCCGCAAAATTTCCTGATTAACGTTGTCGTATGCCCCAGTGATGTCTAGAAAAGCCACGTACAAGGGCCTATTCTCTATTTTAGATATTTCTATACACTGAGTAAGAACAAACAGGTTATCGTCTAACCGCCTGTCGACTCGAAATCCGTTCTGAAGTTCTCCCAAAATATCGTTATGTTCGGCCCATGTTTCTATTTTCATTTTTACTGCTTGCATCGCCAACCTGTATAGTACCGATGTAATGGTTAGTGGTCTATACGAGCGAATCTTGTCCTTTTCTCCCTTGCCTTTATAGATTAAGTTCATTCTACTTTGTCGCCAACTGTCCGGTATTTGTCCGTCCTTTAGGCTTTTTTCTACTGCTTTTAACAATGCTTCTTTAGTGTTATGTCCTAGTTCGTTAATGAGGCCAACGGGAATCCCATCTAAACCCGCGGCAGTGCGCTTTGGAATTTTTCCTTCGGCCTTTTTCCAGTTGAAATTATCAAGTACTAGCTCTTCCTCTGTTGCTTTCTCCGCCACACTTTTACTCACCGGGGAGATCCCCTGGACGCTCTTTTGAAACGAATCGGCTGTTACCTTTTGGATGTAACCTAGCGCTTCGTACCCTTCGAATTGATTTCCTCCTTCATCTAGAATATGTTGTTGCGTTGTGACAGAATTCCTACCTAGCGCCTTTATGTGGCTCCAAAAAATCCTAGGCGCGGCCTCCTTTTTTTCGTGTATCTCTGTCATCCAGCGTTCACTTTCACCTTTAATTTTTGCCTCTACCAATACCGGGGACGGTACCGCCATCTAGTGAACACTGCAAGAACTAAACTAGAGGTGGCTACATACAGGCTAAAGGGTACGCACAGCCCACGCCCTAAGGAGCTTCACCCCCAAAAAGCAACACACCACTCCCGGGAGGGCTCGAACCTCCAACCTTTCGGTCAACAGCCTATAGCGCTAGCCCATTGCGCCACGGAGACAGTCGTGCTCTCCTCTCACCACCATCAGAACATTCCTTCAGAGCTATCAGCCCAAAGAAAAAAAAGCGCCGCACCACCACCGGGCGGGCTCGAACCTCCAAAATTTCGGTTAAAAGCCGATCGCGCTGGCCAATTGCGCCAGGGAGACAGTCGTGCTCCACTCTCACCACCATCAGAACATATCTTCAAAGCTAGCAGCCCGAACAAAAAAAAGCAACACACCACTCCCAGGAGGGCTCGATCGTCCAACCTTTCGGTTAAAAGCCGATCGCGCTAGTCAATTGCGCCACGGAAACAGCAGTGCAGCACTCCCACCTCCGTCAGGACATTTCCTCAGAGCTATCAGCCCAAAGAATAAGAAGCGCCGCACCACCACCGGGTGGGCTCGAACCTCCAAACTTTAGGTTAACAACCGGATGCGCTAGCCAATTGCGCCACGGAGACAGTCGTGCTCCACTCTCACCACCGTAAGAACATTTCTTCGGAGCTGTCAGCCCAAAGAAAAAAAAGCGCCGCACCACCACCGGACGAGCTCGAACCTCCAACCTATCGGTTAACAGCCGATTGCACTAGCCAATTGCGCCACGGAGACAGTCGTGCTCCACTCTCCCCACCATCAGAACATATCTTAAAGCTATCAGCGCAAAGGAAAAAAAGCACCGCACCACCACCGGGTGGGCTCGAACCTCCAACCAATCGGTTAACAGCCGATCGCGCTAGCCAATTGCGCCACGGAGACAGTCGTGCTCCCCTCTCACCACCGTCAGTACATTTCTCCAAAGCTATCAGCGCAAAGAAAAAAGAGCGCCGCACCACTCTCGGGAGGGCTCGAACCTCCAACTTTCAGGTTAAAAGCCCATCGCGCTAGCCAATTGCGCCACGGAGACAGTCGTCTCCACTCTCACCACCATCAAAACATATCTTCAAAGCTATCAGCGCAAAGAAAACAGCAACACACCACTCCCGGGAGGGCTCGAAATTCCAACCTTTCGGTTGACAGCCAATCGCGCTAGCCAATTGCGCCCCGGAGACAGTAGTGCAGCACTCCCACCTCCGTCAGAACATTTCCTCAGAGCTATCAGCCCAAGGGAAATAAAGCGCCGCACACACCACCGGGTGGGCTCGAACCTCCAACTTTTCGGTTAACAGCCCATCGCGCTAGCCAATTGCGCCACGGAGACAGTCGTGCTTCACTCTCACCACCATCAGAACATATCTTCAAAGCTATCAGCGCAAAGAAAAAAGCAACACACCACTCCCGGGAGGGCTCGACCGTCCAACCTTTCGGTTAAAAGCCAATCGCGCTAGCCAATTGCGCCACGGAGACAGTCTTGTTCAACTCTCACCACCATCTAAACATTTCTTCAGAGCTATCAGCCCAAAGAAAACAAAGCGCCGCACCACCACCGGGTGGGCTCGAACCTCCAGCCTTTCAGTTAACGGCCGAACGCGCTAGCCAATTGCGCCACGGAGACAGTCGTGCTCCACTCTCACCACCATCAGAACATATCTTCAAAGCTATCAGCGCAAAGAAAAAAGCAACACACCACTCCCGGGAGGGCTCGAAATTTCAATCTTTCGGTTAACAGCCGATCGCGCTAGCCAAATGCGCCACGGAGACAGTCCTGCTCCACTCTCACCACCATTAGAACATATCTTCAAAGCTATCAGCCCAAAGAAAAAAAACCGCCGCAGCACCACCGGTTGGGCTCGAACCTCCAACCTTTCGGTTATCAGCCGATCACGCTAGCCAATTGCGCTACGGAGACAGTCCTGCTCCACTCTCACCACCATCAGAACATATCTTCAAAGCTATCAGCCCAAAGAAAAAAATTACGGCATATTCACGGGGTGAATGATGATGAATGGGAAAGCTCCGGAGGGATTCATCGGTAAACTGTGAATCTTCCGTGTAATTCGCCCAGTTGATCATCATGTAAAGACGTGAGAAACGCTGTGTGTGTGTATATACACAAATCAACTTTTATTTCTTCTTAGACGATGGATGGCTTGCGATGTCCCTTGCCTCGCGCGCTCACACATCGGGATTCTGTCTGCGAGCGCGCGCTGCTGCCGCCTTGCGCTCTCTCCGCTGTGCAGCCTTATCCATCCGGCGACTCCGAGCGCGCGCCAACAGCGAACGGATTTTATTACAACGCTCCTCTAGCGTACGTCGCCGCACTAAATCGAACGATTGTCTTCAACCAATGTGTCATTGGTTGAAGACAACACGCGCCATATGTGACATCATTCCTATTTTATAAGATCTCACGTCTTTCATCAACTACAAGTTACGCTTTCTAGTTTAAAACATCTTGCATCTTTTCATCATCAGCTACAAGTACCACCATCTAGTAACGACTACAAGAACTAAACGAGAGGTGGCTACATACAGGAGACGGTACCGCCATCTAGTGAACACTGCAATAACTAAATTAGAGGTGGCTACATGGATGGATGGATGGATGCTATGAGCGTCCCCTTTATAACGGGGTGGTGACAAGTATGCCACCAGGCTCGACAAAAAAAAAACCTTTTTTTCTTTTTATGTTGGCCTAATGCCTCTACTTCGATAAATTCTATCTTAATAGAAAAAAAGGTAAATTTTCAGCTTAAGTTCTCTGCCATTTACGGCACACTGTCCATATTTTATTTTTCCAATATTTATTTTTGTCCTTTCTCTCTAATTTTCTGCCACCAATACTCTAACCGTCTCTTACTTATTTCAATCGCGGGTGTGTTCAGCTTTCCATTGTTGTCCCTAAAACCCAAGGCTTCCTGTAGGCGCGTGCCCAAACGTACACCTGGGTGGATATCTCCACATTCAATCAGAACATGCTCCGCCGTTTCCTTATCTTTCCCGCAGCATGTGCATTGTTCTTCTTCTTTACTGAATCTTGCTTTATAACTACGCGTTCTAAGGCAACCCGATCTTGCTTCAAACAGTAAAGCGCTTCCCCTTGAATTATCGTAAAATGCCTCCCTCCTTATTTCATTTTTGCCCTTTCGGTAGTTACTCAAAGCCGGTTTTTTCTCCATAGCTGCCATCCAGTAAATCCTCTCCGCCTCCCTGACTTTTCCCTTAACGCTCTTTGTTGACATACGGCTTACAATACCAGCCGTATACTTACTAGTGAGTCTTCTAGTTCTTTTTCTCCACTGTGTGTCCACGCTTTTCCTATACAAATAACGGAACACCTTCTCTGCCCATCTACTCTCCTTCATATTTCTTAGCCTTTCTTCGAACCTTATTTTGCTCTGCGCTTCCCTCGCCTCAAAACCTGCCCACCCCATATCGCCCTTTACAGCCTCGTTTGTCGTCTTCCCGTGAGCACCCAACGCGAGGCGTCCCACAGTCCTTTGATTTACATCCATTCCCGCTTGCACCTCTGCCCTCATGCACACCACTGAGTTCCCAAAAGTAAGCCCTGGAACCATTACACCCTTCCACAGACCTCGAAGCACATCATACCTATTGTATCCCCACAACGCTCTGTGCTTCATTATTGCCGCATTCCTCTTTCCTTTTGCTGCCGAGGCTTTTTCCTGTACCTCCATGTATCTATCACTCTCATTTAGCCATACTCCAAGGTACTTCTATTCACTTACCCTCGGTATTTCTTGGCCTTGTATGGACACCGTCTGATCACAGGGATCATTGAATACCATCAATCCACACTTCGTTACACTGAATCCTAGTCCAAGAGCTTCACCTTCCCTTCCGCATATATTCGCCAGCTGCTGTATATCATCTCGACTGTCCGCAAATAAGACGATATCGTCCGCATAAAATAAACCTGGAAGCTTCTGCTCAATCATCATGCCGCCCTGTTTGTGTGACAGATTAAAACCAATGTTGCTACCTTCTAGCGCTTTTTCCATACTCACCATGTACAGCATGAATAACAGCGGGGACAAAGGACATCCCTGTCTCAGACCCCTGCTAACCTCAACGTTCTCTTTGCTACGCATTCCTTCCCACTCTATGCAAACTGTATTTTCTCGGTATATCTCCCTCAAAAGCTGTATACAGTCGTCGCCCATGCCCATTCCTTTCAATATATCCCACAAAATTTCCTGATTAACGTTGTCGTATGCCCCCGTGATGTCAAGAAAAGCCACGTACAAGGGCCTATTCTCTATTTTGGATATTTCTATACACTGAGTGAGAACAAACAGGTTATCGTCTAACCGCCTGTCGACTCGAAATCCGTTCTGAAGTTCTCCCAAAATATCGTTATGTTCGGCCCATGTTTCTATTTTCATTTTTACTGCTTGCATCGCCATCCTGTATAGTACCGATGTAATTGTTAGTGGTCTATACGAGCGAATCTTGTCCTTTTCTTCCTTGCCTTTATAGATTAAGTTCATTCTACTTTGTCGCCAACTGTCCGGTATTTGTCCGTCCTTTAAGCTTTTTTCTACTGCTTTTAACAATGCTTCTTTAGTGTTATGTCCTAGTTCGTTAATGAGGCTAACGGGAATCCCATCTAAACCCGCGGCAGTGCGCTTTGGAATTTTTCCTTCGGCCTTTTTCCAGTTGAAATTATCAAGTACTAGCTCTTCCTCTGTTGCTTTCTCCGCCACACTTTTACTCACCGGGGAGATCCCCTGGACGCTCTTTTGAAACGAATCGGCTGTTACCTTTTGGATGTAACCTAGCGCTTCGTACCCTTCCAATTGATTTCCTCCTTCATCTAGAATATGTTGTTGCGTTGTGACAGACTTCCTACCTAGCGCCTTTATGTGGCTCCAAAAAATCCTAGGCGCGGCCTCCTTTTTTTCTGTATCTCTGTCATCCAGCGTTCACTTTCACCTTTAATTTTTGCCTCTACCAATTTCTGTACAAGGGATTTTTTCTCTAAATATATTTCCCATATTTTTTTGACTTCGTCCTGCGGCCGCTTCTCCTTTTTTGCCTTTCTATGCTCCCGTAAGGCTTCGCGTCGCTTCTCGATCGCCTCCCGGATTTCCTTGTTCCACCAACTTTTTGGCTTCCTTGTTCCTTTCCAGCAAACAGTTTTCTTCTCTTTCCCTATCTCCTTCGTCATTAGATGTAACAGCTCACTATACTCCCAGTCCTTGCCTGGTATTTCGCCTACTTCTTCCTCGACTCTTGCGGCTATATTTATTATTTGTTTGTCATTTAAATACGAGCTGCCAGACTTTAATTCCATGCTCATATTTTCAGTTTCGTATCCCATTTGTAATGTTATTCGTTTATGATCACTACCCAAGCTGTTAATGCCTTCCTCGTCTATCCTCATTTCTGTCAGTTTGTGGTAAATTCCTTCAGTCATGAGACAATAATCAATACTTGATTGCTTGTTTCCGACTTCCCATGTGATCTGGCCGTCACATTTAGGCCCCGTGTTAACTATCTCCAGACTATGTTGCTCGCAAAAATCTAGTAATAACTTCCCATTGGTGTCTGAATATCCGTCAAGGTCATGTATGTGGGCATTCATGTTCCCTAGAAGGATGATTTCGGCCCCATTACCAAATTCCTTAATATCCGCACTCATGCAATCCCCTATCTCCTGATTCTTTTCTCTGCAGTTATTCCCCGTCCACAAGTAGGCTACCCCTAGCCACGTTTCCTTTCCACCTACTGTGCCCCGAACCCAGAGGTGCTCTGAACACGTCTGTTTCACTCTAACCCATTTGGCTCCGCGGTGAATTAGCATTCCTACACCCCCACCTTTCCTTTCCGATATGGTCCTGTTACACCCTTCCCAAACATAATTTTTAATATGTGGTGGCTCTTCCAAGTCTCTAAGGTGTGTTTCTGTAACCGCATACACGCCTATCTGTTCTTTGTTTAACTGCTCCTCAATCTCTAACCATTTTGCCTTCTTTCTGCCACCCTGCATGTTTATGTAACTAATTGCAACACGCGCCTTTTTCCTTTTTCTTTTACCTTTTTTCTGGTTTTTCGCAATTCTACCTATCAAAGCGTCCTCCTGGTTGCTTTCCCTGTTACGAGCTACCCCGGACTCCGAAGGGCCCGTGAGCCCCCCAAAAAAGCTACTGCGCGTCCTGCCAGTCGCCAGCCCACCTCGTGTCCAAGCCTCTTATCGAAATGAATCCTGTCTCTTTGGAATCCACCCCACCTGTGCACTTCCCTGTTTAAATCCACTACCTCGAAACCCTTCTCTCGACTAATCCGCCATATCTCCTTGTTTGCGTCGACAACCGCTCTTCGCCGGTTGACGTTGCGCACCGGTACTTCCGGTACTGTGCATACTACAATTTGCACCTGGGGGGACACGGTGCGCATGTCATCCACCCCTCTCGCCAAGGCCGTCGCTAGTCCTGACGATTCTTTTTTCAGGACGTCATTTAACCCTCCCGCAATTACAACGAGGTTACGATTGCCAGCCTTAGCTGCGAGTTGTTCACCCGCTTGACTCATTACTGTCCCCAGCGTTTGTCCTGGGGACGGTACCGGGGACGGTACCGCCATCTAGTGAACACTGCAAGAACTAAACTAGAGGTGGCTACATACAGGCTAAAGGGGACGCACAGCCCACGCCCTAAGGAGCTTCACCCGCAAAAAGCAACACACCACTCCCGGGAGGGCTCAAACCTCCAACCTTTCGGTCAACAGCCTATAGCGCTAGCCCATTGCGCCACGGAGACAGTCGTGCTCTCCTCTCACCACCATCAGAACACTCCTTCAGAGCTATCAGCCCAAAGAAAAAAAAGCGCCGCACCACCACCGGGTGGGCTCGAACCTCCAAAATTTCGGTTAAAAGCCGATCGCGCTGGCCAATTGCGCCAAAGAGACAGTCGTGCTCCACTCTCACCACCATCAGAACATATCTTCAAAGCTAGCAGCCCGAACAAAAAAAAGCAACACACCACTCCCAGGAGGGCTCGATCGTCCAACCTTTCGGTTAAAAGCCGATCGCGCTAGTCAATTGCGCCACGGAAACAGTAGTGCAGCACTCCCACCTCCGTCAGGACATTTCCTCGGAGCTGTCAGCCCAAAGAAAAAAAAGCGCCGCACCACCACCGGACGAGCTTGAACCTCCAACCTATCGGTTAACAGCCGATTGCACTAGCCAATTGCGCCACGGAGACAGTCGTGCTCCACTCTCCCCACCATCAGAACATATCTCAAAGCTATCAGCGCAAAGGAAAAAAAGCACCGCACCACCACCGGGTGGGCTCGAACCTCCAACCAATCGGTTAACAGCCGATCGCGCTAGCCGATTGCGCCACGGAGACAGTCGTGCTCCCCTCTCACCACCGTCAGTACATTTCTCCAAAGCTATCAGCGCAAAGAAAAAAGAGCGCCGCACCACCACCGGGTGGGCTCGAACCTCCAACCTTTCGCTTAACAGCCGATCCCGCTAGCCAATTGCGCCACGGAGACAGTCATGCTCCACTCTCACCACCATTAGAACATATCTTCAAAGCTATCAGCGCAAAGAAAAAAGCACCACACCACTCCCGGGAGAGCTCCAACCTCCAACCTTTCAGTTAACAGCCGATCGCGCTAGCCAATTGCGCTACGGAGACAGTCCTGCTCCACTCTCACCACCATCGTAACATATCTTCAAGCTATCAGCCCAAAGAAACATAAGCAACACACCACTCTCGGGAGGGCTCGAACCTCCAACTTTCAGGTTAACAGCCCATCGCGCTAGCCAATTGCGCCACGGAGACAGTCGGCTCCACTCTCACCACCATCAAAACATATCTTCAAAGCTATCAGCGCAAAGAAAAAAGCAACACACCACTCCCGGGAGGGCTCGAAATTCCAACCTTTCGGTTAACAGCCAATCGCGCTAGCCAAATACGCCACGGAGACAGTCCTGCAGCACTCCCACCTCCGTCAGAACATTTCTTCAGAGCTATCGGCCCAAAGAAAAAAAAGCGCCGCACCACCACCGGGTGGGCTCGAACCTCCAGCTTTTCGGTTATTAGGCGATCGCGCTAGCCAATTGCGCCACGGAGACAGTAGCGCAGCACTCCCACCTCCGTCAGGACATTTCTTCAGAGCTATCAGCCCAAAGAAAAAGAAGCGCCGCACCACCACTGGGTTGGCTCGATTCTCCAAACTTTCGGTTAACAGCCGGATGCGCCAGCCAATTGCGCCACGGAGACAGTCGTGCTCCACTCTCACCACCGTCATAACATTTCTTCGGAGCTATCAGCCCAAAGGAAAAAAAGCGCCGCAGCAACACCGGGTGGGCTCGAATCTCCAACCTTTCGGTTAACAGCCCATCGCGCTAGCCAATTGCGCCACGCAGACAGTCGTGCTCCACTCTCACCACCATCAGAACATATCTTCAAAGCTATCAGCGCAAAGAAAAAAGCAACACACCACTCCCGGGAGGGCTCGAACCTCCAACCTTTCGGTTAACAGCCGATCGCGATAGCCAAATACGCCACGGAGACAGTCCTGCTGTACTCTCACCACCAGCATAATATATCTTCAAAGCTATCGGCCCAAAGAAGAAAAGTGCCGCGAAACCCCGGGTGGGCTCGAACCTCCAACCTTTCGGTTAACAGCCGATCGCGCTAGCCAATTGTGCCACGGAAACAGTCGTGCTCCACTCTCACCACCGTCAGAACAATTCTTCAGACTGTCAGCCCAAAGAAAAAAAAAGCGCCGCACCACCACCGGGTGGGCTCGAACCTCCAACCTTTCGCTTAACAGCCGATCCCACTAGCCAATTGCGCCACGGAGACAGTCGTGCTCCACTCTCACCACCATCAAAACATATCTTCAAAGCTATCAGCGCAAAGAAAAAAGCACCACACCACTCCCGGGAGAGCTCGAACCTCCAACCTTTCGGTTAACAGCCGATCGCGCTAGCCAATTGCGCCACGGAGACAGTCCTGCTCCACTCTCACCACCGTCAGAACATTTCTTCAGAGCTATCAGCCCAAAGAAAACAAAGTGCCGCTCCACCACCGGTCGGGCTCGAACCTCCAGCCTTTCGGTTAACAGGCGATCGCGCTAGCCAATTGCGCCACGTAGACAGTCGTGCTCCACTCTCACCACCATCAGAACACATCTCCAAAGCTATCAGCGCAAAGAAAAGAGCACCACACCACTCCCGGGAAGGCTCGAAACTACAACCTTTCGGTTAACAGCCGATCGCGCTAGCCAATTGCGCCACGGAGACAGTAGTGCAGCACTCCCACCTCCGTCAGGACATTTTTTCAGAGCTATCAGCCCAAAGAATAAGAGGCGCCGCACCACCACCGGGTGGGCTCGAACCTCCAAACTTTAGGTTAACAGCCGGATGCGCTAGCCAATTGCGCCACGGAGACAGTCGTGCTCCACTCTCTCCACCGTCAGAACATTTCTTCGGAGCTGTCAGCCGAAAGAAAAAAAGCGCCGCACCACCACCGGACGAGCTCGAACCTCCAACCTATCGGTTAACAGCCGATTGCGCTAGCCAATTGCGCCACGGAGACAGTCGTGCTCCACTCTCCCCACCATAAGAACAAATAATAAAGCTATCAGCGCAAAGAAAAAAGCAACACACCACTCCCGGGAGGGCTCGAACCTCCAACTTTTTGGTCAACAGCCGATCGTGCTAGCCAATTGCGCCACGGAGACAGTCGTGCTCTACTCTCACCACCATCAGAACATTTCCTCAGAGCTATCAGCCCAAAGGAAAAAAAGCGCCGCACCACCACCGGGTGGGCTCAAACCTCCAACCATTCGGTTAACAGCCGATCGCGCTAGCCAATTGCGCCACGGAGACAGTCGTGCTCCATTCTCACCACCGTCAGTACATTTCTCCAAAGCTATCAGCGCAAAGAAAAAAGAGCGCTGAACCACCACCGGGTGGGCTTGAACCTCCAACCTTTCGCTTAACAGCCGATCCCGCTAGCCAATTGCGCCACGGAGACAGTCGCGCTCCACTCTCACCACCATCAGAACATATTTTCAAAGCTATCAGCGAAAAGAAAAAAATTACGGCATATTCACGGGGTGAATGATGATGAATGGGAAAGCTCCGGAGGGATTCATCGGTAAACTGTTAATCTTCCGTGTAATTCGCCCAGTTGATAATCATGTAAAGACGTGAGAAACGCTGTGTGTGTATATACACAAATCAACTTTTATTTGTTCTTAGACGATGGATGGCTTGCGATGTCCCATGCCTCGCGCGCTCGCACATCGGGATTCTGTCTGCGAGCGCGCGCTGCTGCCGCCTTGCGCTCTCTTCGCTGTGCAGCCTTATCCATCCGGCGACTCCGAGCGCGCGCCAACAGTGAACGGATTTTATTACAACACTCCCCCTAGAGTACATCGCCGCACTAAATCAAACGATTGCCTTCAACCAATGACACGCGCCATATGTGACATCATTCCTATTTTATAAGATCTCGCGTCTTTCATCAACTACAAGTACCGCTTTCTAGTTTATAACATCTTGCATCTTTTCATCATCAGCTACAAGTACCACCATCTAGTAAACACTACAAGAACTAAACGAGAGGTGGCTACATACAGGAGACGGTACCACCATCTAGTTAACACTGCAAGAACTAAACAAGAGGTGGCTACATACAGGGGACGGTACCGCCATCTAGTGAACACTGCAAGAACTAAACTAGAGGTGGCTACATACAGGCTACAGGGGACGCACAGCCCACGCCCTAAGGAGCTTCGCCCCTAAAAAGCAACACACCACTCCCGGGAGGGCTCGAACCTCCAACCTTTCGGTCAACAGCCTATAGCGCTAGGCCATTGCGCCACGGAGACAGTCGTGTTCTCCTCTCACCATCATCAGAACATTTCTTCAGAGCTATCAGCCCAAAGAAAAAAAAGCCGGCACCACCACCGGGTGGGCTCGAACCTCAAAAATTTTGGTTAATAGCCGATCGCGCTGGCCAATCGCGCCACGGAGACAGTCGTGCTCCACTCTCACCACCATCAGAACATATCTTCAAAGTTAGCAGCCCGAAGAAAAAAAGCAACACACCACTCCCGGGAGGGCTCGAACCTCCAACCTTTCGGTTAAAAGCCAATCGCGCTAGCCAATTGCGCCACGGAGACAGTCGTGATCCACTATCACCACCCTCAGAACATTTCTTCAGAGCTATCAGCCCAAAGAAAACAAAGCGCCGCACCACCACCGGGTGGGCTCGAACCTCCAACTTTTCGGTTAACAGCCCATCGCGCTAGCCAATTGTGCCACGGAGACAGTCGTGCTCCACTCTCACCACCAACAGAACATATCTTCAAAGCTATCAGCGCAAAGAAAAAAGCAACACACCACTCCCGGGAAGACTCGAACCTCCAACCTTTCGGTTAACAGCCGATCGCGCTGGCCAATTACGCCACGGAGACAGTCCTGCTGTACTTTCACCACAAGCATAACATATCTTCAAAGTTATCGGCCCAAAGAAAAAAAAGTGCCGCACCACCCCGGGTGGGTTCGAACCTCCAACCTTTCGGTTAACAGCCGATCGCGCTAGCCAATTGCGCCACGGAGACAGTCCTGCTTCACTCTCACCACCGTCAGAACATTTCCTCAGAGCTATCAGCCCAAGGGAAAAAAAGCGCCGCACGCACCACCGGGTGGGCTCGAACCTCCAACTTTTCGGTTAACAGCCCATCGCGCTAGCCAATTGCGCCACGGAGACAGTCGTGCTTCACTCTCACCACCATCAGAACATATCTTCAAAGCTATCAGCGCAAAGAAAAAAGCAACACACCACTCCCGGGAGGGCTCGAACCTCCAACCTTTCGGTCAACAGCCTATAGCGCTAGCCCATTGCGCCACGGAGACAGTCGTGCTCTCCTCTCACCACCATCAGAACATTCCTTCAGAGCTATCAGCTCAAAGAAAAAAAAAGCGCCGCACCACCACCGGGTGGGCTCGAACCTCCAAAATTTCGGTTAAAAGCCGATCGCGCTGGCCAATTGCGCCAGGGAGACAGTCGTGCTCCACTCTCACCACCATCAGAACATATCTTCAAAGCTAGCAGCCCGAAGAAAAAAAAGCAACACACCACTCCCGGGAGGGCTCGACCGTCCAACCTTTCGGGTAAAAGCCAATCGCGCTAGCCAATTGCGCCACGGAGACAGTCGTGTTCAACTCTCACCACCATCTAAACATTTAAACAACATCTAAACAACACCATCTAAACTACAGGTTTCGCTGCTGACGGTCACAGGATTACCGAGCACGAATGACACGTGCGCGCCGCCGGATGACACCATCTACCTTTCCGTGGCAGATCTGCATGTGCGGACGCCGATACTGACCTTGTGTATGAACGCTCCGACGCAGCGACAGTTGCGCATGTCCGTGACATCAGCGACCGAGGCTATAAAGCATCCACTGCAGCATTTCTTCGACAGTGGGCACGGCGAGACGACAGCGACCATGTTGCTGACCACGAAGTTCTTCTTCGTTGTACAGGTTAGCTACTCTGCTTCCAACATAAAAACTAGTGATGAAGTCATGTTAGTAGTTGTGCCGTGCCCAAGCACCTGTTTAAGTATTGCATATGAGTATGATGTGCGACATGGACTTGCGATTTCAAGCAATTGACGCCAAACTACAGGAATTTAAAGATAAATCACCGGAAGTTGCAGCTCTTGAATCCACTGCAGCTTCCTTTAAAACTGTGCTCTCATGGCAGAGCTCTAAGTTAACTGATCTCGAAGACCGAAGCCGTCGGGCAAACCTTGTCATTCATGGTGTTCTCGAAAACACAAATGAAAATGACACCTGTCTTCGAACTGCTGTTGTAACCGATATATTCGAGAAAACATTGGGAGTGAAGTGCAAGTCCATAGCCCGCATTCACCGTCTTGGCCGCCAAGGTAGTCGTAGGCCTGTCATAGCTTACTTTCAAGATTATCAGTAGAAACAAGAAGTCATAAAGAATTCAAATAAATTAAAGGGCTCCAATATTTATGTGCAAAATGATTATAGCCAGTGCACGCTGCGCAAGCGCCGCCTGCTTTGGGAAAGTGCAAAAGCTGAACGCAATAGCAGGAAACGGGTTACACTTATTCACGACAAAATCAAAATTGATGGCAAACTTTTTGTCTGGGATGAAGCCAAAAATGTGCGTGTAGCCCTTAACCCGCAAGCTACAGGTTCTGATTGACCCGCTCGACAGTGTGCGTCCAAAAGTTTGAGAGTGCTTAACGTAAACGCGCAAAGCCTATCAAATAAAGTTGACAAGCTCGAGTACCTTCTACTCACCTACGACCCTCACATTACAATAATCACAGAAACCTGGCGGCACGAAGGTATAAATAATTCAGTACTAATTCCTCCGAGATATCAAATCTTCAGACGTGACCGACCATCAAG
The DNA here is from genome assembly GCF_043290135.1 of Rhipicephalus microplus. Lineage (NCBI taxonomy): Eukaryota > Metazoa > Arthropoda > Arachnida > Ixodida > Ixodidae > Rhipicephalus > Rhipicephalus microplus. The sequence goes on from NW_027464585.1 coordinate 51,758,338, forward strand.
AGGTGGTGGTGTAGCAATAGTTCTCAAAGATTGTATTAGTGCTCGGCCCCTTCAACAAATTCATGAGCACGAAAGTTTATTCCTTAAGGTAATCTGCTGGGGCCATTACTTCACCGTATGTGCCATATACAGACCACCCTCTTCAACACACGAATATCTGTCTAGACTATATGACCACATGTTCACGTTTAAAAATGATCGTCTGATTCTCGCAGGTGATTTTAACTTGCCCAATGTTGACTGGCGCGTTCCATACTCTGGCTCTGATGTAACGACGTTAAACCCTTTCGCTGACATTGCCTTGATGTGCGATCTTGTGCAGATTGTCAATGAGTGCACCAGAGAGGCTGGAAACACCCGTTCTACACTCGACCTAGTCTTTTTAAATTCTAATGTATGCAAATACACGGTCTCTATTGAAGATGGCATTTCCGACCATAAAGCAGTATTTTTATCCTTCGGTATTGGTGAAAACAAAGCACACCGACAAGAGACCAGACATGTCATTAAGGATTACTCGTAGGCGGACGACCAGGCCATTTTGGATTATCTGTGGTTCTTATGTGATAATCTTTCTGATGATGTGTCGATAGCCTGGAACCAAATAAAAACTGCGATACATTACTGCACTGATAAGTTTGTGCCAAGCAAACGGGTTAGGAAAAACCGAAATAACCCATGGATTACTAGAGATATTATACATTTGCACCGCAAGCTAAAACGAGCTAGAAAAAAGAAAAAAATACCCTGCAGACTTATCTCGTTGAAGGCCCAGCTTGCAACTCGGCTAAGTGAAGCTAAGGCAAGATACTTCAACCACTCGCTTCCTAACTTTTTGAAAACTAACCCGGATAGATTCTGGCGGTACTTGAGCGATGCGCACAAAACACCAACCGAAATATCAGTAAATGGTTGTATTGTTAACGATCCAGTCAAAATTGCAAACCAATTCAATCAGTATTTTCACTCAGTATTCACTCAGGGAGATCATGCTAACACAAACATTATTTCTCTGTCTACTATATCTGCCGATTTTATAACTGTCGAAGGTGTCCTTTCACTGTTACTGAATGTTAAGACTAAATCTTCCGATGGTCCCGACGGCATACCTAATGCATTTTTGCAACGTTACGCCGAACCTATCGCGCATGTCTTCACCTATATTTTTCGTCTTTCGCTTCATAATTCAATTCTTCCCGATGATTGGCGAACGGCACGCGTTATTCCCGTATTTAAAAAAGGTGATCGCCTAAATGTTGAAAACTACCGGCCAATTTCATTACCTTCCTGTCCTTGTAAACTTCTTGAGCATATCATCGCGCATTACATAATGTCATTCCTTGAAGAAAACAGTATTTTGACTCCTTTCCAGCATGGTTGTAGGAAGGGCCTCTCGACTAACACTCAACTTGTCACCACAATACACGACTTCGCTATGGCAATTGACAAGGGCGACCAAATAGACGCCATCTTCTTAGATTTTAGAAAAGCTTTCGACTGTGTTTGCCACAGTAAATTACTCACCAAACTTTCAAACATTGGCCTACCCATTACTGTAATTAATTGGATCCGCTCCTACCTTACCAGCCGCAAACAGTTTGTCCAGGTCGACGGCTGCTGCTCTGGGGTTCTACCTGTAACCTCGGGAGTTCCACAAGGCAGTGTCCTTGGCCCTGTCTTGTTTCTCATCTTTATCAATGACATCGTTTCAGCAGTTGACACCTCCGCCATAAGCTTAAAGCTTTTTGCAGATGACTGCATTCTTTACAAGCCAATTAAAAGTAAAAGAGACCAAGAGTGCTTGCAGAACAGCCTAAATTCTCTCTGCGATTGGTGCCATGCCTGGTCGATGGAGTTAAACATTAGTAAATCGGTCTATATGCGTATCTCAAATAAAATTACCCCTTTTGCATCACGCTACACCTTAAATAATAATCCGTTGATCGAAGTGAGTAATTTTAAATACTTGGGAGTCAATATTACCAATCGACTGTCGTGGAGTAACCACATTGACGACGCTTGTTCCTCCGCCTCTAGAAAACTAGGGTTTCTTAGACACAAACTAAAAAACGCGCCAACTCAGATCAAACTTCTTGCATATAATACATTTATTCGACCCCGTCTAGAGTACGCATGCGTAGCCTGGGACCCGTACTTTAAAAAGGACGTTTATAAACTTGAAATGGTCCAGAGGAGAGCGGTAAGATTCATCTATAATGCCTATCACAATCTTGATTCTTCTTCATCACTTATGGCTACTAACAACATTCCGCTCTTGAAACAGCGTAGAACTATCGCCCGACTCAAGTTTCTTTTCCTGCTTCATAATCATCAGTTTAATATTGATCCCAGTAAATACATCTCTCCCTCTTCTTCCAGGAAAACCAGGCATGCTCACAATCATGATCTGACACCTTACTTTGCACGTACTAACCTTTTCAAACATTCCTTCTTTCCTAGAACCATTAGCGAATGGAATGCACTGCCTTCAAATGTTTTTCCTGAACGTGGCATTCCCGACTTTGAAAACTACATGCATCTTTTGTGTAATCAACACTGTTGATATTTCAATGCTAGATTAGCTCATCTTATTATTTCAACTGTGTAGCTTTACTTTTTGTGCTTGAAACTGTTTCTAGAAGTTTGTTCGCTTTTTTTCTAGATATGTATAACTAAGCATCCTATTTAGTATGACTTGTTTTTCAGTAGCTTTGTGTATTCTAACTTGCTGTATAACTTGTTCGCTTTTTTTCGCTATGCTCCCTTTTTGTGCCCCTCCTGCTTGGTCTACGGACTGCAGTATGTAATAAATAAATAAATAAAATAAAAAAATTTCTTCAGAGCTATCAGCCCAAAGAAAACAAAGCGCCGCACCACCACCGGGTGGGCTCGAACCTCCAGCCTTTCAGTTAACGGCCGAACGCGCTAGCCAATTGCGCCACGGAGACAGTCGTGCTCCACTCTCACCACCATCAGAACATATCTTCAAAGCTATCAGCGCAAAGAAAAAAGCAACACACCACTCCCGGGAGGGCTCGAAATTCCAATCTTTCGGTTAACAGCCGATCGCGCTAGCCAATTGCGCCACGGAGACAGTAGTGCAACACTCCCACCTCCGTCAGAACATTTCTTCAGAGCTATCAGCCCAAAGAAAAAGAAAGCGCCGCACCACCACCGGGTGGGCTCGAACCTCCAGCCTTTCGGTTATCAGGCGATCGCGCTAGCCAATTGCGCCACGTAGACAGTCGTGCTCCACTCTCACCACCAGCATAACATATCTTCAAAGCTATCGGCCCAAAGAAAAAAAAGCGCCGCACCACCCCGGGTGGGCTCGAACCTCGAACCTTTCGGTTAACAGCCGATCGCGCTAGCCAATTGCGCCGCGGAGACAGTCGTGCTCCACTCTAACCACAGTCCGAATATTTCTTCAGACTATCAGCCCAAAGAAAAAAAAGCGCCGCACCACCACCGGGTGGGCTCGAACCTCCAATCATTCGCTTAACAGCCGATCGCGCTAGCCAATTGCGCCACGGAGACAGTCGGTCTCCATTCTCACCACCGTCAGAATATTTCTCCAAAGCTATCAGCGCAAAGAAAAAAGAGCGCCGCACCACCACCGGGTGGGCTCGAACCTCCAACCTTTCGCTTAACAGCCGATCCCGCTAGCCAATTGCGCCACGGAGATAGTCGTGCTCCCCTCTCACCACCATCAGAACATATCTTCAAAGCTATCAGCGCAAAGAAAAAAGCACCACACCACTCCCGGGAGAGCTCGAACCTCCAACCTTTCGGTTACCAGCCTATCGCGCTAGCCAATTGCGCCACGGAGACAGTCCTGCTCCACTCTCACCACCATTAGGACATATCTTCAAAGCTATCAGCCCAAAGAAAAAAAACCGCCGAAGCACCACCGGTTGGGCTCGAACCTCCAACCTTTCGGTTATCAGCCGATCGCGCTAGCCAATTGCGCTACGAAACAGTCCTGCTCCACTCTCACCACCATCAGAACATATCTTCAAAGCTATCAGCCCAAAGAAAAAAATTACGGCATATTCACGGGGTGAATGATGATGAATGGGAAAGCTCCGCAGGGATTCATCGGTAAACTGTGAATCTTCCGTGTAATTTGCCCAGTTGATCATCACTCACATCACATCACTTTAATACCTTAAAGACCCCCATGTAGGGGGTATTACATAAGGGGTGGGTTACAGGTAAATGCACACAGGTTTTCAAATGGAAATGTGCGTGGTGATCTTCTCTTCAAATGTTGCTGGACACGTGATGGCTGGAACGTCACAGGGAAGGCCATTCCAGTCCACTGCTACACGGGGGAAAAAAGAGGCAGAAAAAGTAGTAGTGCGAGCATGTGGACGGGCAATTTGAAACGCGTGGGCAGTGCGGTGAGATATGCGCGTCGGTGGGACGATGTAGGGTGCTTGATTAAGAGGGCTGTGAAAGAACTTAGCAAACAAAGACTGGTAATGCGGCGGCGCACTGAAAGATTCGAAAGACCAGTTTCACGTTTAAGGGATGATATGCTTATGTTATATGAATATGAAGAATATATGAACCTAGTGGCGCGGTTTTGCACAGACTCTAATTCATTTATCAAGTATACCTGGTGCGGGCTCCATATGGGAGCTGCATATTCTAGTTTAGTTCGGATTAAAGATTTATAGGCGAGAAGTTTGATGTCAGGTGGGGCATGACGCAAATGACGCTTCAAAAAACTCAGAGTTCGGTTCGCTGATGATATGACGTTCGTGATATGCTTGTGCCATGAAAGATCACTGGATAAGGTGACGCCTAGGTATTTATAGGATTTAATTTGTTCAAGAGTAGAGTTAGCTATTACGTAAGAAAAATGCAAGGGATTATGCTGGCGTTGAAAAGAAACGATTTTGCATTTAAAGGGGTTAAGCTCCATCAACCACAGGTCGCACCATTGCTGTACACGATGAAGGTCATTTTGAAGTGCAGTTTGATCAGAGGGGTTAGTAATTTTGCGGTATAGAACACAATCGTCGGCAAACATGCGAATATGAGAAGATACATGCATGGGTAAATCGTTAATATATATTAGAAACAGAAGGGGTCCGAGGACGGAACCTTGGGGGACTCCCGATGTTACCGAGAGGGAGCTGGAATGTTTATTTCTAATATCGACAAACTGGGAACGGTTAGCAAGAAATTCTGAAATCCATGCAAGAATTTTGGGGTGCAGATTCAACTGGGCAAGTTTTAGTAACAGGCGTTTGTGTGGTACCTTATCGAAAGCTTTAGCGAAGTCTAGAAAGATTGCATCAGTCTGGAAGTTACGGTCAAGATTAGCGTGCAAATCATGAGTAAATATAGCTAGTTGTGTTTCACAAGATAAAGATTTACGAAATCCATGCTGGGAAGAATGAAAGAAATTGTTAGCATCCAGAAAGTTTATTATGTGAGTGTATATGACGTGTTCCATGATTTTGCATGAGACGCTGGTTAGTGAAATGGGGCGGTAATTTAGGGGTGACTGTTTGTTACCTGATTTGTGGACCGGAATGACCTTTCCCACTTTCCAGTCTTCTGGCAGCATTCCTGTTTTAAGCGACAATGAAAACAGCATCGACAAATACACTGCAATAATTTGTTTAGTGTTTTTTAACAGTTTAGAGTTAATGTTGTCAACGCCAGCCGATGATGAAAGTTTAAGTCTGTCGATAAGGGACGAAATTCCAGCAACAGAAAATTCCACTGGAGTCTTTATTGGTAACGTCGTAGTAGGTGGCGAGGGAAGTGGCGAATCGGCTTCTTTTGTGAACACAGAGCAGAACGCGATGTTAAAAACGTCGGCACAATCACCGTCGCTAACTTCCTCACCATATTGGTCAGTAAGCGTTATTTCACGCGGCGGTTGCGGGTTTATAACTTCCCAGAACTTTCTAGGGTTATTTGTTAGAATTTTAGGTAAATCAATGCGATAAAACGTCTGTTTTGCACTTCGAATTGCAGCATAATATGCGTCTTCTGCAGCATAGTACTTCTCCCATGCGCACGCAGTACCATTACGTTTCGCAGTACGAAAGAGACGTTTCTTTTTATTTTCCTGCCTTATTAAAAGTTTCGAAAACCATGGTTTATTTTGATTAGCAGGTAAGTTCATCTTTGGGATATATGTATTAGTTAACTCGAATATTTTGTCCCTAAAGACTAACCAGTTGCTGTTAAGAGATCTGGAATCGAAACTGGATTCAAACTCAGGCAGGAAATCTCGCAGTTCATTATTGATTGCTTCATAATCACCTTTGTTGTACATATGAATTGTTTTGCTGGAAATGTGGCGTGTTTTAGGGATGAAGTTTAATGCAGTATGAATGACTTTATGATCACTGATTTCACGTAAGTAGGAGATAGATTCTAAGCTTTCGGGGCTGTTTGTTAGTATAAGATCTAAAATGTTCAAAGATTTACTAGTTACACGAGTTGGTTCTGACACCAGTTGCGTAAGGTTAAAGTTCAGACAAACATCGACAAATTCTCTTGCTTCGGCATTTCCTGTAATTAGTTGTGTTTCGTTTATCCCGTCAATATTCGGGAAAATAAAGTCGCCATAGAGGAGGATATGTGCGGATGGGTGTTTATTAGTAAGCGTAGACAGCACTTCATTCAGTTCGCGGGCAAAATTTGGATCAGAGCGAGGGGGCCTGTAGCATACGCCAAGTAATACTGTTTCGGGTGGGGCACGGCACAATACCCATAATATTTCAAGTTGTGAAGGAATGTTGATAAGGGAGCAAGATAGCTCTTTGCTAGTGGCGATTAGTACTCCCCCACCACGTGCGTTCTTACGGTCGTGATGAAAAAGATTAAAGTGCGGCAAGTCAGTCAGAGCCTCTGTATCCGAAATGTCGTCGGTAAGCCACGTTTCGGTCAATAAAAGTATACTACTGCCAGATGATTTTAATAGATTAGACAGGGGCATGCGCTTAGGAAGAAAACTGCGGATGTTAGTATAAATTACCGAAAACGAATACTTAGCTTTAGTGCTTATGCGTGGCTGTTGGCGCGCTTGCCGTCGGCGTACTGATCCCTATGTTTTTTCTTTGACAATTCCTGCTTCGTGGTCGTAAATGTATCGCTTAGAGCCGATGTGCAAAGTTTGGAAGCGCAGTGAAAATGGCACAGGTTTGCTCCTAGCGAAAGCAATGAGCTCTTTTCGGGCTATTCTAACAGGGTGTGTGAAATCTTCGCCAATGCTAAAGTTAGTACATTTTAGTTTTTGGCCGTTTGAAAGGATAGATACTTTAGTTTTGAAAGTCGAAAATTTCACTATTATAGGCCGTTTGTTGTTATTGGTGTGCCGCCCTAGGCGGTGTGCACGCTCTATGTCTTTCGGTTCGATTGTGAGTTGAAGTCGTTCAAGGCAGTGCTGGATTATTATTTCTTCTGACTGAGTGTATGTTTCCTTAGGATTAGTGTCAGGGAGATTGTAGAATATTAGATTGTCACGCCGGGAACGGTTCTCGATGACATCGAGACGCCCGTCTATGTCGTACACACGGTGCGTTAGCTCAGTGGTATTAGTATATATTGCATCTACTTCCGCTCGAAGGGTTAGAAGATTTTGGCAGTGATTTTCCAAGTCAGCAATACGATTTCCAAGATCGGTGATAGTCTGATTTGTGGTGGCTATCTGGGATTTAAGACCCTGCATCTCAGATAATATTGCCGACTGGCCCTGCGACAACTTTTTCAGCTCAGCAAGTATATCTGGCCCGGGGTTCGTCTCTACATCTCCCGATAGCAAGAGCAAGGCACGTACGACATTCACACACTCGGTAACAAGCAAGCAGCAGCACTGTGGGCTCGGCAGCTGCACCAAACAGTAGTTACTTGATTTTTTAGTAGACGTAGGATACGAACTACCAACCTGCATGATCAGGAGGAACGGGTTAGCGGCCTGTGTGGTGGCACAGCCGCGAAGCCCACAGTGCGCGCTGGATGGTGGCTGCTGTTTTATAGGCTGCGCAGGGGATGTTGTCGACGGCGATAGGGTGGCTGGATTTATCTCGACGATCCACGGAAGGAGGGGTGGCGCTGCCGAAGATCCGGAAGCATGGGTGCCAGGGAGAGGGCAAACGAAATGTTCGCCTTCGTTGGTAGCAGGTAGGCGGCTTCCCGGGGCGGCAGACGATACAGTCAGCGAGGCAGGCAGTAGCAGGTCGGCGATAATGCGGGCAAAAACCTGCATGATCAGGAGGAACGGGTTAGCGGCCTGTGTGGTGGCACAGCCGCGAAGCCCACCATCATCATGTAAAGACGTGAGAAACGCTGTGTGTGTATATACACAAATCAACTTTTATTTGTTCTTAGACGATGGATGGCTTGCGATGTCCCTTGCCTCGCGCGCTCGCACATCGGGATTCTGTCTGCGAGCGCGCGCTGCTGCCGCCTTGCGCTCTCTTCGCTGTGCAGCCTTATTCATCCGGCGACTCCAAGCGCGCGCCAACAGCGAACGGATTTTATTACAACACTCCCCCTAGCGTACATCGCCACACTAAATCGAACGATTGCCTTCAACCAATGACACGCGCCATATGTGACATCATTCCTATTTTATAAGATCTCGCGTCTTTCATCAACTACAAGTACCGCTTTCTAGTTTATTACATCTTGCATCTTTTCATCATCAGCTACAAGTACCACCATCTAGTAAACACTACAAAAACTAAACGAGAGGTGGCTACAGGGATGGATGGATGGATGTGGCTGTACCCTTTAGATCGGGCGGCGGCTAACGCCACCTAGCCATAATACTTAGTGAACTAACCATTACATTTATCTTTTTTTCCCTTTAAATAATGAAGTTGAGGATTCGTACTTCGCAGTGAAGGGTTTAATTTTCACTCGTGCCTTGACTTTAGCAACCAATCAGATAACATCCTTCTAGTTACGTCTCCCGCTTAAAGTCTATTTTGCCCTCGCTGTCCCTAAATCCTAGTGCTTTGAAAAACTCTGCGCCATCATCCTGAACTATAGGGTGAAGCCCTTTACAGAACATTATCAAGTGTTCGGCAGTTTCTTCGTCCTTTCCACACGCACTGCATACTGTGTCAACCCCTTCGTATTTGGCCCGATATGTCTTGGTTCGCAGTACTCCCGTCCTGGCCTCAAACAGTAGAGAACTACCCCGAGTATTATCACAGATCCTTTCCTTGGCAATTTCCTGCTTAAAAGTTCGATAGATCTCTAGTGCGGACTTCTTAATCATGCCCATTCTCCACATGTCAGTCTCCGTTTCCTTCACTTTTTTCTTAACCGATAGTTCTTTTTGGTTAGGCCACCTGCTGTTTTCTAAGTATTTACTAGTCAACTTCCTGGTTCGCTTCCTCCATTTTTTATCGACATTCTTCATGTACAAGTAGCTGAAAACCTTCCTAGCCCAACGCTCTTCCCCCATTTCTCTCAATCGCTTCTCAAATTTTATCTTACTGCTAGCTTCCCTGCCCTCAAATGATGTCCATCCCATATCACCTTGTACTCCTTGATTTGGTGTATTCCCGTGAGCTCCTAAAGCAAGCCTACCTATTCCACGTTGCTTAATTTCTAATCTTGCTTGAACTTCTGATCTCATGCACAAGACCACATTGCTGAACGTCAGCCCAGGAACCATGACCCCTTTCCAAATTCCTCTCACAACATCATACCTATTGTAATTCCACAGTGCTCTATTTTTCATGACTGCTGCATTCCTGTTACCTTTAGTCGTTACGTATATTTCGTGTTCCCTCAGATACTCGGTCCCATTGCTTATCCATACGCCCAGATATTTGTATATATCTGTTATCTCTAGCGTCACCTCCTGTATTCTAAGCTCACTACCTTCGTTGTCATTGAAACTCATGACTGCTGATTTTTCGCTACTGAATCTATAATCTAACCTATCTCCCTCCTTACCGCAGATGTCCATCAATCTCTGCAAATCTTCCTTGTTGTTGGCCATTAGCACTATATCATCTGCGTACATTAATGCTGGTAGTGCCTGATCAATAAGTTTTCCTCGTTTGACTAAAGAGAGGTTGAAGCCCAGTCCACTTCCCTCTAATTTTGCCTCTAATCCTTGTAGGTACATCATGAATAATAAGGGTGACAGGGGGCACCCCTGCCTAAGCCCCCGTTTTACCTCTGCAGGCTTCGATACCTGTTTTTCCCACTTTATAACTACCTTGTTACCTTTATAGACACCCTTTAAAAGATTAGTGACTACATGTTCCACGCCTAGTGTGTCCAGTATTCCCCACAATTCATCTTGAACCACGCTATCGTACGCCCCCTTGATATCCAAAAATGCTAGCCACAGGGGCCTGTGTTCTTTTTGTGCTATTTCGATGCACTGCGTGAGTGAGAACAGATTGTCTTCCAACCTCCTGTGTTTCCGAAACCCATTCCGCAGTTCCCCCAGCACCCCCTCATCCTCTATCCACGCCTGCAGTCTTTCCTTTATAATCTGCATCGCCAGCCTGTAGACCACTGTTGTCAATGTTATAGGACGGTAGTCATTTATGTCAGCTTTGTCCCCCTTTCCTTTATAGATCATGCTCATCCTGCTAAGTTTCCATCCATCGGGAACTTCCCCATCGTTTATTATTGTACTCACTGCCTCTCTCAAAGCCTGCTTAGACTTCGGACCTAATGTTTTTATCAGCCTAATTGGAATGCCATCTGGGCCTGTTGATGTACTACTAGGAACCCTTTTCTCAGCCCTTTCCCACTCTTGTTGTGAAAATGGAGCCATTGCACCACTTGATTCGTCTTTGTCTATTGTGGTGCATAAAGTACTTCTTTGTTGAAATTTTTCTGTCACTCTTGTTCTTATATATTCAATAGCTTCGTCCCCTTCTAGCCTAGCACTTTGGGCTGTAGTTATAAAGTTCTGCTCTAGGCTCGTCTCATTCCTTAGGGAGTTTAGATGGTTCCCAAATTTCGCAGCTGCCTTTCTATATTTTTTATGTACTTCTGCCTGCCACTTAGCTCCCTTCCTTCTAATCTTTTCATTGATCAGAAGGGATGCATCCCTTCTACAGCTTAGAAAGGTTGCCCATTTTCTTTCCACATCATCTGTCGGTTCACCCCGCTGCTTAGCATGTCTGTGTTCCCTAGAGGCTTCCTTACGTTTTGCTATGGCTCTCTTAACTTCCTCATCCCACCAACTTTTGGGTTTGTGTCTTCTTTTCCGGGGTGATTTGTCACGCGTCTTAGCAAGCTCTATCTCAAAGAGTCTAATTAGATTAGTGTATGTCCGCACTGTCTTATTATCCTCCGTGATTATTTTCTCAATTTGTTTAATGGCTATTTCAATTTGCCTTTCTGGATAAAAATTTTCCTGTAGTTGCTCATCTTGTCTCCTTCCCACTTTCACTGCTCTTCCAAAACTTAGCTTGATACGTTTGTGATCACTACCCAGACTTCTGGAGCCACCTTCATCTATGTGCATTTCCCTGAGCTTATCATACATCCTATGTGACATCAGTGCATAATCTATCGTCGACTGAAGCCTTCCTACCTCCCATGTTATTTGCCCTTCACACTTCTCGGTACTGTTGCAAATGATCAAATCAAGCCTTTCACGCATATCCATGATCATCTTGCCTGTCGGGTCGGTATACCCATCTATATCTTCTATGTGCGCATTCATGTCTCCTTGTATAATTATCTCGCACTCTCTTCCTAACTCCTGAATGTCCTTTGATATACACTCTACCATTGCCTGGTTTTCCTCTCTGGCCTTTGCTCCCGTCCACAAGTACACGAAACCAAGGAGTGTCATTTGACCTGCCACTTTCCCCTTTAGCCATAAATGTTCCTTGCACTCCTGCTTTACCCTTTGCCAGTCTGTACTTTTATGAATGAATGCCCCAATACCACCCCCCTTTCTGCTGCCTTCTGTTCTATTACAATACTCCCACGCGTAGTCCGGATTGTTCGGAGGTTGTTCCATGACCCTGAGATGTGTTTCTACAAAACCGTATACCATCGGCCTCTCTTCCCTTAGCTGTTCTTCTATCTCTTCCCACTTCAGCCTGTTCCTATCACCCTGCATGTTAATATACCCTATGTCTGAATTGGCTCGGCGCTCGTGGCTACGTCTATTTATGCCCCGGACTCTACGTATCTTAGTTATTGGTGCCACTTTGGAATCGTATCTGTCCATACCACCTGTCGAAGAGTCTCCCTGGTTGTTTTCCTCGTTACTAGCTATCCTGCACCCCGAAGGGCTCGCTTGCCCCCCAAAAAAGCTACCGCGCGTCCTGCAAGTCGCCAACCCACCTCATGACCTAGCCGCTCATCGAAGTGAATTCTGTCTCGTTGAACCGCCCCCCCCCCCCACCTATGCACCTCTCTGTTTATCTCCACCACCTCAAAGCCTTTCTCTCGACTAATCCGCCCTACCTCTTGGTTTGCGTTGACCACCGCTCTTTGCAGGTTGCTATCACGCACCGGTACCTCCGGTATCGTGCATATCACTACCTGCACCTTAGCAGAAGTGGCGCGCATGTCATCGACGCCTTTCGCCAGTGTGGCTGCTAGTCCTGCTGCATCTCCATTTAGGACATCGTTTAAACCGCCTGAAATTATCACGAGGTTGCGTCTATCAGCTGTCGTTTTGAGCTTTGCGCTCACTTGCTTCATGACTGCTTCCAGCTTGCGTCCTGGGAACGCCCCTACTGCAACCCTCTTGTCACCTCTTACCCTCTCTTTGATGGCTTCTGTGCATCGATTTAAATTTGAGTCCCCGGCGATTATCACATGCTGTGACTTTTCCGCTGGAGCGTTCTGCACCTGGGGGCTACTTGCACCTGTGACGCCGGCTCTTTTGTTCCCTTCCTGCCCCACCACTACCTCGCTGAAGCTGGGCCTTGCGACAGTTGAACCGGCTAAACCTGTTTTTTCCAAGCTTGCTTGCTTTTCCTTCTCCACCGTTCTGGTTGCCGGTTCCCTACTGTTCTCTCGGTAGTTCGCTTCTTTGTTCAGCTTCGCTAGCACTTCCTCGGCGGACTTCAGTCTTTCTCCCACTGCCCTCGTTTTTTCTTGCTCTGTCGCCAACTCAGTCTCGAGTTTGGCGATTCTCATCAGCAGTTCACTCTGGGCAACCATCATTTTCTCCATTTTTTCCTCGACCTCACATTGCCTACACTTCGCGTCAGCCTCTTCTCCATCCGCTTCTACGCTTGGGTCCACTTTCAAACCCACTCCACATCCGGAACACTTTACAGTCTTTTTAACCATGCCTTTTTGACACCAATTGTCCCTATGCTCGATAATTACTAAACTCGAGCCCTGCACTACGAAAAAAAAAGAAAGTCCAAGCTCTTCTACAAAAATATGCGTGTTCAATGTACGCGCACCTCCCCAACGGGGTGGCAAAAGAAAAAAAAACAACAAAAAATTCAAACACACACACCCGCACTAACTAATAAATACCTGGTGACTGGCCCCCGAAAAAGCCGCACCATAAAATAAGTGCTACGAAGATTTCAACCGCTGCCTTATAATTATAGAGACAAGCTCAAAACATGCAACAACACTTATCTGCGCAGTCGATCCGGAGCGCTCAAAAAACACGTCCATCCACCTTGACAGCCTGAACTGACAGCCTCAGGAGACGGTACATAAAGGAGACGGTACAGCCATCTAGTGAACACTGCAAGAACTAAACTAGAGGTGGCTACATACAAGGGACGGTACCGCCATCTAGTGAACACTGCAAGAACTAAACTAGAGGTGGCTACATACAGGCTACAGGGGACGCACAGCCCACGCCCTAAGTAGCTTCGCCCCTAAAAAGCAACCCACCACTCCCGGGAGGGCTCGAACCTCCAACCTTTCGGTCAACAGCCTATAGCGCCAGGCCATTGCGCGACGGAGACAGTCGTGTTCTTTTCTCACCATCATCAGAACATTTCTTCAGAGCTATCAGCCCAAAGAAAAAAAAGCTGGCACCACCACCGGGTGGGCTCGAACCTCCAAAATTTCGGTTAATAGCCGATCGCGCTGGCCAATTGCGCCACGGAGACAGTCGTGCTCCACTCTCACCACCATCAGAACATATCTTCAAAGCTAGCAGCCCGAAGAAAAAAAGCAACACACCACTCCCGGGAGGGCTCTAACCTCCGACCTTTCGGTTAAAAGCCAATCGCGCTAGCCAATTGCGCCACGGAGACAGTCGTGATCCACTATCACCACCCTCAGAACATTTCTTCAGAGCTATCAGCCCAAAGAAAACAAAGCGCCGCACCACCACCGGGTGGGCTCGAACCTCCAGCCTTTCAGTTAACGGCCGAACGCGCAAGCCAATAGCGCCACGGAGACAGTCGTTCTCCACTCTCACCACCATCAGAACATATCTTCAAAGCTATCAGCGCAAAGAAAAAAGCAACACACCACTCCCGGGAGGGCTCGGAAATTCCAATCTTTCGGTTAACAGCCAATCGCGCTAGCCAATTGCGCCACGGAGACAGTAGTGCAGCACTCCCACCTCTGTCAGCACATTTCTTCAGAGCTATCAGCCCAAACAAAAAAAAGCGCCGCACCACCACCGGGTGGGCTCGAACCTCCAGCTTGTCGGTTAACAGGCGATCGCGCTAGCCAATTGCGCCACGGAGACAGTCGTGCTTCAATCTGACCATCATCAGAACATGTCTCCAAAGCTATCAGCGCAAAGAAAACAGCAACACACCACTCCCGGGAAGGCTCGAAACTACAACCTTTCGGTTAACAGGCGATCGCGCTAGCCAATTGCGCCACGTAGACAGTCGTGCTCAACTCTCACCACCAGCATAACATATCTTCAAAGCTATCGGCCCAAAGAAAAAAAAGCGCCGCACCACCCCGGGTGGGCTCGAACCTCGAACCTTTCAGTTAACAGCTGATCGCGCTAGCCAATTGCGCCACAGAGACAGTCTTGCTCCACTCTAACCACCGTCAGAACATTTCTTCAGACTATCAGCCCAAAGAAAAAAAAGCGCCGCACCACCACCGGGTGGGCTCGAACCACCAATCATTCGCTTAACAGCCGATCGTGCTAGCCAATTGCGCCACGTAGACAGTCGGTCTCCATTCTCACCACCGACATAACATTTCTCCAAAGCTATCAGCGCAAAGAAAAAAGAGCGCTGCACCACCACCGGGTGGGCTCGAACCTCCAACCTTTCGCTTAACAGCCGATCCCGCTAGCCAATTGCTCCACGGAGACAGTCGTGCTCCACTCTCACCACCATCAGAACATAACTTCAAAGCTATCAGCGCAAAGAAAAAAGCACCACACCACTCCCGCGAGAGCTCGAACCTCCAACCTTTCGGTTAACAGCCGATCGCGCTAGCCTATTGCGCCATGGAGACAGTCCTGCTCCACTCTCACCACCCTTAGAACATATCTTCAAAGCTGTCAGCCCAAAGAAAAAAACCGCCGCAGCACCACCCGTTGGGCTCGAACCTCCAACCTTTCGGTTAACAGCCGATCGCGCTAGCCAATTGCGCTACAGAGACAGTCCTGCTCCACTCTCCACACCATCAGAACATATCTTCAAAGCTATCAGCCCAAAGAAAAAAATTACGGCATATTCACGGGGTGAATGATGATGAATGGGCAAAGCTCCGGAGGGATTCGTCGGTAAACTGTGAATCTTCCGTGTAATTCGCCCAGTCGATCATCATGTAAAGACGTGAGAAACGCTGTGTGTGTATATACACAAATCAACTTTTATTTGTTCTTAGACGATGGGTGGCTTGCGATGTCCCTTGCCTCGCGCGCTCGCACATCGGGATTCTGTCTGCGAGCGCGCGCTGCTGCCGCCTTGCGCTCTCTCCGCTGTGCAGCCTTATCCATCCGGCGACTCCGAGCGCGCGCCAACAGCGAACGGATTTTATTACAACGCTCCCCCTAGCGTACGTCGCCGCACTAAATTGAACGATTGCCTTCAACCAATGACACAAGCCATAAGTGACATCATTCCTATTTTATAAGATCTCGCGTCTTTCATCAACTACAAGTACCGCTTTCTAGTTTATAACATCTTGCATCTTTTCATCATCAGCTACAAGTATCACCATCTAGTAAACACTACAAGAACTAAACGAGAGGTGGCTACATACAGGAGACGGTACCGCCATCCAGTGAACACTGCAAGAACTAAACTAGAGGTGGCTACATACAGGGGACGGTACCGCCATCTAGTGAACACTCCAAGAACTAAACTAGAGGTGGCTACATACAGGCTACAGGGGACGCACAGCCCACGCCCTAAGGAGCTTCGCCAATAAAAAGCAACACACCACTCCCGGGAGGGCTCGAACCTCCAACCTTTTGGTCATCGTCTGGAAAACTTCCAGACGACTGGAAAATAGCCAAAGTGGTACCCATTTTTAAATCCGGAGATAGGAACTCACCTAAAAATTATCGCCCAATCTCGCTCACATGCATATGTTGCAAACTCCTCGAACACATAATCGCCTCCCACGTATACAGTCACCTCGAGACTAACAAATTCTTCTTTTCAAACCAGCACAGATTCAGAAAGGGCATGTCATGCGAAACACAGTTACTAGAATTCACTACAGACATTCATTACAACATAAATAATGGCCTACAGACTGATTGCATATTTCTTGATTTCGCCAAAGCATTCGATCGTGTCGCCCATTGTCGCCTTATTTCAAAATTATCTGCCCTCCGATTAGACTCCCTCACTTTATCTTGGCTACGCAATTTTCTGTCACTTCGCAAGCAGTTCACAATCGTTAATAATTCTTCCTCTCCCTCTTCGTATGTCTCTTCTGGCGTCCCACAGGGGAGCGTTCTTGGCCCATTACTTTTTCTTATCTACATCAACGACCTCCCAACTAACATATCATCGCATATCAGAATCTTCGCTGATGACTGCATGCTCTACAGACCTATAAACTGTCCTAACGATCACTCCATCCTTCAAGATGATCTGAACACTATTTCTAACTGGTGCAGCACTTGGCTTATGAGGTTGAATACTAATAAGTGTAAAGTTGTTTCTTTTGGACGTAAACAGGTCATATCTAACTTCACTTACCATATGCAATGTGACAGGCTCTCCACGACGACTTCTTACAAGTATCTTGGCATCCACCTTACACCAGGGCTTTCCTGGTTTGATCACATCACTAACGTTTGTGCAAAAGCCTCCAAAACATTGGGGTATTTACGCCGAAACCTTCGTCGTTGTCCCACTAACATTCGCAAAATGTCTTACCTAACTTTCGTCCGCCCGCAACTTGAATATGCCTCATCTGTTTGGTCCCCTTCCGCTCAGTATCAAATTAACATGCTGGAAACAATCCAGAACAGAGCCACCCGTTACATTTCTAGAAACTATGACATCAATTCCAGTGTGACTCAGCTTAAACTCCATCATTCCCTCCAAGCATTAAATGTTCGTCGTCACGTGTCCTTGTTATGCCTATTTCATAAGTACGTCTACAGTAACAAAACATCGTCGTTGCACCTTCAACGCCCGCTCTACACGTCACGCAGATTACATAACCATCTCAGCTTCACTCGCATTTTTGGAAACACGAACGCGTTCAACACATCCGCACTACCACAAGCCATCCGCATGTGGAATGATCTTCCCGACTATATCGCCTCTGATAGCAACCCCAACACGTTTCGGCAAAAAGTTCAGACGCATTTCCTTAATATTTCATCTTGACGTTCTTTTACTTCTTTTCCGAGGGTTTTTATGTCACGGAGTGTTCTTATATACTTCATCGCCATGTTTACGTATTGCTGACTTATTGCTTTGTTAATTTTTTTTGTTATTACTAACCGACATTGTACCGTTTTTATTTTGAAATTTACATGCGATTTTTCACTGTAACCCCCCTTACTCAATGCCTTCTGGCCTGTAAGGTATTTTCAATAAATAAATAAACAGCCTATAGCGCTAGGCCATTGCGCCACGGAGACAGTCGTGCTCCACTCTCACCACCATCAGAACATATCTGCAAAGCTAGCAGCCCGAAGAAAAAAAAGCAACACACCACTCCCGGGAGGGCTCGAACCTCCAACCTTTCGATTAAAAGCCAATCGCGCTAGCCAATTGCGCCACGGAGACAGTCGTGATCCACTCTCACCACCGTCAGAACATTTCTTCAGAGCTATCAGCCCAACGAAAACAATGCGCCGCACCACAACCGGGTGGGCTCGAACCTCCAGCCTTTCAGTTAACGGCCGAACGCGCTAGCCAATTGCGCCACGGAGACAGTGGTGCTCCACTCTCACCACCATCAGAACATATCTTCAAAGCTATCAGCGCAAAGAAAAAAGCAACACACCACTCCCGGGTGGGCTCGAAATTCCAATCTTTCGGTTAACAGCCGAACGCGCTAGCCAATTGCGCCACGGAGACAGTAATGCAGCACTAACACCTCTGTCAGAACATTTCTTCAGAGCTATCAGCCCAGAGGAAAAAAAGCGCCGCACCACCGCCGGGTGGGCTCGAACCTCCAACTTTTCGGTTAACAGCCAATCGCGCTAGCCAATTGCGCCCCGCAGACAGTCGTGCTCCACTCTCACCACCATCAGAACATATCTTCAAAGCTATCAGCGCAAAGAAAAAAGCAACACACCACTCCCGGGAGGGCTCGAACCTCCAACCTTTCGGTTAACAGCCGATTGCGCTAGCCAAATACGCCACGGAGACAGTCCTGCTGTACTCTCACCACCAGCATAATATATCTTCAAAGCTATCGGCGCAAAGACAAAAAGTGCCGCACCACCCCGGGTGGGCTCGAACCTCCAACCTTTCGGTTAACAGCCGATCGCGCCAGCCAATTGTGCCACGGAGACCATCGTGCTCCACTCTCACCACCGTCAGAACATTTCTTCAGACTATCAGCCCCAAGAAAAATAAGCGCCGCACCGCCACCGGGTGGGCTCGAACCTCCAACCTTTCTGTTAACAGCCGATAGCGCTAGCCAATTGCGCCAAGGAGACAGTCGTGCTCCATTCTCACCACCGTCAGAACATTTCTGCAAAGCTATCAGTGCAAAGAAAAAAGAGCGACGAACCACCACCGGGTGGGCTCGAACCTCCAACTTTTCGGTTAACAGCCGATCGCGCATACCAATTGCGCCACGGAGACAGTCCTCCTCCACTCTTACCACCATCAGAACATATCTTCAAAGCTATCAGGCCAAAAAAAAGCAACACACAACTCCCGGGAAGGCTCGAACCTCCAACCTTTCGTTTAACAGCCGATCGCGCATACCAATTGCGCCACAGAGACAGTCCTCCTCCACTCTTACTACAATCAGAACATATCTTCAAAGCTATCAGGCCAAAGAAAAAAAAGCGCCGCAGCACCACCGGGTGGGCTCGAACCTCCAACCTTTCGGTTAACAGCCGATCGCGCTAGCCAATTGCGCCACGGAGACAGTCCTGCTCCATTCTCACCACCATCAGAACATATCTTCAAACCTATCAGCCCAAAAAGAAGCAACACACCACTCTCGGGAGGGCTCAAACCTCGAACCTTTCTGTTAACAGCCGATCGCGCTAGCCAATTGGGCCACGGAGGCAGTCGTGCTCCACTCTCACCACCATCAGAACATTTCTTCAGAGCTATCGGCCCAAAGAAAAAGAAACGCCGCACCACCACCGGGTGGGCTCGAACCTCCAACCTTTCGTTCAACAGCCGAACGCGCTAGCCAATTGCGCCAACCACAGAGACTGTCGTTCTCCACTCTCACTACCATCAGAACATATCTTCAAAACTATCAGCGCGAAGAAAAAAGCAAAACACCTCTTTCGGGAGGGCTTGAACCTCCAACCTTTCAGTTAACAGCCGATCGCGCTAGCCAATTACGCCACGGAGACAGTCCTGCTATACTTTCACCACAAGCATAACATATCTTCAAAGCTATCGAACCAAAGAAAAAAAAAGCGCCGCACCACCCCGGGTGGGCTCGAACCTTCAACCTTTCGGTTAACAGCCAATCGCGCTAGCCAATTGCGCCACGGAGACAGTCGTGCTCCACTCTCACCACCGTCAGAACACTTCTTCAGACTATCAGCCCAAGGAAAAAAAAGCGCCCCACCACCACCGGGTGGGCTCGAACCCCCAACCTTCCGGTTAACAGCCGATCGCGCTAGCCAATTGCGCCACGGAGACAGTCGTGCTCCACTCTCACCATCATCAGAACATATCTTCAAAGCTATCAGCGAAAAGAAAAAAAAGCAACACACCACTCCCGGGAGGGATCGAACCTCCAACCTGTCCGTTAACAGCCGACCGCGCTAGCCAATTGCGCCACGGAGACAGTCCTGCTCCACTCTCACCACCGTCAGAACATATCTTCAAAGCTATCAGCCCAAAGAAAAAAGCGCAGCAGCACCACCGGGTGGGCTCAAACCTCCAACCTTTCGGTTAACAGCCGATCGCGCTAGCCGATTGCGCCACGGAGACAGTCCTGCTCCACTCTCACCACCATCAGAACATATTTTCAAAGCTATCAGCCCAAAGAAAAAAAAGCAACACACGACTCTCAGAGGGGCTCGAACCTCCAACTTTTCTGTTAACAGCCAATCGCGCTAGCCAATTGCGCCACGGAGACAGTCGCACTACACTCTCACCACCGTCTGAACATATCTTCAAAGCTATCAGCCCAATAAAAAGCGCAACAGCACCACCGGGTGGGCTCGAACCTCCAACATTTAGGTTAACAGCCGATCGCGCTAGCCAATTGCGCCACGGAGACAGTCCTGTTCCACTCTCACCACCATCAGAACATATCTTCAAAGCTATCAGCCCAAAGAAAAAAAAGCAACACACCACTCTCAGGAGGGTTCGAACCTCCAACTTTTCTGTTAACAGCCAATCGCGCTAGCCAATTGCGCCACGGAGACAGTCGCACTACACTCTCACCACCGTCTGAACATTTCCTCAGAGCTATCAGCCAAAGGGAAAAAAAGCGCCGCACCACCACCGGGTGGGCTCGAACCTCCAACCTTTCGGTTAACACCCGATCGCGCTAGCCAATTGCGCCACGGAGACAGTCGTGCTTCAATCTCACCATCATCAGAACATATCTCCAAAGCTATCAGCGCAAAGAAAACAGCAACACACCGCTCCCGGGAAGGCCCGAAACAACAACCTTTCGGTTAACAGCCGATCGCGCGAGCCAATTGCGCCACGGAGACAGTAGCGCAGCACTCCCACCTCTGTCAGTATATTTCTTCAGAGCTATCAGCCCAAAGAAAGAGAAGCGCCGCACCACCACCGGGTGGGCTCGAACCTCGAAACTTTCGGTTAACAGCCGGATGCGCTAGCGAATTGCGCCAGCCACGGAGACAGTCCTGCTCCACTCTCACCATCATCAGAACATATCTCCAAAGCTATCAGCGCAAAAAAAGAGCAACACACCACTCCCGGAAAGGCTCGAAACTACAACCTTTCGGTTAACAGCCGATCGTGCTAGCCAATTGCGCCACAGAGACAGCAGTGCTCCACTCTCCCCACCATCAGAACATATCTTAAAGCTATCAGCGCAAAGAAAAAAGCAACACACCACTCCCGGGAGGGCTCGAACCTCCAACTTTTCGGTTAACAGCCGATCACGCTAGCCAATTGCGCCACGGAGACAGCCCTGCTCCACTCTCACCACCTTCAGAACATATCTTAAAAGCTATCAGCGCAAAGAAAAAAGCAACACACCACACCCGGGAGGGATCGAAGCTCCAACCTTTCAGTGAACAGCCGATCGTGCTAGCCAATTGCGCCACGGAGACAGTCGTGCTCCACTCTCACCACCGTCAGAACATTTCTTAAGACTATCAGCCCAAAGAAAAAAAAGCACCGCACCACCACCGGGTGGGCTCGAACCTCCAACCATTCGGTTAACAGCAGATCGCGCAAGCCAACTGCGCCACGGAGAGAGTCGCGCTACATTCTCACCAGCGTCAGAACATTTCCTCAGAGCTATCAGCCCAAAGGAAAAAAAGCGCCGCACCACCACCGGGTGGGCTCGAACCTCCAACCTTTAAGTTAACAGCCCATCCCACTAGCCAATTGCGCCACGGAGACAGTCGTGCTCCACTCTCCCCACCATCAGAACATATCTTCAAAGCTATCAGCCCAAAGAAAAAAAGCAACAAACCACTCTTGGGAGGGCTCGAACCTCCAACCTTTCGGTTAACAGCCGATCGCGCTAGCCGATTGCGCGACAGAGACAGTGGTGCTTCACTCTCACCACCGTCACAACATTTCTTCAGATTATCAGCCCAAAGAAAAAAAAGCGCCGCACCACCACCGGGTGGGCTCAAACCTCCAACCTTTCGGTTAACAGCCGATCGCGCTAGCCAATTGCGCCACGGAGACAGTCGTGATCCACTCTCACCACCGTCACAACATTTCTTCAGATTATCAGCCTAAAGAAAAAAAAGCGCCGCATCACCACCGGGTGGGCTCGAACCTTCAACCTTTCGGTCAACAGCCGATCGCGCTAGCCAATTGCGCCACGTAGACAGTCGCGCAATACTCTCACCACCGTCAGAAGATTTCCTCAGAGCTATCAGCCCAAAGGAAAAAAAGCGCCGCACCACCACCGGGTGGGCTCGAACCTCCAACCTTTCGGTTAAGAGCCCATCGCGCTAGCCAATTACGCAACGGAGACAGTCGTGCTCCACTCTCACCACCATCAGAACATATCTTCAAAGCTATCAGCGCAAGGAAAAAAGCAACACACCACTCCCGGGAGGGCTCGAAATTCAAACTTTTTGGTTAACAGCCGATCGCGCTAGCATATTGCGCCACGGAGACAGTAGTGCAGCACTCCCACCTCCGTCAGAATATTTCTTCAGAGCTATCAGCCCAAAGAAAAAAAAAGCGCCGCACCCCCACCGGGTGGGCTCGAACCTCCAGCCTTTCGTTTAACAGGCGATCGTGCTAGCCAATTGCGCCACGGAGACAGTCGTGCTCCACTCTCACCATCATCAGAACATTTCTCCAAAGGTATCAGCGCAAAGAAAAGAGCAACACACCACTCCCGGGAAGGCTCGAAACTACAACCTTTCGGTTAAGAGCCGATCGCGCTAGCCAATTGCGCCACGGAGACAGTAGTGCAGCACTCCCACCTCCGTCAGGACATTTCTTCAGAGCTGTCAGCCCGAAGAAAAACAAGCGCCGCACCACCACCGGGTGGGCTCGAACCTCCAAATTTTCGGTTAACAGCCAGATGCGCTAGCCGATTGCGCCACGGAGACAGTCGTGCTCCACTCTCACCACCGTCAGAACATTTCTTCGGAGCTGTCAGCCCAAAGGAAAAAAGCGCCGCACCACCACCAGACGAGCTTGAACCTCCAACCTATCGGTTAACAGCCAATTGCGCTAGCCAATTTCGCCACGGAGACAGTCGTGCTCCACTCTCCCCACCATCAGAACATATCTTAAAGCTATCAGCGCAAAGAAAAAAGCAACACACCACTCCCGGGAGGGCTCGAACCTTCAACTTTTCGGTTAACAGCTGATCGCGCTAGCAAATTGCGCCACGGAGACAGTCCTCCTCCACTCTCACCACCGTCTGAACATATCTTCAAAGCTATCAGCGCAAAGAAAAAAGCAACACACCACTCTCGGGAGGGATCGAACCTCCAACCTTTCAGTTAACAGCTGATGGCACTAGCCAATTGCGCCATGGAGACAGTCGTGCTCCACTCTCACCACCATCAGAACATATCTTCAAAGCTATCAGCGCAAAGAAAAAAGCAACACACCACTCCCGGGAGGGCTTGAAGCTCCAACCTTTTGGTTAACAGCCGATCGTGCTAGC
Organism: Rhipicephalus microplus; assembly: GCF_043290135.1. Taxonomy (NCBI): domain Eukaryota; kingdom Metazoa; phylum Arthropoda; class Arachnida; order Ixodida; family Ixodidae; genus Rhipicephalus; species Rhipicephalus microplus. The sequence goes on from NW_027464585.1 coordinate 51,782,182, forward strand.
CAATTGCGCCACGGAGACAGTCGTGCTCCACTCTCACCACCGTCAGAACATTTCTTCAGACTATCAGCCCAAAGGAAAAAAAGCGCCGCACCACCACCGGGTGGGCTCGAACCTCCAACCTTTAAGTTAACAGCCCATCCCTCTAGCCAATTGCGCCACGGAGACAGTCGTGCTCCACTCTCCCCACCATCAGAACATATCTTCAAAGCTATCAGCCCAAAGAAAAAAAGCAACAAACCACTCTTGGAGGGCTCGAACCTCCAACCTTTCGGTTAACAGCCGATCGCGCTAGCCGATTGCGCCACAGAGACAGTGGTGCTTCACTCTCACCACCGTCACAACATTTCTTCAGATTATCAGCCCAAAGAAAAAAAAGCGCCGCACCACCACCGGGTGGGCTCAAACCTCCAACCTTTCGGTTAACAGCCGATCACGCTAGCCAATTGCGCCACGGAGACAGTCGTGATCCACTCTCACCACCGTCACAACATTTCTTCAGATTATCAGCCTAAAGAAAAAAAAGCGCCGCATCACCACCGGGTGGGCTCGAACCTTCAACCTTTCGGTCAACAGCCGATCGCGCTAGCCAATTGCGCCACGTAGACAGTCGCGCAATACTCTCACCACCGTCAGAAGATTTCCTCAGAGCTATCAGCCCAAAGGAAAAAAAGCGCCGCACCACCACCGGGTGGGCTCGAACCTCCAACCTTTCGGTTAAGAGCCCATCGCGCTAGCCAATTACGCAACGGAGACAGTCGTGCTCCACTCTCACCACCATCAGAACATATCTTCAAAGCTATCAGCGCAAGGAAAAAAGCAACACACCACTCCCGGGAGGGCTCGAAATTCAAACTTTTTGTTAACAGCCGATCGCGCTAGCCAATTGCGCCACGGAGACAGTAGTGCAGCACTCCCACCTCCGTCAGAATATTTCTTCAGAGCTATCAGCCCAAAGAAAAAAAAAGCGCCGCACCCCCACCGGGTGGGCTCGAACCTCCAGCCTTTCGTTTAACAGGCGATCGTGCTAGCCAATTGCGCCACGGAGACAGTCGTGCTCCACTCTCACCATCATCAGAACATTTCTCCAAAGGTATCAGCGCAAAAAAAAGAGCAACACACCACTCCCGGGAAGGCTCGAAACTACAACCTTTCGGTTAACAGCCGATCGCGCTAGCCAATTGCGCCACGGAGACAGTAGTGCAGCACTCCCACCTCCGTCAGGACATTTCTTCAGAGCTGTCAGCCCGAAGAAAAACAAGCGCTGCACCACCACCGGGTGGGCTCGAACCTCCAAATTTTCGGTTAACAGCCGATCGCGCTAGCCGATTGCGCCACGGAGACAGTCGTGCTCCACTCTCACCACCGTCAGAACATTTCTTCGGAGCTGTCAGCCCAAAGGAAAAAAAGTGCCGCACCACCACCAGACGAGCTTGAACCTCCAACCTATCGGTTAACAGCCAATTGCGCTAGCCAATTTCGCCACGGAGACAGTCGTGCTCCACTCTCCCCACCATCAGAACATATCTTAAAGCTATCAGCGCAAAGAAAAAAGCAACACACCACTCCCGGGAGGGCTCGAACCTTCAACTTTTCGGTTAACAGCTGATCGCGCTAGCAAATTGCGCCACGGAGACAGTCCTCCTCCACTCTCACCACCGTCTGAACATATCTTCAAAGCTATCAGCGCAAAGAAAAAAGCAACACACCACTCTCGGGAGGGATCGAACCTCCAACCTTTCAGTTAACAGCTGATGGCACTAGCCAATTGCGCCATGGAGACAGTCGTGCTCCACTCTCACCACCATCAGAACATATCTTCAAAGCTATCAGCGCAAAGAAAAAAGCAACACACCACTCCCGGGAGGGCTTGAAGCTCCAACCTTTTGGTTAACAGCCGATCGTGCTAGCCAATTGCGCCACGGAGACAGTCGTGCTCCACTCTCACCACCGTCAGAACATTTCTTCAGACTATCAGCCCAAAGAAAAAAAAGCACCGCACCACCACCGGGTGGGCTCGAACCTCCAACCATTCGGTTAACAGCAGATCGCGCAAGCCAACTGCGCCACGGAGAGAGTCGCGCTACACTCTCACCAGCGTCAGAACATTTCCTCAGAGCTATCAGCCCAAAGGAAAAAAAGCGCCGCACCACCACTGGGTGGGCTCGAACCTCCAACCTTTAAGTTAACAGCAAATCCCACTAGCCAATTGCGCCACGGAGACAGTCGTGCTCCACTCTCCCCACCATCAGAACATATCTTCAAAGCTATCAGCCCAAAGAAAAAAAGCAACACACCACTCTTGGGAGGGCTCGAACCTTCAACTTTTCGGTTAACAGCTGATCGCGCTAGCAAATTGCGCCACGGAGACAGTCCTCCTCCACTCTCACCACCGTCTGAACATATCTTCAAAGCTATCAGCGCAAAGAAAAAAGCAACACACCACTCTCGGGAGGGATCGAACCTCCAACCTTTCAGTTAACAGCTGATGGCACTAGCCAATTGCGCCATGGAGACAGTCGTGCTCCACTCTCACCACCATCAGAACATATCTTCAAAGCTATCAGCGCAAAGAAAAAAGCAACACACCACTCCCGGGAGGGCTTGAAGCTCCAACCTTTTGGTTAACAGCCGATCGTGCTAGCCAATTGCGCCACGGAGACAGTCGTGCTCCACTCTCACCACCGTCAGAACATTTCTTCAGACTATCAGCCCAAAGAAAAAAAAGCACCGCACCACCACCGGGTGGGCTCGAACCTCCAACCATTCGGTTAACAGCAGATCGCGCAAGCCAACTGCGCCACGGAGAGAGTCGCGCTACACTCTCACCAGCGTCAGAACATTTCCTCAGAGCTATCAGCCCAAAGGAAAAAAAGCGCCGCACCACCACTGGGTGGGCTCGAACCTCCAACCTTTAAGTTAACAGCCCATCCCACTAGCCAATTGCGCCACGGAGACAGTCGTGCTCCACTCTCCCCACCATCAGAACATATCTGCAAAGCTAGCAGCCCGAAGAAAAAAAAGCAACACACCACTCCCGGGAGGGCTCGAACCTCCAACCTTTCGATTAAAAGCCAATCGCGCTAGCCAATTGCGCCACGGAGACAGTCTTGATCCACTCTCACCACCGTCAGAACATTTCTTCAGAGCTATCAGCCCAACGAAAACAATGCGCCGCACCACAACCGGGTGGGCTCGAACCTCCAGCCTTTCAGTTAACGGCCGAACGCGCTAGCCAATTGCGCCACGGAGACAGTGGTGCTCCACTCTCACCACCATCAGAACATATCTTCAAAGCTATCAGCGCAAAGAAAAAAGCAACACACCACTCCCGGGAGGGCTCGAAATTCCAATCTTTCGGTTAACAGCCGAACGCGCTAGCCAATTGCGCCACGGAGACAGTAGTGCAGCACTAACACCTCTGTCAGAACATTTCTTCAGAGCTATCAGCCCAGAGGAAAAAAAGCGCCGCACCACCGCCGGGTGGGCTCGAACCTCCAACTTTTCGGTTAACAGCCAATCGCGCTAGCCAATTGCGCCCCGCAGACAGTCGTGCTCCACTCTCACCACCATCAGAACATATCTTCAAAGCTATCAGCGCAAAGAAAAAAGCAACACACCACTCCCGGGAGGGCTCGAACCTCCAACCTTTCAGTTAACAGCCGATTGCGCTAGCCAAATACGCCACGGAGACAGTCCTACTGTACTCTCACCACCAGCATAATATATCTTCAAAGCTATCGGCGCAAAGACAAAAAGTGCCGCACCACCCCGGGTGGGCTCGAACCTCCAACCTTTCGGTTAACAGCCGATCGCGCCAGCCAATTGTGCCACGGAGACCATCGTGCTCCACTCTCACCACCGTCAGAACATTTCTTCAGACTTTCAGCCCCAAGAAAAATAAGCGCCGCACCGCCACCGGGTGGGCTCGAACCTCCAACCTTTCTGTTAACAGCCGATAGCGCTAGCCAATTGCGCCAAGGAGACAGTCGTGCTCCATTCTCACCACCGTCAGAACATTTCTGCAAAGCTATCAGTGCAAAGAAAAAAGAGCGACGAACCACCACCGGGTGGGCTCGAACCTCCAACTTTTCGGTTAACAGCCGATCGCGCATACCAATTGCGCCACGGAGACAGTCCTCCTCCACTCTTACCACCATCAGAACATATCTTCAAAGCTATCAGGCCAAAAAAAAGCAACACACAACTCCCGGGAAGGCTCGAACCTCCAACCTTTCGTTTAACAGCCGATCGCGCATACCAATTGCGCCACAGAGACAGTCCTCCTCTACTCTTACTACAATCAGAACATATCTTCAAAGCTATCAGGCCAAAGAAAAAAAAGCGCCGCAGCACCACCGGGTGGGCTCGAACCTCCAATCTTTCGGTTAACAGCCGATCGCGCTAGCCAATTGCGCCACGGAGACAGTCCTGCTCCATTCTCACCACCATCAGAACATATCTTCAAACCTATCAGCCCAAAAAGAAGCAACACACCAATCTCGGGAGGGCTCAAACCTCGAACCTTTCTGTTAACAGCCGATCGCGCTAGCCAATTGGGCCACGGAGGCAGTCGTGCTCCACTCTCACCACCATCAGAACATTTCTTCAGAGCTATCGGCCCAAAGAAAAAGAAACGCCGCACCACCACCGGGTGGGCTCGAACCTCCAACCTTTCGTTCAACAGCCGATCGCGCTAGCCAATTGCGCCAGCCACAGAGACTGTCGTTCTCCACTCTCACTACCATCAGAACATATCTTCAAAACTATCAGCGCGAAGAAAAAAGCAAAACACCTCTTTCGGGAGGGCTTGAACCTCCACCTTTCAGTTAACAGTCCTGCTCCACAACCTTTCAGTCCTGCTCCACTCTCACCACCATCAGAACATATTTTCAAAGCTATCAGCCCAAAGAAAAAAAAAGCAACACACGACTCTCAGAGGGGCTCGAACCTCCAACTTTTCTGTTAACAGCCAATCGCGCTAGCCAATTGCGCCACGGAGACAGTCGCACTACACTCTCACCACCGTCTGAACATATCTTCAAAGCTATCAGCCCAAAAAAAAGCGCAACAGCACCACCGGGTGGGCTCGAACCTCCAACCTTTAGGTTAACAGCCGATCGCGCTAGCCAATTGCGCCACGGAGACAGTCCTGTTCCACTCTCACCACCATCAGAACATATCTTCAAAGCTATCAGCCCAAAGAAAAAAAAGCAACACACCACTCTCAGGAGGGTTCGAACCTCCAACTTTTCTGTTAACAGCCAATCGCGCTAGCCAATTGCGCCACGGAGACAGTCGCACTACACTCTCACCACCGTCTGAACATTTCCTCAGAGCTATCAGCCAAAGGGAAAAAAAGCGCCGCACCACCACCGGGTGGGCTCGAACCTCCAACCTTTCGGTTAACACCCGATCGCGCTAGCCAATTGCGCCACGGAGACAGTCGTGCTTCAATCTCACCATCATCAGAACATATCTCCAAAGCTATCAGCGCAAAGAAAACAGCAACACACCGCTCCCGGGAAGGCCCGAAACAACAACCTTTCGGTTAACAGCCGATCGCGCGAGCCAATTGCGCCACGGAGACAGTAGCGCAGCACTCCCACCTCTGTCAGTAAATTTCTTCAGAGCTATCAGCCCAAAGAAAGTGAAGCGCCGCACCACCACCGGGTGGGCTCGAACCTCCAAACTTTCGGTTAACAGCCGGATGCGCTAGCGAATTGCGCCAGCCACGGAGACAGTCATGCTCCACTCTCACCATCATCAGAACATATCTCCAAAGCTATAAGCGCAAAAAAAGAGCAACACACCACTCCCGGAAAGGCTCGAAACTACAACCTTTCGGTTAACAGCCGATCGTGCTAGCCAATTGCGCCACAGAGACAGTAGTGCTCCACTCTCCCCACCATCAGAACATATCTTAAAGCTATCAGCGCAAAGAAAAAAGCAACACACCACTCCCGGGAGGGCTCGAACCTCCAACTTTTCGGTTAACAGCCGATCACGCTAGCCAATTGCGCCACGGAGACAGCCCTGCTCCACTCTCACCACCTTCAGAACATATCTTAAAAGCTATCAGCGCAAAGAAAAAAGCAACACACCACACCCGGGAGGGATCGAAGCTCCAACCTTTCAGTGAACAGCCGATCGTGCTAGCCAATTGCGCCACGGAGACAGTCGTGCTCCACTCTCACCACCGTCAGAACATTTCTTCAGACTATCAGCCCAAAGAAAAAAAAGCACCGCACCACCACCGGGTGGGCTCGAACCTCCAACCATTCGGTTAACAGCAGATCGCGCAAGCGAACTGCGCCACGGATAGAGTCGCGCTACATTCTCACCAGCGTCAGAACATTTCCTCAGAGCTATCAGCCCAAAGGAAAAAAAGCGCCGCACCACCACCGGGTGGGCTCGAACCTCCAACCTTTAAGTTAACAGCCCATCCCACTAGCCAATTGCGCCACGGAGACAGTCGTGCTCCACTCTCCCCACCATCAGAACATATCTTCAAAGCTATCAGCCCAAAGAAAAAAAGCAACACACCACTCTTGGGAGGGCTCGAACCTCCAAGCTTTCGGTTAACAGCCGATCGCGCTAGCCAATTGCGCCACAGAGACAGTGGTGCTTCACTCTCACCACCGTCCCAACATTTCTTCAGATTATCAGCCCAAAGAAGAAAAAGCGCCGCACCACCACCGGGTGGGCTCAAACCTCCAACCTTTCGGTTAACAGCCGATCGCGCTAGCCAATTGCGCCACGGAGACAGTCGTGATCCACTCTCACCACCATCAGAACATATCTTCAAAGCTATCAGCCCAAAGAAAAAAAGCAACACACCACTCTTGGGAGGGCTCGAACCTCCAACCTTTCGGTTAACAGCCGATCGCGCTAGCCAATTGCGCCACAGAGACAGTGGTGCTTCACTCTCACCACCGTCACAACATTTCTTCAGATTATCAGCCCAAAGAAAAAAAAGCGCCGCACCACCACCGGGTGGGCTCAAACCTCCAACCTTTCGGTTAACAGCCGATCGCGCTAGCCAATTGCGCCACGGAGACAGTCGTGATCCACTCTCACCACCGTCACAACATTTCTTCAGATTATCAGCCCAAAGAAAAAAAAGCGCCGCACCACCACCGGGTGGGCTCAAACCTCCAACCTTTCGGTTAACAGCCGATCGCGCTAGCCAATTGCGCCACAAAGACAGTCGTGCTCCACTCTCCCCACCATCAGAACATATCTTCAAAGCTATCAGCCCAAAGAAAAAAAGCAACACACCACTCTTGGGAGGGCTCGAACCTCCAACCTTTCGGTTAAGGGCCCATCGCGCTAGCCAATTGCGCCACAGAGACAGTGGTGCTTCACTCTCACCACCGTCACAACATTTCTTCAGATTATCAGCCCAAAGAAAAAAAAGCGCCGCACCACCACCGGGTGGGCTCAAACCTCCAACCTTTCGGTTAACAGCCGATCGCGCTAGCCAATTGCGCCACGGAGACAGTCGTGATCCACTCTCACCACCGTCACAACATTTCTTCAGATTATCAGCCTAAAGAAAAAAAAGCGCCGCATCACCACCGGGTGTGCTCGAACCTCCAACCTTTCGGTCAACAGCCGATCGCGCTAGCCAATTGCGCCACGTAGACAGTCGCGCAATACTCTCACCACCGTCAGAAGATTTCCTCAGAGCTATCAGCCCAAAGGAAAAAAAGCGCCGCACCACCACCGGGTGGGCTCGAACCTCCAACCTTTCGGTTAAGAGCCCATCGCGCTAGCCAATTACGCAACGGAGACAGTCGTGCTCCACTCTCACCACCATCAGAACATATCTTCAAAGCTATCAGCGCAAGGAAAAAAGCAACACACCACTCCCGGGAGGGCTCGAAATTCAAACTTTTTGGTTAACAGCCGATCGCGCTAGCCAATTGCGCCACGGAGACAGTAGTGCAGCACTCCCACCTCCGTCAGAATATTTCTTCAGAGCTATCAGCCCAAAGAAAAAAAAAGCGCCGCACCCCCACCGGGTGGGCTCGAACCTCCAGCCTTTCGTTTAACAGGCGATCGTGCTAGCCAATTGCGCCACGGAGACAGTCGTGCTCCACTCTCACCATCATCAGAACATTTCTCCAAAGGTATCAGCGCAAAGAAAAGAGCAACACACCACTCCCGGGAAGGCTCGAAACTACAACCTTTCGGTTAACAGCCGATCGCGCTAGCCAATTGCGCCACGGAGACAGTAGTGCAGCACTCCCACCTCCGTCAGGACATTTCTTCAGAGCTGTCAGCCCGAAGAAAAACAAGCGCCGCACCACCACCGGGTGGGCTCGAACCTCCAAATTTTCGGTTAACAGCCAGATGCGCTAGCCGATTGCGCCACGGAGACAGTCGTGCTCCACTCTCACCACCGTCAGAACATTTCTTCGGAGCTGTCAGCCCAAAGGAAAAAAAGCGCCGCACCACCACCAGACGAGCTTGAACCTCCAACCTATCGGTTAACAGCCAATTGCGCTAGCCAATTTCGCCACGGAGACAGTCGTGCTCCACTCTCCCCACCATCAGAACATATCTTAAAGCTATCAGCGCAAAGAAAAAAGCAACACACCACTCCCGGGAGGGCTCGAACCTTCAACTTTTCGGTTAACAGCTGATCGCGCTAGCAAATTGCGCCACGGAGACAGTCCTCCTCCACTCTCGCCACCGTCTGAACATATCTTCAAAGCTATCAGCGCAAAGAAAAAAGCAACACACCACTCTCGGGAGGGATCGAACCTCCAACCTTTCAGTTAACAGCTGATGGCACTAGCCAATTGCGCCATGGAGACAGTCGTGCTCCACTCTCACCACCATCAGAACATATCTTCAAAGCTATCAGCGCAAAGAAAAAAGCAACACACCACTCCCGGGAGGGCTTGAAGCTCCAACCTTTTGGTTAACAGCCGATCGTGCTAGCCAATTGCGCCACGGAGACAGTCGTGCTCCACTCTCACCACCGTCAGAACATTTCTTCAGACTATCAGCCCAAAGAAAAAAAAGCACCGCACCACCACCGGGTGGGCTCGAACCTCCAACCATTCGGTTAACAGCAGATCGCGCAAGCCAACTGCGCCACGGAGAGAGTCGCGCTACACTCTCACCAGCGTCAGAACATTTCCTCAGAGCTATCAGCCCAAAGGAAAAAAAGCGCCGCACCACCACTGGGTGGGCTCGAACCTCCAACCTTTAAGTTAACAGCCCATCCCACTAGCCAATTGCGCCACGGAGACAGTCGTGCTCCACTCTCCCCACCATCAGAACATATCTTCAAAGCTATCAGCCCAAAGAAAAAAAGCAACACACCACTCTTGGGAGGGCTCGAACCTCCAACCTTTCGGTTAACAGCCGATCGCGCTAGCCAATTGCGCCACAGAGACAGTGGTGCTTCACTCTCACCACCGTCACAACATTTCTTCAGATTATCAGCCCAAAGAAAAAAAAGCGCCGCACCACCACCGGGTGGGCTCAAACCTCCAACCTTTCGGTTAACAGCCGATCGCGCTAGCCAATTGCGCCACGGAGACAGTCGTGATCCACTCTCACCACCATCAGAACATATCTTCAAAGCTATCAGCCCAAAGAAAAAAAGCAACACACCACTCTTGGGAGGGCTCGAACCTCTAACCTTTCGGTTAACAGCCGATCGCGCTAGCCAATTGCGCCACAGAGACAGTGGTGCTTCACTCTCACCACCGTCACAACATTTCTTCAGATTATCAGCCCAAAGAAAAAAAAGCGCCGCACCACCACCGGGTGGGCTCAAACCTCCAACCTTTCGGTTAACAGCCGATCGCGCTAGCCAATTGCGCCACGGAGACAGTCGTGATCCACTCTCACCACCGTCACAACATTTCTTCAGATTATCAGCCCAAAGAAAAAAAAGCGCCGCACCACCACCGGGTGGGCTCAAACCTCCAACCTTTCGGTTAACAGCCGATCGCGCTAGCCAATTGCGCCACAAAGACAGTCTTGCTCCACTCTCCCCACCATCAGAACATATCTTCAAAGCTATCAGCCCAAAGAAAAAAAGCAACACACCAATCTTGGGAGGGCTCGAACCTCCAACCTTTCGGTTAACAGCCGATCGCGCTAGCCAATTGCGCCACAGAGACAGTGGTGCTTCACTCTCACCACCTTCACAACATTTCTTCAGATTATCAGCCCAAAGAAAAAAAAGCGCCGCACCACCACCGGGTGGGCTCAAACCTCCAACCTTTCGGTTAACAGCCGATCGCGCTAGCCAATTGCGCCACGGAGACAGTCGTGATCCACTCTCACCACCGTCACAACATTTCTTCAGATTATCAGCCTAAAGAAAAAAAAGCGCCGCATCACCACCGGGTGGGCTCGAACCTCCAACCTTTCGGTCAACAGCCGATCGCGCTAGCCAATTGCGCCACGTAGACAGTCGCGCAATACTCTCACCACCGTCAGAAGATTTCCTCAGAGCTATCAGCCCAAAGGAAAAAAAAGCGCCGCACCACCACCGGGTGGGCTCGAACCTGCAACCTTTCGGTTAAGAGCCCATAGCGCTAGCCAATTACGCAACGGAGACAGTCGTGCTCCACTCTCACCACCATCAGAACATATCTTCAAAGCTATCAGCCCAAAGAAAAAAAGCAACACACCACTCTTAGGAGGGCTCGAACCTCCAACCTTTCGGTTAACAGCCGATCGCGCTAGCCAATTGCGCCACAGAGACAGTGGTGCTTCACTCTCACCACCGTCACAACATTTCTTCAGATTATCAGCCCAAAGAAAAAAAAGCGCCGCACCACCACCGGGTGGGCTCAAACCTCCAACCTTTCGGTTAACAGCCATCGCGCAAGCCAATTGCGCCACGGAGACAGTCGTGATCCACTCTCACCACCGTCACAACATTTCTTCAGATTATCAGCCTAAAGAAAAAAAAGCGCCGCATCACCACCGGGTGGGCTCGAACCTCCAACCTTTCGGTCAACAGCCGATCGCGCTAGCCAATTGCGCCACGTAGACAGTCGCGCAATACTCTCACCACCGTCAGAAGATTTCCTCAGAGCTATCAGCCCAAAGGAAAAAAAGCGCCGCACCACCACCGGGTGGGCTCGAACCTCCAACCTTTCGGTTAAGAGCCCATCGCGCTAGCCAATTACGCAACGGAGACAGTCGTGCTCCACTCTCACCACCATCAGAACATATCTTCAAAGCTATCAGCGCAAGGAAAAAAGCAACACACCACTCCCGGGAGGGCTCGAAATTCAAACTTTTTGGTTAACAGCCGATCGCGCTAGCCAATTGCGCCACGGCGACAGTAGTGCAGCACTCCCACCTCCGTCAGAATATTTCTTCAGAGCTATCAGCCCAAAGAAAAAAAAAGCGCCGCACCCCCACCGGGTGGGCTCGAACCTCCAGCCTTTCGGTTAACAGGCGATCGCAGATACCAATTGCGCCACGGAGACAGTCCTGCTCCACACTTACCACTATCAGAACATATCTTCAAAGCTATCAGGCCAAAGAAAAAAAAGCGCCGCAGCACCACCCGGTGGGTTCGAACCTCCAACCTTTCGGTTAACAGCCGATCGCGCGAGCAGACTGCGCCACGGAGACAGTAGCGCAGCACTCCCACCTCCGTCAGGACATTTCTTCAGAGCTATCAGCCCAAAGAAAAATTAGCGCCGCACCACCATCGGGTGGGCTCGAACCTCCAAGCTTTCGGTTAACAGCCGGATGCGCTAGCCCATTGCGCCACGGAGACAGTCGTGCTCCACTCTCACCACCATCAGAACATATCTTCAAAGCTATCAGCGCAAAGAAAAAAGCAACACACCACTCCCGGGAGGGCTCGAACCTCCAACCTTTCGGTTAACAGCCGATCGCGCTAGCCAAATACGCCACGGAGACAGTCCTGCTGTACTCTCACCACCAGCATAATATACCATCAAAGCTATCGGCGCAAAGACAAAAAGTGCCGCACCACCCCGGGTGGGCTCGAACCTCCAACCTTTCGGTTAACAGCCGATCGCGCCAGCCAATTGTGCCACGGAGACCGTCGTGCTCCACTCTCACCACCGTCAGAACATTTCTTCATACTATCAGCCCCAAGAAAAAAAAGCGCCGCACCGCCACCGGGTGGGCTCGAACCTCCAACCTTTCTGTTAACAGCCGATAGCGCTAGCCAATTGCGCCAAGGAGACAGTCGTGCTCCATTCTCACCACCGTCAGAACATTTCTCCAAAGCTATCAGTGCAAAGAAAAAAGAGCGACGAACCACCACCGGTTGGGCTCGAACCTCCAACCTTTCGGTTAACAGCCGATCGCGCATACCAATTGCGCCACGGAGACAGTCGTGATCCACTCTCACCACCGTCACAACATTTCTTCAGATTATCACCCTAAAGAAAAAAAAGCGCCGCATCACCACCGGGTGGGCTCGAACCTCCAACCTTTCGGTCAACAGCCGATCGCGCTAGCCAATTGCGCCACGTAGACAGTCGCGCAATACTCTCACCACCGTCAGAAGAGTTCCTCAGAGCTATCAGCCCAAAGGAAAAAAAGCGCCGCACCACCACCGGGTGGGCTCGAACCTCCAACCTTTCGGTTAAGAGCCCATCGCGCTAGCCAATTACGCAACGGAGACAGTCGTGCTCCACTCTCACCACCATCAGAACATATCTTCAAAGCTATTAGCCCAAAGAAAAAAAGCAACACACCACTCTTGGGAGGGCTCGAACCTCCAACCTTTCGGTTAACAGCCGATCGCGCTAGCCAATTGCGCCACAGAGACAGTGGTGCTTCACTCTCACCACCGTCACAACATTTCTTCAGATTATCAGCCCAAAGAAAAAAAAAGCGCCGCACCACCACCGGGTGGGCTCAAACCTCCAACCTTTCGGTTAACAGCCGATCGCGCAAGCCAATTGCGCCACGGAGACAGTCGTGATCCACTCTCACCACCGTCACAATATTTCTTCAGATTATCAGCCTAAAGAAAAAAAAGCGCCGCATCACCACCGGGTGGGCTCGAACCTCCAACCTTTCGGTCAACAGCCGATCGCGCTAGCCAATTGCGCCACGTAGACAGTCGCGCAATACTCTCACCACCGTCAGAAGATTTCCTCAGAGCTATCAGCCCAAAGGAAAAAAAGCGCCGCACCACCACCGGGTGGGCTCGAACCTCCAACCTTTCGGTTAAGAGCCCATCGCGCTAGCCAATTACGCAACGGAGACGGTCGTGCTCCACTCTCACCACCATCAGAACATATCTTCAAAGTTATCAGCGCAAGGAAAAAAGCAACACACCACTCCCGGGAGGGCTCGAAATTCAAACTTTTTGGTTAACAGCCGATCGCGCTAGCCAATTGCGCCACGGAGACAGTAGTGCAGCACTCCCACCTCCGTCAGAATATTTCTTCAGAGCTATCAGCCCAAAGAAAAAAAAAGCGCCGCACCCCCACCGGGTGGGCTCGAACCTCCAGCCTTTCGGTTAACAGGCGATCGCACATACCAATTGCGCCACGGAGACAGTCCTGCTCCACACTTACCACTATCAGAACATATCTTCAAAGCTATCAGGCCAAAGAAAAAAAAGCGCCGCCGCACCACCCGGTGGGTTCGAACCTCCAACCTTTCGGTTAACAGCCGATCGCGCGAGCAGACTGCGCCACGGAGACAGTAGCGCAGCACTCCCACCTCCGTCAGGACATTTCTTCAGAGCTATCAGCCCAAAGAAAAATTAGCGCCGCACCACCATCGGGTGGGCTCGAACCTCCAAGCTTTCGGTTAACAGCCGGATGCGCTAGCCCATTGCGCCACGGAGACAGTCGTGCTCCACTCTCACCACCATCAGAACATATCTTCAAAGCTATCAGCGCAAAGAAAAAAGCAACACACCACTCCCGGGAGGGCTCGAACCTCCAACCTTTCGGTTAACAGCCGATCGCGCTAGCCAAATACGCCACGGAGACAGTCCTGCTGTACTCTCACCACCAGCATAATATACCATCAAAGCTATCGGCGCAAAGACAAAAAGTGCCGCACCACCCCGGGTGGGCTCGAACCTCCAACCTTTCGGTTAACAGCCGATCGCGCCAGCCAATTGTGCCACGGAGACCGTCGTGCTCCACTCTCACCACCGTCAGAACATTTCTTCATACTATCAGCCCCAGGAAAAAAAAGCGCCGCACCGCCACCGGGTGGGCTCGAACCTCCAACCTTTCTGTTAACAGCCGATAGCGCTAGCCAATTGCGCCAAGGAGACAGTCGTGCTCCATTCTCACCACCGTCAGAACATTTCTCCAAAGCTATCAGTGCAAAGAAAAAAGAGCGACGAACCACCACCGGTTGGGCTCGAACCTCCAACCTTTCGGTTAACAGCCGAACGCGCTAGCCAATCGGGCCACGGAGGCAGTCGTGCTCCACTCTCACCACCATCAGAACATTTCTTCAGAGCTATCAGCCCAAAGAAAAAGAAACGCCGCACCACCACCGGGTGGGCTCGAACCTCCAACCTTTCGTTCAACAGCCGATCGCGCTAGCCAATTGCGCCAGCCACAGAGACTGTCGTTCTCCACTCTCACCACAATCAGAACATATCTTCAAAACTATCAGCGCAAAGAAAAAAGCAAAACACCTCTCCCGGGAGGGCTTGAACCTCCAACCTTTCAGTTAACAGCCGATCGCGCTAGCCAATTACGCCACGGAGACAGTCCTGCTATACTTTCACCACAAGCATAACATATCTTCAAAGCTATCGAACCAAAGAAAAAAAAGCGCCGCACCACCCCGGGTGGGCTCGAACCTCTAACCTTTCTGTTAACAGCCGATCGCGCTAGCCAATTGGGCCACGGAGGCAGTCGTGCTCCACTCTCACCACCATCAGAACATTTCTTCAGAGCTATCAGCCCAAAGAAAAAGAGACGCCGCACCACCACCGGGTGGGCTCGAACCTCCAACCTTTCGTTCAACAGCCGATCGCGCTAGCCAATTGCGCCAGCCACGGAGACTGTCGTTCTCCACTCTCACCACCGTCAGAACATATCTTCAAAGCTATCAGCCCAAAGAAAAAAGCGCAGCAGCACCACCGGGTGGGCTCAAACCTCCAACCTTTCGGTTAACAGCCAATCGCGCTAGCCGATTGCGCCACGGAGACAGTCCTGCTCCACTCTCACCACCATCAGAACATATTTTCAAAGCTATCAGCCCAAAGAAAAAAAAGCAACACACGACCCTCAGAAGGGCTCGAACCTCCAACTTTTCTGTTAACAGCCAATCGCGCTAGCCAATTGCGCCACGGAGACAGTCGCACTACACTCTCACCACCGTCTGAACATATCTTCAAAGCTATCAGCCCAAAAAAAAGCGCAACAGCACCACCGGGTGGGCTCGAACCTCCAACCTTTAGGTTAACAGCCGATCGCGCTAGCCAATTGCGCCACGGAGACAGTCCTGTTCCACTCTCACCACCATCAGAACATATCTTCAAAGCTATCAGCCCAAAGAAAAAAAAAGCAACACACCACTCTGAGGAGGGCTCGAACCTCCAACTTTTCTGTTAACAGCCAATCGCGCTAGCCAATTGCGCCACGGAGACAGTCGCACTACACTCTCACCACCGTCTGAACATTTCCTCAGAGCTATCAGCCAAAGGGAAAAAAAGCGCCGCACCACCACCGGGTGGGCTCGAAGCTCCAACCTTTCGGTTAACACCCGATCGCGCTAGCCAATTGCGCCACGGAGACAGTCGTGCTTCAATCTCACCATCATCAGAACATATCTCCAAAGCTATCAGCGCAAAGAAAACAGCAACACACCACTCCCGGGAAGGCCCGAAACTACAACCTTTCGGTTAACAGCCGATCGCGCGAGCCAATTGCGCCACGGAGACAGTAGCGCAGCACTCCCACCTCCGTCAGGAAAGTTCTTCAGAGCTATCAGCCCAAAGAAAGAGAAGCGCCGCACCACCACCGGGTGGGCTCGAACCTCCAAACTTTCGGTTAACAGCTGGATGCGCTAGCCAATTGCGCCACGGAGACAGTCGTGCTCCACTCTCACCATCATCAGAACATATCTCCAAAGCTATCAGCGCAAAGAAAAGAGCAACACACCACTCCCGGAAAGGCTCGAAACTACAACCTTTCGGTTAACAGCCGATCGTGCTAGCCAATTGCGCCACGGAGACAGTAGTGCAGCACTCCCACCTCCGTCAGAATATTTCTTCAGAGCTATCAGCCCAAAGAAAAAAAAAGCGCCGCACCCCCACCGGGTGGGCTCGAACCTCCAGCCTTTCGTTTAACAGGCGATCGTGCTAGCCAATTGCGCCACGGAGACAGTCGTGCTCCACTCTCACCATCATCAGAACATTTCTCCAAAGGTATCAGCGCAAAGAAAACAGCAACACACCACTCCCGGGAAGGCTCGAAACTACAACCTTTCGGTTAACAGCCGATCGCGCTAGCCAATTGCGCCACGGAGACAGTAGTGCAGCACTCCCACCTCCGTCAGGACATTTCTTCAGAGCTGTCAGCCCGAAGAAAAAGAAGCGCCGCACCACCACCGGGTGGGCTCGAACCTCCAAATTTTCGGTTAACAGCCAGATGCGCTAGCCGATTGCGCCACGGAGACAGTCGTGCTCCACTCTCACCACCGTCAGAACATATCTACAAAGCTATCAGCGCAAAGAAAAAAGCAACACACCACTCTCGGGAGGGATCGAACCTGCAACCTTTCAGTTAACAGCTGATCGCGCTAGCCAATTGCGCCATGGAGACAGTCGTGCTCCACTCTCACCACCATCAGAACATATCTTCAAAGCTATCAGCGCAAAGAAAAAAGCAACACACCACTCCCGGGAGGGCTTGAAGCTCCAAACTTTTGGTTAACAGCCGATCCCACTAGCCGATTGCGCCACGGAGACAGTCGTGCTCCATTCCCACCACCGTCAGTACATTTCTCCAAAGCTATCAGCGCAAAAAAAAGAGCGCCGCACCACCGCCGGGTGGGCTCGAACCTCCAACCTTTCGCTTAACAGCCGATCCTGCTAGCCAATCACGCCACGGAGACAGTCGTGCTCCACTGTCACCACCATCAGAACATATCTTCAAAGCTATCAGCGCAAAGAAAAAAGCACCACACCACTCCCGGGAGAGGTCCAACCTCCAACCTTTTGGTTAACAGCCGATCGCGCGAGCCAATTGCGCCACGGAGACAGTAGCGCAGCACTCCCACCTCCGTCAGGACATTTCTTCAGAGCTATCAGCCCAAAGAAAAAGGAGCGCCGCACCATCACCGGGTGGGCTCGAACCTCCAACCTGTCTGTTAACAGCCGATCGCGCTAGCCAAATACGCCACGGAGACAGTCCTGCTGTACTCTCACCACCAGCATAATATATCTTCAAAGCTATCGGCCCAAAGAAAAAAAGCGCCGCACCACCCTGGGTGGGCTCGAACCTCCAACCTTTCGGTTAACAGGCGATCGCACATACCAATTGCGCCACGGAGACAGTCCTGCTCCACACTTACCACTATCAGAACATATCTTCAAAGCTATCAGGCCAAAGAAAAAAAAGCGCCGCAGCACCACCCGGTGGGTTCGAACCTCCAACCTTTCGGTTAACAGCCGATCGCGCGAGCAGACTGCGCCACGGAGACAGTAGCGCAGCACTCCCACCTCCGTCAGGACATTTCTTCAGAGCTATCAGACTAAGAAAAATTAGCGCCGCACCACCACCGGGTGGGCTTGAACCTCCAAGCTTTCGGTTAACAGCCGGATGCGCTAGCCCATTGCGCCACGGAGACAGTCGTGCTCCACTCTCACCACCATCAGAACATATCTTCAAAGCTATCAGCGCAAAGAAAAAAGCAACACACCACTCCCGGGAGGGCTCGAACCTCCAACCTTTCGGTTAACAGCCGATCGCGCTAGCCAAATACGCCACGGAGACAGTCCTGCTGTACTCTCACCACCAGCATAATATATCTTCAAAGCTATCGGCCCAAAGAAAAAAAGCGCCGCACCACCCTGGGTGGGCTCGAACCTCCAACCATTCGGTTAACAGCCGATCGCGCATACCAATTGCGCCACGGAGACAGTCCTGCTCCACTCTTACCACTATCAGAACATATCTTCAAAGCTATCAGGCTAAAGAAAAAAAAGCGCCGCAGCACCACCTGGTGGGTTCGAACCTCCAACCTTTCGGTTAACAGCCGATCGCGCGAGCAGATTGCGCCACGGAGACAGTAGCGCAGCACTCCCACCTCCGTCAGGACCTTTCTTCAGAGCTATCAGCCCAAAAAAAAAGTAGCGCCGCACCACCACCGGGTGCGCTCGAACCTCCAAGCTTTCGGTTAACAGCCGGATGCGCTAGCACATTGCGCCACGGAGACAGTCGTGCTCCACTCTCACCACCATCAGAACATATCTTCAAAGCTATCAGCGCAAAGAAAAAAGAAACACACCACTCCCGGGAGGGCTCGAACCTCCAACCTTTCGGTTAACAGCCGATCGCGCTAGCCAAATACGCCACGGAGACAGTCCTGCTGTACTCTCACCACCAGCATAATATATCTTCAAAGCTATCGGCGCAAAGACAAAAAGTGCCGCACCACCCCGGGTGGGCTCGAACCTCCAACCTTTCGGTTAACAGCCGATCGCGCCAGCCAATTGTGCCACGGAGACCGTCGTGCGCCACTCTCACCACCGTCAGAACATTTCTTCAGACTATCAGCCCCAAGAAAAAAAAGCGCCGCACCGCCACCGGGTGGGCTCGAACCTCCAACCTTTCTGTTAACAGCCGATAGCGCTAGCCAATTGCGCCAAGGAGACAGTCGTGCTCCATTCTCACCACCGTCAGAACATTTCTCCAAAGCTATCAGTGCAAAGAAAAAAGAGCGACGAACCACCACCGGTTGGGCTCGAACCTCCAACCTTTCGGTTAACAGCCGATCGCGCATACCAATTGCGCCACGGATACAGTCCTCCTCCACACTTACCACCATCAGAACATATCTTCAAAGCTATCAGGCCAAAGAAAAAAGCAACACACAACTCGCGGGAAGGCTCGAACCTCCAACCTTTCGTTTAACAGCCGATCGCACATACCAATTGCGCCACAGAGACAGTCCTCCTCCACTCTTACCACCATCAGAACATATCTTCAAAGCTATCAGGCCAAAGAAAAAAAGCGCCGCAGCACCACCGGGTGGGCTCGAACCTCCAACGTTTCGGTTAACAGCCGATCGCGCTAGCCAATTGCGCCACGGAGACAGTCCTGCTCCATTCTCACCACCATCAGAACATATCTTCAAACCTATCAGCCCAAAGAAAAAAAGCAACACACCACTCTCGGGAGGGCTCAAACCTCGAACCTTTCTGTTAACAGCCGATCGCGCTAGCCAATTGGGCCACGGAGGCAGTCGTGCTCCACCCTCACCACCATCAGAACATTTCTTCAGAGCTATCAGCCCAAAGAAAAAGAAACGCCGCTCCACCACCGGGTGGGCTCGAACCTCCAACCTTTCGTTCAACAGCCGATCGCGCTAGCCAATTGCGCCAGCCACAGAGACTGTCGTTCTCCACTCTCACCACCATCAGAACATATCTTCAAAACTATCAGCGCAAAGAAAAAAGCAAAACACCTCTCCCGGGAGGGCTTGAACCTCCAACCTTTCAGTTAACAGCCGATCGCGCTAGCCAATTACGCCACGGAGACAGTCCTGCTATACTTTCACCACAAGCATAACATATCTTCAAAGCTATCGAACCAAAGAAAAAAAAGCGCCGCACCACCCCGGGTGGGCTCGAACCTCTAACCTTTCGGTTAACAGCCAATCGCGCTAGCCAATTGCGCCACGGAGACAGTCGTGCTCCACTCTCACCACCGTCAGAACACTTCTTCAGACTATCAGCCCAAAGGAAAAAAAGCGCCGCACCACCACCGGGTGGGCTCGAACCCCCAACCTTCCGGTTAACAGCCGATCGCGCTAGCCAATTGCGCCACGGAGACAGTCGTGCTCCACTCTCACCATCATCAGAACATATCTTCAAAGCTATCAGCGAAAAGAAAAAAAGCAACACACCACTCCCGGGAGGGCTCGAACCTCCAACCTGTCGGTCAACAGCCGATCGCGCTAGCCAATTGCGCCACGTAGACAGTCGCGCAACACTCTCACCACCGTCAGAAGATTTCCTCAGAGCTATCAGCCCAAAGGAAAAAAAGCGCCGCACCACCACCGGGTGGGCTCGAACCTCCAAATTTTCGGTTAACAGCGAGATGCGCTAGCCAATTGCGCCACGGAGACAGTCGTGCTCCACTCTCACCATCATCAGAACATTTCTCCAAAGGTATCAGCGCAAAGAAAAGAGCAACACACCACTCCCAGGAAGGCTCGAAACTACAACCTTTCGGTTAACAGCCGATCGCGCTAGCCAATTGCGCCACGGAGACAGTAGTGCAGCACTCCCACCTCCGTCAGGACATTTCTTCAGAGCTGTCAGCCTGAAGAAAAAGAAGCGCCGCACCACCACCGGGTGGGCTCGAACCTCCAAATTTTCGGTTAACAGCGAGATGCGCTAGCCGATTGCGCCACGGAGACAGTCGTGCTCCACTCTCACCACCGTCAGAACATATCTTCAAAGCTATCAGCGCAAAGAAAAAAGCAACACACCACTCTCGGGAGGGATCGAACCTCCAACCTTTCAGTTAACAGCTGATCGCGCTAGCCAATTGCGCCATGGAGACAGTCGTGCTCCACTCTCACCACCATCAGAACATATCTTCAAAGCTATCAGCGCAAAGAAAAAAGCAACACACCACTCCGGGGAGGGCTTGAAGCTCCAACCTTTTGGTTAACAGCCGATCCCACTAGCCGATTGCGCCACGGAGACAGTCGTGCTCCATTCCCACCACCGTCAGTACATTTCTACAAAGCTATCAGCGCAAAAAAAAAGAAGCGCCGCACCACCACCGGGTGGGCTCGAACCTCCAACCTGTCTGTTAACAGCCGATCGCGCTAGCCAAATACGCCACGGAGACAGTCCTGCTGTACTCTCACCACCAGCATAATATATCTTCAAAGCTATCGGCCCAAAGAAAAAAAGCGCCGCACCACCCTGGGTGGGCTCGAACCTCCAACCTTTCGGTTAACAGCCGATCGCGCATACCAATTGCGCCACGGAGACAGTCCTGCTCCACTCTTACCACTATCAGAACATATCTTCAAAGCTATCAGGCTAAAGAAAAAAAAAGCGCCGCGCACCACCGGGTGGGTTCGAACCTCCAACCTTTCGGTTAACAGCCGATCGCGCGAGCAGATTGCGCCACGGAGACAGTAGCGCAGCACTCCCACCTCCGTCAGGACATTTCTTCAGAGCTATCAGCCCAAAGAAAAAGTAGCGCCGCACCACCACCGGGTGGGCTCGAACCTCCAAGCTTTCGGTTAACAGCCGATCGCGCTAGCCAAATACGCCACGGAGACAGTCCTGCTGTATTCTCACCACCAGCATAATATATCTTCAAAGCTATCGGCGCAAAGACAAAAAGTGCCGCACCACCCCGGGTGGGCTCGAACCTCCAACCTTTCGGTTAACAGCCGATCGCGCCAGCCAATTGTGCCACGGAGACCGTCGTGCTCCACTCTCACCACCGTCAGAACATTTCTTCAGACTATCAGCCCCAAGAAAAAAAAGCGTCGCACCGCCACCGGATGGGCTCGAACCTCCAACCTTTCTGTTAACAGCCGATAGCGCTAGCCAATTGCGCCAAGGAGACAGTCGTGCTCCCTTCTCACCACCGTCAGAACATTTCTCCAAAGCTATCAGTGCAAAGAAAAAAGAGCGACGAACCACCACCGGTTGGGCTCGAACCTCCAACCTTTCGGTTAACAGCCGATCGCGCATACCAATTGCGCCACGGAGACAGTCCTCCTCCACCTCTTACCACCATCAGAACATATCTTCAAAGCTATCAGGCCAAAGAAAAAAGCAACACACAACTCGCGGGAAGGCTCGAACCTCCAACCTTTCGTTTAACAGCCGATCGCGCATACCAATTGCGCCACAGAGACAGTCCTCCTCCACTCTTACCACCATCAGAACATATCTTCAAACCTATCAGCCCAAAGAAAAAAAGCAACACACCACTCTCGCGAGGGCTCAAACCTCGAACCTTTCTGTTAACAACTGATCGCGCTAGCCAATTGGGCCACGGAGGCAGTCGTGCTCCACTCTCACCACCATCAGAACATTTCTTCAGAGCTATCAGCCCAAAGAAAAAGAAACGCCGCACCACCACCGGGTGGGCTCGAACCTCCAACCTTTAGGTTACATGCCGATCGCGCGAGCCAATTGCGCCACGGAGACAGTAGCGCAGCACTCCCACCTCCGTCAGGAAATTTCTTCAGAGCTATCAGCCCAAAGAAAGAGAAGCGCCGCACCACCACCGGGTGGGCTCGAACCTCCAAACTTTCGGTTAACAGCCGGATGCGCTAGCCAATTGCGCCACGGAGACAGTAGTGCTCCACTCTCCCCACCATCAGAACATATCTTAAAGCTATCAGCGCAAAGAAAAAGCAACACACCACTCCCGGGAGGGCTCGAACCTCGAACCTTTCTGTTAACAGCCGATCGCGCTTGCCAATTGGGCCACGGAGGCAGTCGTGCTCCACTCTCACCACCATCAGAACATTTCTTCAGAGCTATCAGCCCAAAGAAAAAGAAACGCCGCACCACCACCGGGTGGGCTCGAACCTCCAACCTTTCGTTCAACAGCCCATCGCGCTAGCCAATTGCGCCAGCCAGAGAGACTGTCGTATTCCACTCTCACCACCATCAGAACATATCTTCAAAGCTATCAGCGCAAAGAAAAAAAAGCGACACACCATCCCCTGGTGGGCTCAAACCTCCAAACTTTCGGTTAACAGCCAATCGCGCTAGCCAATTGCTCCACG
Source organism: Rhipicephalus microplus (assembly GCF_043290135.1). Taxonomy (NCBI): domain Eukaryota; kingdom Metazoa; phylum Arthropoda; class Arachnida; order Ixodida; family Ixodidae; genus Rhipicephalus; species Rhipicephalus microplus. Next base: position 51,805,135 of record NW_027464585.1, read on the forward strand.
GAGACAGTCCTGCACCACTCCCACCACCATGAGACATATCTTCAAAGCTATCAGCCCAAAGAAAAAAAGCGCCGCACCACTCGCGGGTGGGCTCGAACCCCCAACCTTTCGGTTAACAGCCGATCGCGCGAGCCAATTGCGCCACGGAGACAGTCATGCTCCACTCTCACCACCATCAGAACGTATCTTCAACGCCATCAGCGCAAAGAAAAAAAAGCGACACACCATCCACGGGTGGGCTCGTAACTCCAACCTTTTGGTTAACAGCCAATCGCGCTAGCCAATTGCACCACGGAGACAGTCCTGCTTCACTCTCACCACCATTAGAACATATCTTCAAAGCTATCAGAGCAAAGAAAAAAAGCGCCGCACCACCACCGGGTGGGCTCGAACTTCCATTTCGGTTAACAGCCCATCGCGCTAGCCAATTGTGCCACGGAGACAGTCGTGCTCCACTCTCACCACCATCAGAACATATCTTCAAAACTATCAGCGCAAAGAAAAAAGCAAAACACCTCACCCGGGAGGGCTCGAACCTCCAACCTTTCAGTTAACAGCCGATCGCGCTAGCCAATTGCGCCACGGAGACAGTCCTGCTATACTTTCAACACAAGCATAACATATCTTCAAAGCTATCGAACCAAAGAAAAAAAAGCGCCGCACCACCCCGGGTGGGCTCGAACCTCCAACCTTTCGGTTAACAGCCAATCGCGCTAGCCAATTGCGCCACGGAGACAGTCGTGCTCCACTCTCACCACCGTAAGAACACTTCTTCAGACTATCAGCCCAAAGAAAAAAAAGCGCCGTACCACCACCGGGTGGGCTCGAACCCCCAACCTTTCGGTTAACAGCCGATCGCGCTAGCCAATTGCGCCACGGAGACAGTCGTGCTTCACTCTCACCACCGTCAGAACATTTCTTCAAAGCTATCAGCCCAAAGAAAAATGCGCCGCAGCACCACTGGGTGGGCTCGAACCTCCAACCTTTCGGTTAACAGCCGATCGCGCTAGCCAATTGCTCCACGGAGACAGTCCTGCTCCATTCTCACCACCATCAGAACATATCTTCAAACCTATCAGCCCAAAGAAAAAAAGCAACACACCACTCTCGCGAGGGCTCAAACCTCGAACATTTCTGTTAACAGCCGATCGCGCTAGCCAATTGGGCCACGGAGGCAGTCGTGCTCCACTCTCACCACCATCAGAACATTTCTTCAGAGCTATCAGCCCAAAGAAAAAGAAACGCCGCACCACCACCGGGTGGGCTCGAACCTCCAAACTTTCGTTCAACAGCCGATCGCGCTAGCCAATTGCGCCAGCCACAGAGACTGTCGTTCTCCACTCTCACCACCATCAGAACATATCTTCAAAACTATCAGCGCTAAGAAAAAAGCAAAACACCTCTCCCGGGAGGGCTTGAACCTCCAACCTTTCAGTTAACAGCCGATCGCGCTAGCCAATTACGCCACGGAGACAGTCCTGCTATACTTTCACCACAAGCATAACATATATTCAAAGCTATCGAACCAAAGAAAAAAAGCGCCGCACCACCCCGGGTGGGCTCGAACCTCTAACCATTCGGTTAACAGCCAATCGCGCTAGCCAATTGCGCCACGGAGACAGTCGTGCTCCACTCTCACCACCGTCAGAACACTTCTTCAGACTATCAGGCCAAAGAAAAAAAAGCGCCGCACAGCCACCGGGTGGGCTCGAACCCCCAACCTTCCGGTTAACAGCCGATCGCGCTAGCCAATTGCGCCACGGAGACAGTCGTGCTCCACTCTCACCATCATCAGAACATATCTTCAAAGCTATCAGCGAAAAGAAAAAAAGCAACACACCACTCCCGGGAGGGCTCGAACCTCCAACCTGTCGGTTAACAGCCGATCGCGCTAGCCAATTGCGCCACGGAGACAGTCCTGCTCCACTCTCACCACCGTCAGCACATATCTTCAAAGCTATCAGCCCAAAGAAAAAAGCGCAGCAGCACCACCGGGTGGGCTCAAACCTCCAACCTTTCGGTTAACAGCCGATCGCGCTAGCCGATTGCGCCACGGAGACAGTCCTGCTCCACTCCCACCACCATCAGAACATATTTTCAAAGCTATCAGCCCAAAGAAAAAAAAGCAACACACGACTCTCAGAAAGGCTCGAATCTCCAACTTTTCTGTTAACAGCCAATCGCGCTAGCCAATTGCGCCACGGAGACAGTCGCACTACACTCTCACCACCGTCTGAACATATCTTCAAAGCTATCAGCCCAAGAAAAAGCGCAACAGCACCACCGGGTGGGCTTGAACCTCCAACCTTTAGGTTAACAGCCGATCGCGCTAGCCAATTGCGCCACGGAGACAGTCGCACTACACTCTCACCACCGTCTGAACATTTCCTCAGAGCTATCAGCCAAAGGGAAAAAAAGCGCCGCACCACCACCGGGTGGGCTCGAACCTCCAACCTTTCGGTTAACACCCGATCGCGCTAGCCAATTGCGCCACGGAGACAGTCGTGCTTCAATCTCACCATCATCAGAACATATCTCCAAAGCTATCAGCGCAAAGAAAACAGCAACACACTACTCCCGGGAAGGCCCGAAACTACAACCTTTCGGTTAACAGCCGATCGCGCGAGCCAATTGCGCCACGGAGACAGTAGCGCAGCACTCCCACCTCCGTCAGGAAATTTCTTCAGAGCTATCAGCCCAAAGAAAGAGAAGCGCCGCACCACCACCGGGTGGGCTCGAACCTCCAAACTTTCGGTTAACAGCCGGATGCGCTAGCCAATTGCGCCACGGAGACAGTAGTGCTCCACTCTCACCATCATCAGAACATATCTCCAAAGCTATCAGCGCAAAGAAAAGAGCAACACACCACTCCCGGAAAGGCTCGAAACTACAACCTTTCGGTTAACAGCCGATCGTGCTAGCCAATTGCGCCACGGAGACAGTAGTGCTCCACTCTCCCCACCATCAGAACATATCTTAAAGCTATCAGCGCAAAGAAAAAGCAACACACCACTCCCGGGAGGGCTCGAACCTCGAACCTTTCTGTTAACAGCCGATCGCGCTTGCCAATTGGGCCACGGAGGCAGTCGTGCTCCACTCTCACCACCATCAGAACATTTCTTCAGAGCTATCAGCCCAAAGAAAAAGAAACGCCGCACCACCACCGGGTGGGCTCGAACCTCCAACCTTTCGTTCAACAGCCGATCGCGCTAGCCAATTGCGCCAGCCACAGAGACTGTCGTTCTCCACTCTCACCACCATCAGAACATATCTTCAAAGCTATCAGCGCAAAGAAAAAAAAGCGACACACCATCCGCTGGTGGGCTCAAACCTCCAAACTTTCGGTTAACAGCCAATCGCGCTAGCCAATTGCGCCACGGAGACAGTCCTGCACCACTCCCACCACCATGAGACATATCTTCAAAGCTATCAGCCCAAAGAAAAAAAAGCGCCGCACCACTCGCGGGTGGGCTCGAACCCCCAACCTTTCGGTTAACAGCCGATCGCGCGAGCCAATTGCGCCACGGAGACAGTCATGCTCCACTCTCACCACCATCAGAACGTATCTTCAACGCCATCAGCGCAAAGAAAAAAAAGCGACACACCATCCACGGGTGGGCTCGTAACTCCAACCTTTTGGTTAACAGCCAATCGCGCTAGCCAATTGTGCCACGGAGACAGTCGTGCTCCACTCTCACCACCATCAGAACATATCTTCAAAACTATCAGCGCAAAGAAAAAAGCAAAACACCTCTCCCGGGAGGGCTCGAACCTCCAACCTTTCAGTTAACAGCCGATCGCGCTAGCCAATTACGCCACGGAGACAGTCCTGCTATACTTTCAACACAAGCATAACATATCTTCAAAGCTATCGAACCAAAGAAAAAAAAGCGCCGCACCACCCCGGGTGGGCTCGAACCTCCAACCTTTCGGTTAACAGCCAATCGCGCTAGCCAATTGCGCCACGGAGACAGTCGTGCTCCACTCTCACCACCGTAAGAACACTTCTTCAGACTATCAGCCCAAAGAAAAAAAAGCGCCGTACCACCACCGGGTGGGCTCGAACCCCCAACCTTTCGGTTAACAGCCGATCGCGCTAGCCAATTGCGCCACGGAGACAGTCATGCTCCACTCTCACCATCATCAGAACATATCTTCAAAGCTATCAGCCCAAAGAAAAAAAGCAACACACCACTCTCAGGAGGGCTCGAACCTCCAACTTTTCTGTTAACAGCCAATCGCGCTAGCCAATTGCGCCACGGAGACAGTCGCACTACACTCTCACCATCGTCTGAACATTTCCTCAGAGCTATCAGCCCAAGGGAAAAAAAGCGCCGCACCACCACCGGGTGGGCTCGAACCTCCAACCTTTCGGTTAACACCCGATCGCGCTAGCCAATTGCGCCACGGAGACAGTCGTGCTTCAATCTCACCATCATCAGAACATATCTCCAAAGCTATCAGCGCAAAAAAACAGCAACACACCACTCCCGAGAAGGCTTGAAACTACAACCTTTCGGTTAACAGCCGATCGCGCGAGCCAATTGCGCCACGGAGACAGTAGCGCAGCACTCCCACCTCCGTCAGGACATTTCTTCAGAGCTATCAGCCCAAAGAAAAAGAAGCGCCGCACCACCACCGGGTGGGCTCGAACCTCCAAACTTTCGGTTAACAGCCGGATGCGCTAGCCAATTGCGCCACGGAGACAGTCGTGCTCACTCTCACCATCATCAGAACATATCTTCAAAGCTATCAGCCCAAAGAAAAAGAAGCGCCGCACCACCACCGGGTGGGCTCGAACCTCCAAACTTTCGGTTAACAGCCGGATGCGCTAGCCAATTGCGCCACGGAGACAGTCGTGCTCCACTCTCACCATCATCAGAACATATCTCCAAAGCTATCAGCGCAAAGAAAAGAGCAACACACCACTCCCGGAAAGGCTCGAAACTACAACCTTTCGGTTAACAACCGATCGTGCTAGCCAATTGCGCCACGGAGACAGTAGTGCTTAACTCTCCCCACCATCAGAACATATTGTTACGTGATTTCGTCTGACTGAAAGAGGGCATAGTGGGGCATACCCAAGTAAGGTGCCTCGGACTAAGAGAAAAGAAGTGGACGTTGTGAGTGAGCTGCGTTGTGGCTGCGGACCGACAACTGTTATTTTCCACGTAACATTTTGGTGGAAGTGCTGGGTGCTCTTCTGTCAACGGAGCTACGCAGTGGACGCCTCCTTAAGTCTGCTACCATGGCTCCGGGTGAGGATACGGCTTCGCCACCTACCTCAGCAACGACAGCAACCCGGTACGTCGCCCTAACGCAACCCCGTGATCCCGGTACCTTTACTGGAGAGGACAACGTGAATGTGGACAAGTGGCTTAGCATGTACGAGCGCGTCAGCAAGCAATATGGCTGGGACCCAACTGTTATGCTTGCGAATGTCATTTTCTATCTGGACAAGACCCCTCGCACCTGGTTTGAGACCCACGAGCACGAAATCACAAGCTGGGAAATGTTTAAACAACAGCTCCGCGACCTTTTTGGCAACCCGTTTGCTCAACAACTTGATGCCCGAAAGCAATTGGCTGTCCGTACACAGACGTCCACTGAGCCCTACTTGACTTATATTCAAGACGTCTTAGCGTTGTGTCAAAGGGCCGATCCCAACATGACCGAGGCCGACAAGATTTCGCACGTGTTAAAAGGAATCGCCGACGATGCGTTCAGTCTGCTTGTATTCACCAACGTAACGACCATGGACGCCGTGATCAAAGAGTGCCGCCGTCTCGAGCAGGCGAAGAGTCGACGCATTTTGCAGCAGTTTCAGCGCCTACCCAACACCGCGGCAACGTCGTCTTGCGAAGCCACTCCTTGTCATCCGTCTACAACCGAAGACGTGACGCGCATCGTCCGACGTGAACTCGAGGCCGCTTACCCGGCTGCCAACAAACCGATGTTGCCCGACGCCTCAACGCCAGCTGTCGCCTTAATCCAGGCTGTTGTCCGCCAGGAATTTGCTAACCTTGGTATCCTGTCCACTGCATCCACACTGGATAATACTTGCCCCTCGATAGCTTCTGTGGACATGAGACGTCGCCGTCCATACTCTATTCGAACCAGGAACCCGTCTGAATGGCGAACAGCTGATGATAAGCCAATTTGCTTCCGTTGTGGTCGCGCAGGACACATCGCTCGTTACTGCCGCAGCCAATGGCCATCTATGTCTTCTGGCTCGTACTCCGCTTACAGTAACTCATTCCGTCCACCAAACCACCGTTATCCGACGCGCACCGAGTCTACAGCATTTACTGCCCCTGAGGACTACGGCCACCGTGCCCCGTCGTCGCCACCGCCTCAAAGCCGCCCTTCTCGTTCAAACACGCGTCGCCGCTCTCCCTCGCCATCGTTCAACCGCCGCGCGTCCCCGGAAAACTAGGCTGCGCAGCTTCTGGAGGTGAAGCTGCCCTGTCGACCTTACCCAAAAATCCTCTGTTGCCCTTACGTTTGAACCGGAACACCCTAGAAGTATATGTTGATGGTACACCTGTTGAAGCTTTGATAGATACGGGCGCTCACGTCTGTATTATGAGTTCGCGTTTTCGTCGTCGCATGAAGAAGGTTCTCACGCCCCCCTTGACCAGTGTCGTCCAAGTTGCAGATGGTGCAAAAGTCCCTGTCGTCGGTATGTGCACAGCTCAACTTACGGTAGCCGGTCATCAAGTGGTCGTCCTTTTTACCGTGCTTGAAACATGTCCCCACGACCTCATACTAGGCCTCGATTTTCTTGCCGCCAATTCTGCTCTGATTGATTGCTCCGCTGGTGTGCTCCGCCTTGAACTGCCACAAATCAGTGCTGCCCCGTACCAACCTACATGCCGATTACAATGCGGCGATTTTGTTCGCCTGCCCTGGAAAACTGTGACGTACGTCGATTTTCTGTGCTCACCAGCTGTGCCCGACGGTGACTATTACGCTACGCCTCTCACCGACGTACTCCTTGCGCACAATGTTGCAGTGCCCTATACGGTGCTCAGCATCACAGATAACAAAACTTGTCTACCTCTTGTCAATTTCGGCTACATGAATCATGTGCTTCCACAAGGCATTTCTGTGGCCCACCTGTGTCCGTTGCTCGATTCACAAATTGAAGTGCTTGCCTTAGACACACTTGCTTCACCGCAGCGCACATCACTCGCAACACATTCGGGCAGCCGTCAAATTGTAGACATGATCGCCACTGATCTTCCGCCTCCGCAAGTTGAAGCCCTACAACATCTTCTCGAGGCCTACCAGGATATTTTCGATTTTGGTGACCGACCTCTTGGGCAGACGTCCTTTGTCCAGCATCGCATACACACAGGTGATGCCAACCCTGTTCACCGCCGTCCCTACAGAGTGTCTGCTTTTGAGCGGAGCATAATTCAGAAGGAGGTGAACAAGATGCTAGCGAAGGACATTATTCAACCATCCTCCAGTCCCTGGGCATCCCCGGTGGTATTAGTTAAAAAGAAGGACGGATCGTGGCGATTTTGTGTGGACTATCGCCACCTTAACAACATCACCAAGAAAGACGCGTACCCTCTGCCCCGCATTGATGACGCCCTTGATTGCCTCCATGGTGCCGCCTACTTTTCTTCCATCGATCTTCGTTCTGGTTATTGGCAGATTGCCGTGGACCCTATGAACCGAGAGAAGACGGCTTTTGTAACACCCGATGGCCTCTACCAATTCAAAGTCATGCCTTTCGGCTTATGTAATGCCCCCGCCACCTTTGAACGAATGATGGACTCCCTGCTCCATGGATTCAAGTGGTCTACGTGTCTTTGTTATCTGGATGACGTGATTGTGTTTGCTCCCACTTTTGAAGCGCACCTTGAGAGACTGTCAAAAATTCTTGATGTATTCCGTCTCGCCGGCCTTCAGCTGAATTCATCTAAGTGCCGGTTTGGTCGCCGTCGCATTACAATACTTGGACATATTGTTGACGCTTACGGTGTACAGCCTGACCCAGAAAAAGTTCGAGCTGTGAAGGACTTTCCTGTGCCGAAAACCGCCAAAGATGTCCGCAGCTTTGTGGGGCTCTGCTCCTATTTTCGGCGGTTCATCAAGAACTTCGCGGAAATCGCTCGACCCCTAACAGATTTACTGAAACCGGATGAGACGTTTACCTGGGGTCCCTCGCAAGCAGCGGCATTTTCCGACCTGACCACTTGGCTCACCTCTTCTCCTGTACTGGCTCACTTCGACCCCACGGCACGGACGGAAGTGCGCACCGATGCCAGCGGTTACGGAATAGGCGCTGTGTTGGCTCAGCGACAACGTGGGCAGCATCGCGTGATAGCTTATGCCAGCAGGCTGCTGTCCACCTCGGAGCGTAATTATTCCATTACAGAGCGCGAATGCCTAGCGCTGGTGTGGGCAGTCGCGAAATTTCGCCCTTACTTATACGGCCGACCATTTATAGTTCTTACCGACCACCACGCTCTCTGCTGGCTCGCCTCCCTCAAAGATCCCACAGGCCGTCTCGCCCGCTGGGCACTCCGCCTCCAGGAGTATTCGTACACCGTAGTGTACAAATCAGGAAAACTGCACAAAGATGTGGATTGTCTGTCACGCTACCCTGTGGCCGATTGCGATCCTACGAGCACTGATTCTGTGGGCTGCGTCCTTTCCATCTCCCAGCTGCTTCATCTCGGGGACGAGCAGCGTCGCGATCCGGATATCAGCCGCCTAATACAACAGCTCGAATCTTCACCGCAAGACGCTTCCGTTCGCATGTTTACCTTAAAGGACCACACCTTATATCGGCGTAATTTATCGCCCAATGGTCACGAACTACTTCTGGTCATACCAAAGCACCTGCGTTCTACAGTCCTACGCGAGCTCCATGACGCGCAAACCGCGGGTCACCTTGGTGTCTCTCGCACATATGACCGTGTGCGCCGCCGCTTCTACTGGCCTGGCCTTTCACGTTCTGTACGTCGCTATGTCAACGCTTGTGAAATTTGCCAGCGTCGCAAAAAGCCGTCGAGACTACCTTCTGGATATCTTCAGCCCATTGACATCCCATCGGAGCCATTCTTCCGTGTTGGTTTGGACCTTCTCGGTCCCTTCCCAACATCCGCCTCCGGAAACAAGTGGGTCGCGGTGGCTACGGATTACGCGACCCGTTATGCAGTTACGCGAGCCATGCCAACAAGCTGCGCTACAGACGTCGCTGATTTTCTACTACGCGATCTCATTTTAGTGTATGGAGCCCCTCGTCAGCTGCTGACAGACCGAGGCCGTACGTTCCTTTCGAAAGTGGTTGACGATATCCTGCGTTCCTGCTCTACCCAACATAAGGTCACGACATCGTACCACCCCCAGACAAACGGGCTTACAGAACGTTTAAACCGCACCTTAACAGACATGCTATCGAAATACGTCTCGGCCGACCATCGTGATTGGGACCTTGCACTACCCTACGTGACGTTCGCATACAATTCCTCCCGGCATGACACTGCCGGGTACTCGCCATTTTACCTTCTGTTTGGACGCGAACCAACATTGCCGTTGGATACCTTCCTGCCAGCCGCTGCGCAGTATACTTCTGAATATGCACGCGACGCTATTACCCGAGCTGACCATGCTCGTCAGCTTGCCCGCAGCAGATTAATGGCGTCCCAAGACTCGCAGAAGCATCGTTACGACGAGCGGCATCGCGACGAACACTTTCCAACAGGCTCCCTCGTTCTTCTTTGGTCCCCTACGCGACATGCAGGCCTGTCAGAAAAACTTCTCTCTCGTTTCACGGGCCCATACCGCGTGCTTAGACGAGTGACCGACACTACATATGAAATTGTCCCTGATAGTCCATCAACCACTTCCGCTCTGCTGTCAAGGGACATCGTCCACGTATCAAGGCTCAAGCGTTACCACACTGCTCCTGCTGTGGCCCCGTAAACTCGCCGGGTCGGCGCTTTTGCCGCCGGGGGTCGTGTTACGTGATTTCGTCTGACTGAAAGAGGGCATAGTGGGGCATACCCAAGTAAGGTGCCTCGGACTGAGAGAAAAAAAGTGGACGTTGTGAGTGAGCTGCGTTGTGGCTGCGGACCGACAACTGTTATTTTCCACGTAACAATATCTTAAAGCTATCAGCGCAAAGAAAAAAGCAACACACCACTCCCGGGAGGGCTCGAACCTCCAACTTTTCGGTTAACAGCCGATCACGCTAGCCAAATGCGCCACGGAGACAGCCCTGCTCCACTCTCACCACCGTCAGAACATATCTTAAAAGCTATCAGCGCAAAGAAAAAAGCAACACACCACACCCGGGAGGGATCGAAGCTCCAAACTTTCAGTTAACAGCCGATCGCGCTAGCCAGTTGCGCCACGGAGACAGTCGTGCTCCACTCTCCCCACCGTCAGAACATTTCTTCAGACTATCAGCCCAAAGAAAAAAAAGCACCGCACCACCACCGGGTGGGCTCGAACCTCCAACCATTCGGTTAACAGCCGATCGCGCAAGCCAATTGCGCCACGGAGACAGTCGCGCTACACTCTCACCAGCGTCAGGACATTTCCTCAGAGCTATCAGCCCAAAGGAAAAAAAGCGCCGCACCACCACCGGGTGGGCTCGAACCTCCAACCTTTAAGTTAACAGCCCATCGCGCTAGCCAATTGCGCCACGGAGATAGTCGTGCTCCACTCTCCCCACCATCAGAACATATCTTCAAAGCTATCAGCCCAAAGAAAAAAAGCAACACACCACTCTCGGGAGGGCTCGAACCTCCAACCTTTCGGTTAACAGCCGATCGCGCTAGCCAATTGCGCCACAGAGACAGTCGTGCTTCACTCTCACCACCGTTAGAACATTTCTTCAGATTATCAGCCCAAAGAAAAAAAAAGTGCCGCACCACCACCGGGTGGGCTCAAACCTCCAACCTTTCGGTTAACAGCCGATCGCGCTACCCAATTGCGCCACGGAGACAGTCGTGATCCACTCTCACCACCGTCAGAACATTTCTTCAGATTATCAGCCTAAAGAAAAAAAAGCGCCGCACCACCACCGGGTGGGCTCGAACCTCCAACCTTTCGGTCAACAGCCGATCGCGCTAGCCAATTGCACCACGTAGACAGTCGCGCAACACTCTCACCACCGTCAGAAGATTTCCTCAGAGCCCAAAGGAAAAAAAGCGCCGCACCACCACCGGGTGGGCTCGAACCTTTAACCTTTCGGTTAAGAGCCCATCGCGCTAGCCAATTACGCAACGGAGACAGTCGTGCTCCACTCTCACCACCATCAGAACATATCTTCAAAGCTATCAGCGCAAGGAAAAAAGCAACACACCACTCCCGGGAGGGCTCGAAATTCAAACCTTTTGGTTAACAGCCCATCGCGCTAGCCAATTGCGCCACGGAGACAGTCGTGCAGCACTCCCACCTCCGTCAGAATATTTCTTCAGAGCTATCAGCCCAAAGAAAAAAAAGCGCCGCACCACCACCGGGTGGGCTCGAACCTCCAGCCTTTCGTTTAACAGGCGATCGTGCTAGCCAATTGCGCCACGGAGACAGTCGTGCTCCACTCTCACCATCATCAGAACATTTCTCCAAAGGTATCAGCGCAAAGAAAAGAGCAACACACCACTCCCGGGAAGGCTCGAAACTAAAACCTTTCGGTGAACAGCCGATGGCGCTAGCCAATTGCGCCACGGAGACAGTAGTGCAGCACTCCCACCTCCGTCAGGACATTTCTTCAGAGCTGCCAGCCCGAAGAAAAAGAAGCGCCGCACCACCACCGGGTGGGCTCGAACCTCCAAAATTTCGGTTAACAGCCGGATGCGCTAGCCGATTGCGCCACGGAGACAGTCGTGCTCCACTCTCACCACCGTCAGAACATTTCTTCGGAGCTGTCAGCCCAAAGGAAAAAAAGCGCCGCACCACCACCAGACGAGCTTGAACCTCCAACCTATCGGTTAACAGCCAATTGCGCTAGCCAATTTCGCCACGGAGACAGTCGTGATCCACTCTCCCCACCATCAGAACATATCCTAAAGCTATCAGTGCAAAGAAAAAAGCAACACACCACTCCCGGGAGGGCTCGAACCTTCAACTTTTCGGTTAAGCTGATCGCGCTAGCCAATTGCGCCACGGAGACAGTCCTCCTCCACTCTCACCACCATCAGAACATATCTTCAAAGCTATCAGCGCAAAGAAAAAAGCAACACACCACTCTCGGGATGGATCGAACCTCCAACCTTTCAGTTAACAGCTGATCGCGCTAGCCAATTGCGCCATGGAGACAGTCGTGCTCCACTCTCACCACCATCAGAACATATCTTCAAAGCTATCAGCGCAAGGAAAAAAGCAACACACCACTCCCGGGAGGGCTCGAAATTCAAACCTTTTGGTTAACAGCCGATCGCGCTAGCCAATTGCGCCACGGAGACAGTCGTGCAGCACTCCCACCTCCGTCAGAATATTTCTTCAGAGCTATCAGCCCAAAGAAAAAAAAAGCGCCGCACCACCACCGGGTGGGCTCGAACCTCCAGCCTTTCGTTTAACAGGCGATCGTGCTAGCCAATTGCGCCACGGAGACAGTCGTGCTCCACTCTCACCATCATCAGAACATTTCTCCAAAGGTATCAGCGCAAAGAAAAGAGCAACACACCACTCCCGGGAAGGCTCGAAACTAAAACCTTTCGGTGAACAGCCGATGGCGCTAGCCAATTGCGCCACGGAGACTGCCGTGCTCCACTCTCACCACCTTCAGAACATATCTTCAAAGCTATCAGCGCAAAGAAGAAAGCACCACACCACTCCCGGGAGAGCTCGAACCTCGAACCTTTCGGTTAACAGCCGATCGCGCTAGCCAATTGCGCCACGGAGACAATCCTGCTCCACTCTCACCACAATCAGAACATATCTTCAGAGCTATCAGCCCAAAGAAAAAAAAGCGCCGCACCACCACCGGGTGGGCTTGAACTTCCAGCCTTTCGGTTAACAGGCGATCGCGCTAGCCAATTGCGCCACAGAGACAGTCGTGCTCCACTCTCACCATCATCAGAACATATCTCCAAAGCTATCAGCGCAAAGAAAAGAGCAACACACCACTCCCGGAAAGGCTCTAAACTACAACCTTTCGGTTAACAGCCGATCGTGCTAGCCAATTGCGCCACGGAGACAGTAGTGCAGCACTCCCACCTCCGTCAGGACATTTCTTCAGAGCTATCAGCCCAAAGAAAAAGAAGCGCCGCACCACCACCGGGTCGGCTCGAACCTCCAAACTTTCGATTAACAGTCGGATGCGCTAGCCAAATGCGCCACGGAGACAGTCGTGCTCCACTCTCGCCACCGTCAGGACATTTCTTTGGAGCTGTCAGCCCAAAGGAAAAAAGAGCCGCACCACCACCAGACGAGCTCGAACCTTCAACCTATCGGTTAACAGCCGATTGCGCTAGCCAATTGCGCCACGGAGACAGTCGTGCTCCACTCTCCCCACCATCAGAACTTATCTTAAAGCTATCAGCGCAAAGAAAAAAGCAACACACCACTCCCGGGAGGGCTCGAACCTCCAACTTTTCGGTTAACAGCCGATCAAGCTAGCCAATTGCGCCACAGAGACAGTCGTGCTCCACTCTCACCACCGTCAGAACATATCTTCAAAGCTATCAGCGCAAAGAAAAAAGCAACACACCACACCCGGGAGGGATCGAACTTCCAACCTTTCAGTTAACGGCGGATCACGAGAGCCGATTGCGCCACGGAGACAGTCGTGCTCCACTCTCACCACTGTCAAAATATTTCTTCAGACTATCAGCCCAAAGAAAAAAAAGCACCGCACCACCACTTGGTGGGCTCGAACCTCCAACCATTCAGTTAACAGCCGTTCGCACTAGCCAATTGCGCCACGGAGACAGTCCTGCTCCACTCTCACCACCATCAGAACACATCTTCAAAGCTATCAGCCCAAAAAAAAACCGCCGCAGCACCACCGGGTGGGCTCGAACCTGTAACCTTTCGGTTAACAGCCGACCGCGCTTGCCAATTGCGCCACGGAGACAGTCCTGCTCCCCTCTCACCACCATCTGAACATATCTTCAAAGCTATCAGCCCAAAGAAAAAAAAGCAACACACCACTCTCGGAAGGGCTCGAAACCCCAACCTTTCAGTTAACAGCCGATCGCGCAAGCCAATTGCGCCACGGAGACAGTCGCGCTACACTCGCACCTCCGTCAGAACATTTTTTTTTACATTATCAGCCCAAAGAAAAAAAAGCGCCGCACCACCACGGGGTGGGCTCGAACCTCCGACCTTTCGGTTAACAGCCGATCGCGCTAGCCAATTGCGCAACGGAGACAGTCGTGATCCACTCTCACCACCGTCAGAACATTTCTTCACAATATCAGCCCAAAGAAAAAAAAGCGCCGCACCACCACCGGGTGGGCTCGAACCTCCAACCTTTCGGTCAACAGCTGATCGCGCTAGCCAATTGCGCCAGCCACGGAGACAGCCGTGCTTCCCTCTCACCACCACCAGAACATATCTTCAAAGCTATCAGCCCAAAGAAAAAAAGCCGCCGCAGCACCACCGGGTGGGCTCGAACCTCCAACCTTTCGGTTAACAGCCGATCGCGCTAGCGAAATTGCGCCACGGAGACAGTCCTGCTCCAATCTCACCACCGTCAGAAAATTTCCTCAGAGCTATCAGCCCAAAGGAAAAAAAGCGCCGCACCACCACCGGGAGGGCTCGAACCTCCAACCTTTCGGTTAACAGCCCATCGCGCTAGCCAATTGCGCCACGGAGACAGCCGTGCTCCACTCTCACCACCATCAAAACATATCTTCAAACCTATCAGCGCAAAAAAAAGCAACATAGCACTCCCGGGAGGGCTCGAAATTCCAACTTTTCGGTTAACAGCCGATCGCACTAGCCAATTGCGCCACAGAGACAGTAGTGCAGCACTCCCACATCCGTCAGAACATTTCTTCAGAGCTATCAGCCCAAAAAAAGCGCCGCACCACCACTGGGTCGGCTCGAACCTCCAAACTTTCGGTTAACAGCCGGATGCGCTAGCCAATTGCGCAACGGAGACAGTCATGCTCCACTCTCACCACCGTCAGAACATTTCTTCGGAGCTGTCAGCCCAAAGGAAAAAATAGCCGCACCACCACCAGACGAGCTCGAACCTTCAACCTATCGGTTAACAGCAGATTGCGCTAGCCAATTGCGCCACGGAGACAGTCGTGCTCCACTCTCCCCACCATCAGAACATATCTTAAAGCTATCAGCGCAAAGAGAAAAACAACACACCACTCCCGGGAGGGCTCGAACCTCCAACTTTTCTGTAAACAGCCGATCACGCTAGCCAATTGCGCCATGGAGACAGTCCTGCTCCACTCTCACCACCGTCAGAACATATCTTCAAAGCTATCAGCGCAAAGAAAAATGCAACACACCCCACCCGGGAGGGATCGAAGCTCCAACCTTTCAGTTAACAGCCGATCGCGCTAGCCAATGGCGCCACGGAGACAGTCGTGCTCCACTCTCACCACCGTCAAAACTTATCTTCAAAGCTATCAGCCCAAAAAAACCGCCGCAGCACCACCGGGTGGGCTCGAACCTCTAACCTTTCGGTTAACAGCCGATTGCGCTAGCCAATTGCGCCACGGAGACAGTCCTGCTCTACTCTTACCACCATCAGAACATATCTTCAAAGCTATCAGCCCAAAGAAAAAAAAGCAACACACCACTCTCGGGACGGCTCGAACCTCCAACCTTTCAGTTAACAGCCGATCGCGCAAGCCAATTGCGCCACAGAGACAGTCGCGCTACACTCTCACCACCGTCAGAACATTTCCTCAGAGCTATCAGCCCAAAGGAAAAAAGCGCCGCACCACCACCGGGTGGGCTTAAACCTCCAACCTTTTGGTTAACAGCCCATCGCACTAGCCAATTGCGCCACGGAGACAATCGTGCTACACTCTCCCCACCACCAGAACATATCTTCAAAGCTATCAGCACAAAGAAAAAAGGCAACACACCACTCTCGGGAGGGCTGAAACCTCCAACCTTTCGTTTAATAGCCGATCGCGCTAGCCAATTGCGCCATGGAGACAGTCGTGCTTCACTCTCACCACCGTTAGAAGATTTCTTCAGATTATCAGCCCAAAGAAAAAAAAGCGCCGCAACACCACCGGGTGGGCTCGAACCTCCAACCTTTCGGTTAACAGCCGACCGCGCTAGCCAATTGCGCCACGTAGACAGTTGTGCAGCACTCTCACCTCCGTCAGGACATTTCTTCAGAGCTATCAGCCCGAAGAAAAAGAAGCGCTGCACCACTACCAGGTGTGCTCGAACCTCCAAACTTTCGGTTAACAGCCGGATGCGCTAGCCGATTGCGCCACGGAGACAGTCGTGCTCCACTCTTACCACCGTCACAACATTTCTTCGGAGCTGTCAGCCCAAAGGAAAAAAGCGCCGCACCACCACCAGGCGAGCTGGAACCTCCAACCTATCGGTTACAGCCGATTGCGCTAGCCAATTGCGCCACGGAGACAGTCGTGCTCCACTCTCCCCACCATCAGAACATATCTTAAAGCTATCAGCGCAAAGAGAAAAACAACACACCACTCCCGGGAGGGCTCGAACCTCCAACTTTTCGGCAAACAGCCGATCACGCTAGCCAATTGCGCCACGGAGACAGTCCTGCTCCACTCTCACCACCGTCAGAACATAACTTCAAAGCTATCAGCGCAAAGAAAAATGCAACACACCCCACCCGGGAGGAATCGAAGCTCCAACCTTTCAGTTAACAGCCGATCGCGCTAGCCAATGGCGCCACGGAGACAGTCGTGCTCCACTCTCACCACCGTCAGAACATTTCTTCAGACTATCAGCCCAAAGAAAAACAGCACCGCACCACCACCGGGTTGGCTCGAACCTCCAACCATTCGGTTAACAGCCGATCACGCTAGCCAATGGCGCCACGGTGACAGTCGTGCTCCAATCTCACCACCATCAGAACATTTCTCCAAAGCTATCAGCGCAAAGAAAAAAGAGCGCTGCACCACAACCGGGTGGGCTCGAACCTCCAACCAATCGGATAACAGCCGATCCCGCTAGCCAATTGCGCAACGGAGATAGTCCTGCTCCACTCTCACCACCATCAGAACATATCTTCAAAGCTATCAGCCCCAAAAAAGCCGCCGCAGCACCACCGGGTGGGCTCGAACCTTCAACCTTTCGGTTAACAGCCGATCGCGCTAGCCAATTGCGCCACGGAGACAGTCCTGCTCTACTCTCACCACCATGAGAACATATCTTCAAAGCTATCAGCCCAAAGAAAAAAAAGCAACACACCACTCTCGGGACGGCTCGAACCTCCAACCTTTCAGTTAACAGCCGATCGCGCAAGCCAATTGCGCCACGGAGACAGTCGCGCTACACTCTCACCACCGTCAGAACATTTCCTCAGAGCTATCAGCCCAAAGAAAAAAAAGCGCCGCACCACCACCGGGTGGGCTTGAACCTCCAACCTTTTGGTTAACAGCCCATCGCACTAGCCAATTGCGCCATGGAGACAGTCGTGCTACACTCTCCCCACCATCAGAACATATCTTCAAAGCTATCAGCCCAAAGAAATAAAGCAACACACCACTCTCGGGAGGGCTGGAACCTCCAACCTTTCGGTCAACAGCCGATCGCGCTAGCCAATTGCGCCACGGAGACAGTCGTGCTTCACTCTCACCACCGTTAGAACATTTCTTCAGATTATCAGCGCAAAGAAAAAAAAGCGCCGCACCACCACCGGATGGGCTCGAACCTCCAACCTTTCGGTTAACAGCCGATCGCGCTAGCCAATTGCGCCACGGAGACAGCCGTGAACCACTCTCACCACCGTCAGAACATTTCTTCAGATTATCAGCCCAAAGAAAAAAAAGCGCCGCACCACCACCGGGTGGGCTCGAACCTCCAACCTTTCGGTCAACAGCCGATCGCGCTAGCCAATTGCGTCACGTAGACAGTCGCGCAACACTCTCACCACCGTCAGAAGATTTCCTCAGAGCTATCAGCCCAAAGGAAAAAAAGCGCCGCGCCACCACCGGGTGGGCTCGAACCTCCAACCTTTCGGTTAACAGCCCATCGCGCTAGCCAATTGCCCCACGGAGACAGTCGTGCTCCACTCTCACCACCATCAGAACAAATCTTCAAAGCTATCAGCGCAGAAAAAAGCAACACACCACTCCCGGGAGGGCTCGAAATTCCAACCTTTCTGTTAACAGCCGATCGCGCTAGCCAATTGCGCCACGGAGACAGTAGTGCAGCACTCCCACCTCCGTCAGAACATTTCTTAAGAGCTATCAGCCCAAAGAAAAAAAAGCGCCGCACCACCACCGGGTGGGCTCGAACCACCAGCCTTTCGGTTAACAGGCGATCGTGCTAGCCAACTGCGCCACGGAGACAGTCGTGCTCCACTCTAACCATCATCAGAACATATCTCCAAAGCTATCAGCGCAAAGAAAAGGGCAACACACCACTCCCGGGAAGGCTCAAAACTACAACCTTTCGGTTAACAGCCGATTGCGCTAGCCAATTACGCCACGGAGACAGTCCTCTTCCACTCTCACCACCGTCAGAACATATCTTCAAAGCTATCGGCGCAAAGAAAAAAGCAACACGCCGCTTTCGGGAGGGGTCGAACCTTCAACCTTTCAGTTAACAGCTGATCGCGCTAGCCAATTGCGCCATGGAGACAGTCGTGCTCCACTCTCACCACCGTCAGAACTTTTCCTCAGAGCTATCAGCCCAAAGGAAAAAAAGCGCCGCACCACCACCGGGTGGGCTCGAACCTCCAAACTTTCGGTCAACAGCCCAACGCGCTAGCTGATTGCGCAACGAAAACAGTCGTGCTCCACTCTCACCACCATCAGAACATATCTTCAAAGCTATCAGCGCAAAGAAAAAAGCAACACACCACTCCCGGGAGGGCTCGAACCTCCAACCTTTTGGTTAACAGCCGAAGCGCTAGCCAATTGCGCCACGGAGACAGTCCTGCTCCACTCTCACAACCATCAGAACATATCTTCAAAGCTATCAGCCCAAAGAAAAAAAACCACAGCAGCACCACCGGGTGGGCTCGAACCTCCAACCTTTCGGTTAACAGCCGATCGCGCTAGCCAATTGCGCCAGCCACGGAGGCAGCCGTGCTTCACTCTCACCACCATCAGAACATATCTTCAAAGCTATCAGCCCAAAGAAAAAAAACCGCCGCAGCACCACCGGGTGGGCTCGAACCTCCAAACTTTCGGTTAACAGCTGATCGCGCTAGCCAAATTGCGCCACGGAGACAGTCCTGCTCTACTCTCATCACCGTCAGAACATTTCCTTAGAGCTATCAGCCCAAAAGAAAAAAAGCGCCGCACCACCACCGGGTGGGCTCGAACCTCCAACCTTTCAGTTAGCAGCCCATCGCGCTAGCCAATTGCGCCACGGAGACTGTCGGGCTCCACTCTCACCACCATCAGAACATATCTTCAAAGCTATCAGCGCAAAGAAAAAAGCAACACACCACTCCCGGGAGGGCTCGAACCTCCAACCTTTCAGTTAACAGCCGATCGCGCTAGCCAATTACGCCACGGAGACAGTCCTGCTATACTCTCACCACCAGCATAACATATCTTCAAAACTATCGGCCCAAAGAAAAAAAAGCGCCGCACCACACCGGGTGGGCTCGAACCTACAACCTTACGGTTAACAGCTGATCGCGCTAGCCAATTGCGCCACGGAGACAGTCGTGCTCCACTCTCACCACCATCAGAACCTTTCTTCAGAGCTATCAGCCCAAAAAAAGCGCCGCACCACCACCGGGTGGGCTCGAACCTCCAGTACTTCGGTTTACAGGTGATCGCGCTAGCCAATTGCGCCACGGAGACAGTCCTGCTCCACTCTCACCACCGTCAAAACATATCTTCAAAACTATCAGCGCAAAGAAAAAAGCAACACACCACTCCCGGGAGAGATCGAACCTCCAACTTTTCGGTTAACAGTCGATCGCGCTAGCCTATTGCGCCACGGAGACAGTCCTGCTCCACTCTCATCACCGTCAGAACATATCTTCAAAGCTATCAGCGCAGAGAAAAAAGCAACACACCACTCCCGGGAGAGATCGAACCTCCAACCTTTCAGTTAACAGCCGATCGCGCTAGCCAATTGCGCCACGGAGACAGTCGTGCTCCACACTCACGACCGTCAGAACATTTCCTCAGAGCTATCAGCCCAAAGGAAAAAAAGCGCCGCACGACCACCGGGTGGGCTCGAACCTCCAAACTTTCGGTTAACAGCCAATCGCGCTAGCCACTTACTCCACGGAGACAGTCCTGCTATACTCTCACCACCAGCATTACGTATCTTTAAAGCAATCGGCCCAAAGAAAAAAAAACGCCGCACGACCACCGGGTGGGCTCGAACCTCCAAACTTTCGGTTAACAGCCAATCGCGCTAGCCAATTACGCCACGGAGACAGTCCTGCTATACTCTCACCACCAGCATAACATATCTTTAAAGCTATCGGCCCAAAGAAAAAAAAGCGCCGCACCACCCCTGGTGGGCTCGAACCTCCAACCTTTCGGTTAACAGCTGATCGCGCTAGCCAATTGCGCCACGGAGACAGTCGTGCTCCACTCTCACCACCGTCAGAACATTTCTTCAGATTATCAGCCCAAAGAAAAATAGCGCCGCACCACCACCGGGTGGGCTCGAACCTCCAACCATTCGGTTAACAGCCGATCGCACTAGCCAATTGCGCCACGGAGACAGTCGTGCTCCATTCTCACCACCGTCAGAACATTTCTCCAAATCTATCAACGCAAAGAAAAAAGAGCGCCACACCACCACTGGGTGGGGTCGAACCTCCAACCTTTCGCTTAACAGCAGATCCCGCTAGCCAATTGCGCCACGGAGACAGTCGTGCTCCACTCTCACCACCATCAGAACATATCTTCAAAGCTATCAGCGCAAAGAAAAAAGCACCACACCACTCCCGGGAGAGCTCGAACCTCCAACCTTTCGGTTAACAGCCGATCGCGCTAGCCAATTGCGCCACGGAGACATTCCTGCTCCACTCTCACCACCATCAGAACATATCTTCAAAGCTATCAGCCCAAGGAAAAAAAAGCAACACACCACTTTCGGGAGGGCTCGAACCTCCAACCTTTCTGTTTACAGCCGATCGCGCTAGCCAATTGTTCCACGGAGACAGTCGCGCTACACTGTAAGCAAAAACTATCCGAGTTTGGGGTTTTTCCGGCTCATGACCTCTGAAAACTCTCTGGGAATTGAAATTACTACCTCGCGTAGGAGCAAAAGATGGTACATGACATAGTTTTACCACCACCTCTCAGGCAAGTAGTAAAAAGATGTCAAAATCCAGTTTTACCACTTAGGGAGTTTTCTATCACGTGATTTTGAACCTGCCGTTCAGAGTTTATTACCTCGTGACTGCAAGGTGCAGCTGCTTCAGCGGCTTTTGCCCCATACTCCCCTTGTGACGCTCTCAGTGAATACTGAAGGTACGCGAAGCCCACAGATGTTTTTTTTTTGCATCGCCGTGCCTCTGGACTGACCTCGAGTCAGCGCACTTTTACTGGAACTGGGGGCAGCATAAGCACAACAAGCGAGAACAGCATTCTTTGAACGAAAAAAAAGACGGGGGGGGGGGCTCTCAAAAGAGAAAAAAAAGAGAAAGAAAACCTGCTGTGGAAAGCTGTCCTGCATATTTTCGCAAAATGTTCCTTTTGCTCGGCGGTGGCCTTGGAGACAGACAGTGCAAGAAGCTCGGTATCTGTGTGTCTGGTCGGGCTGATGGATCTCCCGTGTTTTCCACATCACCGAGCGACCGTGCTCTTCCGAGCGCCTCCGAACCTTCACGTCGCAGATATCTCACTTCCGAGCCGAATCGTGAAGATCTGCCAGTGATAACAAAATCAATCTGGTGTCATCGTCCGTGCTTGCCTGCTGGAGAAGCAATAAGCAAAATGCTTCACTCTGTCGTCGTCACCGAGCCGTGGCCACCAGTGTCCAGTGGGAGTGTGTCGCCGGGGCAGGTGAAAGAAGCATCGCATATATTTTGTTCCACAGTAGGCGATGTCTGCATGAGTTAAGTGCTGCCGGAATTGCCCACCTCATGCACCAACTGTTCTCAAACATGTAGCGCGAAGCCGATACGAGGCAGACGGAAACAACAAGAGGCTGCCCGTGAGCGCGAAGAAAAGCCGGATGGTGGTCTTTCGTTGGAAGTGTGCATACACCGTTCGTCCCCGTAAGATAGCGGTGACATGTTCATTTGTGTCTGAAATGACGACGAAATTCGCACAGGATATGTGTTCTGTGATCGCCAGCTGTGTTTTATCGGATAGCCGTGCTCCTCAAAAAGGCCTAGAACGCCGTTGGTAAGCAGCTTGTATGCAGGCGTGGACCGCTCTTCTACGCCCGTTGTGATGAATACGTGCTGCTACTGTGTTTGTGCACCGTCGCTGATTGAAAATTATTGAGCTACCATGCTTTGTGCGTACTTAGGTATATTTTGTGGACTTATGCATCAGCAGTGCTAATACGCGTGGGGCAAAGAGCCCGGTGTGCCAAGCAATGATTGGATAATCAAAAAGGTGAGATCGCGTAGATTTATAATAAAAGTTTGGTGTGACATTTAGTGCCCTGCAGCCCACCTGAAGCTTACGCTTGCACCTTCAAGCGTTGTTGTTAATCGATGCAAAAAAGAGCTCTCCTACCGGTACTACATTACCGGTCAAAAAGTCGTGCCTATATATATACCGGATTGTCGAAGTGTAGTCGAGCAACGCGTGCAGTCTGTGCTAGTGGTGTATTATTCTGCATTTGTTGTGTGTGCGTGTTTGTCTGTATGTGAATGTATGTGTCACCAATTCTGCTGTTCAATAAATTCAATCAATTCTGCTATTCAATAAATTTGTCGACTCTGGGCGAACGCACCCGTCATTTTTATTTTTTACCACCAGAAATAACTCCCAATAATCACCTCAAAAACCTTGTGAAGGTAGTAAAACTTTACTCTCTCTATACTCGCTGAAAACCTCACTGGGGTAAATAATTACCACTCTCGCTACGTTCAAAAACTCAGTTAGCACGAGAGTAAATTTTTACCTCGGTAGCAGGTGGTAAAAAATCCCAGGAAAGGTAGTGCGCTAGAGGACAAAGGGTTTAACCAGTTTTTGAGGTTATTTCAGGTCATTTTTGTTTAGTGTGAACACTCTCACCTCCGTCAGAACATTTCTTCAGAGCTATCAGCCCAAAGAAAAAAAAGCGCCGCACAACCACCGGGTGGGCTCGAACCTCCAAACTTTCGGTTAACAGCCGGATGCGCTAACCAATTGCGCCACGGAGACAGTCGTGCTCCACCCTCACCATCATCAGAACATATCTCCAAAGCTATCAGCGCGAAGAAAAGAGCAACACACCACTCCCGAGAAGGCTCGAAACTACAACCTTTCGGTTAACAGCCGATCGCGCTAGCCAATTGCGCCACGGAGAAAGTAGTGCAGCCTTCCCACTTCCGTCAGGACATTTCTTTAGAGCTATCAGCCCAAAGAAAAAAAAGCGCCGCACCACCACCGGGTGGGCTCCAACCTCCAAACTTTCAATTAACAGCCGGATGCGCTAACCAATTGCGCCACGGAGACAGTCGTGCTCCACTCTCACCACCGTCAGAACATTTCTTCGGAGCTGTCAGCCCAAAGGAAAAAGCGCCGCACCACCACCAGACGAGCTCGAACCTTCATTCTATCGGTTAACAGCCGATTGCGCTAGCCAATTGCGCCACGGAGACAGTCCTGCTCCACTCTCACCACCGTCAGAACATATCTTCAAAGCTATCAGCGCACAGAAAAAAGCAACACACCACTCCCGGGAGGGATCGAACCTCCAACCTTTCAGTTAACAGCCGATCGCGCTAGCCAAATGCGCCACGGAGACAGTCGTGCTCCACTCTCACCACCGTCAGAACATTTCTTCAGACTATCAGCCCCAAAAAAAAGCGCCGCACCACCACCGGGTGGGCTCGAACCTCCAACCATTCGGTTAACAGCCGCTCGCGCTAGACAATTGTGCCACCGAGACAGTCGTGCTCCATTCGCACCCCCGTCGGAACATTTCTCCAAAGCTTTCAGCGCAAAGAAAAAAAAGCGCCGCACCACCACCCTGTGGGGTCGAACCTCCAACCTTTCGGTTAACAGCCGATCCCGCTAGCCAATTGCGCCACGGAGACAGTCGTGCTCCACTCTCACCACCATCAGAACATATCTTCAAAGCTATCAGCGCAAAGAGAAAAAGCAACACACCACTCTCGGGAGGGTTCGAACCTCCAACTTTTCGGTTAACAGTCGATCGCGCTAGCCAATTGCGCCACGGAGACAGTCCTGTTATACTCTCACCACCAGCATAACATATCTTCAAAGCTATCGGCCCAAAGAAACAAAGCGCCGCACCAGTCCGGGTGGGCTCGAACCTCCAACATTTCGGTTAACAGCCGATCGCTCTAGCCAATTGCGCCACGGAGACAGTCGCGCTCCACTCTCACCACCGTCAAAACATATCTTAAAAGCTATCAGCGCAAAGGAAAAAGCAACACACCACTCCCAGGAGGGCTCGAACCTCCAACCTTTCGGTTAACAGCCGATCGCGCTAGCCAATTACGTCACGCAGACAGTCCTGCTATACTCTCACCACCAGCATAACATATCTTCAAACTATCGGCCCAAAGAAAAAAAAGCGCCACACAACCCCAGGTGGGCTCGAACCTCCAACCTTTCGGTTAACAGCTGATCGCCCGAGCCAGTTGCGCCACGGAGACAGTCGCGCTACACTTTCACCACCGTCAGAACATTTCCTCAGAGCTATCAGCCCAAAAGAAAAAAAGCGCCGCACCACCACCGGGTGGGCTCGAACCTCCAACTATTTGGTTAACAGCCCATCGCGCTAGCAAATTGCGCCACGGAGACAGTCGTGCTCCACTCTCACCACCATCAGAACATATCTTCAAAGCTATCAGCCAAAAGAAAAAAAGCAACACACCACTTTCGGGAGGGCTCGAACCTCCAACCTTTCGGTTAACAGCCGATCGCGCTAGCCAATTGCGCCACGGAGACAGTCGTGCTTCACTCTCACCACCGTCAGAACATTTCTTCAGATTATCAGCCGAAAGAAAAAAAAGCGCCGCACCACCACCGGGTGGGTTCGAACCTCCAACCTTTCGGTCTAGAGCCGATCGCGCTAGCCAATTGCGCCAGCCACGGAGACAGTCCTGCTCCACTCTCACCATCATCAGAACATATCTTCAAAGCTATCAGCCCAAAGAAAAAAGCGCCGCAGCACCACTGGGTGGGCTCGAACCTCCAACCTTTCGGTTAACAGCCGATCGCGCTAGCCGATTGCGCCACGGAGACAGTCATGCTCCATTCGCACCACCGTCAGAACATTTCTCCAAAGCTATCAGCGCAAAGAAAAAAGCAACACACCACTCTCGGGAGAGCTCGAACCTCCAACCTTTCGGTTAACAGCCGATCGAGCTAGCCAATTGCGCCACGGAGACAGTCGTGCTCCACTCTCCCCACCGTCAGAACATTTCCTCAGAGCTATCAGCCCAAAGGGAAAAAAGCGCCGCACCACCACCGGGTGGGCTCGAACCTCGAAACTTTTGGTTAACAGCCCATCGAGCTAGCCAATTGCGCCATGGAGAAGGTCGTGCTCCACTCTCACCACCATCAGAACATATATTCAAAGCTATCAGCGCAAAGAAAAAAGCAAAACAGCACTCCCGGGAGGGCTCCAACCTCCAACCTTTCGGTTAACACCCGATCGCGCTAGCCAATTACGCCATGGAGACAGTCCTGTTATACTCTCACCACCAGCATAACATATCTTCAAAGCTATCGGCCCAAACAAAAAAAGCGCCGCACCAGTCCGGATGGGCTCGAACCTCCAACCTTTCGGTTAACAGCCGATCGCTCTAGCCAATTGCGCCACGGAGACAGTCGCGCTCCACTCTCACCACCGTCAAAACATATCCTAAAAGCTATCAGCGCAAAGGAAAAAGCAACACACCACTCCCAGGAGGGCTCGAACCTCCAACCTTTCGGTTAACAGCCGATCGCGCTAGCCATATACGTCACGAACAGTCCTTCTATACTCTCACCACCAGCATAACATATCTTCAAACTATCGGCCCAAAGAAAAAAAAGCGCCACACCACCCCAGGTGGCCTCGAACCTCCAACCTTTCGGTTAACAGATGATCGCCCGAGCCAGTTGTGCCACGGAGACAGTCGCGCTACACTTTCACCACCGTCAGAACATTTCCTGAGAGCTATCAGCCCAAAAGAAAAAAAGCGCCGCACCACCACCGGGTGGGCTCGAACCTCCAACGTTTTGGTTAACAGCCCATCGCGCTAGCCAATTGCGCCACGGAGACAGTCGTGCTCCACTCACACCACCATCAGAACATATCTTCAAAGCTATCAGCCAAAAGAAAAAAAACAACACACCACTTTCGGGAGGGCTCGAACCTCCAACCTTTCGGTTAACAGCCGATCGCGCTAGCCAATTGCGCCACGGAGACAGTCGTGCTTCACTCTCACCACCGTCAGAACATTTCTTCAAAGCTATCAGCCCAAAGAAAAATGCGCCGCAGCACCACTGGGTGGGCTCGAACCTCCAACCTTTCGGTTAACAGCCGATCGCGCTAGCCAATTGCGCCACGTAGACAGTCATGCTCCATTCGCACCACCGTCAGAACATTTCTCCAAAGCTATCAGCGCAAAGAAAAAAGCAACACACCACTCTCGGGAGAGCTCGAACCTCCAACCTTTCGGTTAACAGCCGATCGCGCTAGCCAATTGCGCCACGAAGGCAGTCCTGCTCCACTCTCACCACCATCAGAACATATCTTCAAAGCTATCAGCCCAAAGAAAAAAAACCGCCGCAGCACCACCGGGTGAGCTCGAACCTCAACCTTTCGGTTAACAGCCGATCGCGCTAGCCAATTGCGCCACGGAGACAATCCTGCTCCACTCTCACCACCATCAGAACATATCTTCAATGCTATCAGCCCAAAGAAAAAAAGCAACACACCACTCTCGGGAGGTGTCGAACCTCCAACTTTTCAGTTAACAGCCGATCGCGCGAGCCAATTGCGCCACGGAGACAGTCGCGCTAGACTTTCGCCACCGTCAGAACATTTCCTCAGAGCTATCAGCCCAAAGAAAAAAAAACGCCGCACCACCACCGGGTGGGCTCTAACCTCCAACCTTTTGGTCTACAGCCGATCGCGCTCGCCAATTGCGCCAGCCACGGAGACAGTCCTGCTCCACTCTCACCACCGTCAGAACATATCTTCAAAGCTATCAGCGCACAGAAAAAAGCAACACACCACTCCCGGGAGGGATCGAACCTCCAACCTTTCAGTTAACAGCCGATGGCGCTAGCCAAATGCGCCACGGAGACAGTCGTGCTCCACTCTCACCACCGTCAGAACATTTCTTCAGACTATCAGCCCAAAGAAAAAAAGCAACACACCACTCTCGGGAGGGCTCGAACCTCCAACCTTTCGGTTAACAGCCGATCGCCCTAGCCGATTGCGCCACGGAGACAGTCGTGCTTCACTCTCACCACCGTCAGAACATTTCTTCAGATTATCAGCCCAAAAAAAAGCGCCGCACCACCACCGGGTGGGCTCTAACCTCCAACCTTTTGGTCTACAGCCGATCGCGCTAGCCAATTGCGCCAGCAACGGAGACAGTCCTGCTCCACTCTTACCACCGTCAGAACATATCTTCAAAGCTATCAGCGCACAGAAAAAAGCAACACACCACTCCCGGGAGGGATCGAACCTCCAACCTTTCAGTTAACAGCCGATCGCGCTAGCCAAATGCGCCACGGAGACAGTCGTGCTCCACTCTCACCACCGTCAGAACATTTCTTCAGACTATCAGCCCCCAAAAAAAGCGTCGCACCACCACCGAGTGGGCTCGAACCTCCAACCATTCGGTTAACAGCCGCTCGCGCTAGCCAATTGTGCCACGGAGACAGTCGTGCTCCATTCGCACCACCGTCGGAACATTTCTCCAAAGCTTTCAGCGCAAAGAAAAAAAAGCGCCGAACCACCACCCGGTGGGGTCGAACCTCCAACCTTTCGGTTAACAGCCGATCCCGCTAGCCAATTGCGCCACGGAGACAGTCGTGCTCCACTCTCACCACCATCAGAACAAATCTTCAAAGCTATCAGCGCAAAGAAAAAAGCAACACACCACTCTCGGGAAGGCTCGAACCTCCAACCTATCAGTTAACAGCCGATCGCGCTAGCCAATTGCGCTACGGAGACAGTCCTGTTATACTCTCACCACCAGCATAACATATCTTCAAAGCTATCGGCCCAAACAAAAAAAGCGCCGCACCAGTCCGGATGGGCTCGAACCTCCAACCTTTCGGTTAACAGCCGATCGCTCTAGTAAATTGCGCCACGGAGACAGTCGCGCTCCACTCTCACCACCGTCAAAACATTTCTTAAAAGCTATCAGCGCAAAGGAAAAAGCAACACACCACTCCCAGGAGGGCTCGAACCTCCAACCTTTCGGTTAACAGCCGATCGCGCTAGCCATATACGTCACGAACAGTCCTGCTATACTCTCACCACCAGCATAACATATCTTCAAACTATCGACCCAAAGAAAAAAAAGCGCCACACCACCCCAGGTGGCCTCGAACCTCCAACCTTTCGGTTAACAGATGATCGCCCGAGCCAGTTGTGCCACGGAGACAGTCGCGCTACACTTTCACCACCGTCAGAACATTTCCTGAGAGCTATCAGCCCAAAAGAAAAAAAGCGCCGCACCACCACCGGGTGGGCTCGAACCTCCAACTTTTTGGTTAACAGCCCATCGCGCTAGACAATTGCGCCACGGAGACAGTCGTGCTCCACTCTCACCACCATCAGAACATATCTTCAAAGCTATCAGCCAAAAGAAAAAAAACAACACACCACTTTCGGGAGGGCTCGAACCTCCAACCTTTCGGTTAACAGCCGATCGCGCTAGCCAATTGCGCCACGGAGACAGTCGTGCTTCACTCTCACCACCGTCAGAACATTTCTTCAAAGCTATCAGCCCAAAGAAAAATGCGCCGCAGCACCACTGGGTGGGCTCGAACCTCCAACCTTTCGGTTAACAGCCGATCGCGCTAGCCAATTGCGCCACGGAGACAGTCATGCTCCATTCGCACCACCGTCAGAACATTTCTCCAAAGCTATCAGCGCAAAGAAAAAAGCAACACACCACTCTCGGGAGAGCTCGAACCTCCAACCTTTCGGTTAACAGCCGATCGCGCTAGCCAATTGCGCCACGAAGACAGTCCTGCTCCACTCTCACCACCATCAGAACATATCTTCAAAGCTATCAGCCCAAAGAAAAAAAACCGCCGCAGCACCACCGGGTGAGCTCGAACCTCAACCTTTCGGTTAACAGCCGATCGCGCTAGCCAATTGCGCCACGGAGACAATCCTGCTCCACTCTCACCACCATCAGAACATATCTTCAAAGCTATCAGCGCACAGAAAAAAGCAACACACCACTCCCGGGAAGGATCGAACCTCCAACCTTTCAGTTAACAGCCGATGGCGCTAGCCAAATGCGCCACGGAGACAGTCATGCTCCACTCTCACCACCGTCAGAACATTTCTTCAGACTATCAGCCCAAAGAAAAAAAGCAACACACCACTCTCGGGAGGGCTCGAACCTCCAACCTTTCGGTTAACAGCCGATCGCCCTAGCCGATTGCGCCACGGAGACAGTCGTGCTTCACTCTCACCACCGTCAGAACATTTCTTCAGATTATCAGCCCAAAAAAAAAGCGCCGCACCACCACCGGGTGGGCTCTAACCTCCAACCTTTTGGTCTACAGCCGATCGCGCTAACCAATTGCGCCAGCAACGGAGACAGTCCTGCTCCACTCTTACCACCGTCAGAACATATCTTCAAAGCTATCAGCGCACAGAAAAAAGCAACACACCACTCCCGTGAGGGATCGAACCTCCAACCTTTCAGTTAACAGCCGATCGCGCTAGCCAAATGCGCCACGGAGACAGTCGTGCTCCACTCTCACCACCGTCAGAACATTTCTTCAGACTATCAGCCCCCAAAAAAAGCGCCGCACCACCACCGAGTGGGCTCGAACCTCCAACCATTCGGTTAACAGCCGCTCGCGCTAGCCAATTGTGCCACGGAGACAGTCGTGCTCCATTCGCACCACCGTCGGAACATTTCTCCAAAGCTTTCAGCGCAAAGAAAAAAAAGCGCCGAACCACCACCCGGTGGGGTCGAACCTCCAACCTTTCGGTTAACAGCCGATCCCGCTAGCCAATTGCGCCACGGATACAGTCGTGCTCCACTCTCACCACCATCAGAACAAATCTTCAAAGCTATCAGCGCAAAGAAAAAAGCAACACACCACTCTCGGGAAGGCTCGAACCTCCAACCTATCAGTTAACAGCCGATCGCGCTAGCCAATTGCGCTACGGAGACAGTCGTGCTTCACTCTCACCACCGTCAGAACATTTCTTCAGATTATCAGCCCAAAGAAAAAAAAGCGCCGCACCACCACCGGGTGGGCTCGAACCTCCAACCTTTCGGTCTACAGCCGATCGCGCTAGCCAATTGCGCCAGCCACGGAGACAGTCCTGCTCCACTCTCACCATCATCAGAACATATCTTCAAAGCTATCAGCCCAAAGAAAAATGCGCCGCAGCACCACTGGGTGGGCTCGAACCTCCAACCTTTCGGTTAACAGCCGATCGCGCTAGCCAATTGCGCCACGGAGACAGTCATGCTCCATTCGCACCACCATCAGAACATTTCTCCAAAGCTATCAGCGCAAAGAAAAAAGCAACACACCACTCTCGGGAGAACTCGAACCTCCAACCTTTCGGTTAACAGCCGATCGCGCTAGCCAATGGCGCCACGGAGACAGTCCTGCTCCACTCTCACCACCGTCAGAACATATCTTCAAAGCTATCAGCGCACAGAAAAAAGCAACACACCACTCCCGGGAGGGATCGAACTTCCAACCTTTCAGTTAACAGCCGATGGCGCTAGCCAAATGCGCCACAGAGACAGTCGTGCTCCACTCTCACCACCGTCAGAACATTTCTTCAGACTATCAGCCCAAAGAAAAAAAGCAACACACCACTCTCGGGAGGGCTCGAACCTCCAACCTTTCGGTTAACAGCCGATCGCGCTAGCCGATTGCGCCACGGAGACAGTCGTGCTTCACTCTCACCACCGTCAGAACATTTCTTCAGATTATCAGCCCAAAGAAAAAAAGCGCCGCACCACCACCGGGTGGGCTCTAACCTCCAACCTTTTGGTCTAGAGCCGATCGCGCTAGCCAATTGCGCCACGGAGACAGTTGTGCTCCACTCTCACCACCATCAGAACAAATCTTCAAAGCTATCAGCGCAAAGAAAAAAGCAACACACCACTCTCGGGAGGGCTCGAACCTCCAACCTATCAGTTAACAGCCGATCGCGCGAGCCAATTGCGCCACGGAGACAGTCGCGCCAGACTTTCACCACCGTCAGAACATTTCCTAAGAGCTATCAGCCCAAAAGAAAAAAAGCGCCGCACCACCACCGGTTGGGCTCGAACCTCCAA
Source organism: Rhipicephalus microplus (assembly GCF_043290135.1). Taxonomy (NCBI): domain Eukaryota; kingdom Metazoa; phylum Arthropoda; class Arachnida; order Ixodida; family Ixodidae; genus Rhipicephalus; species Rhipicephalus microplus. The sequence goes on from NW_027464585.1 coordinate 51,836,846, forward strand.
CCTTTTGGTTACCAGCCCCTCGCGCTAGCCAATTGCGCCACGGAGACAGTCGCGCTCCACTCTCACCACCATCAGAACATATCTTCAAAGCTATCAGCCCAAAGAGAAAAAGCAACAAACCACTCTCGGGAGGGCTCGAACCTCCAACCTTTCGGTTAACAGCCGATCGCGCTAGCCGATTGCGCCACGGAGACAGTCGTGCTTCACTCTCACCACCGTCAGAACATTTCTTCAGATTATCAGCCCAAAGAAAAAAAAGCGCCGCACCACCACCGGGTGGGCTCGAACCTCCAACCTTTCGGTCTACAGCCGATCGCGCTAGCGAATTGCGCCAGCCACGGAGACAGTCCTGCTCCACTCTCACCACCATCAGAACATATCTTCAAAGCTATCAGCCAAAGAAAAAAACCGCCGCAGTACCACCGGGTGGGCTCGAACCTCCAACCTTTCGGTTAACAGCCGATCGCGCTAGCCAATTGCGCGGAGACAGTCCTGCTCCACTCTCACCACCATCAGAACATATCTTCAAAGCTATCAGCTCAAAGAAAAAATCAACACACCAATCCTGGGAGGGCTCGAACCTCCAACTTTTCGGTTAACAGTCGATCGCGCTAGCCAATTGCGCCAGGCGACAGTCCTGCTCCACTCTCACCACCGACAGAACATATCTTCAAAGCTATCACTGCAAAGAAAAAAGCAACACAACACTCCCGGGAGAGATCGAACCTCCAACCTTTCAGTTAACAGCCGATCGCGCTAGCCAATTGCGCCACGGAGACAGTCGTGCTCCACTCTCACCACCGTCAGAACATTTTCTCAGAGCTATCAGCCCAAAGGGAAAAAACGCCGCACCACCACCGGGTGGGCTCGAACCTCCAAACTTTTGGTTAACAGCCCATCGCGCTAGCCAATTGCGCCATGGAGACAGTCGTGCTCCACTCTCACCACCATCAGAACATATCTTCAAAGCTATCAGCGCAAAGAAAAAAGCAACACACCACTCCCGGGAGGGCTCCAACCTCCAACCTTTCGGTTAACTCCCGATCGCGCTAGCCAATTACGCCACGGAGACAGTCCTGTTATACTCTCACCACCAGCATAACATATCTTCAAAGCTATCGGCCCAAAGAAAAAAAGCGCCGCACCACCCCGGTGGGCTCGAACCTCCAACCTTTCGGTTAACAGCCGATCGCTCTAGCCAATTGCGCCACGGAGACAGTCGCGCTCCACTCTCACCACCGTCAAAACATATCTTCAAAGCTATCAGCGCAAAGGAAAAAGCAACACACCACTCCCAGGAGGGCTCGAACCTCCAACCTTTCGGTTAACAGCCGAACGCGCTAGCCAATTACGCCACGGAGACAGTCCTGCTATACTCTCACCACCAGCATAACATATCTTCAAACTATCGGCCCAAAGGAAAAAAAGCGCCCTACCACCCCAGGTGGGCTCGAACCTCCAACCTTTCGGTTAACAGCTGATCGCCCGAGCCAGTTGCGCCACGGAGACAGTCGCGCTACACTTTCACCACCGTCCGAACATTTCCTCAGACTATCAGCCCAAAGAAAAAAAGCAACACACCACTCTCGGGAGGGCTCGAACCTCCAACCTTTCGGTTAACAGCCGATCGCGCTGGCCGATTGCGCCACGGAGACAGTCGTGCTTCACTCTCACCACCGTCAGAACATTTCTTCAGACTATCAGCCCAAAGAAAAAAAGCGCCGCACCACCACCGGGTGGGCTCTAACCTCCAACCTTTTGGTCTACAGCCGATCGCGCTAGCCAATTGCGCCAGCCACGGAGACAGTCCTGCTCCACTCTCACCACCGTCAGAACATATCTTCAAAGCTATCAGCGCACAGAAAAAAGCAACACACCACTCCCGGGAGGGATCGAACCTCCAACCTTTCAGTTAACAGCCGATCGCGCTAGCCAAATGCGCCACGGAGACAGTCGTGCTCCGCTCTCACCACCGTCAGAACATTTCTTCAGACTATCAGCCCCCAAAAAAAGCGCCGCACCACCACCGGGTGGGCTCGAACCTCCAACCATTCGGTTAACAGCCGCTCGCGCTAGCCAATTGTGCCACGGAGACAGTCGTGCTCCAATCGCACCACCGTCGGAACATTTCTCCAAAGCTTTCAGCGCAAAGAAAAAAAAGCGCCGAACCACCACCCGGTGGGGTCGAACCTCCAACCTTTTGGTTAACAGCCGATCCCGCTAGCCAATTGCGCCACGGAGACAGTCATGCTCCACTCTCACCACCATAAGAACAAATCTTCAAAGCTATCAGCGCAAAGAAAAAAGCAACACACCACTCTCGGGAGGGCTCGAACCTCCAACCTTTCAGTTAACAGCCGATCGCGCGAGCCAATTGCGCCACAGAGACAGTCGCGCCACACTTTCACCACCGTCAGAACATTTCCTAAGAGCTATCAGCCCAAAAGAAAAAAAGCGCCGCACCACCACCGGTTGGGCTCGAACCTCCAACCTTTTGGTTAACAGCCCCTCGCGCTAGCCAATTGCGCCACGGAGACAGTCGTGCTCCACTCTCACCACCATCAGAACATATCTTCAAAGCTATCAGCCCAAAGAGAAAAAGCAACACACCACTCTCGGGAGGGCTTGAACCTCCAACCTTTCGGTTAACAGCCGATCGCGCTAGCCGATTGCGCCACGGAGACAGTCGTGCTTCACTCTCACCACCGTCAGAACATTTCTTCAGATTATCAGCCCAAAGAAAAAAAAGCGCCGCACCACCACCGGGTGGGCTCGAACCTCCAACCTTTTGGTCTACAGCCGATCGCGCTAGCGAATTGCGCCAGCCACGGAGACAGTCCTGCTCCACTCTCACCACCATCAGAACATATCTTCAAAGCTATCAGCCAAAGAAAAAAACCGCCGCAGCACCCCCGGGTGGGCTCGAACCTCCAACCTTTTGGTTAACAGCCGATCGCGCTAGCCAATTGCGCGGAGACAGTCCTGCTCCACTCTCACCACCATCAGAACATATCTTCAAAGCTATCAGCGCAAAGGAAAAAGCAACACACCACTCCCAGGAGGGCTCGAACCTCCGACCTTTCGGTTAACAGCCGAACGCGCTAGCCAATTACGCCACGGAGACAGTCCTGCTATATTCTCACCACCAGCATAACATTTCTTCAAACTATCGGCCCAAAGGAAAAAAGCGCCCCACCACCCCAGGTGGGCTCGAACCTCCAACCTTTCGGTTAACAGCTGATCGCCCAAGCCAGTTGCGCCACGGAGACAGTCGCGCTACACTTTCACCACCGTCAGAACATTTCCTCAGAGCTATCAGCCCAAAAGAAAAAAAGCGCCGCACCACCACCGGGTGGGCTCAAACCTCCAACTTTTTGGTTAACAGCCCTTCGCGCTAGCCAATTGCGCCACGGAGACAGTCGTGCTCCACTCTCACCACCATCAGAACATACCTTCAAAGCTATCAGCCAAAAGAAAAAAAGCAACACACCACTTTCGGGAGGGCTCGAACCTCCAACCTTTTGGTTAACAGCCGATCGCGCTAGCCAATTGCGCCATGGAGACAGTCGTGCTTCACTCTCACCACCGTCAGAACATTTCTTCAGACTATCAGCCCAAAGAAAAAAAAGCGCCGCACCACCACCGGGTGGGCTCGAACCTCCAACCTTTCGGTCTACAGCCGATCGCGCTACCCAATTGCGCCAGCCACGGAGACAGTCGTGCTCCACTCTCACCACCATCAGAACATATCTTCAAAGCTATCAGCGCAAAGAAAAAAGCAACACACCACTCCCGGGAGAGCTCGAACCTCCAACCTTTCGGTTAACAGCCGATCGCGCTAGCCAATTGCGCCACGGAGACAGTCCTGCTCCACTCTCACTACCATCAGAACATATCTTCAAAGCTATCAGCCCAAAGAAAAAAACCGCCGCAGCACCACCGGGTGGGCTCGAACCTCAACCTTTGGGTTAACAGCCGATTGCGCTAGCCAATTGCGCCACGGAGACAATCCTGCTCCACTCTCACCACCATCAGAACATATATTCAATGCTATCAGCCCAAAAAAAAGCAACACACCACTCTCGGGAGGGCTCAAACCTCCAACTTTTCAGTTAACAGCCGATCGCGCGAGCCAATTGCGCCACGGAGACAGTCCTGCTCCACTCTCACCATCGTCAGAACATTTCCTCAGAGCTATCAGCCCAAAGAAAAAAAAACGCCGCACCACCACCGGGTGGGCTTGAACCTCCAACCTTTTGGTTAACAGCCCATCGCGCTAGCCAATTGCGCCACGGAGACAGTCGTGCTCCCCTCTCACCACCGTCAGAACATTTCTTCAGATTATCAGCCCAAAGAAAAAAAAGCGCCGCACCACCACCGGGTGGGCTCTAACCTCCAAGCTTTTGGTCTACAGCCGATCACGCTAGCCAATTGCGCCAGCCACGGAGACAGTCCTGCTCCACTCTCACCACCGTCAGAACATATCTTCAAAGCTATCAGCACACAGAAAAAAGCAACACACCACTCCCGGGAGGGATCGAACCTCCAACCTTTCAGTTAACAGCCGATCGCGCTAGCCAAATGCGCCACGGAGACAGTCGTGCTCCACTCTCACCACCGTCAGAACATTTCTTCAGACTATCAGCCCCAAAAAAAAGCGCCGCACCACCACCGGGTGGGCTCCAACCTCCAACCATTCGGTTAACAGCCGCTCGCGCTAGCCAATTGTGCCACGGAGACAGTCGTGCTCCACTATCACCACCATCAGAACATATCTTCAAAGCTATCAGCCCAAAGAAAAAAAGCAACACACCACTCTCGGGAGGGCTCGAACCTCCAACCTTTCGGTTAACAGCCAATCGCGCTAGCCTATTGCGCCACGGAGACAGTCGTGCTTCACTCTCACCACCGTCAGAACATTTCTTCAGATTATCAGCCCAAAGAAAAAAAGCGCCGCACCACCACCGGGTGGGCTCTAACCTCCAACCTTTTGGTCTACCGCCGATCGCGCTAGCCAATTGCGCCAGCCACGGAGACAGTCCTGCTCCACTCTCACCACCGTCGGAACATTTCTCCAAAGCTTTCAGCGCAAAGAAAAAAAAGCGCCGAACCACCACCCGGTGGGGTTGAACCTCCAACCTTTCGGTTAACAGCCGATCCCGCTAGCCAATTGCGCCACGGAGACAGTCGTGCTCCACTCTCACCACCATCAGAACAAATCTTCAAAGCTATCAGCGCAAAGAAAAAAGCAACACACAACTCTCGGAAGGGCTCGAACCTCCAACCTTTCAGTTAACAGCCGATCGCGCGAGCCAATTGCGCCACGGAGACAGTCGCGCCAGACTTTCACCACCGTCAGAACATTTCCTCGGAGCTATCAGCCCAAAGGAAAAAAAGCGCCGCACCACCACCGGTTGGGTGCGAACCTCCAACCTTTTGGTTAACAGCCCATCGCGCTAGCCAATTGCGCCACGGAGATAGTCGTGCTCCACTCTCACCACCGTCAGAACATTTCTTCAGATTATCAGCCCAAAGAAAAAAAAGCGCCGCACCACTACCGGGTGGGCTCGAACCTCCAACCTTTCGGTCTACAGCCGATCGCGCTAGCCAATTGCGCCAGCCACGGAGACAGTCCTGCTCCACTCTCACCACCATCAGAACATATCTTCAAAGCTATCAGCCAAAGAAAAAAACCGCCGCAGCACCACCGGGTGGGCTCGAACCTCCAACCTTTCGGTTAACAGCTGATCGCGATAGCCAATTGCGCCACGGAGACAGTCCTGCTCCACTCTCACCACCATCAGAACATATCTTCAAAGCTATCAGCTCAAAGAAAAAATCAACACACCAATCCTGGGAGGGCTCGAACCTCCAACTTTTCGGTTAACAGTCGATCGCGCTAGCCAATTGCGCCACGGCGACAGTCCTGCTCCACTCTCACCACCGACAGAACATATCTCTAAAGCTATCAGTGCAAAGAAAAAAGCAACACAACACTCCCGGGAGAGATCGAACCTCCATCCTTTCAGTTAACAGCCGATCGCGCTAGCCAATTGCGCCACGGAGACAGTCGTGCTCCACTCTCACCACCGTCAGAACATTTCCTCAGAGCTATCAGCCCATGGGAAAAAAAGCGCCGCACCACCACCGGGTGGGCTCGAACCTCCAAACTTTTGGTTAACAGTCCATCGCGCTAGCCAATTGCGCCATGGAGACAGTCGTGCTCCACTCTCACCACCATCAGAACATATCTTCAAAGCTATCAGCGCAAAGAAAAAAGCAACACACCACTCCCGGGAGGGCTCGAACCTCCAACCTTTCGGTTAACACCCGATCGCGCGAGCCAATTACGCCATGGAGACAGTCCTGTTATACTCTCACCACCAGCATAACATATCTTCAAAGCTATCGGCCCAAAGAAAAAAAGCGCCGCACCACCCCGGGTGGGCTCGAACCTCCAACCTTTCGGTTAACAGCCGATCGCTCTAGCCAATTGCGCCACGGAGACAGTCGCGGTCCACTCTCACCACCGTCAAACATATCTTCAAAGCTATCAGCCCAAAGAAAAAAAACCGCCGCAGCACCACTGGGTGGGCTCGAACCTCAACCTTTCGGTTAACAGCCGATCGCGCTAGCCAATTGCGCCACGGAGACAATCCTGCTCCACTCTCACCACCATTAGAACATATATTCAATGCTATCAGCCCAAAAAAAAAGCAACACACCACTCTCGGGAGGGCTCAAACCTCCAACTTTTCAGTTAACAGCCGATCGCGCGAGCCAATTGCGCCACGGAGACAGTCCTGCTCCACTCTCACCACCGTCAGAACATTTCCTCAGAGCTATCAGCCCAAAGAAAAAAAACGCCGCACCACCACCGGGTGGGCTTGAACCTCCAACCTTTTGGTTAACAGCCCATCGCGCTAGCCAATTGCGCCACGGAAACAGTCGTGCTAAACTCTCACCGCCGTCAGAACATTTCTTCAGATTATCAGCCCAAAGAAAAAAAAGCGCCGCACCACCACCGGGTGGGCTCTAACCTCCAACCTTTTGGTCTACAGCCGATCGCGCTAGCCAATTGCGCCAGCCACGGAGACAGTCCTGCTCCACTCTCACCACCGTCAGAACATATCTTCAAAGCTATCAGCACACAGAAAAAAGCAACACACCACTCCCGGGAGGGATCGAACCTCCAACCTTTCAGTTAACAGCCGATCGCGCTAGCCAAATGCGCCACGGAGACACTCGTGCTCCACTCTCACCACCGTCAGAACATTTCTTCATGCTATCAGCCCCAAAAAAAGCGCCGCACCACCACCGGGTGGGCTCGAACCTCCAACCATTCGGTTAACAGCCGCTCGCGCTAGCCAATTGTGCCACGGAGACAGTCGTGCTCCACTCTCACCACGATCAGAACATATCTTCAAAGCTATCAGCTCAAAGAAAAAAAGCAACACACCACTCTCGGGAGGGCTCGAACCTCCAACCTTTCGGTTAACAGCCGATCGCGCCAGCCTATTGCGCCACGGAGACAGTCGTGCTTCACTCTCACCACCGTCAGAACATTTCTTCAGATTATCAGCCCAAAGAAAAAAAGCGCCGCACCACCACTGGGTGGGCTCTAACCTACAACCTTTTGGTCTACAGCCGATCGCGCTAGCCAATTGCGCCAGCCACGGAGACAGTCCTGCTCCACTCTCACCACCGTCGGAACATTTCTCCAAAGCTTTCAGCGCAAAGAAAAAAAAGCGCCGAACCACCACCCGGTGGGGTCGAACCTCCAACCTTTCGGTTAACAGCCGATCCCGCTAGCCAGTTGCGCCACGGAGACAGACGTGCTCCACTCTCACCACCATCAGAACAAATCTTCAAAGCTATCAGCGCCAAGAAAAAAGCAACACACAACTCTCGGAAGGGCTCGAACCTCCAACCTTTCAGTTAACAGCCGATCGCGCGAGCCAATTGCGCCACGGAGACAGTCGCGCCAGACTTTCACCACCGTCAGAACATTTCCTCGGAGCTATCAGCCCAAAGGAAAAAAAGCGCCGCACCACCACCGGTTGGGCGCGAACCTCCAACCTTTTGGTTAACAGCCCATCGCGCTAGCCAATTGCGCCACGGAGATAGTCGTGCTCCACTCTCACCACCGTCAGAACATTTCTTCAGATTATCAGCCCAAAGAAAAAAAAGCGCCGCACCACCACCGGGTGGGCTCGAACCTCCAACCTTTCGGTCTACAGCCGATCGTGCTAGCCAATTGCGCCAGCCACGGAGACAGTCCTGCTCCACTCTCACCACCATCAGAACATATCTTCAAAGCTATCAGCCAAAGAAAAAAACCGCCGCACCACCACCGGGTGGGCTCGAACCTCCAAACTTTTGGTTAACAGTCCATCGCGCTAGCCAATTGCGCCATGGAGACAGTCGTGCTCCACTCTCACCACCATCAGAACATATCTTCAAAGCTATCAGCGCAAAGAAAAAAGCAACACACCACTCCCGGGAGGGCTCGAACCTCCAACCTTTCGGTTAACACCCGATCGCGCTAGCCAATTACGCCATGGAGACAGTCCTGTTATACTCTCACCACCAGCATAACATATCTTCAAAGCTATCGGCCCAAAGAAAAAAAGCGCCGCACCACCCCGGGTGGGCTCGAACCTCCAACCTTTCGGTTAACAGCCGATCGCTCTAGCCAATTGCGCCACGGAGACAGTCGCGGTCCACTCTCACCACCGTCAAAACATATCTTCAAAGCTATCAGCCCAAAAAAAAAACCGCCGCAGCACCACCGGGTGGCCTCGAACCTCAACCTTTCGGTTATTAGCCGATCGCGCTAGCCAATTGCGCCACGGAGACAATCCTGCTCCACTCTCACCACCATTAGAACATATCTTCAATGCTATCAGCCCAAAGAAAAAAAAGCAACACACCATTCTCGGGAGGGCTCGAACCTCCAACTTTTCAGTTAACAGCCGATCGCGCGAGCCAATTGCGCCACGGAGACAGTCGCGCTAGACTTTCACCACCATCAGAACATTTTCTCAGAGCTATCAGCCCAAAGAAAAAAAAAACGCCGCACCACCACCGGGTGGGCTCGAACCTCCAACCTTTTGGTTAACATCCCATCGCGCTAGCCAATTGCGCCACGGAGACAGTCGTGCTCCACTCTCACCACCATCAGAACAAATCTTCAAAGCTATCAGCCCAAAGAAAAAAAGCAACACACCACTCTCGGGAGGGCTCGAACCTCCAACCTTTCGGTTAACAGCCGATCGCGCTTGCCGATTGCGCCACGGAGACAGTCGTGCTTCACTCTCACCACCGTCAGAACATTTCTTCAGATTATCAACCCAAAGAAAAAAAAGCGCCGCACCACCACCGGGTGGGCTCGAACCACCAACCTTTCGGTCTACAGCCGATCGCGCTAGCGAATTGCGCCAGCCACGGAGACAGTCCTGCTCCACTCTCACCACCATCAGAACATATCTTCAAAGCTATCAGCCAAAGAAAAAAACCGCCGCAGCACCACCGGGTGGGCTCGAACCTCCAACCTTTCGGTTAACAGCCGATCGCGCTAGCCAATTGCGCCATGGAGACAGTCGTGCTCCACTCTCAACACCTTCAGAACATATCTTCAAAGCTATCAGCGCAAAGAAAAAAGCAACACACCACTCCCGGGAGGGCTCCAATCTCCAACCTTTCGGTTAACACCCGATCGCGCTAGCCAATTACGCCACGGAGACAGTCCTGTTATACTCTCACCACCAGCATAACATATCTTCAAAGCTATCGGCCCAAAAAAAAGCGCCGCACCAGCCCGGGGGGGCTCGAACCTCCAACCTTTTGGTTAACAGCCGATTGCTCTAGCCAATTGCGCCACGGAGACAGTCGCGCTCCACTCTCACCACCGTCAAAACATATCTTCAAAGCTATCAGCGCAAAGGAAAAAGCAACACACCACTCCCAGGAGGGCTCGAACCTCCAACCTTCCGGTTAACAGCCGATCGCGCTAGCCAATTACGCCACGGAGACTGTCCTGCTATACTCTCACCACCAGCATAACATATCTTCAAACTATCGGCCCAAAGAAAAAAAAGCGCCCCACCACCCCAGGTGGGCTCGAACCTCCAACCTTTCGGTTAACAGCTGATCGCCCGAGCCAGTTGCGCAACGGAGACAGTCGCGCTACACTTTCACCACCGTCAGAACATTTCCTCAGAGCTATCAGCCAAAAGCAAAAAAGCTACACACCACTTTCGGGAGGGCTCGAACCTCCAACCTTTCGGTTAACAGCCGATCGCGCTAGCCAATTGCGCCACGGAGACAGTCGTGCTTCACTCTCACCACCGTCAGAACATTTCTTCAGATTATCAGCCCAAAGAAAAAAAAGCGCCGCACCACCACCGGGTGGGCTCGAACCTCCAAACTTTTGGTTAACAGCGCATCGCGCTAGCCAATTGCGCCATGGAGACAGTCGTGCTCCACTCTCACCACCATCAGAACATATCTTCAAAGCTATCAGCGCAAAGAAAGAAGCAACACACCACTCCCGGGAGGGCTCGAACCTCCAACTTTTCAGTTAACAGCCGATCGCGCGAGCCAATTGCGCCACGGAGACAGTCGCGCTAGACTTTCACCACCGTCAGAACATTTCCTCAGAGCTATCAGCCCAAAGAAAAAAAACGCCGCACCACCACCGGGTGGGCTCGAACCTCCAACCATTCGGTTAACAGCCGCTCGCGCTAGCCAATTGTGCCACGGAGACAGTCGTGCGCCATTCGCACCACCGTTGGAACATTTCTCCAAAGCTTTCAGCGCAAAGAAAAAAAAGCGCCGAACCACCACCCGGTGGGGTCGAACCTTCAACCTTTCGGTTAACAGCCGATCCCGCTAGCCAATTGCGCCACGGAGACAGTCATGCTCCACTCTCACCACCATCAGAACAAATCTTCAAAGCTATCAGCGCAAAAAAAAGCAACACACCACTCTCGGGAGGGCTCGAACCTCCAACCTTTCTTTAACACCCGATCGCGCGAGCCAATTACGCCATGGAGACAGTCCTGTTATACTCTCACCACCAGCATAACATATCTTCAAAGCTATCGGCCCAAAGAAAAAAAGCGCCGCACCACCCCGGGTGGGCTCGAACCTCCAACCTTTCGGTTAACAGCCGATCGCTCTAGCCAATTGCGCCACGGAGACAGTCGCGGTCCACTCTCACCACCGTCAAACATATCTTCAAAGCTATCAGCCCAAAGAAAAAAAACCGCCGCAGCACCACTGGGTGGGCTCGAACCTCAACCTTTCGGTTAACAGCCGATCGCGCTAGCCAATTGCGCCACGGAGACAATCCTGCTCCACTCTCACCACCATTAGAACATATATTCAATGCTATCAGCCCAAAAAAAAAGCAACACACCACTCTCGGGAGGGCTCAAACCTCCAACTTTTCAGTTAACAGCCGATCGCGCGAGCCAATTGCGCCACGGAGACAGTCCTGCTCCACTCTCACCACCGTCAGAACATTTCCTCAGAGCTATCAGCCCAAAGAAAAAAAACGCCGCACCACCACCGGGTGGGCTTGAACCTCCAACCTTTTGGTTAACAGCCCATCGCGCTAGCCAATTGCGCCACGGAAACAGTCGTGCTCCACTCTCACCGCCGTCAGAACATTTCTTCAGATTATCAGCCCAAAGAAAAAAAAAGCGCCGCACCACCACCGGGTGGGCTCTAACCTCCAACCTTTTGGTCTACAGCCGATCGCGCTAGCCAATTGCGCCAGCCACGGAGACAGTCCTGCTCCACTCTCACCACCGTCAGAACATCTCTTCAAAGCTATCAGCACACAGAAAAAAGCAACACACCACTCCCGGGAGGGATCGAACCTCCAACCTTTCAGTTAACAGCCGATCGCGCTAGCCAAATGCGCCACGGAGACACTCGTGCTCCACTCTCACCACCGTCAGAACATTTCTTCAGACTATCAGCCCCAAAAAAAGCGCCGCACCACCACCGGGTGGGCTCGAACCTCCAACCATTCGGTTAACAGCCGCTCGCGCTAGCCAATTGTGCCACGGAGACAGTCGTGCTCCACTCTCACCACGATCAGAACATATCTTCAAAGCTATCAGCTCAAAGAAAAAAAGCAACACACCACTCTCGGGAGGGCTCGAACCTCCAACCTTTCGGTTAACAGCCGATCGCGCCAGCCTATTGCGCCACGGAGACAGTCGTGCTTCACTCTCACCACCGTCAGAACATTTCTTCAGATTATCAGCCCAAAGAAAAAAAGCGCCGCACCACCACCGGGTGGGCTCTAACCTACAACCTTTTGGTCTACAGCCGATCGCGCTAGCCAATTGCGCCAGCCACGGAGACAGTCCTGCTCCACTCTCACCACCGTCGGAACATTTCTCCAAAGCTTTCAGCGCAAAGAAAAAAAAGCGCCGAACCACCACCCGGTGGGGTCGAACCTCCAACCTTTCGGTTAACAGCCGATCCCGCTAGCCAGTTGCGCCACGGAGACAGACGTGCTCCACTCTCACCACCATCAGAACAAATCTTCAAAGCTATCAGCGCCAAGAAAAAAGCAACACACAACTCTCGGAAGGGCTCGAACCTCCAACCTTTCAGTTAACAGCCGATCGCGCGAGCCAATTGCGCCACGGAGACAGTCGCGCCAGACTTTCACCACCGTCAGAACATTTCCTCGGAGCTATCAGCCCAAAGGAAAAAAAGCGCCGCACCACCACCGGTTGGGCGCGAACCTCCAACCTTTTGGTTAACAGCCCATCGCGCTAGCCAATTGCGCCACGGAGATAGTCGTGCTCCACTCTCACCACCGTCAGAACATTTCTTCAGATTATCAGCCCAAAGAAAAAAAAGCGCCGCACCACCACCGGGTGGGCTCGAACCTCCAACCTTTCGGTCTACAGCCGATCGTGCTAGCCAATTGCGCCAGCCACGGAGACAGTCCTGCTCCACTCTCACCACCATCAGAACATATCTTCAAAGCTATCAGCCAAAGAAAAAAACCGCCGCACCACCACCGGGTGGGCTCGAACCTCCAAACTTTTGGTTAACAGTCCATCGCGCTAGCCAATTGCGCCATGGAGACAGTCGTGCTCCACTCTCACCACCATCAGAACATATCTTCAAAGCTATCAGCGCAAAGAAAAAAGCAACACACCACTCCCGGGAGGGCTCGAACCTCCAACCTTTCGGTTAACACCCGATCGCGCTAGCCAATTACGCCATGGAGACAGTCCTGTTATACTCTCACCACCAGCATAACATATCTTCAAAGCTATCGGCCCAAAGAAAAAAAGCGCCGCACCACCCCGGGTGGGCTCGAACCTCCAACCTTTCGGTTAACAGCCGATCGCTCTAGCCAATTGCGCCACGGAGACAGTCGCGGTCCACTCTCACCACCGTCAAAACATATCTTCAAAGCTATCAGCCCAAAAAAAAACCGCCGCAGCACCACCGGGTGGCCTCGAACCTCAACCTTTCGGTTATTAGCCGATCGCGCTAGCCAATTGCGCCACGGAGACAATCCTGCTCCACTCTCACCACCATTAGAACATATCTTCAATGCTATCAGCCCAAAGAAAAAAAAGCAACACACCATTCTCGGGAGGGCTCGAACCTCCAACTTTTCAGTTAACAGCCGATCGCGCGAGCCAATTGCGCCACGGAGACAGTCGCGCTAGACTTTCACCACCATCAGAACATTTTCTCAGAGCTATCAGCCCAAAGAAAAAAAAACGCCGCACCACCACCGGGTGGGCTCGAACCTCCAACCTTTTGGTTAACATCCCATCGCGCTAGCCAATTGCGCCACGGAGACAGTCGTGCTCCACTCTCACCACCATCAGAACAAATCTTCAAAGCTATCAGCCCAAAGAAAAAAAGCAACACACCACTCTCGGGAGGGCTCGAACCTCCAACCTTTCGGTTAACAGCCGATCGCGCTTGCCGATTGCGCCACGGAGACAGTCGTGCTTCACTCTCACCACCGTCAGAACATTTCTTCAGATTATCAACCCAAAGAAAAAAAAGCGCCGCACCACCACCGGGTGGGCTCGAACCACCAACCTTTCGGTCTACAGCCGATCGCGCTAGCGAATTGCGCCAGCCACGGAGACAGTCCTGCTCCACTCTCACCACCATCAGAACATATCTTCAAAGCTATCAGCCAAAGAAAAAAACCGCCGCAGCACCACCGGGTGGGCTCGAACCTCCAACCTTTCGGTTAACAGCCGATCGCGCTAGCCAATTGCGCCATGGAGACAGTCGTGCTCCACTCTCAACACCTTCAGAACATATCTTCAAAGCTATCAGCGCAAAGAAAAAAGCAACACACCACTCCCGGGAGGGCTCCAATCTCCAACCTTTCGGTTAACACCCGATCGCGCTAGCCAATTACGCCACGGAGACAGTCCTGTTATACTCTCACCACCAGCATAACATATCTTCAAAGCTATCGGCCCAAAAAAAAGCGCCGCACCAGCCCGGGGGGGCTCGAACCTCCAACCTTTTGGTTAACAGCCGATTGCTCTAGCCAATTGCGCCACGGAGACAGTCGCGCTCCACTCTCACCACCGTCAAAACATATCTTCAAAGCTATCAGCGCAAAGGAAAAAGCAACACACCACTCCCAGGAGGGCTCGAACCTCCAACCTTCCGGTTAACAGCCGATCGCGCTAGCCAATTACGCCATGGAGACTGTCCTGCTATACTCTCACCACCAGCATAACATATCTTCAAACTATCGGCCCAAAGAAAAAAAAGCGCCCCACCACCCCAGGTGGGCTCGAACCTCCAACCTTTCGGTTAACAGCTGATCGCCCGAGCCAGTTGCGCAACGGAGACAGTCGCGCTACACTTTCACCACCGTCAGAACATTTCCTCAGAGCTATCAGCCAAAAGCAAAAAAGCTACACACCACTTTCGGGAGGGCTCGAACCTCCAACCTTTCGGTTAACAGCCGATCGCGCTAGCCAATTGCGCCACGGAGACAGTCGTGCTTCACTCTCACCACCGTCAGAACATTTCTTCAGATTATCAGCCCAAAGAAAAAAAAGCGCCGCACCACCACCGGGTGGGCTCGAACCTCCAAACTTTTGGTTAACAGCGCATCGCGCTAGCCAATTGCGCCATGGAGACAGTCGTGCTCCACTCTCACCACCATCAGAACATATCTTCAAAGCTATCAGCGCAAAGAAAGAAGCAACACACCACTCCCGGGAGGGCTCGAACCTCCAACTTTTCAGTTAACAGCCGATCGCGCGAGCCAATTGCGCCACGGAGACAGTCGCGCTAGACTTTCACCACCGTCAGAACATTTCCTCAGAGCTATCAGCCCAAAGAAAAAAAACGCCGCACCACCACCGGGTGGGCTCGAACCTCCAACCATTCGGTTAACAGCCGCTCGCGCTAGCCAATTGTGCCACGGAGACAGTCGTGCGCCATTCGCACCACCGTTGGAACATTTCTCCAAAGCTTTCAGCGCAAAGAAAAAAAAGCGCCGAACCACCACCCGGTGGGGTCGAACCTTCAACCTTTCGGTTAACAGCCGATCCCGCTAGCCAATTGCGCCACGGAGACAGTCATGCTCCACTCTCACCACCATCAGAACAAATCTTCAAAGCTATCAGCGCAAAAAAAAGCAACACACCACTCTCGGGAGGGCTCGAACCTCCAACCTTTCAGTTAACAGCCGATCGCGCGAGCCAATTGCGCCACGGAGACAGTCGCGCCAGACTTTCACCACCGTCAGAACATTTCCTAAGAGCTATCAGCCCAAAAGAAAAAAAGCGCCGCACCACCACCGGTTGGGCTCGAACCTCCAACCTTTTGGTTAACAGCCCCTCGCGCTAGCCAATTGCGCCACGGAGACAGTCGTGCTACACTCTCACCACCATCAGAACATATCTTCAAAGCTATCAGCCCAAAGAGAAAAAGCAACACACCACTCTCGGGAGGGCTCGAACCTCCAACCTTTCGGTTAACAGCCGATCGCGCTAGCCGATTGCGCCACGAAGACAGTCGTGCTTCACTCTCACCACCGTCAGAACATTTCTTCAGATTATCAGCCCAAAGAAAAAAAAGCGCCGCACCACCACCGGGTGGGCTCGAACCTCCAACCTTTCGGTCTACAGCCGATCGCGCTAGCGAATTGCGCCAGCCACGGAGACAGTCCTGCTCCACTCTCACCACCATCAGAACATATCTTCAAAGCTATCAGCCAAAGAAAAAACCGCCGCAGCACCACCGGGTGGGCTCGAACCTCCAACCTTTCGGTTAACAGCCGATCGCGCTAGCCAATTGCGCGGAGACAGTCCTGCTCCACTCTCACCACCATCAGAACATATCTTCAAAGCTATCAGCTCAAAAAAAAATCAACACACCAATCCTGGGAGGGCTCGAACCTCCAACTTTTCGGTTAACAGTCGATCACGCTAGCCAATTGCGCCAGGCGACAGTCCTGCTCCACTCTCACCACCGACAGAACATATCTTCAAAGCTATCAGTGCAAAATAAAAAAGCAACACAACACTCCCGGGAGAGATCGAACCTCCAACCTTTCGGTTAACAGCCGATCGCTCTAGCCAATTGCGCCACGGAGACAGTCGCGCTCCACTCTTACCACCGTCAAAACATATCTTCAAAGCTATCAGCGCAAAGGAAAAAGCAACACACCACTCCCAGGAGGGCTCGAACCTCCAACCTTTCGGTTAACAGCCGAACGCTCTAGCCAATTACGCCACGGAGACAGTCCTGCTATACTCTCACCACCAGCATAACATATCTTCAAACTATCGGCCCAAAGGAAAAAAGCGCCCCACCACCTTGGTGGGCTCGAACCTCCAACCTTTCGGTTAACAGCTGATCGCCCGAGCCAGTTGCGCCACGGAGACAGTCGCGCTACACTTTCACCACCGTCAGAACATTTCCTCAGAGCTATCAGCCCAAAAGAAAAAAAGCGCCGCACCACCACCGGGTGGGCTCAAACCTCCAACTTTTTGGTTAACAGCCCATCGCGC
This sequence comes from Rhipicephalus microplus, assembly GCF_043290135.1. NCBI lineage: Eukaryota > Metazoa > Arthropoda > Arachnida > Ixodida > Ixodidae > Rhipicephalus > Rhipicephalus microplus. The sequence continues at coordinate 51,853,897 of NW_027464585.1, forward strand.
TAGCCAATTGCGCCACGGAGACAGTCGTGCTCCACTCTCACCACCATCAGAACATATCTTCAAAGCTATCAGCCAAAAGAAAAAAAGCAACATACCACTTTCGGGAGGGCTCGAACCTCCAACCTTTTGGTTAACAGCCGATCGCGCAAGCCAATTGCGCCACGGAGACAGTCGTGCTTCACTCTCACCACCGTCAGAACATTTCTTCAGATTATCAGCCCAAAGAAAAAAAAGCGCCGCACCACCACCGGGTGGGCTCGAACCTCCAACCTTTCGGTCTAAAGCCGATCGCGCTAGCCAATTGCGCCAGCCACGGAGACAGTCGTGCTCCACTCTCACCACCATCAGAACATATCTTCAAAGCTATCAGCGCAAAGAAAAAAGCAACACACCACTCCCGGGAGGGCTCCAATCTCCAACCTTTCGGTTAACACCCGATCGCGCTAGCCAATTACGCCACGGAGACAGTCCTGTTATACTCTCACCACCAGCATAACATATCTTCAAAGCTATCGGCCCAAAAAAAGCGCCGCACCAGCCCGGGGGGGCTCGAACCTCCAACCTTTTGGTTAACAGCCGATTGCTCTAGCCAATTGCGCCACGGAGACAGTCGCGCTCCACTCTCACCACCGTCAAAACATATCTTCAAAGCTATCAGCGCAAAGGAAAAAGCAACACACCACTCCCAGGAGGGCTCGAACCTCCAACCTTCCGGTTAACAGCCGATCGCGCTAGCCAATTACGCCACGGAGACTGTCCTGCTATACTCTCACCACCAGCATAACATATCTTCAAACTATCGGCCCAAAGAAAAAAAAGCGCCCCACCACCCCAGGTGGGCTCGAACCTCCAACCTTTCGGTTAACAGCTGATCGCCCGAGCCAGTTGCGCAACGGAGACAGTCGCGCTACACTTTCACCACCGTCAGAACATTTCCTCAGAGCTATCAGCCAAAAGCAAAAAAGCTACACACCACTTTCGGGAGGGCTCGAACCTCCAACCTTTCGGTTAACAGCCGATCGCGCTAGCCAATTGCGCCACGGAGACAGTCGTGCTTCACTCTCACCACCGTCAGAACATTTCTTCAGATTATCAGCCCAAAGAAAAAAAAGCGCCGCACCACCACCGGGTGGGCTCGAACCTCCAAACTTTTGGTTAACAGCGCATCGCGCTAGCCAATTGCGCCATGGAGACAGTCGTGCTCCACTCTCACCACCATCAGAACATATCTTCAAAGCTATCAGCGCAAAGAAAGAAGCAACACACCACTCCCGGGAGGGCTCGAACCTCCAACTTTTCAGTTAACAGCCGATCGCGCGAGCCAATTGCGCCACGGAGACAGTCGCGCTAGACTTTCACCACCGTCAGAACATTTCCTCAGAGCTATCAGCCCAAAGAAAAAAAACGCCGCACCACCACCGGGTGGGCTCGAACCTCCAACCATTCGGTTAACAGCCGCTCGCGCTAGCCAATTGTGCCACGGAGACAGTCGTGCGCCATTCGCACCACCGTTGGAACATTTCTCCAAAGCTTTCAGCGCAAAGAAAAAAAAGCGCCGAACCACCACCCGGTGGGGTCGAACCTTCAACCTTTCGGTTAACAGCCGATCCCGCTAGCCAATTGCGCCACGGAGACAGTCATGCTCCACTCTCACCACCTTCAGAACAAATCTTCAAAGCTATCAGCGCAAAAAAAAGCAACACACCACTCTCGGGAGGGCTCGAACCTCCAACCTTTCAGTTAACAGCCGATCGCGCGAGCCAATTGCGCCACGGAGACAGTCGCGCCAGACTTTCACCACCGTCAGAACATTTCCTAAGAGCTATCAGCCCAAAAGAAAAAAAGCGCCGCACCACCACCGGTTGGGCTCGAACCTCCAACCTTTTGGTTAACAGCCCCTCGCGCTAGCCAATTGCGCCACGGAGACAGTCGTGCTACACTCTCACCACCATCAGAACATATCTTCAAAGCTATCAGCCCAAAGAGAAAAAGCAACACACCACTCTCGGGAGGGCTCGAACCTCCAACCTTTCGGTTAACAGCCGATCGCGCTAGCCGATTGCGCCACGAAGACAGTCGTGCTTCACTCTCACCACCGTCAGAACATTTCTTCAGATTATCAGCCCAAAGAAAAAAAAGCGCCGCACCACCACCGGGTGGGCTCGAACCTCCAACCTTTCGGTCTACAGCCGATCGCGCTAGCGAATTGCGCCAGCCACGGAGACAGTCCTGCTCCACTCTCACCACCATCAGAACATATCTTCAAAGCTATCAGCCAAAGAAAAAACCGCCGCAGCACCACCGGGTGGGCTCGAACCTCCAACCTTTCGGTTAACAGCCGATCGCGCTAGCCAATTGCGCGGAGACAGTCCTGCTCCACTCTCACCACCATCAGAACATATCTTCAAAGCTATCAGCTCAAAGAAAAAATCAACACACCAATCCTGGGAGGGCTCGAACCTCCAACTTTTCGGTTAACAGTCGATCACGCTAGCCAATTGCGCCAGGCGACAGTCCTGCTCCACTCTCACCACCGACAGAACATATCTTCAAAGCTATCAGTGCAAAATAAAAAAGCAACACAACACTCCCGGGAGAGATCGAACCTCCAATCTTTCGGTTAACAGCCGATCGCTCTAGCCAATTGCGCCACGGAGACAGTCGCGCTCCACTCTTACCACCGTCAAAACATATCTTCAAAGCTATCAGCGCAAAGGAAAAAGCAACACACCACTCCCAGGAGGGCTCGAACCTCCAACCTTTCGGTTAACAGCCGAACGCGCTAGCCAATTACGCCACGGAGACAGTCCTGCTATACTCTCACCACCAGCATAACATATCTTCAAACTATCGGCCCAAAGGAAAAAAGCGCCCCACCACCTTGGTGGGCTCGAACCTCCAACCTTTCGGTTAACAGCTGATCGCCCAAGCCAGTTGCGCCACGGAGACAGTCGCGCTACACTTTCACCACCGTCAGAACATTTCCTCAGAGCTATCAGCCCAAAAGAAAAAAAGCGCCGCACCACCACCGGTTGGGCTCGAACCTCCAACCTTTTGGTTAACAGCCCCTCGCGCTAGCCAATTGCGCCACGGAGACAGTCGTGCTACACTCTCACCACCATCAGAACATATCTTCAAAGCTATCAGCCCAAAGAGAAAAAGCAACACACCACTCTCGGGAGGGCTCGAACCTCCAACCTTTCGGTTAACAGCCGATCGCGCTAGCCGATTGCGCCACGAAGACAGTCGTGCTTCACTCTCACCACCGTCAGAACATTTCTTCAGATTATCAGCCCAAAGAAAAAAAAGCGCCGCACCACCACCGGGTGGGCTCGAACCTCCAACCTTTCGGTCTACAGCCGATCGCGCTAGCGAATTGCGCCAGCCACGGAGACAGTCCTGCTCCACTCTCACCACCATCAGAACATATCTTCAAAGCTATCAGCCAAAGAAAAAACCGCCGCAGCACCACCGGGTGGGCTCGAACCTCCAACCTTTCGGTTAACAGCCGATCGCGCTAGCCAATTGCGCGGAGACAGTCCTGCTCCACTCTCACCACCATCAGAACATATCTTCAAAGCTATCAGCTCAAAGAAAAAATCAACACACCAATCCTGGGAGGGCTCGAACCTCCAACTTTTCGGTTAACAGTCGATCACGCTAGCCAATTGCGCCAGGCGACAGTCCTGCTCCACTCTCACCACCGACAGAACATATCTTCAAAGCTATCAGTGCAAAATAAAAAAGCAACACAACACTCCCGGGAGAGATCGAACCTCCAACCTTTCGGTTAACAGCCGATCGCTCTAGCCAATTGCGCCACGGAGACAGTCGTGCTTCACTCTCACCACCGTCAGAACATTTCTTCAGATTATCAGCCCAAAGAAAAAAAAGCGCCGCACCACCACCGGGTGGGCTCGAACCTCCAACCTTTCGGTCTAAAGCCGATCGCGCTAGCCAATTGCGCCAGCCACGGAGACAGTCCTGCTCCACTCTCACCACCGACAGAACATATCTTCAAAGCTATCAGTGCAAAATAAAAAAGCAACACAACACTCCCGGGAGGGCTCGAACCTCCAACCTTTTGGTTAACAGCCGATCGCGCAAGCCAATTGCGCCACGGAGACAGTCGTGCTTCACTCTCACCACCGTCAGAACATTTCTTCAGATTATCAGCCCAAAGAAAAAAAAGCGCCGCACCACCACCGGGTGGGCTCGAACCTCCAACCTTTCGGTCTAAAGCCGATCGCGCTAGCCAATTGCGCCAGCCACGGAGACAGTCGTGCTCCACTCTCACCACCATCAGAACATATCTTCAAAGCTATCAGCGCAAAGAAAAAAGCAACACACCACTCCCGGGAGGGCTCCAATCTCCAACCTTTCGGTTAACACCCGATCGCGCTAGCCAATTACGCCACGGAGACAGTCCTGTTATACTCTCACCACCAGCATAACATATCTTCAAAGCTATCGGCCCAAAAAAAGCGCCGCACCAGCCCGGGGGGGCTCGAACCTCCAACCTTTTGGTTAACAGCCGATTGCTCTAGCCAATTGCGCCACGGAGACAGTCGCGCTCCACTCTCACCACCGTCAAAACATATCTTCAAAGCTATCAGCGCAAAGGAAAAAGCAACACACCACTCCCAGGAGGGCTCGAACCTCCAACCTTCCGGTTAACAGCCGATCGCGCTAGCCAATTACGCCACGGAGACTGTCCTGCTATACTCTCACCACCAGCATAACATATCTTCAAACTATCGGCCCAAAGAAAAAAAAGCGCCCCACCACCCCAGGTGGGCTCGAACCTCCAACCTTTCGGTTAACAGCTGATCGCCCGAGCCAGTTGCGCAACGGAGACAGTCGCGCTACACTTTCACCACCGTCAGAACATTTCCTCAGAGCTATCAGCCAAAAGCAAAAAAGCTACACACCACTTTCGGGAGGGCTCGAACCTCCAACCTTTCGGTTAACAGCCGATCGCGCTAGCCAATTGCGCCACGGAGACAGTCGTGCTTCACTCTCACCACCGTCAGAACATTTCTTCAGATTATCAGCCCAAAGAAAAAAAAGCGCCGCACCACCACCGGGTGGGCTCGAACCTCCAAACTTTTGGTTAACAGCGCATCGCGCTAGCCAATTGCGCCATGGAGACAGTCGTGCTCCACTCTCACCACCATCAGAACATATCTTCAAAGCTATCAGCGCAAAGAAAGAAGCAACACACCACTCCCGGGAGGGCTCGAACCTCCAACTTTTCAGTTAACAGCCGATCGCGCGAGCCAATTGCGCCACGGAGACAGTCGCGCTAGACTTTCACCACCGTCAGAACATTTCCTCAGAGCTATCAGCCCAAAGAAAAAAAACGCCGCACCACCACCGGGTGGGCTCGAACCTCCAACCATTCGGTTAACAGCCGCTCGCGCTAGCCAATTGTGCCACGGAGACAGTCGTGCGCCATTCGCACCACCGTTGGAACATTTCTCCAAAGCTTTCAGCGCAAAGAAAAAAAAGCGCCGAACCACCACCCGGTGGGGTCGAACCTTCAACCTTTCGGTTAACAGCCGATCCCGCTAGCCAATTGCGCCACGGAGACAGTCATGCTCCACTCTCACCACCTTCAGAACAAATCTTCAAAGCTATCAGCGCAAAAAAAAGCAACACACCACTCTCGGGAGGGCTCGAACCTCCAACCTTTCAGTTAACAGCCGATCGCGCGAGCCAATTGCGCCACGGAGACAGTCGCGCCAGACTTTCACCACCGTCAGAACATTTCCTAAGAGCTATCAGCCCAAAAGAAAAAAAGCGCCGCACCACCACCGGTTGGGCTCGAACCTCCAACCTTTTGGTTAACAGCCCCTCGCGCTAGCCAATTGCGCCACGGAGACAGTCGTGCTACACTCTCACCACCATCAGAACATATCTTCAAAGCTATCAGCCCAAAGAGAAAAAGCAACACACCACTCTCGGGAGGGCTCGAACCTCCAACCTTTCGGTTAACAGCCGATCGCGCTAGCCGATTGCGCCACGAAGACAGTCGTGCTTCACTCTCACCACCGTCAGAACATTTCTTCAGATTATCAGCCCAAAGAAAAAAAAGCGCCGCACCACCACCGGGTGGGCTCGAACCTCCAACCTTTCGGTCTACAGCCGATCGCGCTAGCGAATTGCGCCAGCCACGGAGACAGTCCTGCTCCACTCTCACCACCATCAGAACATATCTTCAAAGCTATCAGCCAAAGAAAAAACCGCCGCAGCACCACCGGGTGGGCTCGAACCTCCAACCTTTCGGTTAACAGCCGATCGCGCTAGCCAATTGCGCGGAGACAGTCCTGCTCCACTCTCACCACCATCAGAACATATCTTCAAAGCTATCAGCTCAAAGAAAAAATCAACACACCAATCCTGGGAGGGCTCGAACCTCCAACTTTTCGGTTAACAGTCGATCACGCTAGCCAATTGCGCCAGGCGACAGTCCTGCTCCACTCTCACCACCGACAGAACATATCTTCAAAGCTATCAGTGCAAAATAAAAAAGCAACACAACACTCCCGGGAGAGATCGAACCTCCAACCTTTCGGTTAACAGCCGATCGCTCTAGCCAATTGCGCCACGGAGACAGTCGCGCTCCACTCTTACCACCGTCAAAACATATCTTCAAAGCTATCAGCGCAAAGGAAAAAGCAACACACCACTCCCAGGAGGGCTCGAACCTCCAACCTTTCGGTTAACAGCCGAACGCGCTAGCCAATTACGCCACGGAGACAGTCCTGCTATACTCTCACCACCAGCATAACATATCTTCAAACTATCGGCCCAAAGGAAAAAAGCGCCCCACCACCTTGGTGGGCTCGAACCTCCAACCTTTCGGTTAACAGCTGATCGCCCAAGCCAGTTGCGCCACGGAGACAGTCGCGCTACACTTTCACCACCGTCAGAACATTTCCTCAGAGCTATCAGCCCAAAAGAAAAAAAGCGCCGCACCACCACCGGTTGGGCTCGAACCTCCAACCTTTTGGTTAACAGCCCCTCGCGCTAGCCAATTGCGCCACGGAGACAGTCGTGCTACACTCTCACCACCATCAGAACATATCTTCAAAGCTATCAGCCCAAAGAGAAAAAGCAACACACCACTCTCGGGAGGGCTCGAACCTCCAACCTTTCGGTTAACAGCCGATCGCGCTAGCCGATTGCGCCACGAAGACAGTCGTGCTTCACTCTCACCACCGTCAGAACATTTCTTCAGATTATCAGCCCAAAGAAAAAAAAGCGCCGCACCACCACCGGGTGGGCTCGAACCTCCAACCTTTCGGTCTACAGCCGATCGCGCTAGCGAATTGCGCCAGCCACGGAGACAGTCCTGCTCCACTCTCACCACCATCAGAACATATCTTCAAAGCTATCAGCCAAAGAAAAAACCGCCGCAGCACCACCGGGTGGGCTCGAACCTCCAACCTTTCGGTTAACAGCCGATCGCGCTAGCCAATTGCGCGGAGACAGTCCTGCTCCACTCTCACCACCATCAGAACATATCTTCAAAGCTATCAGCTCAAAGAAAAAATCAACACACCAATCCTGGGAGGGCTCGAACCTCCAACTTTTCGGTTAACAGTCGATCACGCTAGCCAATTGCGCCAGGCGACAGTCCTGCTCCACTCTCACCACCGACAGAACATATCTTCAAAGCTATCAGTGCAAAATAAAAAAGCAACACAACACTCCCGGGAGAGATCGAACCTCCAACCTTTCGGTTAACAGCCGATCGCTCTAGCCAATTGCGCCACGGAGACAGTCGCGCTCCACTCTTACCACCGTCAAAACATATCTTCAAAGCTATCAGCGCAAAGGAAAAAGCAACACACCACTCCCAGGAGGGCTCGAACCTCCAACCTTTCGGTTAACAGCCGAACGCGCTAGCCAATTACGCCACGGAGACAGTCCTGCTATACTCTCACCACCAGCATAACATATCTTCAAACTATCGGCCCAAAGGAAAAAAGCGCCCCACCACCTTGGTGGGCTCGAACCTCCAACCTTTCGGTTAACAGCTGATCGCCCAAGCCAGTTGCGCCACGGAGACAGTCGCGCTACACTTTCACCACCGTCAGAACATTTCCTCAGAGCTATCAGCCCAAAAGAAAAAAAGCGCCGCACCACCACCGGGTGGGCTCAAACCTCCAACTTTTTGGTTAACAGCCCATCGCGCTAGCCAATTGCGCCACGGAGACAGTCGTGCTCCACTCTCACCACCATCAGAACATATCTTCAAAGCTATCAGCCAAAAGAAAAAAAGCAACATACCACTTTCGGGAGGGCTCGAACCTCCAACCTTTTGGTTAACAGCCGATCGCGCAAGCCAATTGCGCCACGGAGACAGTCGTGCTTCACTCTCACCACCGTCAGAACATTTCTTCAGATTATCAGCCCAAAGAAAAAAAAGCGCCGCACCACCACCGGGTGGGCTCGAACCTCCAACCTTTCGGTCTAAAGCCGATCGCGCTAGCCAATTGCGCCAGCCACGGAGACAGTCGTGCTCCACTCTCACCACCATCAGAACATATCTTCAAAGCTATCAGCGCAAAGAAAAAAGCAACACACCACTCCCGGGAGAGCTCGAACCTCCAACCTTTCGGTTAACAGCCGATCGCGCTAGCCAATTGCGCCACGGAGACAGTCCTGCTCCACTCTCATTACCATCAGAACATATCTTCAAAGCTATCAGCCCAAAGAAAAAAACCGCCGCAGCACCACCGGGTGGGCTCGAACCTCAACCTTTCGATTAACAGCCGATCGCGCTAGCCAATTGCGCCACGGAGACAATCCTGCTCCACTCTCACCACCATCAGAACATATATTCAAAGCTATCAGCCCAAAAAAAAGCAACACACCACTCTCGGGAGGGCTCAAACCTCCAACTTTTCAGTTAACAGCCGATCGCGCGAGCCAATTGCGCCACGGAGACAGTCGCGCTAGACTTTCACCACCGTCAGAACATTTCCTCAGAGCTATCAGCCCAAAGAAAAAAAAACGCCGCACCACCACCGGGTGGGCTTGAACCTCCAAACTTTTGGTTAACAGCCCATCGCGCTAGCCAATTGCGCCACGGAGACAGTCGTGCTCCACTCTCACCACCGTCAGAACATTTCTTCAGATTATCAGCCCAAAGAAAAAAAAGCGCCGCACCACCTCCGGGTGGGCTCTAACCTCCAACCTTTTGGTCTACAGCCGATCGCGCTAGCCAATTGCGCCAGCCACGGAGACAGTCCTGCTCCACTCTCACCACCGTCAGGACATATCTTCAAAGCTATCAGCGCACAGAAAAAAGCAACACACCACTCCCGGGAGGGATCGAACCTCCAAACTTTCAGTTAACAGCCAATCGCGCTAGCCAAATGCGCCACGGAGACAGTCGTGCTCCACTCTCACCACCGTCAGAACATTTCTTCAGACTATCAGCCCCCAAAAAAAGCGCCGCACCACCACCGGGTGGGCTCGAACCTCCAACCATTCGGTTAACAGCCGCTCGCGCTAGCCAATTGTGCCACGGAGACAGTCGTGCTCCACTCTCACCACCATCAGAACATATCTTCAAAGCTATCAGCCCAAAGAAAAAAAGCAACACACCACTCTCGGGAGGGCTCGAACCTCCAACCTTTCGGTTAACAGCCGATCGCGCTAGCCTATTGCGCCACGGAGACAGTCGTGCTTCACTCTCACCACCGTCAGAACATTTCTTCAGATTATCAGCCCAAAGAAAAAAAGCGCCGCACCACCACCGGGTGGGCTCTAACCTCCAACCTTTTGGTCTACAGCCAATCGCGCTAGCCAATTGCGCCAGCCACGGAGACAGTCCTGCTCCACTCTCACCACCGTCGGAACATTTCTCCAAAGCTTTCAGTGCAAAGAAAAAAAAGCGCCGAACCACCACCCGGTGGGGTCGAACCTCCAACCTTTCGGTTAACAGCCGATCCCGCTAGCCAATTGCGCCACGGAGACAGTCGTGCTCCACTCTCACCACCTTCAGAACAAATCTTCAAAGCTATCAGCGCAAAGAAAAAAGCAACACACAACTCTCAGAAGGGCTCGAACCTCCAACCTTTCAGTTAACAGCCGATCGCGCGAGCCAATTGCGCCACGGAGACAGTCGCGCCCGACTTTCACCACCGTCAGAACATTTCCTCGGAGCTATCAGCCCAAAGGAAAAAAAGCGCCGCACCACCACCGGTTGGGCGCGAACCTCCAACCTTTTGGTTAACAGCCCATCGCGCTAGCCAATTGCGCCACGGAGACAGTCGTGCTCCACTCTCACCACCGTCAGAACATTTCTTCAGATTATCAGCCCAAAGAAAAAAAAGCGCCGCACCACCACCGGGTGGGCTCGAACCTCCAACCTTTCGGTCTACAGCCGATCGCGCTAGCCAATTGCGCCAGCCACGGAGACAGTCCTGCTGCACTCTCACCACCATCAGAACATATCTTCAAAGCTATCAGCCAAAGAAAAAAACCGCCGCAGCACCACCGGGTGGGCTCGAACCTCCAACCTTTCGGTTAACAGCCGATCGCGCTAGCCAATTGCGCCACGGAGACAGTCGTGCTCCCCTCTCACCACCATCAGAACATATCTTCAAAGCTATCAGCTCAAAGAAAAAATCAACACACCAATCCTGGGAGGGCTCGAACCTCCAACTTTTCGGTTAACAGTCGATCGCGCTAGCCAATTGCGCCACGGCGACAGTCCTGCTCCACTCTCACCACCGACAGAACATATCTTCAAAGCTATCAGTGCAAAGAAAAAAGCAACACAACACTCCCGGGAGAGATCGAACCTCCAACCTTTCAGTTAACAGCCGATCGCGCTAGCCAATTGCGCCACGGAGACAGTCGTGCTCCACTCTCACCACCGTCAGAACATTTCCTCAGAGCTATCAGCCCATAGGAAAAAAAGCGCCGCACCACCACCGGGTGGGCTCAAACCTCCAAACTTTTGGTTAACAGTCCATCGCGCTAGCCAATTGCGCCATGGAGACAGTCGTGCTCCACTCTCACCACCATCAGAACATATCTTCAAAGCTATCAGCGCAAAGAAAAAAGCAACACACCACTCCCGGGAGGGCTCGAACCTCCAACCTTTCGGTTAACACCCGATCGCGCTAGCCAATTACGCCATGGAGACAGTCCTGTTATACTCTCACCACCAGCATAACATATCTTCAAAGCTATCGGCCCAAAGAAAAAAAGCGCCGCACCACCCCGGGTGGGCTCGAACCTCCAACCTTTCGGTTAACAGCCGATCGCTCTAGCCAATTGCGCCACGGAGACAGTCGTGGTCCACTCTCACCACCGTCAAAACATATCTTCAAAGCTATCAGCCCAAAGAAAAAAAACCGCCGCAGCACCACCGGGTGGGCTCGGAGCTCAACCTTTCGGTTAACAGCCGATCGCGCTAGCCAATTGCGCCACGGAGACAATCCTGCTCCACTCTCACCACCATTAGAACATATCTTCAATGCTATCAGCCCAAAGAAAAAAAAGCAACACACCATTCTCGGGAGGGCTCGAACCTCCAACTTTTCAGTTAACAGCCGATCGCGCGAGCCAATTGCGCCACGGAGACAGTCGCGCTAGACTTTCACCACCATCAGAACATTTCCTCAGAGCTATCAGCCCAAAGAAAAAAAAACGCCGCACCACCACCGGGTGGGCTCGAACCTCCAACCTTTTGGTTAACATCCCATCGCGCTAGCCAATTGCGCCACGGAGACAGTCGTGCTCCACTCTCACCACCATCAGAACAAATCTTCAAAGCTATCAGCCCAAAGAAAAAAAGCAACACACCACTCTCGGGAGGGCTCGAACCTCCAACCTTTCGGTTAACAGCCGATCGCGCTTGCCGATTGCGCCACGGAGACAGTCGTGCTTCATCTCACCACCGTCAGAACATTTCTTCAGATTATCAACCCAAAGAAAAAAAAGCGCCGCACCACCACCGGGTGGGCTCGAACCTCCAACCTTTCGGTCTACAGCCGATCGCGCTAGCGAATTGCGCCAGCCACGGAGACAGTCCTGCTCCACTCTCACCACCATCTAAACATATCTTCAAAGCTATCAGCCAAAGAAAAAAACCGCCGCAGCACCACCGGGTGGGCTCGAACCTCCAACCTTTCGGTTAACAGCCGATCACGCTAGCGAATTGCGCCACGGAGACAGTCCTGCTCCACTCTCACCACCATCAGAACATATCTTCAAAGCTATCAGCTCAAAGAAAAAATCAACACACCAATCCTGGGAGGGCTCGAACCTCCAACTTTTCGGTTAACAGTCGATTGCGCTAGCCAATTGCGCCACGGTGACAGTCCTGCTCCACTCTCACCACCGACAGAACATATCTTCAAAGCTATCAGTGCAAAGAAAAAAGCAACCAACACTCCCGGGAGAGATCGAACCTCCAACCTTTCAGTTAACAGCCGATCGCGCTAGCCAATTGCGCCACGGAGACAGTCGTGCTCCACTCTCACCACCGTCAGAACATTTCCTCAGAGCTATCAGCCCAAAGGGAAAAAAGCGCCGCACCACCACCGGGTGGGCTCGAACCTCCAAACTTTTGGTTAACAGCCCATCGCGCTAGCCAATTGCGCCATGTAGACAGTCGTGCTCCACTCTCACCACCATCAGAACATATCTTCAAAGCTATCAGCGCAAAGAAAAAAGCAACACACCACTCCCGGGAGGGCTCCAACCTCCAACCTTTCGGATTACCCCCGATCGCGCTAGCCAATTACGCCACGGAGACAGTCCTGTTATACTCTCACCACCAGCATAACATATCTTCAAAGCTATCGGCCCAAAAAAAAGCGCCGCACCACCCCGGGTGGGCTCGAACCTCCAACCTTTTGGTTAACAGCCGATTGCTCTAGCCAATTGCGCCACGGAGACAGTCGCGCTCCACTCTCACTACCGTCAAAACATATCTTCAAAGCTATCAGCGCAAAGGAAAAAGCAACACACCACTCCCAGGAGGGCTCGAACCTCCAACCTTTCGGTTAACAGCCGATCGCGCTAGCCAATTACGCCACGGAGACAGTCCTGCTCTACTCTCACCACCAGCATAACATATCTTCAATCTATCGGCCCAAAGAAAAAAAAGCGCCCCACCACCCCAGGTGGGCTCGAACCTCCAACCCTTCGGTTAACAGCTGATCGCCCGAGCCAGTTGCGCAACGGAGACAGTCGCGCTACACTTTCACCACCGTCAGAACATTTCCTCAGAGCTATCAGCCAAAAGCAAAAAAGCAACACTCCACTTTCGGGAGGGCTCGAACCTCCAACCTTTCGGTTAACAGCCGATCGCGCTAGCCAATTGCGCCACGGAGACAGTCGTGCTTCACTCTCACCACCGTCAGAACATTTCTTCAGATTATCAGCCCAAAGAAAAAAAAGCGCCGCACCACCACCGGGTGGGCTCGAACCTCCAAACTTTTGGTTAACAGCCCATCGCGCTAGCCAATTGCGCCATGGAGACAGTCGTGCTCCACTCTCACCACCATCAGAACATATCTTCAAAGCTATCAGCGCAAAGAAAAAAGCAACACACCACTCCCGGGAGGGCTCCAACCTCCAACCTTTCGGTTAACACCCGATCGCGCTAGCCAATTACGCCACGGAGACAGTCCTGTTATACTCTCACCACCAGCATAACATATCTTCAAAGCTATCAGCCCAAAAAAAACCGCCGCAGCACCACCGGGTGGGCTCGAACCTCAACCTTTCGGTTAACAGCCGATCGCGCTAGCCAATTGCGCCACGGACACAATCCTGCTCCACTCTCACCACCATCAGAACATATCTTCAATGCTATCAGCCAGAAGAAAAAAAGCAACACACCACTTTCGGGAGGGCTCGAACCTCCAACTTTTCAGTTAACAGCCGATCGCGCGAGCCAATTGCGCCACGGAGACAGTCGCGCTAGACTTTCACCACCGTCAGAACATTTCCTCAGAGCTATCAGCCCAAAGAAAAAAAACGCCGCACCACCACCGGGTGGGCTTGAACCTCCAACCTTTTGGTTAACAGCCCATCGCACTAGCCAATTGCGCCACAGAGACAGTCGTGCTCCACTCTCACCACCATCAGAACATAACTTCAAAGCTATCAGCCCAAAGAAAAAAAGCAACACACCACTCTCGCGAGGGCTCGAACCTCCAACCTTTCGGTTAACAGCCGATCGCGCTAGCCGATTGCGCCACGGAGACAGTCGTGCTTCACTCTCACCACCGTCAGAACATTTCTTCAGATTATCAGCCCAAAGAAAAAAAAGCGCCGCACCACCACCGGGTGGGCTCTAACCTCCAACCTTTTGGTCTACAGCCGATCGCGCTAGCCAATTGCGCCAGCCACGGAGACAGTCCTGCTCCACTCTCACCACCGTCAGAACATATCTTCAAAGCTATCAGCGCACAGAAAAAAGCAACACACCACTCCCGGGAGGGATCGAACCTCCAACCTTTCAGTTAACAGCCGATCGCGCTAGCCAAATGCGCCACGGAGACAGTCGTGCTCCACTCTCACCACCGTCAGAACATTTCTTCAGACTATCAGCCCCAAAAAAAGCGCCGCACCACCACCGGGTGGGCTCGAACCTCCAACCTTTCGGTCTACAGCCAATCGCGCTAGCCAATTGCGCCAGTCACGGAGACAGTCCTGCTCCACTCTCACCACCATCAGAACATATCTTCAAAGCTATCAGCCAAAGAAAAAAACCACCACAGCACCACCGGGTGGGCGCGAACCTCCAACCTTTCGGTTAACAGCCGATCGCACTAGCCAATTGCGCCACGGAGACAGTCCTGCTCCACTCTCACCACCATCAGAACATATCTTCAAAGCTATCAGTGCAAAGAAAAAAGCAACACAACACTCCCGGGAGAGATCGAACCTCCAACCTTTCAGTTAACAGCCGATCGCGCTAGCCAATTGCGCCACGGAGACAGTCGTGCTCCACTCTCACCACCGTCAGAACATTTCCTCAGAGCTATCAGCCCATAGGAACAAAAGCGCCGCACCACCACCGGGTGGGCTCTAACCTCCAAACTTTTGGTTAACAGTCCATCGCGCTAGCCAATTGCGCCACGGAGACAGTCCTGCTCCACTCTCACCACCATCAGAACATATCTTCAAAGCTATCAGCTCAAAGAAAAAATCAACACACCAATCCTGGGAGGGCTCGAACCTCCAACTTTTCGGTTAACAGTCGATCGCGCTAGCCAATTGCGCCACGGTGACAGTCCTGCTCCACTCTCACCACCGACAGAACATATCTTCAAAGCTATCAGTGCAAAGAAAAAAGCAACCAACACTCCCGGGAGAGATCGAACCTCCAACCTTTCAGTTAACAGCCGATCGCGCTAGCCAATTGCGCCACGGAGACAGTCGTGCTCCACTCTCACCACCGTCAGAACATTTCCTCAGAGCTATCAGCCCAAAGGGAAAAAAGCGCCGCACCACCACCGGGTGGGCTCGAACCTCCAAACTTTTGGTTAACAGCCCATCGCGCTAGCCAATTGCGCCATGTAGACAGTCGTGCTCCACTCTCACCACCATCAGAACATATCTTCAAAGCTATCAGCGCAAAGAAAAAAGCAACACACCACTCCCGGGAGGGCTCCAACCTCCAACCTTTCGGATTACCCCCGATCGCGCTAGCCAATTACGCCACGGAGACAGTCCTGTTATACTCTCACCACCAGCATAACATATCTTCAAAGCTATCGGCCCAAAAAAAAGCGCCGCACCACCCCGGGTGGGCTCGAACCTCCAACCTTTTGGTTAACAGCCGATTGCTCTAGCCAATTGCGCCACGGAGACAGTCGCGCTCCACTCTCACTACCGTCAAAACATATCTTCAAAGCTATCAGCGCAAAGGAAAAAGCAACACACCACTCCCAGGAGGGCTCGAACCTCCAACCTTTCGGTTAACAGCCGATCGCGCTAGCCAATTACGCCACGGAGACAGTCCTGCTCTACTCTCACCACCAGCATAACATATCTTCAATCTATCGGCCCAAAGAAAAAAAAGCGCCCCACCACCCCAGGTGGGCTCGAACCTCCAACCCTTCGGTTAACAGCTGATCGCCCGAGCCAGTTGCGCAACGGAGACAGTCGCGCTACACTTTCACCACCGTCAGAACATTTCCTCAGAGCTATCAGCCAAAAGCAAAAAAGCAACACACCACTTTCGGGAGGGCTCGAACCTCCAACCTTTCGGTTAACAGCCGATCGCGCTAGCCAATTGCGCCACGGAGACAGTCGTGCTTCACTCTCACCACCGTCAGAACATTTCTTCAGATTATCAGCCCAAAGAAAAAAAAGCGCCGCACCACCACCGGGTGGGCTCGAACCTCCAAACTTTTGGTTAACAGCCCATCGCGCTAGCCAATTGCGCCATGGAGACAGTCGTGCTCCACTCTCACTACCGTCAAAACATATCTTCAAAGCTATCAGCGCAAAGGAAAAAGCAACACACCACTCCCAGGAGGGCTCGAACCTCCAACCTTTCGGTTAACAGCCGATCGCGCTAGCCAATTACGCCACGGAGACAGTCCTGCTCTACTCTCACCACCAGCATAACATATCTTCAATCTATCGGCCCAAAGAAAAAAAAGCGCCCCACCACCCCAGGTGGGCTCGAACCTCCAACCCTTCGGTTAACAGCTGATCGCCCGAGCCAGTTGCGCAACGGAGACAGTCGCGCTACACTTTCACCACCGTCAGAACATTTCCTCAGAGCTATCAGCCAAAAGCAAAAAAGCAACACACCACTTTCGGGAGGGCTCGAACCTCCAACCTTTCGGTTAACAGCCGATCGCGCTAGCCAATTGCGCCACGGAGACAGTCGTGCTTCACTCTCACCACCGTCAGAACATTTCTTCAGATTATCAGCCCAAAGAAAAAAAAGCGCCGCACCACCACCGGGTGGGCTCGAACCTCCAAACTTTTGGTTAACAGCCCATCGCGCTAGCCAATTGCGCCATGGAGACAGTCGTGCTCCACTCTCACCACCATCAGAACATATCTTCAAAGCTATCAGCGCAAAGAAAAAAGCAACACACCACTCCCGGGAGGGCTCCAACCTCCAACCTTTCGGTTAACACCCGATCGCGCTAGCCAATTACGCCACGGAGACAGTCCTGTTATACTCTCACCACCAGCATAACATATCTTCAAAGCTATCAGCC
Source organism: Rhipicephalus microplus (assembly GCF_043290135.1). NCBI lineage: Eukaryota > Metazoa > Arthropoda > Arachnida > Ixodida > Ixodidae > Rhipicephalus > Rhipicephalus microplus. The sequence continues at coordinate 51,871,125 of NW_027464585.1, forward strand.
CAAAAAAAACCGCCGCAGCACCACCGGGTGGGCTCGAACCTCAACCTTTCGGTTAACAGCCGATCGCGCTAGCCAATTGCGCCACGGACACAATCCTGCTCCACTCTCACCACCATCAGAACATATCTTCAATGCTATAGGCCAGAAGAAAAAAAGCAACACACCACTTTCGGGAGGGCTCGAACCTCCAACCTTTCAGTTAACAGCCGATCGCGCTAGCCAAATGCGCCACGGAGACAGTCGTGCTCCACTCTCACCACCGTCAGAACATTTCTTCAGACTATCAGCCCCAAAAAAAGCGCCGCACCACCACCGGGTGGGCTCGAACCTCCAACCTTTCGGTCTACAGCCAATCGCGCTAGCCAATTGCGCCAGTCACGGAGACAGTCCTGCTCCACTCTCACCACCATCAGAACATATCTTCATAGCTATCAGCCAAAGAAAAAAACCACCACAGCACCACCGGGTGGGCGCGAACCTCCAACCTTTCGGTTAACAGCCGATCGCACTAGCCAATTGCGCCACGGAGACCGTCCTGCTCCACTCTCACCACCATCAGAACATATCTTCAAAGCTATCAGTGCAAAGAAAAAAGCAACACAACACTCCCGGGAGAGATCGAACCTCCAACCTTTCAGTTAACAGCCGATCGCGCTAGCCAATTGCGCCACGGAGACAGTCGTGCTCCACTCTCACCACCGTCAGAACATTTCCTTAGAGCTATCAGCCCATAGGAACAAAAGCGCCGCACCACCACCGGGTGGGCTCTAACCTCCAAACTTTTGGTTAACAGTCCATCGCGCTAGCCAATTGCGCCACGGAGACAGTCCTGCTCCACTCTCACCACCATCAGAACATATCTTCAAAGCTATCAGCTCAAAGAAAAAATCAACACACCAATCCTGGGAGGACTCGAACCTCCAACTTTTCGGTTAACAGTCGATCGCGCTAGCCAATTGCGCCACGGCGACAGTCCTGCTCCACTCTCACCACCGACAGAACATATCTTCAAAGCTATCAGTGCAAAGAAAAAAGCAACACAACACTCCCGGGAGAGATCGAACCTCCAACCTTTCAGTTAACAGCCGATCGCGCTAGCCAATTGCGCCACGGAGACAGTCGTGCTCCACTCTCACCACCGTCAGAACATTTCCTCAGAGCTATCAGCCCATAGGAAAAAAAGCGCCGCACCACCACCGGGTGGGCTCGAACCTCCAAACTTTTGGTTAACAGTCCATCGCGCTAGCCAATTGCGCCATGGAGACAGTCGTGCTCCACTCTCACCACCATCAGAACATATCTTCAAAGCTATCAGCGCAAAGAAAAAAGCAACACACCACTCCCGGGAGGGCTCGAACCTCCAACCTTTCGGTTAACACCCGATCGCGCTAGCCAATTACGCCACGGAGACAGTCCTGTTATTCTCTCACCACCAGCATAACATATCTTCAAAGCTATCGGCCCAAAGAAAAAAAGCGCCGCACCACCCCGGGTGGGCTCGAACCTCCAACCTTTCGGTTAACAGCCGATCGCTCTAGCCAATTGCGCCACGGAGACAGTCGCGCTGCACTCTCACCACCGTCAAAACATATCTTCAAAGCTATCAGCCCAAAGAAAAAAAAGCAACACACCACTCTCGGGAGGGCTCGAACCTCCAACTTTTCAGTTAACAGCCGATCCCGCGAGCCAATTGCGCCACGGAGACAGTCGCGCTAGACTTTCACCACCGTCAGAACATTTCCTCAGAGCTATCACCCCAAAGAAAAAAAAACGCCGCACCACCACCGGGTGGGCTCGAACCTTCAATCTTTTGGTTAACATCCCATCGCGCTAGCCAATTGCGCCACGGAGACAGTCGTGCTCCACTCTCACCACCATCAGAACATATCTTCAAAGCTATCAGCTCAAAGAAAAAAAAGCAACACACCATTCTCGGGAGGGCTCGAACCTCCAACCTTTCGGTTAACAGCCGATCGCGCTAGCCGATTGCGCCACGAAGACAGTCGTGCTTCACTCTCACCACCGTCAGAACATTTCTTCAGATTATCAGCCCAAAAAAGAAGCGCCGCACCACCACTGGGTGGGCTCGAACCTCAACCTTTCGGTTAACAGCCGATCGCGCTAGCCAATTGCGCCACGGAGACAATCCTGCTCCACTCTCACCACCATTAGAACATATCTTCAATGCTATCAGCCCAAAGAAAAAAAAGCAACACACCACTCTCGGGAGGGCTCGAACCTCCAACTTTTCAGTTAACAGCCGATTGCGCGAGCCAATTGCGCCACGGAGACAGTCGCGCTAGACTTTCACCACCGTCAGAACATTTCCTCAGAGCTATCAGCCCAAAGAAAAAAAAAACGCCGCACCACCACCGGGTGGGCTCGAACCTCCAATCTTTTGGTTAACATCCCATCGCGCTAGCCAATTGCGCCACGGAGACAGTCGTGCTCCACTCTCAACACCATCAGAACATATCTTTAAAGCTATCAGCCCAAAGAAAAAAAAGCAACACACCACTCTCGGGAGGGCTCGAACCTCCAACCTTTCGGTTAACAGCCGATCGCGCTAGCCGATTGCGCCACGAAGACAGTCGTGCTTCACTCTCACCACCGTCAGAACATTTCTTCAGATTATCAGCCCAAAAAAGAAGCGCCGCACCACCACCGGGTGGGCTCTAACCTCCAACCTTTTGGTCTACAGCCCATCGCGCTAGCCAATTGCGCCAGCCACGGAGACAGTCCTGCTCCACTCTCACCACCGTCAGAACATATCTTCAAAGCTATCAGCGCACAGAAAAAAGCAACACACCACTCCCGGGAGGGATCGAACCTCCAACCATTCGGTTAATAGCCGCTCGCGCTAGCCAATTGTGCCACGGAGACAGTCGTGCTCCATTCGCACCACCGTCGGAACATTTCTCCAAAGCTTTCAACGCAAAGAAAAAAAGCGCCGAACCACCACCCGGTGGGGTCGAACCTCCAACCTTTCGGTTAACAGCCAACTTTGCTAGCCAATTGCGCCACGGAGACAGTCGTGCTCCACTCTCACCACCATCAGAACATATCTTCAAAGCTATCAGCGCAAAGAAAAAAGCAACACACCTTTCTCGGGAGGGCTCGAACCTCCAACCTTTCAGTTAACAGCCGATCACGCGAGCCAATTGCGCCACGGAGAAAGTACATTTCCTCAGAGCTATCAGCCCAAAGGAAAAAAAGCGCCACACCACCACCGGTTGGGCTCGAACCTCCAACCTTTTGGTTAACAGCCCATCGCGCTAGCTAATTGCGCCACGGAGACAGTCGTGCTCCACTCTCACCACCATCAGAACATATCTTCAAAGCTATCAGCCCAAAGAGAAAAAGCAACACACCACTCTCGGGAGGGCTCGAACCTCCAACCTTTCGTTTAACCGCCGATCGCGCTAGCCGATTGCGCCACGGAGACAGTCGTGCTTCACTCTCACCACCGTCAGAACATTTCTTCAGATTATCAGCCCAAAGAAAAAAACCGCCGCAGCACCACCGGTTGGGCTCGAACCTCCAACCTTTCGGTTAACAGCAGATCGCGCTAGCCAATAGCGCCACGGAGACAGTCCTGCTCCACTCTCACCACCATCAGAACATATCTTCAAAGCTATCAGCGCAAAGAAGAAATCAACACACCAATCCTGGGAGGGCTCGAACCTCCAACTTTTCGGTTAACAGTCGATCGCGCTAGCCAATTGCGCCACGGCGACAATCCTGCTCCACTCTCACCACCGACAGAACATATCTTCAAAGCTATCAATGCAAAGAAAAAAGCAACACAACACTCCCGGGAGAGATCGAACCTCCAACCTTTCGGTTAACAGCCGATCGCTCTAGCCAATTGCGCCACGGAGACAGTCGCGCTCCACTCTCACCACCGTCAAAACATATCTTCAAAGCTATCAGCGCAAAGGAAAAAGCGCCGCACCACCACCGGGTGGGCTCGAACCTCCAACCTTTCGGTCTACAGCCGATCGCGCTAGCCAATGGCGCCAGCCACGGAGACAGTCCTGCTCCACTCTCACCACCATCAGAACATATCTTCAAAGCTATCAGCCAAAGAAAAAAACCACCGCAGCACCACCGGGTGGGCGCGAACCTCCAACCTTTCGGTTAACAGCCGATCGCGCTAGCCAATTGCGCCACGGAGACAGTCCTGCTCCACTCTCACCACCATTAGAACATATCTTCAAAGCTATCAGCTCAAAGAAAAAATCAACACAGCAATCCTGGAAGGACTAAACCCTCTACTTTTCGGTTAACATGTCGATCGCGCAAGCCAATTGCGCCACGGCGACAGTCCTGCTCCACTCTCACCACCGACAGAACATATCTTCAAAGCTATCAGTGCAAAGAAAAAAGCAACACAACACTCCCGGGAGAGATCGAACCTCCAACCTTTCAGTTAACAGCCGATCGCGCTAGCCAATTGCGCCACGGAGACAGTCGTGCTCCACTCTCACCACCGTCAGAACATTTCCTCAGAGCTATCAGCCCATAGGAAAAAAGCGCCGCACCACCACCGGGTGGGCTCTAACCTCCAAACGTTTGGTTAACAGTCCATCGCGCTAGCCAATTGCGCCATGGAGACAGTCCTGCTCCACTCTCACCACCATCAGAACATATCTTCAAAGCTATCAGCCAAAGAAAAAAACCACCGCAGCACCACCGGGTGGGCGCGAACCTCCAACCTTTCGGTTAACAGCCGATTGCTCTAGCCAATTGCGCCACGGAGACAGTCGCGCTCCACTCTCACTACCGTCAAAACATATCTTCAAAGCTATCAGCGCAAAGGAAAAAGCAACACACCACTCCCAGGAGGGCTCGAACCTCCAACCTTTCGGTTAACAGCCGATCGCGCTAGCCAATTACGCCACGGAGACAGTCCTGCTCTACTCTCACCACCAGCATAACATATCTTCAATCTATCGGCCCAAAGAAAAAAAAGCGCCCCACCACCCCAGGTGGGCTCGAACCTCCAACCCTTCGGTTAACAGCTGATCGCCCGAGCCAGTTGCGCAACGGAGACAGTCGCGCTACACTTTCACCACCGTCAGAACATTTCCTCAGAGCTATCAGCCAAAAGCAAAAAAGCAACACACCACTTTCGGGAGGGCTCGAACCTCCAACCTTTCGGTTAACAGCCGATCGCGCTAGCCAATTGCGCCACGGAGACAGTCGTGCTTCACTCTCACCACCGTCAGAACATTTCTTCAGATTATCAGCCCAAAGAAAAAAAAGCGCCGCACCACCACCGGGTGGGCTCGAACCTCCAAACTTTTGGTTAACAGCCCATCGCGCTAGCCAATTGCGCCATGGAGACAGTCGTGCTCCACTCTCACTACCGTCAAAACATATCTTCAAAGCTATCAGCGCAAAGGAAAAAGCAACACACCACTCCCAGGAGGGCTCGAACCTCCAACCTTTCGGTTAACAGCCGATCGCGCTAGCCAATTACGCCACGGAGACAGTCCTGCTCTACTCTCACCGCCAGCATAACATATCTTCAATCTATCGGCCCAAAGAAAAAAAAGCGCCCCACCACCCCAGGTGGGCTCGAACCTCCAACCCTTCGGTTAACAGCTGATCGCCCGAGCCAGTTGCGCAACGGAGACAGTCGCGCTACACTTTCACCACCGTCAGAACATTTCCTCAGAGCTATCAGCCAAAAGCAAAAAAGCAACACACCACTTTCGGGAGGGCTCGAACCTCCAACCTTTCGGTTAACAGCCGATCGCGCTAGCCAATTGCGCCACGGAGACAGTCGTGCTTCACTCTCACCACCGTCAGAACATTTCTTCAGATTATCAGCCCAAAGAAAAAAAAGCGCCGCACCACCACCGGGTGGGCTCGAACCTCCAAACTTTTGGTTAACAGCCCATCGCGCTAGCCAATTGCGCCATGGAGACAGTCGTGCTCCACTCTCACCACCATCAGAACATATCTTCAAAGCTATCAGCGCAAAGAAAAAAGCAACACACCACTCCCGGGAGGGCTCCAACCTCCAACCTTTCGGTTAACACCCGATCGCGCTAGCCAATTACGCCACGGAGACAGTCCTGTTATACTCTCACCACCAGCATAACATATCTTCAAAGCTATCAGCCCAAAAAAAACCGCCGCAGCACCACCGGGTGGGCTCGAACCTCAACCTTTCGGTTAACAGCCGATCGCGCTAGCCAATTGCGCCACGGACACAATCCTGCTCCACTCTCACCACCATCAGAACATATCTTCAATGCTATCAGCCAGAAGAAAAAAAGCAACACACCACTTTCGGGAGGGCTCGAACCTCCAACCTTTCAGTTAACAGCCGATCGCGCTAGCCAAATGCGCCACGGAGACAGTCGTGCTCCACTCTCACCACCGTCAGAACATTTCTTCAGACTATCAGCCCCAAAAAAAGCGCCGCACCACCACCGGGTGGGCTCGAACCTCCAACCTTTCGGTCTACAGCCAATCGCGCTAGCCAATTGCGCCAGTCACGGAGACAGTCCTGCTCCACTCTCACCACCATCAGAACATATCTTCATAGCTATCAGCCAAAGAAAAAAACCACCACAGCACCACCGGGTGGGCGCGAACCTCCAACCTTTCGGTTAACAGCCGATCGCACTAGCCAATTGCGCCACGGAGACCGTCCTGCTCCACTCTCACCACCATCAGAACATATCTTCAAAGCTATCAGTGCAAAGAAAAAAGCAACACAACACTCCCGGGAGAGATCGAACCTCCAACCTTTCAGTTAACAGCCGATCGCGCTAGCCAATTGCGCCACGGAGACAGTCGTGCTCCACTCTCACCACCGTCAGAACATTTCCTTAGAGCTATCAGCCCATAGGAACAAAAGCGCCGCACCACCACCGGGTGGGCTCTAACCTCCAAACTTTTGGTTAACAGTCCATCGCGCTAGCCAATTGCGCCACGGAGACAGTCCTGCTCCACTCTCACCACCATCAGAACATATCTTCAAAGCTATCAGCTCAAAGAAAAAATCAACACACCAATCCTGGGAGGACTCGAACCTCCAACTTTTCGGTTAACAGTCGATCGCGCTAGCCAATTGCGCCACGGCGACAGTCCTGCTCCACTCTCACCACCGACAGAACATATCTTCAAAGCTATCAGTGCAAAGAAAAAAGCAACACAACACTCCCGGGAGAGATCGAACCTCCAACCTTTCAGTTAACAGCCGATCGCGCTAGCCAATTGCGCCACGGAGACAGTCGTGCTCCACTCTCACCACCGTCAGAACATTTCCTCAGAGCTATCAGCCCATAGGAAAAAAAGCGCCGCACCACCACCGGGTGGGCTCGAACCTCCAAACTTTTGGTTAACAGTCCATCGCGCTAGCCAATTGCGCCATGGAGACAGTCGTGCTCCACTCTCACCACCATCAGAACATATCTTCAAAGCTATCAGCGCAAAGAAAAAAGCAACACACCACTCCCGGGAGGGCTCGAACCTCCAACCTTTCGGTTAACACCCGATCGCGCTAGCCAATTACGCCACGGAGACAGTCCTGTTATTCTCTCACCACCAGCATAACATATCTTCAAAGCTATCGGCCCAAAGAAAAAAAGCGCCGCACCACCCCGGGTGGGCTCGAACCTCCAACCTTTCGGTTAACAGCCGATCGCTCTAGCCAATTGCGCCACGGAGACAGTCGCGCTCCACTCTCACCACCGTCAAAACATATCTTCAAAGCTATCAGCCCAAAGAAAAAAAAGCAACACACCACTCTCGGGAGGGCTCGAACCTCCAACTTTTCAGTTAACAGCCGATCCCGCGAGCCAATTGCGCCACGGAGACAGTCGCGCTAGACTTTCACCACCGTCAGAACATTTCCTCAGAGCTATCACCCCAAAGAAAAAAAAACGCCGCACCACCACCGGGTGGGCTCGAACCTTCAATCTTTTGGTTAACATCCCATCGCGCTAGCCAATTGCGCCACGGAGACAGTCGTGCTACACTCTCACCACCATCAGAACATATCTTCAAAGCTATCAGCTCAAAGAAAAAAAAGCAACACACCATTCTCGGGAGGGCTCGAACCTCCAACCTTTCGGTTAACAGCCGATCGCGCTAGCCGATTGCGCCACGAAGACAGTCGTGCTTCACTCTCACCACCGTCAGAACATTTCTTCAGATTATCAGCCCAAAAAAGAAGCGCCGCACCACCACTGGGTGGGCTCGAACCTCAACCTTTCGGTTAACAGCCGATCGCGCTAGCCAATTGCGCCACGGAGACAATCCTGCTCCACTCTCACCACCATTAGAACATATCTTCAATGCTATCAGCCCAAAGAAAAAAAAGCAACACACCACTCTCGGGAGGGCTCGAACCTCCAACTTTTCAGTTAACAGCCGATTGCGCGAGCCAATTGCGCCACGGAGACAGTCGCGCTAGACTTTCACCACCGTCAGAACATTTCCTCAGAGCTATCAGCCCAAAGAAAAAAAAAACGCCGCACCACCACCGGGTGGGCTCGAACCTCCAATCTTTTGGTTAACATCCCATCGCGCTAGCCAATTGCGCCACGGAGACAGTCGTGCTCCACTCTCAACACCATCAGAACATATCTTTAAAGCTATCAGCCCAAAGAAAAAAAAGCAACACACCACTCTCGGGAGGGCTCGAACCTCCAACCTTTCGGTTAACAGCCGATCGCGCTAGCCGATTGCGCCACGAAGACAGTCGTGCTTCACTCTCACCACCGTCAGAACATTTCTTCAGATTATCAGCCCAAAAAAGAAGCGCCGCACCACCACCGGGTGGGCTCTAACCTCCAACCTTTTGGTCTACAGCCCATCGCGCTAGCCAATTGCGCCAGCCACGGAGACAGTCCTGCTCCACTCTCACCACCGTCAGAACATATCTTCAAAGCTATCAGCGCACAGAAAAAAGCAACACACCACTCCCGGGAGGGATCGAACCTCCAACCATTCGGTTAATAGCCGCTCGCGCTAGCCAATTGTGCCACGGAGACAGTCGTGCTCCATTCGCACCACCGTCGGAACATTTCTCCAAAGCTTTCAACGCAAAGAAAAAAAGCGCCGAACCACCACCCGGTGGGGTCGAACCTCCAACCTTTCGGTTAACAGCCAACTTTGCTAGCCAATTGCGCCACGGAGACAGTCGTGCTCCACTCTCACCACCATCAGAACATATCTTCAAAGCTATCAGCGCAAAGAAAAAAGCAACACACCTTTCTCGGGAGGGCTCGAACCTCCAACCTTTCAGTTAACAGCCGATCACGCGAGCCAATTGCGCCACGGAGAAAGTACATTTCCTCAGAGCTATCAGCCCAAAGGAAAAAAAGCGCCACACCACCACCGGTTGGGCTCGAACCTCCAACCTTTTGGTTAACAGCCCATCGCGCTAGCTAATTGCGCCACGGAGACAGTCGTGCTCCACTCTCACCACCATCAGAACATATCTTCAAAGCTATCAGCCCAAAGAGAAAAAGCAACACACCACTCTCGGGAGGGCTCGAACCTCCAACCTTTCGTTTAACCGCCGATCGCGCTAGCCGATTGCGCCACGGAGACAGTCGTGCTTCACTCTCACCACCGTCAGAACATTTCTTCAGATTATCAGCCCAAAGAAAAAAACCGCCGCAGCACCACCGGTTGGGCTCGAACCTCCAACCTTTCGGTTAACAGCAGATCGCGCTAGCCAATAGCGCCACGGAGACAGTCCTGCTCCACTCTCACCACCATCAGAACATATCTTCAAAGCTATCAGCGCAAAGAAGAAATCAACACACCAATCCTGGGAGGGCTCGAACCTCCAACTTTTCGGTTAACAGTCGATCGCGCTAGCCAATTGCGCCACGGCGACAATCCTGCTCCACTCTCACCACCGACAGAACATATCTTCAAAGCTATCAATGCAAAGAAAAAAGCAACACAACACTCCCGGGAGAGATCGAACCTCCAACCTTTCGGTTAACAGCCGATCGCTCTAGCCAATTGCGCCACGGAGACAGTCGCGCTCCACTCTCACCACCGTCAAAACATATCTTCAAAGCTATCAGCGCAAAGGAAAAAGCGCCGCACCACCACCGGGTGGGCTCGAACCTCCAACCTTTCGGTCTACAGCCGATCGCGCTAGCCAATGGCGCCAGCCACGGAGACAGTCCTGCTCCACTCTCACCACCATCAGAACATATCTTCAAAGCTATCAGCCAAAGAAAAAAACCACCGCAGCACCACCGGGTGGGCGCGAACCTCCAACCTTTCGGTTAACAGCCGATCGCGCTAGCCAATTGCGCCACGGAGACAGTCCTGCTCCACTCTCACCACCATTAGAACATATCTTCAAAGCTATCAGCTCAAAGAAAAAATCAACACAGCAATCCTGGAAGGACTAAACCCTCTACTTTTCGGTTAGCATGTCGATCGCGCAAGCCAATTGCGCCACGGCGACAGTCCTGCTCCACTCTCACCACCGACAGAACATATCTTCAAAGCTATCAGTGCAAAGAAAAAAGCAACACAACACTCCCGGGAGAGATCGAACCTCCAACCTTTCAGTTAACAGCCGATCGCGCTAGCCAATTGCGCCACGGAGACAGTCGTGCTCCACTCTCACCACCGTCAGAACATTTCCTCAGAGCTATCAGCCCATAGGAAAAAAGCGCCGCACCACCACCGGGTGGGCTCTAACCTCCAAACGTTTGGTTAACAGTCCATCGCGCTAGCCAATTGCGCCACGGAGACAGTCCTGCTCCACTCTCACCACCATCAGAACATATCTTCAAAGCTATCAGCCAAAGGAAAAAACCACCGCAGCACCACCGGGTGGGCGCGAACCTCCAACCTTTCGGTTAACAGCCGATCGCGCTAGCCAATTGCGCCACGGAGACAGTCCTGCTCCACTCTCACCACCATCAGAACATATCTTCAAAGCTATCAGCTCAAAGAAAAAATCAACACACCAATCCTGGGAGGACTCGAACCTCCAACTTTTCGGTTAACAGTCGATCGCGCTAGCCAATTGCGCCACGGCGACAGTCCTGCTCCACTCTCACCGACAGAACATATTGTGAAGAAGAAAACGCATCGTTGGCAAACAACATCGCCACCGCTTGGGTACTGGGTGCTTGGCTTCGCTCGCTCGGCTCGTGCTGATCATCGCCGGCATCTGCTCGACCGTTGCTGTTGTCCGATCGTGTTTCATCGTAGGACCACCGTCGCAACAGTCGCCAATAAACCCTTTTTCAATTGGTGGAGGGTGCTGACATTCCCCGTCGCCTGAACCTGGGTGCTGCCATTCGCCGTCACCTCAACCTGGAGCTGCGCAACCGAACGCTACCTACCATCATGGCTACCAACAACGCGCAACCTGGCTCTTCCACTCGATCCCCCAGCAACCCCGGCGTTCTTCGTTTGCGAGAGCCCAAAGTCTTTAGCGGAGCTGATGAGACTGACGTGGAAGACTGGTTCGCTAACTACGAACTGGTAAGCGCAAACAACAAGTGGGATGACGCGGACAAATTGACTTACGTCATCTTTTACCTCACTGACGTAGCCGAAATGTGGTATAACAACCACAAAAACGACATTACGACGTGGTCCATCTTCAAAACGTTGTTCGCTGACGTTTTTGGCCGACCCGCTGTCCGCAAGTCCAGAGCCGAACAACGCTTGCGGACTCGCGCACAAAAACCAACGGAATCTTTCACAAGCTACATTGAAGACATCATTGGACTTTGCAACCGACTGAACACCACCATGCCCGAGTCGGAGAAGATTCAACACATCCTCAAAGGGATAAATGACGGTGCATATCAGCTGCTCCTCGCCCGTAATCCTGCCACCGTTGCGGAACTTGTTACTTTGTGTCAAAATTTCGACGAGTTGAGCAAGCAGCGCGCCCTGACTCGGCCATTTTCCTCACACGCCGACTCGCTCTCCAGTCTCACTTCCGTTCCCGACCACGCACCAACCCTGCAAGAGATTAAAGACTTCGTGCGTGAAGAAGTAGCTCGGCAACTGTCGTTGATTCCCTTCACGCATCAGCCGCCGTCCCCTCGTCTGCCCTCACCACTCCGCGACGTTATTGCCGAAGAGGTTGCTCAGGCTGTTTCCGTCGCTGCCCACCAGCAGCCTGTGGCCGTGACTGTTCCCCATGCGCCGGCTATGCAGCCCGTGGCCGCGCCTTTTACTTATGCCCAGGTGGTACGCAGCAGACCCCGCCAGCAGCTTTTGCCACCCATGCCTGCAGTTGCTCCCCACTCTACCCCTCTTTCGACACCTTGGGCTGCACCGCGAGTCAGCAATTCCTGGCGCACTGCTGACAATCGACCAATCTGCTACGCCTGCGGTACTCCAGGACACGTGGCACGATATTGTCGTCGTCGTTTCCAATCGCAACACAACGCTACTTGGCCGTTACCGTATGACCCGCCGCCCACGCACCTACCTGCTCCCTATCCTTCACCGCAGTATGGCTACACTAATCTTCCCGGGTCTCAGTCACCCCAGCGCCCAGCTCCGACTCACTCTTCCCGCTCGCCGTCTCCTCGCAGGCGATCTCTGTCCCCAATGCGTCCCCGACCCGCTTCTTCCAACCGGGAAAACTGAACGCCGCAGTTCCAGAGGCAAGAACTGCGCCGTCATCGAAATGCCCAAGTCCTCGCACTTCACCTGCTAACGTCGTCGCCATATCTGTCGATGGTGTTTCTACATTTGCCCTCATCGACACAGGTGCTGCCGTTTCTGTTATAGCCACCCAGCTCTGCCGCACCCTACGCAAAGTGACCACGCCGCTCTCTGGACTATCGCTTCGTACTGCTAGCGCACAGCCAGTAAGACCTCTCGGCACCTGTACAGCCCGCATTTTCATCCAAGGCTCTATGTACGTTGTCGAGTTCATCGTCCTTTCGGTGTGCTCGCATGACGTTATCCTCGGGTGGGACTTCCTGTCACAACATCATGCCGTCATCGACTGCGCACGCGCTGAAGTTCAATTTTCGCACCTGTATGACGAACCTTTGCACGAAACTCTTGAGCGGTCTCCAAAACTCGTCGTACGTGAAGACACTGAAATTCCGCCAGCCTCTCTTGCCGTTGTCCCTGTTTGCTGCGATGACCATAACGACGCTACAGTAATGTTTACACCTTCCGACATTTTCATGAGCAGCAGAGCCGTTTCCTTGCCTTTCGCTACACTCGACGTCACTGCGGGCCGAAGCAATATTTTCGTCCACAACCCTCTTTCTGCACCGCTTACGCTACTTGCCGGCGAATGTCTCGGTCGAGTGGAGTACCTCGATTCCTCTTTATTCCTTAACATGCCAGACGAATCGTGCAGTAGCGCCTCGACCGAACTTCATGCCCTTTCCCCACTGGAATGCTCATCGAGTGACACCTTCTCGAGTTCCATCGCCGACACCTTAAGTGCCCATGAACGCGCCGAGCTTCTTAATCTTCTCCAGCACTTCGCGAATTCATTCGACGTTTCTCAGCCGCAATTGGGTCGGACTTCCGCAGTGCACCACTACATTGACACTGGTTCGCACCAGCCATTGCGTCAAAGACCGTACCGTGTCTCTGCAGCAGAACGTCACGTCATCAACGACCAGGTCGAAGAGATGCTACGCCGTCGCGTTATTCAACCATCGCACAGTCCTTGGGCATCTCCTGTCGTTCTAGTTCGAAAGAAGGATGGATCGATTCGATTTTGCGTCGACTACCGGCGATTAAACAAGGTGACGCGGAAAGACGTCTATCCATTACCGCGCATCGACGACGCCCTTGACAGCCTCCAAGGAGCCGAATTCTTCTCCTCCTTAGACTTACGATCTGGATACTGGCAGGTTCCTATGGCAGAAGCTGATCGCCAGAAAACTGCGTTCATTACACCAGATGGCCTGTACGAATTTAACGTAATGCCATTTGGGCTTTGTAATGATCCTGCCACGTTTGAACGACTCATGGACAACACACTGCGTGGACTGAAGTGGTCTGTGTGTCTATGCTACCTCGACGACATTGTCGTTTTCTCTCCCGATTTTCCTACACATCTGCGTCGGCTCCAACTGGTGCTGACGTGTTTAACCAACGCTGGGCTCCAACTGAACCTTAAAAAGTGCCGCTTCGCCGCGCGAGAGCTGTCCATCTTAGGGCACATCGTGTCCAAGGATGGTGTTCGACCCGACCCTGCAAAACTGCGAGCAGTCGCTGAGTTCCCGAAACCTACTACACTGAAAGAATTACGCAGTTTTGTCGGACTATGCTCGTACTTCCGGCGCTTCGTGCGAAATTTTGCGTCGATCATGTCACCACTGACCAACCTCCTACGCGGTGATGCAGACCTTTCATCCTGGTCTTCTGACTGCGACGTCTCGTTTGCCACGCTCCGTAGTCTGCTAACATCTCCTCCAATTCTTCGGCATTTCGACCCAACAGCTGCAACGGAAGTTCACACAGACGCTAGTGGGGTTGGTCTAGGCGCCGTCCTCGCCCAACGCAAGCCGGGCTACTCCGAATACGTCGTCGCTTATGCGAGTCGCACACTTACTAAAGCTGAGGCCAATTACAGCGTCACTGAAAAAGAGTGCTTGGCGCTAGTGTGGGCGCTTCGCAAGTTCCGCCCTTATTTGTACGGTCGCCCATTCGACCTGGTAACGGACCACCATGCACTTTGTTGGCTCGCCACATTGAAAGATCCTTCTGGCCGCCTAGCTCGGTGGGCACTGCAAATCCAGGAGTACGACATTCGTGTCATCTATCGCAGCGGACGCAAGCATTCTGACGCCGACGCCCTGTCGCGTTCGTCTTTACCTCCCGACTCGGCCTGCGAAACCACTGGTACCAACTCCGTCGCATCTCTCGACCTCGACTCTTTTACCGGTGAACAACACAAGGACCCGTGGATCGCTTCCCTTTTTAACTGCCTCTCTGGATCGTCAACCACTGCGGTACCACGATCTCTCCGACGTCAAGCTGCTCATTTCGCGATTCGTGATCGGCTGCTACACCGACGCAACTACGCCCCCGAAGGTCGTAAGTGGCTCTTGGTTGTCCCGCGCAGCTTGCGATCACAAATCTGCGCCTCCTTTCACGACGATCCCCAATGTGGTCATGCCGGAGTTTTCAAAACTTACGAACGCATTCGCCATCGCTTCTACTGGCGCGGAATGTATAATTTCGTTCGAAAATTCGTTATGGGCTGCCCTGACTGTCAACGCCGCAAATCACCACCTTTCCACTCGTCCGGTGCGCTTCAACCGCTCCCGTGCCCTGCCAAACCTTTCGATCGGATCGGAATTGATCTCTATGGCCCTCTACCGACAACATCAGATGAAAATCGGTGGATCATAGTCGCTGTGGACCATTTAACACGCTACGCTGAGACCGCCGCCCTTCCAAGTGCCACTGCGCGGGACGTAGCATCCTTCATCCTTCATCGCTTCATACTAAGACATGGTGCACCTCGAGAGCTACTAAGCGACCGAGGTCGAGCCTTCCTATCAGAAGTCGTCACGTCTCTGCTTTCTCAATGCCATGTTGTTCATCGCAAGACCACTGCATACCACCCGCAAACTAACGGGCTCACGAAAAGATTTAACCGCACCCTTGGCGATATGCTCGCCATGTATGTGACATCCGATCATACTAACTGGGATCGCATTCTTCCATTCATCACGTTCGCATATAACACCGCGGCACAGTCTACCACTGGATTTTCACCTTTCTTTCTTCTTTATGGACGCGAACCATCCCACACCATCGACACTCTCCTTCCATACCATCCTGACGCATCCGAATGCCCATCTGTGTCCGAAGCTGCCCGTAATGCGGAAGAGTGCCGTGAACTCGCACGCACCTTTACGTCGCAAGAACAACAGCACCAGAAAGAAAACAACGCCGACTCTTCACAAAGCCCCAGCTATTCCTCGGGATCACTTGTATGGCTGGTTGTTCCTTACCAAAGCCCCGGCATATCCTCAAAACTCGTTCCAAAGTACGAGGGCCCATACCGCGTTTTGGAGAAAACCTCGCCGGTGAATTTTCTCATCGAGCCACTTTCCCCATCTGACGACATGCGCCGGCGTGGACGTGACATCGTCCACATCGCCCGCCTTAAGCCATATCATAGCCCTCTGCCTCCAGACTCTTAGGTCGCCAGGATGGCTCTTTTTCGGCGGGGGCAAATTGTGAAGAAGAAAACGCATCGTTGGCAAACAACATCGCCACCGCTTGGGTACTGGGTGCTTGGCTTCGCTCGCTCGGCTCGTGCTGATCATCGCCGGCATCTGCTCGACCGTTGCTGTTGTCCGATCGTGTTTCATCGTAGGACCACCGTCGCAACAGTCGCCAATAAACCCTTTTTCAATATCTTCAAAGCTATCAGTGCAAAGAAAAAAGCAACACAACACTCCCGGGAGAGATCGAACCTCCAACCTTTCAGTTAACAGCCGATCGCGCTAGCCAATTAGGCCACGGAGACAGTCCTGCTATACTCTCACCACCAGCATAACATATCTTCAAACTATCGGCCCAAAGAAAAAAAAGCGCCCCACCACCCCAGGTGGGCTCGAACCTCCAACCTTTCGGTTAACAGCTGATCGCCCGAGCCAGTTGCGCAACGGAGACAGTCGCGCTACACTTTCTTCACCGTCAGAACATTTCCTCAGAGCTTTCAGCCAAAAGCAAAAAAGCAACACACCACTTTCGGGAGGGCTCGAACCTCCAACCTTTCGGTTAACAGCCGATCGCGCTAGCCAATTGCGCCACGGAGACAGTCGTGCTCCACTCTCACCACCATCAGAACATAACTTCAAAGCTATCAGCCCAAAGAAAAAAAGCAACACACCACTCTCGGGAGGGCTCGAACCTCCAACCTTTCGGTTAACAGCCGATCGCGCTAGCCGATTGTGCCACGGAGACAGTCGTGCTTCACTCTCACCACCGTCAGAACATTTCTTCAGATTATCAGCCCAAAGAAAAAAAAGCGCCGCACCACCACCGGGTGGGCTCTAACCTCCAACCTTTTGGTCTACAGCCGATCGCGCTAGCTAATTGCGCCAGCCACGGAGACAGTCCTGCTCCACTCTCACCACCGTCAGAACATATCTTCAAAGCTATCAGCGCACAGAAAAAAGCAACACACCACTCCCGGGAGGGATCGAACCTCCAACCTTTCAGTTAACAGCCGATCGCGCTAGCCAAATGCGCCACGGAGACAGTCGTGCTCCACTCTCACCACCGTCAGAACATTTCTTCAGACTATCAGCCCCAAAAAAAAGCGCAGCACCACCACCGGGTGGGCTCGAACCTCCAACCTTTCGGTCTACAGCCGATCGCGCTAGCCAATTGCGCCAGCCACGGAGACAGTCCTGCTCCACTCTCACCACCATCAGAACATATCTTCAAAGCTATCAGCCAAAGAAAAAAACCACCACAGCACCACCGGGTGGGCGCGAACCTCCAACCTTTCGGTTAACAGCCGATCGCGCTAGCCAATTGCGCCACGGAGACAGTCCTGCTCCACTCTCACCACCATCAGAACATATCTTCAAAGCTATCAGCTCAAAGAAAAAATCAACACACCAATCCTGGGAGGACACGAACCTCCAACTTTTCGGTTAACAGTCGATCGCGCTAGCCAATTGCGCCACGGCGACAGTCCTGCTCCACTCTCACCACCGACAGAACATATCTTCAAAGCTATCAGTGCAAAGAAAAAAGCAACACAACACTTCCGGGAGAGATCGTACCTCCAACCTTTCAGTTAACAGCCGATCGCGCTAGCCAATTGCGCCACGGAGACAGTCGCGCCAGACTTTCACCACCGTCAGAACATTTCCTAAGAGCTATCAGCCCAAAAGAAAAAAAGCGCCGCACAACCACTGGTTGGGCTCGAACCTCCAACCTTTTCGTTAACAGCCCCTCGCGCTAGCCAATCGCGCCACGGAGACAGTCGTGCTCCACTCTCACCACCATCAGAACATATCTTCAAAGCTATCAGCCCAAAGAGAAAAAGCAACACACCACTCTCGGGAGGACTCGAACCTCCAACTTTTCGGTTAACAGTCGATCGCGCTAGCCAATTGCGCCACGGCGACAGTCCTGCTCCACTCTCACCACCGACAGAACATATCTTCAAAGCTATCAGTGCAAAGAAAAAAGCAACACAACACTCCCGGGAGAGATTGAACCTCCAACCTTTCAGTTAACAGCCGATCGCGCTAGCCAATTACGCCACGGAGACAGTCCTGCTATACTCTCACCACCAGCATAACATATCTTCAAACTATCGGCCCAAAGAAAAAAAAGCGCCACACCACCACCGGTTGGGCTCGAACCTCCAACCTTTTGGTTAACAGCCCATCGCGCTAGCTAATTGCGCCACGGAGACAGTCGTGCTCCACTCTCACCACCATCAGAACATATCTTCAAAGCTATCAGCCCAAAGAGAAAAAGCAACACACCACTCTCGGGAGGGCTCGAACCTCCAACCTTTCGGTTAACAGCCGATCGCGCTAGCCGATTGCGCCACGGAGACAGTCGTGCTTCACTCTCACCACCGTCAGAACATTTCTTCAGATTATCAGCCCAAAGAAAAAAAAGCGCCGCACCACCACCGGGTGGGCTCGAACCTCTAAACTTTTTGTTAACAGCCCATCGCGCTAGCCAATTGCGCCATGGAGACAGTCGTGCTCCACTCTCACCACCATCAGAACATATCTTCAAAGCTATCAGCGCAAAGAAAAAAGCAACACACCACTCCCGGGAGGGCTCCAACCTCCAACCTTTCGGTTAACACCCGATCGCGCTAGCCAATTACGCCATGGAGACAGTCCTGTTATACTCTCAGCACCAGCATAACATATCTTCAAAGCTATCAGCCCAAAGAAAAAAGCGCCGCAGCACCACTGGGTGGGCTCGAACCTCCAACCTTTCGGTTAACAGCCGATCGCGCTAGCCAATAGCGCCACGGAGACAGTCATGCTCCATTCGCACCACCGTCAGAACATTTCTCCAAAGCTTTCAGCGCAAAGAAAAAAAAGCGCCGCACCACCACCGGGTGGGGTCGAACCTCCAACCTTTCGGTTAACAGCCGATCCCGCTAGCCAAGTGCGCCACGGAGACAGTCGTGCTCCACTCTCACCACCATCAGAACATATCTTCAAAGCTATCAGCGCAAGGAAAAAAGCAACACACCACTCCCGGGAGAGCTCGAACCTCCAACCTTTCGGTTAACAGTCGATCGCGCTAGCCAATTGCGCCACGGAGACAGTCCTGCTCCACTCTCACCACCATCAGAACATATCTTCAAAGCTATCAGCCAAAAAAAAAACCGCCGCAGCACCACCGGGTGGGCTCGAACCTCAACCTTTCGGTTAACAGCCGATCGCGCTAGCCAATTGCGCCACGGAGACAATCCTGCTCCACTCTCACCACCATCAGAACATATCTTCAATGCTATCAGCCAGAAGAAAAAAAAGCAACACACCACTCTCGGGAGGGCTCGAACCTCCAACCTTTCGGTTAACAGCCGATCGCGCTAGCCGATTGCGCCACGGAGACAGTCGTGCTTCACTCTCACCACCGTCAGAACATTTCTTCAGATTATCAGCCCAAAGAAAAAAAAGCGCCGCACCACCACCGGGTGGGCTCTAACCTCCAACCTTTTGGTCTACAGCCGATCGCGCTAGCTAATTGCGCCAGCCACGGAGACAGTCCTGCTCCACTCTCACCACCGTCAGAACATATCTTCAAAGCTATCAGCGCACAGAAAAAAGCAACACACCACTCCCGGGAGGGATCGAACCTCCAACCTTTCAGTTAACAGCCGACCGCGCTAGCCAAATGCGCCACGGAGACAGTCGTGCTCCACTCTCACCACCGTCAGAACATTTCTTCAGACTATCAACCCCAAAAAAAAGCGCCGCACCACCACCGGGTGGGCTCGAACCTCCAACCTTTCGGTCTACAGCCGATCGCGCTAGCCAATTGCGCCAGCCACGGAGACAGTCCTGCTCCACTCTCACCACCATCAGAACATATCTTCAAAGCTATCAGCCGAAGAAAAAACCACCACAGCACCACCGGGTGGGCGCGAACCTCCAACCTTTCGGTTAACAGCCGATCGCGCTAGCCAATTGCGCCACGGAGACAGTCCTGCTCCACTCTCACCACCATCAGAACATATCTTCAAAGCTATCAGCTCAAAGAAAAAATCAACACACCAATCCTGGGAGGACACGAACCTCCAACTTTTCGGTTAACAGTCGATCGCGCTCGCCAATTGCGCAACGGCGACAGTCCTGCTCCACTCTCACCACTGCCAGAACATATCTTCAAAGCTATCAGTGCAAAAAAAAGCAACACAACACTTCCGGGAGAGATCGAACCTCCAACCTTTCAGTTAACAGCCGATCGCGCTAGCCAATTGCGCCACGGAGACAGTCGTGCTCCACTCTCACCACCGTCAGAACATTTCCTCAGAGCTATCAGCCCATAGAAAAAAAGCGCCGCACCACCACCGGGTGGGCTCTCACCTCCAATTTTTTGGTTAACAGTCCATCGCGCTAGCCAATTGCGCCACGGAGACAGTCCTGCTCCACTCTCACCACCATCAGTACATATCTTCAAACTATCAGCTCAAAGAAAAAATCAACACACCAATCCTGGGAGGACTCGAACCTCCAACTTTTCGGTTAACAGTCGATCGCGCTAGCCAATTGCGCCACGGCGACAGTCCTGCTCCACTCTCACCACCGACAGAACATATCTTCAAAGCTATCAGTGCAAAGAAAAAAGCAACACAACACTCCCGGGAGTAATCAAACCTCCAACCTTTCAGTTAACAGCCGATCGCGCTAGCCAATTGCGCCACGGAGACAGTCGTGCTCCACTCTCACCACCGTCAGAACATTTCCTCAGAGCTATCATCCCATAGGAAAAAAAGCGCCGCATCACCACCGGGTGGGCTCGAACCTCTAAACTTTTGGTTAACAGTCCATCGCGCTAGCCAATTGCGCCATGGAGACAGTCGTGCTCCACTCTCACCACCATCAGAACATATCTTCAAAGCTATCAGCGCAAAGAAAAAAGCAACACACCACTCCCGGGAGGGCTCGAACCTCCAACCTTTCGGTTAACACCCGATCGCGCTAGCCAATTACGCCACGGAGACAGTCCTGTTATAGTCTCACCACCAGCATAACATATCTTCAAAGCTATCGGCCCAAAGAAAAAAAGCGCCGCACCACCCCGGGTGGGCTCGAACCTCCAACCTTTCGGTTAACAGCCGATCGCTCTAGCCAATTGCGCCACGGAGACAGTCGCGCTCCACTCTCACCACCGTCAAAACATATCTTCAAAGCTATCAGCCCAAAGAAAAAAAACCGCCGCAGCACCACCAGGTGGGCTCGAACCTCAACCTTTCGGTTAACAGCCGATCGCGCTAGCCAATTGCGCCACGGAGACAATCCTGCTCCACTCTCACCACCATTAGAACATATCTTCAATGCTATCAGCCCAAAGAAAAAAAAGCAACACACCACTCTCGGGAGGGCTCGAACCTCCAAATTTTCAGTTAACAGCCGATCGCGCGAGCCAATTGCGCCACGGAGACAGTCGCGCTAGACTTTCACCACCGTCAGAACATTTCCTCAGAGCTATCAGCCCAAAGAAAAAAAACGTTGCACCACCACCGGGTGGGCTCGAACCTCCAATCTTTTGGTTAACATCCCATCGCGCTAGCCAATTGCGCCACGGAGACAGTCGTGCTCCACTCTCACAACCATCAGAACATATCTTCAAAGCTATCAGCCCAAAGAAAAAAAAAGCAACACACCACTCTCGGGAGGGCTCGAACCTCCAACCTTTCGGTTAACAGCCGATCGCGCTAGCCGATTGCGCCACGAAGACAGTCGTGCTTCACTCTCACTATCGTCAGAACATTTCTTCAGATTATCAGCCCAAAAAAGAAGCGCCGCACCACCACCGGGTGGGCTCTAACCTCCAACCTTTTGGTCTACAGCCCATCGCGCTAGCCAATTGCGCCAGCCACGGAGACAGTCCTGCTCCACTCTCACCACCGTCAGAACATATCTTCAAAGCTATCAGCGCACAGAAAAAAGCAACACACCACTCCCGGGAGGGATCGAACCTCCAACCATTCGGTTAACAGCCGCCCGCGCTAGCCAATTGTGCCACGGAGACAGTCGTGCTCCATTCGCACCACCGTCGGAACATTTCTCCAAAGCTTTCAGCGCAAAGAAAAAAAAGCGCCGAACCACCACCCGGTGGGGTCGAACCTCCAACCTTTCGGTTAACAGCCAACTTTGCTAGCCAATTGCGCCACGGAGACAGTCGTGCTCCACTCTAACCACCATCAGAACATATCTTCAAAGCTATCAGCGCAAAGAAAAAAGCAACACACCACTCTCGGGAGGGCTCGAACCTCCAACCTTTCAGTTAACAGCCGATCACGCGAGCCAATTGCGCCACGGAGAAAGTACATTTCCTCAGAGCTATCAGCCCAAAGGAAAAAAAGCGCCACACCACCACCGGTTGGGCTCGAACCTCCAACATTTTGGTTAACAGCCCATCGCGCTAGCTAATTGCGCCACGGAGACAGTCGTGCTCCACTCTCACCACCATCAGAACATATCTTCAAAGCTATCAGCCCAAAGAGAAAAAGCAACACACCACTCTCGGGAGGGCTCGAACCTCCAACCTTTCGGTTAACAGCCGATCGCGCTAGCCGATTGCGCCACGGAGACAGTCGTGCTTCACTCTCACCACCGTCAGAACATTTCTTCAGATTATCAGCCCAAAGAAAAAAAAGCGCCGCACCACCACCGGGTGGGCTCGAACCTCTAACTTTTCGGTCTACAGCCGATCGCGCTAGCCAATTGCGCCAGCCACGGAGACAGTCCTGCTCCACTCTCACCACCATCAGAACATATCTTCAAAGCTATCAGCCAAAGAAAAAAACCGCCGCAGCACCACCGGGTGGGCTCGAACCTCCAACCTTTCGGTTATCAGCTGATCGCGCTAGCCAATAGCGCCACGGAGACAGTCCTGCTCCACTCTCACCACCATCAGAACGTATCTTCAAAGCTATCAGCGCAAAGAAAAAATCAACACACCAATCCTGGGAGGGCTCGAACCTCCAACTTTTCGGTTAACAGTCGATCGCGCTAGCCAATTGCGCCACGGCGACAGTCCTGCTCCACTCTCACCACCGACAGAACATATCTTCAAAGCTATCAATGCAAAGAAAAAAGCAACACAACACTCCCGGGAGAGATCGAACCTCCAACCTTTCGGTTAACAGCCGATCGCTCTAGCCAATTGCGCCACGGAGACAGTCGCGCTCCACTCTCACCACCGTCAAAACATATCTTCAAAGCTATCAGCGCAAAGGAAAAAGCGCCGCACCACCACCGGGTGGGCTCGAACCTCCAAACTTTTGGTTAACAGCCCATCGCGCTAGCCAATTGCGCCACGGAGACAGTCCTGCTCCACTCTCACCACCATCAGAACATATCTTCAGATTATCAGCCCAAAAAAGAAGCGCCGCACCACCACCGGGTGGGCTCTAACCTCCAACCTTTTGGTCTACAGCCCATCGCGCTAGCCAATTGCGCCAGCCACGGAGACAGTCCTGCTCCACTCTCACCACCGTCAGAACATATCTTCAAAGCTATCAGCGCACAGAAAAAAGCAACACACCACTCCCGGGAGGGATCGAACCTCCAACCATTCGGTTAACAGCCGCCCGCGCTAGCCAATTGTGCCACGGAGACAGTCGTGCTCCATTCGCACCACCGTCGGAACATTTCTCCAAAGCTTTCAGCGCAAAGAAAAAAAAGCGCCGAACCACCACCCGGTGGGGTCGAACCTCCAACCTTTCGGTTAACAGCCAACTTTACTAGCCAATTGCGCCACGGAGACAGTCGTGCTCCACTCTAACCACCATCAGAACATATCTTCAAAGCTATCAGCGCAAAGAAAAAAGCAACACACCACTCTCGGGAGGGCTCTAACCTCCAAACTTTTGGTTAACAGTCCATCGCGCTAGCCAATTGCGCCACGGAGACAGTCCTGCTCCACTCTCACCACCATCAGAACATATCTTCAAAGCTATCAGCTCAAAGAAAAAATCAACACACCAATCCTGGGAGGACTCGAACCTCCAACTTTGCGGTTAACAGCTGATCGCGCTAGCCAATAGCGCCACGGAGACAGTCCTGCTCCACTCTCACCACCATCAGAACGTATCTTCAAAGCTATCAGCGCAAAGAAAAAATCAACACACCAATCCTGGGAGGGCTCGAACCTCCAACTTTTCGGTTAACAGTCGATCGCGCTAGCCAATTGCGCCACGGCGACAGTCCTGCTCCACTCTCACCACCGACAGAACATATCTTCAAAGCTATCAATGCAAAGAAAAAAGCAACACAACACTCCCGGGAGAGATCGAACCTCCAACCTTTCGGTTAACAGCCGATCGCTCTAGCCAATTGCGCCACGGAGACAGTCGTGCTCCACTCTCACCACCGTCAGAACATTTCCTCAGAGCTATCAGCCCATAGGAAAAAAAGCGCCGCACCACCACCGGGTGTGCTCTCACCTCCAAACTTTTGGTTAACAGTCCATCGCGCTAGCCAATTGCGCCACGGAGACAGTCCTGCTCCACTCTCACCACCATCAGTACATATCTTCAAAGCTATCAGCTCAAAGAAAAAATCAACACACCAATCCTGGGAGGACTCGAACCTCCAACTTTTCGGTTAACAGTCGATCGCGCTAGCCAATTGCGCCACGGCGACAGTCCTGCTCCACTCTCACCACCGACAGAACATATCTTCAAAGCTATCAGTGCAAAGAAAAAAGCAACACAACACTCCCGGGAGTAATCAAACCTCCAACCTTTCAGTTAACAGCCGATCGCGCTAGCCAATTGCGCCACGGAGACAGTCGTGCTCCACTCTCACCACCGTCAGAACATTTCCTCAGAGCTATCAGCCCATAGGAAAAAAAGCGCCGCATCACCACCGGGTGGGCTCGAACCTCTAAACTTTTGGTTAACAGTCCATCGCGCTAGCCAATTGCGCCATGGAGACAGTCGTGCTCCACTCTCACCACCATCAGAACATATCTTCAAAGCTATCAGCGCAAAGAAAAAAGCAACACACCACTCCCGGGAGGGCTCGAACCTCCAACCTTTCGGTTAACACCCGATCGCGCTAGCCAATTACGCCACGGAGACAGTCCTGTTATAGTCTCACCACCAGCATAACATATCTTCAAAGCTATCGGCCCAAAGAAAAAAAGCGCCGCACCACCCCGGGTGGGCTCGAACCTCCAACCTTTCGGTTAACAGCCGATCGCTCTAGCCAATTGCGCCACGGAGACAGTCGCGCTCCACTCTCACCACCGTCAAAACATATCTTCAAAGCTATCAGCCCAAAGAAAAAAAACCGCCGCAGCACCACCAGGTGGGCTCGAAACTCAACCTTTCGGTTAACAGCCGATCGCGCTAGCCAATTGCGCCACGGAGACAATCCTGCTCCACTCTCACCACCATTAGAACATATCTTCAATGCTATCAGCCCAAAGAAAAAAAAGCAACACACCACTCTCGGGAGGGCTCGAACCTCCAAATTTTCAGTTAACAGCCGATCGCGCGAGCCAATTGCGCCACGGAGACAGTCGCGCTAGACTTTCCCCACCGTCAGAACATTTCCTCAGAGCTATCAGCCCAAAGAAAAAAAACGTTGCACCACCACCGGGTGGGCTCGAACCTCCAATCTTTTGGTTAACATCCCATCGCGCTAGCCAATTGCGCCACGGAGACAGTCGTGCTCCACTCTCACAACCATCAGAACATATCTTCAAAGCTATCAGCCCAAAGAAAAAAAAGCAACACACCACTCTCGGGAGGGCTCGAACCTCCAACCTTTCGGTTAACAGCCGATCGCGCTAGCCGATTGCGCCACGAAGACAGTCGTGCTTCACTCTCACTATCGTCAGAACATTTCTTCAGATTATCAGCCCAAAAAAGAAGCGCCGCACCACCACCGGGTGGGCTCTAACCTCCAACCTTTTGGTCTACAGCCCATCGCGCTAGCCAATTGCGCCAGCCACGGAGACAGTCCTGCTCCACTCTCACCACCGTCAGAACATATCTTCAAAGCTATCAGCGCACAGAAAAAAGCAACACACCACTCCCGGGAGGGATCGAACCTCCAACCATTCGGTTAACAGCCGCCCGCGCTAGCCAATTGTGCCACGGAGACAGTCGTGCTCCATTCGCACCACCGTCGGAACATTTCTCCAAAGCTTTCAGCGCAAAGAAAAAAAAGCGCCGAACCACCACCCGGTGGGGTCGAACCTCCAACCTTTCGGTTAACAGCCAACTTTGCTAGCCAATTGCGCCACGGAGACAGTCGTGCTCCACTCTAACCACCATCAGAACATATCTTCAAAGCTATCAGCGCAAAGAAAAAAGCAACACACCACTCTCGGGAGGGCTTGAACCTCCAACCTTTCAGTTAACAGCCGATCACGCGAGCCAATTGGGCCACGGAGAAAGTACATTTCCTCAGAGCTATCAGCCCAAAGGAAAAAAAGCGCCACACCACCACCGGTTGGGCTCGAACCTCCAACATTTTGGTTAACAGCCCATCGCGCTAGCTAATTGCGCCACGGAGACAGTCGTGCTCCACTCTCACCACCATCAGAACATATCTTCAAAGCTATCAGCCCAAAGAGAAAAAGCAACACACCACTCTCGGGAGGGCTCGAACCTCCAACCTTTCGGTTAACAGCCGATCGCGCTAGCCGATTGCGCCACGGAGACAGTCGTGCTTCACTCTCACCACCGTCAGAACATTTCTTCAGATTATCAGCCCAAAGAAAAAAAAGCGCCGCACCACCACCGGGTGGGCTCGAACCTCTAACTTTTCGGTCTACAGCCGATCGCGCTAGCCAATTGCGCCAGCCACGGAGACAGTCCTGCTCCACTCTCACCACCATCAGAACATATCTTCAAAGCTATCAGCCAAAGAAAAAAACCGCCGCAGCACCACCGGGTGGGCTCGAACCTCCAACCTTTCGGTTAACAGCTGATCGCGCTAGCCAATAGCGCCACGGAGACAGTCCTGCTCCACTCTCACCACCATCAGAACGTATCTTCAAAGCTATCAGCGCAAAGAAAAAATCAACACACCAATCCTGGGAGGGCTCGAACCTCCAACTTTTCGGTTAACAGTCGATCGCGCTAGCCAATTGCGCCACGGCGACAGTCCTGCTCCACTCTCACCACCGACAGAACATATCTTCAAAGCTATCAATGCAAAGAAAAAAGCAACACAACACTCCCGGGAGAGATCGAACCTCCAACCTTTCGGTTAACAGCCGATCGCTCTAGCCAATTGCGCCACGGAGACAGTCGCGCTCCACTCTCACCACCGTCAAAACATATCTTCAAAGCTATCAGCGCAAAGGAAAAAGCGCCGCACCACCACCGGGTGGGCTCGAACCTCCAAACTTTTGGTTAACAGTCCATCGCGCTAGCCAATTGCGCCACGGAGACAGTCCTGCTCCACTCTCACCACCATCAGAACATATCTTCAGATTATCAGCCCAAAAAAGAAGCGCCGCACCACCACCGGGTGGGCTCTAACCTCCAACCTTTTGGTCTACAGCCCATCGCGCTAGCCAATTGCGCCAGCCACGGAGACAGTCCTGCTCCACTCTCACCTCCGTCAGAACAAATCTTCAAAGCTATCAGCGCACAGAAAAAAGCAACACACCACTCCCGGGAGGGATCGAACCTCCAACCATTCGGTTAACAGCCGCCCGCGCTAGCCAATTGTGCCACGGAGACAGTCGTGCTCCATTCGCACCACCGTCGGAACATTTCTCCAAAGCTTTCAGCGCAAAGAAAAAAAAGCACCGAACCACCACCCGGTGGGGTCGAACCTCCAACCTTTCGGTTAACAGCCAACTTTACTAGCCAATTGCGCCACGGAGACAGTCGTGCTCCACTCTAACCACCATCAGAACATATCTTCAAAGCTATCAGCGCAAAGAAAAAAGCAACACACCACTCTCGGGAGGGCTCTAACCTCCAAACTTTTGGTTAACAGTCCATCGCGCTAGCCAATTGCGCCACGGAGACAGTCCTGCTCCACTCTCACCACCATCAGAACATATCTTCAAAGCTATCAGCTCAAAGAAAAAATCAACACACCAATCCTGGGAGGACTCGAACCTCCAACTTTGCGGTTAACAGCTGATCGCGCTAGCCAATAGCGCCACGGAGACAGTCCTGCTCCACTCTCACCACCATCAGAACGTATCTTCAAAGCTATCAGCGCAAAGAAAAAATCAACACACCAATCCTGGGAGGGCTCGAACCTCCAACTTTTCGGTTAACAGTCGATCGCGCTAGCCAATTGCGCCACGGCGACAGTCCTGCTCCACTCTCACCACCGACAGAACATATCTTCAAAGCTATCAATGCAAAGAAAAAAGCAACACAACACTCCCGGGAGAGATCGAACCTCCAACCTTTCGGTTAACAGCCGATCGCTCTAGCCAATTGCCCCACGGAGACAGTCGTGCTCCACTCTCACCACCGTCAGAACATTTCCTCAGAGCTATCAGCCCATAGGAAAAAAAGCGCCGCGCCAACACCGGGTGGGCTCTAACCTCCAAACTTTTGGTTAACAGTCCATCGCGCTAGCCAATTGCGCCACGGAGACAGTCCTGCTCCACTCTCACCACCATCAGAACATATCTTCAAAGCTATCAGCTCAAAGAAAAAATCAACACACCAATCCTGGGAGGACTCGAACCTCCAACTTTGCGGTTAACAGTCGATCGCGCTAGCCAATTGCGCCACGGCGACAGTCCTGCTCCACTCTCACCACCGACAGAACATATCTTCAAAGCTATCAGTGCAAAGAAAAAAGCAACACAACACTCCCGGGAGAGATCGAACCTCAAACCTTTCAGTTAACAGCCGATCGCGCTAGCCAATTGCGCCACGGAGACAGTCGTGCTCCACTCTCACCACCGTCAGAATATTTCCTCAGAGCTATTAGCCCATAGGAAAAAAAGCGCCGCACCACCACCGGGTGGGCTCGAACCTCCAAACTTTTGGTTAACAGTCCATCGCGCTAGCCAATTGCGCCATGGAGACAGTCGTGCTCCACTCTCACCACCATCAGAACATATCTTCAAAGCTATCAGCGCAAAGAAAAAAGCAACACACCACTCCCGGGAGGGCTCGAACCTCCAACCTTTCGGTTAACACCCGATCGCGCTAGCCAATTACGCCACGGAGACAGTCCTGTTATACTCTCACCACCAGCATAACATATCTTCAAAGCTATCGGCCCAAAGAAAAAAAGCGCCGCACCACCCCGGGTGGGCTTGAACCTCCAACCTTTCGGTTAACAGCCGATTGCTATAGCCAATTGCGCCACGGAGACAGTCGCGCTCCACTCTCACCACCGTCAAAACATATCTTCAAAGCTATCAGCCCAAAGAAAAAAACCGCCGCAGCACCACCGGGTGGGCTCGAACCTCAACCTTTCGGTTAACAGCCGAACGCGCTAGCCAATTGCGCCACGGAGACAATCCTGCTCCACTCTCACCACCATTAGAACATATCTTCAATGCTATCAGCCCAAAAAAAAAGCAACACACCACTCTCGGGAGGGCTCGAACCTCCAACTTTTCAGTTAACAGCCGATCGCGCGAGCCAATTGCGCCACGGAGACAGTCGCGCTAGACTTTCACCACCGTCAGAACAATTCCTCAGAGCTATCAGCCCAAAGAAAAAAAACGCCGCACCACCACCGGGTGGGCTCGAACCTCCAACCTTTTGGTTAACATCCCATCGTGCTAGCCAATTGCGCCACGGAGACAGTCGTGCTCCACTCTCACCACCATCAGAACATATCTTCAAAGCTATCAGCCCAAAGAAAAAAAGCAACACACCACTCTCGGGAGGGCTCGAACCTCCAACCTTTCGGTTAACAGCCGATCGCGCTAGCCGATTGCGCCACGAAGACAGTCGTGCTCCATTCGCACCACCGTCGGAACATTTCTCCAAAGCTTTCAGCGCAAAGAAAAAAAAGCGCCGAACCACCACCCGGTGGGGTCGAACCTCCAACCTTTCGGTTAACAGCCAATTTTGCTAGCCAATTGCGCCACGGAGACAGTCGTGCTCCACTCTCACCACCATCAGAACATATCTTCAAAGCTATCAGCGCAAAGAAAAAAGCAACACACCACTCTCAGGAGGGCTCGAACCTCCAACCTTTCAGTTAACCGCCGATCACGCGAGCCAATTGCGCCACGGAGAAAGTACATTTCCTCAGAGCTATCAGCCCAAAGGAAAAAAAGCGCCACACCACCACCGGTTGGGCTCGAACCTCCAACCTTTTGGTTAACAGCCCATCGCGCTAGCCAATTGCGCCACGGAGACAGTCGTGCTCCACTCTCACCACCATCAGAACATATCTTCAAAGCTATCAGCCCAAAGAGAAAAAGCAACACACCACTCTCGGGAGGGCTCGAACCTCCAACCTTTCGGTTAACAGAAGATCGCGCTGGCGGATTGCGCCACAGAGACAGTCGTGCTTCACTCTCACCACCGTCAGAACATTTCTTCAGATTATCAGCCCAAAGAAAAAAAAGCGCCGCACCACCACCGGGTGGGCTCGAACCTAGAACCTTTCGGTCTACAGCCGATCGCGCTAGCCAATTGCGCCAGCCACGGAGACAGTCCTGCTCCACTCTCACCACCATCAGAACATATCTTCAAAGCTATCAGCCAAAGAAAAAAACCGCCGCAGCACCACCGGGTGGGCTCGAACCTCCAACCTTTCGGTTAACAGCCGATCGCGCTAGCCAATAGCGCCACGGAGACAGTCCTGCTCCACTCTCACCACCATCAGAACATATCTTCAAAGCTATCAGCGCAAAGAATAAATCAACACACCAATCCTGGGAGGGCTCGAACCTCCAACTTTTCGGTTAACAGTCGATCGCGCTAGCCAATTGCGCCACGGCGACAGTCCTGCTCCACTCTCACCACCGACAGGACATATCTTCAAAGCTATCAATGCAAAGAAAAAAGCAACACAACACTCCCGGGAGAGATCGAACCTCCAACCTTTCGGTTAACAGCCGATCGCTCTAGCCAATTGCGCCACGGAGACAGTCACGCTCCACTCTCACCACCGTTAAAACATATCTTCAAAGCTATCAGCGCAAAGGAAAAAGCGCCGCACCACCACCGGGTGGGGTCGAACCTCCAACCTTTCGGTTAACAGCCGATCCCGCTAGCCAAGTGCGCCACGGAGACAGTCGTGCTCCACTCTCACCACCATCAGAACATATCTTCAAAGCTATCAGCGCAAAGAAAAAAGCAACACAACACTCCCGGGAGAGCTCGAACCTCCAACCTTTCGGTTAACAGCCGATCCCGCTAGCCGATTGCGCCACGGAGACAGTCGTGCTTCACTCTCACCACCATCAGAACATATCTTCAAAGCTATCGGCCCAAAGAAAAAAAGCGCCGCATCACCCCGGGTGGGCTCGAACCTCCAACCTTTCGGTTAACAGCCGATCGCGCTAGCCGATTGCGCCACGGAGACAGTCGTGCTTCACTCTCACCACCGTCAGAACATTTCTTCAGATTATCAGCCCAAAGAAAAAAAAGCGCCGCACCACCACCTTGTGGGCTCTAACCTCCAACCTTTTGGTCTACAGCCGATCGCGCTAGCCAATTGCGCCAGCCACGGAGACAGTCCTGCTCCACTCTCACCACCATCAGAACATATTGCTACAGCTCGACCATCGCAGAAGACGCGTACCACAATTCGCGTTCGTAAAAGCCGTCAAGCAAGTAGCAAGAAAGCCGCGCCATGGAACGCCGTCCTGCACGCGCCACGATGCTACGCCATGGGACTGGCACGAGACTCGAGGGGCAAAGGAAGAGAGCGACGAAGTTAGAGTCAGGGGCGCAGACATTTTGGCTGACCATTTTTAGCTTCAAGTTTACGGGCACAAGTTCGCCCTGAATAAAGAGTTTATATAGTACCAGGTGCTATATTTATTCGTAACAATCTGGTGGAGGTGCTGGGTATGATTCCAAGCCCACCACAGGCAAGGAGAAGCCCAGATCCCAGAAGATTGGAGCCAGCAGAATTGACACCTGTGCACCAACGCACGAGTCGCCGACTACGTGGGGAGCAGCCCGAGTTTGGCCCCCTAATTGACTCATCAAGACCTGTCGAGACCTCAAGCACAAGCGTCACTACGATGGCTACCCAGTCGATGCCATCTCCATCTCACCTCATCGTGGATTCGCCACGTACACCAGAGGTCTTCCACGGTGAGACCTTTGAAGACGCCGAGGACTGGCTTGAAGGCTTCGAGCGCGTTGCACGTTTGAATGGTTGGGACGAAGCCCGAAAGCTTCGTTACGTTTACGTCGCCCTGCAAGATTCGGCACGTACGTGGTTTGAGAACCACGAAGCGTGCATGCTGTCATGGGACGACTTCTGACGAGAGCTAATCGCAACCTATCCGAACACGGACCGCAAAGAGAAGGCAGAGGCTGCTCTTCAGGCGAGGAACCAGCGGAATAACGAGAGCGTGGCCATGTACACAGAAGACATGTCACGGCTCTTCCGCCGAGCCGACCAAAACATGGCCGAGGAGAAGAAGTTGCGGCACCTAATGCGCGGAGTAAAGGAAGAAATTTTTGCAGGCCTGGTGCGTAATCCACGGCGAACTGTGGCGGAATTCCGGTCCGAAGCAACGATCATGGAAAGGACGCTACAACAACGTGCGCGACTGTACAACAGAGACTTCAGCGTCTCTTCAGTCAGGATGGAGTCAACAACCTTCCCCACCAACGTTGACGTCCTCCGGGAAATGGTGAGGGCTATTGTTAAGGAGGAGCTCCAGAAACTGCAACTTCCTCAAAGTCCTTCAGCGATGCCCTCAATCGCGGACGTTGTGCGTGAAGAAGTGCGGCAAGCAATTATTCAACCGCAGCCTCAGGTGCCACACTACACGCAACCGGAACCTCAGCCACAGCTGTCATACGCGCAAGTCGTACGGCAAGACATGAGACGCCCGAGCTTTGCACAAGCTCCCGTTATGCCACCGACCTTTCCTCGCAGTACTCCAGCGCCGATGCCAGAAGCAAGACCCCGCAAAAGTGATGTATGGCGCACGGCAGACCGGCGGCCCCTCTGCTACCACTGTGGGGAGGCAGGTCATCTTTATCGGACATGCCACTACCGTCGGGTCGGGCTACGTGGCTTCCCAGTGAATGCGCCCTGCCCTCGTAACGGTGAGCGCCCTTACGAAATCGAAGAATATTTGTCTTCGCGCTATACCTATCCAAACACTCAGCGACATGAATCGCGGTCGATTTCACCAATGCGCAATAGGTCGCCGAGTCCACACCCATCATCTACATTCCCGAGGCGTCGTTCACCAAGCCCGCGACGGGAAAACTAGAACCGGCGACCTGTGGAGGCAGGGCCGCTGATTTTCGAAAAACTGGAAACCCTCCATCG
The DNA here is from genome assembly GCF_043290135.1 of Rhipicephalus microplus. Taxonomy (NCBI): domain Eukaryota; kingdom Metazoa; phylum Arthropoda; class Arachnida; order Ixodida; family Ixodidae; genus Rhipicephalus; species Rhipicephalus microplus. The sequence continues at coordinate 51,904,745 of NW_027464585.1, forward strand.
CTAACCGGATCAGACGACGACACTGACACAACGACGGACAAGCGCAGTAATGGTGACGTGACATCCGAGCTACAAGTCAGAATAGACGACGTAGAAACCATAGCGTTAATAGACACAGGTGCAGATTACTCAGTAATAAGTAGCATGCTCGCAAAGAAGCTGAAGAAAGTGCTCACTCATTGGACCGGACCGCAGATACGCACCGCCGGCGGGCACTTAGTCAGCCCCGTAGGATTGTGCACAGCGAGAGTGGGAATAAGAGGCCATGTGTACGCCTGCAGTTTTATTGTTCTTCCTGAATGTTCCCGTGAGGCAATTCTGGGCATGGACTTTCTGCAAGCAAACAGTGCCATCATCGACTTGCAGAAATCCCAAGTTTCTTTCTCTACAGAGAACACTGTTGCCGTGTGTCATGCGGAGCAACCAATTGTTTCGTCTCTTCGTATTGTGGATGAAGGTGTGACAGTGCCGCCACGTAGCAGCGTGACAGTTTCTGTGAAAAGCGACATTTTTCGTGAATATGCCGGACTAGCTGATGGAAATGTCGAACTGCTGCTCACAAAGGGAATACGCGTGGCGAGAGGTCTAGTGAACCTGCGGAACGGATATACTGATGTGCTATTGACTAACTTTACCAACGAGGTACAGCATGTGGCGAAGGGAGCAGCCATAGCATCACTTCATGACTACTTACAAGTCTCAGATGTTTGCACCATAGAAAAAGTACCTACAACGCCCTCAACAGTGGAAAGTGTCCTCGAGAATATAGATATTGACCGAGAGCTTTCATCTCTGCAGAAAGACCAGATTGTGGAGTTGATCAAGGAATTCGCAGAGTGTTTTTCTTCTTCTTCGAAAGTCGGACGTACGCCTGTAGCAAAGCACCGCATTGTAATCGAAGGGCATGTTAGACCAGTATGTCAGCATCCATACCGAGTAGCTCCAAAAGAAAGGGAGGCGATAAAGAAGCAAGTACAGGAGATGCTCGACGACGATGTCATACAGCCCTCCAAAAGCCCATGGGCATCGCCGGTAGTATTGGTGAAGAAGAAGGACAACACCATGCGGTTCTGTGTTGATTACAGAAAACTCAACCTCGTCACGAAGCGAGACGTGTACCCACTCCCACGAGTCGACGATACGTTGGATAAACTGCGCAATGCTCACTTTTTTTCATCGTTGGATCTAAAGAGCGGGTACTGGCAAATAGAAGTCGACGAACGAGATCGGGAAAAGACGGCGTTTGTGACACCCGACGGACTCTACGAGTTCAAAGTACTCCCATTTGGTTTGTGTTCTGCTCCCGCTACCTTCCAGAGGATGATGGACACTGTGCTCTCCGGCCTCAAATGGCAGTCATGTCTTGTCTATCTGGATGACGTAGTAATTTTTTCCACTACGTTCGAGCAGCATGTACAGAGATTGAGAACGGTACTGGACGCTATTCGTATGGCTGCACTTACGATCAAACCCGAAAAGTGCCACTTCGGGTTCCGGGAGCTCCGGTTCCTCGGGCACATTGTCAGTTCTCACGGTGTCCGCCCAGATCCGGATAAGATCACTGCGGTTGAAAATTTCCCAAGGCCAAGAGACAAGAAAGCTATGCGACGTTTCCTGGGGCTTTGTGCCTACTATAGGCGCTTTGTTGAAACTTTCTCCAAGATTGCGGAACCACTGACACGGCTTACGAAGGAAGGTGTGCCATTCATCTGGCACCAAGAGCAAGAAGACGCCTTCTCTGAGTTACGACGGCGTTTGCAGTCACCTCCCATACTTGCTCATTTTGACGAAGATGCCAAAACAGACATTCATACGGACGCCAGCAACGTTGGCCTCGGTGCTATTCTTGTTCAATGGCAGAACGGGGAAGAAAAAGTTATTGCTTATGCAAGCCGCACTCTGTCGAAAGCTGAGTATAATTATTCAGCTACGGAAAAGGAATGTCTCGCAGTGATATGGGCTATCAGTAAGTTCCGTCCATATTTATACGGTAGACCATTCCGAGCCATCAGTGACCATCATTCATTGTGCTGGCTTGCGAACCTCAAGGATCCTTCCGGAAGACTTGCTAGGTGGAGCCTACGTCTACAAGAATATGACATCACCGTAGTCTACAAGTCTGGCCACAAGCACAATGACGCGGACTGCTTGTCACGAGCACCAATCCAGAACTCGTCTCCTGAGCATGAACAAGACTCCGCATTTCTTGGAGCTGTGAATGTGTCGGAGATGGCTCATGATCAACGAATGGACCCAGAATTACTTCTGCTCATTCAATACTTAGAGGGGCAGCAAGTCGAAGTACCGCGAGTTTTCATCCGTGGACTACGTTCCTACGTCCTCCGCAACAACGTTCTCTACAAGAGAAACTTTCAACACACCGGTGAAACGTTCCTACTGCTGATACCATCATCACTGCGAGCGGCAATTTTAGAAGCGTGTCATGATGACCCATCGGCAGGTCACTTGGGCATTAGTAGGACTTTGGCAAAAATCCGCCGCAGATATTACTGGCCAAAATTGATGGATTCAGTACAGCATTACGTAAGATCATGTCGAGAATGCCAAAGACGCAAAGTACCACCCCTAAAACCAGCAGGTCTTTTGAAACCGATAGAGCCACCGAAAGTCCCGTTTGAGCAGGTCGGAATGGATTTGCTAGGACCATTTCCTATGTCATCGTTTGGGAAGCGCTGGATAGTTGTAGCAACCGACTACATGACCCGGTATGCCGAGACGTCATCTCTCACAAAAGGAACGGCAAATGAAGTGGCTCAGTTTTTTGTGACCCAGATAGTGCTGCGACATGGCGCACCTAGAGTTCTTATAACTGACAAAGGAACTGCGTTCACTGCCAGGCTAGTACAGTCTGTCATGAAACTAACGCACACCGACCACAGAAGAACTACCGCATACCATCCGCAAACTAACGGGTTAACTGAAAGGCTGAACAGGACGCTTGCTGACATGATCGCGATGTATGTGGACGTCGAGCATCGGACTTGGGACACCATATTACCGTATGCTACATTTGCATACAATACCGCAGTACAAGAGACAACCCACTTCACGCCATTTCAACTTGTTTATGGTCGGACAGTAATAACGACATTAGACGCGATGCTGCCTGTCAACAGCACGAATGAAGAGGACCCTGACATAAGCGAATATGTAGAAAGGGCAGAAGAGGCGCGACAACTAGCACGGAACCGCATCATTCAACAGCAGAACGTCGACGCGCACCGTTACAATCTAAGACGAAGGGATGTTCAGTACTCCCCTGGAGACCAAGTGTGGGTCTGGACGCCTGTACGTGCACGTGGCCTATCAGAAAAGCTTATGCGGCGCTATTTTGGCCCTTACAGGGTTCTTCGTCAGCTAGGCCCATTAAACTACGAAGTGATCCCTGAAGGTCAAGTATGCACAACACGACGCAGGAATCTCCCGGAAGTTGTACATGTAGTACGTATGAAACCGTACTACGACAGGAACTGAACAACGTCGTCTAACACAAGGAGAAGTCCTATTGTTTAGAAACTGTCAGCCGGCTCTACGCATCGGGGCGATGCGTGCTAGGAGGGGGACTAATGCCACAGCTCGACCATCGCAGAAGACGCGTACCACAATTCGCGTTCGTAAAAGCCGTCAAGCAAGTAGCAAGAAAGCCGCGCCATGGAACGCCGTCCTGCACGCGCCACGATGCTACGCCATGGGACTGGCACGAGACTCGAGGGGCAGAGGAAGAGAGCGACGAAGTTAGAGTCAGGGGCGCAGTCATTTTGGCTGACCATTTTTAGCTTCAAGTTTACGGGCACAAGTTCGCCCTGAAAAAAGAGTTTATATAGTACCAGGTGCTATATTTATTCGTAACAATATCTTCAAAGCTATCAGCCCAAAGAAAAAAAGCGCCGCAACACCACTGGGAGGGCTCGAACCTTCAACCTTTCGGTTAACAGCCGATCGCACAAGCCAATTGCGCCCCTGAGGCAGTCGTGCTCCATTCGCACCACCATCAGAACATTTCTCCAAAGCTTTCAGCGCAAAGAAAAAAAAGCGCCGCACCACCACCGGTTGGGGTCGAACCTCCAACCTTTCGGTTAACAGCCGATCCCGCTAGCCAATTGCGCCACGGAGACAGTCGTGCTCCACTCTCACCACCATCAGAACATATCTTCAAAGCTATCAGCGCAAAGAAAACAGCAACACACCACTCCCGGGAGAGCTCGAACCTCCAACCTTTCGGTTAACAGCCGATCGCGCTAGCCAATTGCGCCACGGAGACAGTCCTGCTCCACTCTCACCACCATCAGAACATATCTTCAAAGCTATCAGCCCAAATAAATAAAACCGCCGCAGCACCACCGGGTGGGCTCGAACCTCCAACCTTTCGGTTAACAGCCGATCGCGCTAGCCAATTGCGCCACGGAGACAATCCTGCTCCACTCTCACCACCATCAGAACATATCTTCAATGCTATCAGCCCAAAGAAAAAAAAGCAACACACCACTCTCGGGAGGGCTCGAACCTCCAACCTTTCAGTTAACAGCCGATCGCGCGAGCCAATTGCGCCATGGAGACAGTCGCGCTAGACTTTCACCACCCTCAGAACATTTCCTCAGAGCTATCAGCCCAAAGGAAAGAAAGCGCCGCACCACCACCGGGTGTGCTCGAACCTCCAACCTTTTGGTTAACAGCCCATTGCGCTAGCCCATTGCGCCACGGAGACAGTCATGCTCCACTCTCACCACCATCAGAACATATCTTCAAAGCTATCAGCCCAAAGAAAAAAAGCAACACACCACTCTCGGGAGGGCTCAAACCTCCAAACTTTCAGTTAACAGCCGATCCCGCTAGCCGATTGCGCCACGGAGACAGTCGTGCTTCACTCTCACCACCATCAGAACATATCTTCAAAGCTATCAGCGCAAAGAAAAAAGCAACACACCACTCCCGAGAGGGCTCGAACCTCCAACCGTTCGGTTAACACCCGATCGCGCTAGCCAATTACGCCACGGAGACACCCCTGCTCCACTCTCACCACCGTCAGAACATATCTTCAAAGCTATCAGCGCAAAGAAAAAAGCAACACAACACTCCCGGGAGGATCGAACCTCCAACCTTTCAGTTAACAGCCGATCGCGCTAGCCAATTGCGCCACGGAGACAGTCGTGCTCCACTCTCAGCACCGTCAGAACATTTCCTCAGAGCTATCAGCCCAAAGAAAAAAAAGCGCCGCACCACCACCGGGTGGGCTCGAACCTCCATACTTTTGGTTAACAGCCCATCGCGCTAGCCAATTGCGCCATGGAGACAGTCGTGCTCCACTCTCAACACCATCAGAACATATCTTCAAAGCTATCAGCGCAAAGAAAAAAGCAACACACCACTCCCGGAAGGGCTCGAACCTCCAACCTTTCTGTTAACAGCCGATGGCGCTAGCCAATTACGCCACGGAGACAGTCCTGTTATACTCTCACCACCAGCATAACATATCTTCAAAGCTATCGGCCTAAAGAAAAAAAGCGCCGCACCACCCCGGGTGGGCTCGAACCTCCAACCTTTCGGTTAACAGCCGATCGCTCTAGCCAATTGCGCCACGGAGACAGTCGCGCTCCACTCTCACCACCGTCAAAACATATCTTCAAAGCTATCAGCGCAAAGAAAAAAGCAACACACCACTCCCGGCAGGGCTCGAACCTCCAACCTTTCGGTTAACAGCCGATCGCGCTAGCCAATTACGCCACGGAGACAGTCCTGCTATACTCTCACCACCAGCATAACATATCTTCAAAGCTATCGGCCCAAAGAAAAAAAAGCGCCACACCACCCCAGGTGGGCTCGAACCTCCAACCTTTCTGTTAACAGCTGATCGCGCTATCCAATTGCGCCATGGAGACAGTCGTGCTCCACTCTCACCACCGTCAGAAAATTTCTTCAGATTATCAGACCAAAGAAAAAAAATCGCCGCCTCACCACCGGGTGGGTTCGAACCTCCAATCATTCAGTTAACAGCCGATCGCGCTAGCCAATTGCGCCACGGAGACAGTCGTGCTCCATTCTCACCACCGTCAGAACATTTCTCCAAAGCTATCAGCGCAAAGAAAAAAGAGCGCCGCACCACCACCGGATGGGCTCGAACCTCCAACCTTTCGCTTAACAGCCGATCCCGCTAGCCAATTTCGCCACGGAGACAGTCGTGCTCCATTCTCACCACCATCAGAACATATCTTCAAAGCTATCAGCCCAAAGAAAAAAAACCGCCGCAGCACCACCGGGTGGGCTCGAACCTCCAACCTTTCGGTTAACAGCCGATCGCGCTAGCCAATTGCGCCACGGAGACAGTCCTGCTACACTCTCACCACCATCAGAACATATCTTCAAAGCTATCAGCCCAAAGAAAAAAAGCAACACACCACTCTCGGGGGGGCTCGAACCTCCAACCTTTCGGTTAAAAGCCGATCGCGCTAGCCGATTGCGCCACGGAGACAGTCGTGCTCCACTCTCACCACCGTCAGAACATTTCTTCAGATTATCAGCCCAAAGAAAAAAAAGCGCCGCACCACCACCGGGTGGGCTCGAACCTCCAACCTTATGGTTAACAGCCGATCGCGCTAGCCAATTGCGCCACGGAGACAGTCGTGCTCCACTCTCACCACCATCAGAACATATCTTCAAAGCTATCAGCCCAAAGAAAAAAAGCAACACACCACTCTCGAGAGGGCTCGAACCTCCAACCTATCGGTTAACAGCCGATTGCGCTAGCCGATTGCGCCACGAAGACAGTCGTGCTTCACTCTCACCACCGTCAGAACATTTCTTCATATTATCAGGCCAAAAAAAAGCGCCGCACCACCACCGGGTGCGCTCTAACCTCCAACCTTTTGGTCTACAGCCCATCGCGCTAGCCAATTGCGCCAGCCAGGGAGACAGTCCTGCTCCACTCTCACCACCATCAGAACATATCTTCAAAGCTATCAGCGCACAGAAAAAAGCAACACACCACTACTGGGAGGTATCGAACCTCCAACCTTTCGGTTAACAGAAGATCGCGCTAGCCGATTGCGCCACAGAGACAGTCGTGCTTCACTCTCACCACCGTCAGAACATTTCTTCAGATTATCAGCCCAAAGAAAAAAAGCGCCGCACCACCACCGGGTGGGCTCGAACCTCTAACCTTTCGGTCTACAGCCGATCGCGCTAGCCAATTGCGCCAGCCACGGAGACAGTCCTGCTCCACTCTCACCACCATCAGAACATATCTTCAAAGCTATCAGCCAAAGAAAAAAACCGCCGCAGCACCACCGGGTGGGCTCGAACCTCCAACCTTTCGGTTAACAGCCGATCGCGCTAGCCAATAGCGCCACGGAGACAGTCCTGCTCCACTCTCACCACCATCAGAACATATCTTCAAAGCTATCAGCGCAAAGAAAAAATCAACACACCAATCCTGGGAGGGCTCGAACCTCCAACTTTTCGGTTAACAGTCGATCGCGCTAGCCAATTGCGCCACGGCGACAGTCCTGCTCCACTCTCACCACCGACAGAACATATCTTCAAAGGTATAAATGCAAAGAAAAAAGCAACACAACACACCCGGAAGAGATCGAACCTCCAACCTTTCGGTTAACAGCCGATCGCTCTAGCCAATTGCGCCACGAAGACAGTCACGCTCCACTCTCACCACCGTCAAAACATATCTTCAAAGCTATCAGCGCAAAGGAAAAAGCGCCGCACCACCACCGGGTGGGGTCGAACCTCCAACCTTTCGGTTAACAGCCGATCCCGCTAGCCAAGTGCGCCACGGAGACAGTCGTGCTCCACTCTCACCACCATCAGAACATATCTTCAAAGCTATCAGCGCAAAGAAAAAAGCAACACAACACTCCCGGGAGAGCTCGAACCTCCAACCTTTCGGTTAACAGCCGATCCCGCTAGCCGATTGCGCCACGGAGACAGTCGTGCTTCACTCTCACCACCATCAGAACATATCTTCAAAGCTATCAGCGCAAAGAAAAAAGCAACACACCACTCCCGAGAGAGCTCGAACCTCCAACCTTTCGGTTAACACCCGATCGTGCTAGCCAATTACGCCACGGAGACAGTCCTGTTATACTCTCACCACCAGCATAACATATCTTCAAAGCTATCGGCCCAAAAAAAAAAGCGCCGCATCACCCCGGGTGGGCTCGAACCTCCAACCTTTCGGTTAACAGCCGATCGCGCTAGCCGATTGCGCCACGGAGACAGTCGTGCTTCACTCTCACCACCGTAAGAACATTTCTTCAGATTATCAGCCCAAAGAAAAAAAAGCGCCGCACCACCACCTTGTGGGCTCTAACCTCCAACCTTTTGGTCTACAGCCGATCGCGCTAGCCAATTGCGCCAGCCACGGAGACAGTCCTGCTCCACTCTCACCACCATCAGAACATATCTTCAAAGCTATCAGCCCAAAGAAAAAAAGCGCCGCAGCACCACTGGGAGGGCTCGAACCTCCAACCTTTCGGTTAACAGCCGATCGCGCTAGCCAATTGCGCCCCTGAGGCAGTCGTGCTCCATTCGCACCACCATCAGAACATTTCTCCAAAGCTTTCAGCGCAAAGAAAAAAAAGCGCCACACCACCACCGGTTGGGGTCGAACCTCCAACCTTTCGGTTAACAGCCGATCCCGCTAGCCAATTGCGCCACGGAGACAGTCGTGCTCCACTCTCACCACCATCAGAACATATCTTCAAAGCTATCAGCGCAAAGAAAACAGCAACACACCACTCCCGGGAGAGCTCGAACCTCCAACCTTTCGGTTAACAGCCAATCGCGCTAGCCAATTGCGCCACGGAGACAGTCCTGCTCCACTCTCACCACCATCAGAACATATCTTCAAAGCTATCAGCCCAAATAAATAAAACCGCCGCAGCACCACCGGGTGGGCTCGAACCTCCAACCTTTCGATTAACAGCCGATCGCGCTAGCCAATTGCGCCACGGAGACAATCCTGCTCCACTCTCACCACCATCAGAACATATCTTCAATGCTATCAGCCCAAAGAAAAAAAAGCAACACAGCACTCTCGGGAGGGCTCGAACCTCCAAACTTTCAGTTAACAGCCGATCGCGCGAGCCAATTGAGCCATGGAGACAGTCGCGCTAGACTTTCACCACCCTCAGAACATTTCCTCAGAGCTATCAGCCCAAAGGAAAGAAAGCGCCGCACCACCACCGGGTGTGCTCGAACCTCCAACCTTTTGGTTAACAGCCCATTGCGCTAGCCCATTGCGCCACGGAGACAGTCGTGCTCCACTCTCACCACCATCAGAACATATCTTCAAAGCTGTCAGCCCAAAGAAAAAAAGCAACACACCACTCTCGGGAGGGCTCAAACCTCCAATCTTTCAGTTAACAGCCGATCCCGCTAGCCGATTGCGCCACGGAGACAGTCGTGCTTCACTCTCACCACCATCAGAACATATCTTCAAAGCTATCAGCGCAAAGAAAAAAGCAACACACCACTCCCGAGAGGGCTCGAACCTCCAACCGTTCGGTTAACACCCGATCGCGCTAGCCAATTACGCCACGGAGACAGTCCAGTTATACTCTCACTACCAGCATAACATATCTTCAAAGCTATCGGCCCAAAGAAAAAAAGCGCCGCACCACCCAGGGTGGGCTCGAACCTCCAACCTTTCGGTTAACAGCCGATCGCTCTAGCCAATTGCGCCACGGAGACAGTGGCGCTCTACTCTCACAACCGTCAGAACATATCTTCAAAGCTATCAGACCAAAGAAAAAAAAGCGCCGCACCACCACCGGGTGGGCTCGAACCTCTAACTTTTTGGTTAACAGCCCATCGCGCTAGCCAATTGCGCCATGGAGACAGTCGTTCTCCACTCTCAACACCATCAGAACATATCTTCAAAGCTATCAGCGCAAAGAAAAAAGCAACACACCACTCCCGGGAGGGCTCGAACCTCCAACCTTTCTGTTAACAGCCGATGGCGCTAGCCAATTACGCCACGGAGACAGTCCTGTTATACTCTCACCACCAGCATAACATATCTTCAAAGCTATCGGCCTAAAGAAAAAAAGCGCCGCACCACCCCGGGTGGGCTCGAACCTCCAACCTTTCGGTTAACAGCCGATCGCTCTAGCCAATTGCGCCACGGAGACAGTCGCGCTCCACTCTCACCACCGTCAGAACATATCTTCAAAGCTATCAGCGCAAAGAAAAAAGCAACACACCACTCCCGGCAGGGCTCGAACCTCCAACCTTTCGGTTAACAGCCGATCGCGCTAGCCAATTACGCCACGGAGACAGTCCTGCTATACTCTCACCACCAGCATAACATATCTTCAAAGCTATCGGCCCAAAGAAAAAAAAGCAACACACCACTCTCGGGAGGGCTCGAACCTCCAACCTTTCAGTTAACAGCTGATCGCGCGAGCCAATTGCGCCATGGAGACAGTTGCGCTAGACTTTCACCACCCTCAGAACATTTCCTCAGAGCTATCAGCCCAAAGGAAAGAAAGCGCCGCACCACCACCGGGTGTGCTCGAACCTCCAACCTTTTGGTTAACAGCCCATTGCGCTAGCCCATTGCGCCACGGAGACAGTCGTGCTCCACTCTCACCACCATCAGAACATATCTTCAAAGCTATCAGCCCAAAGAAAAAAAGCAACACACCACTCTCGGGAGGGCTCAAACCTCCAATCTTTCAGTTAACAGCCGATCGCGCTAGCCAATTACGCCACGGAGACAGTCCTGTTATACTCTCACCACCAGCATAACATATCTTCAAAGCTATCGGCCCAAAGAAAAAAAGCGCCGCACCACCCCGGGTGGGCTCGAACCTCCAACCTTTCGGTTAACAGCCGATCGCTCTAGCCAATTGCGCCACGGAGACAGTCGCGCTCTACTCTCACCACCGTCAGAACATATCTTCAAAGCTATCAGTCCAAAGAAAAAAAAGCGCCGCACCACCACTAGGTGGGCTCGAACCTCTAATTTTTTGGTTAACAGCCCATCGCGCTAGCCAATTGCGCCACGGAGACAGTCGTGCTCCACTCTCACCACCATCAGAACATATCTTCAAAGCTATAAGCGCAAAGAAAAAATCAACACACCAATCCCGGGAGGGCTCGAACCTCACTCTTTTCGGTTAACAGTCGATCGCGCTAGCCAATTTCGCCACGGAGACACCCCTGCTCCACTCTCACCACCGTCAGAACATATCTTCAAAGCTATCAGCGCAAAGAAAAAAGCAACACAACACTCCCGGGAGGATCGAACCTCCAACCCTTCAGTTAACAGCCGATCGCGCTAGCCAATTGCGCCACGGAGACAGTCGTGCTCCACTCTCACCACCGTCAGAACATTTCCTCAGAGCTATCAGCCCAAAGGAAAAAAAGCGCCGCACCACCACCGGGTGGGCTCGAACCTCCATACTTTTGGTTAACAGCCCATCGCGCTAGCCAATTGCGCCATGGAGACAGTCGTGCTCCACTCTCAACACCATCAGAACATATCTTCAAAGCTATCAGCGCAAAGAAAAAAGCAACACACCACTCCCGGGAGGGCTCGAACCTCCAACCTTTCTGTTAACAGCCGATGGCGCTAGCCAATTACGCCACGGAGACAGTCCTGTTATACTCTCACCACCAGCATAACATATCTTCAAAGCTATCGGCCTAAAGAAAAAAAGCGCCGCACCACCCCGGGTGGGCTCGAACCTCCAACCTTTCGGTTAACAGCCGATCGCTCTAGCCAATTGCGCCACGGAGACAGTCGCGCTCCACTCTCACCACCGTCAGAACATATCTTCAAAGCTATCAGCGCAAAGAAATAAGCAACACACCACTCCCGGCAGGGCTCGAACCTCCAACCTTTCGGTTAACAGCCGATCACGCTAGCCAATTACGCCACGGAGACAGTCCTGCTATACTCTCACCACCAGCATAACATATCTTCAAAGCTATCGGCCCAAAGAAAAAAAAGCGCCACACCACCCCAGGTGGGCTCGAACCTCCAACCTTTCTGTTAACAGCTGATCGCGCTAGCCAATTGCGCCATGGAGACAGTCGTGCTCCACTCTCACCACCATCAGAACATATCTTCAAAGCTATCAGCCCAAAGAAAAAAAGCAACACACCACTCTCGGGAAGGCTCGAACCTCCAACCTTTCGGTTAAAAGCCGATCGCGCTAGCCGATTGCGCCACGGAGACAGTCGTGCTCCACTCTCACCACCGTCAGAACATTTCTTCAGATTATCAGCCCAAAGAAAAAAAAGCCCCGCACCACCACCGGGTGGGCTCGAACCTCCAACCTTTTGGTTAACAGCCGATCGCGCTAGCCAATTGCGCCACGGAGACAGTCGTGCTCCACTCTCACCACCGTCAGAACATTTGTTCAGATTATCAGCCCAAAGAAAAAAAAGCGCCGCTGCACCACCGGGTGGGCTCGAACCTCAACCTTTCGGTTAACAGCCGAATCGCGCTAGCCAATTGCGCCACGGAGACAATCCTGCTCCACTCTCACCACCATCAGAACATATCTTCAAAGCCATCAGCCCAAAGAAAAAAAAAGCGCCGCACCACCACTGGGTGGGCTCGAAGCTCCGAGCTTTCGGTTAACAGCCGATCGCGCTAGCCAATTGCACCACGGAGACAGTCGTGCTCCACTCTAACCACCGTCAGAACATTTCTTCAGAGCTATCACCCCAAAGAAAAAAAAGCGCCGCACCACCACTGGGTGGGCTTGAACCTCCAACCTTCCAATAACAGCCGGTCGCGCTAGCCAATTGCGCCACGAAGACAGTCCTGCTACACTCTCACAACCATCAGAACATATCTTCAAAGCTACCAGCGCAAAGAAAAAAGCAACACACCACTCCCGGGAGGGCTCGAAACCCCAACCTTTCGGTTAACAGCCGATCGCGCTAGCCAATTGCGCCACGGAGACAGTCCTGCTCCACTCTCATCACCATCAGAACATATCTTCAAAGCCATCAGCCCAAAGAAAAAAAAAGCGCCGCACCACCACTGGGTGGGCTCGAAGCTCCAAGCTTTCGGTTAACTGCCGATCGCGCTAGCGAATTGCGTCACGGAGACAGTCGTGCTCCACTCTCACCACCGTCAGAACATTTCTTAAGAGCTATCAACCCAAAGAAAAAAAAGCGCAACACCACCACCGGGTGGGCTCGAACCTCCAACCTTCCGGTTAACAGCCGATCGCGCTAGCCAATTGCGCCACGGAGACAGTCCTGCTCCATTCTCACCACCATCAGAACATATCTTCAAAGCTATCAGCCCACAGAAAAAAAAAGTGCCACACAACCACCGGGTGGGCTCGAACCTCCATCTTTTCGGTTAACAGCCAATCGCGCTACCCAATTGCGCCACGGAGACAGTCCTGCTCCACTCTCACCACCATCAGAACATATCTTCAAAGCCATCAGCCCAAAGAAAAAAAAAGCGCCGCACCACCACTGGGTGGGCTCGAAGCTCCGAGCTTTCGGTTAACAGCCGATCGCGCTAGCCAATTGCACCACGGAGACAGTCGTGCTCCACTCTAACCACCGTCAGAACATTTCTTCAGAGCTATCACCCCAAAGAAAAAAAAGCGCCGCACCACCACCGGGTGGGCTTGAACCTCCAACCTTCCAATAACAGCCGGTCGCGCTAGCCAATTGCGTCACGAAGACAGTCCTGCTACACTCTCACAACCATCAGAACATATCTTCAAAGCTATTACCGCAAAGAAAAAAGCAACGCACCACTCCCGGGAGGGCTCGAAACTCCAACCTTTCGGTTAACAGCCGATCGCGCTAGCCAATTGCGCCACGGAGACAGTCTTGCTCCACCCACACCACCATCAGAACATATCTTCAAAGCGATCAGCGCAAAGAAAAAAGCAACACACCACTCCCGGGAGGGCTCGAAACTCCAACCTTTCGGTTAACAGCCGATCGCGCTAGCTATTGCGCCACGGAGACAGTCCTGCTCCATTCCCACCACATCAGAACATATCTTCAAAGCTATCAGCCCACAGAAAAAAAAAGTGCCGCACAACCACCGGGTGGGCTCGAACCTCCAACTTTTCGGTTAACAGCCGATCGCGCTACCCAATTGCGCCACGGAGACAGTCCCGCTCCACTCTCACCACCATCAGAACTTATCTTCAAAGCCATCAGCCCAAAAAAAAGCGCCGCATTACCACTGGGTGGGCTCGAAGCTCCGAGCTTTCGGTTAACAGCCGATCGCGCAAGCCAATTGCGCCACGGAGACAGTCGTGCTCCACTCTCACCACCATCAGAACATATCTTCAAATTTATCGGCGCAAAGAAAAAAGGAACACAACACTCCGGGGATGGCTCGAAACTCCAACCTTTCGGTTAACAGCCAATCGCGCTAGCGAATTGCGCCACGGAGACAGTCCTGCTCCACTCTCAACACCAATAGAACATTTCTTCAGAGCTATCACCCCAAAGAAAAAAAAGCACCGCACCACCACCGGATGGGCTCGTACCTCCAACCTTTCGGTTAACAGCCGATCGCGCTAGCCAACTGTGCCACGGAGTTAGTCGTGCTCCACCCACACCACCATCAGAATATATCTTCAAAGCTATCAGTCCAAAGAAAAAAAGCGCCGCACCACCACCGGGTGGGCTCTAACCTCCAACTTTTCGGTTAACAGCTGATCACGCTAGCCAATTGCGCCACGGAGACAGTCCTGCTCCATTCTAGCCACCATCAGAACATATCTTCAAAGCTATCAGCCCAAAGAAAAAAAGCGCCGCACCACCACCGGGTGGGCTCGAACCTCCGACTTTTCGGTTAACAGCCGATCGCGCTAGCCAATTGCGCCACGGAGACAGTCCTGCTCCACTCTCACCACCATTAGAACATATCTTGAAAGCTATCAGCCCCCAAAAAAAGCACCGCACCACCACCGGGTGGGCTTGAACCTCCAACCTTTCGGTTAACAGCCAATCGCGCTAGCCATTTGCGCCACAGAGATAGTCCTGCTCCACTCTCACCACCATCAGAACATATCTTCAAAGCTATCAGCACTAAGAAAAAAAAGCGCCGAACCACCACCGGATGGGCTCGAACCTCCAACCTTTCGGTTAACAGCCAATCGCGCTAGCCAATTGCCCCACGGAGACAGTCGTGCTCCACTCTCACCACCGTCAGAACATTTCTTCAGAGCTATCACCCCAAAGAAAAAAAAGCGCCGAACCACCACCGGATGGGCTCGAACCTCCAACATTTCGGTTAACAGCCGATCGCGCTAGCCAACTGCGCCACGGAGTTAGTCGTGCTCCACCCACACCACCATCAGAACATATCTTCAAAGCTATCAGCGCAAAGAAAAAAGCAACACACCACTACCGGAACGGCTCGAAACTCAACCCTTCGGTTAACAGCCGATCGCACTAGCCAATTGCGCCACGGAGACAGTCCTGCTCCACTCTCACCACCATCACAACATATCTTCAAAGCCATCAGCCCAAAAAAAAGCGCTGCACCACCCCTGGGTGGGCTCGAAGCTCCGAGCTTTCGGTTAACAGCCGATCGCGCTAGCCAATTGCGCCACGGATACAGTCGTGCTCCACTCTCACCACCGTCAGAACATTTCTTCAGAGCTATCTCCCCAAAGAAAAAAAAGCGCCGCACCACCACCGGGTGGGCTCGAAACTCGAACCTTTCGGTTAACAGCCGATCGCGCTAGCCAATTGCGCCACGAAGACAGTCCTCCTACACTCTCACAACCATCAAAACACATCTTCAAAGCTATTACCGCAAAGAAAATGCAACACACCACTCCCGGGAGGGCTCGAAACTCCAACCTTTCGGTTAACAGCCGATCGCGCTAGCCAATTGCGCCACAGAGACAGTCCTGCTCTACTCACACCACCATCAAAACATATCTTCAAAGCTATCAGCCTAAAGAAAAAAAGCACCGCACCACCACCGGGTGGGCTCGAAACTCCAACCTTTCGGTTAACAGCCGATCGCGCTAGCCAATTGCGCCACTGAGACAGTCCTGCTTCATTCTCACCACCATCAGAACATATCTTCAAAGCTATCAGCCCACAGAAAAAAAAGTGCCGCACAACCACCGGGTGGGCTCGAACCTCCAACTTTTCGGTTAACAGCCGATCGCGCTACCCAATTGCGCCAAGGAGACAGTCCTGCTCCACTCTCACCACCATCAGAACATATCTTCAAAGCCATCAGCCCAAAGAAAAAAAAAGCGCCGCACCACCACTTGGTGGGCTCGAAGCTCCGAGCTTTCGGTTAACAGCCGATCGCGCTAGCCAATAGGCCACGGAGACAGTCGTGCTCCACTCTTACCACCATCAGAACATATCTTCAAATCTATCGGCGCAAAGAAAAAAGGAACACACCACTCCGGGGATGGCTCGAAACTCCAACCTTTCGGTTAATAGCCGATCGCGCTAGCCAATTGCGCCACGGAGACAGTCCTGCTCCACTCTCACCACCATTACAACAAATCTTCAGAGCTATCACCCCAAAGAAAAAAAAAGCGCCGAACAACCACCGGGTGGGCTCGAACCTCCAACTTTTCGGTTAACAGCTGATCGCGCTACCCAATCGCGCCACGGAGACAGTCCTGCTCCACTCTCACCACCATCAGAACATATCTTCAAAGCTATCAGCCCAAAGAAAAAAAAGCGCCGCACCACCACCGGGTGGGCTCGAACCTCCGACTCTTCGGTTAACAGCCGATCGCGCTAGCCAATTGCGCTACGGAGACAGTCCTGCTCCACTTTCACCACCATTAGAACATATCTTCAAAGCTATCAGCCCAAAGAAAAAAAGCACCGCACCACCACCGGGTGGGCTTGAACCTCCAACCTTTCGGTTAACAGCCAATCGCGCTAGCCATTTGCGCCACGGAGATAGTCCTGCTCCACTCTCACCACCATCAGAACATATCTTCAAAGCTATCAGCACAAAGAAAAAAAAGCGCCGAACCACCACCGGGTGAGCTCGAACATCCAACCTTTCGGTTAACAGCCAATCGCGCTAGCCAATTGCCCCACGGAGACAGTCGTGCTCCACTCTCACCACCGTCAGAACATTTCTTCAGAGCTATCACCCCAAAGAAAAAAAAGCGCCGAACCACCATCGGATGGACTCGAACCTCCGACCTTTCGGTTAACAGCTGATCGCGCTAGCCAACTGCGCCACGGAGTTAGTCGTGCTCCACCCACACAACCATCAGAACATATCTTCAAAGCTATCAGCGCAGAGAAAAAAGCAACACACCACTCCCGGGAGGGCTCGAAACTCCAACCTTTCGGTTAACAGCCGATCGCGCTAGCCAATTGCGCCACAGAGACAGTCCTGCTCTACTCACACCACCATCAAAACATATCTTCAAAGCTATCAGCCTAAAGAAAAAAAGCGCCGCACCACCACCGGGTGGGCTCGAAACTCCAACCTTTCGATTAACAGCCGATCGCGCTAGCCCATTGCGCCACGGAGACAGTCCTGCTCCATTCTCACCACCAGCAGAACTTATCTTCAAAGCTATCAGCCCACAGAAAAAAAGCGCCGCAATACCACCGGGTGGGCTAGAACCTCCAACTTTTCGGTTAACAGCCGATCGCGCTACCCAATTGCGCCACGGAGACAGTCCTGCTCCACTCTCACCACCATCAGAACATATCTTCAAAGCTATCAGCCCAAAGAAAAAAAAGCGCCGCACCACCACCGGGTGGGCTCGAACCTCCGACCTTTTGGTTAACAGCCGATCGCGCTAGCCTATTGCGCCTCGGAGACAGTCTTGCTCCACTCTCACCACCATCAGATTATATCTTCAAAGCTATCAGCGCAAAAAAAGCGCCGCACCACCACCGGGTGGTCTCGAACCTCCAACCTTTCGGTTAACAGCCGATCGCGCTAGCCAATTGCACCACGGAGACAGTCCTGATCCACTCTTACCACCATCAGAACATATCTACAAAGCTATCAGCCCAAAGAAAAAAAAGCGCCACACCACCACCGGGTGGGCTCGAACCTCCGAATTTTCGGTTAACAGCCGATCGCGCTAGCCAATTGCGCCACGGAGACAGTCCTGCTCCTGTCTCACCACCTGCAGAACATATCTTCAAAGCTATCAGCCAAAAGAAAAAAAAGCACCGCACCACCACCGGGTGGGCTTGAACCTCCAACCTTTCGGTTAACAGCCAATCGCGCTAGCCATTTGCGCCACGGAGATAGTCCTGCTCCTTTCTCACCACCATCAGACCTCCAACCTTTCGGTTAACAGCCAATCGCGCTAGCCATTTGCGCCTCGAAGATAGTCCTGCTCCACTCTCACCACCATCAGAACATATCTTAAAGCTATCAGCACAAAGAAAAAAAGCGCCGAACCACCAGCGGGTGGGCTCGAACCTCCTACCTTTCGTTTAACAGCCAATCGCGCTAGCCAACTGCGCCACGGAGACAGTCGTGCTCCACCCTCACCACCATCAGAACATGTCTTCAAAGCTATCTTCGCAAAGAAAAAAGCAACACACCATTCCCGGGAGGGCTCGAAACTCCAACCTTTCGGTTAACAGCCCATCGCCCTAGCCAATTTCGCCACGGAGACAGTCCTGCTCTACTCTCACCACCATCAGAACATATCTTCAAAGCTATCAGCCCAAAGGAAAAAAAGCGCCGCACCACCACCGGATGGGCTCGAAACTCCAACCTTTAGGTTAACAGCCGATCGCACTAGCCAATTGCGCCATGGAGACAGTTCTGCTCCACTCTCATCACCATCAGAACATATCTTCAAAGCCATCAGCCCAAAGAAAAAAAAGCGCCGAACCACCACTGGGTGGGCTCGAACCTCGAACCTTTCGGTTAACAGCCGATCGCGCTAGCCAATTGCGCCACGGAGACAGTCGTGCTCCACTCTCACCACCATCAGAACATATCTTCAAATCTATCGGCGCAAAGAAAAAGCAACACACCACTCCCTTGAGGGCTCGAAACTTCAACCTTTCGATTAACAGCCGATCGCGCTAGCCAATTTCGCCACGGAGACAGTCCTGCTCTACTCTCACCACCATCAAAACATATCTTCAAAGCTATCAGCCCAAAGAAAAAAAAGCGCCGCACAACCACCGGGTGGGCTCGAACCTCCAACGTTTCGGTTAACAGCCGATCACGCTATCGAATCGCGCCACTGAGACAGTCCTACTCTCACCACCGTCAGAACATTTCTTCAGAGCTATCAGCCCAAAAAAAAAGCGCCGCACCACCACCGGGTGGGCTCGAACCTCCAACCTTTCGGTTAACAGCCGGTCACGCTAGCCAATTGCGCCACAAAGACAGTCCTGCTCCACTCTCACCACCAGCAGAACATATCTTCAAAGCTATTACCGCAAAGAAAAATTCAACAGACCACTCTCGGGAGGGCTCGAAACTCCAACCTTTCGGTTAACAGCCGATCGCGCTAGCGTATTGCGCCACGGAGACAGTCTTGCTCCACTCTCACCACCATCAGAACATATCTTCAAAGCCATCAGCCCAAAGAAAAAAAAGCGCCGCACCACCACTGGGTGGGCTCGAACCTCCAACCTTTCGGTTAACAGCCAATCGCGCTAGCCAATTGCGCCACGGAGACAGTCCTGCTCCACTCTTACCACCATCAGAACATATCTTCAAAGCCATCAGCCCAAAGAAAAAAAAAGCGCCGCACCACTACTGGGTGGGCTCGAAGCTCCGACCTTTCGGTTAACAGCCGATCGCGCTAGCCAATTGCGCCACGGAGACAGTGAAGTTTGAAGTTTGAAGTTTGAAGTTTGACAGTGAAGTTTGAAGTTTGAAGTTTATTCATCATCATAGTTTTAAACATACATCACTTCTCCAGTGGTTGAATGGAAAGGGGTGGTGAAAAGGCAACTGAATGCCTGACAATGCACCGATCCCCGCCCAGACCACAATAATGCACAACACTCAGCATGTGTGTCTAGAGCATAAATACATAGATTAAATACAGTGAAATACACAAAGTGTAGACGTAGAGCGTGGAAAAGATAAGAAATAATTACACATCTATAAATGCACTCTTTACACATAAAAGCCCTTTAAAATCCTATAAAAACAAAAACGTAGTTGTGAACAGTTGTGAGGAAGTGAGAAATTTACAGTGCGTTTCAGCAAAGCTACACGAGTTGCACTTCATTAACACACAAAAAAGACATATCACGTTTGAAGCATGAGTAGATATGCGTGTATCTTCTTTTTGAAAATTGCTGGGGATTGACTTTCATTCACTATGGTGGTGGCCATGGTATTTGAGTTTAAAAACGAAGGAATAAGGTGCGCTAGCTTTTGTCTACCGTAGTTGGTCCGAGTCCTCTCACTGTAATAGGTGGTTCTTCTAAAGTTATACATTGGTAGTTTCCGGGAGTAAGCATCATGAAATTTAACTGCGTTTGATTTGATTTGATTGTAAATGACTGTCGCTAGCTTTTTATGAAAGATATTTTCAAATGTTAGGATTCCATGCTTAAGGAAAAGAGGAGCAGAAGGCGTTCGACGCGGAACATTCTCGATTATACGTAGCATTCTTTTTTGCAGTCGGTGAATCCCAATTTTATTTGTTTTTGTTGTCGAGCCCCAGATTAACAGGCAGTATTGTATGCGGGAATAAACTAAAGCGTAGTAAAGTTGCTTTGTCACCCAAAGGGGTAGAAAGCACCTAATTTTTCCAATCACACCAATGGACCGTGATACCTGGTTACGTAGTTTATCTATGTGACTAGACCAGTTCAACGTTTCGTGAAAAATGACGCCTAAGAACTTTTGAGTCTGAACTCGCTCAATCGAAACTCCTCTGAATGACAGCTGCGTATTACGGAGAATGGAATGGTTTCGAGGGTGAAAAATAATGTACTTTGTTTTCTTGATATTTAGTTCTAACTGATTTATTTTCAACCATAGAGACAAATTGTTAAGCCAAAGGTTAGCTTGTTTTTCTATACTAGAGATATCCTGACCGGAAAAAAATACATTAGTGTCGTCTGCGTATAATATAATATCTGCTGTTAGAGGTACGTTTACGATATCGTTTATATATAATAGAAATAGAAGTGGCCCAAGTATGGAGCCCTGTGGGACGCCATAATTTATCTTGCCCATTTCAGACTTTGAGTGTTTTATATCAGTATATTGGAACCGGTTACTAAGGTAACTTCTTATTAAATTAAGAGACGAGCCCCTTATTCCGTATTCGGTAATCTTTTGTAGAAGAATTTCATGCTTAATAGAATCAAACGCTTTCTTAAAGTCAAGAAATATTCCGAATGTGAGGCGTTTTTGTTCAAAATTATCGATTATTTTATCTTTAATAGATAGCAGGGCTTTTTCAGTAAACTTATTCTTCTGAAATCCATACTGATGTTCTGTAATTACTTTTCTTGAGCTACAGAAATTTGCAAATCGTACATATATCACACGTTCTATGATTTTGGAAAATATGGGCAAAACAGAAATGGGCCTGTAATTACCCATGTCATTTTCATCACCACCTTTGTGGATAACAGACACTTTAGCTACTTTTAGTTTGTCAGGGAACGTTCCAGTGTTCAAGATAAGATTGCAGATATGGGAAAAAGGTGCGCTAATATTCTCTGAAACTGCTTTCAAGGGTTCAGCCTTTAAACCGTCAAAGCCAGCAGCAGAATTGTTGTTTAAATTCTTTATCAGCACGGCTACTTCCGATTCATCTGTGGGAGTTAGGAAAATGGATTCCGGGATGCATGCTGTAATATACGATTTATAAGGCTGGACGGCACCAACTGAAGTATCGGAAGCTCCTGATCTCAAGAAATGGTCGTTGAACATATGGGCAAGTTGAGTACCGGAATAAGATCTGCCCTCTATTTGAACCTCAGAAATGGTCTTCGTATTCTTGTGTTGCAAAAGATCGTTGATAGTGTTCCAAATAGCTTTTTGATCATTGAGTATATTCGCAAACTTATTTTCGTAGTAGTTTATTCGGGCCTTTCTAATATCAGACGCTAATTTATTTCTGACCTGCTTAAACTCCATCAAGTACTTTAGGCGTTTAGATTTTATGAATTCAGTGAATAACTTATCTCTTGCTTTCATCCTTTTTAGAAGTGCAGCATCAATCCATGGTTTTCTTGCCTTCTTGGGTTTTTTGTATGCCACGAAAGGAAAGGCTAGATCGTAAAGCTCTGTTATCTTTGTTAAAAATATGTCGTAGGCGCTCACAGGGTCAGCGTTATTGTAAACATTATTCCAGCTCTCTCGTGCGATAACGTTTTGGAAAAGCTTGATATTTTCTTGGTTAATTTTTCGATAATGCGTAGGATTTACTGGACTTCGTTGTTTTATTGCCCAGGTAAAAAATGCAAAAATTGGAAGGTGATCGCTGACTCCGGCTGTCAAAACTCCTGCGCATACCTGATTTTTACAGTTCGTGAAGCATAAATCTAATGCAGTTTCAGTTAATTGTGTAATCCTGGTGGCTACATAAATTGTATTTTCATAACCAAAAGAAAGCATTTGGTCAAGAAAGTTTTGCTTGTTGCAACTTGAGGACAGCATATCTATGTTAAAATCTCCGGTAATAATTGCCCGTGCGCCACTTTTTTCACAGTACTCAAGCATTTCATATATGAAATCTAGGAAATTAGACATAGCGCCTGAAGGGGGCCTATATAGAGCAGCTACTAAAAGGCTTTGACATTTTACCATGACAGATTCAAAATGCGTCGATATTACAGTGTATTCTTCGACAATATTGTATTTCATGCTCTCGTGAACATAAATCGACACACCACCCCCGCGTTTATTTTCCCTACAGATTGATGCACAACTGTAGTTCGTAAACTGTATGTTATCACGGTTATCAATAGACCACGTTTCGGTGAAAGCTAAGAAGTCAAACCGGTGATTCAAGTTGTTCAGAAGGAGGTCAACAGATTCTTTTTTATTTTGAAGGCTTTGTGCATTAAGATGAATCAGTGATAACTTTTTTTTGTTCAGTGAAGCAACTTTTTGGAAGGCCTCGGCGTCATAGTAGTTGGTTGCCATGTTTGCGAATAAAAAGCAGTCATCTCTTGTGGTCAGCTATCTTTCACTTCATCGTATTTTTCAAGGTCTTGCGCAGTTGCGATTCTAATCAACCTATCATTCGGGCTTCGGCGTACGAAAAGTTTGCCGTTCTTGTGCCATGCAAAATTGTAATTGTTTTCAAGTGCTTTAGTTTTCATTTGCCAGAAGAGGTTCTTGTTGTATGCCGTTAGGTTTTCACTGAAGAATATAGCTGACTTTGCTTTCTTCAGTTTCCCTTTCTTTTCAAGCCATTTTTCTTTCGTTTTGCGAGATGCAAATCGAACTATCACAGTATTGGGCTTGTCTCGAGTTCTTTCGTTTCTTGACGGTACTCTGTGGGCGGCTTCGATGTCAGACTCAGAAAGTTGTGGAAGCTTTAGATCAGTTGCCAGTTGGTTGATCTTCGCCAATAGGTTTTCGTTTTCGTGATAAGTTAACCCATTCACTTCGAGGTTGAGACGCCTGCTGTACTGGTCTAACTCGTTCAACTCCTGCTGAAGTTTTTCCACATCTTTTTGTTTATCTTGTGCTTCAAGCCTCATAACCCGCTTTATGAGATCTGACATTTCTGCCGATTGTTTTGCCATCTGTTCAAGAACTTCATCGTACTTACTGGACATAACTTCCATCGATTCTTCAATTTTATCGACAGTTATTTTTATTTCCAACAAGGCGTCGACCTTTACTTTCATGCCCAGTAGTTCAGTAAGCTTGTGATGAATTTCCGCCAGCTCTGAGGCAAACTTCTTTTCCACTGCTCCGTTCTGCACTTGCGCGGTCTGTGCAACACGCGTCGGCGCTTTGCATGCTACGCATGTCCAAGATTTTTTGGCAGCCGCATATTTCTTTTTGTAGGCGTTGTCAGTAACCGCCGAACATGAGCCAATATGATAACTACATTTACATTCTGAACACAGAAGCCATGGCTCAGATTCATGAATCTTGCCTTCGCACGAAGGACATATGTCACTCATTATACCTAGCACACATACACTTCAAAGTTCGCTCACAAAGGGCACCCAGCAGCAGCAGGAAGTGGAACAGAACAGAAAAGGCCTTCAAGAGGCCATGAGAACAGACTAACCTGCAATGTTCGAAAAACGTGTTTAGCCGCTCAGTCGCCGATCTGACAGCTCCGCTGCTGCTGCTGAGTGCGTGTGCGGCAGTCCAAAGGGGGCGATGTCCTTTTGTAGGCCGTCACGATGGGTGTACCACACGTGATGATCCACGTGGTCTCCGCTTGATCTAATCGCTCCCTTGTCCGTTCCAACGTTCGTCGTGGCAAGTGCTGGTTTAAGGCCACGGTTCCTGCAATGTTCGAAAAACGTGTTTAGCCGCTCAGTCGCCGATCTGACAGCTCCGCTGCTGCTGCTGAGTGCGTGTGCGGCAGTCCAAAGGGGGCGATGACCTTTTGTAGGCCGTCACGATGGGTGTACCACACGTGATGATCCACGTGGTCTCCGCTTGATCTAATCGCTCCCTTGTCCGTTCCAACGTTCGTCGTGGCAAGTGCTGGTTTAAGGCCACGGTTCCTGCAATGTTCGAAAAACGTGTTTAGCCGCTCAGTCGCCGATCTGACAGCTCCGCTGCTGCTGCTGAGTGAGTGCGTGTGTGGTTAACAGCCGTGCTCCACTCTCACCACCATCAGTCGTGCTCCACTCTCACCACCATCAGTACATATCTTCAAACCTATCGGCGTAAAGAAAAAAGCAACACACCACTCCCGGGAGGTCTCGAAACTCCAACCTTTCGGTTAACAGCCGATCGCGCTAGCCAATTGCGCCACGGAGACAGTCCTGCTCCACTCTCACCTCCATTAGAACATATCTTCAAAGCTATCAGCCCAAAGAAAAAAAGCACCGCACCACCACCGTGTGGGCTCAAACCTCCAACCTTTCGGTTAACAGCCGATCGCGCTAGCCAATTGCCCCGTTGAGACAGTCGTCTCCACTCTCACCACCGTCAGAACATTTCTTCAGAGTTATCACCCCAAATAAAAAAAGCGCCACACCACCACTGGGTGGGCTCGAACCTCCAACCTTTCGGTTAACAGCCGGTCGCGCTAGCCAATTGCGCCCCAAAGACAGTCCTGCTCCACTCTCACAACCATCAGAACATATCTTCAAAGCTATTACCGCAAAGAAAAAAGCAACACACCACTCACGGGAGGGCTCGAAACTCCAACCTTTCGGTTAACAGCCGATCGCGCTAGCCAATTGCGCCACGTAGACAGTCTTGCTCCACTCTTACCACCAACCGAACATATCTTCAAAGCTATCAGCGCAAAGAAAAAAAGCGCCGCACCACCACCGGGTGGGCTCAAACCTCCAACCTTCCGGTTAACAGCCGATCGCGCTAGCCAGTTGCGCAACGGAGACAGTCTTGCTCCACTCTCACCACCATCAGAACATATCTTCAAAGCTATCAGCCCAAAGAAAAAAAAGCACCGCACATCCACCGGGTGGGCTCGAACCTCCAACCTTTCGGTTAACAGCCAATCGTGCTAGCCAATTGCGCCACGGTGATAGTCCTGCTCCACTCTCATCACCATCAGAAGATATCTTCAAAGCTATCAGCACAAAGAAAAAAAAGCGCCGAACCACCACCGGATGGGCTCGAACCTCCAACCTTTCGGTTAACAGCCGATCGCGCTAGCCAACTGCGCCACGGAGTTAGTCGTGCTCCACCTACACCACCATCAGAACATATCTTCAAAGCTATCAGCGCAAAGAAAAAAGCAACACACCACTCCCGGGAGGGCTCGAAACTCCAACCTTTTGGTTAACAGCCGATCGCGCTAGCCAATTGCGCCACAGAGACAGTCCTGCTCTACTCACACCACCATCAAAACATATCTTCAAAGCTATCAGCCTAAAGAAAAAAAGCGCCGCACCACCACCGGGTGGGCTCGAAACCCCAACCCTTCGGTTAACAGCCGATCGCGCTAGCCTATTGCGCCACGGAGACAGTCCTGCTCCACTCTCACCACCATCAGAACATATCTTCAAAGCTATCAGCCCAAAGAAAAAAAAGCGCCGCACCACCACCGGGTGGGCTCAAACCTCCAACTTTTCGGTTAACAGCCGATCACGCTAGCCATAGCGCCACGGAGACAGTCCTGCTCCATTCTCACCACCATCAGAACATATCTTCAAAGCTATCAGCCCACAGAAAAAAAAGTGCCGCACAACCACCGGGTGGGCTCGAACCTACAACTTTTCGGTTAACAGCCGATCGCGCTACCCAATTGCGCCACGGAGACAGTACTTTCCACTCTCACCACCATCAGAACATATCTTCAAAGCTATCAGCCCAAAGAAAAAAATGCGCCGCACCACCACCGGGTGGGCTCGAACCTCCGACCTTTTGGTTTAAAGCCAATCGCGCTAGCCTATTGCGCCATGGAGACAGTCCCTCTCCACTCTCACCACCATCAGAACATATCTTCAAAGCTATCAGCGCAAAGAAAAAAAGTGGCGCACCACCACCGGGTGGGCTCGAACCTCCGACCTTTCGGTTATCAGCCGATCGCGCTAGCCAATTGCGCCACGGAGACAGTCCAGCTCCACTCTCACCACCATCAGAACATATCTTCAAAGCTATACGCCCAAAGAAAAAAAAGCGCCGCACCACCACCGGGTGGGCTCGAACTTCCGACTTTTCGGTTAACAGCCGATCGCGCTAGCCAATTGTGCCACGGAGACAGTCCTGCTCCACTCTCACCACCATCAGAACATATCTTCAAAGCTATCAGCCCAAAGAAAAAAAAGCACCGCACCACCACCGGGTGGGCTTGAACCTACAACCTTTCGGTTAACAGCCAATCGCGCTAGCCATTTGCGCCACGGAGATAGTCCTGCTCCACTCTCACCACCATCAGAACATATCTTCAAAGCTATCAGCACAAAGAAAAAAAAGCGCCGAACCACCACCGGGTGGGCTCAAACCTCCAACCTTTCGTTTAACAGCCGATCGCGCTAGCCAATTGCGCCACGGAGACAGTCCTGCTCCACTCTTACCACCATCAGAACATATCTTCAAAGCCATCAGCCCAAAGAAAAAAAAGCGCCGCACCACCACTGGGTGGGCTCGAAGCTCCGAGCTTTCGGTTAACAGCCGATCGCGCTAGCCAATTGCGCCACGGAGACAGTCCTGCTGCACTCTCACCACCATTAGAACATATCTTGAAAGCTATCAGCCCAAAGAAAAAAAGCACCGCACCACCACCGGGTGGGCTCGAACCTCCAACCTTTCGGTTAACAGCCGATCGCGCTAGCCAATTGCCCCACGGAGACAGTCGTGTTCCACTCTCACAACCGTCAGAACATTTCTTCAGAGCTATCACCCCAAAGAAAAAAAAGCGCCGAACCACCACCGGATGGGCTCGAACCTCCAACTTTTCGGTTAACAGCCGATCGCGCTACCCAATTGCGCCACAAAGACAGTCCTGCTCCACTCTCACCACCAGCAGAACATATCTTCAAAGCTATTACCGCAAAGAAAAATTCAACACACCACTCTCGGGAGGGCTCGAAACTCCAACCTTTCGGTTAACAGCCGATCGCGCTAGCGTATTGCGCCACGGAGACAGTCTTGCTCCACTCTCACCACCATCAGATCATATCTTCAAAGCCATCAGCCCAAAGAAAAAAAAGCGCCGCACCACCACTGGGTGGGCTCGAACCTCCAACCTTTCGGTTAACAGCCAATCGCGCTAGCCAATTGCGCCACGGAGACAGTCCTGCTCCACTCTTACCACCATCAGAACATATCTTCAAAGCCATCAGCCCAAAGAAAAAAAAAGCGCCGCACCACTACTGGGTGGGCTCGAAGCTCCGACCTTTCGGTTAACAGCCGATCGCGCTAGCCAATTGCGCCACGGAGACAGTCGTGCTCCACTCTCACCACCATCAGTACATATCTTCAAATCTATCGGCGTAAAGAAAAAAGCAACACACCACTCCCGGGAGGTCTCGAAACTCCCACCTTTCGGTTAACAGCCGATCGCGCTAGCCAATTGCGCCACGGAGACAGTCCTGCTCCACTCTCACCACCATTAGAACATATCTTCAAAGCTATCAGCCCAAAGAAAAAAAGCACCGCACCACCACCGTGTGGGCTCAAACCTCCAACCTTTCGGTTAACAGCCGATCGCGCTAGCCAATTGCCCCGCTGAGACAGTCGTCTCCACTCTCACCACCGTCAGAACATTTCTTCAGAGTTATCACCCCAAAGAAAAAAAGCGCCGCACCACCACCGGGTGGGCTCGAACCTCCAACCTTTCGGTTAACAGCCGGTCGCGCTAGCCAATTGCGCCCCGAAGACAGTCCTGCTCCACTCTCACAACCATCAGAACATATCTTCAAAGCTATTACCGCAAAGAAAAAAGCAACACACCACTCACGGGAGGGCTCGAAACTCCAACCTTTCGGTTAACAGCCGATCGCGCTAGCCAATTGCGCCACGTAGACAGTCTTGCTCCACTCTTACTACCAACCGAACATATCTTCAAAGCTATCAGCGCAAAGAAAAAAAGCGCCGCACCACCACCGGGTGGACTCAAACCTCCAACCTTTCGGTTAACAGCCGATCGCGCTAGCCAGTTGCGCAACGAAGACAGTCTTGCTCCACTCTCACCACCATCAGAACATATCTTCAAAGCTATCAGCCCAAAGAAAAAAAAGCACCGCACATCCACCGGGTGGGCTCGAACCTCCAACCTTTCGGTTAAAAGCCAATCGTGCTAGCCAATTGCGCCACGGTGATAGTCCTGCTCCACTCTCATCACCATCAGAACATATCTTCAAAGCTATCAGCACAAAGAAAAAAAAGCGCCGAACCACCACCGGAGGGGCTCGAACCTCCAACCTTTCGGTTAACAGCCGATCGCGCTAGCCAACTGCGCCACGGAGTTAGTCGTGCTCCACCTACACCACCATCAGAACATATCTTCAAAGCTATCAGCGCAAAGAAAAAAGCAACACACCACTCCCAGGAGGGCTCGAAACTCCAACCTTTTGGTTAACAGCCGATCGCGCTAGCCAATTGCGCCACAGAGACAGTCCTGCTCTACTCACACCACCATCAAAACATATCTTCAAAGCTATCAGCCTAAAGAAAAAAAGCGCCGCACCACCACCGGGTGGGCTCGAAACCCCAACCCTTCGGTTAACAGCCGATCGCGCTAGCCTATTGCGCCACGGAGACAGTCCTGCTCCACTCTCACCACCATCAGAACATATCTTCAAAGCTATCAGCCCAAAGAAAAAAAGCGCCGCACCACCACCGGGTGGGCTCAAACCTCCAACTTTTCGGTTAACAGCCGATCACGCTAGCCAATTGCGCCACGGAGACAGTCCTGCTCCATTCTCACCACCATCAGAACATATCTTCAAAGCTATCAGCCCACAGAAAAAAAAGTGCCGCACAACCACCGGGTGGGCTCGAACCTCCAACTTTTCGGTTAACAGCCGATCGCGCTACCCAATTGCGCCACGGAGACAGTACTTTCCATTCTCACCACCATCAGAACATATCTTCAAAGCTATCAGCCCAAAGAAAAAAAAGCGCCGCACCACCACCGGGTGGGCTCGAACCTCCGACCTTTTGGTTTAAAGCCAATCGCGCTAGCCTATTGCGCCATGGAGACAGTCCCTCTCCACTCTCACCACCATCAGAACATATCTTCAAAGCTATCAGCGCAAAGAAAAAAAGTGGCGCACCACCACCGGGTGGGCTCGAACCTCCGACCTTTCGGTTATCAGCCGATTGCGCTAGCCAATTGCGCCACGGAGACAGTCCAGCTCCACTCTCACCACCATCAGAACATATCTTCAAAGCTATACGCCCAAAGAAAAAAAAGCGCCGCACCACCACCGGGTGGGCTCGAACTTCCGACTTTTCGGTTAACAGCCGATCGCGCTAGCCAATTGTGCCACGGAGACAGTCCTGCTCCACTCTCACCACCATCAGAACATATCTTCAAAGCTATCAGCCCAAAGAAAAAAAAGCACCGCACCACCACCGGGTGGGCTTGAACCTACAACCTTTCGGTTAACAGCCAATCGCGCTAGCCATTTGCGCCACGGAGATAGTCCTGCTCCACTCTCACCACCATCAGAACATATCTTCAAAGCTATCAGCACAAAGAAAAAAAAGCGCCGAACCACCACCGGGTGGGCTCAAACCTCCAACCTTTCGTTTAACAGCCGATCGCGCTAGCCAATTGCGCCACGGAGACAGTCTTGCTCCACTCTTACCACCATCAGAACATATCTTCAAAGCCATCAGCCCAAAGAAAAAAAAGCGCCGCACCACCACTGGGTGGGCTCGAAGCTCCGAGCTTTCGGTTAACAGCCGATCGCGCTAGCCAATTGCGCCACAAAGACAGTCGTGCTCCACTCTCACCACCATCAGAACATATCTTCAAATCTATCGGCGCAAAGAAAAAAGGAACACACCACTCCCGGGAGGGCTTGAAACTCCAACCTTTCGGTTAACAGCCGATCGCGCTAGCCAATTGCGCCACGGAGACAGTCCTGCTGCACTCTCACCACCATTAGAACATATCTTGAAAGCTATCAGCCCAAAGAAAAAAAGCACCGCACCACCACCGGGTGGGCTCGAACCTCCAACCTTTCGGTTAACAGCCGATCGCGCTAGCCAATTGCCCCACGGAGACAGTCGTGTTCCACTCTCACAACCGTCAGAACATTTCTTCAGAGCTATCACCCCAAAGAAAAAAAAGCGCCGAACCACCACCGGATGGGCTCGAACCTCCAACTTTTCGGTTAACAGCCGATCGCGCTACCCAATTGCGCCACAAAGACAGTCCTGCTCCACTCTCACCACCAGCAGAACATATCTTCAAAGCTATTACCGCAAAGAAAAATTCAACACACCACTCTCGGGAGGGCTCGAAACTCCAACCTTTCGGTTAACAGCCGATCGCGCTAGCGTATTGCGCCACGGAGACAGTCTTGCTCCACTCTCACCACCATCAGAACATATCTTCAAAGCCATCAGCCCAAAGAAAAAAAAGCACCGCACCACCACCGTGTGGGCTCAAACCTCCAACCTTTCGGTTAACAGCCGATCGCGCTAGCCAATTGCCCCGCTGAGACAGTCGTCTCCACTCTCACCACCGTCAGAACATTTCTTCAGAGTTATCACCCCAAAGAAAAAAAGCGCCGCACCACCACCGGGTGGGCTCGAACCTCCAACCTTTCGGTTAATAGCCGGTCGCGCTAGCCAATTGCGCCCCGAAGACAGTCCTGCTCCACTCTCACAACCATCAGAACATATCTTCAAAGCTATTACCGCAAATAAAAAAGCAACACACCACTCACGGGAGGGCTCACTCCAACCTTTCGGTTAACAGCCGATCGCGCTAGCCAATTGCGCCACGTAGACAGTCTTGCTCCACTCTTACCACCAACCGAACATATCTTCAAAGCTATCAGCGCAAAGAAAAAAAGCGCTGCACCACCACCGGGTGGGCTCAAACCTCCAACCTTTCGGTTAACAGCCGATCGCGCTAGCCAGTTGCGCAACGAAGACAGTCTTGCTCCACTCTCACCACCATCAGAACATATCTTCAAAGCTATCAGCCCAAAGAAAAAAAAGCACCGCACATCCACCGGGTGGGCTCGAACCTCCAACCTTTCGGTTAACAGCCAATCGTGCTAGCCAATTGCGCCACGGTGATAGTCCTGCTCCACTCTCATCACCATCAGAACATATCTTCAAAGCTATCAGCACAAAGAAAAAAAAGCGCCAAACCACCACCGGATGGGCTCGAACCTCCAACCTTTCGGTTAACAGCCGATCGCGCTAGCCAACTGCGCCACGGAGTTAGTCGTGCTCCACCTACACCACCATCAGAACATATCTTCAAAGCTATCAGCGCAAAGAAAAAAGCAACACACCATTCCCAGGAGGGCTCGAAACTCAAACCTTTTGGTTAACAGCCGATCGCGCTAGCCAATTGCGCCACAGAGACAGTCCTGCTCTACTCACACCACCATCAAAACATATCTTCAAAGCTATCAGCCTAAAGAAAAAAAGCGCCGCACCACCACCGGGTGGGCTCGAAACCCCAACCCTTCGGTTAACAGCCGATCGCGCTAGCCTATTGCGCCACGGAGACAGTCCTGCTCCACTCTCACCACCATCAGAACATATCTTCAAAGCTATCAGCCCAAAGAAAAAAAAAGCGCCGCACCACCACCGGGTGGGCTCAAACCTCCAACTTTTCGGTTAACAGCCGATCACGCTAGCCAATTGCGCCACGGAGACAGTCCTGCTCCATTCTCACCACCATCAGAACATATCTTCAAAGCTATCAGCCCACAGAAAAAAAAGTGCCGCACAACCACCGGGTGGGCTCGAACCTCCAACTTTTCGGTTAACAGCCGATCGCGCTACCCAATTGCGCCACGGAGACAGTACTTTCCACTCTCACCACCATCAGAACATATCTTCAAAGCTATCAGTCCAAAGAAAAAAAAGCGCCGCACCACCACCGGGTGGGCTCGAACCTCCGACCTTTTGGTTTAAAGCCAATCGCGCTAGCCTATTGCGCCATGGAGACAGTCCCTCTCCACGCTCACCACCATCAGAACATATCTTCAAAGCTATCAGCGCAAAGAAAAAAAGTGGCGCACCACCACCGGGTGGGCTCGAACCTCCGACCTTTCGGTTATCAGCCGATCGCGCTAGCCAATTGCGCCACGGAGACAGTCCAGCTCCACTCTCACCACCATCAGAACATATCTTCAAAGCTATACGCCCAAAGAAAAAAAAGCGCCGCACAACCACCGGGTGGGCTCGAACTTCCGACTTTTCGGTTAACAGCCGATCGCGCTAGCCAATTGTGCCACGGAGACAGTCCTGCTCCACTCTCACCACCTTCAGAACATATCTTCTAATCTATCGGCGCAAAGAAAAAAGCAACACACATCTCCCGGGAGGGCTCGAAACTCCAACCTTTCGGTTAACAGCTGATCGCGCTAGCCAATTGCGCCACGGAGACAGTATGCTCCACTCTCACCACCATTAGAACTTTTCTCCAAAGCTATCAGCCCAAAGAAAAAAAAAGCACCGCACCACCACCGGGTGGGCTCGAACCTCCAACCTTTCGGTTAACAGCCAATCGCGCTAGCCAATTGCGCCACGGAGACAGTCCTGCTCCACTCTTACCACCATCAGAACATATCTTGAAAGCCATCAGCCCAAAGAAAAAAAAAGCGCCGAACCACCACAGGGTGGGCTTGAACCTCCAACCTTTCGGTTAACAGCCGATCGCGCTAGCCAACTGCGCCACGGAGACAGTCCTGCTCCACTCTCACCACCGTCTGAACATTTCTCCAAAGCTATCAGCCCAAAGAAAAAAAAAGCACCGCACCACCACCGGGTGGGCTTGAACCTCCAACCTTTCGGTTAACAGCCGATCGCGCTAGCCATTTGCGCCACGGAGATAGTCCTGCTCCACTCTCACCACCATCAGACCTCCAACCTTTTGGTTAACAGCCAATCGCGCTAGCCATTTGCGCCACGAAGATAGTCCTGCTCCACTCTCACCACCATAGGAACATATCTTCAAAGCTATCAGCACAAAGGAAAAAAAGTGCCGAACCACCACCGGGTGGGCTCGAACCTCCAACCTTTCGTTTAACAGCCGATCGCGCTAGCCAACTGCGCCACGGAGACAGTCGTGCTCCACCCTCACCACCATCAGAACATGATTTGAGCGCGACAAGCGAATGACTCTTTATTCTCTTTGTAATCATCATCACCTGTACATCTTCTTCATCTAAGGATATCATCACCGGCGTGATTGAGCTCGAGCCTGGCCGAATAAACCGGTTCCTCACAATATCTTCAAAGCTATCAGCGCAAAGAAAAAAGCAACACACCTGTCCCGGGAGGGCTCGAAACTCCAACCTTTCGGTTAACAGCCGATCGCCCTAGCCAATTTCGCCACGGAGACAGTTCTGCTCCACTCTCACCACCATAAGAACATATCTTCAAAGCCATCAGCCCAAAGAAAAAAAATCGCCGCACCACCACTGGGTGGGCTCGAACCTCCAACCTTTCGGTTAACAGCCAATCGCGCTAACCAATTGCGCCACGGAGACAGTCCTGCTCCACTCTTACCACCATCAGAACATATCTTGAAAGCCATCAGCCCAAAGAAAAAAAAAAGCGCCGAACCACCACAGGGTGGGCTCGAACCTCCAACCTTTCGGTTAACAGCCGATCGCGCTAGCCAACTGCGCCACGGAGACAGTCGTGCTCCACCCTCACCACCATCAGAACATATCTTCAAAGCTATCATCGCAAAGAAAAAAGCAACACGCCAATCCCGGGAGGGCTCCAAACTCCAACATTTCGGTTAACAGCCGATCGCGCTAGCCAATTGCGCCACGGAGACAGTCCTGCTCCACTCTCACCACCATTAGAACATATCTTCAAAGCTATCAGCCCAAAGAAAAAAAAAGCGCCGCACCACCAACGGGTGGGCTCGAACCTCCAACTTTTCGGTTCACAGCCAATCACGCTAGCCAATCGCGCCACGGAGACATTCCTGCTCCACTCTCACCACCGTCTGAACATTTCTTCACAGCTATCAGCCGAAAGAAAAAAAAGCGCCGCACCACCACCGGGTGGGCTCGAACCTCCAACCTTTCGGTTAACAGCCGATCGCGCTAGCCAATTGCCCCACGGAGACAGTCGTGCTCCACTCTCACCACCGTCAGAACATTTTTCCAGAGCTATCACCCGAAAGGAAAAGAAAGCGCCGCACCACCACCGGGTGGGCTCGAACCTCCAACCTTTCGGTTAACAGCCGGTCGCGCTAGCCAATTGCGCAACAAAGACAGTCCTGCACCACTCTCACCACCATCAGAACATATCTTCAAAGCTATTACCGCAAAGAAAAAAGCAACACACCACTCCCGGGAGGGCTCGAAACTCCAACCTTTCGGTTAACAGCTGATCGCGCTAGCCCATTGCGCCACGGAGACAGTCTTGCTCCACACTCACCACCATCAGAACATATCTTCAAAGCTATCAGCGCAAAGAAAAAAGCGACACACCACTCCCGGGAGGGCTCGAAACTTCAGTTTTTCGGTTAACAGCCGAACGCGCTAGCCAATTGCGCAACGGAGACAGTCGTGCTCCAATCTAACCACCGTCAGAACATTTCTCCAAAGCTATCAGCGCAAAGAAAAAAAAGCGCCGCACCACCACAGGGTGGGCTCGAACCTCCAACCTTTCGGTTAACAGCCAATCGCGCTAGCCAATTGCGACACGGAGACAGTCCTGCTCCACTCTTACCACCATCAGAACATAACTTCAAAGCCATCAGCCCAAAGAAAAAAATAGCGCCGCACCACCACTGGGTGGGCTCGAAACTCCGACCTTTCGGTTAACAGCCGATCGCGCTAGCCAATTGCGCCATGGAGACAGTCGTGCTCCACTCTCACCACCTTCAGAACATATCTTCTAATCTATCGGCGCAAAGAAAAAAGCAACACACATCTCCCGGGAGGGCTCGAAACTCCAACCTTTCGGTTAACAGCTGATCGCGCTAGCCAATTGCGCCACGGAGACAGTATGCTCCACTCTCACCACCATTAGAACTTTTCTCCAAAGCTATCAGCCCAAAGAAAAAAAAAGCACCGCACCACCACTGGGTGGGCTCGAACCTCCAACCTTTCGGTTAACAGCCAATCGCGCTAGCCAACTGCGCCACGGAGACAGTCCTGCTCCACTCTTACCACCATCAGAACATATCTTGAAAGCCATCAGCCCAAAGAAAAAAAAAGCGCCGAACCACCACAGGGTGGGCTTGAACCTCCAACCTTTCGGTTAACAGCCGATCGCGCTAGCCAACTGCGCCACGGAGACAGTCCTGCTCCACTCTCACCACCGTCCGAACATTTCTCCAAAGCTATCAGCCCAAAGAAAAAAAAAGCACCGCACCACCACCGGGTGGGCTTGAACCTCCAACCTTTCGGTTAACAGCCGATCGCGCTAGCCATTTGCGCCACGGAGATAGTCCTGCTCCACTCTCACCACCATCAGACCTCCAACCTTTCGGTTAACAGCCAATCGCGCTAGCCATTTGCGCCACGAAGATAGTCCTGCTCCACTCTCACCACCATAGGAACATATCTTCAAAGCTATCAGCACAAAGGAAAAAAAGTGCCGAACCACCACCGGGTGGGCTCGAACCTCCAACCTTTCGTTTAACAGCCGATCGCGCTAGCCAACTGCGCCACGGAGACAGTCGTGCTCCACCCTCACCACCATCAGAACATGATTTGAGCGCGACAAGCGAATGACTCTTTATTCTCTTTGTAATCATCATCACCTGTACATCTTCTTCATCTAAGGATATCATCACCGGCGTGATTGAGCTCGAGCCTGGCCGAATAAACCGGTTCCTCACAATATCTTCAAAGCTATCAGCGCAAAGAAAAAAGCAACACACGCGTCCCGGGAGGGCTCGAAACTCCAACCTTTCGGTTAACAGCCGATCGCCCTAGCCAATCTCGCCACGGAGACAGTTCTGCTCCACTCTCACCACCATAAGAACATATCTTCAAAGCCATGAGCCCAAAGAAAAAAAGATCGCCGCACCACCACTGGGTGGGCGCGAACCTCCAACCTTTCGGTTAACAGCCAATCGCGCTAACCAATTGCGCCACGGAGACAGTCCTGCTCCACTCTTACCGCCATCAGAACATATCTTGAAAGCCATCAGCCCAAAGAAAAAAAAAGCGCCGAACCACCACAGGGTGGGCTCGAACCTCCAACCTTTCGGTTAACAGCCGATCGCGCTAGCCAACTGCGCCACGGAGACAGTCGTGCTCCACCCTCACCACCATCAGAACATATCTTCAAAGCTATCATCGCAAAGAAAAACGCATTACGCCTATCCCGGGAGGGCTCGAAACTCCAACCTTTCGGTTAACAGCCGATCGCGCTAGCCAATTGCGCCACGGAGACAGTCCTGCTGCACTCTCACCACCATTAGAACATATCTTGAAAGCTATCAGCCCAAAGAAAAAAAGCACCGCACCACCACCGGGTGGGCTCGAACCTCCAACCTTTCGGTTAACAGCCGATCGCGCTAGCCAATTGCCCCACGGAGACAGTCGTGTTCCACTCTCACAACCGTCAGAACATTTCTTCAGAGCTATCACCCCAAAGAAAAAAAAGCGCCGAACCACCACCGGATGGGCTCGAACCTCCAACTTTTCGGTTAACAGCCGATCGCGCTACCCAATTGCGCCACAAAGACAGTCCTGCTCCACTCTCACCACCAGCAGAACATATCTTCAAAGCTATTACCGCAAAGAAAAATTCAACACACCACTCTCGGGAGGGCTCGAAACTCCAACCTTTCGGTTAACAGCCGATCGCGCTAGCGTATTGCGCCACGGAGACAGTCTTGCTCCACTCTCACCACCATCAGAACATATCTTCAAAGCCATCAGCCCAAAGAAAAAAAAGCACCGCACCACCACCGTGTGGGCTCAAACCTCCAACCTTTCGGTTAACAGCCGATCGCGCTAGCCAATTGCCCCGCTGAGACAGTCGTCTCCACTCTCACCACCGTCAGAACATTTCTTCAGAGTTATCACCCCAAAGAAAAAAAGCGCCGCACCACCACCGGGTGGGCTCGAACCTCCAACCTTTCGGTTAATAGCCGGTCGCGCTAGCCAATTGCGCCCCGAAGACAGTCCTGCTCCACTCTCACAACCATCAGAACATATCTTCAAAGCTATTACCGCAAATAAAAAAGCAACACACCACTCACGGGAGGGCTCGAAACTCCAACCTTTCGGTTAACAGCCGATCGCGCTAGCCAATTGCGCCACGTAGACAGTCTTGCTCCACTCTTACCACCAACCGAACATATCTTCAAAGCTATCAGCGCAAAGAAAAAAAGCGCTGCACCACCACCGGGTGGGCTCAAACCTCCAACCTTTCGGTTAACAGCCGATCGCGCTAGCCAGTTGCGCAACGAAGACAGTCTTGCTCCACTCTCACCACCATCAGAACATATCTTCAAAGCTATCAGCCCAAAGAAAAAAAAGCACCGCACATCCACCGGGTGGGCTCGAACCTCCAACCTTTCGGTTAACAGCCAATCGTGCTAGCCAATTGCGCCACGGTGATAGTCCTGCTCCACTCTCATCACCATCAGAACATATCTTCAAAGCTATCAGCACAAAGAAAAAAAAGCGCCAAACCACCACCGGATGGGCTCGAACCTCCAACCTTTCGGTTAACAGCCGATCGCGCTAGCCAACTGCGCCACGGAGTTAGTCGTGCTCCACCTACACCACCATCAGAACATATCTTCAAAGCTATCAGCGCAAAGAAAAAAGCAACACACCATTCCCAGGAGGGCTCGAAACTCCAACCTTTTGGTTAACAGCCGATCGCGCTAGCCAATTGCGCCACAGAGACAGTCCTGCTCTACTCACACCACCATCAAAACATATCTTCAAAGCTATCAGCCTAAAGAAAAAAAGCGCCGCACCACCACCGGGTGGGCTCGAAACCCCAACCCTTCGGTTAACAGCCGATCGCGCTAGCCTATTGCGCCACGGAGACAGTCCTGCTCCACTCTCACCACCATCAGAACATATCTTCAAAGCTATCAGCCCAAAGACAAAAAAAGCGCCGCACCACCACCGGGTGGGCTCAAACCTCCAACTTTTCGGTTAACAGCCGATCACGCTAGCCAATTGCGCCACGGAGACAGTCCTGCTCCATTCTCACCACCATCAGAACATATCTTCAAAGCTATCAGCCCACAGAAAAAAAGTGCCGCACAACCACCGGGTGGGCTCGAACCTCCAACTTTTCGGTTAACAGCCGATCGCGCTACCCAATTGCGCCACGGAGACAGTACTTTCCACTCTCACCACCATCAGAACATATCTTCAAAGCTATCAGCCCAAAGAAAAAAAAGCGCCGCACCACCACCGGGTGGGCTCGAACCTCCGACCTTTTGGTTTAAAGCCAATCGCGCTAGCCTATTGCGCCATGGAGACAGTCCCTCTCCACTCTCACCACCATCAGAACATATCTTCAAAGCTATCAGCGCAAAGAAAAAAAGTGGCGCACCACCACCGGGTGGGCTCGAACCTCCGACCTTTCGGTTATCAGCCGATCGCGCTAGCCAATTGCGCCACGGAGACAGTCCAGCTCCACTCTCACCACCATCAGAACATATCTTCAAAGCTATACGCCCAAAGAAAAAAAAGCGCCGCACAACCACCGGGTGGGCTCGAACTTCCGACTTTTCGGTTAACAGCCGATCGCGCTAGCCAATTGTGCCACGGAGACAGTCCTGCTCCACTCTCACCACCTTCAGAACATATCTTCTAATCTATCGGCGCAAAGAAAAAAGCAACACACATCTCCCGGGAGGGCTCGAAACTCCAACCTTTCGGTTAACAGCTGATCGCGCTAGCCAATTGCGCCACGGAGACAGTATGCTCCACTCTCACCACCATTAGAACTTTTCTCCAAAGCTATCAGCCCAAAGAAAAAAAAAGCACCGCACCACCACCGGGTGGGCTCGAACCTCCAACCTTTCGGTTAACAGCCAATCGCGCTAGCCAATTGCGCCACGGAGTCAGTCCTGCTCCACTCTTACCACCATCAGAACATATCTTGAAAGCCATCAGCCCAAAGAAAAAAAAAGCGCCGAACCACCACAGGGTGGGCTTGAACCTCCAACCTTTCGGTTAACAGCCGACCGCGCTAGCCAACTGCGCCACGGAGACAGTCCTGCTCCACTCTCACCACCGTCTGAACATTTCTCCAAAGCTATCAGCCCAAAGAAAAAAAAAGCACCGCACCACCACCGGGTGGGCTTGAACCTCCAACCTTTCGGTTAACAGCCGATCGCGCTAGCCATTTGCGCCACGGAGATAGTCCTGCTCCACTCTCACCACCATCAGACCTCCAACCTTTTGGTTAACAGCCAATCGCGCTAGCCATTTGCGCCACGAAGATAGTCCTGCTCCACTCTCACCACCATAGGAACATATCTTCAAAGCTATCAGCACAAAGGAAAAAAAGTGCCGAACCACCACCGGGAGGGCTTGAACCTCCAACCTTTCGTTTAACAGCCGATCGCGCTAGCCAACTGCGCCACGGAGACAGTCGTGCTCCACCCTCACCACCATCAGAACATGATTTGAGCGCGACAAGCGAATGACTCTTTATTCTCTTTGTAATCATCATCACCTGTACATCTTCTTCATCTAAGGATATCATCACCGGCGTGATTGAGCTCGAGCCTGGCCGAATAAACCGGTTCCTCACAATATCTTCAAAGCTATCAGCGCAAAGAAAAAAGCAACACACCTGTCCCGGGAGGGCTCGAAACTCCAACCTTTCGGTTAACAGCCGATCGCCCTAGCCAATTTCGCCACGGAGACAGTTCTGCTCCACTCTCACCACCATAAGAACATATCTTCAAAGCCATCAGCCCAAAGAAAAAAAATCGCCGCACCACCACTGGGTGGGCTCGAACCTCCAACCTTTCGGTTAACAGCCAATCGCGCTAACCAATTGCGCCACGGAGACAGTCCTGCTCCACTCTTACCACCATCAGAACATATCTTGAAAGCCATCAGCCCAAAGAAAAAAAAAGCGCCGAACCACCACAGGGTGGGCTCGAACCTCCAACCTTTCGGTTAACAGCCGATCGCGCTAGCCAACTGCGCCACGGAGACAGTCGTGCTCCACCCTCACCACCATAAGAACATATCTTCAAAGCTATCATCGCAAAGAAAAAAGCAACACGCCAATCCCGGGAGGGCTCCAAACTCCAACCTTTCGGTTAACAGCCGATCGCGCTAGCCAATTGCGCCACGGAGACAGTCCTGCTCCACTCTCACCACCATTAGAACATATCTTCAAAGCTATCAGCCCAAAGAAAAAAAAGCGCCGCACCACCAACGGGTGGGCTCGAACCTCCAACTTTTCGGTTAACAGCCAATCACGCTAGCCAATCGCGCCACGGAGACATTCCTGCTCCACTCTCACCACCGTCTGAACATTTCTTCACAGCTATCAGCCGAAAGAAAAAAAAGCGCCGCACCACCACTGGGTGGGCTCGAACCTCCAACCTTTCGGTTAACAGCCGATCGCGCTAGCCAATTGCCCCACGGAGACAGTCGTGCTCCACTCTCACCACCGTCAGAACATTTTTCCAGAGCTATCACCCGAAAGGAAAAGAAAGCGCCGCACCACCACCGGGTGGGCTCGAACCTCCAACCTTTCGGTTAACAGCCGGTCGCGCTAGCCAATTGCGCAACAAAGACAGTCCTGCACCACTCTCACCACCATCAGAACATATCTTCAAAGCTATTACCGCAAAGAAAAAAGCAACACACCACTCCCGGGAGGGCTCGAAACTCCAACCTTTCGGTTAACAGCTGATCGCGCTAGCCAATTGCGCCACGGAGACAGTATGCTCCACTCTCACCACCATTAGAACTTTTCTCCAAAGCTATCAGCCCAAAGAAAAAAAAAAGCACCGCACCACCACTGGGTGGGCTCGAACCTCCAACCTTTCGGTTAACAGCCAATCGCGCTAGCCAATTGCGCCACGGAGACAGTCCTGCTCCACTCTTACCACCATCAGAACATATCTTGAAAGCCATCAGCCCAAAGAAAAAAAAAGCGCCGAACCACCACAGGGTGGGCTTGAACCTCCAACCTTTCGGTTAACAGCCGATCGCGCTAGCCAACTGCGCCACGGAGACAGTCCTGCTCCACTCTCACCACCGTCTGAACATTTCTCCAAAGCTATCAGCCCAAAGAAAAAAAAAGCACCGCACCACCACCGGGTGGGCTTGAACCTCCAACCTTTCGGTTAACAGCCGATCGCGCTAGCCATTTGCGCCACGGAGATAGTCCTGCTCCACTCTCACCACCATCAGACCTCCAACCTTTCGGTTAACAGCCAATCGCGCTAGCCATTTGCGCCACGAAGATAGTCCTGCTCCACTCTCACCACCATAGGAACATATCTTCAAAGCTATCAGCACAAAGGAAAAAAAGTGCCGAACCACCACCGGGTGGGCTCGAACCTCCAACCTTTCGTTTAACAGCCGATCGCGCTAGCCAACTGCGCCATGGAGACAGTCGTGCTCCACCCTCACCACCATCAGAACATGATTTGAGCGCGACAAGCGAATGACTCTTTATTCTCTTTGTAATCATCATCACCTGTACATCTTCTTCATCTAAGGATATCATCACCGGCGTGATTGAGCTCGAGCCTGGCCGAATAAACCGGTTCCTCACAATATCTTCAAAGCTATCACCGCAAAGAAAAAAGCAACACACCTGTCCCGGGAGGGCTCGAAACTCCAACCTTTCGGTTAACAGCCGATCGCCCTAGCCAATTTCGCCACGGAGACAGTTCTGCTCCACTCTCACCACCATAAGAACATATCTTCAAAGCCATCAGCCCAAAGAAAAAAAAATCGCCGCACCACCACTGGGTGGGCGCGAACCTCCAACCTTTCGGTTAACAGCCAATCGCGCTAACCAATTGCGCCACGGAGACAGTCCTGCTCCACTCTTACCGCCATCAGAACATATCTTGAAAGCCATCAGCCCAAAGAAAAAAAAAAGCGCCGAACCACCACAGGGTGGGCTCGAACCTCCAACCTTTCGGTTAACAGCCGATCGCGCTAGCCAACTGCGCCACGGAGACAGTCGTGCTCCACCCTCACCACCATCAGAACATATCTTCAAAGCTATCATCGCAAAGAAAAAAAAGCGCCGAACCACCACCGGATGGGCTCGAACCTCCAACTTTTCGGTTAACAGCCGATCGCGCTACCCAATTGCGCCACAAAGACAGTCCTGCTCCACTCTCACCACCAGCAGAACATATCTTCAAAGCTATTACCGCAAAGAAAAATTCAACACACCACTCTCGGGAGGGCTCGAAACTCCAACCTTTCGGTTAACAGCCGATCGCGCTAGCGTATTGCGCCACGGAGACAGTCTTGCTCCACTCTCACCACCATCAGAACATATCTTCAAAGCCATCAGCCCAAAGAAAAAAAAGCACCGCACCACCACCGTGTGGGCTCAAACCTCCAACCTTTCGGTTAACAGCCGATCGCGCTAGCCAATTGCCCCGCTGAGACAGTCGTCTCCACTCTCACCACCGTCAGAACATTTCTTCAGAGTTATCACCCCAAAGAAAAAAAGCGCCGCACCACCACCGGGTGGGCTCGAACCTCCAACCTTTCGGTTAATAGCCGGTCGCGCTAGCCAATTGCGCCCCGAAGACAGTCCTGCTCCACTCTCACAACCATCAGAACATATCTTCAAAGCTATTACCGCAAATAAAAAAGCAACACACCACTCACGGGAGGGCTCGAAACTCCAACCTTTCGGTTAACAGCCGATCGCGCTAGCCAATTGCGCCACGTAGACAGTCTTGCTCCACTCTTACCACCAACCGAACATATCTTCAAAGCTATCAGCGCAAAGAAAAAAAGCGCTGCACCACCACCGGGTGGGCTCAAACCTCCAACCTTTCGGTTAACAGCCGATCGCGCTAGCCAGTTGCGCAACGAAGACAGTCTTGCTCCACTCTCACCACCATCAGAACATATCTTCAAAGCTATCAGCCCAAAGAAAAAAAAGCACCGCACATCCACCGGGTGGGCTCGAACCTCCAACCTTTCGGTTAACAGCCAATCGTGCTAGCCAATTGCGCCACGGTGACAGTCCTGCTCCACTCTCATCACCATCAGAACATATCTTCAAAGCTATCAGCACAAAGAAAAAAAAGCGCCAAACCACCACCGGATGGGCTCGAACCTCCAACCTTTCGGTTAACAGCCGATCGCGCTAGCCAACTGCGCCACGGAGTTAGTCGTGCTCCACCTACACCACCATCAGAACATATCTTCAAAGCTATCAGCGCAAAGAAAAAAGCAACACACCATTCCCAGGAGGGCTCGAAACTCCAACCTTTTGGTTAACAGCCGATCGCGCTAGCCAATTGCGCCACAGAGACAGTCCTGCTCTACTCACACCACCATCAAAACATATCTTCAAAGCTATCAGCCTAAAGAAAAAAAGCGCCGCACCACCACCGGGTGGGCTCGAAACCCCAACTCTTCGGTTAACAGCCGATCGCGCCAGCCTATTGCGCCACGGAGACAGTCCTGCTCCACTCTCACCACCATCAGAACATATCTTCAAAGCTATCAGCCCAAAGAAAAAAAAAGCGCCGCACC
The DNA here is from genome assembly GCF_043290135.1 of Rhipicephalus microplus. Lineage (NCBI taxonomy): Eukaryota > Metazoa > Arthropoda > Arachnida > Ixodida > Ixodidae > Rhipicephalus > Rhipicephalus microplus. The sequence continues at coordinate 51,949,160 of NW_027464585.1, forward strand.
ACCACCGGGTGGGCTCAAACCTCCAACTTTTCGGTTAACAGCCGATCACGCTAGCCAATTGCGCCACGGAGACAGTCCTGCTCCATTCTCACCACCATCAGAACATATCTTCAAAGCTATCAGCCCACAGAAAAAAAAGTGCCGCACAACCACCGGGTGGGCTCGAACCTCCAACTTTTCGGTTAACAGCCGATCGCGCTACCCAATTGCGCCACGGAGACAGTACTTTCCACTCTCACCACCATCAGAACATATCTTCAAAGCTATCAGCCCAAAGAAAAAAAAGCGCCGCACCACCACCGGGTGGGCTCGAACCTCCGACCTTTTGGTTTAAAGCCAATCGCGCTAGCCTATTGCGCCATGGAGACAGTCCCTCTCCACTCTCACCACCATCAGAACATATCTTCAAAGCTATCAGCGCAAAGAAAAAAAGTGGCGCACCACCACCGGGTGGGCTCGAACCTCCGACCTTTCGGTTATCAGCCGATCGCGCTAGCCAATTGCGCCACGGAGACAGTCCAGCTCCACTCTCACCACCATCAGAACATATCTTCAAAGCTATACGCCCAAAGAAAAAAAAGCGCCGCACAACCACCGGGTGGGCTCGAACTTCCGACTTTTCGGTTAACAGCCGATCGCGCTAGCCAATTGTGCCACGGAGACAGTCCTGCTCCACTCTCACCACCTTCAGAACATATCTTCTAATCTATCGGCGCAAAGAAAAAAGCAACACACATCTCCCGGGAGGGCTCGAAACTCCAACCTTTCGGTTAACAGCTGATCGCGCTAGCCAATTGCGCCACGGAGACAGTATGCTCCACTCTCACCACCATTAGAACTTTTCTCCAAAGCTATCAGCCCAAAGAAAAAAAAGCACCGCACCACCACCGGGTGGGCTCGAACCTCCAACCTTTCGGTTAACAGCCAATCGCGCTAGCCAATTGCGCCACGGAGACAGTCCTGCTCCACTCTTACCACCATCAGAACATATCTTGAAAGCCATCAGCCCAAAGAAAAAAAAAGCGCCGAACCACCACAGGGTGGGCTTGAACCTCCAACCTTTCGGTTAACAGCCGATCGCGCTAGCCAACTGCGCCACGGAGACAGTCCTGCTCCACTCTCACCACCGTCTGAACATTTCTCCAAAGCTATCAGCCCAAAGAAAAAAAAAAGCACCGCACCACCACCGGGTGGGCTTGAACCTCCAACCTTTCGGTTAACAGCCGATCGCGCTAGCCATTTGCGCCACGGAGATAGTCCTGCTCCACTCTCACCACCATCAGACCTCCAACCTTTTGGTTAACAGCCAATCGCGCTAGCCATTTGCGCCACGAAGATAGTCCTGCTCCACTCTCACCACCATAGGAACATATCTTCAAAGCTATCAGCACAAAGGAAAAAAAGTGCCGAACCACCACCGGGTGGGCTCGAACCTCCAACCTTTCGTTTAACAGCCGATCGCGCTAGCCAACTGCGCCACGGAGACAGTCGTGCTCCACCCTCACCACCATCAGAACATGATTTGAGCGCGACAAGCGAATGACTCTTTATTCTCTTTGTAATCATCATCACCTGTACATCTTCTTCATCTAAGGATATCATCACCGGCGTGATTGAGCTCGAGCCTGGCCGAATAAACCGGTTCCTCACAATATCTTCAAAGCTATCAGCGCAAAGAAAAAAGCAACACACCTGTCCGGGGAGGGCTCGAAACTCCAACCTTTCGGTTAACAGCCGATCGCCCTAGCCAATTTCGCCACGGAGACAGTTCTGCTCCACTCTCACCACCATAAGAACATATCTTCAAAGCCATCAGCCCAAAGAAAAAAAATCGCCGCACCACCACTGGGTGGGCTCGAACCTCCAACCTTTCGGTTAACAGCCAATCGCGCTAACCAATTGCGCCACGGAGACAGTCCTGCTCCACTCTTACCACCATCAGAACATATCTTGAAAGCCATCAGCCCAAAGAAAAAAAAAGCGCCGAACCACCACAGGGTGGGCTCGAACCTCCAACCTTTCGGTTAACAGCCGATCGCGCTAGCCAACTGCGCCACGGAGACAGTCGTGCTCCACCCTCACCACCATCAGAACATATCTTCAAAGCTATCATCGCAAAGAAAAAAGCAACACGCCAATCCCGGGAGGGCTCCAAACTCCAACCTTTCGGTTAACAGCCGATCGCGCTAGCCAATTGCGCCACGGAGACAGTCCTGCACCACTCTCACCACCATCAGAACATATCTTCAAAGCTATTACCGCAAAGAAAAAAGCAACACACCACTCCCGGGAGGGCTCGAAACTCCAACCGTTCGGTTAACAGCTGATCGCGCTAGCCCATTGCGCCACGGAGACAGTCTTGCTCCACTCTCACCACCATCAGAACATATCTTCAAAGCTATCAGCGCAAAGAAAAAAGCGACACACCACTCCCGGGAGGGCTCGAAACTTCAGTTTTTCGGTTAACAGCCGAACGCGCTAGCCAATTGCGCAACGGAGACAGTCGTGCTCCAATCTAACCACCGTCAGAACATTTCTCCAAAGCTATCAGCGCAAAGAAAAAAAAGCGCCGCACCACCACAGGGTGGGCTCGAACCTCCAACCTTTCGGTTAACAACCAATCGCGCTAGCCAATTGCGACACGGAGACAGTCCTGCTCCACTCTTACCACCATCAGAACATAACTTCAAAGCCATCAGCCCAAAGAAAAAAAATAGCGCCGCACCACCACTGGGTGGGCTCGAAACTCCGACCTTTCGGTTAACAGCCGATCGCGCTAGCCAATTGCGCCATGGAGACAGTCGTGCTCCACTCTCACCACCTTCAGAACATATCTTCTAATCTATCGGCGCAAAGAAAAAAGCAACACACATCTCCCGGGAGGGCTCGAAACTCCAACCTTTCGGTTAACAGCTGATCGCGCTAGCCAATTGCGCCACGGAGACAGTATGCTCCACTCTCACCACCATTAGAACTTTTCTCCAAAGCTATCAGCCCAAAGAAAAAAAAAAGCACCGCACCACCACTGGGTGGGCTCGAACCTCCAACCTTTCGGTTAACAGCCAATCGCGCTAGCCAATTGCGCCACGGAGACAGTCCTGCTCCACTCTTACCACCATCAGAACATATCTTGAAAGCCATCAGCCCAAAGAAAAAAAAGCGCCGAACCACCACAGGGTGGGCTTGAACCTCCAACCTTTCGGTTAACAGCCGATCGCGCTAGCCAACTGCGCCACGGAGACAGTCCTGCTCCACTCTCACCACCGTCTGAACATTTCTCCAAAGCTATCAGCCCAAAGAAAAAAAAAAGCACCGCACCACCACCGGGTGGGCTTGAACCTCCAACCTTTCGGTTAACAGCCGATCGCGCTAGCCATTTGCGCCACGGAGATAGTCCTGCTCCACTCTCACCACCATCAGACCTCCAACCTTTCGGTTAACAGCCAATCGCGCTAGCCATTTGCGCCACGAAGATAGTCCTGCTCCACTCTCACCACCATAGGAACATATCTTCAAAGCTATCAGCACAAAGGAAAAAAAGTGCCGAACCACCACCGGGTGGGCTCGAACCTCCAACCTTTCGTTTAACAGCCGATCGCGCTAGCCAACTGCGCCACGGAGACAGTCGTGCTCCACCCTCACCACCATCAGAACATGATTTAAGCGCGACAAGCGAATGACTCTTTATTCTCTTTGTAATCATCATCACCTGTACATCTTCTTCATCTAAGGATATCATCACCGGCGTGATTGAGCTCGAGCCTGGCCGAATAAACCGGTTCCTCACAATATCTTCAAAGCTATCAGCGCAAAGAAAAAAGCAACACACCTGTCCCGGGAGGGCTCGAAACTCCAACCTTTCGGTTAACAGCCGATCGCCCTAGCCAATTTCGCCACGGAGACAGTTCTGCTCCACTCTCACCACCATAAGAACATATCTTCAAAGCCATCAGCCCAAAGAAAAAAAAATCGCCGCACCACCACTGGGTGGGCGCGAACCTCCAACCTTTCGGTTAACAGCCAATCGCGCTAACCAATTGCGCCACGGAGACAGTCCTGCTCCACTCTTACCGCCATCAGAACATATCTTGAAAGCCATCAGCCCAAAGAAAAAAAAAGCGCCGAACCACCACAGGGTGGGCTCGAACCTCCAACCTTTCGGTTAACAGCCGATCGCGCTAGCCAACTGCGCCACGGAGACAGTCGTGCTCCACCCTCACCACCATCAGAACATATCTTCAAAGCTATCATCGCAAAGAAAAAAGCAACACGCCTATCCCGGGAGGGCTCGAAACTCCAACCTTTCGGTTAACAGCCGATCGCGCTAGCCAATTGCGCCACGGAGACAGTCCTGCTCCACTCTCACCACCATTAGAACATATCTTCAAAGCTATCAGCCCAAAGAAAAAAAAGCGCCGCACCACCAACGGGTGGGCTCGAACCTCCAACTTTTTGGTTAACAGCCAATCACGCTAGCCAATCGCGCCACGGAGACATTCCTGCTCCACTCTCACCACCGTCTGAACATTTCTTCACAGCTATCAGCCGAAAGAAAAAAAAGCGCCGCACCACTACCGGGTGGGCTCGAACCTCCAACCTTTCGGTTAACAGCCGATCGCGCTAGCCAATTGCCCCACGGAGACAGTCGTGCTCCACTCTCACCACCGTCAGAACATTTTTCCAGAGCTATCACCCGAAAGGAAAAGAAAGCGCCGCACCACCACCAGGTGGGCTCGAACCTCCAACCTTTCGGTTAACAGCCGGTCGCGCTAGCCAATTGCGCAACAAAGACAGTCCTGCACCACTCTCATCACCATCAGAACATATCTTCAAAGCTATTACCGCAAAGAAAAAAGCAACATACCACTCCCGGGAGGGCTCGAAACTCCAACCTTTCGGTTAACAGCTGATCGCGCTAGCCCATTGCGCCACGGAGACAGTCTTGCTCCACTCTCACCACCATCAGAACATATCTTCAAAGCTATCAGCGCAAAGAAAAAAGCTACACACCACTCCCGGGAGGGCTCGAAACTTCAGTTTTTCGGTTAACAGCCGAACGCGCTAGCCAATTGCGCAACGGAGACAGTCGTGCTCCAATCTAACCACCGTCAGAACATTTCTCCAAAGCTATCAGCGCAAAGAAAAAAAAGCGCCGCACCACCACAGGGTGGGCTCGAACCTCCAACCTTTCGGCTAACAGCCAATCGCGCTAGCCAATTGCGACACGGAGACAGTCCTGCTCTACTCTTACCACCATCAGAACATAACTTCAAAGCCATCAGCCCAAAGAAAAAAATAGCGCCGCACCACCACTGGGTGGGCTCGAAACTCCGACCTTTCGGTTAACAGCCGATCGCGCTAGCCAATTGCGCCATGGAGACAGTCGTGCTCCACTTTCACCACCATCAGAACATATCTTCTAATCTATCGGCGCAAAGAAAAACCAACACACCACTCCCGGGAGGGCTCGAAACTCCAACCTTTCGGTTAACAGCTGATCACGCTAGCCAATTGCGCCACGGAGACAGTATGCTCCACTCTCACCACCATTAGAACATATCTTCAAAGCTATCAGCCCAAAGAAAAAAAAGCACCGCACCACCACCGGGTGGGCTCGAACCTCCAACCTTTCGGTTAACAGCCAATCGCGCTAGCCAATTGCGCCACGGAGACAGTCCTGCTCCACTCTTACCACCATCAGAACATATCTTGAAAGCCATCAGCCCAAAGAAAAAAAAAGCGCCGAACCACCACCGGGAGGGCTCGAAACTCCAACCTTTCGGTTAACAGCCGATCGCGCTAGCCCATTGCGCCACGGAGACTGTCTTGCTCCACTCACACCACCATCAGAACATATCTTCAAAGCTATCAGCGCAAAGAAAAAAGCGACACACCACTCCCGGGAGGGCTCAAAACTTCAGTTTTTCGGTTAACAGCCGAACGCGCTAGCCAATTGCACCACGGAGACAGTCGTGCTCTAATCTAACCACCGTCAGAACATTTCTCCAAAGCTATCAGCGCAAAGAAAAAAAAGCGCCGCACCACCACAGGGTGGGCTCGAACCTCCGACCTTTTGCTTAACAGCCGATCGCGCTAGCCAATTGCGCCACGGAGATAGTCTTGCTCCACTCTCATCACCATCAGAACATATCTTCAAAGCTGTCAGCACAAAGAGAAAAAAGCGCCAAACCACCACCGGATGGGCTCGAACCTCCAACCTTTCGGTTAACAGCCGATCGCGCTAGCCAACTGCGCCACGGAGTTCGTCGTGCTCCACCCTCACCACCATCAGAACATATTTTCAAAGCTATCAGCGCAAAGAAAAAAGCAACACACCCCTCCCGGGACGGCTCGAAACTCCAACCTTTCGGTTAACAGCCGATCGTGCTAGCCAATTGCGCCACAGAGACAGTCCTGCTCTAGTCACACCACCATCAAAACATATCTTGAATGCTATCAGCCTAAAGAAAAAAAGCGCCGCACCACCACCGGGTGGGCTCGAAACTCCAACCGTTTGGTTAACAGCCGATCGCGCTATTCTATTGCGCCACGGCGACAGTCCTGCTCCACTCTCACCACCATCAGAACATATTGTCACGGGGTCGTGACGTGGCCGAAGACAGGAGACTTCTTGTTGGAATTTAACTGTTTATTTGGGCGAACCTGTGCCCGGTAAACAGAAAGTCCAATTACAGCAGCAGTCTCGCACATATAGCAGTCTCAAACTGATAGCGGCGAACGGAGTGTCGGCCTTCGATCAACAACTGACAAGCGGCGAAGCGCGTCGGCATTTATACTCCCGCCGTCGAATGTTCTAGTGCTATCGCTGGCGGCGGCGTGCGTTCCAGAACAATCTGTACCATTCGCACAGTGGGCGTGATCTTATCGAAATGATCTACTACAGTCCGGAACCCTCTAGAAAACTGCAGGCGCGGTTTGCGCTGAGAATCGTGTGGTGTTTTGGGACGATAACAAAAACTTGGGAAATGGAACGTGGCATTGCCCCCCTCTGAAAAAGGCATCATCTCGATGCTTTAACTAAAGATGAAGGTACAATAATAATGCAAGAAAGTACAATGAATAAATTACGTTACAACAATAATACAAAAAACACTGTTTCAGTTTGTTAACGCGCATGAAACGGCTTGAGGCGTGCGACATGGACGACGTCAGGTCGCGATCGGCGTCGTTGAGAGTTTGTGATGCCGTCGGGGACAACCTCGTAATCAAGTGGGCCGAGACGTCGAACAACCCTGTACGGTCCGAAGTACCGTCGCAGAAGCTTTTCACTTAGTCCACGTCGGCGTATCGGCGTCCACACCCAAACACGTTCACCGGGCTGGTATTCCACGAAACGTCGTCGAAGGTTGTAACGGTGGCTGTCGGTCGTCTGTTGATTCTTGATACGGAGCCGCGCAAGTTGTCGGGCTTCTTCGGCGCGATGAAGGTACTCGCTCACATCGAGGTTTTCTTCGTCGGTGACGTTGGGTAACATGGCATCGTGCGTCGTTGTCGGGCTCCTTCCGCAGACCAATTTGTATGGAGATATCTGCGTCGTCTCCTGCACCGCCGTGTTGTATGCGAAGGTCACATACGGAAGAATGGCATCCCACGTCTTGTGTTCGACATCGACGTACATTGACAGCATGTCGGCGATCGTCTTGTTAAGCCGCTCGGTGAGGCCGTTGGTCTGTGGGTGGTACGCTGTCGTCCGGCGGTGGTTTGTTTGGCTGTATGCCAAGATCGCTTGAGTTAAGTCGGCAGTGAATGCCGTTCCTCTGTCGGTGATAAGGACCTCTGGGGCGCCGTGACGTAGGACGATATTTTCGACGAAGAACTTAGCTACCTCGGATGCACTGCCTTTTGGCAGGGCTTTTGTCTCGGCGTAGCGGGTGAGGTAGTCGGTGGCTACCACGATCCACTTGTTTCCGAAAGCCGACGTCGGGAACGGCCCCAATAGGTCCATACCAATCTGCTGGAAAGGTCGGCAAGGTGGATCAATTGGCTGCAGAAGTCCCGCTGGCCTTGTCGGCGGTGTCTTGCGTCGCTGACAGTCCCGGCATGTCCTCACATAACGAGTGACGTCAGTGGTAAGACGTGGCCAGTAGTACCTTTCTTCTATCCTCGCGAGCGTGCGAGAAACACCGAGGTGCCCTGCCGTCGGATCGTCGTGCAGGGCCTGCAGGAGTTCTGGTCGCAGATCTGAAGGCACCACAAGGAGATACTTAGCCCGAAGCGGTAAAAAGTTTTTCTTTTGTAGAAGACCGTTTCGTAGAAAAAACGACGCAAGTGCGCGCTTGAATACCTTCGGGACTTCGGCGGTCCTGCCTTCGAGGTATTCTATTAGGGCCTTAAGTTCCGGGTCGGCCCGCTGTAGTTCAGCGAAGTCGTCGGTAGTTATCGTTCCCAAGAAGTAGTCGTCATCTGGGTCGTCGGGTGGTGGTTGGTCGACAGGCGCACGAGAGAGACAGTCGGCGTCGGAGTGTTTTTTGCCGGACTTGTAAATGACAGTAATGTCATATTCTTGAAGTCTCAGGCTCCATCGTGCGAGGCGACCTGAAGGGTCCTTCAAAGTGGCTAGCCAACACAAGGCGTGGTGGTCGCTCACAACTTTGAAGGGCCTGCCGTAGAGGTATGGGCGAAATTTCGACGTAGCCCAGATGATGGCGAGGCACTCCTTTTCTGTTGTGGAATAATTTGCTTCTGCTTTGGATAGCGATCGGCTGGCGTAACTAATAACCCTTTCAAGTCCGTCAGCCCTCTGCACAAGAACGGCGCCAAGACCTACGCTGCTTGCGTCAGTATGTATTTCTGTCTCGGCGAATTCGTCGAAATGGGCAAGTAACGGAGGCGCCTGGAGGCGATGTTTAAGCTCCTGGAAAGCGTGTTCCTGTGGCGTTTCCCACTTGAACTCCACGTCGGCCTTGGTAAGGTTAGTGAGAGAATCGGCGATGCGGGCGAAGTTTTTCACGAACCGCCTATAATAGGCGCGCAGGCCCAGAAATCGGCGCACGGCTTTCTTGTCAGTGGGCGGCGGGAATTCGGCGATGGCGGCTGTTTTCCGTGGATCAGGACGAACTCCAGACTTGCTGATAACGTGCCCCAGAAACAAGAGCTCCTCATACGCGAATCTGCACTTTTCTGGCTTCAGTGTGAGTCCGGAAGTCTTGATGGCTTGAAGTACAGCTTCAAGGCGCCGAAGATGCTCGTCGAAACTCGAGGAAAACACGACGACGTCGTCCAAGTACACAAGGCAAGTCTGCCACTTCAATCCTGCCAGTACTGTATCCATAACGCGTTGAAATGTTGCAGGCGCTGAGCAAAGGCCGAAGGGCATCACCTTAAACTCGAAGAGGCCGTCCGGTGTTATAAACGCCGTCTTCTCTCGGTCTCTTTCGTCGACTTCGATTTGCCAATAGCCACTCTTGAGGTCCATTGACGAAAAGTACTTGGCGTTATGGAGCCGATCAAGTGCGTCGTCTATTCGTGGGAGAGGATACACGTCCTTTCTTGTGATTTTGTTCAGGCGGCGATAATCGACGCAGAAACGTAGGGTCCCATCCTTTTTCTTCACTAACACCACGGGGGATGCCCATGGGCTCTTGGACGGCTGGATAATATCATCCCGCAGCATTTCATCAACTTGTCTCTTGATGTCCTCACGTTCTCGCGTCGAAACCCTGTACGGACTCTGACGGAGTGGTCTGGCATTTTCTTCGGTTATGATGCGATGTTTCGTGATTGGGGTCTGCCGAATTTTCGATGACGACGAAAAGCAATCTTCGTATTGCAGGAGCAGGGCCTTGAGCTGTTCTTGCTTATCGTTCGGAAGTCTGGGATTGACGTCGAAAGCTATGGGAGGGGCTTGGTTCCTCTGAGCAGGTTCCGCAGAATCGGCGAGGGTGAAAGCGCTGGTGGCTTCGACAATTTCTTCGATGTATGCGACCGTTGTTCCTTTGTTCACATGTTTGTACTCATTGCTGAAATTTGTGAGCGTAACCGTTGCTTTGCCTCCCCGCAACTCTGCAATTCCTCTTGCGACGCAAATATTTCGGGTGACCAACAGATGCTGACTGCCTTCAACGACGCCTTCGAAGTCAGGTGATTCAGGAGCACCGATTGAAATAATGACGCTTGAGCGAGGCGGAATGGTGACTTGTTCTTCCAGCACATTCAAGGCATGGTGTCCAGACGGCGTGCGTGGCGGTAGTGCTTCTTCTGTGGATAACGTTATCGACTTTGTTTTTAGGTTGATGACAGCACCATGGAGGCATAAGAAGTCCATGCCAAGGATGACATCTCTCGAGCAACGCTGTAGGACTACGAAGTCTGTAGGATAAATACGGCCGTTAATGCTGACTCTCGCTGTGCAGATTCCTGCAGGTGTTACGAGATGACCTCCGGCTGTGCGGATTTCAGGGCCTTTCCAAGCTGTCCTAACTTTCTTTAACTTCGCGGCGAACGACCCACTGATGACAGAATAGTCGGCTCCAGTATCGACGAGAGCGGTCACACTGTGGCCGTCGATAAGAACGTCGAGGTCGCTAATTCGCCGTCTCGCATTACAGTTAGGGCGTGGCGTCGGGTCACGGCTGCGTCGGCTTGTTCCGCTGCTTCCCTGTTGCGTAGTCAGGCCACCTTCGGTAAGTGAGCTTTCGCCGTCAGGGCTTTGCCTGTTTGGCGTTGTGTTCGGAAAGCTCCGTCGCGGCGTCGTCGTCGTCGGAGGATCTTCGGTAGTTCGTCGCACAGCAACCGCACCTCCACCGGTTGCTGCCCTTAGTTTCCCGGATACGGGCTAGGAGACCGGCCCCACGTTGGGCCAGAGTACTGTCGGTGGTGCGGTGACGTGCGGCGGCTGGGCGATGCGAACGCGAAGGGCTTCGTGGTGTCCACCGAGTTCCTGTCAGGTAGTCGGCGATGTCACGTGGTCGTTCTCCTGGCTGTGGACGCGGTGCGTTGACGGCGGAGCCACGCAGTCCCATCGGTCGGTACTGGCAACGGCGGTATGTGTGTCCGGCCTCGCCGCAGTGGTAGCAGAGCGGGCGATGGTCAGGGGTGCGCCAGACGTCAGTCTTTCTCTGTGCACTGCGCTGGGCCGCTGGCGAACGGTATGACGTCGGTGGGGGTGGTGGCGGCGGTGGCGTCTGTCGACGGAAGTGCGATGGGGCGGCGTTTTGACGTGGACGGGGAGGAGCGTTGTGGCGCAGTGCAGCGGCGTAGCTCATAGCTTCCGGCTCGGGCAGCGGTGCGTGGGGAATTTGAAGCGATTGCCGAACTTCTTCTCGCACAATGTCGGCGATCGAATCCACTTGAGGCTGCGCCGAAGGCAACAGCTTGCACAGCTCTTCCCGCACGATCGCTCGGATCGTTTCACGCAGGTCTCCGTAGTTACTGACTTGAGCAGCAGCGCAGTCTGCAGTCAGGCGACGATTATACTGTCTGGTGCGAGTGTCCAGGGTCTTTTCAATAGTGGTCGCTTCGGCTACGAATTCTTGGACGGTTTTCGGTGGGTTTCTCATCAGCCCCGCGAAGAGCTCCTGTTTGACCCCTCGCATGAGGAAACGAACTTTCTTTTCCTCAGGCATGTCTGGATCAGCGTGACGGAATAGTCGGGTCATTTCTTCTGTGAAAATGGCGACATTTTCATTTGGTAGCTGAACCCGAGTCTCGAGTAGAGCAGCGGCCCTCTCTTTGCGAGCGACGCTTGCGAACGTTTGAAGAAATGCGCCGCAGAAGACATCCCACGTTCGGAGCGTGGACTCCCGATTCTCTAGCCAGGTCCTTGCGGTGTCTTCCAGGTATAAGTACACACGACGGAGCTTTTCTTCACTGTCCCAGTGGTTGAGGGCGGCCACACGGTCGTATGTTTCTAGCCAGGTTTCCGGATCTTCGAACGATGACCCATGGAAAATTGGTGGTTCCCTGGGTTGATGCATGACCATCGTGGGCTGGGACGCTGCGGTTGTCATTGTCGCTGCAGTCGCGGTCATGGCTTTGGTCTTCCGCGGCTTGTCGTGTAGAAGCCCGTACTCCGGCGGTAGCCCTTGCTGTCGGCGGCTTGTTCGCTGCTCCTGGTTGGCGTCGGTGTCTTCTCCGCGACGTGGGCTGGGTTCACGGCTTGACGGGGGCGTCCGGTACATGAACGAAGCAGCACCTCCACCAAATGTCACGGGGTCGTGACGTGGCCGAAGACAGGAGACTTCTTGTTGGAATTTAACTGTTTATTTGGGCGAACCTGTGCCCGGTAAACAGAAAGTCCAATTACAGCAGCAGTCTCGCACAGATAGCAGTCTCAAACTGATAGCGGCGAACGGAGCGTCGGCCTTCGATCAACAACTGACAAGCGGCGAAGCGCGTCGGCATTTATACTCCCGCCGTCGAATGTTCTAGTGCTATCGCTGGCGGCGGCGTGCGTTCAAGAACAATCTGTACCATTCGCACAGTGGGCGTGATCTTATCGAAATGATCTACTACAGTCCGGAACCCTCTAGAAAACTGCAGGCGCGGTTTGCGCTGAGAATCGTGTGGTGTTTTGGGACGATAACAAAAACTTGGGAAATGGAACGTGGCAATATCTTCAAAGCTATCAGCCCAAAGAAAAAAAAGGGCCGCACCACCACCGGGTGGGCTCGAACCTCCAACTTTTCGGTTAACAGCCGATCGCGCTACCCAATTGCGCCACGGAGACAGTCCTGCTCCACTCTCACCACCATCAGAACATATCTTCAAAGCTATCAGCCAAAAAAAAAAGCACCGCACCACCGCCGGGTGGGCTCGAACCTCCAACCTTTCGGTTAACAGCCAATCGCGCCAACCAATTGCGCCACGGAGACAGTCGTGCTCCACCCTCACCACCATCAGAACATATCTTCAAAGCTATTACCGCAAAGAAAAAAGCAACACACCACTCCCAGGAGGGCTCGAAACTCCAACCTTTCGGTTAACAGCCGATCGCGCTAGCCCATTGCGCCACGGAGACAGTCTTGCTCCACTCTCACCACCATCAGAACATATCTTCAAAGCTATCAGCGCAAAGAAAAAAGCGACACACAGCTCCCGGGAGGGCTCGAAACTCAAGTTTTTCGGTTAACAGCCGAACTGGCTAGCCAATTGCGCCACGGAGACAGTCGTGCTCCAATCTAACCACCGTCAGAACATTTCTCCAAAGCTATCAGCGCAAAGAAAAAAAAGCGCCGCACCACCACAGGGTGGGCTCGAACCTCCAACCTTTCGGTTAACAGCCAATCGCGCTAGCCAATTGCGACACGGAGACAGTCCTGCTTCACTCTTACCACCATCAGAACATATCTTCAAAGCCATCAGCCCAAAGAAAAAAATAGCGCCGCACCACCACTGGGTGGGCTCAAAACTCCGACCTTTCGGTTAACAGCCGATCGCGCTAGCCAATTGCGCCATGGAGACAGTCGTGCTCCACTCTCACCACCATCAGAACATATCTTCTAATCTATCGGCGCAAAGAAAAAAGCAACACACCACTCCCGGGAGGGCTCGAAACTCCAACCTTTCGGTTGACAGCTGATCGCGCTAGCCAATTGCGCCACGGAGACAGTATGCTCCACTCTCACCACCATTAGAACATATCTTCAAAGCTATCAGCCCAAAGAAAAAAAAGCACCGCACCACCACCGGGTGGGCTCGAACCTCCAACCTTTCGGTTAACAGCCAATCGCGCTAGCCAATTGCGCCACGGAGACAGTCCTGCTCCACTCTTACCACCATCAGAACATATCTTGAAAGCCATCAGCCCAAAGAAAAAAAAAGCGCCGAACCACCACCGGGTGGGCTCGAACCTCCAACCTTTCGGTTAACAGCCGATCGCGCTAGCCAACTGCGCCACGGAGACAGTCGTGCTCCACCCTCACCACCATCAGAACGTATCTTCAAAGCTATCGGCGCAAAAAAAAAGCAACCCGCCAATCCCGGGAGGGCTCGAAACTCCAAACTTTCGGTTAACAGCTGATCGCGCTAGCCAATTGCGCCACGGAGACAGTCCTGCTCCACTCTCACCACCATTAGAACATATCTTCAAAGCTATCAGCCCAAAGCAAAAAAAGCGCCGCACCACCAACGGGTGGGCTCGAACCTCCAACTTTTCGGTTAACAGCCAATCACGCTAGCCAATCGCGCCACGGAGACAGTCCTGCTCCACTCTCAACACCGTCAGAACATTTCTTCAGAGCTATCAGCCGAAAGAAAAAAAGCGCCGCACCACCACCGGGTGGGCCCGAACCTCCAACCTTTCGGTTAACAGCCGATCGCGCTAGCCAATTGCCCCACGGAGACAGTCGCGCTCCACTCTCACCACCGTCAGAACATATCTTGAAAGCCATCAGCCCAAAGAAAAAAAAAGCGCCGAACCACCACCGGGTGGGCTCGAACCTCCAACCTTTCGGTTAACAGCCAATCACGCTAGCCAATCGCGCCACGGAGACAGTCCTGCTCCACTCTCAACACCGTCAGAACATTTCTTCAGAGCTATCAGCCGAAAGAAAAAAAAGCGCCGCACCACCACCGGGTGGGCTCGAACCTCCAACCTTTCGGTTAACAGCCGGTCGCGCTAGCCAATTGCGCAACAAAGACAGTCCTGCACCACTCTCACCACCATCAGAACATAACTTCAAAGCTATTACCGCAAAGAAAAAAGCAACACACCACTCCCGGGAGGGCTCGAAACTCCAACCTTTCGGTTAACAGCCGATCGCGCTAGCCCATTGCGCCACGGAGACAGTCTTGCTCCACTCTCACCACCATCAGAACATATCTTCAAAGCTATCAGCGCAAAGAAAAAAGCGACACACCACTCCCGGGAGGGCTCGAAACTTCAGTTTTTCGGTTAACAGCCGAACGCGCTAGCCAATTGCGCCACAGAGACAGTCGTGCTCCAATCTAACCACTGTCAGAACATTTCTCCAAAGCTATCAGCGCAAAGAAAAAAAAGCGCCGCACCACCACAGGGTGGGCTCGATCCTCCAACCTTTCGGTTAACAGCCAATCGCGCTAGCCAATTGCGAAACGGAGACAGTCCTGATCCCCTCTTACCACCATCAGAACATATCTTCAAAGCCATCAGCCCAAAGAAAAAAATAGCGCCGCACCACCTCTGGGTGGGCTCGAAACTCCGACCTTTCGGTTAACAGCCGATCGCGCTAGCCAATTGCGCCATGGAGACAGTCGTGCTCCACTCTCACCACCATCAGAACATATCTTCTAATCTATCGGCGCAAAGAAAAAAGCAACACACCACTCCCGGGAGGGCTCGAAACTCCAACCTTTCGGTTAACAGCTGATCGCGCCAGCCAATTGCGCCACGGAGACAGTATGCTCCACTCTCACCACCATTAGAACATATCTGCAAAGCTATCAGCCCAAAGAAAAAAAAGCACCGCACCACCACCGGGTGGGCTGGAACCTCCAACCTTTCGGTTAACAGCCAATCGCGCTATCCAATTGCGCCACGGAGACAGTCCTGCTCCACTCTTACCACCATCAAAACATATCTTGAAAGCCATCAGCCCAAAGAAAAAAAAAGCGCCGAACCACCACCGGATGCGCTCGAACCTCCAACCTTTCGGTTAACAGCCGATCGCGCTAGCCAACTGCGCCACGGAGAAAGTCGTGCTCCACCTCACCACCATCAGAACTTATCTTCAAAGCTATCAGCGCAAAGAAAAAAGCAACACGCCAATCCCGGGAGGGCTCGAAACTCCAACCTTTCGGTTAACAGCCGATCGCGCTAGCCAATTGCGCCACGGAGACAGTCCTGCTCCACTCTCACCACCATTAGAACATATCTTCAAAGCTATCAGCCCAAAGAAAAAAAAGCGCCGCACCACCAACGGGTGGGCTCGAACCTCCAACTTTTCGGTTAACAGCCGATCACGCTAGCCAATTGCGCCAGGAAGACAGTCCTGCTCCACTCTCACCACCGTCAGAACATTTCTTCAGAGCTATCAGCCCAAAGAAAAAAAGCGCCGCACCACCACCGGGTGGGCTCGAACCTCCGACCTTTCGGTTAACAGCCGATCGCGCTAGCCAATTGCCCCACGGAGACAGTCGTGCTCCACTCTCACCACCGTCAGAACATTTCTTCACAGCTATCACCCCAAAGAAAAAAAAGCGCCGCCCCACCACCGGGTTGGCGCGAACCTCCAACCTTTCGGTTAACAGTCGATCGCGCTAGCCATTTGCGCCACGGAGACAGTCCTGCTCCACTCTCACCACCATTAGAACATATCTTCAAAGCTATCAGCCCAAAGAAAAAAAAAGCGCCGCACCACCAACGGGTGGGCTCGAACCTCCAACTTTTTGGTTAACAGCCAATCACGCTAGCCAATCGCGCCACGGAGACAGTCCTGCTCCACTCTCACCACTGTCAGAACATTTCTTCAGAGCTATCAGCCGAAAGAAAAAAAAGCGCCGCACCACCACCGGGTGGGCTCGAACCTCCAACCTTTCGGTTAACAGCCGATCGCGCTAGCCAATTGCCCCACGGAGACAGTCGTGCTCCACTCTCACCTCCGTCAGAACATTTTTCGAGAGCTATCACCCGAAAGAAAAAGAAAGCGCCGCACCACCACCGGGTGGGCTCGAACCTCCAACCTTTCGGTTACCAGCCGGTCGCGCTAGCCAATTGCGCAACAAAGACAGTCTTGCTCCACTCTCACCACCATCAGAACCTATCTTCAAAGCTATCAGCGCAAAGAAAAAAGCGACACACCACTCCCGGGAGGGCTCGAAACTTCAGTTTTTCGGTTAACAGCCGAACGCGCTAGCCAATTGCGCCACGGAGACAGTCGTGCTCCAATCTAACCACCGTCAGAACATTTCTCCAAAGCTATCAGCGCAAAGAAAAAAAAAGCGCCGCACCACCACAGGGTGGGCTCGAACCTCCAACCTTTCGGTTAACAGCCAATCGTGCTAGCCAATTGCGACACGGAGACAGTCCTGCTCCACTCTTACCACCATCAGAACATATCTTCAAAGCCATCAGCCCAAAGAAAAAAATAGCGCCGCACCACCACTGGGTGGGCTTGAAACTCCGACCTTTCGTTTAACAGCCGATCGCGCTAGCCAATTGCGCCATGGAGACAGTCGTGCTCCACTCTCACCACCATCAGAACATATTTTCTAATCTATCGGCGCAAAGAAACAAGACACACCACTCCCGGGAGGGCTCGAAGCTCCAACCTTTCGGTTAACAGCTGATCGCGCTAGCCAATTGCGCCACGGAGACAGTATGCTTCACTCTCACCACCATTAGAACATATCTTCAAAGCTATCAGCCCAAAGAAAAAAAAGCACCGCACCACCACCGGGTGGGCTCGAACCTCCAACCTTTCGGTTAACAGCCAATCGCGCTAGCCAATTGCGCCACGGAGACAGTCCTGCTCCACTCTCACCACCATCAGAACATATCTTGAAAGCCATCAGCCCAATGAAAAAAAAGCGCCGAACCACCACCGGGTGGGCTCGAACCTCCAACCTTTCGGTTAACAGCCGATCGCGCTAGTCAACTGCGCCACAGAGACAGTCGTGCTCACCCTCACCACCATCAGAACATATCTTCAAAGCTATAGGCGCAAAGAAAAAAGCAACACGCCAATCCCGGGAGGGCTCGAAACTCCAACCTTTCGGTTAACAGCCGATCGCGCTAGCCAATTGCGCCACGGAGACAGTCCTGCTCCACTCTCACCACCATTAGAACATATCTTCAAAGCTATTAGCCCAAAGAAAAAAAAGCGCCGCACCACCAACGGGTGGGCTCGAACCTCCAACTTTTCGGTTAACAGCCAATCACGCTAGCCAATCGCGCCACGGAGACAGTCCTGCTCCACTCTCAACACCGTCAGAACATTTCTTCAGAGCTATCAGCCGAAAGAAATAAAAGCGCCGCACCACCACCGGGTGGGCTCAAACCTCCAACTTTTCGGTTAACAGCTAATCACGCTAGCCAATCGCGCCACGGAGACAGTCTTGCTCCACTCTCAACACCATCAGAACATATCTTCAAAGCTATCAGCCCAAAGAAAAAAAAGCACCTCACCACCACCGGGTGGGCTCGAACCTCCGACTTTTCGGTTAACAGCCAATCGCGCTAGCCAATTGCGCCACGGAGACAGTCCTGCTCTACTCTCACCACCATTAGAACATATCTTCAAAGCTATCAGCCCAAAGAAAAAAAGCACCGCACCACCACCGGGTGGGCTTGAACCTCCAACCTTTCGGTTAACAGCCAATCGCGCTCGCCATTTGCGCCACAGAGATAGTCCTGCTCCACTCTCACCATCATCAGAACATATCTTCAAAGCTGTCAGCACAAAGAAAAAAAAGCGCCGAACCACCACCGGATGGGCTCGAACCTCCAACC
The DNA here is from genome assembly GCF_043290135.1 of Rhipicephalus microplus. Classification (NCBI taxonomy): domain Eukaryota; kingdom Metazoa; phylum Arthropoda; class Arachnida; order Ixodida; family Ixodidae; genus Rhipicephalus; species Rhipicephalus microplus. The sequence continues at coordinate 51,967,548 of NW_027464585.1, forward strand.
TTTCGGTTAACCGCCGATCGCGTTAGCCAACTGCGCCACGGAGTTAGTCGTGCTCCACCCACACCACCATCAGAACATATCTTCAAAGCTATCAGCGCAAAGAAAAAAGCAACACACCACTCCCGGAAGGGCTCGAAACTCCAACCTTTAGGTTAACAGCCGATCGCGCTAGCCAATTGCGCCACGGAATCAGTCCTACTCCACTCTCACCACCATCAGAACATATCTTCAAAGCCATCAGCCCAAAAAAAAAGCGCCGCATCACCACTGGGTGGGCTCGAAGCTCCGAGCTTTCGGTTAACAGCCGATCGCGCTAGCCAATTGCACCACGGAGACAGTCGTGCTCCACTCTCACCACCGTCAGAACATTTCTTCAGAGCTATCACCCCAAAGAAAAAAGAGCGCCGCACCACCACCGGGTGGGCTCGAACCTCCAACCTTCCGGTTAACAGCCGATCGCGCTAGCCAATGGCGCCACGGAGACAGTCTTGCTCCACCCACACCACCATCAGAACATATCTTCAAAGCTATCAGCGCAAAGAAAAAAACAACACACCAATCCCGGGAGGGCTCGAAACTCCAACCTTTCGGTTAACAGCCGATCGCACTAGCCAATTGCGCCACAGAGACACTCCTGCTCTACTCACACCACCATCAAAACATATCTTCAAAGCTATCAGCCTAAAGAAAAAAAGCGCCGCACCACCACCGGGTGGGCTCGAAGCTCCGAGCTTTCGGTTAACAGCCGATCGCGCTAGCCAATTGCGCCACGGAGACAGTCGTGCTCCACTCTCACCACCGTCAGAACATTTCTTCAGAGCTATCACCCTAAAGAAAAAAAAGCGCCGCACCACCACCGGGTGGGCTCGAACCTCAAACCTACCGGTTAACAGCCGGTCGCGCTAGCCAATTGCGCCACGAAGACAGTCCTCCTACACTCTCACAACCATTAGAACATATCTTCAAAGCTATTACCGCAAAGAAAAAAGCAACACACCACTCCCGGGAGGGCTCGAAACTCCAACCTTTAGGTTAACAGCCGATCGCGCTAGCCAATTGCGCCACGGAGACAGTCTTGCTCCACCCACACCACCATCAGAACATATCTTCAAAGCTATCAGCGCAAAGAAAAAAGCAACACACCACTCCCGGGAGGGCTCGAAACTCCAACTTTTCGGTTAACAGCCGATCGCGCTAGCCAATTGCGCCACAGAGACAGTCCTGCTCTACTCACACCACCATCAACACATATCTTCAAAGCTATCAGCCTAAAAAAAAGCGCCGCACCACCACCGGGTGGGCTCGAAACTCCAACCTTTCGGTTACCAGCCGATCGCGCTAGCCAATTGCACCACGGAGACAGTCCTGCTCCATTCTTACCCCCATCAGAACATATTGATTGATTGATTTGTGGGGTTTAACGTCCCAAAACCACCATATGATTATGAGAGACGCCGTAGTGGAGGGCTCCGGAAATTTCGACCACCTGGGGTTCTTTAACGTGCGCCCAAATCTGAGCACACGGGCCTCCCATCAGAACATATCTTCAAAGCTATCAGCCCACAGAAAAAAAAGTGCCGCACAACCAGCGGGTGGGCTCCAACCTCCAACTTTTCGGTTAACAGCCGATCGCGCTACCCAATTGCGCCAAGGAGACAGTCCTGCTCCACTCTCACCGCCATCAGAACATATCTTCAAAGCCATCAGCCCAAAGAAAAAAAAAGCGCCGCACCACCACTTGGTGGGCTCGAAGCTCCGAGCTTTCGGTTAACAGCCGATCGCGCTAGCCAATAGGCCACGGAGACAGTCGTGCTCCACTCTCACCACCATCAGAACATATATTCAAATCTATCGGCGCAAAGAAAAAAGGAACACACCACTCCGGGGATGGCTCGAAACTCCAACCTTTCGGTTATCAGCCGATCGCGCTAGCCAATTGCGCCACGGAGACAGTCCTGCTCCACTCTCACCACCATTAGAACATTTCTTCAGAGCTATCACCCCAAAGAAAAAAAAGCGCCGAACAACCACCGGATGGGCTCGAACTCCAAACTTTCGGTTAACAGCCGATCGCGCTAGCCAACTGTGCCACGGAGTTAGTCGTGCTCCACCCACACCACCATCAGAACATATCATCAATGCTATCAGCGCAAAGAAAAAAGCAACACACCACTCCCGGAAGGGCTCGAAACTCCAACATTTTGGTTAACAGCCGATCGCGCTAGCCAATTCCGCCACGGAGACAGTCTTGCTCCACCCACACCACCATCAGAACATATCTTCAAAGCTATCAGCGCAAAGAAAAAAGCAACACACCACTCCTGGGAGAGCTCGAAAGTCCAACCTTTCGGTTAACAGCCGATCGCGCTAGCCAATTGCGCCACAGAGACAGTCCTGCTCTACTCACACCACCATCAAAACATATCTTCAAAGCTATCAGCCTAAAGAAAAAAAGCGCCGCACCACCACCGGGTGGGCTCGAAGCTCCGAGCTTTCGGTTAACAGCCGATCGCGCTAGCCAATTGCGCCACGGAGACAGTCGTGCTCCACTCTCACCACCGTCAGAACATTTCTTCAGAGCTATCACCCTAAAGAAAAAAAAGCGCCGCACCACCACCGGGTGGGCTCGAACCTCAAACCTACCGGTTAACAGCCGGTCGCGCTAGCCAATTGCGCCACGAAGACAGTCCTCCTACACTCTCACAACCATCAGAACATATCTTAAAAGCTATTACCGCAAAGAAAAAAGCAACACACCACTCCCGGGAGGGCTCGAAACTCCAACCTTTAGGTTAACAGCCGATCGCGCTAGCCAATTGCGCCACGGAGACAGTCTTGCTCCACCCACACCACCATCAGAACATATCTTCAAAGCTATCAGCGCAAAGAAAAAAGCAACACACCACTCCCGGGAGGGCTCGAAACTCCAACCTTTCGGTTAACAGCCGATCGCGCTAGCCAATTGCGCCACAGAGGCAGTCCTGCTCTACTCACACCACCATCAAAACATATCTTCAAAGCTATCAGCCTAAAAAAAAGCGCCGCACCACCACCGGGTGGGCTCGAAACTCCAACCTTTCGGTTAACAGCCGATCGCGCTAGCCAATTGCACCACGGAGACAGTCCTGCTCCATTCTCACCACCATCAGAACATATCTTCAAAGCTATCAGCCCACAGAAAAAAATGTGCCGCACAACCACCGGGTGGGCTCGAACCTCCAACTTTTCGGTTAACAGCCGATCGCGCTACCCAATTGCGCCAAGGAGACAGTCCTGCTCCACTCTCACCGCCATCAGAACATATCTTCAAAGCAATCAGCCCAAAGAAAAAAAAAGCGCCGCACCACCACTTGGTGGGCTCGAAGCTTCAAGCTTTCGGTTAACAGCCGATCGCGCTAGCCAATAGGTCACGGAGACAGTCGTGCTCCACTCTCACCACCATCAGAACATATCTTCAAATCTATCGGCGCAAAGAAAAAAGGAACACACCACTCCGGGGATGGCTCGAAACTCCAACCTTTCGGTTAACAGCCGATAGCGCTAGCCAATTGCGCCACGGAGACAGTCCTGCTCCACTCTCACCACCATTAGAACATTTCTTCAGAGCTATCACCCCAAAGAAAAAAAAGCGCCGAACAACCACCGGATGGGCTCGAACCTCCAAACTTTCGGTTAACAGCCGATCGCGCTAGCCAACTGTGCCACGGAGTTAGTCGTGCTCCACCCACACCACCATCAGAACATATCTTCAGAGCTATCACCCCAAAGAAAAAAAAAGCGCCGAACCACCACCGGATGGGCTCGAACCTCCAACCTTTCGGTTAACAGCCGATCGCGTTAGCCAACTGCGCCACTGAGTTAGTCGTGCTCCACCCACACCACCATCAGAACATATAATCAAAGCTATCAGCGCAAAGAAAAAAGCAACTAACCACTCCCGGAAGGGCTCGAAACTCCAACCTTTCGGTTAACAGCCGGTCGCGCTAGCCAATTCCGCCACGGAGACAGTCTTGCTCCACCCACACCACCATCCGAACATATCTTCAAAGCTATCAGCGCAAAGAAAAAAGCAACACACCACTCCCGGGAGGGCTCGAAACTCCAACCTTTCGGTTAACAGCCGATCGCGCTAGCCAATTGCGCCACAGAGACAGTCCTGCTCTACTCACACCACCATCAAAACATATCTTCAAAGTTATCAGCCTAAAGAAAAAAAGCGCCGCACCACCACCGGGTGGGCTCGAAGCTCCGAGCTTTCGGTTAACAGCCGATCGCGCTAGCCAATTGCGCCACGGAGACAGTCGTGCTCCACTTTCACCACCATCAGAACATTTCTTCAGAGCTATCACCCCAAAGAAAAAAAAGCGCCGCACCACCACCGGGTGCGCTCGAACCTCAAACCTACCGGTTAACAGCCGGTCGCGCTAGCCAATTGCGCCACGAAGACAGTCCTCCTACACTCTCACAACCATTAGAACATATCTTCAAAGCTATTACCGCAAAGAAAAAAGCAACACACCACTCCCGGGAGGGCTCGAAACTCCAACCTTTAGGTTAACAGCCGATCGCGCTAGCCAATTGCGCCACGGAGACAGTCTTGCTCCACCCACACCACCATCAGAACATATCTTCAAAGCTATCAGCGCAAAGAAAAAAGCAACACACCACTCCCGGGAGGGCTCGAAACTCCAACTTTTCGGTTAACAGCCGATCGCGCTAGCCAATTGCGCCACAGAGACAGTCCTGCTCTACTCACACCACCATCAACACATATCTTCAAAGCTATCAGCCTAAAAAAAAGCGCCGCACCACCACCGGGTGGGCTCGAAACTCCAACCTTTCGGTTACCAGCCGATCGCGCTAGCCAATTGCACCACGGAGACAGTCCTGCTCCATTCTTACCCCCATCAGAACATATTGATTGATTGATTTGTGGGGTTTAACGTCCCAAAACCACCATATGATTATGAGAGACGCCGTAGTGGAGGGCTCCGGAAATTTCGACCACCTGGGGTTCTTTAACGTGCGCCCAAATCTGAGCACACGGGCCTCCCATCAGAACATATCTTCAAAGCTATCAGCCCACAGAAAAAAAAGTGCCGCACAACCAGCGGGTGGGCTCCAACCTCCAACTTTTCGGTTAACAGCCGATCGCGCTACCCAATTGCGCCAAGGAGACAGTCCTGCTCCACTCTCACCGCCATCAGAACATATCTTCAAAGCCATCAGCCCAAAGAAAAAAAAAGCGCCGCACCACCACTTGGTGGGCTCGAAGCTCCGAGCTTTCGGTTAACAGCCGATCGCGCTAGCCAATAGGCCATGGAGACAGTCGTGCTCCACTCTCACCACCATCAGAACATATATTCAAATCTATCGGCGCAAAGAAAAAAGGAACACACCACTCCGGGGATGGCTCGAAACTCCAACCTTTCGGTTATCAGCCGATCGCGCTAGCCAATTGCGCCACGGAGACAGTCCTGCTCCACTCTCACCACCATTAGAACATTTCTTCAGAGCTATCACCCCAAAGAAAAAAAAGCGCCGTACAACCACCGGATGGGCTCGAACTCCAAACTTTCGGTTAACAGCCGATCGCGCTAGCCAACTGTGCCACGGAGTTAGTCGTGCTCCACCCACACCACCATCAGAACATATCATCAATGCTATCAGCGCAAAGAAAAAAGCAACACACCACTCCCGGAAGGGCTCGAAACTCCAACATTTTGGTTAACAGCCGATCGCGCTAGCCAATTCCGCCACGGAGACAGTCTTGCTCCACCCACACCACCATCAGAACATATCTTCAAAGCTATCAGCGCAAAGAAAAAAGCAACACACCACTCCTGGGAGAGCTCGAAAGTCCAACCTTTCGGTTAACAGCCGATCGCGCTAGCCAATTGCGCCACAGAGACAGTCCTGCTCTACTCACACCACCATCAAAACATATCTTCAAAGCTATCAGCCTAAAGAAAAAAAGCGCCGCACCACCACCGGGTGGGCTCGAAGCTCCGAGCTTTCGGTTAACAGCCGATCGCGCTAGCCAATTGCGCCACGGAGACAGTCGTGCTCCACTCTCACCACCGTCAGAACATTTTTTCAGAGCAATCAGCCCAAAGAAAAAAAAAGCGCCGCACCACCACTTGGTGGGCTCGAAGCTTCAAGCTTTCGGTTAACAGCCGATCGCGCTAGCCAATAGGTCACGGAGACAGTCGTGCTCCACTCTCACCACCATCAGAACATATCTTCAAATCTATCGGCGCAAAGAAAAAAGCAACACACCACTCCGGGGAGGGCTCGAAACTCCAACCTTTAGGTTAACAGCCGATCGCGCTAGCCAATTGCGCCACGGAGACAGTCTTGCTCCACCCACACCACCATCAGAACATATCTTCAAAGCTATCAGCGCAAAGAAAAAAGCAACACACCACTCCCGGGAGGGCTTGAAACTCCAACCTTTCGGTTAACAGCCGATCGCGCTAGCCAATTGCGCCACAGAGGCAGTCCTGCTCTACTCACACCACCATCAAAACATATCTTCAAAGCTATCAGCCTAAAAAAAAGCGCCGCACCACCACCGGGTGGGCTCGAAACTCCAACCTTTCGGTTAACAGCCGATCGCGCTAGCCAATTGCACCACGGAGACAGTCCTGCTCCATTCTCACCACCATCAGAACATATCTTCAAAGCTATCAGCCCACAGAAAAAAAAAGTGCCGCACAACCACCGGGTGGGCTCGAACCTCCAACTTTTCGGTTAACAGCCGATCGCGCTACCCAAATGCGCCAAGGAGACAGTCCTGCTCCACTCTCACCGCCATCAGAACATATCTTCAAAGCAATCAGCCCAAAGAAAAAAAAAGCGCCGCACCACCACTTGGTGGGCTCGAAGCTTCAAGCTTTCGGTTAACAGCCGATCGCGCTAGCCAATAGGTCACGGAGACAGTCGTGCTCCACTCTCACCACCATCAGAACATATCTTCAAATCTATCGGCGCAAAGAAAAAAGGAACACACCACTCCGGGGATGGCTCGAAACTCAACCTTTCGGTTAACAGCCGATCGCGCTAGCCAATTGAGCCACGGAGACAGTCCTGCTCCACTCTCACCACCATTAGAACATTTCTTCAGAGCTATCACCCCAAAGAAAAAAAAGCGCCGAACAACCACCGGATGGGCTCGAACCTCCAAACTTTCGGTTAACAGCCGATCGCGCTAGCCAACTGTGCCACGGAGTTAGTCGTGCTCCACCCACACCACCATCAGAACATATCTTCAGAGCTATCACCCCAAAGAAAAAAAAAGCGCCGAACCACCACCGGATGGGCTCGAACCTCCAACCTTTCGGTTAACAGCCGATCGCGTTAGCCAACTGCGCCACTGAGTTAGTCGTGCTCCACCCACACAACCATCAGAACATATAATCAAAGCTATCAGCGCAAAGAAAAAAGCAACTAACCACTCCCGGAAGGGCTCGAAACTCCAACCTTTCGGTTAACAGCCGGTCGCGCTAGCCAATTCCGCCACGGAGACAGTCTTGCTCCACCCACACCACCATCCGAACATATCTTCAAAGCTATCAGCGCAAAGAAAAAAGCAACACACCACTCCCGGGAGGGCTCGAAACTCTAACCTTTCGGTTAACAGCCGATCGCGCTAGCCAATTGCGCCACAGAGACAGTCCTGCTCTACTCACACCACCATCAAAACATATCTTCAAAGTTATCAGCCTAAAGAAAAAAAGCGCCGCACCACCACCGGGTGGGCTCGAAGCTCCGAGCTTTCGGTTAACAGCCGATCGCGCTAGCCAATTGCGCCACGGAGACAGTCGTGCTCCACTTTCACCACCATCAGAACATTTCTTCAGAGCTATCACCCCAAAGAAAAAAAAGCGCCGCACCACCACCGGGTGCGCTCGAACCTCAAACCTACCGGTTAACAGCCGGTCGCGCTAGCCAATTGCGCCACGAAGACAGTCCTCCTACACTCTCACAACCATCAGAACATATCTTCAAAGCTATTACCGCAAAGAAAAAAGCAACACACCACTCCCGGGAGGGCTCAAAACTCCAACCTTTCGGTTAACAGCCGATCGCGCTAGCCAATTGCGCCATGGAGACAGTCGTGCTCCACTCTCACCACCATCAGAACATATCTTCAAAGCTATCGGCGCAAAGAAACAAGACACACCACTCCCGGGAGGGCTCGAAGCTCCAACCTTTCGGTTAACAGCTGATCGCGCTAGCCAATTGCGCCACGGAGACAGTATGCTTCACTCTCACCACCATTAGAACATATCTTCAAAGCTATCAGCCCAAAGAAAAAAAAGCACCGCACCACCACCGGGTGGGCTCGAACCTCCAACCTTTCGGTTAACAGCCAATCGCGCTAGCCAATTGCGCCACGGAGACAGTCCTGCTCCACTCTCACCACCATCAGAACATATCTTGAAAGCCATCAGCCCAATGAAAAAAAAAGCGCCGAACCACCACCGGGTGGGCTCGAACCTCCAACTTTTCGGTTAACAGCCAATCACGCTAGCCAATCGCGCCACGGAGACAGTCCTGCTCCACTCTCAACACCGTCAGAACATTTCTTCAGAGCTATCAGCCGAAAGAAATAAAAGCGCCGCACCACCACCGGGTGGGCTCAAACCTCCAACTTTTCGGTTAACAGCTAATCACGCTAGCCAATCGCGCCACGGAGACAGTCTTGCTCCACTCTCAACACCATCAGAACATATCTTCAAAGCTATCAGCCCAAAGAAAAAAAAGCACCTCACCACCACCGGGTGGGCTCGAACCTCCGACTTTTCGGTTAACAGCCAATCGCGCTAGCCAATTGCGCCGCGGAGACAGTCCTGCTCTACTCTCACCACCATTAGAACATATCTTCAAAGCTATCAGCCCAAAGAAAAAAAGCACCGCACCACCACCGGGTGGGCTTGAACCTCCAACCTTTCGGTTAACAGCCAATCGCGCTCGCCATTTGCGCCACAGAGATAGTCCTGCTCCACTCTCACCATCATCAGAACATATCTTCAAAGCTATCAGCACAAAGAAAAAAAAGCGCCGAACCACCACCGGATGGGCTCGAACCTCCAACCTTTCGGTTAACAGCCGATCGCGTTAGCCAACTGCGCCACGGAGTTAGTCGTGCTCCCCCACACCACCATCAGAACATATCTTCAAAGCTATCAGCGCAAAGAAAAAAGCAACACACCACTCCCGGAAGGGCTCGAAACTCCAACCTTTAGGTTAACAGCCGATCGCGCTAGCCAATCGCGCCACGGAGACAGTCCTACTCCACTCTCACCACCATCAGAACATATCTTCAAAGCCATCAGCCCAAAAAAAAAAGCGCCGCATCACCACTGGGTGGGCTCGAAGCTCCGAGCTTTCGGTTAACAGCCGATCGCGCTAGCCAATTGCACCACGGAGACAGTCGTGCTCCACTCTCACCACCGTCAGAACATTTTTTCAGAGCTATCACCCCAAAGAAAAAAGAGCGCCGCACCACCACCGGGTGGGCTCGAACCTCCAACCTTCCGGTTAACAGCCGATCGCGCTAGCCAATGGCGCCACGGAGACAGTCTTGCTCCACCCACACCACCATCAGAACATATCTTCAAAGCTATCAGCGCAAAGAAAAAAACAACACACCAATCCCGGGAGGGCTCGAAACTCCAACCTTCCGGTTAACAGCCGATCGCGCTAGCCAATCGCGCCACAGAGACAGTCCTGCTCTACTCACACCACCATCAAAACATATCTTCAAAGCTATCAGCCTAAAGAAAAAAAGCGCCGCACCACCACCGGGTGGGCTCGAAGCTCCGAACTTTCGGTTAACAGCCGATCGCGCTAGCCAATTGCGCCACGGAGACAGTCGTGCTCCACTCTCACCACCGTCAGAACATTTCTTCAGAGCTATCACCCCAAAGAAAAAAAGCGCCGAACCACCACCGGATGGGCTCGAACCTCCAACTTTTCGGTTAACAGCCGATCGCGTCAGCCAACTGCGCCACGGAGTTAGTCGTGCTCCACCCACACCACCATCGGAACATATCATCAAAGCTATCAGCGCAAAGAAAAAAGAAACACACCACTCCCGGAAGGGCTCGAAACTCCAACCTTTCGGTTAACAGCCGATCGCGCTAGCCAATTCCGCCACGGAGACAGTCTTGCTCCACCCACACCACCATCAGAACATATCTTCAAAGCTATCAGCGCAAAGAAAAAAGCAACACACCACTCCCGGGAGGGCTCGAAAGTCCAACCTTTCGGTTAACAGCCGATCGCACTAGCCAATTGCGCCACAGAGACAGTCCTGCTCTACTCACACCACCATCAAAACATATCTTCAAAGCTATCAGCCTAAAGAAAAAAAGCGCCGCACCACCACCGGGTGGGCTCGAAGCTCCGAGCTTTCGGTTAACAGCCGATCGCGCTAGCCAATTGCGCCACGGAGACAGTCGTGCTCCACTCTCACCACCGTCAGAACATTTCTTCAGAGCTATCACCCTAAAGAAAAAAAAGCGCCGCACCACCACCGGGTGGGCTCTAACCTCAAACCTACCGGTTAACAGCCGGTCGCGCTAGCCAATTGCGCCACGAAGACAGTCCTCCTACACTCTCACAACCATTAGAACATATCTTCAAAGCTATTACCGCAAAGAAAAAAGCAACACACCACTCCCGGGAGGGCTCGAAACTCCAACCTTTAGGTTAACAGCCCATCGCGCTAGCCAATTGCGCCACGGAGACAGTCTTGCTCCACCCACACCACCATCAGAACATATCTTCAAAGCTATCAGCGCAAAGAAAAAAGCAACACACCACTCCCGGGAGGGCTCGAAACTCCAACTTTTCGGTTAACAGCCGATCGCGCTAGCCAATTGCGCCACAGAGACAGTCCTGCTCTACTCACACCACCATCAACACATATCTTCAAAGCTATCAGCCTAAAAAAAAGCGCCGCACCACCACCGGGTGTGCTCGAAACTCCAACCTTTCGGTTACCAGCCGATCGCGCTAGCCAATTGCACCACGGAGACAGTCCTGCTCCATTCTCACCCCCATCAGAACATATCTTCAAAGCTATCAGCCCACAGAAAAAAAAGTGCCGCACAACCACCGGGTGGGCTCCAACCTCCAACTTTTCGGTTAACAGCCGATCGCGCTACCCAATTGCGCCAAGGAGACAGTCCTGCTCCACTCTCACCGCCATCAGAACATATCTTCAAAGCCATCAGCCCAAAGAAAAAAAAAAGCGCCGCACCACCACTTGGTGGGCTCGAAGCTCCGAGCTTTCGGTTAACAGCCGATCGCGCTAGCCAATAGGCCACGGAGACAGTCGTGCTCCACTCTCACCACCATCAGAACATATATTCAAATCTATCGGCGCAAAGAAAAAAGGAACACACCACTCCGGGGATGGCTCGAAACTCCAACCTTTCGGTTATCAGCCGATCGCGCTAGCCAATTGCGCCACGGAGACAGTCCTGCTCCACTCTCACCACCATTAGAACATTTCTTCAGAGCTATCACCCCAAAGAAAAAAAAGCGCCGAACAACCACCGGATGGGCTCGAACTCCAAACTTTCGGTTAACAGCCGATCGCGCTAGCCAACTGTGCCACGGAGTTAGTCGTGCTCCACCCACACCACCATCAGAACATATCATCAATGCTATCAGCGCAAAGAAAAAAGCAACACACCACTCCCGGAAGGGCTCGAAACTCCAACATTTTGGTTAACAGCCGATCGCGCTAGCCAATTCCGCCACGGAGACAGTCTTGGTCCACCCACACCACCATCAGAACATATCTTCAAAGCTATCAGCGCAAAGAAAAAAGCAACACACCACTCCTGGGAGGGCTCGAAAGTCCAACCTTTCGGTTAACAGCCGATCGCGCTAGCCAATTGCGCCACAGAGACAGTCCTGCTCTACTCACACCACCATCAACACATATCTTCAAAGCTATCAGCCTAAAAAAAAGCGCCGCACCACCACCGGGTGGGCTCGAAACTCCAACCTTTCGGTTAACAGCCGATCGCGCTAGCCAATTGCACCACGGAGACAGTCCTGCTCCATTCTCACCCCCATCAGAACATATCTTCAAAGCTATCAGCCCACAGAAAAAAAAGTGCCGCACAACCACCGGGTGGGCTCCAACCTCCAACTTTTCGGTTAACAGCCGATCGCGCTACCCAATTGCGCCAAGGAGACAGTCCTGCTCCACTCTCACCGCCATCAGAACATATCTTCAAAGCCATCAGCCCAAAGAAAAAAAAAGCGCCGCACCACCACTTGGTGGGCTCGAAGCTCCGAGCTTTCGGTTAACAGCCGATCGCGCTAGCCAATAGGCCACGGAGACAGTCGTGCTCCACTCTCGCCACCATCAGAACATATCTTCAAATCTATCGGCGCAAAGAAAAAAGGAACACACCACTCCGGGGATGGCTCGAAACTCCAAACTTTCGGTTAACAGCCGATCGCGCTAGCCAATTCCGCCACGGAGACAGTCTTGCTCCACCCACACCACCATCAGAACATATCTTCAAAGCTATCAGCGCAAAGAAAAAAGCAACACACCACTCCTGGGAGGGCTCGAAAGTCCAACCTTTCGGTTAACAGCCGATCGCGCTAGCCAATTGCGCCACAGAGACAGTCCTGCTCTACTCACACCACCATCAAAACATATCTTCAAAGCTATCAGCCTAAAGAAAAAAAGCGCTGCACCACCACCGGGTGGGCTCGAAGCTCCGAGCTTTCGGTTAACAGCCGATCGCGCTAGCCAATTGCGCCACGGAGTTAGTCGTGCTCCACCCACACCACCATCAGAACATATCTTCAGAGCTATCACCCCAAAGAAAAAAAAAGCGCCGAACCACCACCGGATGGGCTCGAACCTCCAACCTTTCGGTTAACAGCCGATCGCGTTAGCCAACTGCGCCACTGAGTTAGTCGTGCTCCACCCACACCACCATCAGAACATATAATCAAAGCTATCAGCGCAAAGAAAAAAGCAACTAACCACTCCCGGAAGGGCTCGAAACTCCAACCTTTCGGTTAACAGCCGGTCGCGCTAGCCAATTCCGCCACGGAGACAGTCTTGCTCCACCCACACCACCATCCGAACATATCTTCAAAGCTATCAGCGCAAAGAAAAAAGCAACACACCACTCCCGGGAGGGCTCGAAACTCCAACCTTTCGGTTAACAGCCGATCGCGCTAGCCAATTGCGCCACAGAGACAGTCCTGCTCTACTCACACCACCATCAAAACATATCTTCAAAGTTATCAGCCTAAAGAAAAAAAGCGCCGCACCACCACCGGGTGGGCTCGAAGCTCCGAGCTTTCGGTTAACAGCCGATCGCGCTAGCCAATTGCGCCACGGAGACAGTCGTGCTCCACTTTCACCACCATCAGAACATTTCTTCAGAGCTATCACCCCAAAGAAAAAAAAGCGCCGCACCACCACCGGGTGCGCTCGAACCTCAAACCTACCGGTTAACAGCCGGTCGCGCTAGCCAATTGCGCCACGAAGACAGTCCTCCTACACTCTCACAACCATTAGAACATATCTTCAAAGCTATTACCGCAAAGAAAAAAGCAACACACCACTCCCGGGAGGGCTCGAAACTCCAACCTTTAGGTTAACAGCCGATCGCGCTAGCCAATTGCGCCACGGAGACAGTCTTGCTCCACCCACACCACCATCAGAACATATCTTCAAAGCTATCAGCGCAAAGAAAAAAGCAACACACCACTCCCGGGAGGGCTCGAAACTCCAACTTTTCGGTTAACAGCCGATCGCGCTAGCCAATTGCGCCACAGAGACAGTCCTGCTCTACTCACACCACCATCAACACATATCTTCAAAGCTATCAGCCTAAAAAAAAGCGCCGCACCACCACCGGGTGGGCTCGAAACTCCAACCTTTCGGTTACCAGCCGATCGCGCTAGCCAATTGCACCACGGAGACAGTCCTGCTCCATTCTTACCCCCATCAGAACATATTGATTGATTGATTTGTGGGGTTTAACGTCCCAAAACCACCATATGATTATGAGAGACGCCGTAGTGGAGGGCTCCGGAAATTTCGACCACCTGGGGTTCTTTAACGTGCGCCCAAATCTGAGCACACGGGCCTCCCATCAGAACATATCTTCAAAGCTATCAGCCCACAGAAAAAAAAGTGCCGCACAACCAGCGGGTGGGCTCCAACCTCCAACTTTTCGGTTAACAGCCGATCGCGCTACCCAATTGCGCCAAGGAGACAGTCCTGCTCCACTCTCACCGCCATCAGAACATATCTTCAAAGCCATCAGCCCAAAGAAAAAAAAAGCGCCGCACCACCACTTGGTGGGCTCGAAGCTCCGAGCTTTGGTTAACAGCCGATCGCGCTAGCCAATAGGCCACGGAGACAGTCGTGCTCCACTCTCACCACCATCAGAACATATATTCAAATCTATCGGCGCAAAGAAAAAAGGAACACACCACTCCGGGGATGGCTCGAAACTCCAACCTTTCGGTTATCAGCCGATCGCGCTAGCCAATTGCGCCACGGAGACAGTCCTGCTCCACTCTCACCACCATTAGAACATTTCTTCAGAGCTATCACCCCAAAGAAAAAAAAGCGCCGAACAACCACCGGATGGGCTCGAACTCCAAACTTTCGGTTAACAGCCGATCGCGCTAGCCAACTGTGCCACGGAGTTAGTCGTGCTCCACCCACACCACCATCAGAACATATCATCAATGCTATCAGCGCAAAGAAAAAAGCAACACACCACTCCCGGAAGGGCTCGAAACTCCAACATTTTGGTTAACAGCCGATCGCGCTAGCCAATTCCGCCACGGAGACAGTCTTGCTCCACCCACACCACCATCAGAACATATCTTCAAAGCTATCAGCGCAAAGAAAAAAGCAACACACCACTCCTGGGAGAGCTCGAAAGTCCAACCTTTCGGTTAACAGCCGATCGCGCTAGCCAATTGCGCCACAGAGACAGTCCTGCTCTACTCACACCACCATCAAAACATATCTTCAAAGCTATCAGCCTAAAGAAAAAAAGCGCCGCACCACCACCGGGTGGGCTCGAAGCTCCGAGCTTTCGGTTAACAGCCGATCGCGCTAGCCAATTGCGCCACGGAGACAGTCGTGCTCCACTCTCACCACCGTCAGAACATTTTTTCAGAGCAATCAGCCCAAAGAAAAAAAAAGCGCCGCACCACCACTTGGTGGGCTCGAAGCTTCAAGCTTTCGGTTAACAGCCGATCGCGCTAGCCAATAGGTCACGGAGACAGTCGTGCTCCACTCTCACCACCATCAGAACATATCTTCAAATCTATCGGCGCAAAGAAAAAAGCAACACACCACTCCCGGGAGGGCTCGAAACTCCAACCTTTAGGTTAACAGCCGATCGCGCTAGCCAATTGCGCCACGGAGACAGTCTTGCTCCACCCACACCACCATCAGAACATATCTTCAAAGCTATCAGCGCAAAGAAAAAAGCAACACACCACTCCCGGGAGGGCTCGAAACTCCAACCTTTCGGTTAACAGCCGATCGCGCTAGCCAATTGCGCCACAGAGGCAGTCCTGCTCTACTCACACCACCATCAAAACATATCTTCAAAGCTATCAGCGCAAAGAAAAAAACAACACACCAATCCCGGGAGGGCTCGAAACTCCAACCTTTCGGTTAACAGCCGATCGCGCTAGCCAATCGCGCCACAGAGACAGTCCTGCTCTACTCACACCACCATCAAAACATATCTTCAAAGCTATCAGCCTAAAGAAAAAAAGCGCCGCACCACCACCGGGTGGGCTCGAAGCTCCGAGCTTTCGGTTAACAGCCGATCGCGCTAGCCAATTGCGCCACGGAGACAGTCGTGCTCCACTCTCACCACCGTCAGAACATTTCTTCAGAGCTATCACCCCAAAGAAAAAAAGCGCCGAACCACCACCGGATGGGCTCGAACCTCCAACTTTTCGGTTAACAGCCGATCGCGTCAGCCAACTGCGCCACGGAGTTAGTCGTGCTCCACCCACACCACCATCGGAACATATCATCAAAGCTATCAGCGCAAAGAAAAAAGAAACACACCACTCCCGGAAGGGCTCGAAACTCCAACCTTTCGGTTAACAGCCGATCGCGCTAGCCAATTCCGCCACGGAGACAGTCTTGCTCCACCCACACCACCATCAGAACATATCTTCAAAGCTATCAGCGCAAAGAAAAAAGCAACACACCACTCCCGGGAGGGCTCGAAAGTCCAACCTTTCGGTTAACAGCCGATCGCACTAGCCAATTGCGCCACAGAGACAGTCCTGCTCTACTCACACCACCATCAAAACATATCTTCAAAGCTATCAGCCTAAAGAAAAAAAGCGCCGCACCACCACCGGGTGGGCTCGAAGCTCCGAGCTTTCGGTTACCAGCCGATCGCGCTAGCCAATTGCGCCACAGAGACAGTCCTGCTCTACTCACACCACCATCAACACATATCTTCAAAGCTATCAGCCTAAAAAAAAGCGCCGCACCACCACCGGGTGTGCTCGAAACTCCAACCTTTCGGTTACCAGCCGATCGCGCTAGCCAATTGCACCACGGAGACAGTCCTGCTCCATTCTCACCCCCATCAGAACATATCTTCAAAGCTATCAGCCCACAGAAAAAAAAGTGCCGCACAACCACCGGGTGGGCTCCAACCTCCAACTTTTCGGTTAACAGCCGATCGCGCTACCCAATTGCGCCAAGGAGACAGTCCTGCTCCACTCTCACAACCATTAGAACATATCTTCAAAGCTATTACCGCAAAGAAAAAAGCAACACACCACTCCCGGGAGGGCTCGAAACTCCAACCTTTAGGTTAACAGCCCATCGCGCTAGCCAATTGCGCCACGGAGACAGTCTTGCTCCACCCACACCACCATCAGAACATATCTTCAAAGCTATCAGCGCAAAGAAAAAAGCAACACACCACTCCCGGGAGGGCTCGAAACTCCAACTTTTCGGTTAACAGCCGATCGCGCTAGCCAATTGCGCCACAGAGACAGTCCTGCTCTACTCACACCACCATCAACACATATCTTCAAAGCTATCAGCCTAAAAAAAAGCGCCGCACCACCACCGGGTGTGCTCGAAACTCCAACCTTTCGGTTACCAGCCGATCGCGCTAGCCAATTGCGCCACGGAGACAGTCGTGCTCCACTCTCACCACCGTCAGAACATTTCTTCAGAGCTATCACCCTAAAGAAAAAAAAGCGCCGCACCACCACCGGGTGGGCTCTAACCTCAAACCTACCGGTTAACAGCCGGTCGCGCTAGCCAATTGCGCCACGAAGACAGTCCTCCTACACTCTCACAACCATTAGAACATATCTTCAAAGCTATTACCGCAAAGAAAAAAGCAACACACCACTCCCGGGAGGGCTCGAAACTCCAACCTTTAGGTTAACAGCCCATCGCGCTAGCCAATTGCGCCACGGAGACAGTCTTGCTCCACCCACACCACCATCAGAACATATCTTCAAAGCTATCAGCGCAAAGAAAAAAGCAACACACCACTCCCGGGAGGGCTCGAAACTCCAACTTTTCGGTTAACAGCCGATCGCGCTAGCTAATTGCGCCACAGAGACAGTCCTGCTCTACTCACACCACCATCAACACATATCTTCAAAGCTATCAGCCTAAAAAAAAGCGCCGCACCACCACCGGGTGTGCTCGAAACTCCAACCTTTCGGTTACCAGCCGATCGCGCTAGCCAATTGCACCACGGAGACAGTCCTGCTCCATTCTCACCCCCATCAGAACATATCTTCAAAGCTATCAGCCCACAGAAAAAAAAGTGCCGCACAACCACCGGGTGGGCTCCAACCTCCAACTTTTCGGTTAACAGCCGATCGCGCTACCCAATTGCGCCAAGGAGACAGTCCTGCTCCACTCTCACCGCCATCAGAACATATCTTCAAAGCCATCAGCCCAAAGAAAAAAAAAGCGCCGCACCACCACTTGGTGGGCTCGAAGCTCCGAGCTTTCGGTTAACAGCCGATCGCGCTAGCCAATAGGCCACGGAGACAGTCGTGCTCCACTCTCACCACCATCAGAACATATATTCAAATCTATCGGCGCAAAGAAAAAAGGAACACACCACTCCGGGGATGGCTCGAAACTCCAACCTTTCGGTTATCAGCCGATCGCGCTAGCCAATTGCGCCACGGAGACAGTCCTGCTCCACTCTCACCACCATTAGAACATTTCTTCAGAGCTATCACCCCAAAGAAAAAAAAGCGCCGAACAACCACCGGATGGGCTCGAACTCCAAACTTTCGGTTAACAGCCGATCGCGCTAGCCAACTGTGCCACGGAGTTAGTCGTGCTCCACCCACACCACCATCAGAACATATCATCAATGCTATCAGCGCAAAGAAAAAAGCAACACACCACTCCCGGAAGGGCTCGAAACTCCAACATTTTGGTTAACAGCCGATCGCGCTAGCCAATTCCGCCACGGAGACAGTCTTGGTCCACCCACACCACCATCAGAACATATCTTCAAAGCTATCAGCGCAAAGAAAAAAGCAACACACCACTCCTGGGAGGGCTCGAAAGTCCAACCTTTCGGTTAACAGCCGATCGCGCTAGCCAATTGCGCCACAGAGACAGTCCTGCTCTACTCACACCACCATCAAAACATATCTTCAAAGCTATCAGCCTAAAGAAAAAAAGCGCCGCACCACCACCGGGTGGGCTCGAAGCTCCGAGCTTTCGGTTAAGAGCCGATCGCGCTAGCCAATTGCGCCACGGAGACAGTCGTGCTCCACTCTCACCACCGTCAGAACATTTCTTCAGAGCTATCACCCTAAAGAAAAAAAAGCGCCGCACCACCACCGGGTGGGCTCGAACCTCAAACCTACCGGTTAACAGCCGGTCGCGCTAGCCAATTGCGCCACGAAGACAGTCCTCCTACACTCTCACAACCATCAGAACATATCTTAAAAGCTATTACCGCAAAGAAAAAAGCAACACACCACTCCCGGGAGGGCTCGAAACTCCAACCTTTAGGTTAACAGCCGATCGCGCTAGCCAATTGCGCCACGGAGACAGTCTTGCTCCACCCACACCACCATCAGAACATATCTTCAAAGCTATCAGCGCAAAGAAAAAAGCAACACACCACTCCCGGGAGGGCTCGAAACTCCAACCTTTCGGTTAACAGCCGATCGCGCTAGCCAATTGCGCCACAGAGGCAGTCCTGCTCTACTCACACCGCCATCAAAACATATCTTCAAAGCTATCAGCCCACAGAAAAAAAAAGTGCCGCACAACCACCGGGTGGGCTCGAACCTCCAACTTTTCGGTTAACAGCCGATCGCGCTACCCAATTGCGCCAAGGAGACAGTCCTGCTCCACTCTCACCGCCATCAGAACATATCTTCAAAGCAATCAGCCCAAAGAAAAAAAAAGCGCCGCACCACCACTTGGTGGGCTCGAAGCTCCAAGCTTTCGGTTAACAGCCGATCGCGCTAGCCAATAGGTCACGGAGACAGTCGTGCTCCACTCTCACCACCATCAGAACATATCTTCAAATCTATCGGCGCAAAGAAAAAAGGAACACACCACTCCGGGGATGGCTCGAAACTCCAACCTTTCGGTTAACAGCCGATCGCGCTAGCCAATTGCGCCACGGAGACAGTCCTGCTCCACTCTCACCACCATTAGAACATTTCTTCAGAGCTATCACCCCAAAGAAAAAAAAAGCGCCGAACAACCACCGGATGGGCTCGAACCTCCAAACTTTCGGTTAACAGCCGATCGCGCTAGCCAACTGTGCCACGGAGTTAGTCGTGCTCCACCCACACCACCATCAGAACATATCTTCAGAGCTATCACCCCAAAGAAAAAAAAGCGCCGAACCACCACCGGATGGGCTCGAACCTCCAACCTTTCGGTTAACAGCCGATCGCGTTAGCCAACTGCGCCACTGAGTTAGTCGTGCTCCACCCACACCACCATCAGAACATATAATCAAAGCTATCAGCGCAAAGAAAAAAGCAACTAACCACTCCCGGAAGGGCTCGAAACTCCAACCTTTCGGTTAACAGCCGATCGCGCTAGCCAATTGCGCCACGGAGACAGTCATGCTCCACTCTCACCACCATCAGAACATTTCTTCAGAGCTATCACCCCAAAGAAAAAAAGCGCCGAACCACCACCGGATGGGCTCGAACCTCCAACCTTTCGGTTAACAGCCGACCGCGTTAGCCAACTGCGCCACGGAGTTAGTCGTGCTCCACCCACACCAACATCGGAACATATCATCAAAGCTATCAGCGCAAAGAAAAAAGAAACACACCACTCCCGGAAGGGCTCGAAACTCCAACCTTTCGGTTAACAGCCGATCGCGCTAGCCAATTCCGCCACGGAGACAGTCTTGCTCCACCCACACCACCATCAGAACATATCTTCAAAGCTATCAGCGCAAAGAAAAAAGCAACACACCACTCCCGGGAGGGCTCGAAAGTCCAACATTTCGGTTAACAGCCGATCGCACTAGCCAATTGCGCCACAGAGACAGTCCTGCTCTACTCACACCACCATCAAAACATATCTTCAAAGCTATCAGCCTAAAGAAAAAAAGCGCCGCACCACCACCGGGTGGGCTCGAAGCTCCGAGCTTTCGGTTAACAGCCGATCGCGCTAGCCAATTGCGCCACGGAGACAGTCGTGCTCCACTCTCACCACCGTCAGAACATTTCTTCAGAGCTATCACCCTAAAGAAAAAAAAGCGCCGCACCACCACCGGGTGGGCTCGAACCTCAAACCTACCGGTTAACAGCCGGTCGCGCTAGCCAATTGCGCCACGAAGACAGTCCTCCTACACTCTCACAACCATTAGAACATATCTTCAAAGCTATTACCGCAAAGAAAAAAGCAACACACCACTCCCGGGAGGGCTCGAAACTCCATCCTTTAGGTTAACAGCCGATCGCGCTAGCCAATTGCGCCACGGAGACAGTCTTGCTCCACCCACACCACCATCAGAACATATCTTCAAAGCTATCAGCGCAAAGAAAAAAGCAACACACCACTCCCGGGAGGGCTCGAAACTCCAACTTTTCGGTTAACAGCTGATCGCGCTAGCCAATTGCGCCACAGAGACAGTCCTGCTCTACTCACACCACCATCAACACATATCTTCAAAGCTATCAGCCTAAAAAAAGCGCCGCACCACCACCGGGTGGGCTCGAAACTCCAACCTTTCGGTTAACAGCCGATCGCGCTAGCCAATTGCACCACGGAGACAGTCCTGCTCCATTCTCACCCCCATCAGAACATATCTTCAAAGCTATCAGCCCACAGAAAAAAAAGTGCCGCACAACCACCGGGTGGGCTCCAACCTCCAACTTTTCGGTTAACAGCCGATCGCGCTACCCAATTGCGCCAAGGAGACAGTCCTGCTCCACTCTCACCGCCATCAGAACATATCTTCAAAGCAATCAGCCCAAAGAAAAAAAAAAGCGCCGCACCACCACTTGGTGGGCTCGAAGCTCCAAGCTTTCGGTTAACAGCCGATCGCGCTAGCCAATAGGTCACGGAGACAGTCGTGCTCCACTCTCACCACCATCAGAACATATCTTCAAATCTATCGGCGCAAAGAAAAAAGGAACACACCACTCCGGGGATGGCTCGAAACTCGAACCTTTCGGTTAACAGCCGATCGCGCTAGCCAATTCCGCCACGGAGACAGTCTTGCTCCACCCACACCACCATCAGAACATATCTTCAAAGCTATCAGCGCAAAGAAAAAAGCAACACACCACTCCTGGGAGGGCTCGAAAGTCCAACCTTTCGGTTAACAGCCGATCGCGCTAGCCAATTGCGCCACAGAGACAGTCCTGCTCTACTCACACCACCAGCAAAACATATCTTCAAAGCTATCAGCCTAAAGAAAAAAAGCGCCGCACCACCACCGGGTGGGCTCGAAGCTCCGAGCTTTCGGCTAACAGCCGATCGCGCTAGCCAATGGCGCCACGGAGACAGTCGTGCTCCACTCTCACCACCGTCAGAACATTTCTTCAGAGCTATCACCCTAAAGAAAAAAAAGCGCCGCACCACCACCGGGTGGGCTCGAACCTCAAACCTACCGGTTAACAGCCGGTCGCGCTAGCCAATTGCGCCACGAAGACAGTCCTCCTACACTCTCACAACCATCAGAACATATCTTCAAAGCTATTACCGCAAAGAAAAAAGCAACACACCACTCCCGGGAGGGCTCGAAACTCCAACCTTTAGGTTAACAGCCGATCGCGCTAGCCAATTGCGCCACGGAGACAGTCTTGCTCCACCCACACCACCATCAGAACATATCTTCAAAGCTATCAGCGCAAAGAAAAAAGCAACACACCACTCCCGGGAGGGCTCGAAACTCCAACCTTTCGGTTAACAGCCGATCGCGCTAGCCAATTGCGCCACAGAGGCAGTCCTGCTCTACTCACACCACCATCAAAACATATCTTCAAAGCTATCAGCCTAAAAAAAGCGCCGCACCACCACCGGGTGGGCTCGAAACTCCAACCTTTCGGTTAACAGCCGATCGCGCTAGCCAATTGCACCACGGAGACAGTCCTGCTCCATTCTCACCACCATCAGAACATATCTTCAAAGCTATCAGCCCACAGAAAAAAAAAGTGCCGCACAACCACCGGGAGGGCTCCAAACTCCAACCTTTCGGTTAACAGCCGATCGCGCTAGCCAATTGCGCCACAGAGACAGTCCTGCTCTACTCTCACCACCATCAGAACATATCTTCAAATCTATCAGCCTAAAGAAAAAAAGCGCCGCACCACCACCGGGTGGGCTCGAAGCTCCGAGCTTTCGGTTAACAGCCGATCGCGCTAGCCAATTGCGCCACGGAGACAGTCGTGCTCCACTCTCACAACCGTCAGAACATTTCTTCAGAGCTATCACCCCTAAGAAAAACAGCGCCGAACCACCACCGGATGGGCTCGAACCTCCAACCTTTCGGTTAACAGCCGATCGCGTTAGCCAACTGCGCCACGGAGTTAGTCGTGCTCCACCCACACCACCATCGGAACATATCATCAAAGCTATCAGCGCAAAGAAAAAAGAAACACACCACTCCCGGAAGGGCTCGAAACTCCAACCTTTCGGTTAACAGCCGATCGCGCTAGTCAATTCCGCCACGGAGACAGTCTTGCTCCACCCACACCACCATCAGAACATATCTTCAAAGCTATCAGCGCAAAGAAAAAAGGAACACACCACTCCCGGGAGGGCTCGAAAGTCCAACCTTTCGGTTAACAGCCGATCGCACTAGCCAATTGCGCCACAGAGACAGTCCTGCTCTACTCACACCACCATCAAAACATATCTTCAAAGCTATCAGCCTAAAGAAAAAAAGCGCCGCACCACCACCGGGTGGGCTCGAAGCTCCGAGCATCGGTTAACAGCCGATCGCGCTAGCCAATTGCGCCACGGAGACAGTCGTGCTCCACTCTCACCACCGTCAGAACATTTCTTCAGAGCTATCACCCTAAAGAAAAAAAAGCGCCGCACCACCACCGGGTGGGCTCGAACCTCAAACCTACCGGTTAACAGCCGGTCGCGCTAGCCAATTGCGCCACGAAGACAGTCCTCCTACACTCTCACAACCATTAGAACATATCTTCAAAGCTATTACCGCAAAGAAAAAAGCAACACACCACTCCCGGGAGGGCTCGAAACTCCAACCTTTAGGTTAACAGCCGATCGCGCTAGCCAATTGCGCCACGGAGACAGTCTTGCTCCACCCACACCACCATCAGAACATATCTTCAAAGCTATCAGCGCAAAGAAAAAAAGCAACACACCACTCCCGGGAGGGCTCGAAACTCCAACTTTTCGGTTAACAGCCGATCGCGCTAGCCAATTGCGCCACAGAGACAGTCCTGCTCTACTCACACCACCATCAACACATATCTTCAAAGCTATCAGCCTAAAAAAAGCGCCGCACCACCACCGGGTGGGCTCGAAACTCCAACCTTTCGGTTAACAGCCGATCGCGCTAGCCAATTGCACCACGGAGACAGTCCTGCTCCATTCTCACCCCCATCAGAACATATCTTCAAAGCTATCAGCCCACAGAAAAAAAAGTGCCGCACAACCACCGGGTGGGCTCCAACCTCCAACTTTTCGGTTAACAGCCGATCGCGCTACCCAATTGCGCCAAGGAGACAGTCCTGCTCCACTCTCACCGCCATCAGAACATATCTTCAAAGCCATCAGCCCAAAGAAAAAAAAAAGCGCCGCACCACCACTTGGTGGGCTCGAAGCTCCGAGCTTTCGGTTAACAGCCGATCGCGCTAGCCAATAGGCCACGGAGACAGTCGTGCTCCACTCTCGCCACCATCAGAACATATCTTCAAATCTATCGGCGCAAAGAAAAAAGGAACACACCACTCCGGGGATGGCTCGAAACTCCAAACTTTCGGTTAACAGCCGATCGCGCTAGCCAATTCCGCCACGGAGACAGTCTTGCTCCACCCACACCACAATCAGAACATATCTTCAAAGCTATCAGCGCAAAGAAAAAAGCAACACACCACTCCTGGGAGGGCTCGAAAGTCCAACCTTTCGGTTAACAGCCGATCGCGCTAGCCAATTGCGCCACAGAGACAGTCCTGCTCTACTCACACCACCATCAAAACATATCTTCAAAGCTATCAGCCTAAAGAAAAAAAGCGCTGCACCACCACCGGGTGGGCTCGAAGCTCCGAGCTTTCGGTTAACAGCCGATCGCGCTAGCCAATTGCGCCACGGAGACAGTCGTGCTCCACTCTCACCACCGTCAGAACATTTCTTCAGAGCTATCACCCTAAAGAAAAAAAAGCGCCGCACCACCACCGGGTGGGCTCGAACCTCAAACCTACCGGTTAACAGCCGGTCGCGCTAGCCACTTGCGCCACGAAGACAGTCCTCCTACACTCTCACAACCATCAGAACATATCTTCAAAGCTATTACCGCAAAGAAAAAAGCAACACACCACCACCGGGTGGGCTCGAAGCTCCGAGCTTTCGGTTAACAGCCGATCGCGCTAGCCAATTGCGCCACGGAGACAGTCGTGCTCCACTTTCACCACCATCAGAACATTTCTTCAGAGCTATCACCCCAAAGAAAAAAAAGCGCCGCACCACCACCGGGTGCGCTCGAACCTCAAACCTACCGGTTAACAGCCGGTCGCGCTAGCCAATTGCGCCACGAAGACAGTCCTCCTACACTCTCACAACCATCAGAACATATCTTCAAAGCTATTACCGCAAAGAAAAAAGCAACACACCACTCCCGGGAGGGCTCAAAACTCCAACCTTTCGGTTAACAGCCGATCGCGCTAGCCAATTGCGCCACGGAGACAGTCTTGCTCCACCCACACCACCATCAGAACATATCTTCAAAGCTATCAGCGCAAAGAAAAAAGCAACACACCACTTCCGGGAGGGCTCCAAACTCCAACCTTTCGGTTAACAGCCGATCACGCTAGCCAATTGCGCCACAGAGACAGTCCTGCTCTACTCTCACCACCATCAGAACATATCTTCAAATCTATCAGCCTAAAGAAAAAAGGCGCCGCACCACCACCGGGTGGGCTCGAAGCTCCGAGCTTTCGGTTAACAGCCGATCGCGCTAGCCAATTGCGCCACGGAGACAGTCGTGCTCCACTCTCACCACCGTCAGAACATTTCTTCAGAGCTATCACCCCAAAGAAAAAAAGCGCCGAACCACCACCGGATGGGCTCGAACCTCCAACCTTTCGGTTAACAGCCGATCGCGTTAGCCAACTGCGCCACGGAGTTAGTCGTGCTCCACCCACACCACCATCGGAACATATCATCAAAGCTATCAGCGCAAAGAAAAAAGAAACACACCACTCCCGGAAGGGCTCGAAACTCCAACCTTTCGGTTAACAGCCGATCGCGCTAGCCAATTCCGCCACGGAGACAGTCTTGCTCCACCCACACCACCATCAGAACATATCTTCAAAGCTATCAGCGCAAAGAAAAAAGCAACACACCACTCCCGGGAGGGCTCGAAAGTCCAACCTTTCGGTTAACAGCCGATCGCACTAGCCAATTGCGCCACAGAGACAGTCCTGCTCTACTCACACCACCATCAAAACATATCTTCAAAGCTATCAGCCTAAAGAAAAAAAGCGCCGCACCACCACCGGGTGGGCTCGAAGCTCCGAGCTTTCGGTTAACAGCCGATCGCGCTAGCCAATTGCGCCACGGAGACAGTCGTGCTCCACTCTCACCACCGTCAGAACATTTCTTCAGAGCTATCACCCTAAAGAAAAAAAAGCGCCGCACCACCACCGGGTGGGCTCGAACCTCAAACCTACCGGTTAACAGCCGGTCGCGCTAG
Organism: Rhipicephalus microplus; assembly: GCF_043290135.1. Lineage (NCBI taxonomy): Eukaryota > Metazoa > Arthropoda > Arachnida > Ixodida > Ixodidae > Rhipicephalus > Rhipicephalus microplus. The sequence goes on from NW_027464585.1 coordinate 51,993,974, forward strand.
CCAATTGCGCCACGAAGACAGTCCTCTTACACTCTCACAACCATTAGAACATATCTTCAAAGCTATTACCGCAAAGAAAAAAGCAACACACCACTCCCGGGAGGGCTCAAAACTCCAACCTTTAGGTTAACAGCCGATCGCGCTAGCCAATTGCGCCACGGAGACAGTCTTGCTCCACCCACACCACCATCAGAACATATCTTCAAAGCTATCAGCGCAAAGAAAAAAGCAACACACCACTCCCGGGAGGGCTCGAAACTCCAACTTTTCGGTTAACAGCCGATCGCGCTAGCCAATTGCGCCACAGAGACAGTCCTGCTCTACTCACACCACCATCAACACATATTTTCAAAGCTATCAGCCTAAAAAAAAGCGCCGCACCACCACCGGGTGGGCTCGAAACTCCAACCTTTCGGTTAACAGCCGATCGCGCTAGCCAATTGCACCACGGAGACAGTCCTGCTCCATTCTCACCCCCATCAGAACATATCTTCAAAGCTATCAGCCCACAGAAAAAAAAGTGCCGCACAACCACCGGGTGGGCTCCAACCTCCAACTTTTCGGTTAACAGCCGATCGCGCTACCCAATTGCGCCAAGGAGACAGTCCTGCTCCACTCTCACCGCCATCAGAACATATCTTCAAAGCCATCAGCCCAAAGAAAAAAAAAAGCGCCGCACCACCACTTGGTGGGCTCGAAGCTCCGAGCTTTCGGTTAACAGCCGATTGCGCTAGCCAATAGGCCACGGAGACAGTCGTGCTCCACTCTCACCACCATCAGAACATATCTTCAAATCTATCGGCGCAAAGAAAAAAGGAACACACCACTCCGGGGATGGCTCGAAACTCCAACCTTTCGGTTAACAGCCGATCGCGCTAGCCAATTGCGCCACGGAGACAGTCCTGCTCCACTCTCACCACCATTAGATTATTTCTTCAGAGCTATCACCCCAAAGAAAAAAAAGCGCCGAACAACCACCGGATGGGCTCGAACTCCAAACTTCGGTTAACAGCCGATCGCGCTAGCCAACTGTGCCACGGAGACAGTCGTGCTCCACTCTCACCACCGTCAGAACATTTCTTCAGAGCTATCACCCTAAAGAAAAAAAAGCGCCGCACCACCACCGGGTGGGCTCGAACCTCAAACCTACCGGTTAACAGCCGGTCGCGCTAGCCAATTGCGCCACGAAGACAGTCCTCCTACACTCTCACAACCATCAGAACATATCTTAAAAGCTATTACCGCAAAGAAAAAAGCAACACACCACTCCCGGGAGGGCTCGAAACTCCAACCTTTAGGTTAACAGCCGATCGCGCTAGCCAATTGCGCCACGGAGACAGTCTTGCTCCACCCACACCACCATCAGAACATATCTTCAAAGCTATCAGCGCAAAGAAAAAAGCAACACACCACTCCCGGGAGGGCTCGAAACTCCAACCTTTCGGTTAACAGCCGATCGCGCTAGCCAATTGCGCCACAGAGGCAGTCCTGCTCTACTCACACCGCCATCAAAACATATCTTCAAAGCTATCAGCCCACAGAAAAAAAAAGTGCCGCACAACCACCGGGTGGGCTCGAACCTCCAACTTTTCGGTTAACAGCCGATCGCGCTACCCAATTGCGCCAAGGAGACAGTCCTGCTCCACTCTCACCGCCATCAGAACATATCTTCAAAGCAATCAGCCCAAAGAAAAAAAAAGCGCCGCACCACCACTTGGTGGGCTCGAAGCTCCAAGCTTTCGGTTAACAGCCGATCGCGCTAGCCAATAGGTCACGGAGACAGTCGTGCTCCACTCTCACCACCATCAGAACATATCTTCAAATCTATCGGCGCAAAGAAAAAAGGAACACACCACTCCGGGGATGGCTCGAAACTCCAACCTTTCGGTAACAGCCGATCGCGCTAGCCAATTGCGCCACGGAGACAGTCCTGCTCCACTCTCACCACCATTAGAACATTTCTTCAGAGCTATCACCCCAAAGAAAAAAAAAAGCGCCGAACAACCACCGGATGGGCTCGAACCTCCAAACTTTCGGTTAACAGCCGATCGCGCTAGCCAACTGTGCCACGGAGTTAGTCGTGCTCCACCCACACCACCATCAGAACATATCTTCAGAGCTATCACCCCAAAGAAAAAAAAGCGCCGAACCACCACCGGATGGGCTCGAACCTCCAACCTTTCGGTTAACAGCCGATCGCGTTAGCCAACTGCGCCACTGAGTTAGTCGTGCTCCACCCACACCACCATCAGAACATATAATCAAAGCTATCAGCGCAAAGAAAAAAGCAACTAACCACTCCCGGAAGGGCTCGAAACTCCAACCTTTCGGTTAACAGCCGATCGCGCTAGCCAATTGCGCCACGGAGACAGTCATGCTCCACTCTCACCACCGTCAGAACATTTCTTCAGAGCTATCACCCCAAAGAAAAAAAGCGCCGAACCACCACCGGATGGGCTCGAACCTCCAACCTTTCGGTTAACAGCCGACCGCGTTAGCCAACTGCGCCACGGAGTTAGTCGTGCTCCACCCACACCAACATCGGAACATATCATCAAAGCTATCAGCGCAAAGAAAAAAGAAACACACCACTCCCGGAAGGGCTCGAAACTCCAACCTTTCGGTTAACAGCCGATCGCGCTAGCCAATTCCGCCACGGAGACAGTCTTGCTCCACCCACACCACCATCAGAACATATCTTCAAAGCTATCAGCGCAAAGAAAAAAGCAACACACCACTCCCGGGAGGGCTCGAAAGTCCAACATTTCGGTTAACAGCCGATCGCACTAGCCAATTGCGCCACAGAGACAGTCCTGCTCTACTCACACCACCATCAAAACATATCTTCAAAGCTATCAGCCTAAAGAAAAAAAGCGCCGCACCACCACCGGGTGGGCTCGAAGCTCCGAGCTTTCGGTTAACAGCCGATCGCGCTAGCCAATTGCGCCACGGAGACAGTCGTGCTCCACTCTCACCACCGTCAGAACATTTCTTCAGAGCTATCACCCTAAAGAAACAAAAGCGCCGCACCACCACCGGGTGGGCTCGAACCTCAAACCTACCGGTTAACAGCCGGTCGCGCTAGCCAATTGCGCCACGAAGACAGTCCTCCTACACTCTCACAACCATTAGAACATATCTTCAAAGCTATTACCGCAAAGAAAAAAGCAACACACCACTCCCGGGAGGGCTCGAAACTCCATCCTTTAGGTTAACAGCCGATCGCGCTAGCCAATTGCGCCACAGAGACAGTCCTGCTCTACTCACACCACCATCAAAACATATCTTCAAAGCTATCAGCCTAAAGAAAAAAAGCGCCGCACCACCACCGGGTGGGCTCGAAGCTCCGAGCTTTCGGTTAACAGCCGATCGCGCTAGCCAATTGCGCCACGGAGACAGTCGTGCTCCACTCTCACCACCGTCAGAACATTTCTTCAGAGCTATCACCCTAAAGAAAAAAAAGCGCCGCACCACCACCGGGTGAGCTCGAACCTCAAACCTACCGGTTAACAGCCGGTCGCGCTAGCCAATTGCGCCACGAAGACAGTCCTCCTACACTCTCACAACCATCAGAACATATCTTAAAAGCTATTACCGCAAAGAAAAAAGCAACACACCACTCCCGGGAGGGCTCGAAACTCCAACCTTTAGGTTAACAGCCGATCGCGCTAGCCAATTGCGCCACGGAGACAGTCTTGCTCCACCCACACCACCATCAGAACATATCTTCAAAGCTATCAGCCTAAAAAAAAGCGCCGCACCACCACCGGGTGGGCTCGAAACTCCAACCTTTCGGTTAACAGCCGATCGCGCTAGCCAATTGCACCACGGAGACAGTCCTGCTCCATTCTCACCCCCATCAGAACATATCTTCAAAGCTATCAGCCCACAGAAAAAAAAGTGCCGCACAACCACCGGGTGGGCTCCAACCTCCAACTTTTCGGTTAACAGCCGATCGCGCTACCCAATTGCGCCAAGGAGACAGTCCTGCTCCACTCTCACCGCCATCAGAACATATCTTCAAAGCCATCAGCCCAAAGAAAAAAAAAAGCGCCGCACCACCACTTGGTGGGCTCGAAGCTCCGAGCTTTCGGTTAACAGCCGATCGCGCTAGCCAATTCCGCCACGGAGACAGTCTTGCTCCACCCACACCACCATCAGAACATATCTTCAAAGCTATCAGCGCAAAGAAAAAAGCAACACACCACTCCTGGGAGGGCTCGAAAGTCCAACCTTTCGGTTAACAGCCGATCGCGCTAGCCAATTGCGCCACAGAGACAGTCCTGCTCTACTCACACCACCATCAAAACATATCTTCAAAGCTATCAGCCTAAAGAAAAAAAGCGCCGCACCACCACCGGGTGGGCTCGAAGCTCCGAGCTTTCGGTTAACAGCCGATCGCGCTAGCCAATTGCGCCACGGAGACAGTCGTGCTCCACTCTCACCACCGTCAGAACATTTCTTCAGAGCTATCACCCTAAAGAAAAAAAAGCGCCGCACCACCACCGGGTGGGCTCGAACCTCAAACCTACCAGTTAACAGCCGGTCGCGCTAGCCAATTGCGCCACGAAGACAGTCCTCCTACACTCTCACAACCATCAGAACATATCTTAAAAGCTATTACCGCAAAGAAAAAAGCAACACACCACTCCCGGGAGGGCTCGAAACTCCAACCTTTAGGTTAACAGCCGATCGCGCTAGCCAATTGCGCCACGGAGACAGTCTTGCTCCACCCACACCACCATCAGAACATATCTTCAAAGCTATCAGCGCAAAGAAAAAAGCAACACACCACTCCCGGGAGGGCTCGAAACTCCAACCTTTCGGTTAACAGCCGATCGCGCTAGCCAATTGCGCCACAGAGGCAGTCCTGCTCTACTCACACCGCCATCAAAACATATCTTTAAAGCTATCAGCCCACAGAAAAAAAAAGTGCCGCACAACCACCGGGTGGGCTCGAACCTCCAACTTTTCGGTTAACAGCCGATCGCGCTACCCAATTGCGCCAAGGAGACAGTCCTGCTCCACTCTCACCGCCATCAGAACATATCTTCAAAGCAATCAGCCCAAAGAAAAAAAAAGCGCCGCACCACCACTTGGTGGGCTCGAAGCTCCAAGCTTTCGGTTAACAGCCGATCGCGCTAGCCAATAGGTCACGGAGACAGTCGTGCTCCACTCTCACCACCATCAGAACATATCTTCAAATCTATCGGCGCAAAGAAAAAAGGAACACACCACTCCGGGGATGGCTCGAAACTCCAACCTTTCGGTTAACAGCCGATCGCGCTAGCCAATTGCGCCACGGAGACAGTCCTGCTCCACTCTCACCACCATTAGAACATTTCTTCAGAGCTATCACCCCAAAGAAAAAAAAAAGCGCCGAACAACCACCGGATGGGCTCGAACCTCCAAACTTTCGGTTAACAGCCGATCGCGCTAGCCAACTGTGCCACGGAGTTAGTCGTGCTCCACCCACACCACCATCAGAACATATCTTCAGAGCTATCACCCCAAAGAAAAAAAAGCGCCGAACCACCACCGGATGGGCTCGAACCTCCAACCTTTCGGTTAACAGCCGATCGCGTTAGCCAACTGCGCCACTGAGTTAGTCGTGCTCCACCCACACCACCATCAGAACATATAATCAAAGCTATCAGCGCAAAGAAAAAAGCAACTAACCACTCCCGGAAGGGCTCGAAACTCCAACCTTTCGGTTAACAGCCGATCGCGCTAGCCAATTGCGCCACGGAGACAGTCATGCTCCACTCTCACCACCGTCAGAACATTTCTTCAGAGCTATCACCCCAAAGAAAAAAAGCGCCGAACCACCACCGGATGGGCTCGAACCTCCAACCTTTCGGTTAACAGCCGACCGCGTTAGCCAACTGCGCCACGGAGTTAGTCGTGCTCCACCCACACCAACATCGGAACATATCATCAAAGCTATCAGCGCAAAGAAAAAAGAAACACACCACTCCCGGAAGGGCTCGAAACTCCAACCTTTCGGTTAACAGCCGATCGCGCTAGCCAATTCCGCCACGGAGACAGTCTTGCTCCACCCACACCACCATCAGAACATATCTTCAAAGCTATCAGCGCAAAGAAAAAAGCAACACACCACTCCCGGGAGGGCTCGAAAGTCCAACATTTCGGTTAACAGCCGATCGCACTAGCCAATTGCGCCACAGAGACAGTCCTGCTCTACTCACACCACCATCAAAACATATCTTCAAAGCTATCAGCCTAAAGAAAAAAAGCGCCGCACCACCACCGGGTGGGCTCGAAGCTCCGAGCTTTCGGTTAACAGCCGATCGCGCTAGCCAATTGCGCCACGGAGACAGTCGTGCTCCACTCTCACCACCGTCAGAACATTTCTTCAGAGCTATCACCCTAAAGAAAAAAAAGCGCCGCACCACCACCGGGTGGGCTCGAACCTCAAACCTACCGGTTAACAGCCGGTCGCGCTAGCCAATTGCGCCACGAAGACAGTCCTCCTACACTCTCACAACCATTAGAACATATCTTCAAAGCTATTACCGCAAAGAAAAAAGCAACACACCACTCCCGGGAGGGCTCGAAACTCCATCCTTTAGGTTAACAGCCGATCGCGCTAGCCAATTGCGCCACGGAGACAGTCTTGCTCCACCCACACCACCATCAGAACATTTCTTCAGAGCTATCACCCCAAAGAAAAAAAAGCGCCGAACAACCACCGGATGGGCTCGAACTCCAAACTTTCGGTTAACAGCCGATCGCGCTAGCCAACTGTGCCACGGAGTTAGTCGTGCTCCAACCACACCACCATCAGAACATATCATCAATGCTATCAGCGCAAAGAAAAAAGCAACACACCACTCCAGGAAGGGCTCGAAACTCCAACATTTTGGTTAACAGCCGATCGCGCTAGCCAATTCCGCCACGGAGACAGTCTTGCTCCACCCACACCACCATCAGAACATATCTTCAAAGCTATCAGCGCAAAGAAAAAAGCAACACACCACTCCTGGGAGGGCTCGAAAGTCCAACCTTTCGGTTAACAGCCGATCGCGCTAGCCAATTGCGCCACAGAGACAGTCCTGCTCTACTCACACCACCAGCAAAACATATCTTCAAAGCTATCAGCCTAAAGAAAAAAAGCGCCGCACCACCACCGGGTGGGCTCGAAGCTCCGAGCTTTCGGCTAACAGCCGATCGCGCTAGCCAATGGCGCCACGGAGACAGTCGTGCTCCACTCTCACCACCGTCAGAACATTTCTTCAGAGCTATCACCCTAAAGAAAAAAAAGCGCCGCACCACCACCGGGTGGGCTCGAACCTCAAACCTACCGGTTAATAGCCGGTCGCGCTAGCCAATTGCGCCACGAAGACAGTCCTCCTACACTCTCACAACCATCAGAACATATCTTCAAAGCTATTACCGCAAAGAAAAAAGCAACACACCACTCCCGGGAGGGCTCGAAACTCCAACCTTTAGGTTAACAGCCGATCGCGCTAGCCAATTGCGCCACGGAGACAGTCTTGCTCCACTCACACCACCATCAGAACATATCTTCAAAGCTATCAGCGCAAAGAAAAAAGCAACACACCACTCCCGGGAGGGCTCGAAACTCCAACATTTCGGTTAACAGCCGATCGCGCTAGCCAATTGCGCCACAGAGGCAGTCCTGCTCTACTCACACCACCATCAAAACATATCTTCAAAGCTATCAGCCTAAAAAAAGCGCCGCACCACCACCGGGTGGGCTCGAAACTCCAACCTTTCGGTTAACAGCCGATCGCGCTAGCCAATTGCGCCAAGGAGACAGTCCTGCTCCACTCTCACCGCCATCAGAACATATCTTCAAAGCCATCAGCCCAAAGAAAAAAAAAAGCGCCGCACCACCACTTGGTGGGCTCGAAGCTCCGAGCTTTCGGTTAACAGCCGATCGCGCTAGCCAATTGCACCACGGAGACAGTCCTGCTCCATTCTCACCCCCATCAGAACATATCTTCAAAGCTATCAGCCCACAGAAAAAAAAGTGCCGCACAACCACCGGGTGGGCTCCAACCTCCAACTTTTCGGTTAACAGCCGATCGCGCTACCCAATGCGCCAAGGAGACAGTCCTGCTCCACTCTCACCGCCATCAGAACATATCTTCAAAGCCATCAGCCCAAAGAAAAAAAAAAGCGCCGCACCACCACTTGGTGGGCTCGAAGCTCCGAGCTTTCGGTTAACAGCCGATCGCGCTAGCCAATTCCGCCACGGAGACAGTCTTGCTCCACCCACACCACCATCAGAACATATCTTCAAAGCTATCAGCGCAAAGAAAAAAGCAACACACCACTCCTGGGAGGGCTCGAAAGTCCAACCTTTCGGTTAACAGCCGATCGCGCTAGCCAATTGCGCCACAGAGACAGTCCTGCTCTACTCACACCACCATCAAAACATATCTTCAAAGCTATCAGCCTAAAGAAAAAAAGCGCCGCACCACCACCGGGTGGGCTCGAAGCTCCGAGCTTTCGGTTAACAGCCGATCGCGCTAGCCAATTGCGCCACGGAGACAGTCGTGCTCCACTCTCACCACCGTCAGAACATTTCTTCAGAGCTATCACCCTAAAGAAAAAAAAGCGCCGCACCACCACCGGGTGGGCTCGAACCTCAAACCTACCAGTTAACAGCCGGTCGCGCTAGCCAATTGCGCCACGAAGACAGTCCTCCTACACTCTCACAACCATCAGAACATATCTTAAAAGCTATTACCGCAAAGAAAAAAGCAACACACCACTCCCGGGAGGGCTCGAAACTCCAACCTTTAGGTTAACAGCCGATCGCGCTAGCCAATTGCGCCACGGAGACAGTCTTGCTCCACCCACACCACCATCAGAACATATCTTCAAAGCTATCAGCGCAAAGAAAAAAGCAACACACCACTCCCGGGAGGGCTCGAAACTCCAACCTTTCGGTTAACAGCCGATCGCGCTAGCCAATTGCGCCACAGAGGCAGTCCTGCTCTACTCACACCGCCATCAAAACATATCTTTAAAGCTATCAGCCCACAGAAAAAAAAAGTGCCGCACAACCACCGGGTGGGCTCGAACCTCCAACTTTTCGGTTAACAGCCGATCGCGCTACCCAATTGCGCCAAGGAGACAGTCCTGCTCCACTCTCACCGCCATCAGAACATATCTTCAAAGCAATCAGCCCAAAGAAAAAAAAAGCGCCGCACCACCACTTGGTGGGCTCGAAGCTCCAAGCTTTCGGTTAACAGCCGATCGCGCTAGCCAATAGGTCACGGAGACAGTCGTGCTCCACTCTCACCACCATCAGAACATATCTTCAAATCTATCGGCGCAAAGAAAAAAGGAACACACCACTCCGGGGATGGCTCGAAACTCCAACCTTTCGGTTAACAGCCGATCGCGCTAGCCAATTGCGCCACGGAGACAGTCCTGCTCCACTCTCACCACCATTAGAACATTTCTTCAGAGCTATCACCCCAAAGAAAAAAAAAAGCGCCGAACAACCACCGGATGGGCTCGAACCTCCAAACTTTCGGTTAACAGCCGATCGCGCTAGCCAACTGTGCCACGGAGTTAGTCGTGCTCCACCCACACCACCATCAGAACATATCTTCAGAGCTATCACCCCAAAGAAAAAAAAGCGCCGAACCACCACCGGATGGGCTCGAACCTCCAACCTTTCGGTTAACAGCCGATCGCGTTAGCCAACTGCGCCACTGAGTTAGTCGTGCTCCACCCACACCACCATCAGAACATATAATCAAAGCTATCAGCGCAAAGAAAAAAGCAACTAACCACTCCCGGAAGGGCTCGAAACTCCAACCTTTCGGTTAACAGCCGATCGCGCTAGCCAATTGCGCCACGGAGACAGTCATGCTCCACTCTCACCACCGTCAGAACATTTCTTCAGAGCTATCACCCCAAAGAAAAAAAGCGCCGAACCACCACCGGATGGGCTCGAACCTCCAACCTTTCGGTTAACAGCCGACCGCGTTAGCCAACTGCGCCACGGAGTTAGTCGTGCTCCACCCACACCAACATCGGAACATATCATCAAAGCTATCAGCGCAAAGAAAAAAGAAACACACCACTCCCGGAAGGGCTCGAAACTCCAACCTTTCGGTTAACAGCCGATCGCGCTAGCCAATTCCGCCACGGAGACAGTCTTGCTCCACCCACACCACCATCAGAACATATCTTCAAAGCTATCAGCGCAAAGAAAAAAGCAACACACCACTCCCGGGAGGGCTCGAAAGTCCAACATTTCGGTTAACAGCCGATCGCACTAGCCAATTGCGCCACAGAGACAGTCCTGCTCTACTCACACCACCATCAAAACATATCTTCAAAGCTATCAGCCTAAAGAAAAAAAGCGCCGCACCACCACCGGGTGGGCTCGAAGCTCCGAGCTTTCGGTTAACAGCCGATCGCGCTAGCCAATTGCGCCACGGAGACAGTCGTGCTCCACTCTCACCACCGTCAGAACATTTCTTCAGAGCTATCACCCTAAAGAAAAAAAAGCGCCGCACCACCACCGGGTGGGCTCGAACCTCAAACCTACCGGTTAACAGCCGGTCGCGCTAGCCAATTGCGCCACGAAGACAGTCCTCCTACACTCTCACAACCATTAGAACATATCTTCAAAGCTATTACCGCAAAGAAAAAAGCAACACACCACTCCCGGGAGGGCTCGAAACTCCATCCTTTAGGTTAACAGCCGATCGCGCTAGCCAATTGCGCCACGGAGACAGTCTTGCTCCACCCACACCACCATCAGAACATTTCTTCAGAGCTATCACCCCAAAGAAAAAAAAGCGCCGAACAACCACCGGATGGGCTCGAACTCCAAACTTTCGGTTAACAGCCGATCGCGCTAGCCAACTGTGCCACGGAGTTAGTCGTGCTCCAACCACACCACCATCAGAACATATCATCAATGCTATCAGCGCAAAGAAAAAAGCAACACACCACTCCAGGAAGGGCTCGAAACTCCAACATTTTGGTTAACAGCCGATCGCGCTAGCCAATTCCGCCACGGAGACAGTCTTGCTCCACCCACACCACCATCAGAACATATCTTCAAAGCTATCAGCGCAAAGAAAAAAGCAACACACCACTCCTGGGAGGGCTCGAAAGTCCAACCTTTCGGTTAACAGCCGATCGCGCTAGCCAATTGCGCCACAGAGACAGTCCTGCTCTACTCACACCACCAGCAAAACATATCTTCAAAGCTATCAGCCTAAAGAAAAAAAGCGCCGCACCACCACCGGGTGGGCTCGAAGCTCCGAGCTTTCGGCTAACAGCCGATCGCGCTAGCCAATGGCGCCACGGAGACAGTCGTGCTCCACTCTCACCACCGTCAGAACATTTCTTCAGAGCTATCACCCTAAAGAAAAAAAAGCGCCGCACCACCACCGGGTGGGCTCGAACCTCAAACCTACCGGTTAATAGCCGGTCGCGCTAGCCAATTGCGCCACGAAGACAGTCCTCCTACACTCTCACAACCATCAGAACATATCTTCAAAGCTATTACCGCAAAGAAAAAAGCAACACACCACTCCCGGGAGGGCTCGAAACTCCAACCTTTAGGTTAACAGCCGATCGCGCTAGCCAATTGCGCCACGGAGACAGTCTTGCTCCACTCACACCACCATCAGAACATATCTTCAAAGCTATCAGCGCAAAGAAAAAAGCAACACACCACTCCCGGGAGGGCTCGAAACTCCAACATTTCGGTTAACAGCCGATCGCGCTAGCCAATTGCGCCACAGAGGCAGTCCTGCTCTACTCACACCACCATCAAAACATATCTTCAAAGCTATCAGCCTAAAAAAAGCGCCGCACCACCACCGGGTGGGCTCGAAACTCCAACCTTTCGGTTAACAGCCGATCGCGCTAGCCAATTGCACCACGGAGACAGTCCTGCTCCATTCTCACCACCATCAGAACATATCTTCAAAGCTATCAGCCCACAGAAAAAAAAAGTGCCGCACAACCACCGGGAGGGCTCCAAACTCCAACCTTTCGGTTAACAGCCGATCGCGCTAGCCAATTGCGCCACAGAGACAGTCCTGCTCTACTCTCACCACCATCAGAACATATCTTCAAATCTATCAGCCTAAAGAAAAAAAGCGCCGCACCACCACCGGGTGGGCTCGAAGCTCCGAGCTTTCGGTTAACAGCCGATCGCGCTAGCCAATTGCGCCACGGAGACAGTCGTGCTCCACTCTCACAACCGTCAGAACATTTCTTCAGAGCTATCACCCCTAAGAAAAACAGCGCCGAACCACCACCGGATGGGCTCGAACCTCCAACCTTTCGGTTAACAGCCGATCGCGTTAGCCAACTGCGCCACGGAGTTAGTCGTGCTCCACCCACACCACCATCGGAACATATCATCAAAGCTATCAGCGCAAAGAAAAAAGAAACACACCACTCCCGGAAGGGCTCGAAACTCCAACCTTTCGGTTAACAGCCGATCGCGCTAGTCAATTCCGCCACGGAGACAGTCTTGCTCCACCCACACCACCATCAGAACATATCTTCAAAGCTATCAGCGCAAAGAAAAAAGGAACACACCACTCCCGGGAGGGCTCGAAAGTCCAACCTTTCGGTTAACAGCCGATCGCACTAGCCAATTGCGCCACAGAGACAGTCCTGCTCTACTCACACCACCATCAAAACATATCTTCAAAGCTATCAGCCTAAAGAAAAAAAGCGCCGCACCACCACCGGGTGGGCTCGAAGCTCCGAGCATCGGTTAACAGCCGATCGCGCTAGCCAATTGCGCCACGGAGACAGTCGTGCTCCACTCTCACCACCGTCAGAACATTTCTTCAGAGCTATCACCCTAAAGAATAAAAAGCGCCGCACCACCACCGGGTGGGCTCGAACCTCAAACCTACCGGTTAACAGCCGGTCGCGCTAGCCAATTGCGCCACGAAGACAGTCCTCCTACACTCTCACAACCATTAGAACATATCTTCAAAGCTATTACCGCAAAGAAAAAAGCAACACACCACTCCCGGGAGGGCTCGAAACTCCAACCTTTAGGTTAACAGCCGATCGCGCTAGCCAATTGCGCCACGGAGACAGTCTTGCTCCACCCACACCACCATCAGAACATATCTTCAAAGCTATCAGCGCAAAGAAAAAAGCAACACACCACTCCCGGGAGGGCTCGAAACTCCAACTTTTCGGTTAACAGCCGATCGCGCTAGCCAATTGCGCCACAGAGACAGTCCTGCTCTACTCACACCACCATCAACACATATCTTCAAAGCTATCAGCCTAAAAAAAAGCGCCGCACCACCACCGGGTGGGCTCGAAACTCCAACCTTTCGGTTAACAGCCGATCGCGCTAGCCAATTGCACCACGGAGACAGTCCTGCTCCATTCTCACCCCCATCAGAACATATCTTCAAAGCTATCAGCCCACAGAAAAAAAAGTGCCGCACAACCACCGGGTGGGCTCCAACCTCCAACTTTTCGGTTAACAGCCGATCGCGCTACCCAATTGCGCCAAGGAGACAGTCCTGCTCCACTCTCACCGCCATCAGAACATATCTTCAAAGCCATCAGCCCAAAGAAAAAAAAAGCGCCGCACCACCACTTGGTGGGCTCGAAGCTCCGAGCTTTCGGTTAACAGCCGATCGCGCTAGCCAATAGGCCACGGAGACAGTCGTGCTCCACTCTCACCACCATCAGAACATATCTTCAAATCTATCGGCGCAAAGAAAAAAGGAACACACCACTCCGGGGATGGCTCGAAACTCCAAACTTTCGGTTAACAGCCGATCGCGCTAGCCAATTCCGCCACGGAGACAGTCTTGCTCCACCCACACCACCATCAGAACATATCTTCAAAGCTATCAGCGCAAAGAAAAAAGCAACACACCACTCCTGGGAGGGCTCGAAAGTCCAACCTTTTGGTTAACAGCCGATCGCGCTAGCCAATTGCGCCACAGAGACAGTCCTGCTCTACTCACACCACCATCAAAACATATCTTCAAAGCTATCAGCCTAAAGAAAAAAAGCGCTGCACCACCACCGGGTGGGCTCGAAGCTCCGAGCTTTCGGTTAACAGCCGATCGCGCTAGCCAATTGCGCCACGGAGACAGTCGTGCTCCACTCTCACCACCGTCAGAACATTTCTTCTTCACCTATAGACCTTATTAATCTTAAAAACTTGTATGACACTTGTTGTGAAAAAAGCCTCAGTTGCGTTCATTTCAACCTTAGATCCGGAAGGAATAAACAGGATGAGCTCGAATACTTTTTTAGTGAAGCACAAGTAAATTTTGACGTTGTGATGTTTTCGGAAACGTGGTTTGCTTCGGAAGATGATGTATTTACGTTTCCAACTTATAAATCATACTACATGAACCGCACAGGCAAAAGGGGTGGTGGCGTAGCTATGCTAATCTCAAGTAAAATAGACTGTGAATTGATGTCTGAATTCTCCTGCATTTCTCCTCTATATGAAATACTCACTGTTAGATGTGGTACATCAGTGTTTTGTGTATGTTACCGCCCTCCATCAAATAATGTCCGTTTGTTTTTTTCTTTTTTAGACTCACTGTTAGAATTTGTGAGTGAAAAAAAATATGCCTTGATTTTAGGTGGTGACCTCAACATCAACATGTTAGCTGAGAGCAGTGTTAAATTAGAACTTGAATCAATGTTAAGCTCGCATTATTGTCAAAATGTTATAACGGCTCCTACGCGAATCACTTCACAGTCATCAACACTCTTAGATCTTTTTATAACAAACTTTGATACTTCCCTTGTTACGGCTGGCACTTTGATTCACAATATTAGTGACCACATGCCTATATTTATGTTTGTTAACCAACTCAATAACGTACCCAAACAAGTGCGTGCAGAATTTTCCTATAGACTTATAAATCCTGAAACACTAACCCTCTTTCGAGAGCGCTTAGGCAGAACCGACTGGAGCAATGTGTTCGCAGCGAGTGCCGCCAATTTGGCATACGATTTATTTATGAACAAGTTCACCGAAATATACCTTCAATGTTTTCCCCTAAAGTCATTTAAAACATTTAAAAAAAGTCGGAAACCTTGGGTAAATAAAGAATGCCTTAAGCTTATAAGAAAGCGGGACCAATTGTTCAAGGCATTTATTGTGAGTAAGTCCCCTGAAGCCCTCAAAGCATTTAAAAAGCACCGAAACTTTGTCACCAAACGCCTTCGTGATGAAAAGAAACTATATTATTCGAACCTGTTTAACTCAACGCAAGGGCGTACAGAAAACGTTTGGAAGGCAATTAACAGTACGCTTAATAATCCACCGGAGGAATTAACCAAAATTGTGAAAGATGGTACAGAAATTCAAGGGCCTGATTTAGCTGATGCATTTAACGACTTCTTTTTGTCAGTTGGCGGCCCTACAACCAGTAGTACTTCTTTAAAATATATGAATATTCGAAATAACCAAACAATATTTCTAGAGCCAATTTCAGAGAGTGAATTAGTAGCGACATTTTTGACACTCAGTAATAGCAAAGCCACTGACGCGGACAATATTCAGATGAAACCTGTTAAGTATGTTATTGACATACTAGCACCCTGTCTTGCCTACATTTTTAACATATGTTTGTCCACAGGACATTTCCCGCGAAACATGCAGATAGCAAAAGTGACAGTTATCTATAAAAAGGGTCCCAGAAATGACATGTCCAACTACCGCCCTATATCGATTCTACCTGTATTCTCTAAGGGTCTGGAAAAAATAATTTTGAAACGTTTGAACTCTTTTACTGACAAGTTCAACTTGATTACTTCAGCGCAGTATGGTTTCCGGAAAAATAAATCTACTGAGCTCGCGCTACTGGCACAAAAAGAATACATTCTAGAGAATTTTGAATCCCGAAATATGGTACTCGGTCTTTTTCTTGATTTCTCAAAAGCCTTTGACCTCATTAATCATAAAATTCTCCTACAAAAGTTGGACCATTACGGTATAAGAGGAGTTGCACACAAATTAATCACTTCATACTTGCAACACCGAACTCAATTCGTCGTAATTCAAGGCAAACATTCCGCAACAAAATCCATTAAAACAGGCGTCCCGCAGGGAAGCATTTTGGAACCGTTTCTCTTTATACTTTACGTTAATGAGATAGTTCGTATTGATGAATCTGCCCATTACATTATATATGCTGACGACACAAGTTTGTTTTTTTCAAGCAGATGTAGCAGCGATCTAGGTAGCCGAGCGAATAACGCACTGTCTAAAATTAACACATGGGCCCAAGAAAACTCTCTAAAACTAAACATAAAAAAAACAAAAGCTGTTTTATTTCACCCCCGCCACACACAAGTTCAGTTTCCCATCATTTTGTTAAATAATTTAGAAATTGAAGTCGTCAAAAGTTTTAAATCATTAGGCGTGTATTTTTCACAAAACATGACATGGGATGATCACGTGAACCATATTATTACTAAACTATCTCGTATAATCGGCGTCATGCGCCGTCATTGCTACTATTTTCCTGTTTCTGTAAACATGCTCATATATAACTCGTTGTTTTCTTCATTATTGAATTATGCCTTTCTTGTATGGTCCACAACGACAACTGTAAACGTTTGCAAACTTACCATCTTGCAAAAGAAAGCTTTGCGTCTTGCCTCTAAATTACCACATCGCAGCCACACAGCAGAATTGTTTAAAAAACACTACATCATTCAGGTTGCATCAATATATGATTATAAACTAAGCCGTTTATATAAGTTCGGTTTATTGAAAAATAATGATACGATTGCTAGAATAGCCAGGTTAGAGAAAAATTTTCCTGCTTATAATGTACGTCAACCTGAAGTGTGGCACATATCAAAATGTAGAACGAAATACGGAAATCAAATGTTAAAGTTTCAACTGCCTACACTTCTAAACCGCATAATTAGGGAACATAACATTGATATATCTAGCATATCACCCAAAAAATTGCGATTAGTGTTTATATAATAATGTGATCTAGCGACTACCTCGGTGATCTTTCATTGTAATCTTTCATTGTTTCTTTTTTAGTGCACATTGTGAAACACTTTTATTTTGGTTGTCCTTAGCCGCACGTCTTTCTGTGCTACCCTGTGTTCTAGGGGGTCAGGGCTTCTCAAGCTGTTCTCACAGCTTTTACCTGCCCTCCTCGTAACATGTATTTTGTTGTTGCGGAATAAATTTCAATTTCAATTTCAATCACCCTAAAGAAAAAAAAGCGCCGCACCACCACCGGGTGGGCTCGAACCTCAAACCTACCGGTTAACAGCCGGTCGCGCTAGCCACTTGCGCCACGAAGACAGTCCTCCTACACTCTCACAACCATCAGAACATATCTTCAAAGCTATTACCGCAAAGAAAAAAGCAACACACCACCACCGGGTGGGCTCGAAGCTCCGAGCTTTCGGTTAACAGCCGATCGCGCTAGCCAATTGCGCCACGGAGACAGTCGTGCTCCACTTTCACCACCATCAGAACATTTCTTCAGAGCTATCACCCCAAAGAAAAAAAAGCGCCGCACCACCACCGGGTGCGCTCGAACCTCAAACCTACCGGTTAACAGCCGGTCGCGCTAGCCAATTGCGCCACGAAGACAGTCCTCCTACACTCTCACAACCATCAGAACATATCTTCAAAGCTATTACCGCAAAGAAAAAAGCAACACACCACTCCCGGGAGGGCTCAAAACTCCAACCTTTCGGTTAACAGCCGATCGCGCTAGCCAATTGCGCCACGGAGACAGTCTTGCTCCACCCACACCACCATCAGAACATATCTTCAAAGCTATCAGCGCAAAGAAAAAAGCAACACACCACTTCCGGGAGGGCTCCAAACTCCAACCTTTCGGTTAACAGCCGATCACGCTAGCCAATTGCGCCACAGAGACAGTCCTGCTCTACTCTCACCACCATCAGAACATATCTTCAAATCTATCAGCCTAAAGAAAAAAAGCGCCGCACCACCACCGGGTGGGCTCGAAGCTCCGAGCTTTCGGTTAACAGCCGATCGCGCTAGCCAATTGCGCCACGGAGACAGTCGTGCTCCACTCTCACCACCGTCAGAACATTTCTTCAGAGCTATCACCCCAAAGAAAAAAAGCGCCGAACCACCACCGGATGGGCTCGAACCTCCAACCTTTCGGTTAACAGCCGATCGCGTTAGCCAACTGCGCCACGGAGTTAGTCGTGCTCCACCCACACCACCATCGGAACATATCATCAAAGCTATCAGCGCAAAGAAAAAAGAAACACACCACTCCCGGAAGGGCTCGAAACTCCAACCTTTCGGTTAACAGCCGATCGCGCTAGCCAATTCCGTCACGGAGACAGTCTTGCTCCACCCACACCACCATCAGAACATATCTTCAAAGCTATCAGCGCAAAGAAAAAAGCAACACACCACTCCCGGGAGGGCTCGAAAGTCCAACCTTTCGGTTAACAGCCGATCGCACTAGCCAATTGCGCCACAGAGACAGTCCTGCTCTACTCACACCACCATCAAAACATATCTTCAAAGCTATCAGCCTAAAGAAAAAAAGCGCCGCACCACCACCGGGTGGGCTCGAAGCTCCGAGCTTTCGGTTAACAGCCGATCGCGCTAGCCAATTGCGCCACGGAGACAGTCGTGCTCCACTCTCACCACCGTCAGAACATTTCTTCAGAGCTATCACCCTAAAGAAAAAAAAGCGCCGCACCACCACCGGGTGGGCTCGAACCTCAAACCTACCGGTTAACAGCCGGTCGCGCTAGCCAATTGCGCCACGAAGACAGTCCTCTTACACTCTCACAACCATTAGAACATATCTTCAAAGCTATTACCGCAAAGAAAAAAGCAACACACCACTCCCGGGAGGGCTCAAAACTCCAACCTTTAGGTTAACAGCCGATCGCGCTAGCCAATTGCGCCACGGAGACAGTCTTGCTCCACCCACACCACCATCAGAACATATCTTCAAAGCTATCAGCGCAAAGAAAAAAGCAACACACCACTCCCGGGAGGGCTCGAAACTCCAACTTTTCGGTTAACAGCCGATCGCGCTAGCCAATTGCGCCACAGAGACAGTCCTGCTCTACTCACACCACCATCAACACATATTTTCAAAGCTATCAGCCTAAAAAAAAGCGCCGCACCACCACTGAGTGGGCTCGAAACTCCAACCTTTCGGTTAACAGCCGATCGCGCTAGCCAATTGCACCACGGAGACAGTCCTGCTCCATTCTCACCCCCATCAGAACATATCTTCAAAGCTATCAGCCCACAGAAAAAAAAGTGCCGCACAACCACCGGGTGGGCTCCAACCTCCAACTTTTCGGTTAACAGCCGATCGCGCTACCCAATTGCGCCAAGGAGACAGTCCTGCTCTACTCTCACCGCCATCAGAACATATCTTCAAAGCCATCAGCCCAA
This sequence comes from Rhipicephalus microplus, assembly GCF_043290135.1. Lineage (NCBI taxonomy): Eukaryota > Metazoa > Arthropoda > Arachnida > Ixodida > Ixodidae > Rhipicephalus > Rhipicephalus microplus. The sequence continues at coordinate 52,013,400 of NW_027464585.1, forward strand.
AGAAAAAAAAAGCGCCGCACCACCGCTTGGTGGGCTCGAAGCTCCGAGCTTTCGGTTAACAGCCGATCGCGCTAGCCAATAGGCCACGGAGACAGTCGTGCTCCACTCTCACCACCATCAGAACATATCTTCAAATCTATCGGCGCAAAGAAAAAAGGAACACACCACTCCGGGGATGGCTCGAAACTCCAACCTTTCGGTTAACAGCCGATCGCGCTAGCCAATTGCGCCACGGAGACAGTCCTGCTCCACTCTCACCACCATTAGATTATTTCTTCAGAGCTATCACCCCAAAGAAAAAAAAGCGCCGAACAACCACCGGATGGGCTCGAACTCCAAACTTCGGTTAACAGCCGATCGCGCTAGCCAACTGTGCCACGGAGTTAGTCGTGCTCCACCCACACCACCATCAGAACATATCATCAATGCTATCAGCGCAAAGAAAAAAGCAACACACCACTCCCGGAAGGGCTCGAAACTCCAACATTTTGGGTAACAGCCGATCGCGCTAGCCAATTCCGCCACGGAGACAGTCTTGCTCCACCCACACCACCATCAGAACATATCTTCAAAGCTATCAGCGCAAAGAAAAAAGCAACACACCACTCCTGGGAGGGCTCGAAAGTCCAACCTTTCGGTTAACAGCCGATCGCGCTAGCCAATTGCGCCACAGAGACAGTCCTGCTCTACTCACACCACCATCAAAACATATCTTCAAAGCTATCAGCCTAAAGAAAAAAAGCGCCGCACCACCACCGGGTGGGCTCGAAGCTCCGAGCTTTCGGTTAACAGCCGATCGCGCTAGCCAATTGCGCCACGGAGACAGTCGTGCTCCACTCTCACCACCATCAGAACATTTCTTCAGAGCTATCACCCTAAAGAAAAAAAAGCGCCGCACCACCACCGGGTGGGCTCGAACCTCAAACCTACCGGTTAACAGCCGGTCGCGCTAGCCACTTGCGCCACGAAGACAGTCCTCCTACACTCTCACAACCATCAGAACATATCTTCAAAGCTATTACCGCAAAGAAAAAAGCAACACACCACTCCCGGGAGGGCTCGAAACTCCAACCTTTAGGTTAACAGCCGATCGCGCTAGCCAATTGCGCCACGGAGACAGTCTTGCTCCACCCACACCACCATCAGAACATATCTTCAAAGCTATCAGCGCAAAGAAAAAAGCAACACACCACTCCCGGGAGGGCTCGAAACTCCAACCTTTCGGTTAACAGCCGATCGCGCTAGCCAATTGCGCCACAGAGGCAGTCCTGCTCTACTCACACCACCATCAAAACATATCTTCAAAGCTATCAGCCTAAAAAAAAGCGCCGCACCACCACCGGGTGGGCTCGAAACTCCAACCTTTCGGTTAACAGCCGATCGCGCTAGCCAATTGCACCACGGAGACAGTCCTGCTCCATTCTCACCACCATCAGAACATATCTTCAAAGCTATCAGCCCACAGAAAAAAAAAGTGCCGCACAACCACCGGGTGGGCTCGAACCTCCAACTTTTCGGTTAACAGCCGATCGCGCTACCCAATTGCGCCAAGGAGACAGTCCTGCTCCACTCTCACCGCCATCAGAACATATCTTCAAAGCAATCAGCCCAAAGAAAAAAAAAAGCGCCGCACCACCACTTGGTGGGCTCGAAGCTTCAAGCTTTCGGTTAACAGCCGATCGCGCTAGCCAATAGGTCACGGAGACAGTCGTGCTCCACTCTCACCACCATCAGAACATATCTTCAAATCTATCGGCGCAAAGAAAAAAGGAACACACCACTCCGGGGATGGCTCGAAACTCCAACCTTTCGGTTAACAGCCGATCGCGCTAGCCAATTGCGCCACGGAGACAGTCCTGCTCCACTCTCACCACCATTAGAACATTTCTTCAGAGCTATCACCCCAAAGAAAAAAAAGCGCCGAACAACCACCGGATGGGCTCGAACCTCCAAACTTTCGGTTAACAGCCGATCGCGCTAGCCAACTGTGCCACGGAGTTAGTCGTGCTCCACCCACACCACCATCAGAACATATCTTCAGAGCTATCACCCCAAAGAAAAAAAAGCGCCGAACCACCACCGGATGGGCTCGAACCTCCAACCTTTCGGTTAACAGCCGATCGCGTTAGCCAACTGCGCCACTGAGTTAGTCGTGCTCCACCCACACCACCATCAGAACATATAATCAAAGCTATCAGCGCAAAAAAAAAAGCAACTAACCACTCCCGGAAGGGCTCGAAACTCCAACCTTTCGGTTAACAGCCGGTCGCGCTAGCCAATTCCGCCACGGAGACAGTCTTGCTCCACCCACACCACCATCCGAACATATCTTCAAAGCTATCAGCGCAAAGAAAAAAGCAACACACCACTCCCGGGAGGGCTCGAAACTCCAACCTTTCGGTTAACAGCCGATCGCGCTAGCCAATTGCGCCACAGAGACAGTCCTTCTCTACTCACACCACCATCAAAACATATCTTCAAAGTTATCAGCCTAAAGAAAAAAAGCGCCGCACCACCACCGGGTGGGCTCGATGCTCCGAGCTTTCGGTTAACAGCCGATCGCGCTAGCCAATTGCGCCACGGAGACAGTCGTGCTCCACTTTCACCACCATCAGAACATTTCTTCAGAGCTATCACCCCAAAGAAAAAAAAGCGCCGCACCACCACCGGGTGCGCTCGAACCTCAAACCTACCGGTTAACAGCCGGTCGCGCTAGCCAATTGCGCCACGAAGACAGTCCTCCTACACTCTCACAACCATCAGAACATATCTTCAAAGCTATTACCGCAAAGAAAAAAGCAACACACCCCTCCCGGGAGGGCTCAAAACTCCAACCTTTCGGTTAACAGCCGATCGCGCTAGCCAATTGCGCCACGGAGACAGTCTTGCTCCACCCACACCACCATCAGAACATATCTTCAAAGCTATCAGCGCAAAGAAAAAAGCAACACACCACTTCCGGGAGGGCTCCAAACTCCAACCTTTCGGTTAACAGCCGATCGCGCTAGCCAATTGCGCAACAGAGACAGTCCTGCTCTACTCTCACCACCATCAGAACATATCTTCAAATCTATCAGCCCAAAGAAAAAAAAGCGCCGAACAACCACCAGATGGGCTCGAACCTCCAACCTTTCGGTTAACAGCCGATCGCGCTAGCCAACTGTGCCACGGAGTTTGTCGTGCTCCACCCACACCACCATCAGAACATATCTCCAAAGCTATCAGTCCAAAGAAAAAAAAGCGCCGCACCACCACCGGGTGGGCTCTAACCTCCAACTTTTCAATTAACAGCCGATCACGCTAGCCAATCGCGCCACGGAGACAGTACAGCTCCACTCTCACCACCATCAGAACATATCTTCAAAGCTATCAGCCCAAAGAAAAAAAATGCGCCGCACCACCACCGGGTGGGCTCGAACCTCCGACTTTTCGGTTAACAGCCGATCGCACTAGCCAATTGCGCCACGGAGACAGTCCTGCTGCACTCTCACCCCCATTAGAACATATCTTCAAAGCTATCAGCCCAAAGAAAAAAAACACCGCACCACCACCGGGTGGGCTTGAACCTCCAACCTTTCGGTTAACAGCCAATCGCGCTAGCCATTTGCGCCACGGAGATAGTCCTGCTCTACTCACACCACAATCAAAACATATCTTCAAAGCTATCAGCCTAAAGAAAAAAAGCGCCGCACCACCACCGGGTGGGCTCGAAACTCCAACCTTTCGGTTAACAGCCGATCGCGCTAGCCCATTGCGCCACAGAGACAGTCCTGCTCCATTCTCACCACCATCAGAACATATCTTCAAAGCTATCAGCCCAAAGAAAAAAAAGCGCCGCACCACCACCGGGTGGGCTCGAACCTCCAACGTTTCGGTTAACAGCCGATCACGCTAGCCAATTGCGCCACGGAGACAGTCCAGCTCCACTCTCACCACCATCAGAACATATCTTCAAAGCTATCAGCCCAAAGAAAAAAAAAGCGCCGCACCACCACCGGGTGGGCTCGAACCTCCGACTTTTCGGTTAACAGCCGATCGCGCTAGCCAATTGCGCCACGGAGACAGTCCTGCTCCACTCTCACCCCCATTACAACATATCTTCAAAGCTATCAGCCCAAAGAAAAAAAAAACACCGCACCACCACCGGGTGGGCTTGAACCTCCAACCTTTCGGTTAACAGCCAATCGCGCTAGCCATTTGCGCCACGGAGATAGTCCTGCTCTACTCACACCACCATCAAAACATATCTTCAAAGCTATCAGCCTAAAGAAAAAAAGCGCCGCACCACCACTGGGTGGGCTCGAAACTCCAACCTTTCGATTAACAGCCGATCGCGCTAGCCCATTGCGCCACAGAGACAGTCCTGCTCCATTGTCACCACCATCATAACATATCTTCAAAGCTATCAGCCCAAAGAAGAAAAAGCGCCGCACCACCACCGGGTGGGCTCGAACCTCCAACTTTTCGGTTAACAGCCGATCACGCTAGCCAATTGCGCCACGGTGACAGTCCTGCTCCATTCTCACCACCAGCAGAACTTATCTTCAAAGCTATCAGCCCACAGAAAAAAAGCGCCGCACAACCACCGGGTGGGCTAGAACCTCCAACTTTTCGGTTAACAGCCGATCGCGCTACCCAATTGCGCCACGGAGACAGTCTTGCTCCACTCTCACAACCATCAGAACATATCTTCAAAGCTATTACCGCAAAGAAAAAAAGCAACACACCACTCCCGGGAGGGCTCAAAACTCCAACCTTTCGGTTAACAGCCGATCGCGCTAGCCAATTGCGCCACGGAGACAGTCTTGCTCCACCCACACCACCATCAGAACATATCTTCAAAGCTATCAGCGCAAAGAAAAAAGCAACACACCACTTCCGGGAGGGCTCCAAACTCCAACCTTTCGGTTAACAGCCGATCGCGCTAGCCAATTGCGCCACAGAGACAGTCCTGCTCTACTCTCACCACCATCAGAACATATCTTCAAATCTATCAGCCCAAAGAAAAAAAAGCGCCGAACAACCACCGGATGGGGTCGAACCTCCAACCTTTCGGTTAACAGCCGATCGCGCTAGCCAACTGTGCCACGGAGTTTGTCGTGCTCCACCCACACCACCATCAGAACATATCTCCAAAGCTATCAGTCCAAAGAAAAAAAAGCGCCGCACCACCACCGGGTGGGCTCTAACCTCCAACTTTTCAATTAACAGCCGATCACGCTAGCCAATTGCGCCACGGAGACAGTCCTGCTCCATTCTCACCACCATCAGAACATATCTTCAAAGCTATCAGCCCACAGAAAAAAAAGCGCCGCACAACCACCGGGTGGACTCGAACCTCCAACTTTTCGGTTAACAGCCGATCGCGCTACCCAATCGCGCCACGGAGACAGTCCAGCTCCACTCTCACCACCATCAGAACATATCTTCAAAGCTATCAGCCCAAAGAAAAAAAATGCGCCGCACCACCACCGGGTTGGCTCGAACCTCCGACTTTTCGGTTAACAGCCGATCGCGCTAGCCAATTGCGCCACGGAGACAGTCCTGCTCCACTCTCACCCCCATTAGAACATATCTTCAAAGCTATCAGCCCAAAGAAAAAAAACACCGCACCACCACCGGGTGGGCTTGAACCTCCAACCTTTCGGTTAACAGCCAATCGCGCTAGCCATTTGCGCCACGGAGATAGTCCTGCTCTACTCACACCACCATCAAAACATATCTTCAAAGCTATCAGCCTAAAGAAAAAAAGCGCCGCACCACCACCGGGTGGGCTCGAAACTCCAACCTTTCGGTTAACAGCCGATCGCGCTAGCCCATTGCGCCACAGAGACAGTCCTGCTCCATTCTCACCACCATCAGAACATATCTTCAAAGCTATCAGCCCAAAGAAAAAAAAGCGCCGCACCACCACCGGGTGGGCTCGAACCTCCAACTTTTCGGTTAACAGCCGATCACGCTAGCCAATAGCGCCACGGAGACAGTCCAGCTCCACTCTCACCACCATCAGAACATATCTTCAAAGCTATCAGCCCAAAGAAAAAAAAAGCGCCGCACCACCACCGGGTGGGCTCGAACCTCCGACTTTTCGGTTAACAGCCGATCGCGCTAGCCAATTGCGCCACGGAGACAGTCCTGCTCCACTCTCACCCCCATTACAACATATCTTCAAAGCTATCAGCCCAAAGAAAAAAAACACCGCACCACCACCGGGTGGGCTTGAACCTCCAACCTTTCGGTTAACAGCCAATCGCGCTAGCCATTTGCGCCACGGAGATAGTCCTGCTCTACTCACACCACCATCAAAACATATCTTCAAAGCTATCAGCCTAAAGAAAAAAAGCGCCGCACCACCACTGGGTGGGCTCGAAACTCCAACCTTTCGATTAACAGCCGATCGCGCTAGCCCATTGCGCCACAGAGACAGTCCTGCTCCATTGTCACCACCATCATAACATATCTTCAAAGCTATCAGCCCAAAGAAGAAAAAGCGCCGCACCACCACCGGGTGGGCTCGAACCTCCAACTTTTCGGTTAACAGCCGATCACGCTAGCCAATTGCGCCACGGTGACAGTCCTGCTCCATTCTCACCACCAGCAGAACTTATCTTCAAAGCTATCAGCCCACAGAAAAAAAGCGCCGCACAACCACCGGGTGGGCTAGAACCTCCAACTTTTCGGTTAACAGCCGATCGCGCTACCCAATTGCGCCACGGAGACAGTCCTGCTCCACTCTCACCAACATCAGAACATATCTTCAAAGCTATCAGCCCAAAGAAAAAAAAGCGCCGCACCACCACCGGGTGGGCTCGAACCTCCGACCTTTTGGTTAACAGCCGATCGCGCTAGCCTATTGCGCCTCGGAGACAGTCTTGCTCCACTCTCACCACCATCAGATTATATCTTCAAAGCTATCAGCGCAAACAAAAGCGCCGCACCACCACCGGGTGGGCTCGAACCTCCAACCTTTCGGTTAACAGCCGATCGCGCTAGCCAATTGCGCCACGGAGACAGTCCTGATCCACTTTTACCACCATCAGAACATATCTACAAAGCTATCAGCCCAAAGAAAAAAAAGCGCCGCACCACCACCGGGTGGGCTCGAACCTCCGGCTTTTCGGTTAACAGCCGATCGCGCTAGCCAGTTGCGCCACGGAGACAGTCCTGCTCCTGTCTCACCACCTGCAGAACATATCTTCAAAGCTATTAGCCCAAAGAAAAAAAAGCACCGCACCACCACCGGGTGGGCTTGAACCTCCAGCCTTTCGGTTAACAGCCAATCGCGCTAGCCATTTGCGCCACGGAGATAGTCCTGCTCCACTCTCACCACCATTAGAACATTTCTTCAGAGCTATCACCCCAAAGAAAAAAAGCGCCGAACCACCACCGGATGGGCTCGAACCTCCAACCTTTCGGTTAACAGCCGATCGCGTTAGCCAACTGCGCCACGGAGTTAGTCGTGCTCCACCCACACCACCATCAGAACATATCATCAAAGCTATCAGCGCAAAGAAAAAAGCAACACACCACTCCCGGAAGGGCTCAAAACTCCAACCTTTCGGTTAACAGCCGATCGCGCTAGCCAATTCCGCCACGGAGACAGTCTTGCTCCACCCACACCACCATCAGAACATATCTTCAAAGCTATCAGCGCAAAGAAAAAAGTAACACACCACTCCCGGGAGGGCTCGAAAGTCCAACCTTTCGGTTAACAGCCGATCGCGCTAGCCAATTGCGCCACAGAGACAGTCCTGCTCTACTCACACCACCATCAAAACATATCTTCAAAGCTATCAGCCTAAAGAAAAAAAGCGCCGCAACACCACCGGGTGGGCTCGAAGCTCCGAGCTTTCGGTTAACAGCCGATCGCGCTAGCCAATTGCGCCACGGAGACAGTCGTGCTCCACTCTCACCACCGTCAGAACATTTCTTCAGAGCTATCACCCTAAAGAAAAAAAAGCGCCGCACCACCACCGGGTGGGCTCGAACCTCAAAATTACCGGTTAACAGCCGGTCGCGCTAGCCAATTGCGCCACGAAGACAGTCCTCCTACACTCTCACAACCATCAGAACATATCTTCAAAGCTATTACCGCAAAGAAAAAAGCAACACACCACTCCAGGGAGGGCTCGAAACTCCAACCTTTAGGTTAACAGCCGATCGCGCTAGCCAATTGCGCCACGGAGACAGTCTTGCTCCACCCACACCACCATCAGAACATATCTTCAAAGCTATTACCGCAAAGAAAAAAGCAACACACCACTCCAGGGAGGGCTCGAAACTCCAACCTTTAGGTTAACAGCCGATCGCGCTAGCCAATTCCGCCACGGAGACAGTCTTGCTCCACCCACACCACCATCAGAACATATCTTCAAAGCTATCAGCGCAAAGAAAAAAGCAACACACCACTCCCGGGAGGGCTCGAAAGTCCAACCTTTTGGTTAACAGCCGATCGCGCTAGCCAATAGGCCACGGAGACAGTCGTGCTCCACTCTCACCACCATCAGATTATATCTTCAAAGCTATCAGTGCAAACAAAAGCGCCGCACCACCACCGGGTGGGCTCGAACCTCCAACCTTTCGGTTAACTGCCGATCGCGCTAGCCAATTGCGCCACGGAGACAGTCCTGATCCACTTTTACCACCATCAGAACATATCTACAAAGCTATCAGCCCAAAGAAAAAAAAGCGCCGCACCACCACCGGGTGGGCTCGAACCTCCGACTTTTCGGTTAAGAGCCGATCGCGCTAGCCAGTTGCGCCACGGAGACAGTCCTGCTCCTGTCTCACCTCCTGCAGAACATATCTTCAAAGCTATTAGCCCAAAGAAAAAAAAGCACCGCACCACCACCGGGTGGGCTTGAACCTCCAACCTTTCGGTTAACAGCCAATCGCGCTAGCCATTTGCGCCACGGAGATAGTCCTGCTCCACTCTCACCACCATCAGACCTCCAACCTTTCGGTTAACAGCCAATCGCGCTAGCCATTTGCGCCACGGAGATAGTCCTGCTCCACTCTCACCACCATCAGAACATATCTTCAAAGCTATCAGCCCCAAAAAAAAGCACCGCACCACCACCGGGTGGGCTTGAACCTCCAACCTTTCGGTTAACAGCCAATCGCGCTAGCCATTTGCGCCACGGAGATAGTCCTGCTCCCCTCTCACCACCATCAGTACATATCTTCAAAGCTATCAGCACAAAGAAAAAAAAGCGCCGAACCACCACCGGGTGGGCTCAAACCTCCAACCCTTCGTTTAACAGCCGATCGCGCTAGCCAATTGCACAACGGAGACAGTCCTGCTCCACTCTTACCACCATCAGAACATATCTTCAAAGCCATCAGCCCAAAGAAAAAAAAAGCGCCGCACCACCACTGGGTGGGCTCGAAGCTCCGAGCTTTCGGTGAACAGCCGATCGCGCTAGCCAATTGCGCCACGAAGACAGTCGTGCTCCACTCTCACCACCATCAGAACATATCTTCAAATCTATCGGCGCAAAGAAAAAAGGAACACACCACTCCCGGGAGGGCTCGAAACTCCAACCTTTCGGTTAACAGCCGATCGCGCTAGCCAATTGCCCACGGAGACAGTCGTGCTCCACTCTCACCACCGTCAGAACATTTCTTCAGAGCTATCACCCTAAAGAAAAAAAGCGCCGAACCACCACCGGATGGGTTCGAACCTCCAACCTTTCGGTTAACAGCCGATCGCGCTAGCCAACTGTGCCACGCAGTTAGTCGTGCTCCACCCACACCACCATCAGAACAAAACTTCAAAGCTATCAGCCCAAAGAAAAAAAAAACGCCGCACCACCACCGGGTGGGCTCGAACCTCCAACTTTTCGGTTAACAGCCGATCACGCTAGCCAATTGCGCCACGGAGACAGTCCTGCTCCATTCTCACCACCATCAGAACATATCTTCAAAGCTATCAGCCCACAGAAAAAAAGCGCCGCACAACCACCGGGTGGGCTCGAACCTCCAACTTTTCGGTTAACAGCCAATCGCGCTAGCCAATTGCGCCACGGAGACAGTCCTGCTCTACTCTTACCACCATCAGAACATATCCTCAAAGGCATCAGCCCAAAGAAAAAAAAAGCGCCGCACCACCATTGGGTGGGCTCGAAGCTCCGACCTTTCGGTTAACAGCCGATCGCGCTAGCCACTTGCACCACGGAGACAGTCGTGCTCCACTCTCACCACCATCAGTACATATCTTCAAATCTATCGACGTAAAGAAAAAAAGCAACACACCACTCCCGGGAGGTCTCGAAACTCCAACCTTTCGGTTAACAGCCGATCGCGCTAGCCAATTGCGCCACGGAGACAGTCCTGCTCCACACTCACCACCATTAGAACATATCTTCAAAGCTATCAGCCCAAATAAAAAAAGCACCGCACCACCACCGGGTGGGCTCAAACCTCCAACCTTTCGGTTAACAGCCGATCGCGCTAGCCAATTGCCCCGCTGAGACAGTCGTGCTCCACTCTCACCACCATCAGAACATTTCTTCAGAGCTATCACCCCAAAGAAAAAAAAGCGCCGCACCACCACCGGGTGGGCTCGAACCTCCAACCTTTCGGTTAACAGCCGGTCGCGCTAGCCAATTGCGCCACGAAGACAGTCCTGCTCCACTCTCACAACCATCAGAACATATCTTCAAAGCTATTACCGCAAAGAAAAAAGCACCGCACCTCCACCGGGTGGGCTCGAACCTCCAACCTTTCGGTTAACAGCCAATCGCGCTAGCCAATGGCGCCACGGAGATAGTCCTGCTCCACTCTCACCACCATCAGAACATATCTTCAAAGCTATCAGCGCAAAGAAAAAAAGTGGCGCACCACCACCGGGTGGGCTCGAACCTCCGACCTTTCGGTTATCAGCCGATCGCGCTAGCCAATTGCGCCACGGAGACAGTCCAGCTCCACTCTCACCACCATCAGAACATATCTTCAAAGCTATACGCCCAAAGAAAAAAAAGCGCCGCACCACCACCGGGTGGGCTCGAACTTCCGACTTTTCGGTTAACAGCCGATCGCGCTAGCCAATTGTGCCATGGAGACAGTCCTGCTCCACTCTCACCATCAGAACATATCTTCAAAGCTATCAGCCCCAAAAAAAGCACCGCACCACCACCGGGTGGGCTTGAACCTCCAACCTTTCGAGTAACAATTACTCGGTAACCTCATTAATAGACGATGATGTAACCCTGATGGTGCTGCCAAGTCCACGCTTTCTTGTTGCCCTGATTGCTGATTGCTATGATGTGTGTAAGCTGCTGTTACTAACATCGGGTGATGTTGAGCTAAATCCCGGTCCGAATTCTGATTCGGAATCGGACACCCGTCCCAACAATAACATTCTAAAACAAATACTCAAAGAACAAACTAAAACAAATAAAACGTTAAAGGAAGTAGTGGCTAATTTGAAAAAGGTTGAACGAACTGTGGATAATATGGAAACCAGGCTCACTAAAATCGAAAATGATATGGAACGACTTAAACACTGCGAAGAAAAATTGGCCGAGTATGAAAGTAAGCACGCCACCATGAAAGGTGAAATTGGAAGTCTTGCACTTAAACTGGATGATTTAGAAAACAGAAGCCGACGTAATAACTTGATTATCTATGGTGTAACGGAAGAGTCTGACGAAGATGCTATCTTACTGGAAAAGAAAGTAAAAGATGACATTCTGAAACAAACACTCGGTATCGAAGTAAAGACCATCGAAAGAATTCATAGAATAGGCAACCATAGAACCAGCCAGGGAAGGCCAATCATCCTACGTCTCTTCGACTACAGTGAAAAAAACAAAATCTTATCTTGCTGTTATAAACTCAAGGGTACGCCCTTATCCGTCTCCGAAGATTTTTCCAAAAGAGTAAGGGATATGCGCGCGCACTTATGGCACTCTGCGGCTAACGAAAGGGCCAAAGGAGCAAAAGTCAAACTGTCGTTCGATAAACTGAAAGTCAATGATAAAGTTTATACTTGGGACCCAGTAAAGAATGCTAGAACAGATATATCGAAGAAAGCGGGTCCACCACGAAACAACCGACCAACTTCATCTACGCATAAAACTTCTACAAATAAGAAAAACTCGAACTGACAGCACAGTACTAAAACACTTAGAATCGTTTCCCTCAATGCCAGAAGTGTGCTAAACAAGTTTGATGAACTAGAGAACATAATTTCGTCCTACCAACCTCACGTTCTAATAATAACAGAGACTTGGCTTCACTCCGGAGTACGTGACTCGGAAGTCGTCCCTCCCTCATACAGACTGCTCCGTAAAGATAGAGGGTCAAGAGGCGGGGGCGTAGCGGTAGCAATTAAAAAAAATATCAAATCCTTTGAACTCGATGGCATTCCCGACCACGAAAGCGTCTGGTGCAAAATAACATATTATGATAAAAGTATAATTGTAGGAGGGGTATATCGGCCTCCAAATGCGGCACCTGACTACATTGAAGTGATTCATGATTATCTTTCAAAGCATACTAACTCTAGGTCAAAAATTATCCTTACTGGGGATTTTAATCTTCCCGGAATAAATTGGAACAATGGTTCACATGATGGTCGTGACGTTGCTAGTTCAGAATTACTACTGGACGTAGCGTTCGCGTTTTCATTGAATCAACTAGTAACTAATAACACTCGGATCACTGCGACGTCATCGTCTTTACTTGACCTAGCGTTTGTAAGTAGTACATTAGAAGGTTCTTCTGCGTCCATCGAGAATGGCATTTCCGATCACAAATCGATTACCTTAACCTGCCCTATTTCATGCGCGAAGAAATACAAAAAGCCACTACCTACTTACTTTAAAGATTACGCACGTGCAAATGACCCTGCTGTGCTACGTTTCCTGGAAACACAATTTCATGAATTCATTGAGCTTACAGACGTAAAAGAACTTTGGGCGCATTTTAAAAGCACTGTTAAATATTGCGAAGACACATTCATTCCGAATAAAAAGAAACGCATCAACCGAGAATACCCTTGGATAACGCGTGAGATAATTCAACTGAAAAGAAAAATAAAACGACGGCAGAAAAAGGGAACCAAAAACAACGTACGTGATCTTATCGGGACATTAAAGCATAAAAAGTCAGAAGCAAAAACCCGCTTCTTTAACACTACGTTAGCTTCGTTTATGGCGCACTGTCCCAAAAAATTCTGGCGATACTTATCAGATGAAAGAGACTCAATCTCACAAATTAAAAATTCGGAACAAATCATTAAAGATCCCGAACACATTGCTAATGAGATGAACAAGTTTTTTCAGTCAGTTTTCACGAAACATACCAGTAATGCGCTACTACCTCCTTATACTGTGAAAATACCCATGGAAGAATTAATCGTAAATGAGGAGGGCATACTTTCTCTATTACAAAAGCTTGATCAAAAGAAATCTACGGGCCCCGATCAAATCACTAACTCATTTTTAAGCCGATACGCTAATTGGACATCTAAGTATCTCTTTAAAATATACACGTTATCTCTTCAAACTTCACAGATACCAGACGACTGGTGCAATGCTGTAGTAATTCCTATACATAAATCAGGCCCCAAACTAGAAATAAGCAACTACCGCCCAGTGTCACTTACGAGTTCGTGCTGCAAAATAATGGAACATGTAATTTTCAAGGCCATAATAACTCACCTAGAAACAAACGAACTTCTCTACAAACAACAGCATGGTTTCAGATCAGGCCTCTCAACTATAACCCAATTAGCTGAATTAACTCATGACATAGCCAACGCAATCAACGATAATGTCCAATTAGATGCTATATTTTTAGACTTTTCTAAGGCGTTCGACGTTGTCCCACATCTGGATTTAGTCAAAAAACTAACGGCTTTTGGTATTGATATCAAAATAATATCCTGGATCAACAACTTCTTAACTAAACGGAAACAAAGCGTTAAAATTGACAATCAGCTATCAGAACCACTTGATGTTTATTCTGGTGTACCTCAGGGATCGGTTCTTGCACCTCTGCTATTTTTAATGTTTATCAACGACATCCACTTTTCCGTTGAGAACCCTATTCAGATGCGCCTGTTTGCCGACGACTGTGTCGTGTACACAGTCGTGCGCAATTCAGATGACCAAACCAAACTTAACAATTCACTTCAGGCAATTTATTCCTGGTGCAATACTTGGGGCATGAAACTAAACACATCAAAAACGCATTGCATTTCTTTTACAAATAAGAAATCCCCCCTTAACTATACATATAGGATTGGAAACTCAATTATCGAAAAATGCAATCAAGTAAAATACCTAGGCATTACACTCACGCCGAACCTTAACTGGGAACCACACATCTTGGCCATGTGTCAGAAAGCGGAAAGGAAGTTATCTTTCTTGAGAAGAAAACTGCGCAATGCACCACCACATATTAAAATAAATGCCTACAAAACACTAATTAGACCATGTTTAGAGTACGCCGATCTCATCTGGAGTCCACATCAAAAGTACCTGATTAGTAAAATAGAACGAATACAAAAATTGGCAGTAAGGTTCGTATATTCAGAATTCGCGAGGCAGTCCAGTACCGCAGATTTACTCGCAAGGGCAAACTTAAAACAACTTTTTCAACGCAGAATAATGTCACGATTAAAAATCCTTTACCAATTATATCATGGTCATTTCCACATATCACGCTCTCATTATCTGCAAGATCCGCCTAAACAATCATTCCGACTAAATCATTCTAAAACAATACGTCAACCTTTAAGTCGTGTAAACGCTCACAAACATTCACTTTTTCCGTCAGCTATCTCCCTCTGGAACAGCCTACCCAACGACATTGTTTGTTGTAGTACGATTGACTCTTTCATCAACCGCATACAGTGTATTGAATTTGCACCATGATTTTTTTTCTGGCAATGTATGTATTTCGATGTATCTGTGTACCCACTCCTGCTTGGGCCGTGAAGGGCCTGCAGTATATTCAAATAATAAATAATAATAACAGCCAATCGCGCTAGCCATTTGCGCCACGGAGATAGTCCTGCTCCCCTCTCACCACCATCAGTACATATCTTCAAAGCTATCAGCACAAAGAAAAAAAAGCGCCGAACCACCACCGGGTGGGCTCAAACCTCCAACCTTTCGTTTAACAGCCGATCGCGCTAGCCAATTGCACAACGGAGACAGTCCTGCTCCACTCTTACCACCATCAGAACATATCTTCAAAGCCATCAGCCCAAAGAAAAAAAGCGCCGCACCACCACTGGGTGGGCTCGAAGCTCCGAGCTTTCGGTGAACAGCCGATCGCGCTAGCCAATTGCGCCACGAAGACAGTCGTGCTCCACTCTCACCACCATCAGAACATATCTTCAAATCTATCGGCGCAAAGAAAAAAGGAACACACCACTCCCGGGAGGGCTCGAAACTCCAACCTTTCGGTTAACAGCCGATCGCGCTAGCCAATTGCCCACGGAGACAGTCGTGCTCCACTCTCACCACCGTCAGAACATTTCTTCAGAGCTATCACCCCAAAGAAAAAAAGCGCCGAACCACCACCGGATGGGTTCGAACCTCCAACCTTTCGGTTAACAGCCGATCGCGCTAGCCAACTGTGCCACGCAGTTAGTCGTGCTCCACCCACACCACCATCAGAACAAAACTTCAAAGCTATCAGCCCAAAGAAAAAAAAAACGCCGCACCACCACCGGGTGGGCTCGAACCTCCAACTTTTCGGTTAACAGCCGATCACGCTAGCCAATTGCGCCACGGAGACAGTCCTGCTCCATTCTCACCACCATCAGAACATATCTTCAAAGCTATCAGCCCACAGAAAAAAAGCGCCGCACAACCACCGGGTGGGCTCGAACCTCCAACTTTTCGGTTAACAGGCGATCGCGCTACCTAATTGCGCCACGGAGACAGTCCTGCTCCGCTCTCACCACCATCAGAACATATCTTCAAAGCCATCAGCCCAAGGAAAAAAAAAAGCGCCGCACCACCACTGGGTGGGCTCGAAGCTCCGAGCTTTCGATTAACAGCCGATCGCGCTAGACAATTGCGCAACGGAGACAGTCGTGCTCCACTCTCACCACCATCAGAACATATCTTCAAATCTATCGGCGCAAAGAAAAAAGCAACACACCACTCCCGGGAGGGCTCGAAACTCCAACCTTTCGGTTAACAGCCGATCGCGCTAGCCAATTGCGCCACAGAGACAGTCCTGCTCTACTCACACCACCATCAAAACATATCTTCAAAGCTATCAGCCTAAAAAAAGCGCCGCACCACCACCGGGTGGGCTCGAAACTCCAACCTTTCGATTAACAGCCGATCGCGCTAGCCAATTGCACCACGGAGACAGTCCTGCTCCATTCTCACCACCATCAGAACATATCTTCAAAGCTATCAGCCCACAGAAAAAAAAGTGCCGCACAACCACCGGGTGGGCTCGAACCTCCAACTTTTCGGTTAACAGCCGATAGCGCTACCCAATTGCGCCAAGGAGACAGTCCTGCTCCACTCTCACCGCCATCAGAACATATCTTCAAAGCCATCAGCCCAAAGAAAAAAAAAAGCGCCGCACCACCACTTGGTGGGCTTGAAGCTCCGAGCTTTCGGTTAACAGCCGATCGCGCTAGCCAATAGGCCACGGAGACAGTCGTGCTCCACTCTCACCACCATCAGATTATATCTTCAAAGCTATCAGCGCAAACAAAAGCGCCGCACCACCACCGGGTGGGCTCGAACCTCCAACCTTTCGGTTAACTGCCGATCGCGCTAGCCAATTGCGCCACGGAGACAGTCCTGATCCACTTTTACCACGATCAGAACATATCTACAAAGCTATCAGCCCAAAGAAAAAAAAGCGCCGCACCACCACCGGGTGGGCTCGAACCTCCGACTTTTCGGTTAAGAGCCGATCGCGCTAGCCAGTTGCGCCACGGAGACAGTCCTGCTCCTGTCTCACCACCTGCAGAACATATCTTCAAAGCTATTAGCCCAAAGAAAAAAAAGCACCGCACCACCACCGGGTGGGCTTGAACCTCCAACCTTTCGGTTAACAGCCAATCGCGCTAGCCATTTGCGCCACGGAGATAGTCCTGCTCCACTCTCACCACCATCAGACCTCCAACCTTTCGGTTAACAGCCAATCGCGCTAGCCATTTGCGCCACGGAGATAGTCCTGCTCCACTCTCACCACCATCAGAACATATCTTCAAAGCTATCAGCACAAAGAAAAAAAAGCGCCCAACCACCACCGGGTGGGCTCAAACCTCCAACCTTTCGTTTAACAGCCGATCGCGCTAGCCAACTGCGCCACGGAGACAGTCGTGCTCAACCCTCACCACCATCAGAACATATCTTCAAAGCTATCAGCGCAAAGAAAAAAGCAACACACCTGTCCCAGGAGGGCTCGAAACTCCAACCTTTCGATTAACAGCCGATCGCGCTAGCCCATTGCGCCACGGAGACAGTTCTGCTCCACTCTCACCACCATCAGAACATATCTTCAAAGCCATCAGCCCAAAGAAAAAAAAAGCGCCGCACCACCACTGGGTGGGCTCGAACCTCCAACCTTTCGGTTAACAGCCAATCACGCTAGCCAATTGCGCCACGGAGACAGTCCTGCTCTACTCTTACCATCATCAGAACATATCCTCAAAGGCATCAGCCCAAAGAAAAAAAAAGCGCCGCACCACCATTGGGTGGGCTCGAAGCTCCGACCTTTCGGTTAACAGCCGATCGCGCTATCCACTTGCACCACGGAGACAGTCGTGCTCCACTCTCACCACCATCAGTACATATCTTCTAATCTATCGACGTAAAGAAAAAAGCAACACACCACTCCCGGGAGGTCTCGAAACTCCAACCTTTCGGTTAACAGCCGATCGCGCTAGCCAATTGCGCCACGGAGACAGTCCTGCTCCACACTCACCACCATTAGAACATATCTTCAAAGCTATCGGCCCAAATAAAAAAAGCACCGCACCACCACCGGGTGGGCTCAAACCTCCAACCTTTCGGTTAACAGCCGATCGCGCTAGCCAATTGCCCCGCTGAGACAGTCGTGCTCAACTCTCACCACCATCAGAACATTTCTTCAGAGCTATCACCCCAAAGAAAAAAAAGCGCCGCACCACCACCGGGTGGGCTCGAACCTCCAACCTTTCGGTTAAAAGCCGGTCGCGCTAGCCAATTGCGCCACGAAGACAGTCCTGGTCCACTCTCACAACCATCAGAACATATCTTCAAAGCTATTACCGCAAAGAAAAAAGCAACACACCACTCCCGGGTGGGCTCAAACCTCCAACCTTTCGGTTAACAGCCGATCGCGCTAGCCAGTTGCGCAACGGAGACAGTCCTGCTCCACTCTCACCACCATCAAAACATATCTTCAAAGCTATCAGCCCAAAGAAAAAAAAGCACCGCACCTCCACCGGGTGGGCTCGAACCTCCAACCTTTCGGTTAACAGCCAATCGCGCTAGCCAATGGCGCCACGGAGATAGTCCTGCTCCACTCTCACCACCATCAGAACATATCTTCAAAGCTATCAGCGCAAAGAAAAAAAGTGGCGCACCACCACCGGGTGGGCTCGAACCTCCGACCTTTCGGTTATCAGCCGATCGCGCTAGCCAATTGTGCCATGGAGACAGTCCTGCTCCACTCTCACCACAATCAGAACATATCTTCAAAGCTATCAGCCCCAAAAAAAAGCACCGCACCACCACCGGGTGGGCTTGAACCTCCAACCTTTCGGTTAACAGCCAATCGCGCTAGCCATTTGCGCCACGGAGATAGTCCTGCTCCCCTCTCACCACCATCAGTACATATCTTCAAAGCTATCAGCACAAAGAAAAAAAAGCGCCGAACCACCACCGGGTGGGCTCAAACCTCCAACCTTTCGTTTAACAGCCGATCGCGCTAGCCAATTGCACAACGGAGACAGTCCTGCTCCACTCTTACCACCATCAGAACATATCTTCAAAGCCATCAGCCCAAAGAAAAAAAAAGCGCCGCACCACCACTGGGTGGGCTCGAAGCTCCGAGCTTTCGGTGAACAGCCGATCGCGCTAGCCAATTGCGCCACGAAGACAGTCGTGCTCCACTCTCACCACCATCAGAACATATCTTCAAATCTATCGGCGCAAAGAAAAAAGGAACACACCACTCCCGGGAGGGCTCGAAACTCCAACCTTTCGGTTAACAGCCGATCGCGCTAGCCAATTGCCCACGGAGACAGTCGTGCTCCACTCTCACCACCGTCAGAACATTTCTTCAGAGCTATCACCCCAAAGAAAAAAAGCGCCGAACCACCACCGGATGGGTTCGAACCTCCAACCTTTCGGTTAACAGCCGATCGCGCTAGCCAACTGTGCCACGCAGTTAGTCGTGCTCCATTCTCACCACCATCAGAACATATCTTCAAAGCTATCAGCCCACAGAAAAAAAGCGCCGCACAACCACCGGGTGGGCTCGAACCTCCAACTTTTCGGTTAACAGCCAATCGCGCTAGCCAATTGCGCCACGGAGACAGTCCTGCTCTACTCTTACCACCATCAGAACATATCCTCAAAGGCATCAGCCCAAAGAAAAAAAAGCGCCGCACCATCATTGGGTGGGCTCGAAGCTCCGACCTTTCGGTTAACAGCCGATCGCGCTAGCCACTTGCACCACGGAGACAGTCGTGCTCCACTCTCACCACCATCAGTACATATCTTCAAATCTATCGACGTAAAGAAAAAAGCAACACACCACTCCCGGGAGGTCTCGAAACTCCAACCTTTCGGTTAACAGCCGATCGCGCTAGCCAATTGCGCCACGGAGACAGTCCTGCTCCACACTCACCACCATTAGAACATATCTTCAAAGCTATCAGCCCAAATAAAAAAAGCACCGCACCACCACCGGGTGGGCTCAAACCTCCAACCTTTCGGTTAACAGCCGATCGCGCTAGCCAATTGCCCCGCTGAGACAGTCGTGCTCCACTCTCACCACCATCAGAACATTTCTTCAGAGCTATCACCCCAAAGAAAAAAAAGCGCCGCATCACCACCGGGTGGGCTCGAACCTCCAACCTTTCGGTTATCAGCCAATCGCGCTAGCCAATGGCGCCACGGAGATAGTCCTGCTCCACTCTCACCACCATCAGAACATATCTTCAAAGCTATCAGCGCAAAGAAAAAAAGTGGCGCACCACCACCGGGTGGGCTCGAACCTCCGACCTTTCGGTTATCAGCCGATCGCGCTAGCCAATTGCGCCACGGAGACAGTCCAGCTCCACTCTCACCACCATCAGAACATATCTTCAAAGCTATACGCCCAAAGAAAAAAAAGCGCCGCACCACCACCGGGTGGGCTCGAACTTCCGACTTTTCGGTTAACAGCCGATCGCGCTAGCCAATTGTGCCATGGAGACAGTCCTGCTCCACTCTCACCACCATCAGAACATATCTTCAAAGCTATCAGCCCCAAAAAAAAGCACCGCACCACCACCGGGTGGGCTTGAACCTCCAACCTTTCGGTTAACAGCCAATCGCGCTAGCCATTTGCGCCACGGAGATAGTCCTGCTCCCCTCTCACCACCATCAGTACATATCTTCAAAGCTATCAGCACAAAGAAAAAAAAGCGCCGAACCTCCACCGGGTGGGCTCAAACCTCCAACCTTTCGGTTAACAGCCGATCGCGCTAGCCAATTGCGCCACGGAGACAGTCCTGCTCCACTCTCACCACCATTATAACATATCTTGAAAGCTATCAGCCCAAAGAAAAAAAGCACCGCACCACCACCGGGTGGGCTCGAACCTCCAACCTTTCGGTTAACAGCCAATCGCGCTAGCCAATTGCCCCACGGAGACAGTCGTGCTCCACTCTCACCACCGTCAGAACATTTCTTCAGAGCTATCACCCCAAAGAAAAAAAAGCGCCGAACCACCACCGGATGGGCTCGATCCTCCAACTTTTCGGTTAACAGCCGATCGCGCTACCCAATTGCGCCACGGAGAGAGTCCTGCTCCGCTCTCACCACCATCAGATCATATCTTCAAAGCCATCAGCCCAAAGAAAAAAAAAAGCGCCGCACCACCACTAGGTGGGCTCGAAGCTCCGAGCTTTCGGTTAACAGCCAATCGCGCTAGCCAATGGCGCCACGGAGATAGTCCTGCTCCACTCTCACCACCATCAGAACATATCTTCAAAGCTATCAGCGCAAAGAAAAAAAGTGGCGCACCACCACCGGGTGGGCTCGAACCTCCGACCTTTCGGTTATCAGCCGATCGCGCTAGCCAATTGCGCCACGGAGACAGTCCAGCTCCACTCTCACCACCATCAGAACATATCTTCAAAGCTATACGCCCAAAGAAAAAAAAGCGCCGCACCACCACCGGGTGGGCTCGAACTTCCGACTTTTCGGTTAACAGCCGATCGCGCTAGCCAATTTCCCCACGGAGACAGTCGTGCTCCACTCTCACCACCGTCAGAACATTTCGTCAGAGCTATCACCCCAAAGAAAAAAAAAGCGCCGAACCACCACCGGATGGGCTCGAACCTCCAACCTTTCGGTTAACAGCCGATCGCGCTAGCCAACTGCGCCACGGAGTTAGTCGTGCTCCACCCACACCACCATCAGAACATATCTTCAAAGCTATCAGCGCAAAGAAAAAAGCAACACACCACTCCAGGGAGGGCTTGAAACTCCAACCTTTCGGTTAACAGCCGATCGCGCTAGCCAATCGCGCCACAGAGACAGTCCTGCTCTACTCAAACCACCATCAAAACATATCTTCAAAGCTATCAGCCCACAGAAAAAAAGCGCCGCACAACCACCGGGTGTGCTCGAACTTCCAACTTTTCGGTTAACAGCCGATCGCGCTACCCAATTGCGCCACGGAGACAGTCCTGCTCCACTCTCACCACCATCAAAACATATCTTCAAAGCTATCAGCCCACAGAAAAAAAGCGCCGCACAACCACCGGGTGTGCCCGAACTTCCAACTTTTCGGTTAACAGCCGATTGCGCTACCCAATTGCGCCACGGAGACAGTCCTGCTCCACTCTCACCACCATCAGATCATATCTTCAAAGCCATCAGCCCAAAGAAAAAAAAAGCGCCGCACCACCACTGGGTGGGCTCGAAGCTCCGAGCTTTCGGTTAACAGCCGATCGCGCTAGCCAATTGCGCCACGGAGACAGTCCTGCTCCACTCTCACCACCATTAAAACATATCTTCAAAGCTATCAGCCCAAAGAAAAAAAGCACCGCACCACCACCGGGTGGGCTTGAACCTCCAACCTTTCGGTTAACAGCCAATCGCGCTAGCCATTTGCGCCACGGAGATAGTCCTGCTCCACTCTCACCACCATCGGAACATATCTTCAAAGCTATCAGCACAAAGAAAAAAAGTGCGGAACCACCACCGGGTGGGCTCGAACCTCCAACCTTTCGGTTAACAGCCGATCGCGCTAGCCAATTGCCCCACGGAGACAGTGGTGCTCCACTCTCACCACCGTCAGAACATTTCTTCAGAGCTATCACCCCAAAGAAAAAAAGCGCCGAACCACCACCGGATGGGCTCGAACCTCCAACCTTTCGGTTAACAGCCGATCGCGCTAGCCAACTGCGCCACGGAGTTAGTCGTGCTCCACCCACACCACCATCAGAACATATCTTCAAAGCTATGAGCGCAAAGAAAAAAGCAACACACCACTCCCGGGAGGGCTTGAAACTCCAACCTTTCGGTTAACAGCCGATCGCGCTAGCCAATCGCGCCACAGAGACAGTCCTGCTCTACTCAAACCACCATCAAAACATATCTTCAAAGCTATCAGCCCACAGAAAAAAAGCGCCGCACAACCACCGGGTGTGCTTGAACTTCCAACTTTTCGGTTAAGAGCCGATCGCGCTACCCAATTGCGCCACGGAGACAGTCCTGCTCCACTCTCACCACCATCAGAACATATCTTCAAAGCTTTCAGCCCAAAGAAAAAAAAGCGCCGCACCACCACCGGGTGGGCTCGAACCTCCGACCTTTTGGTTAACAGCCGATCGCGCTAGCCTATTGCGCCACGGAGACAGTCTTGCTCCACTCTCACCACCATCAGAACATATCTTCAAAGCTATCACCCCAAAGAAAAAAAAAGCGCCGCACTACCACTGGGTGGGCTCGAAGCTCCGAGCTTTCGGTTAACAGCTGATCGCGCTAGCCAATTGCGCCACGGAGACCGTCGTGCTCCACTCTCACCACCATCAGAACATATCTTCAAATCTATCGGCGCAAAGAAAAAAGGAACACACCACTCCCGGGAGGGCTCGAAACTCCAACCTTTCGGTTAACAGCCGATCGCGCTTGCCAATTGCCCCACGGAGACAGTCGTGCTCCACTCACACCACCGTCAGAACATTTCTTCAGAGCTATCACCCCAAAGAAAAAAAAGCGCCGAACCACCACGGATGGGTTCGAACCTCCAACCTTTCGGTTAACAGCCGATCGCGCTAGCCAACTGTGCCACGCAGTTAGTCGTGTTACACCCACACCACCATCAGAACATATCTTCAAAGCTATCAGCCCAAAGAAAAAAAAGCGCCGCACCACCACCGAGTGGGCTCGAACCTCCAACTTTTCGGTTAACAGCCGATCACGCTAGCCAATTGCGCCACGGAGACAGTCCTGCTCCATTCTCACCACCATCAGAACATATCTTCAAAGCTATCAGCCCACAGAAAAAAAAAGCGCCGCACAACCAAGGGTGGGCTCGAACCTCAAACTTTTCGGTTAACAGCCGATCGCGCTACCCAATTGCGCCACGGAGACAGTCCTGCTCCGCTCTCACCACCATCCGAACATATCTTCAAAGCCATCAGCCCAAAGAAAAAAAAAGCGCCGCACCACCACTGGGTGGGCTCGAAGCTCCGAGCTTTCGATTAACAGCCGATCGCGCTAGCCAATTGCGCCACGGAGACAGTCGTGCTCCACTCTCACCACCATCAGAACATATCCTCAAATCTATCGGCGCAAAGAAAAAAGGAACACACCACTCCCGGGAGGGCTCGAAACTCCAACCTTTCGGTTAACAGCCGATCGCGCTAGCCAATTGCGCCACGGAGACAGTCCTGCTCCACTCTCACCACCATTAGAACATATCTGAAAGCTATCAGCCCAAAGAAAAAAAGCACCGCACCACCACCGGGTGGGCTCGAACCTCCAATCTTTCGGTTAACAGCCGATCGCGCTAGCCAATTGCCCACGGAGACAGTCGTGCTCCACTCTCACCACCGTCAGCACATTTCTTCAGAGCTATCACCCCAAAGAAAAAAAAGCGCCGAACCACCACCGGATGGGCTCGAACCTCCAACCTTTCGATTAACAGCCAATCGCGCTAGCCATTTGCGCCACGGAGATAGTCCTGCTCCACTCTCACCACCATCAGAACATATCTTCAAAGCTATCAGCACAAAGAAAAAAGTGCGGAACCACCACCGGGTGGGCTCGAACCTCCAACCTTTCGGTTAACAGCCGATCGCGCTAGCCTATTGCCCCACGGAGACCGTCGTGCTCCACTCTCATCACCGTCAGAACATTTCTTCAGAGCTATCACCCCAAAGAAAAAAAAAGCGCCGAACCACCACCGGATGGGCTCGAACCTCCAACCTTTCGGTTAACAGCCGATCGCGCTAGCCAACTGCGCCACGGAGTTAGTCGTGCTCCACCCACACCACCATCAGAACATATCTTCAAAGCTAGCAGCGCAAAGAAAAAAGCAACACTCCACTCCCGGGAGGGCTCGAAACTCCAACCTTTCGGTTAACAGCCGATCGCGCTAGCCAATCGCGCCACAGAGACAGTCCTGCTCTACTCACACCACCATCAAAACATATCTTCAAAGCTATCAGCCTAAAGAAAAAAAGCGCCGCACCACCACCGGGTGGGCTCGAAACTCCAACCTTTCGGTTAACAGCTGACCGCGCTAGCCCATTGCGCCACGGAGACAGTCCTGCTCCATTCTCACCACCATCAGAACATATCTTCAAAGCTATCAGCCCCAAGAAAAAAAAGCGCCGCACCACCACCGGGTGGGCTCGAACCTCTAACTTTTTACGGTTAACAGCCGATCACGCTAGCCAATTGCGCCACGGAGACAGTCCTGCTCCATTCTCACCACCATCAGAACATATCTTCAAAGCTATCAGCCCACAGAAAAAAAGCGCCGCACAACCACCGGGTGGGCTTGAACCTCCAACTTTTCGGTTAACAGCCGATCGCGCTACCCAATTGCGCCACGGAGACAGTCCTGCTCCACTCTCACCACCATCAGAACCTATCTTCAAAGCTATCAGCCCAAAGAAAAAAAAGCGCCGCACCACCACCGGGTGGGCTCGAACCTTCGACCTTTTGGTTAACAGCCGATCGCGCTAGCCTATTGCGCCACGGAGACAGTCTTGCTCCACTCTCTCCACCATCAGAACATATCTTCAAAGCTATAAGCGCAAAAAAAAAGCGCCGCACCACCACTGGGTGGGCTCGAACCTCCAACCTTTCGGTTAACAGCCGATCGCGCTAGCCAATTGCGCCACGGAGACAGTCCTGATCCACTCTTACCACCATCAGAACATATCTTCAAAGCTATCAGCCCAAACAAAAAAAAAGCGCCGCACCACCACCGGGTGGGCTCGAACCTACGACTTTTCGGTTAACAGCCGATCGCGCTAGCCAATGGCGCCATGGAGACAGTCCTGCTCCTGTCTCACCACCTGCAGAACATATCTTCAAAGCTATCAGCCGAAAGAAATAAAGCACCGCGCCACCACCGGGTGGGCTTGAACCTCTAACCTTTCGTTTTAAAGCCGATGGCGCTAGCCATTTGCGCCACGGAGATAGGCCTGCTCCACTCTCACCACCATCAGACCTCCAACCTTTCGGTTAACAGCCAATCGCGCTAGCCATATGCGCCACGGAGATAGTCCTGCTCAACTCTCACCACCATCAGAACATATCTTCAAAGCTATCAGCAAAAAGAAAAAAAAGTGCCGAACCACCACCGGGTGGGCTCGAACCTCCAACCTTTCGTTTAACAGCCGATCGCGCTCGCCAACTGCGCCACGGAGACAGTCGTGCTCCACCCTCACCACCATCAGAACATATTTTGAGCGCGACAAACGAATGACTCTTTTTTCTCTTTGTAATCATCATCACCTGTACATCTTCTTCATCTAAGGATATCATCACCGGCGTGATTGAGCTCGAGCCTGGCCGAATAAACCGGTTCCTCACAATATCTTCAAAGTATCAGCGCAAAGAAAAAAGCAACACACCTGTCCCGGGAGGGCTCGAAACTCCAACCTTTCGGTTAACAGCCGATCGCCCTAGCCAATTTCGCCACGGAGACAGTCCTGCTCTACTCTCACCACCATCAGAACATATCTTCAAAGCTATCAGCCCAAAGGAAAAAAAGCGCCGCACCACCACCGGGTGGGCTCAAACCTCCAACTTTTCGGTTAACAGCCCATCACGCTATCCAATTGCGCCACGGAGACAGTCCTGCTCCATTCTCACCACCATCAGAACATATCTTCAAAGCTATCAGCCCACAGAAAAAAAGTGCCGCACAACCACCGAGTGGGCTCGAACCTCCAACTTTTCGGTTAACAGCCGATCGCGCTACCCAATTGCGCCACGGAGACAGTACTTTCTACTCTCACCACCATCAGAACATATCTTCAAAGCTATCAGCCCAAAGAAAAAAAAGCGCCGCACCACCACCAGGTGGGCTCGAACCTCCGACCTTTTGGTTTAAAGCCTATCGCGCTAGCCTATTGCGCCATGGAGACAGTCCCTCTCCACTCCCTCCACCATCAGAACATATCTTCAAAGCTATCAGCGCAAAGAAAAAAAGTGGCGCACCACCACCGGGTGGGCTCGAACCTCCGACCTTTCGGTTATCAGCCGATCGCGCTAGCCAATTGCGCCACGGAGACAGTCCAGCTCCACCCACACCACCATCAGAACATATCTTCAAAGCTATCAGCCCAAAGAAAAAAAAAGCGCCGCACCACCACCGGGTGGGCTCGAACCTCCAACTTTTCGGTTAACAGCCGATCACGCTAGCCAATTGCGCCACGGAGACAGTCCTGCTCCATTCTCACCACCATCAGAACATATCTTCAAAGCTATCAGCCAACAGAAAAAAAAGCGCCGCACAACCACCGGGTGGGCTCGAACCTCCAACTTTTCGGTTAACTGCCGATCGCGCTACCCAATTGCGCCACGGAGACGGTCCTGCTCCACTCTCACCACCATCAGAACATATCTTCAAAGCCATCAGCCCAAAGAAAAAAAAGCGCCGCACCACCACTGGGTGGGCTCGAAGCTCCGAGCTTTCGGTTAACAGCCGATCGCGCTAGCCAATTGCGCCACGGAGACAGTCGTGCTCCACTCTCACCACAATCAGAACATATCTTCAAATCTATCGGCGCAAAGAAAAAAGGAACACACCACTCCCGGGAGGGCTTGAAACTCCAACCTTTCGGTTAACAGCCGATCGCGCTAGCCAATTGCGCCACGGAGACAGTCCTGCTCCACTCTCACCACCATTTGAACATATCTTGAAAGCTATCAGCCCAAAGAAAAAAAGCACCGCACCACCACCGGGTGGGCTCGAACCTCCAACCTTTCGGTTAACAGCCGATCGCGCTAGCCAATTGCCCCACGGAGACAGTCGTGCTCCACTCTCACCACCGTCAGAACATTTCTTCAGAGCTATCACCCCAAAGAAAAAAAAGCGCCGAACCACCACCGGATGGGCTCGAACCTCCAACTTTTCGGTTAACAGCCGATCGCGCTACCCAATTGCGCCACGGAGACAGTCCTGCTCCGCTCTCACCACCATCAGAACATATCTTCAAAGCCATAAGCCCAAAGAAAAAAAAGCGCCGCACCACCACTGGGTGGGCTCGAAGCTCCGAGCTTTCGGTTAACAGCCGATCGCGCTAGCCAATTGCGCCACGGAGACAGTCCTGCTCGACTCTCACCACCATTAGAACATATCTTCAAAGCTATCAGCCCAAAGAAAAAAAGCACCGCACCACCACCGGGTGGGCTTGAACCTCCAATCTTTTGGTTAACAGCCAATCGCGCAAGCCATTTGCGCCACGGAGATAGTCCTGCTCCACTCTCACCACCATCAGAACATATCTTCAAAGCTATCAGCACAAAGAAAAAAAGTGCGGAACCACCACCGGGTGGGCTCGAACCTCCAACCTTTCGGTTAACAGCCGATCGCGCTAGCCAATTGCCCCACGGAGACAGTCGTGCTCCACTCTCACCACCGTCAGAACATTTCTTCAGAGCTATCACCCCAAAGAAAAAAAGCGCCGAACCACCACCGGATGGGCTCGAACCTCCAACCTTTCGGTTAACAGCCGATCGCGCTAGCCAACTGCGCCACGGAGTTAGTCGTGCTCTACCCACACCACCATCAGAACATATCTTCAAAGCTATCAGCGCAAAGAAAAAAGCAACACACCACTCCCGGGAGGGCTCGAAACTCCAACCTTTCGGTTAACAGCCGATCGCGCTAGCCAATCGCGCCAAAGAGACAGTCCTGCTCTACTCACACCACCATCAAAACATATCTTCAAAGCTATCAACCCACAAAAAAAAAGCGCCGCACAACCACCGGGTGGGCTCGAACCTCCAACTTTTCGGTTAACAGCCGATCGCGCTACCCAATTGCGCCACGGAGACAGTCCTGCTCCACTCTCACCACCATCAGAACATATCTTCAAAGCTATCAGCCCAAAGAAAAAAAAAGCGCCGCACCACCACTGGGTGGGCTCGAACCTCCGACCTTTTGGTTAACAGCCGATCGCGCTAGCCTATTGCGCCACGGAGACAGCCTTGCTCCACTCTCACCACCATCAGAACATTTCTTCAAAGCTATCAGCCCAAAGAAAAAAAGCGCCGCACCACCACTTGGTGGGCTCGAAGCTCCGAGCTTTCGGTTAACAGCCGATCGCGCTAGCCAATCGCGCCACGGAGACAGTCGTGCTCCACTCTCACCCCCATCAGAACATATCTTCAAATCTATCGGCGCAAAGAAAAAAGGAACACACAACTCCCGGGAGGGCTCGAAACTCCAACCTTTCGGTTAACAGCCGATCGCGCTAGCCAATTGCCCCACGGAGACAGTCGTGCTCCAGTCTCACCACCGTCAGAACATTTCTTCAGAGCTATCACCCCAAAGAAAAAAAAGCGCCGAACCACCACCGGATGGGTTCGGACCTCCAACCTTTCGGTTAACAGCCGATCGCGCTAGCCAACTGTGCCACGCAGTTAGTCGTGCTCCACCCACACCACCATCAGAACATATCTTCAAAGCTATCAGCCCACAGAAAAAAAAGCGCCGCACAACCACCGGGTGGGCTCGAACCTCCAACTTTTCGGTAAAGAGCCGATCGCGCTACCCAATTGCGCCACGGAGACAGTCCTGCTCCGCTCTCACCACCATCAGAACATATCTTCAAAGCCATCAGCCCAAAGAAAAAAAAGCGCCGCACCACCACTGGGTGGGCTCGAAGCTCCGAGCTTTCGGTTAACAGCCGATCGCGCTAGCCAATTGCGCCACGGAGACAGTCGTGCTTCACTCTCACCACCATCAGAACATGTCTTCAAATCTATCGGCGCAAAGAAAAAAGGAACACACCACTCCCGGGAGGGCTCGAAACTCCAACCTTTCGGTTAACAGCCGATCGCGCTAGCCAATTGCGCCACGGAGACAGTCCTGCTCCACTCTCACCACCATTAGAACATATCTTGAAAGCTATCAGCCCAAAGAAAAAAAGCACCGCACCACCACCGGGTGGGCTCGAACCTCCAACCTTCCGGTTAACAGCCGATCGCGCTAGCCAATTGCCCCACGAAGACAGTCATGCTCCACTCTCACCACCGTCAGAACATTTCTTCAGAGCTATCACCCCAAAGAAAAAAAAGCGCCGAACCACCACCGGATGAGCTCGAACCTCCAACTTTTCGGTTAACAGCCGATCGCGCTACCCAATTGCGCCACGGAGACAGTCCTGCTCCGCTCTCACCACCATCAGAACATGTCTTCAAAGCCATCAGCCCAAAGAAAAAAAAGCGCCGCACCACCACTGGGTGGGCTCGAAGCTCCGAGCTTTCGGTTAACAGCCGATCGCGCTAGCCAATTGCGCCACGGAGACAGTCCTGCTCCACTCTCACCACCATTAGAACATATCTTCAAAGCTATCAGCCCAAAGAAAAAAAGCACCGCACCACCACCGGGTGGGCTTGAACCTCCAACCTTTCGGTTAACAGCCAATCGCGCTAGCCATTTGCGCCACGGAGATAGTCCTGCTCCACTCTCACCACCATCGGAACATATCTTCAAAGCTATCAGCACAAAGAAAAAAAGTGCGGAACCACCACCGGGTGGGCTCGAACCTCCAACCTTTCGGTTAACAGCCGATCGCGCTAGCCAATTGCCCCACGGAGACAGTCGTGCTCCACTCTCACCACCGTCAGAACATTTCTTCAGAGCTATCACCCCAAAGAAAAAAAAGCGCCGAACCACCACCGGATGGGCTCGAACCTCCAACCTTTCGGTTAACAGCCGATCGCGCTAGCCAACTGCGCCACGGAGTTAGTCGTGCTCCACCCACACCACCATCAGAACATATCTTCAAAGCTATCAGCGCAAAGAAAAAAGCAACACACCACTCCCGGGAGGGCTTGAAACTCCAACCTTTCGGTTAACAGCCGATCGCGCTAGCCAATCGCGCCACAGAGACAGTCCTGCTCTACTCAAACCACCATCAAAACATATCTTCAAAGCTATCAGCCCACAGAAAAAAAGCGCCGCACAACCACCGGGTGTGCTTGAACTTCCAACTTTTCGGTTAAGAGCCGATCGCGCTACCCAATTGCGCCACGGAGACAGTCCTGCTCCACTCTCACCACCATCAGAACATATCTTCAAAGCTTTCAGCCAAAAGAAAAAAAAGCGCCGCACCACCACCGGGTGGGCTCGAACCTCCGACCTTTTGGTTAACAGCCGATCGCGCTAGCCTATTGCGCCACGGAGACAGTCTTGCTCCACTCTCACCACCATCAGAACATATCTTCAAAGCTATCACCCCAAAGAAAAAAAAAGCGCCGCACCACCACTGGGTGGGCTCGAAGCTCCGAGCTTTCGGTTAACAGCTGATCGCGCTAGCCAATTGCGCCACGGAGACAGTCGTGCTCCACTCTCACCACCATCAGAACATATCTTCAAATCTATCGGCGCAAAGAAAAAAGGAACACACCACTCCCGGGAGGGCTCGAAACTCCAACCTTTCGGTTAACAGCCGATCGCGCTTGCCAATTGCCCCACGGAGACAGTCGTGCTCCACTCACACCACCGTCAGAACATTTCTTCAGAGCTATCACCCCAAAGAAAAAAAAGCGCCGAACCACCACGGATGGGTTCGAACCTCCAACCTTTCGGTTAACAGCCGATCGCGCTAGCCAACTGTGCCACGCAGTTAGTCGTGTTACCCCCACACCACCATCAGAACATATCTTCAAAGCTATCAGCCCAAAGAAAAAAAAGCGCCGCACCACCACCGGGTGGGCTCGAACCTCCAACTTTTCGGTTAACAGCCGATCACGCTAGCCAATTGCGCCACGGAGACAGTCCTGCTCCATTCTCACCACCATCAGAACATATCTTCAAAGCTATCAGCCCACAGAAAAAAAAGCGCCGCACAACCACCGGGTGGGCTCGAACCTCAAACTTTTCGGTTAACAGCCGATCGCGCTACCCAATTGCGCCACGGAGACAGTCCTGCTCCGCTCTCACCACCATCCGAACATATCTTCAAAGCCATCAGCCCAAAGAAAAAAAAAGCGCCGCACCACCACTGGTTGGGCTCGAAGCTCCGAGCTTTCGGTTAACAGCCGATCGCGCTAGCCAATTGCGCCACGGAGACAGTCGTGCTCCACTCTCACCACCATCAGAACATATCCTCAAATCTATCGGCGCAAAGAAAAAAGGAACACACCACTCCCGGGAGGGCTCGAAACTCCACCCTTTCGGTTAACAGCCGATCGCGCTAGCCAATTGCGCCACGGAGACAGTCCTGCTCCACTCTCACCACCATTAGAACATATCTGAAAGCTATCAGCCCAAAGAAAAAAAGCACCGCACCACCACCGGGTGGGCTCGAACCTCCAATCTTTCGGTTAACAGCCGATCGCGCTAGCCAATTGCCCACGCAGACAGTCGTGCTCCACTCTCACCACCGTCAGAACATTTCTTCAGAGCTATCACCCCAAAGAAAAAAAAGCGCCGAACCACCACCGGATGGGCTCGAACCTCCAACCTTTCGATTAACAGCCAATCGCGCTAGCCATTTGCGCCACGGAGATAGTCCTGCTCCACTCTCACCACCATCAGAACATATCTTCAAAGCTATCAGCACAAAGAAAAAAGTGCGGAACCACCACCGGGTGGGCTCGAACCTCCAACCTTTCGGTTAACAGCCGATCGCGCTAGCCTATTGCCCCACGGAGACCGTCGTCCTCCACTCTCATCACCGTCAGAACATTTCTTCAGAGCTATCACCCCAAAGAAAAAAAAAGCGCCGAACCACCACCGGATGGGCTCGAACCTCCAACCTTTCGGATAACAGCCGATCGCGCTAGCCAACTGCGCCACGGAGTTAGTCGTGCTCCACCCACACCACCATCAGAACATATCTTCAAAGCTAGCAGCGCAAAGAAAAAAGCAACACTCCACTCCCGGGAGGGCTCGAAACTCCAACCTTTCGGTTAACAGCCGATCGCGCTAGCCAATCGCGCCACAGAGACAGTCCTGCTCTACTCACACCACCATCAAAACATATCTTCAAAGCTATCAGCCTAAAGAAAAAAAGCGCCGCACCACCACCGGGTGGGCTCGAAACTCCAACCTTTCGGTTAACAGCTGACCGCGCTAGCCCATTGCGCCACGGAGACAGTCCTGCTCCATTCTCACCACCATCAGAACATATCTTCAAAGCTATCAGCCCCAAGAAAAAAAAGCGCCGCACCACCACCGGGTGGGCTCGAACCTCTAACTTTTTACGGTTAACAGCCGATCACGCTAGCCAATTGCGCCACGGAGACAGTCCTGCTCCATTCTCACCACCATCAGAACATATCTTCAAAGCTATCAGCCCACAGAAAAAAAGCGCCGCACAACCACCGGGTGGGCTTGAACCTCCAACTTTTCGGTTAACAGCCGATCGCGCTACCCAATTGCGCCACGGAGATAGTCCTGCTCAACTCTCACCACCATCAGAACATATCTTCAAAGCTATCAGCACAAAGAAAAAAAAGTGCCGAACCACCACCGGGTGGGCTCGAACCTCCAACCTTTCGTTTAACAGCCGATCGCGCTCGCCAACTGCGCCACGGAGACAGTCGTGCTCCACCCTCACCACCATCAGAACATATTTTGAGCGCGACAAGCGAATGACTCTTTTTTCTCTTTGTAATCATCATCACCTGTACATCTTCTTCATCTAAGGATATCATCACCGGCGTGATTGAGCTCGAGCCTGGCCGAATAAACCGGTTCCTCACAATATCTTCAAAGTATCAGCGCAAAGAAAAAAGCAACACACCTGTCCCGGGAGGGCTCGAAACTCCAACCTTTCGGTTAACAGCCGATCGCCCTAGCCAATTTCGCCACGGAGACAGTCCTGCTCTACTCTCACCACCATCAGAACATATCTTCAAAGCTATCAGCCCAAAGGAAAAAAAGCGCCGCACCACCACCAGGTGGGCTCGAAACTCCAACCTTTCGGTTAACAGCCGATCGCGCTAGCCAATTGGGCCACGGAGACAGTTCTGCTCCACTCTCACCCCCATCAGAACACATCTTCAAAGCCATCAGCCCAAAGAAAAAAAAGCGCCGCACCACCACCGGGTGGGCTCAAACCTCCAACTTTTCGGTTAACAGCCGATCACGCTATCCAATTGCGCCACGGAGACAGTCCTGCTCCATTCTCACCACCATCAGAACATATCTTCAAAGCTATCAGCCCACAGAAAAAAAGTGCCGCACAACCACCGGGTGGGCTCGAACCTCCAACTTTTCGGTTAACAGCCGATCGCGCTACCCAATTGCGCCACGGAGACAGTACTTTCCACTCTCACCACCATCAGAACATATCTTCAAAGCTATCAGCCCAAAGAAAAAAAAGCGCCGCACCACCACCGGGTGGGCTCGAACCTCCGACCTTTTGGTTTAAAGCCTATCGCGCTAGCCTATTGCGCCATGGAGACAGTCCCTCTCCACTCCCTCCACCATCAGAACATATCTTCAAAGCTATCAGCGCAAAGAAAAAAAGTGGCGCACCACCACCGGGTGGGCTCGAACCTCCGACCTTTCGGTTATCAGCCGATCGCGCTAGCCAATTGCGCCACGGAGACAGTCCAGCTCCACCCACACCACCATCAGAACATATCTTCAAAGCTATCAGCCCAAAGAAAAAAAAAGCGCCGCACCACCACCGGGTGGGCTCGAACCTCCAACTTTTTGGTTAACAGCCGATCACGCTAGCCAATTGCGCCACGGAGACAGTCCTGCTCCATTCTCACCACCATCAGAACATATCTTCAAAGCTATCAGCCAACAGAAAAAAAAGCGCCGCACAACCACTGGGTGGGCTCGAACCTCCAACTTTTCGGTTAACTGCCGATCGCGCTACCCAATTGCGCCACGGAGACGGTCCTGCTCCACTCTCACCACCATCAGAACATATCTTCAAAGCCATCAGCCCAAAGAAAAAAAAGCGCCGCACCACCACTGGGTGGGCTCGAAGCTCCGAGCTTTCGGTTAACAGCCGATTGCGCTAGCCAATTGCGCCACGGAGACAGTCGTGCTCCACTCTCACCACAATCAGAACATATCTTCAAAGCTATCAGCCCAAAGAAAAAAAGCACCGCACCACCACCGGGTGGGCTTGAACCTCCAATCTTTTGGTTAACAGCCAATCGCGCAAGCCATTTGCGCCACGGAGATAGTCCTGCTCCACTCTCACCACCATCAGAACATATCTTCAAAGCTATCAGCACAAAGAAAAAAAGTGCGGAACCACCACTGGGTAGGCTCGAACCTCCAACCTTTCGGTTAACAGCCGATCGCGCTAGCCAATTGCCCCACGGAGACAGTCGTGCTCCACTCTCACCACCATCAGAACATTTCTTCAGAGCTATCACCCCAAAGAAAAAAAGCGCCGAACCACCACCGGATGGGCTCGAACCTCCAACCTTTCGGTTAACAGCCGATCGCGCTAGCCAACTGCGCCACGGAGTTAGTCGTGCTCTACCCACACCACCATCAGAACATATCTTCAAAGCTATCAGCGCAAAGAAAAAAGCAACACACCACTCCCGGGAGGGCTCGAAACTCCAACCTTTCGGTTAACAGCCGATCGCGCTAGCCAATCGCGCCAAAGAGACAGTCCTGCTCTACTCACACCACCATCAAAACATATCTTCAAAGCTATCAACCCACAGAAAAAAAGCGCCGCACAACCACCGGGTGGGCTCGAACCTCCAACTTTTCGGTTAACAGCCGATCGCGCTACCCAATTGCGCCACGGAGACAGTCCTGCTCCACTCTCACCACCATCAGAACATATCTTCAAAGCTATCAGCCCAAAGAAAAAAAAAGCGCCGCACCACCACCGGGTGGGCTCGAACCTCCGACCTTTTGGTTAACAGCCGATCGCGCTAGCCTATTGCGCCACGGAGACAGTCTTGCTCCACTCTCACCACCATCAGAACATATCTTCAAAGCTATCAGCCCAAAGAAAAAAAAGCGCCGCACCACCACTTGGTGGGCTCGAAGCTCCGAGCTTTCGGTTAACAGCCGATCGCGCTAGCCAATTGCGCCACGGAGACAGTCGTGCTCCACTCTCACCCCCATCAGAACATATCTTCAAATCTATCGGCGCAAAGAAAAAAGGAACACACAACTCCCGGGAGGCCTCGAAACTCCAACCTTTCGGTTAACAGCCGATCGCGCTAGCCAATTGCCCCACGGAGACAGTCGTGCTCCAGTCTCACCACCGTCAGAACATTTCTTCAGAGCTATCACCCCAAAGAAAAAAAAGCGCTGAACCACCACCGGATGGGTTCGAACCTCCAACCTTTCGGTTAACAGCTGATCGCGCTAGCCAACTGTGCCACGCAGTTAGTCGTGCTCCACCCACACCACCATCAGAACATATCTTCAAAGCTATCAGCCCACAGAAAAAAAAGCGCCGCACAACCACCGGGTGGGCTCGAACCTCCAACTTTTCGGTTAAGAGCCGATCGCGCTACCCAATTGCGCCACGGAGACAGTCCTGCTCCGCTCTCACCACCATCAGAACATATCTTCAAAGCCATCAGCCCAAAGAAAAAAAAGCGCCGCACCACCACTGGGTGGGCTCGAAGCTCCGAGCTTTCGGTTAACAGCCGATCGCGCTAGCCAATTGCGCCACGGAGACAGTCGTGCTTCACTCTCACCACCATCAGAACATGTCTTCAAAGCTATCAGCACAAAGAAAAAAAGTGCGGAACCACCACCGGGTGGGCTCGAACCTCCAACCTTTCGGTTAACAGCCGATCGCGCTAGCCAATTGCCCCACGGAGACAGTCGTGCTCCACTCTCACCACCGTCAGAACATTTCTTCAGAGCTATCACCCCAAAGAAAAAAAAAGCGCCGAACCACCACCGGATGAGCTCGAACCTCCAACTTTTCGGTTAACAGCCAATCGCGCTAGCCATTTGCGCCACGAAGATAGTCCTGCTCCACTCTCACCACCATCGGAACATATCTTCAAAGCTATCAGCACAAAGAAAAAAAGCACCGCACCACCACCGGGTGGGCTCGAACCTCCAACCTTTCGGTTAACAGCCGATCGCGCTAGCCAATCGCCCCACGAAGACAGTCATGCTCCACTCTCACCACCGTCAGAACATTTTTTCAGAGCTATCAGCCCAAAGAAAAAAAGCACCGCACCACCACCGGGTGGGCTCGAACCTCCAACCTTTCGGTTAACAGCCGATCGCGCTAGCCAATCGCCCCACGAAGACAGTCATGCTCCACTCTCACCACCGTCAGAACATTTCTTCAGAGCTATCACCCCAAAGAAAAAAAAGCGCCGAACCACCACCGGATGAGCTCGAACCTCCAACTTTTCGGTTAACAGCCGATCGCGCTACCCAATTGCGCCACGGAGACAGTCCTGCTCCGCTCTCACCACCATCAGAACATGTCTTCAAAGCCATCAGCCCAAAGAAAAAAAAGCGCCGCACCACCACTGGGTGGGCTCGAAGCTCCGAGCTTTCGGTTAACAGCCGATCGCGCTAGCCAATTGCGCCACGGAGACAGTCCTGCTCCACTCTCACCACCGTCAGAACATTTCTTCAGAGCTATCACCCCAAAGAAAAAAAAGCGCCGAACCACCACCGGATGAGCTCGAACCTCCAACTTTTCGGTTAACAGCCGATCGCGCTACCCAATTGCGCCACGGAGACAGTCCTGCTCCGCTCTCACCACCATCAGAACATGTCTTCAAAGCCATCAGCCCAAAGAAAAAAAAGCGCCGCACCACCACTGGGTGGGCTCGAAGCTCCGAGCTTTCGGTTAACAGCCGATCGCGCTAGCCAATTGCGCCACGGAGACAGTCCTGCTCCACTCTCACCACCATTAGAACATATCTTCAAAGCTATCAGCCCAAAGAAAAAAAGCACCGCACCACCACCGGGTGGGCTTGAACCTCCAACCTTTCGGTTAACAGCCAATCGCGCTAGCCATTTGCGCCACGAAGATAGTCCTGCTCCACTCTCACCACCATTAGAACATATCTTGAAAGCTATCAGCCCAAAGAAAAAAAGCACCGCACCACCACCGGGTGGGCTCGAACCTCCAACCTTTCGGTTAACAGCCGATCGCGCTAGCCAATCGCCCCACGAAGACAGTCATGCTCCACTCTCACCACCGTCAGAACATTTCTTCAGAGCTATCACCCCAAAGAAAAAAAAGCGCCGAACCACCACCGGATGAGCTCGAACCTCCAACTTTTCGGTTAACAGCCGATCGCGCTACCCAATTGCGCCACGGAGACAGTCCTGCTCCGCTCTCACCACCATCAGAACATGTCTTCAAAGCCATCAGCCCAAAGAAAAAAAAGCGCCGCACCACCACTGGGTGGGCTCGAAGCTCCGAGCTTTCGGTTAACAGCCGATCGCGCTAGCCAATTGCGCCACGGAGACAGTCCTGCTCCACTCTCACCACCATTAGAACATATCTTCAAAGCTATCAGCCCAAAGAAAAAAAGCACCGCACCACCACCAGGTGGGCTTGAACCTCCAACCTTTCGGTTAACAGCCAATCGCGCTAGCCATTTGCGCCACGAAGATAGTCCTGCTCCACTCTCACCACCATCGGAACATATCTTCAAAGCTATCAGCACAAAGAAAAAAAGTGCGGAACCACCACCGGGTGGGCTCGAACCTCCAACCTTTCGGTTAACAGCCGATCGCGCTAGCCAATTGCCCCACGGAGACAGTCGTGCTCCACTCTCACCACCGTCGGAACATTTCTTCAGAGCTATCACCCCAAAGAAAAAAAAGCGCCGAACCACCACCGGATGGGCTCGAACCTCCAACCTTTCGGTTAACAGCCGATCGCGCTAGCCAACTGCGCCACGGAGTTAGTCGTGCTCCACCCACACCACCATCAGAACATATCTTCAAAGCTATCAGCGCAAAGAAAAAAGCAACACACCACTCCCGGGAGGGCTTGAAACTCCAACCTTTCGGTTAACAGCCGATCGCGCTAGCCAATCGCGCCACAGAGACAGTCCTGCTCTACTCAAACCACCATCAAAACATATCTTCAAAGCTATCAGCCCACAGAAAAAAAGCGCCGCACAACCACCGGGTGTGCTTGAACTTCCAACTTTTCGGTTAAGAGCCGATCGCGCTACCCAATTGCGCCACGGAGACAGTCCTGCTCCACTCTCACCACCATCAGAACATATCTTCAAAGCTTTCAGCCAAAAGAAAAAAAGCGCCGCACCACCACCGGGTGGGCTCGAACCTCCGACCTTTTGGTTAACAGCCGATCGCGCTAGCCTATTGCGCCACGGAGACAGTCTTGCTCCACTCTCACCACCATCAGAACATATCTTCAAAGCTATCACCCCAAAGAAAAAAAAAGCGCCGCACCACCACTGGGTGGGCTCGAAGCTCCGAGCTTTCGGTTAACAGCTGATCGCGCTAGCCAATTGCGCCACGGAGACAGTCGTGCTCCACTCTCACCACCATCAGAACATATCTTCAAATCTATCGGCGCAAAGAAAAAAGGAACACACCACTCCCGGGAGGGCTCGAAACTCCAACCTTTCGGTTAACAGCCGATCGCGCTTGCCAATTGCCCCACGGAGACAGTCGTGCTCCACTCACACCACCGTCAGAACATTTCTTCAGAGCTATCACCCCAAAGAAAAAAAAGCGCCGAACCACCACGGATGGGTTCGAACCTCCAACCTTTCGGTTAACAGCCGATCACGCTAGCCAACTGTGCCATGCAGTTAGTCGTGTTACCCCCACACCACCATCAGAACATATCTTCAAAGCTATCAGCCCAAAGAAAAAAAAGCGCCGCACCACCACCGGGTGGGCTCGAACCTCCAACTTTTCGGTTAACAGCCGATCACGCTAGCCAATTGCGCCACGGAGACAGTCCTGCTCCATTCTCACCACCATCAGAACATATCTTCAAAGCTATCAGCCCACAGAAAAAAAAAGCGCCGCACAACCACCGGGTGGGCTCGAACCTCAAACTTTTCGGTTAACAGCCGATCGCGCTACCCAATTGCGCCACGGAGACAGTCCTGCTCCGCTCTCACCACCAT
Organism: Rhipicephalus microplus; assembly: GCF_043290135.1. Classification (NCBI taxonomy): domain Eukaryota; kingdom Metazoa; phylum Arthropoda; class Arachnida; order Ixodida; family Ixodidae; genus Rhipicephalus; species Rhipicephalus microplus. The sequence continues at coordinate 52,053,338 of NW_027464585.1, forward strand.
CCGAACATATCTTCAAAGCCATCAGCCCAAAGAAAAAAAAAGCGCCGCACCACCACTGGGTGGGCTCGAAGCTCCGAGCTTTCGGTTAACAGCCGATCGCGCTAGCCAATTGCGCCACGGAGACAGTCGTGCTCCACTCTCACCACCATCAGAACATATCCTCAAATCTATCGGCGCAAAGAAAAAAGGAACACACCACTCCCGGGAGGGCTCGAAACTCCAACCTTTCGGTTAACAGCCGATCGCGCTAGCCAATTGCGCCACGGAGACAGTCCTGCTCCACTCTCACCACCATTAGAACATATCTGAAAGCTATCAGCCCAAAGAAAAAAAGCACCGCACCACCACCGGGTGGGCTCGAACCTCCAATCTTTCGGTTAACAGCCGATCGCGCTAGCCAATTGCCCACGGAGACAGTCGTGCTCCACTCTCACCACCGTCAGAACATTTCTTCAGAGCTATCACCCCAAAGAAAAAAAAGCGCCGAACCACCACCGGATGGGCTCGAACCTCCAACCTTTCAATTAACAGCCAATCGCGCTAGCCATTTGCGCCACGGAGATAGTCCTGCTCCACTCTCACCACCATCAGAACATATCTTCAAAGCTATCAGCACAAAGAAAAAAGTGCGGAACCACCACCGGGTGGGCTCGAACCTCCAACCTTTCGGTTAACAGCCGATCGCGCTAGCCTATTGCCCCACGGAGACCGTCGTGCTCCACTCTCATCACCGTCAGAACATTTCTTCAGAGCTATCACCCCAAAGAAAAAAAAAAGCGCCGAACCACCACCGGATGGGCTCGAACCTCCAACCTTTCGGATAACAGCCGATCGCGCTAGCCAACTGCGCCACGGAGTTAGTCGTGCTCCACCCACACCACCATCAGAACATATCTTCAAAGCTAGCAGCGCAAAGACAAAAGCAACACTCCACTCCCGGGAGGGCTCGAAACTCCAACCTTTCGGTTAACAGCCGATCGCGCTAGCCAATCGCGCCACAGAGACAGTCCTGCTCTACTCACACCACCATCAAAACATATCTTCAAAGCTATCAGCCTAAAGAAAAAAAGCGCCGCACCACCACCGGGTGGGCTCGAAACTCCAACCTTTCGGTTAACAGCTGACCGCGCTAGCCCATTGCGCCACGGAGACAGTCCTGCTCCATTCTCACCACCATCAGAACATATCTTCAAAGCTATCAGCCCCAAAAAAAAAGCGCCGCACCACCACCGGGTGGGCTCGAACCTCTAACTTTTTACGGTTAACAGCCGATCACGCTAGCCAATTGCGCCACGGAGACAGTCCTGCTCCATTCTCACCACCATCAGAACATATCTTCAAAGCTATCAGCCCACAGAAAAAAAGCGCCGCACAACCACCGGGTGGGCTTGAACCTCCAACTTTTCGGTTAACAGCCGATCGCGCTACCCAATTGCGCCACGGAGATAGTCCTGCTCAACTCTCACCACCATCAGAACATATCTTCAAAGCTATCAGCACAAAGAAAAAAAAGTGCCGAACCACCACCGGGTGGGCTCGAACCTCCAACCTTTCGTTTAACAGCCGATCGCGCTCGCCAACTGCGCCACGGAGACAGTCGTGCTCCACCCTCACCACCATCAGAACATATTTTGAGCGCGACAAGCGAATGACTCTTTTTTCTCTTTGTAATCATCATCACCTGTACATCTTCTTCATCTAAGGATATCATCACCGGCGTGATTGAGCTCGAGCCTGGCCGAATAAACCGGTTCCTCACAATATCTTCAAAGTATCAGCGCAAAGAAAAAAGCAACACACCTGTCCCGGGAGGGCTCGAAACTCCAACCTTTCGGTTAACAGCCGATCGCCCTAGCCAATTTCGCCACGGAGACAGTCCTGCTCTACTCTCACCACCATCAGAACATATCTTCAAAGCTATCAGCCCAAAGGAAAAAAAGCGCCGCACCACCACCAGGTGGGCTCGAAACTCCAACCTTTCGGTTAACAGCCGATCGCGCTAGCCAATTGGGCCACGGAGACAGTTCTGCTCCACTCTCACCCCCATCAGAACACATCTTCAAAGCCATCAGCCCAAAGAAAAAAAAGCGCCGCACCACCACCGGGTGGGCTCAAACCTCCAACTTTTCGGTTAACAGCCGATCACGCTATCCAATTGCGCCACGGAGACAGTCCTGCTCCATTCTCACCACCATCAGAACATATCTTCAAAGCTATCAGCCCACAGAAAAAAAGTGCCGCACAACCACCGGGTGGGCTCGAACCTCCAACTTTTCGGTTAACAGCCGATCGCGCTACCCAATTGCGCCACGGAGACAGCACTTTCCACTCTCACCACCATCAGAACATATCTTCAAAGCTATCAGCCCAAAGAAAAAAAAGCGCCGCACCACCACCGGGTGGGCTCGAACCTCCGACCTTTTGGTTTAAAGCCTATCGCGCTAGCCTATTGCGCCATGGAGACAGTCCCTCTCCACTCCCTCCACCATCAGAACATATCTTCAAAGCTATCAGCGCAAAGAAAAAAAGTGGCGCACCACCACCGGGTGGGCTCGAACCTCCGACCTTTCGGTTATCAGCCGATCGCGCTAGCCAATTGCGCCACGGAGACAGTCCAGCTCCACCCACACCACCATCAGAACATATCTTCAAAGCTATCAGCCCAAAGAAAAAAAAAGCGCCGCACCACCGGGTGGGCTCGAACCTCCAACTTTTCGGTTAACAGCCGATCACGCTAGCCAATTGCGCCACGGAGACAGTCCTGCTCCATTCTCACCACCATCAGAACATATCTTCAAAGCTATCAGCCAACAGAAAAAAAAGCGCCGCACAACCACTGGGTGGGCTCGAACCTCCAACTTTTCGGTTAACTGCCGATCGCGCTACCCAATTGCGCCACGGAGACGGTCCTGCTCCACTCTCACCACAATCAGAACATATCTTCAAAGCCATCAGCCCAAAGAAAAAAAAGCGCCGCACCACCACTGGGTGGGCTCGAAGCTCCGAGCTTTCGGTTAACAGCCGATCGCGCTAGCCAATTGCGCCACGGAGACAGTCGTGCTCCACTCTCAGCACAATCAGAACATATCTTCAAATCTATCGGCGCAAAGAAAAAAAGCACCGCACCACCACCGGGTGGGCTTGAACCTCCAATCTTTTGGTTAACAGCCAATCGCGCAAGCCATTTGCGCCACGGAGATAGTCCTGCTCCACTCTCACCACCATCAGAACATATCTTCAAAGCTATCAGCACAAAGAAAAAAAGTGCGGAACCACCACTGGGTAGGCTCGAACCTCCAACCTTTCGGTTAACAGCCGATCGCGCTAGCCAATTGCCCCACGGAGACAGTCGTGCTCCACTCTCACCACCATCAGAACATTTCTTCAGAGCTATCACCCCAAAGAAAAAAAGCGCCGAACCACCACCGGATGGGCTCGAACCTCCAACCTTTCGGTTAACAGCCGATCGCGCTAGCCAACTGCGCCACGGAGTTAGTCGTGCTCTACCCACACCACCATCAGAACATATCTTCAAAGCTATCAGCGCAAAGAAAAAAGCAACACACCACTCCCGGGAGGGCTCGAAACTCCAACCTTTCGGTTAACAGCCGATCGCGCTAGCCAATCGCGCCAAAGAGACAGTCCTGCTCTACTCACACCACCATCAAAACATATCTTCAAAGCTATCAACCCACAGAAAAAAAGCGCCGCACAACCACCGGGTGGGCTCGAACCTCCAACTTTTCGGTTAACAGCCGATCGCGCTACCCAATTGCGCCACGGAGACAGTCCTGCTCCACTCTCACCACCATCAGAACATATCTTCAAAGCTATCAGCCCAAAGAAAAAAAAAGCGCCGCACCACCACCGGGTGGGCTCGAACCTCCGACCTTTTGGTTAACAGCCGATCGCGCTAGCCTATTGCGCCACGGAGACAGTCTTGCTCCACTCTCACCACCATCAGAACATATCTTCAAAGCTATCAGCCCAAAGAAAAAAAAGCGCCGCACCACCACTTGGTGGGCTCGAAGCTCCGAGCTTTCGGTTAACAGCCGATCGCGCTAGCCAATTGCGCCACGGAGACAGTCGTGCTCCACTCTCACCCCCATCAGAACATATCTTCAAATCTATCGGCGCAAAGAAAAAAGGAACACACAACTCCCGGGAGGCCTCGAAACTCCAACCTTTCGGTTAACAGCCGATCGCGCTAGCCAATTGCCCCACGGAGACAGTCGTGCTCCAGTCTCACCACCGTCAGAACATTTCTTCAGAGCTATCACCCCAAAGAAAAAAAAGCGCTGAACCACCACCGGATGGGTTCGAACCTCCAACCTTTCGGTTAACAGCCGATCGCGCTAGCCAACTGTGCCACGCAGTTAGTCGTGCTCCACCCACACCACCATCAGAACATATCTTCAAAGCTATCAGCCCACAGAAAAAAAAGCGCCGCACAACCACCGGGTGGGCTCGAACCTCCAACTTTTCGGTTAAGAGCCGATCGCGCTACCCAATTGCGCCACGGAGACAGTCCTGCTCCGCTCTCACCACCATCAGAACATATCTTCAAAGCCATCAGCCCAAAGAAAAAAAAGCGCCGCACCACCACTGGGTGGGCTCGAAGCTCCGAGCTTTCGGTTAACAGCCGATCGCGCTAGCCAATTGCGCCACGGAGACAGTCGTGCTTCACTCTCACCACCATCAGAACATGTCTTCAAAGCTATCAGCACAAAGAAAAAAAGTGCGGAACCACCACCGGGTGGGCTCGAACCTCCAACCTTTCGGTTAACAGCCGATCGCGCTAGCCAATTGCCCCACGGAGACAGTCGTGCTCCACTCTCACCACCGTCAGAACATTTCTTCAGAGCTATCACCCCAAAGAAAAAAAAGCGCCGAACCACCACCGGATGAGCTCGAACCTCCAACTTTTCGGTTAACAGCCAATCGCGCTAGCCATTTGCGCCACGAAGATAGTCCTGCTCCACTCTCACCACCATCGGAACATATCTTCAAAGCTATCAGCACAAAGAAAAAAAGCACCGCACCACCACCGGGTGGGCTCGAACCTCCAACCTTTCGGTTAACAGCCGATCGCGCTAGCCAATCGCCCCACGAAGACAGTCATGCTCCACTCTCACCACCGTCAGAACATTTTTTCAGAGCTATCAGCCCAAAGAAAAAAAGCACCGCACCACCACCGGGTGGGCTCGAACCTCCAACCTTTCGGTTAACAGCCGATCGCGCTAGCCAATCGCCCCACGAAGACAGTCATGCTCCACTCTCACCACCGTCAGAACATTTCTTCAGAGCTATCACCCCAAAGAAAAAAAAGCGCCGAACCACCACCGGATGAGCTCGAACCTCCAACTTTTCGGTTAACAGCCGATCGCGCTACCCAATTGCGCCACGGAGACAGTCCTGCTCCGCTCTCACCACCATCAGAACATGTCTTCAAAGCCATCAGCCCAAAGAAAAAAAAGCGCCGCACCACCACTGGGTGGGCTCGAAGCTCCGAGCTTTCGGTTAACAGCCGATCGCGCTAGCCAATTGCGCCACGGAGACAGTCCTGCTCCACTCTCACCACCGTCAGAACATTTCTTCAGAGCTATCACCCCAAAGAAAAAAAAGCGCCGAACCACCACCGGATGAGCTCGAACCTCCAACTTTTCGGTTAACAGCCGATCGCGCTACCCAATTGCGCCACGGAGACAGTCCTGCTCCGCTCTCACCACCATCAGAACATGTCTTCAAAGCCATCAGCCCAAAGAAAAAAAAGCGCCGCACCACCACTGGGTGGGCTCGAAGCTCCGAGCTTTCGGTTAACAGCCGATCGCGCTAGCCAATTGCGCCACGGAGACAGTCCTGCTCCACTCTCACCACCATTAGAACATATCTTCAAAGCTATCAGCCCAAAGAAAAAAAGCACCGCACCACCACCGGGTGGGCTTGAACCTCCAACCTTTCGGTTAACAGCCAATCGCGCTAGCCATTTGCGCCACGAAGATAGTCCTGCTCCACTCTCACCACCATTAGAACATATCTTGAAAGCTATCAGCCCAAAGAAAAAAAGCACCGCACCACCACCGGGTGGGCTCGAACCTCCAACCTTTCGGTTAACAGCCGATCGCGCTAGCCAATCGCCCCACGAAGACAGTCATGCTCCACTCTCACCACCGTCAGAACATTTCTTCAGAGCTATCACCCCAAAGAAAAAAAAGCGCCGAACCACCACCGGATGAGCTCGAACCTCCAACTTTTCGGTTAACAGCCGATCGCGCTACCCAATTGCGCCACGGAGACAGTCCTGCTCCGCTCTCACCACCATCAGAACATGTCTTCAAAGCCATCAGCCCAAAGAAAAAAAAGCGCCGCACCACCACTGGGTGGGCTCGAAGCTCCGAGCTTTCGGTTAACAGCCGATCGCGCTAGCCAATTGCGCCACGGAGACAGTCCTGCTCCACTCTCACCACCATTAGAACATATCTTCAAAGCTATCAGCCCAAAGAAAAAAAGCACCGCACCACCACCAGGTGGGCTTGAACCTCCAACCTTTCGGTTAACAGCCAATCGCGCTAGCCATTTGCGCCACGAAGATAGTCCTGCTCCACTCTCACCACCATCGGAACATATCTTCAAAGCTATCAGCACAAAGAAAAAAAGTGCGGAACCACCACCGGGTGGGCTCGAACCTCCAACCTTTCGGTTAACAGCCGATCGCGCTAGCCAATTGCCCCACGGAGACAGTCGTGCTCCACTCTCACCACCGTCGGAACATTTCTTCAGAGCTATCACCCCAAAGAAAAAAAAGCGCCGAACCACCACCGGATGGGCTCGAACCTCCAACCTTTCGGTTAACAGCCGATCGCGCTAGCCAACTGCGCCACGGAGTTAGTCGTGCTCCACCCACACCACCATCAGAACATATCTTCAAAGCTATCAGCGCAAAGAAAAAAGCAACACACCACTCCCGGGAGGGCTTGAAACTCCAACCTTTCGGTTAACAGCCGATCGCGCTAGCCAATCGCGCCACAGAGACAGTCCTGCTCTACTCAAACCACCATCAAAACATATCTTCAAAGCTATCAGCCCACAGAAAAAAAGCGCCGCACAACCACCGGGTGTGCTTGAACTTCCAACTTTTCGGTTAAGAGCCGATCGCGCTACCCAATTGCGCCACGGAGACAGTCCTGCTCCACTCTCACCACCATCAGAACATATCTTCAAAGCTTTCAGCCAAAAGAAAAAAAAGCGCCGCACCACCACCGGGTGGGCTCGAACCTCCGACCTTTTGGTTAACAGCCGATCGCGCTAGCCTATTGCGCCACGGAGACAGTCTTGCTCCACTCTCACCACCATCAGAACATATCTTCAAAGCTATCACCCCAAAGAAAAAAAAAGCGCCGCACCACCACTGGGTGGGCTCGAAGCTCCGAGCTTTCGGTTAACAGCTGATCGCGCTAGCCAATTGCGCCACGGAGACAGTCGTGCTCCACTCTCACCACCATCAGAACATATCTTCAAATCTATCGGCGCAAAGAAAAAAGGAACACACCACTCCCGGGAGGGCTCGAAACTCCAACCTTTCGGTTAACAGCCGATCGCGCTTGCCAATTGCCCCACGGAGACAGTCGTGCTCCACTCACACCACCGTCAGAACATTTCTTCAGAGCTATCACCCCAAAGAAAAAAAAGCGCCGAACCACCACGGATGGGTTCGAACCTCCAACCTTTCGGTTAACAGCCGATCACGCTAGCCAACTGTGCCATGCAGTTAGTCGTGTTACCCCCACACCACCATCAGAACATATCTTCAAAGCTATCAGCCCAAAGAAAAAAAAGCGCCGCACCACCACCGGGTGGGCTCGAACCTCCAACTTTTCGGTTAACAGCCGATCACGCTAGCCAATTGCGCCACGGAGACAGTCCTGCTCCATTCTCACCACCATCAGAACATATCTTCAAAGCTATCAGCCCACAGAAAAAAAAAGCGCCGCACAACCACCGGGTGGGCTCGAACCTCAAACTTTTCGGTTAACAGCCGATCGCGCTACCCAATTGCGCCACGGAGACAGTCCTGCTCCGCTCTCACCACCATCCGAACATATCTTCAAAGCCATCAGCCCAAAGAAAAAAAAAGCGCCGCACCACCACTGGGTGGGCTCGAAGCTCCGAGCTTTCGGTTAACAGCCGATCGCGCTAGCCAATTGCGCCACGGAGACAGTCGTGCTCCACTCTCACCACCATCAGAACATATCCTCAAATCTATCGGCGCAAAGAAAAAAGGAACACACCACTCCCGGGAGGGCTCGAAACTCCAACCTTTCGGTTAACAGCCGATCGCGCTAGCCAATTGCGCCACGGAGACAGTCCTGCTCCACTCTCACCACCATTAGAACATATCTGAAAGCTATCAGCCCAAAGAAAAAAAGCACCGCACCACCACCGGGTGGGCTCGAACCTCCAATCTTTCGGTTAACAGCCGATCGCGCTAGCCAATTGCCCACGGAGACAGTCGTGCTCCACTCTCACCACCGTCAGAACATTTCTTCAGAGCTATCACCCCAAAGAAAAAAAAGCGCCGAACCACCACCGGATGGGCTCGAACCTCCAACCTTTCAATTAACAGCCAATCGCGCTAGCCATTTGCGCCACGGAGATAGTCCTGCTCCACTCTCACCACCATCAGAACATATCTTCAAAGCTATCAGCACAAAGAAAAAAGTGCGGAACCACCACCGGGTGGGCTCGAACCTCCAACCTTTCGGTTAACAGCCGATCGCGCTAGCCTATTGCCCCACGGAGACCGTCGTGCTCCACTCTCATCACCGTCAGAACATTTCTTCAGAGCTATCACCCCAAAGAAAAAAAAAAGCGCCGAACCACCACCGGATGGGCTCGAACCTCCAACCTTTCGGATAACAGCCGATCGCGCTAGCCAACTGCGCCACGGAGTTAGTCGTGCTCCACCCACACCACCATCAGAACATATCTTCAAAGCTAGCAGCGCAAAGACAAAAGCAACACTCCACTCCCGGGAGGGCTCGAAACTCCAACCTTTCGGTTAACAGCCGATCGCGCTAGCCAATCGCGCCACAGAGACAGTCCTGCTCTACTCACACCACCATCAAAACATATCTTCAAAGCTATCAGCCTAAAGAAAAAAAGCGCCGCACCACCACCGGGTGGGCTCGAAACTCCAACCTTTCGGTTAACAGCTGACCGCGCTAGCCCATTGCGCCACGGAGACAGTCCTGCTCCATTCTCACCACCATCAGAACATATCTTCAAAGCTATCAGCCCCAAAAAAAAAAGCGCCGCACCACCACCGGGTGGGCTCGAACCTCTAACTTTTTACGGTTAACAGCCGATCACGCTAGCCAATTGCGCCACGGAGACAGTCCTGCTCCATTCTCACCACCATCAGAACATATCTTCAAAGCTATCAGCCCACAGAAAAAAAGCGCCGCACAACCACCGGGTGGGCTTGAACCTCCAACTTTTCGGTTAACAGCCGATCGCGCTACCCAATTGCGCCACGGAGATAGTCCTGCTCAACTCTCACCACCATCAGAACATATCTTCAAAGCTATCAGCACAAAGAAAAAAAAGTGCCGAACCACCACCGGGTGGGCTCGAACCTCCAACCTTTCGTTTAACAGCCGATCGCGCTCGCCAACTGCGCCACGGAGACAGTCGTGCTCCACCCTCACCACCATCAGAACATATTTTGAGCGCGACAAGCGAATGACTCTTTTTTCTCTTTGTAATCATCATCACCTGTACATCTTCTTCATCTAAGGATATCATCACCGGCGTGATTGAGCTCGAGCCTGGCCGAATAAACCGGTTCCTCACAATATCTTCAAAGTATCAGCGCAAAGAAAAAAGCAACACACCTGTCCCGGGAGGGCTCGAAACTCCAACCTTTCGGTTAACAGCCGATCGCCCTAGCCAATTTCGCCACGGAGACAGTCCTGCTCTACTCTCACCACCATCAGAACATATCTTCAAAGCTATCAGCCCAAAGGAAAAAAAGCGCCGCACCACCACCAGGTGGGCTCGAAACTCCAACCTTTCGGTTAACAGCCGATCGCGCTAGCCAATTGGGCCACGGAGACAGTTCTGCTCCACTCTCACCCCCATCAGAACACATCTTCAAAGCCATCAGCCCAAAGAAAAAAAAGCGCCGCACCACCACCGGGTGGGCTCAAACCTCCAACTTTTCGGTTAACAGCCGATCACGCTATCCAATTGCGCCACGGAGACAGTCCTGCTCCATTCTCACCACCATCAGAACATATCTTCAAAGCTATCAGCCCACAGAAAAAAAGTGCCGCACAACCACCGGGTGGGCTCGAACCTCCAACTTTTCGGTTAACAGCCGATCGCGCTACCCAATTGCGCCACGGAGACAGCACTTTCCACTCTCACCACCATCAGAACATATCTTCAAAGCTATCAGCCCAAAGAAAAAAAAGCGCCGCACCACCACCGGGTGGGCTCGAACCTCCGACCTTTTGGTTTAAAGCCTATCGCGCTAGCCTATTGCGCCATGGAGACAGTCCCTCTCCACTCCCTCCACCATCAGAACATATCTTCAAAGCTATCAGCGCAAAGAAAAAAAGTGGCGCACCACCACCGGGTGGGCTCGAACCTCCGACCTTTCGGTTATCAGCCGATCGCGCTAGCCAATTGCGCCACGGAGACAGTCCAGCTCCACCCACACCACCATCAGAACATATCTTCAAAGCTATCAGCCCAAAGAAAAAAAAAGCGCCGCACCACCGGGTGGGCTCGAACCTCCAACTTTTCGGTTAACAGCCGATCACGCTAGCCAATTGCGCCACGGAGACAGTCCTGCTCCATTCTCACCACCATCAGAACATATCTTCAAAGCTATCAGCCAACAGAAAAAAAAGCGCCGCACAACCACTGGGTGGGCTCGAACCTCCAACTTTTCGGTTAACTGCCGATCGCGCTACCCAATTGCGCCACGGAGACGGTCCTGCTCCACTCTCACCACAATCAGAACATATCTTCAAAGCCATCAGCCCAAAGAAAAAAAAGCGCCGCACCACCACTGGGTGGGCTCGAAGCTCCGAGCTTTCGGTTAACAGCCGATCGCGCTAGCCAATTGCGCCACGGAGACAGTCGTGCTCCACTCTCAGCACAATCAGAACATATCTTCAAATCTATCGGCGCAAAGAAAAAAGGAACACACCACTCCCGGGAGGGCTTGAAACTCCAACCTTTCGGTTAACAGCCGATCGCGCTAGCCAATTGCGCCACGGAGACAGTCCTGCTCCACTCTCACCACCATTTGAACATATCTTGAAAGCTATCAGCCCAAAGAAAAAAAGCACCGCACCACCACCGGGTGGGCTCGAACCTCCAACCTTTCGGTTAACAGCCGATCGCGCTAGTCAATTGCCCCACGGAGACAGTCGTGCTCTACTCTCACCACCGTCAGAACATTTCTTCAGAGCTATCACCCCAAAGAAAAAAAAGCGCCGAACCACCACCGGATGGGCTCGAACCTCCAACTTTTCGGTTAACAGCCGATCGCGCTACCCAATTGCGCCACGGAGACAGTCCTGCTCCGCTCTCACCACCATCAGAACATATCTTCAAAGCCATAAGCCCAAAGAAAAAAAAGCGCCGCACCACCACTGGGTGGGCTCGAAGCTCCGAGCTTTCGGTTAACAGCCGATCGCGCTAGCCAATTGCGCCACGGAGACAGTCCTGCTCCACTCTCACCACCATTAGAACATATCTTCAAAGCTATCAGCCCAAAGAAAAAAAGCACCGCACCACCACCGGGTGGGCTTGAACCTCCAATCTTTTGGTTAACAGCCAATCGCGCAAGCCATTTGCGCCACGGAGATAGTCCTGCTCCACTCTCACCACCATCAGAACATATCTTCAAAGCTATCAGCACAAAGAAAAAAAGTGCGGAACCACCACCGGGTGGGCTCGAACCTCCAACCTTTCGGTTAACAGCCGATCGCGCTAGCCAATTGCCCCACGGAGACAGTCGTGCTCCACTCTCACCACCGTCAGAACATTTCTTCAGAGCTATCACCCCAAAGAAAAAAAGCGCCGAACCACCACCTGATGGGCTCGAACCTCCAACCTTTCGGTTAACAGCCGATCGCGCTAGCCAACTGCGCCACGGAGTTAGTCGTGCTCTACCCACACCACCATCAGAACATATCTTCAAAGCTATCAGCGCAAAGAAAAAAGCAACACACCACTCCCGGGAGGGCTCGAAACTCCAACCTTTCGGTTAACAGCCGATCGCGCTAGCCAATCGCGCCAAAAAGACAGTCCTGCTCTACTCACACCACCATCAAAACATATCTTCAAAGCTATCAACCCACAGAAAAAAGCGCCGCACAACCACCGGGTGGGCTCGAACCTCCAACTTTTCGGTTAACAGCCGATCGCGCTACCCAATTGCGCCACGGAGACAGTCCTGCTCCACTCTCACCACCATCAGAACATATCTTCAAAGCTATCAGCCCAAAGAAAAAAAAAGCGCCGCACCACCACCGGGTGGGCTCGAACCTCCGACCTTTTGGTTAACAGCCGATCGCGCTAGCCTATTGCGCCACGGAGACAGTCTTGCTCCACTCTCACCACCATCAGAACATATCTTCAAAGCTATCAGCCCAAAGAAAAAAAAGCGCCGCACCACCACTTGGTGGGCTCGAAGCTCCGAGCTTTCGGTTAACAGCCGATCGCGCTAGCCAGTTGCGCCACGGAGACAGTCGTGCTCCACTCTCACCCCCATCAGAACATATCTTCAAATCTATCGGCGCAAAGAAAAAAGGAACACACAACTCCCGGGAGGGCTCGAAACTCCAACCTTTCGGTTAACAGCCGATCGCGCTAGCCAATTGCCCCACGGAGACAGTCGTGCTCCAGTCTCACCACCGTCAGAACATTTCTTCAGAGCTATCACCCCAAAGAAAAAAAAGCGCCGAACCACCACCGGATGGGTTCGAACCTCCAACCTTTCGGTTAACAGCCGATCGCGCTAGCCAACTGTGCCACGCAGTTAGTCGTGCTCCACCCACACCACCATCAGAACATATCTTCAAAGCTATCAGCCCACAGAAAAAAAAGCGCCGCACAACCACCGGGTGGGCTCGAACCTCCAACTTTTCGGTTATGAGCCGATCGCGCTACCCAATTGCGCCACGGAGACAGTCCTGCTCCACTCTCACCACCATCAGAACATATCTTCAAAGCCATCAGCCCAAAGAAAAAAAGCGCCGCACCACCACTGGGTGGGCTCGAAGCTCCGAGCTTTCGGTTAACAGCCGATCGCGCTAGCCAATTGCCCACGGAGACAGTCGTGCTCCACTCTCACCACCGTCAGAACATTTCTTCAGAGCTATCACCCCAAAGAAAAAAAAGCGCCGAACCACCACCGGATGGGCTCGAACCTCCAACCTTTCAATTAACAGCCAATCGCGCTAGCCATTTGCGCCACGGAGATAGTCCTGCTCCACTCTCACCACCATCAGAACATATCTTCAAAGCTATCAGCACAAAGAAAAAAGTGCGGAACCACCACCGGGTGGGCTCGAACCTCCAACCTTTCGGTTAACAGCCGATCGCGCTAGCCTATTGCCCCACGGAGACCGTCGTGCTCCACTCTCATCACCGTCAGAACATTTCTTCAGAGCTATCACCCCAAAGGAAAAAAAAGCACCGAACCACCACCGGATGGGCTCGAACCTCCAACCTTTCGGATAACAGCCGATCGCGCTAGCCAACTGCGCCACGGAGTTAGTCGTGCTCCACCCACACCACCATCAGAACATATCTTCAAAGCTAGCAGCGCAAAGACAAAAGCAACACTCCACTCCCGGGAGGGCTCGAAACTCCAACCTTTCGGTTAACAGCCGATCGCGCTAGCCAATCGCGCCACAGAGACAGTCCTGCTCTACTCACACCACCATCAAAACATATCTTCAAAGCTATCAGCCTAAAGAAAAAAAGCGCCGCACCACCACCGGGTGGGCTCGAAACTCCAACCTTTCGGTTAACAGCTGACCGCGCTAGCCCATTGCGCCACGGAGACAGTCCTGCTCCATTCTCACCACCATCAGAACATATCTTCAAAGCTATCAGCCCCAAAAAAAAAAGCGCCGCACCACCACCGGGTGGGCTCGAACCTCTAACTTTTTACGGTTAACAGCCGATCACGCTAGCCAATTGCGCCACGGAGACAGTCCTGCTCCATTCTCACCACCATCAGAACATATCTTCAAAGCTATCAGCCCACAGAAAAAAAGCGCCGCACAACCACCGGGTGGGCTTGAACCTCCAACTTTTCGGTTAACAGCCGATCGCGCTACCCAATTGCGCTACGGAGATAGTCCTGCTCAACTCTCACCACCATCAGAACATATCTTCAAAGCTATCAGCACAAAGAAAAAAAAGTGCCGAACCACCACCGGGTGGGCTCGAACCTCCAACCTTTCGTTTAACAGCCGATCGCGCTCGCCAACTGCGCCACGGAGACAGTCGTGCTCCACCCTCACCACCATCAGAACATATTTTGAGCGCGACAAGCGAATGACTCTTTTTTCTCTTTGTAATCATCATCACCTGTACATCTTCTTCATCTAAGGATATCATCACCGGCGTGATTGAGCTCGAGCCTGGCCGAATAAACCGGTTCCTCACAATATCTTCAAAGTATCAGCGCAAAGAAAAAAGCAACACACCTGTACCGGGAGGGCTCGAAACTCCAACCTTTCGGTTAACAGCCGATCGCCCTAGCCAATTTCGCCACGGAGACAGTCCTGCTCTACTCTCACCACCATCAGAACATATCTTCAAAGCTATCAGCCCAAAGGAAAAAAAGCGCCGCACCACCACCAGGTGGGCTCGAAACTCCAACCTTTCGGTTAACAGCCGATCGCGCTAGCCAATTGGGCCACGGAGACAGTTCTGCTCCACTCTCACCCCCATCAGAACACATCTTCAAAGCCATCAGCCCAAAGAAAAAAAAGCGCCGCACCACCACCGGGTGGGCTCAAACCTCCAACTTTTCGGTTAACAGCCGATCACGCTATCCAATTGCGCCACGGAGACAGTCCTGCTCCATTCTCACCACCATCAGAACATATCTTCAAAGCTATCAGCCCACAGAAAAAAAGTGCCGCACAACCACCGGGTGGGCTCGAACCTCCAACTTTTCGGTTAACAGCCGATCGCGCTACCCAATTGCGCCACGGAGACAGCACTTTCCACTCTCACCACCATCAGAACATATCTTCAAAGCTATCAGCCCAAAGAAAAAAAAGCGCCGCACCACCACCGGGTGGGCTCGAACCTCCGACCTTTTGGTTTAAAGCCTATCGCGCTAGCCTATTGCGCCATGGAGACAGTCCCTCTCCACTCCCTCCACCATCAGAACATATCTTCAAAGCTATCAGCGCAAAGAAAAAAAGTGGCGCACCACCACCGGGTGGGCTCGAACCTCCGACCTTTCGGTTATCAGCCGATCGCGCTAGCCAATTGCGCCACGGAGACAGTCCAGCTCCACCCACACCACCATCAGAACATATCTTCAAAGCTATCAGCCCAAAGAAAAAAAAAGCGCCGCACCACCGGGTGGGCTCGAACCTCCAACTTTTCGGTTAACAGCCGATCACGCTAGCCAATTGCGCCACGGAGACAGTCCTGCTCCATTCTCACCACCATCAGAACATATCTTCAAAGCTATCAGCCAACAGAAAAAAAAGCGCCGCACAACCACTGGGTGGGCTCGAACCTCCAACTTTTCGGTTAACTGCCGATCGCGCTACCCAATTGCGCCACGGAGACGGTCCTGCTCCACTCTCACCACAATCAGAACATATCTTCAAAGCCATCAGCCCAAAGAAAAAAAAGCGCCGCACCACCACTGGGTGGGCTCGAAGCTCCGAGCTTTCGGTTAACAGCCGATCGCGCTAGCCAATTGCGCCACGGAGACAGTCGTGCTCCACTCTCACCACAATCAGAACATATCTTCAAATCTATCGGCGCAAAGAAAAAAGGAACACACCACTCCCGGGAGGGCTTGAAACTCCAACCTTTCGGTTAACAGCCGATCGCGCTAGCCAATTGCGCCACGGAGACAGTCCTGCTCCACTCTCACCACCATTTGAACATATCTTGAAAGCTATCAGCCCAAAGAAAAAAAGCACCGCACCACCACCGGGTGGGCTCGAACCTCCAACCTTTCGGTTAACAGCCGATCGCGCTAGTCAATTGCCCCACGGAGACAGTCGTGCTCTACTCTCACCACCGTCAGAACATTTCTTCAGAGCTATCACCCCAAAGAAAAAAAAGCGCCGAACCACCACCGGATGGGCTCGAACCTCCAACTTTTCGGTTAACAGCCGATCGCGCTACCCAATTGCGCCACGGAGACAGTCCTGCTCCGCTCTCACCACCATCAGAACATATCTTCAAAGCCATAAGCCCAAAGAAAAAAAAGCGCCGCACCACCACTGGGTGGGCTCGAAGCTCCGAGCTTTCGGTTAACAGCCGATCGCGCTAGCCAACTGCGCCACGGAGTTAGTCGTGCTCTACCCACACCACCATCAGAACATATCTTCAAAGCTATCAGCGCAAAGAAAAAAGCAACACACCACTCCCGGGAGGGCTCGAAACTCCAACCTTTCGGTTAACAGCCGATCGCGCTAGTCAATTGCCCCACGGAGACAGTCCTGCTCTACTCACACCACCATCAAAACATATCTTCAAAGCTATCAACCCACAGAAAAAAGCGCCGCACAACCACCGGGTGGGCTCGAACCTCCAACTTTTCGGTTAACAGCCGATCGCGCTACCCAATTGCGCCACGGAGACAGTCCTGCTCCACTCTCACCACCATCAGAACATATCTTCAAAGCTATCAGCCCAAAGAAAAAAAAAGCGCCGCACCACCACCGGGTGGGCTCGAACCTCCGACCTTTTGGTTAACAGCCGATCGCGCTAGCCTATTGCGCCACGGAGACAGTCTTGCTCCACTCTCACCACCATCAGAACATATCTTCAAAGCTATCAGCCCAAAGAAAAAAAAGCGCCGCACCACCACTTGGTGGGCTCGAAGCTCCGAGCTTTCGGTTAACAGCCGATCGCGCTAGCCAATTGCGCCACGGAGACAGTCGTGCTCCACTCTCACCCCCATCAGAACATATCTTCAAATCTATCGGCGCAAAGAAAAAAGGAACACACAACTCCCGGGAGGGCTCGAAACTCCAACCTTTCGGTTAACAGCCGATCGCGCTAGCCAATTGCCCCACGGAGACAGTCGTGCTCCAGTCTCACCACCGTCAGAACATTTCTTCAGAGCTATCACCCCAAAGAAAAAAAAGCGCCGAACCACCACCGGATGGGTTCGAACCTCCAACCTTTCGGTTACAGCCGATCGCGCTAGCCAACTGTGCCACGCAGTTAGTCGTGCTCCACCCACACCACCATCAGAACATATCTTCAAAGCTATCAGCCCACAGAAAAAAAAGCGCCGCACAACCACCGGGTGGGCTCGAACCTCCAACTTTTCGGTTATGAGCCGATCGCGCTACCCAATTGCGCCACGGAGACAGTCCTGCTCCGCTCTCACCACCATCAGAACATATCTTCAAAGCCATCAGCCCAAAGAAAAAAAGCGCCGCACCACCACTGGGTGGGCTCGAAGCTCCGAGCTTTCGGTTAACAGCCGATCGCGCTAGCCAATTGCGCCACGGAGACAGTCGTGCTTCACTCTCACCACCATCAGAACATTTCTTCAGAGCTATCACCCCAAAGAAAAAAAGCGCCGAACCACCACCGGATGGGCTCGAACCTCCAACCTTTCGGTTAACAGCCGATCGCGCTAGCCAACTGCGCCACGGAGTTAGTCGTGCTCTACCCACACCACCATCAGAACATATCTTCAAAGCTATCAGCGCAAAGAAAAAAGCAACACACCACTCCCGGGAGGGCTCGAAACTCCAACCTTTCGGTTAACAGCCGATCGCGCTAGCCAATCGCGCCAAAGAGACAGTCCTGCTCTACTCACACCACCATCAAAACATGTCTTCAAAGCTATCAACCCACAGAAAAAAAGCGCCGCACAACCACCGGGTGGGCTCGAACCTCCAACTTTTCGGTTAACAGCCGATCGCGCTACCCAATTGCGCCACGGAGACAGTCCTGCTCCACTCTCACCACCATCAGAACATATCTTCAAAGCTATCAGCCCAAAGAAAAAAAAAGCGCCGCACCACCACCGGGTGGGCTCGAACCTCCGACCTTTTGGTTAACAGCCGATCGCGCTAGCCTATTGCGCCACGGAGACAGTCTTGCTCCACTCTCACCACCATCAGAACATATCTTCAAAGCTATCAGCCCAAAGAAAAAAAAGCGCCGCACCACCACTTGGTGGGCTCGAAGCTCCGAGCTTTCGGTTAACAGCCGATCGCGCTAGCCAATTGCGCCACGGAGACAGTCGTGCTCCACTCTCACCCCCATCAGAACATATCTTCAAATCTATCGGCGCAAAGAAAAAAGGAACACACAACTCCCGGGAGGGCTCGAAACTCCAACCTTTCGGTTAACAGCCGATCGCGCTAGCCAATTGCCCCACGGAGACAGTCGTGCTCCAGTCTCACCACCGTCAGAACATTTCTTCAGAGCTATCACTCCAAAGAAAAAAAAGCGCCGAACCACCACCGGGTGGGCTCGAACCTCCAACCTTTCGGTTAACAGCCGATCGCGCTAGCCAATTGCCCCACGAAGACAGTCGTGCTCCACTCTCACCACCGTCAGAACATTTCTTCAGAGCTATCACCCCAAAGAAAAAAAAGCGCCGCACAACCACCGGGTGGGCTCGAACCTCCAACTTTTCGGTTAAGAGCCGATCGCGCTACCCAATTGCGCCACGGAGACAGTCCTGCTCCGCTCTCACCACCATCAGAACATATCTTCAAAGCCATCAGCCCAAAGAAAAAAAGCGCCGCACCACCACTGGGTGGGCTCGAAGCTCCGAGCTTTCGGTTAACAGCCGATCGCGCTAGCCAATTGCGCCACGGAGACAGTCGTGCTTCACTCTCACCACCATCAGAACATGTCTTCAAATCTATCGGCGCAAAGAAAAAAGGAACACACCACTCCCGGGAGGGCTCGAAACTCCAACCTTTCGGTTAACAGCCGATCGCGCTAGCCAATTGCGCCACGGAGACAGTCCTGCTCCACTCTCACCACCATTAGAACATATCTTGAAAGCTATCAGCCCAAAGAAAAAAAGCACCGCACCACCACCGGGTGGGCTCGAACCTCCAACCTTTCGGTTAACAGCCGATCGCGCTAGCCAATTGCCCCACGAAGACAGTCGTGCTCCACTCTCACCACCGTCAGAACATTTCTTCAGAGCTATCACCCCAAAGAAAAAAAAGCGCCGAACCACCACCGGATGAGCTCAAACCTCCAACTTTTCGGTTAACAGCCGATCGCGCTACCCAATTGCGCCACGGAGACAGTCCTGCTCCGCTCTCACCACCATCAGAACATGTCTTCAAAGCCATCAGCCCAAAGAAAAAAAAGCGCCGCACCACCACTGGGTGGGCTCGAAGCTCCGAGCTTTCGGTTAACAGCCGATCGCGCTAGCCAATTGCGCCACGGAGACAGTCCTGCTCCACTCTCACCACCATTAGAACATATCTTCAAAGCTATCAGCCCAAAGAAAAAAAGCACCGCACCACCACCGGGTGGGCTTGAACCTCCAACCTTTCGGTTAACAGCCAATCGCACTAGCCATTTGCGCCACGGAGATAGTCCTGCTCCACTCTCACCACTATCAGAACATATATTCAAAGCTATCAGCCAAAAAAAAAAGTGCGGAACCACCACCTGGTGGGCTCGAACCTCCAACCTTTCGGTTAACAGCCGATCGCGCTAGCCAATTGCCCCACGGAGACAGTCGTGCTCCACTCTCACCACCGTCAGAACATTTCTTCAGAGCATTCACCCCAAAGAAAAAAAAGCGCCGAACCACCACCGGACGGGCTCGAACCTCCAACCTTTCGGTTAACAGCCGATCGCACTAGCCAACTGCGCCACGGAGTTAGTCGTGCTCCACCCACACCACCATCAGAACATATCTTCAAAGCTATCAGCGCAAAGAAAAAAGCAACACTCTACTCCCGGGAGGGCTCGAAACTCCAACCTTTCGGTTAACAGCCGATCGCGCTAGCCAATCGCGCCACAGAGACAGTCCTGCTTTACTCACATCACCATCAAAACATATCTTCAAAGCTATCAGCCTAAAGAAAAAAAGCGCCGCACCACCACCGGGTGGGCTCGAAACTCCAACCTTTCGGTTAACAGCTGACCGCGCTAGCCCATTGCGCCACGGATACTGTCCTGCTCCATTCTCACCACCATCAGAACATATCTTCAAAGCTATCAGCCCCAAGAAAAAAAAAGCGCCGCACCACCACCGGGTGGGCTTGAACCTCTAACTTTTCAGTTAACAGCCGATCGCGCTACCCAATTGCGCCACGGAGAAAGTCCTGCTCCACTCTCACCACCATCAGAACATATCTTCAAAGCTATCAGCCCAAACAAAAAAAAGCGCCGCACCACCACCGGGTGGGCTCGAACCACCGACCTTTTGGTTAACAGCCGATCGCGCTAGCCTATTGCGCCACGGAGACAGTCTTGCTCCACTCTCACCACCATCAGAACATATCTTCAAAGCTATCAGCGCAAAAAAAAAACGCCGCACCACCACTGGGTGGGCTCGAACCTCCAACCTTTCGGTTAACAGCCAATCGCGCTAGCCAATTGCGCCACGGAGACAGTCCTGATCCACTCTTACCACCATCAGAACATATCTTCAAAGCTATCAGCCAAAAGAAAAAAAGTGCGGAACCACCACCGGGTGGGCTCGAACCTCCAACCTTTCGGTTAACAGCCGATCGCGCTAGCCAATTGCCCCACGGAGACAGTCGTGCTCCACTCTCACCACCGTCAGAACATTTCTTCAGAGCATTCACCCCAAAGAAAAAAAAGCGCCGAACCACCACCGGACGGGCTCGAACCTCCAACCTTTCGGTTAACAGCCGATCGCACTAGCCAACTGCGCCACGGAGTTAGTCGTGCTCCACCCACACCACCATCAGAACATATCTTCAAAGCTATCAGCGCAAAGAAAAAAGCAACACTCTACTCCCGGGAGGGCTCGAAACTCCAACCTTTCGGTTAACAGCCGATCGCGCTAGCCAATCGCGCCACAGAGACAGTCCTGCTTTACTCACATCACCATCAAAACATATCTTCAAAGCTATCAGCCTAAAGAAAAAAAGCGCCGCACCACCACCGGGTGGGCTCGAACCTCTAACTTTTCAGTTAACAGCCGATCGCGCTACCCAATTGCGCCACGGAGAAAGTCCTGCTCCACTCTCACCACCATCAGAACATATCTTCAAAGCTATCAGCCCAAACAAAAAAAAAGCGCCGCACCACCACAGGGTGGGCTTGAACCTCCGACTTTTCGGTTAACAGCCGACCGCGCTAGCCAATTGCGAAACGGAGACAGTCCTGCTCCTGTCTCACCACCTGCAGAACATATCTTCAAAGCTATCAGCCCAAAGGAAAAAAGCACCGCACCACCACCGGGTGGGCTTGAACCTCCAACCTTTCGGTTAACAGCCGATGGCGCTAGCCATTTGCGCCACGGAGATAGTCCTGCTCCACTCTCACCACCATCAGACCTCCAACCTTTCGGTTAACAGTCGATCGCGCTAGCCAACTGCGCCACGGAGACAGTCGTGCTCCACCCTCACCACCATCAGAACATATTTTGAGCACGACAAGCGAATGACTCTTTATTCTCTTTGTAATCATCATCACCTGTACATCTTCTTCATCTAAGGATATCATCACCGGCGTGATTGAGCTCGAGCCTGGCCGAACAAACCGGTTCCTCACAATATCTTCAAAGCTATCAGCGCAAAGAAAAAAGCAACACACCTGTCCCGTGAGGGCTCGAAACTCCAACCTTTCGGTTAACAGCCGATCGCCCTAGCCAATTTCGCCACGGAGACAGTCCTGCTCTACTCTCACCACCATCAGAACATATCTTCAAAGCTATCAGCCCAAAGGAAAAAAAGCGCCGCACCACCACCGGCTGGGCTCGAAACTCCAACCTTTCGGTTAACAGCCGATCGCGCTAGCCAATTGTGCTACGGAGACAGTCCTGCTCCACTCTTACCACCATCAGAACATATCTTCAAAGCCATCAGCCCAAAGAAATAAAAGCGCCGCACCACCACTGGGTGGGCTCGAAGCTCCAACCTTTCGGTTAACAGCCGATCGCGCTAGCCAATTGCCCCACGGAGACAGTCGTGCTCTACTCTCACCACCGTCAGAACATTCCTTCAGAGCTATCACCCCAAAGAAAAAAAAGCGCCGCACCACCACCGGGTGGGCTCGAACCTCCAACCTTTCGGTTAACAGCCGGTCGCGCAAGCCAATTGCGCCACGAAGACAGTCCTGCTCCAGTCTCACCACCATATCTTTAAAGCTATCAACCCACAGAAAAAAAGCGCCGCACAACCACCGGGTGGGCTCGAACCTCCAACTTTTCGGTTAACAGCCGATCGCGCTACCCAATTGCGCCACGGAGACAGTCCTGCTCCACTCTCACCACCATCAGAACATATCTTCAAAGCTATCAGCCCAAAGAAAAAAAAAGCGCCGCACCACCACCGGGTGGGCTCGAACCTCCGACCTTTTGGTTAACAGCCGATCGCGCTAGCCTATTGCGCCACGGAGACAGTCTTGCTCCACTCTCACCACCATCAGAACATATCTTCAAAGCTATCAGCCCAAAGAAAAAAAAGGGCCGCACCACCACTTGGTGGGCTCGAAGCTCCGAGCTTTCGGTTAACAGCCGATCGCGCTAGCCAATTGCGCCGCGGAGACAGTCGTGCTCCACTCTCACCCCCATCAGAACATATCTTCAAATCTATCGGCGCAAAGAAAAAAGGAACACACAACTCCCGGGAGGGCTCGAAACTCCGACCTTTCGGTTAACAGCCAATCGCGCTAGCCAATTGCCCCACGGAGACAGTCGTGCTCCAGTCTCACCACCGTCAGAACATTTCTTCAGAGCTATCACCCCAAAGAAAAAAAAGCGCCGAACCACCACCGGATGGGTTCGAACCTCCAACCTTTCGGTTAACAGCCGATCGCGCTAGCCAACTGTGCCACGCAGTTAGTCGTGCTCCACCCACACCACCATCAGAACATATCTTCAAAGCTATCAGCCCACAGAAAAAAAAGCGCCGCACAACCACCGGGTGGGCTCGAACCTCCAACTTTTCGGTTAAGAGCCGATCGCGCTACCCAATTGCGCCACGGAGACAGTCCTGCTCCGCTCTCACCACCATCAGAACATATCTTCAAAGCCATCAGCCCAAAGAAAAAAAGCGCCGCACCACCACTGGGTGGGCTCGAAGCTCCGAGCTTTCGGTTAACAGCCGATCGCGCTAGCCAATTGCGCCACGGAGACAGTCGTGCTTCACTCTCACCACCATCAGAACATGTCTTCAAATCTATCGGCGCAAAGAAAAAAAAGCGCCGAACCACCACCGGATGAGCTCGAACCTCCAACTTTTCGGTTAACAGCCGATCGCGCTACCCAATTGCGCCACGGAGACAGTCCTGCTCCGCTCTCACCACCATCAGAACATGTCTTCAAAGCCATCAGCCCAAAGAAAAAAAAGTGCCGCACCACCACTGGGTGGGCTCGAAGCTCCGAGCTTTCGGTTAACAGCCGATCGCGCTAGCCAATTGCGCCACGGAGACAGTCCTGCTCCACTCTCACCACCATTAGAACATATCTTCAAAGCTATCAGCCCAAAGAAAAAAAGCACCGCACCACCACCAGGTGGGCTTGAACCTCCAACCTTTCGGTTAACAGCCAATCGCGCTAGCCATTTGCGCCACGGAGATAGTCCTGCTCCACTCTCACCACTATCAGAACATATCTTCAAAGCTATCAGCCAAAAGAAAAAAAGTGCGGAACCACCACCGGGTGGGCTCGAACCTCCAACCTTTCGGTTAACAGCCGATCGCGCTAGCCAATTGCCCCACGGAGACAGTCGTGCTCCACTCTCACCACCGTCAGAACATTTCTTCAGAGCATTCACCCCGAAGAAAAAAAAGCGCCGAACCACCACCGGACGGGCTCGAACCTCCAACCTTTCGGTTAACAGCCGATCGCACTAGCCAACTGCGCCACGGAGTTAGTCGTGCTCCACCCACACCACCATCAGAACATATCTTCAAAGCTATCAGCGCAAAGAAAAAAGCAACACTCTACTCTCGGGAGGGCTCGAAACTCCAACCTTTCGGTTAACAGCCGATCGCGCTAGCCAATCGCGCCACAGAGACAGTCCTGCTTTACTCACATCACCATCAAAACATATCTTCAAAGCTATCAGCCTAAAGAAAAAAAGCGCCGCACCACCACCGGGTGGGCTCGAAACTCCAACCTTTCGGTTAACAGCTGACCGCGCTAGCCCATTGCGCCACGGAGACTGTCCTGCTCCATTCTCACCACCATCAGAACATATCTTCAAAGCTATCAGCCCCAAGAAAAAAAAAGCGCCGCACCACCACCGGGTGGGCTCGAACCTCTAACTTTTCAGTTAACAGCCGATCGCGCTACCCAATTGCGCCACGGAGACAGTCCTGCTCCACTCTCACCACCATCAGAACATATCTTCAAAGCTATCAGCCCAAACAAAAAAAAGCGCCGCACCACCACCGGGTGGGCTCGAACCACCGACCTTTTGGTTAACAGCCGATCGCGCTAGCCTATTGCGCCACGGAGACAGTCTTGCTCCACTCTCACCACCATCAGAACATATCTTCAAAGCTATCAGCGCAAAAAAAAACGCCGCACCACCACTGGGTGGGCTCGAACCTCCAACCTTTCGGTTAACAGCCAATCGCGCTAGCCAATTGCGCCACGGAGACAGTCCTGATCCACTCTTACCACCATCAGAACATATCTTCAAAGCTATCAGCCCAAACAAAAAAAAGCGCCGCACCACCACAGGGTGGGCTTGAACCTCCGACTTTTCGGTTAACAGCCGACCGCGCTAGCCAATTGCGAAACGGAGACAGTCCTGCTCCTGTCTCACCACCTGCAGAACATATCTTCAAAGCTATCAGCCCAAAGAAAAAAGCACCGCACCACCACCGGGTGGGCTTGAACCTCCAACCTTTCGGTTAACAGCCGATGGCGCTAGCCATTTGCGCCACGGAGATAGTCCTGCTCCACTCTCACCACCATCAGACCTCCAACCTTTCGGTTAACAGTCGATCGCGCTAGCCAACTGCGCCACGGAGACAGTCGTGCTCCACCCTCACCACCATCAGAACATATTTTGAGCGCGACAAGCGAATGACTCTTTATTCTCTTTGTAATCATCATCACCTGTACATCTTCTTCATCTAAGGATATCATCACCGGCGTGATTGAGCTCGAGCCTGGCCGAATAAACTGGTTCCTCACAATATCTTCAAAGCTATCAGCGCAAAGAAAAATGCAACACACCTGTCCCGTGAGGGCTCGAAACTCCAACCTTTCGGTTAACAGCCGATCGCCCTAGCCAATTTCGCTACGGAGACAGTCCTGCTCTACTCTCACCACCATCAGAACATATCTTCAAAGCTATCAGCCCAAAGGAAAAAAAGCGCCGCACCACCACCGGCTGGGCTCGAAACTCCCACCTTTCGGTTAACAGCCGATCGCGCTAGCCAATTGTGCTACGGAGACAGTCCTGCTCCACTCTTACCACCATCAGAACATATCTTCAAAGCCATCAGCCCAAAGAAATAAAAGCGCCGCACCACCACTGGGTGGGCTCGAAGCTCCAACCTTTCGGTTAACAGCCGATCGCGCTAGCCAATTGCCCCACGGAGACAGTCGTGCTCCACTCTCACCACCGTCAGAACATTCCTTCAGAGCTATCACCCCAAAGAAAAAAAAGCGCCGCACCACCACCGGGTGGGCTCGAACCTCCAACCTTTCGGTTAACAGCCGGTCGCGCAAGCCAATTACGCCACGAAGACAGTCCTGCTCCAGTCTCACCACCATATCTTCAAAGCTATCAACCCACAGAAAAAAAGCGCCGCACAACCACCGGGTGGGCTCGAACCTCCAACTTTTCGGTTAACAGCCGATCGCGCTACCCAATTGCGCCACGGAGACAGTCCTGCTCCACTCTCACCACCATCAGAACATATCTTCAAAGCTATCAGCCCAAAGAAAAAAAAAGCGCCGCACCACCACCGGGTGGGCTCGAACCTCCGACCTTTTGGTTAACAGCCGATCGCGATAACCTATTGCGCCACGGAGACAGTCTTGCTCCACTCTCACCACCATCAGAACATATCTTCAAAGCTATCAGCCCAAAGAAAAAAAAGCGCCGCACCACCACTTGGTGGGCTCGAAGCTCCGAGCTTTCGGTTAACAGCCGATCGCGCTAGCCAATTGCGCCACGGAGACAGTCGTGCTCCACTCTCACCCCCATCAGAACATATCTTCAAATCTATCGGCGCAAAGAAAAAAGGAACACACAACTCCCGCGAGGGCTCGAAACTCCAACCTTTCGGTTAACAGCCAATCGCGCTAGCCAATTGCCCCACGGAGACAGTCGTGCTCCAGTCTCACCACCGTCAGAACATTTCTTCAGAGCTATCACCCCAAAGAAAAAAAAGCGCCGAACCACCACCGGATGGGTTCGAACCTCCAACCTTTCGGTTAACAGCCGATCGCGCTAGCCAACTGTGCCACGCAGTTAGTCGTGCTCCACCCACACCACCATCAGAACATATCTTCAAAGCTATCAGCCCACAGAAAAAAAAGCGCCGCACAACCACCGGGTGGGCTCGAACCTCCAACTTTTCGGTTAAGAGCCGATCGCGCTACCCAATTGCGCCACGGAGACAGTCCTGCTCCGCTCTCACCACCATCAGAACATGTCTTCAAAGCCATCAGCCCAAAGAAAAAAAAGCGCCGCACCACCACTGGGTGGGCTCGAAGCTCCGAGCTTTCGGTTAACAGCCGATCGCGCTAGCCAATTGCGCCACGGAGACAGTCCTGCTCCACTCTCACCACCATTAGAACATATCTTCAAAGCTATCAGCCCAAAGAAAAAAAGCACCGCACCACCACCGGGTGGGCTTGAACCTCCAACCTTTCGGTTAACAGCCAATCGCGCTAGCCATTTGCGCCACGGAGATAGTCCTGCTCCACTCTCACCACTATCAGAACATATCTTCAAAGCTATCAGCCAAAAGAAAAAAAGTGCGGAACCACCACCGGGTGGGCTCGAACCTCCAACCTTTCGGTTAACAGCCGATCGCGCTAGCCAATTGCCCCACGGAGACAGTCGTGCTCCACTCTCACCTTCGTCAGAACATTTCTTCAGAGCATTCACCCCGAAGAAAAAAAAGCGCCGAACCACCACCGGACGGGCTCGAACCTCCAACCTTTCGGTTAACAGCCGATCGCACTAGCCAACTGCGCCACGGAGTTAGTCGTGCTCCACCCACACCACCATCAGAACATATCTTCAAAGCTATCAGCGCAAAGAAAAAAGCAACACTCTACTCCCGGGAGGGCTCAAAACTCCAACCTTTCGGTTAACAGCCGATCGCGCTAGCCAATCGCGCCACAGAGACAGTCCTGCTTTACTCACATCACCATCAAAACATATCTTCAAAGCTATCAGCCTAAAGAAAAAAAGCGCCGCACCACCACCGGGTGGGCTCGAAACTCCAACCTTTCGGTTAACAGCTGACCGCGCTAGCCCATTGCGCCACGGAGACTGTCCTGCTCCATTCTCACCACCATCAGAACATATCTTCAAAGCTATCAGCCCCAAGAAAAAAAAAGCGCCGCACCACCACCGGGTGGGCTCGAACCTCTAACTTTTCAGTTAACAGCCGATCGCGCTACCCAATTGCGCCACGGAGACAGTCCTGCTCCACTCTCACCACCATCAGAACATATCTTCAAAGCTATCAGCCCAAACAAAAAAAAAGCGCCGCACCACCACCGGGTGGGCTCGAACCACCGACCTTTTGGTTAACAGCCGATCGCGCTAGCCCATTGCGCCACGGAGACAGTCTTGCTCCACTCTCACCACCATCAGAACATATCTTCAAAGCTATCAGCGCAAAAAAAACGCCGCACCACCACTGGGTGGGCTCGAACCTCCAACCTTTCGGTTAACAGCCAATCGCGCTAGCCAATTGCGCCACGGAGACAGTCCTGATCCACTCTTACCACCATCAGAACATATCTTCAAAGCTATCAGCCCAAACAAAAAAAAGCGCCGCACCACCACAGGGTGGGCTTGAACCTCCGACTTTTCGGTTAACAGCCGACCGCGCTAGCCAATTGCGAAACGGAGACAGTCCTGCTCCTGTCTCACCACCTGCAGAACATATCTTCAAAGCTATCAGCCCAAAGAAAAAAAGCACCGCACCACCACCGGGTGGGCTTGAACCTCCAACCTTTCGGTTAAAAGCCGATGGCACTAGCCATTTGCGCCACGGAGATAGTCCTGCTCCACTCTCACCACCATCAGACCTCCAACCATTCGGTTAACAGTCGATCGCGCTAGCCAACTGCGCCACGGAGACAGTCGTGCTCCACCCTCACCACCATCAGAACATATTTTGAGCGCGACAAGCGAATGACTCTTTATTCTCTTTGTAATCATCATCACCTGTACATCTTCTTCTTCTAAGGATATCATCACCGGCGTGATTGAGCTCGAGCCTGGCCGAATAAACCGGTTCCTCACAATATCTTCAAAGCTATCAGCGCAAAGAAAAAAGCAACACACCTGTCCCGTGAGGGCTCGAAACTCCAACCTTTCGGTTAACAGCCGATCGCCCTAGCCAATTTCGCCACGGAGACAGTCCTGCTCTACTCTCACCACCATCAGAACATATCTTCAAAGCTATCAGCCCAAAGGAAAAAAAGCGCCGCACCACCACCGGCTGGGCTCGAAACTCCAACCTTTCGGTTAACAGCCGATCGCGCTAGCCAATTGTGCTACGGAGACAGTCCTGCTCCACTCTTACCACCATCAGAACATATCTTCAAAGCCATCAGCCCAAAGAAATAAAAGCGCCGCACCACCACTGGGTGGGCTCGAAGCTCCAACCTTTCGGTTAACAGCCGATCGCGCTAGCCAATTGCCCCACGGAGACAGTCGTGCTCCACTCTCACCACCCTCAGAACATTCCTTCAGAGCTATCACCCCAAAGAAAAAAAAGCGCCGCACCACCACCGGGTGGGCTCGAACCTCCAACCTTTCGGTTAACAGCCGGTCGCGCAAGCCAATTACGCCACGAAGACAGTCCTGCTCCAGTCTCACCACCATATCTTCAAAGCTATCAACCCACAGAAAAAAAGCGCCGCACAACCACCGGGTGGGCTCGAACCTCCAACTTTTCGGTTAACAGCCGATCGCGCTACCCAATTGCGCCACGGAGACAGTCCTGCTCCACTCTCACCACCATCAGAACATATCTTCAAAGCTATCAGCCCAAAGAAAAAAAAAAGCGCCGCACCACCACCGGGTGGGCTCGAACCTCCGACCTTTTGGTTAACAGCCGATCGCGCTAGCCTATTGCGCCACGGAGACAGTCTTGCTCCACTCTCACCACCATCAGAACATATCTTCAAAGCTATCAGCCCAAAGAAAAAAAAGCGCCGCACCACCACTTGGTGGGCTCGAAGCTCCGAGCTTTCGGTTAACAGCCGATCGCGCTAGCCAATTGCGCCACGGAGACAGTCGTGCTCCACTCTCACCCCCATCAGAACATATCTTCAAATCTATCGGCGCAAAGAAAAAAGGAACACACAACTCCCGGGAGGGCTCGAAACTCCAACCTTTCGGTTAACAGCCGATCGCGCTAGCCAATTGCCCCACGGAGACAGTCGTGCTCCAGTCTCACCACCGTCACAACATTTCTTCAGAGCTATCACCCCAAAGAAAAAAAAGCGCCGAACCACCACCGGATGGGTTCGAACCTCCAACCTTTCGGTTAACAGCCGATCGCGCTAGCCAACTGTGCCACTCAGTTAGTCGTGCTCCACCCACACCACCATCAGAACATATCTTCAAAGCTATCAGCCCACAGAAAAAAAAGCGCCGCACAACCACCGGGTGGGCTCGAACCTCCAACTTTTCGGTTAAGAGCCGATCGCGCTACCCAATTGCGCCACAGAGACAGTCCTGCTCCGCTCTCACCACCATCAGAACATATCTTCAAAGCCATCAGCCCAAAGAAAAAAAGCGCCGCACCACCACTGGGTGGGCTCGAAGCTCCGAGCTTTCGGTTAACAGCCGATCGCGCTAGCCAATTGCGCCACGGAGACAGTCGTGCTTCACTCTCACCACCATCATAACATGTCTTCAAATGTATCGGCGCAAAGAAAAAAGGAACACACCACTCCCGGGAGGGCTCGAAACTCCAACCTTTCGGTTAACAGCCGATCGCGCTAGCCAATTGCGCCACGGAGACAGTCCTGCTCCACTCTCACCACCATTAGAACATATCTTGAAAGCTATCAGCCCAAAGAAAAAAAGCACCGCACCACCACCGGGTGGGCTCGAACATCCAACCTTTCGGTTAACAGCCGATCGCGCTAGCCAATTGCCCCACGAAGACAGTCGTGCTCCACTCTCACCACCGTCAGAACATTTCTTCAGAGCTATCACCCCAAAGAAAAAAAAGCGCCGAACCACCACCGGATGAGCTCGAACCTCCAACTTTTCGGTTAACAGCCGATCGCGCTACCCAATTGCGCCACGGAGACAGTCCTGCTCCGCTCTCACCACCATCAGAACATGTCTTCAAAGCCATCAGCCCAAAGAAAAAAAAGCGCCGCACCACCACTGGGTGGGCTCGAAGCTCCGAGCTTTCGGTTAACAGCCGATCGCGCTAGCCAATTGCGCCACGGAGACAGTCCTGCTCCACTCTCACCACCATTAGAACATATCTTCAAAGCTATCAGCCCAAAGAAAAAAAGCACCGCACCACCACCGGGTGGGCTTGAACCTCCAACCTTTCGGTTAACAGCCAATCGCGCTAGCCATTTGCGCCACGGAGATAGTCCTGCTCCACTCTCACCACTATCAGAACATATCTTCAAAGCTATCAGCCAAAAGAAAAAAGTGCGGAACCACCACCGGGTGGGCTCGAACCTCCAACCTTTCGGTTAACAGCCGATCGCGCTAGCCAATTGCCCCACGGAGACAGACGTGCTCCACTCTCACCACCGTCAGAACATTTCTTCAGAGCATTCACCCCAAAGAAAAAAAAGCGCCGAACCACCACCGGACGGGCTCGAACCTCCAACCTTTCGGTTAACAGCCGATCGCACTAGCCAACTGCACCACGGAGTTAGTCGTGCTCCACCCACACCACCATCAGAACATATCTTCAAAGCTATCAGCGCAAAGAAAAAAGCAACACTCTACTCCCGGGAGGGCTCGAAACTCCAACCTTTCGGTTAACAGCCGATCGCGCTAGCCAATCGCGCCACAGAGACAGTCCTGCTTTACTCACATCACCATCAAAACATATCTTCAAAGCTATCAGCCTAAAGAAAAAAAGCGCCGCACCACCACCGGGTGGGCTCGAAACTCCAACCTTTCGGTTAACAGCTGACCGCGCTAGCCCATTGCGCCACGGAGACTGTCCTGCTCCATTCTCACCACCATCAGAACATATCTTCAAAGCTATCAGCCCCAAGAAAAAAAAAGCGCCGCACCACCACCGGGTGGGCTCGAACCTCTAACTTTTCAGTTAACAGCCGATCGCGCTACCCAATTGCGCCACGGAGACAGTCCTGCTCCACTCTCACCACCATCAGAACATATCTTCAAAGCTATCAGCCCAAACAAAAAAAAGCGCCGCACCACCACCGGGTGGGCTCGAACCACCGACCTTTTGGTTAACAGCCGATCGCGCTAGCCTATTGCGCCACGGAGACAGTCTTGCTCCACTCTCACCACCATCAGAACATATCTTCAAAGCTATCAGCGCAAAAAAAAAACGCCGCACCACCACTGGGTGGGCTCGAACCTCCAACCTTTCGGTTAACAGCCAATCGCGCTAGCCAATTGCGCCACGGAGACAGTCCTGATCCACTCTTACCACCATCAGAACATATCTTCAAAGCTATCAGCCCAAACAAAAAAAAGCGCCGCACCACCACAGGGTGGGCTTGAACCTCCGACTTTTCGGTTAACAGCCGACCGCGCTAGCCAATTGCGAAACGGAGACAGTCCTGCTCCTGTCTCACCACCTGCAGAACATATCTTCAAAGCTATCAGCCCAAAGAAAAAAAGCACCGCACCACCACCGGGTGGGCTTGAACCTCCAACCTTTCGGTTAACAGCCGATGGCGCTAGCCATTTGCGCCACGGAGATAGTCCTGCTCCACTCTCACCACCATCAGACCTCCAACCTTTCGGTTAACAGTCGATCGCGCTAGCCAACTGCGCCACGGAGACAGTCGTGCTCCACCCTCACCACCATCAGAACATATTTTGAGCGCGACAAGCGAATGACTCTTTATTCTCTTTGTAATCATCATCACCTGTACATCTTCTTCATCTAAGGATATCATCACCGGCGTGATTGAGCTCGAGCCTGGCCGAATAAACCGGTTCCTCACAATATCTTCAAAGCTATCAGCGCAAAGAAAAAAGCAACACACCTGTCCCGTGAGGGCTCGAAACTCCAACCTTTCGGTTAACAGCCGATCGCCCTAGCCAATTTCGCCACGGAGACAGTCCTGCTCTACTCTCACCACCATCAGAACATATCTTCAAAGCTATCAGCCCAAAGGAAAAAAAGCGCCGCACCACCACCGGCTGGGCTCGAAACTCCAACCTTTCGGTTAACAGCCGATCGCGCTAGCCAATTGTGCTACGGAGACAGTCCTGCTCCACTCTTACCACCATCAGAACATATCTTCAAAGCCATCAGCCCAAAGAAATAAAAGCGCCGCACCACCACTGGGTGGGCTCGAAGCTCCAACCTTTCGGTTAACAGCCGATCGCGCTAGCCAATTGCCCCACGGAGACAGTCGTGCTCCACTCTCACCACCCTCAGAACATTCCTTCAGAGCTATCACCCCAAAGAAAAAAAAGCGCCGCACCACCACCGGGTGGGCTCGAACCTCCAACCTTTCGGTTAACAGCCGGTCGCGCAAGCCAATTACGCCACGAAGACAGTCCTGCTCCAGTCTCACCACCATATCTTCAAAGCTATCAACCCACAGAAAAAAAGCGCCGCACAACCACCGGGTGGGCTCGAACCTCCAACTTTTCGGTTAACAGCCGATCGCGCTACCCAATTGCGCCACGGAGACAGTCCTGCTCCACTCTCACCACCATCAGAACATATCTTCAAAGCTATCAGCCCAAAGAAAAAAAAAGCGCCGCACCACCACCGGGTGGGCTCGAACCTCCGACCTTTTGGTTAACAGCCGATCGCGCTAGCCTATTGCGCCACGGAGACAGTCTTGCTCCACTCTCACCACCATCAGAACATATCTTCAAAGCTATCAGCCCAAAGAAAAAAAAGCGCCGCACCACCACTTGGTGGGCTCGAAGCTCCGAGCTTTCGGTTAACAGCCGATCGCGCTAGCCAATTGCGCCACGGAGACAGTCGTGCTCCACTCTCACCCCCATCAGAACATATCTTCAAATCTATCGGCGCAAAGAAAAAAGGAACACACAACTCCCGGGAGGGCTCGAAACTCCAACCTTTCGGTTAACAGCCGATCGCGCTAGCCAATTGCCCCACGGAGACAGTCGTGCTCCAGTCTCACCACCGTCACAACATTTCTTCAGAGCTATCACCCCAAAGAAAAAAAAGCGCCGAACCACCACCGGATGGGTTCGAACCTCCAACCTTTCGGTTAACAGCCGATCGCGCTAGCCAACTGTGCCACTCAGTTAGTCGTGCTCCACCCACACCACCATCAGAACATATCTTCAAAGCTATCAGCCCACAGAAAAAAAAGCGCCGCACAACCACCGGGTGGGCTCGAACCTCCAACTTTTCGGTTAAGAGCCGATCGCGCTACCCAATTGCGCCACAGAGACAGTCCTGCTCCGCTCTCACCACCATCAGAACATATCTTCAAAGCCATCAGCCCAAAGAAAAAAAGCGCCGCACCACCACTGGGTGGGCTCGAAGCTCCGAGCTTTCGGTTAACAGCCGATCGCGCTAGCCAATTGCGCCACGGAGACAGTCGTGCTTCACTCTCACCACCATCATAACATGTCTTCAAATCTATCGGCGCAAAGAAAAAAGGAACACACCACTCCCGGGAGGGCTCGAAACTCCAACCTTTCGGTTAACAGCCGATCGCGCTAGCCAATTGCGCCACGGAGACAGTCCTGCTCCACTCTCACCACCATTAGAACATATCTTGAAAGCTATCAGCCCAAAGAAAAAAAGCACCGCACCACCACCGGGTGGGCTCGAACATCCAACCTTTCGGTTAACAGCCGATCGCGCTAGCCAATTGCCCCACGAAGACAGTCGTGCTCCACTCTCACCACCGTCAGAACATTTCTTCAGAGCTATCACCCCAAAGAAAAAAAAGCGCCGAACCACCACCGGATGAGCTCGAACCTCCAACTTTTCGGTTAACAGCCGATCGCGCTACCCAATTGCGCCACGGAGACAGTCCTGCTCCGCTCTCACCACCCTCAGAACATGTCTTCAAAGCCATCAGCCCAAAGAAAAAAAAGCGCCGCACCACCACTGGGTGGGCTCGAAGCTCCGAGCTTTCGGTTAACAGCCGATCGCGCTAGCCAATTGCGCCACGGAGACAGTCCTGCTCCACTCTCACCACCATTGGAACATATCTTCAAAGCTATCAGCCCAAAGAAAAAAAGCACCGCACCACCACCGGGTGGGCTTGAACCTCCAACCTTTCGGTTAACAGCCAATCGCGCTAGCCATTTGCGCCACGGAGATAGTCCTGCTCCACTCTCACCACTATCAGAACATATCTTCAAAGCTATCAGCCAAAAGAAAAAAGTGCGGAACCACCACCGGGTGGGCTCGAACCTCCAACCTTTCGGTTAACAGCCGATCGCGCTAGCCAATTGCCCCACGGAGACAGACGTGCTCCACTCTCACCACCGTCAGAACATTTCTTCAGAGCATTCACCCCAAAGAAAAAAAAGCGCCGAACCACCACCGGACGGGCTCGAACCTCCAACCTTTCGGTTAACAGCCGATCGCACTAGCCAACTGCACCACGGAGTTAGTCGTGCTCCACCCACACCACCATCAGAACATATCTTCAAAGCTATCAGCGCAAAGAAAAAAGCAACACTCTACTCCCGGGAGGGCTCGAAACTCCAACCTTTCGGTTAACAGCCGATCGCGCTAGCCAATCGCGCCACAGAGACAGTCCTGCTTTACTCACATCACCATCAAAACATATCTTCAAAGCTATCAGCCTAAAGAAAAAAAGCGCCGCACCACCACCGGGTGGGCTCGAAACTCCAACCTTTCGGTTAACAGCTGACCGCGCTAGCCCATTGCGCCACGGAGACTGTCCTGCTCCATTCTCACCACCATCAGAACATATCTTCAAAGCTATCAGCCCCAAGAAAAAAAAAGCGCCGCACCACCACCGGGTGGGCTCGAACCTCTAACTTTTCAGTTAACAGCCGATCGCGCTACCCAATTGCGCCACGGAGACAGTCCTGCTCCACTCTCACCACCATCAGAACATATCTTCAAAGCTATCAGCCCAAACAAAAAAAAGCGCCGCACCACCACCGGGTGGGCTCGAACCACCGACCTTTTGGTTAACAGCCGATCGCGCTAGCCTATTGCGCCACGGAGACAGTCTTGCTCCACTCTCACCACCATCAGAACATATCTTCAAAGCTATCAGCGCAAAAAAAAAACGCCGCACCACCACTGGGTGGGCTCGAACCTCCAACCTTTCGGTTAACAGCCAATCGCGCTAGCCAATTGCGCCACGGAGACAGTCCTGATCCACTCTTACCACCATCAGAACATATCTTCAAAGCTATCAGCCCAAACAAAAAAAAGCGCCGCACCACCACAGGGTGGGCTTGAACCTCCGACTTTTCGGTTAACAGCCGACCGCGCTAGCCAATTGCGAAACGGAGACAGTCCTGCTCCTGTCTCACCACCTGCAGAACATATCTTCAAAGCTATCAGCCCAAAGAAAAAAAGCACCGCACCACCACCGGGTGGGCTTGAACCTCCAACCTTTCGGTTAACAGCCGATGGCGCTAGCCATTTGCGCCACGGAGATAGTCCTGCTCCACTCTCACCACCATCAGACCTCCAACCTTTCGGTTAACAGTCGATCGCGCTAGCCAACTGCGCCACGGAGACAGTCGTGCTCCACCCTCACCACCATCAGAACATATTTTGAGCGCGACAAGCGAATGACTCTTTATTCTCTTTGTAATCATCATCACCTGTACATCTTCTTCATCTAAGGATATCATCACCGGCGTGATTGAGCTCGAGCCTGGCCGAATAAACCGGTTCCTCACAATATCTTCAAAGCTATCAGCGCAAAGAAAAAAGCAACACACCTGTCCCGTGAGGGCTCGAAACTCCAACCTTTCGGTTAACAGCCGATCGCCCTAGCCAATTTCGCCACGGAGACAGTCCTGCTCTACTCTCACCACCATCAGAACATATCTTCAAAGCTATCAGCCCAAAGGAAAAAAAGCGCCGCACCACCACCGGCTGGGCTCGAAACTCCAACCTTTCGGTTAACAGCCGATCGCGCTAGCCAATTGTGCTACGGAGACAGTCCTGCTCCACTCTTACCACCATCAGAACATATCTTCAAAGCCATCAGCCCAAAGAAATAAAAGCGCCGCACCACCACTGGGTGGGCTCGAAGCTCCAACCTTTCGGTTAACAGCCGATCGCGCTAGCCAATTGCCCCACGGAGACAGTCGTGCTCCACTCTCACCACCGTCAGAACATTCCTTCAGAGCTATCACCCCAAAGAAAAAAAAGCGCTGCACCACCACCGGGTGGGCTCGAACCTCCAACCTTTCGGTTAACAGCCGGTCGCGCAAGCCAATTGCGCCACGAAGACAGTCCTGCTCCAGTCTCACCACCATCAGAACATATCTTCAAAGCTATTACCGCAAAGAAAAAAGCAACACACCACTCCCGGGAGGGCTCGAAACTTCAACCTTTCGGTCAACAGCCGATCGTGCTAGCCAATAGCGCCACAGAGACAGTCCTGCTCTACTCACACCACCATCAAAACATATCTTGAATGCTATCAGCCTAAAGAAAAAAAGCGCCGCACCACCACCGGGTGGGCTCGAAACTCCAACCGTTTGGTTAACAGCCGATCGCGCTAGCCTATTGCGCCACGGCGACAGTCCTGCTCCACTCTCACCACCATCAGAACATATCTTCAAAGCTATCAGCCAGAAGAAAAAAAAGCACCGCCCCACCACCGCGTGGGCTCGAACCTCCAACCTTTCGGTTAACAGCCAATCGCGCTAGCCAATTGCGCCACGGAGACAGTCCTGTTCCACTCTCATCACCATCAGAACATATCTTCAAAGCTATCAGCACAAAGAAAAAAAAAGCGCCGAACCACCACCGGATGGGCTCGAACCTCCAACCTTTCGGTTAACAGCCGATCGCGCTAGCCAACTGCGCCACGGAGTTAGTCGTGCTCAACCCTCACCACCATCAGAACATATTTTCAAAGCTATCAGCGCAAAGAAAAAAGCAACACCCCACTCCCGGGAGGGCTCGAACCTCCAACCTTTTGCTTAACAGCCGATCGCGCTAGCCAATTGCGCCACGGAGACAGTCCTGCTCCACTCTCACCACCATTAGAACATATCTTCAAAGCTATCAGCCCAAAGAAAAAAAGCACCGCACCACCACCGGGTGGGCTTGAACCTCCAACCTTTCGGTTAACAGCCAATCGCGCTAGCCATTTGCGCCACGGAGATAGTCCTGCTCCACTCTCACCACTATCAGAACATATCTTCAAAGCTATCAGCCAAAAGAAAAAAGTGCGGAACCACCACCGGGTGGGCTCGAACCTCCAACCTTTCGGTTAACAGCCGATCGCGCTAGCCAATTGCCCCACGGAGACAGACGTGCTCCACTCTCACCACCGTCAGAACATTTCTTCAGAGCATTCACCCCAAAGAAAAAAAAGCGCCGAACCACCACCGGACGGGCTCGAACCTCCAACCTTTCGGTTAACAGCCGATCGCACTAGCCAACTGCACCACGGAGTTAGTCGTGCTCCACCCACACCACCATCAGAACATATCTTCAAAGCTATCAGCGCAAAGAAAAAAGCAACACTCTACTCCCGGGAGGGCTCGAAACTCCAACCTTTCGGTTAACAGCCGATCGCGCTAGCCAATCGCGCCACAGAGACAGTCCTGCTTTACTCACATCACCATCAAAACATATCTTCAAAGCTATCAGCCTAAAGAAAAAAAGCGCCGCACCACCACCGGGTGGGCTCGAAACTCCAACCTTTCGGTTAACAGCTGACCGCGCTAGCCCATTGCGCCACGGAGACTGTCCTGCTCCATTCTCACCACCATCAGAACATATCTTCAAAGCTATCAGCCCCAAGAAAAAAAAAGCGCCGCACCACCACCGGGTGGGCTCGAACCTCTAACTTTTCAGTTAACAGCCGATCGCGCTACCCAATTGCGCCACGGAGACAGTCCTGCTCCACTCTCACCACCATCAGAACATATCTTCAAAGCTATCAGCCCAAACAAAAAAAAGCGCCGCACCACCACCGGGTGGGCTCGAACCACCGACCTTTTGGTTAACAGCCGATCGCGCTAGCCTATTGCGCCACGGAGACAGTCTTGCTCCACTCTCACCACCATCAGAACATATCTTCAAAGCTATCAGCGCAAAAAAAAAAACGCCGCACCACCACTGGGTGGGCTCGAACCTCCAACCTTTCGGTTAACAGCCAATCGCGCTAGCCAATTGCGCCACGGAGACAGTCCTGATCCACTCTTACCACCATCAGAACATATCTTCAAAGCTATCAGCCCAAACAAAAAAAAGCGCCGCACCACCACAGGGTGGGCTTGAACCTCCGACTTTTCGGTTAACAGCCGACCGCGCTAGCCAATTGCGAAACGGAGACAGTCCTGCTCCTGTCTCACCACCTGCAGAACATATCTTCAAAGCTATCAGCCCAAAGAAAAAAAGCACCGCACCACCACCGGGTGGGCTTGAACCTCCAACCTTTCGGTTAACAGCCGATGGCGCTAGCCATTTGCGCCACGGAGATAGTCCTGCTCCACTCTCACCACCATCAGACCTCCAACCTTTCGGTTAACAGTCGATCGCGCTAGCCAACTGCGCCACGGAGACAGTCGTGCTCCACCCTCACCACCATCAGAACATATTTTGAGCGCGACAAGCGAATGACTCTTTATTCTCTTTGTAATCATCATCACCTGTACATCTTCTTCATCTAAGGATATCATCACCGGCGTGATTGAGCTCGAGCCTGGCCGAATAAACCGGTTCCTCACAATATCTTCAAAGCTATCAGCGCAAAGAAAAAAGCAACACACCTGTCCCGTGAGGGCTCGAAACTCCAACCTTTCGGTTAACAGCCGATCGCCCTAGCCAATTTCGCCACGGAGACAGTCCTGCTCTACTCTCACCACCATCAGAACATATCTTCAAAGCTATCAGCCCAAAGGAAAAAAAGCGCCGCACCACCACCGGCTGGGCTCGAAACTCCAAACTTTCGGTTAACAGCCGATCGCGCTAGCCAATTGTGCTACGGAGACAGTCCTGCTCCACTCTTACCACAATCAGAACATATCTTCAAAGCCATCAGCCCAAAGAAATAAAAGCGCCGCACCACCACTGGGTGGGCTCGAAGCTCCAACCTTTCGGTTAACAGCCGATCGCGCTAGCCAATTGCCCCACGGAGACAGTCGTGCTCCACTCTCACCACCGTCAGAACATTCCTTCAGAGCTATCACCCCAAAGAAAAAAAAGCGCTGCACCACCACCGGGTGGGCTCGAACCTCCAACCTTTCGGTTAACAGCCGGTCGCGCAAGCCAATTGCGCCACGAAGACAGTCCTGCTCCAGTCTCACCACCATCAGAACATATCTTCAAAGCTATTACCGCAAAGAAAAAAGCAACACACCACTCCCGGGAGGGCTCGAAACTTCAACCTTTCGGTCAACAGCCGATCGTGCTAGCCAATAGCGCCACAGAGACAGTCCTGCTCTACTCACACCACCATCAAAACATATCTTGAATGCTATCATCCTAAAGAAAAAAAGCGCCGCACCACCACCGGGTGGGCTCGAAACTCCAACCGTTTGGTTAACAGCCGATCGCGCTAGCCTATTGCGCCACGGCGACAGTCCTGCTCCACTCTCACCACCATCAGAACATATCTTCAAAGCTATCAGCCAGAAGAAAAAAAAGCACCGCCCCACCACCGCGTGGGCTCGAACCTCCAACCTTTCGGTTAACAGCCAATCGCGCTAGCCAATTGCGCCACGGAGATAGTCCTGTTCCACTCTCATCACCATCAGAACATATCTTCAAAGCTATCAGCCCAAAGAAAAAAAAAGCGCCGAACCACCACCGGATGGGCTCGAACCTCCAACCTTTCGGTTAACAGCCGATCGCGCTAGCCAACTGCGCCACGGAGTTAGTCGTGCTCAACCCTCACCACCATCAGAACATATTTTCAAAGCTATCAGCGCAAAGAAAAAAGCAACACCCCACTCCCGGGAGGGCTCGAACCTCCAACCTTTTGCTTAACAGCCGATCGCGCTAGCCAATTGCGCCACTTAGACAGTCCTGCTCCACTCTCACCACCATCAGAACATATTTTCAAAGCTATCAGCCCAAAGAAAAAAAAGCACCGCACCACCACCGGGTGGGCTCGAACCTCCAACCTTTCGGTTAACAGCCAATCGCGCTAGCCAATTGCGACACGGAGACAGTCCTGCTCCACTCTTACCACCATCAGAACATATCTTCAAAGCCATCAGCCCAAAGAAAAAAATAGCGCCGCACCACCAATGGGTGGGCTCGAAACTCCGACCTTTCGGTTAACAGCCGATCGCGCTAGCCAATTGCCCAAACGGAGACAGTCGTGCTCCACTCTCACCACCGTCAGAACATTTTTCCAGAGCTATCACCCGAAAGAAAAAGAAAGCGCCGCACCACCACCGGGTGGGCTCGAACCTCCAACCTTTCAGTTAACAGCCGGTCGCGCTAGCCAATTGCGCAACAAAGACAGTCCTGCACCACTCTCACCACCATCAGAACATATATTCAAAGCTATTACCGCAAAGAAAAAAGGAACACACCACTCTCGGGAGGGTTCGAAACTCCAACCTTTCGGTTAACAGCCGATCGCGCTAGCCCATTGCGCCACGGAGACAGTCTTGCTCCACTCTCACCACCATCAGAACATTTCTCCGAAGCCATCAGCCCTAAGAAAAAAATAGCGCCGCACCACCACTGGGTGGGCTCGAAACTCCGACCTTTCGGTTAACAGCCGATCGCGCTAGCCAATTGCGCCATGGAGACAGCCGTGCTCCACTCTCACCACCATCAGAACATATCTTCTAATCTATTGGCGCAAAGAAAAAAGCAACACACCACTCCCGGGAGGGCTCGAAACTCCAACCTTTCGGTTAACAGCTGATCGCGCTAGCCAATTGCGCCACGGAGACAGTCCTGCTCCACTGTCACCACCATTAGAACATATCTTCAAAGCTATCAGCCCAAAGAAAAAAAAGCGCCGCACCACCAACGGGTGGGCTCGAACCTCCAACTTTTCGGTTAACAACCAATCACGCTAGCCAATCGCGCCACGGAGACAGTCCTGCTTCACTCTCAACACCGTCAGAACATTTCTTCAGAGCTATCAGCCGAAAGAAAAAAAAGCGCCGCACCACCACCGGGTGGGCTCGAACCTCCAACCTTTCGGTTAGCAGCCGATCGCGCGAGCCAATTGCCCCACGGAGACAGTCGTGCTCCACTCTCACCACCGTCAGAACATTTTTCCAGAGCTATCACCCGAAAGAAAAAGAAAGCGCCGAACCACCACCGGGTGGGCTCGAACCTCCAACCTTTCGGTTAACAGCCGGTCGCGCTAGCCAATTGCGCAACAAAGACAGTCCTGCACCACTCTCACCACCATCAGAACATATCTTCAAAGCTATTACCGCAAAGAAAAAAGCAACACACCACTCCCGGGAGGGCTCGAAACTCCAACCATTCGGTTAACAGCCGATCGCGCTAGCCCATTGCGCCACGGAGACAGTCTTGCTCCACTCTCACCACCATCAGAACATATCTTCAAAGCTATCAGCGCAAAGAAAAAAGCGACACACCACTCCCGGGAGGGCTCGAAACTTTAGTTTTTTAGTTAACAGCCGAACGCGCTAGCCAATTGCGCCACGGAGACAGTCGTGCTCCAATCTAACCACTGTCAGAACATTTCTCCAAAGCTATCAGCACAAAGGAAAAAAAGCGCCGCACCAGCACAGGGTGGGCTCGAACCTCCAACTTTTCGGTTAACAGCCGATCACGCTAGCCAATTGCGCCACGGAGACAGTCCTGCTCCACTCTCACCACCGTCAGAACATTTTTCAGAGCTATCAGCCCAAAGAAAAAAAGCGCCGCACCACCACCGGGTGGGCTCGAACCTCCAACCTTTCGGTTAACAGCCGATCGCGCTAGCCAATTGCCCCAGGGAGACAGTCGTGCTCCACTCTCACCACCGTCAGAACATTTCTTCAGAGCTATCACCCCAAAGAAAAAAAAGCGCCGCCCCACCACCGGGTTGGCTCGAACCTCCAACCTTTCGGTTAACAGCCGATCGCGCTAGCCAATTGCGCCACGGAGACAGTCCTGCTCCACTCTCACCACCATTAGAACATATCTTCAAAGCTATCAGCCCAAAGAAAAAAAAGCGCCGCACCACCAACGGGTGGGCTCGAACCTCCAACTTTTCGGTTAACAGCCAATCACGCTAGCCAATCGCGCCACGGAGACAGTCCTGCTGCACTCTCACCACCGTCAGAACATTTCTTCCGAGGTATCAGCCGAAAGAAAAAAAAGCGCCGCACCACCAACGGGTGGGCTCGAAACTCCAACCTTTCGGTTAACAGCCGATCGCGCTAGCCAATTGCGACACGGAGACAGTCCTGCTCCACTCTTACCACCATCAGAACATATCTTCAAAGCCATCAGCCCAAAGAAAAAAATAGCGCCGCACCACCACTGGGTGGGCTCGAAACTCCGACCTTTCGGTTTACAGCCGATCGCGCCAGCCAACTGCGCCACGGAGACAGTCGTGCTCCACCCTCACCACCATCAGAACATATCTTCAAAGCTATCAGCGCAAAGAAAAAAGCAACACGCCAATCCCGGGAGGGCTCGAAACTCCAACCTTTCGGTTAACAGCCGATCGCGCTAGCACATTGCGCCATGGAGAGAGTCTTGCTCCACTCTC
This sequence comes from Rhipicephalus microplus, assembly GCF_043290135.1. Taxonomy (NCBI): domain Eukaryota; kingdom Metazoa; phylum Arthropoda; class Arachnida; order Ixodida; family Ixodidae; genus Rhipicephalus; species Rhipicephalus microplus. Next base: position 52,096,989 of record NW_027464585.1, read on the forward strand.
ACCACCATCAGAACATATCTTCAAAGCTATCAGCGCAAAGAAAAAAGCAACACACCACTCCCGGGAGGGCTCAAAACTTCAGTTTTTCGGTTAACAGCCAATCGCGCTAGCCAATTGCGACACGCAGACAGTCCTGCTCCACTCTTACCACCATCAGAACATATCTTCAAAGCCATCAGCCCAAAGAAAAAAATAGCGCCGCACCACCACTGGGTGGGCTCGAAACTCCGACCTTTCGGTTAACAGCCGATCGCGCTAGCCAATTGCGCCATGGAGACAGTCGTGCACCACTCTCACCACAATCAGAACATATCTTCTAATCTATCGGCGCAAAGAAAAAAGCAACACACCACTCCCGGGAGGGCTCGAAACTCCAACCTTTCGGTTAACAGCTCATCGCGCTAGACAATTGCGCCACGGAGACAGTCCTGCTCCACTGTCACCACCATTAGAACATATCTTCAAAGCTATCAGCCCAAAGAAAAAAAAGCGCCGCACCACTAACGGGTGGGCTCGAACCTCCAACTTTTCGGTTAACAACCAATCACGCTAGCCAATCGCGCCACGGAGACAGTCCTGCTTCACTCTCAACACCGTCAGAACATTTCTTCAGAGCTATCAGCCGAAAGAAAAAAAAGCGCCACACCACCACCGGGTGGGCTCGAACCTCCAACCTTTCGGTTAACAGCCGATCGCGCTAGCCAATTGCCCCACGGAGACAGTCGTGCTCCACTCTCACCACCGTCAGAACATTTTTCCAGAGCTATCACGCGAAAGAAAAAGAAAGCGCCGAACCACCACCGGGTGGGCTCGAACCTCCAACCTTTCGGTTAACAGCCGGTCGCGCTAGCCAATTGCGCAACAAAGACAGTCCTGCACCACTCTCACCACCATCAGAACATATCTTCAAAGCTATTACCGCAAAGAAAAAAGCAACACACCACTCCCTGGAGGGCTCGAAACTCCAACCTTTCGGTTAACAGCCGATCGCGCTAGCCCATTGCGCCACGCAGACAGTCTTGTTCCACTCTCACCACCATCAGAACATATCTTCAAAGCTATCAGCGCAAAGAAAAAAGCAACACACCACTCCCGGGAGGGCTCGAAACTTCAGTTTTTCGGATAACAGCCAATCGGGCTAGCCAATTGCGCCACGGAGACAGTCGTGCTCCAATCTAACCACCGTCAGAACATTTCTCCAAAGCTATCAGCGCAAAGAAAAAAAAGCGCCGCACCACCACAGGGTGGGCTCGAACCTCCAACCTTTCGGTTAAGAGCCAATCGCGCTAGCCAATTGCGACACGGAGACAGCCCTGCTCAACTCTTACCACCATCAGAACATATCTTCAAAGCCATCAGCCCAAAGAAAAAAATAGCGCCGCACCACCACTGGGTGGGCTCGAAACTCCGACCTTTCGGTTAACAGCCGATCGCGCTAGCCAATTGCGCCATGGAGACAGTCGTGCTCCACTCTCACCGCCATCAGAACATATCTTCTAATCTATCGGCGCAAAGAAAAAAGCAACACACCACTCCCGGGAGGGCTCGAAACTCCAACCTTTCGGTTAACAGCTGATCGCGCTAGCCAATTGCGCCACGGAGACAGTCCTGCTCCGCTCTCACCACCATCAGAACATATCTTCAAAGCCATCAGCCCAAAGAAAAAAAGCGCCGCACCATCACTGGGTGGGCTCGAAGCTCCGAGCTTTCGGTTAACAGCCGATCGCGCTAGCCAATTGCGCCACGGAGACAGTCGTGCTTCACTCTCACCACCATCAGAACATGTCTTCAAATCTATCGGCGCAAAGAAAAAAGGAACACACCACTCCCGGGAGGGCTCGAAACTCCAACCTTTCGGTTAACAGCCGATCGCGCTAGCCAATTGCGCCACGGAGACAGTCCTGCTCCACTCTCACCACCATTAGAACATATCTTGAAAGCTATCAGCCCAAAGAAAAAAAGCACCGCACCACCACCGGGTGGGCTCGAACCTCCAACCTTTCGGTTAACAGCCGATCGCGCTAGCCAATTGCCCCACGAAGACAGTCGTGCTCCACTCTCACCACCGTCAGAACATTTCTTCAGAGCTATCACCCCAAAGAAAAAAAAGCGCCGAACCACCACCGGATGGGCTCGAACCTCCAACTTTTCGGTTACAGCCGATCGCGCTACCCAATTGCGCCACAGAGACAGTCCTGCTCCGCTCTCACCACCATCAGAACATGTCTTCAAAGCCATCAGCACAAAGAAAAAAAAGCGCCGCACCACCACTGGGTGGGCTTGAACCTCCAACATTTCGGTTAACAGCCAATCGCGCTAGCCATTTGCGCCACGGAGATAGTCCTGCTCCACTCTCACCACCATCAGAACATATCTTCAAAGCTATCAGCCAAAAGAAAAAAAGTGCGGAACCACCACCGGGTGGGCTCGAACCTCCAACCTTTCGGTTAACAGCCGATCGCGCTAGCCAATTGCCCCACGGAGACAGTCGTGCTCCACTCTCACCACCGTCAGAACATTTCTTCAGAGCTATCACCCCAAAGAAAAAAAAAGCGCCGAACCACCACCGGACGGGCTCGAACCTCCAACCTTTCGGTTAACAGCCGATCGCGCTAGCCAACTGCGCCACGGAGTTAGTCGTGCTCCACCCACACCACCATCAGAACATATCTTCAAAGCTATCAGCGCAAAGAAAAAAGCAACACTCCACTCCCGGGAGGGCTCAAAACTCCAACCTTTCGGTTAACAGCCGATCGCGCTAGCCAATCGCGCCACAGAGACAGTCCTGCTTTACTCACATCACCATCAAAACATATCTTCAAAGCTATCAGCCTAAAGAAAAAAAGCGCCGCACCACCACCGGGTGGGCTCGAAACTCCAACCTTTCGGTTAACAGCTGACCGCGCTAGCCCATTGCGCCACGGAGACAGTCCTGCTCCATTCTCACCACCATCAGAACATATCTTCAAAGCTATCAGCCCCAAGAAAAAAAAGCGCCGCATCACCACCGGGTGGGCTCGAACCTCTAACTTTTCAGTTAACAGCCGATCACGCTAGCCAATTGCGCCACAGAGACAGTCCTGCTCCATTCTCACCACCATCAGAACATATCTTCAAAGCTATCAGCCCACAGAAAAAAAGCGCCGCACAACCACCGGGTGGGCTCGAACCTCCAACTTTTCGGTTAACAGCCGATCGCGCTACCCAATTGCGCCACGGAGACAGTCCTGCTCCACTCTCACCACCATCAGAACATATCTTCAAAGCTATCAGCCCAAAGAAAAAAAAAGCGCCGCACCACCACCGGGTGGGCTCGAACCTCCGACCTTTTGGTTAACAGCCGATCGCGCTAGCCTATTGCGCCACGGAGACAGTCTTGCTCCACTCTCACCACGATCAGAACATATCTTCAAAGCTATCAGCGCAAAAAAAGCGCCGCACCACCACTGGGTGGGCTCGAGCCTCCAACCTTTCGGTTAACAGCCAATCGCGCTAGCCAATTGCGCCACGGAGACAGTCCTGATCCACTCTTACCACCATCAAAACATATCTTCAAAGCTATCAGCCCAAACAAAAAAAAGCGCCGCACCACCACCGGGTGGGCTTGAACCTCCGACTTTTCGGTTAACAGCCGATCGCGCTAGCCAATTGCGAAACGGAGACAGTCCTGCTCCTGTCTCACCACCTGCAGAACATATCTTCAAAGCTATCAGCCCAAAGAAAAAAAGCACCGCACCACCACCGGGTGGGCTTGAACCTCCAACCTTTCGGTTAACAGCCGATGGCGCTAGCCATTTGCGCCACGGAGATAGTCCTGCTCCACTCTCACCACCATCAGACCTCCAACCTTTCGGTTAACAGCCGATCGCGCTAGCCATTTGCGCCACGGAGATAGTCCTGCTCCACTCTCACCACCATCAGAACATATCTTCAAAGCTATCAGCCCAAAGGAAAAAAAAGCGCCGCACCACCACGGGGTGGGCTCGAAACTCCAACCTTTCGGTTAACAGCCGATCGTGCTAGCCAATTGCGCCACGGAGACAGTTCTGCTCCACTCTCACCACCATAAGAACATATCTTCAAAGCCATCAGCCCAAAGAAAAAAAATCTCCGCGCCACCACTGGGTGGGCTCGAACCTCCAACCTTTCGGTTAACAGCCAATCGCGCTAGCCAATTGTGCTACGGAGACAGTCCTGCTCCACTCTTACCACCATCAGAACATATCTTCAAAGCCATCAGCCCAAAGAAATAAAAGCGCCGCACCACCACTGGGTGGGCTCGAAGCTCCAACCTTTCGGTTAACAGCCGATCGCGCTAGCCAATTGCCCCACGGAGACAGTCGTGCTCCACTCTCACCACCGTCAGAACATACCTTCAGAGCTATCACCCCAAAGAAAAAAAAGCGCCGCACCACCACCGGGTGGGCTCGAACCTCCAACCTTTCGGTTAACAGCCGGTCGCGCAAGCCAATTGCGCCACGAAGACAGTCCTGCTCCAGTCTCACCACCATCAGAACATATCTTCAAAGCTATTACCGCAAAGAAAAAAGCAACACACCACTCCCTGGAGGGCTCGAAACTCCAACCTTTCGGTTAACAGCCGATCGCGCTAGCCCATTGCGCCACGCAGACAGTCTTGTTCCACTCTCACCACCATCAGAACATATCTTCAAAGCTATCAGCGCAAAGAAAAAAGCAACACACCACTCCCGGGAGGGCTCGAAACTTCAGTTTTTCGGATAACAGCCAATCGGGCTAGCCAATTGCGCCACGGAGACAGTCGTGCTCCAATCTAACCACCGTCAGAACATTTCTCCAAAGCTATCAGCGCAAAGAAAAAAAAGCGCCGCACCACCACAGGGTGGGCTCGAACCTCCAACCTTTCGGTTAAGAGCCAATCGCGCTAGCCAATTGCGACACGGAGACAGCCCTGCTCAACTCTTACCACCATCAGAACATATCTTCAAAGCCATCAGCCCAAAGAAAAAAATAGCGCCGCACCACCACTGGGTGGGCTCGAAACTCCGACCTTTCGGTTAACAGCCGATCGCGCTAGCCAATTGCGCCATGGAGACAGTCGTGCTCCACTCTCACCGCCATCAGAACATATCTTCTAATCTATCGGCGCAAAGAAAAAAGCAACACACCACTCCCGGGAGGGCTCGAAACTCCAACCTTTCGGTTAACAGCTGATCGCGCTAGCCAATTGCGCCACGGAGACAGTCCTGCTCCGCTCTCACCACCATCAGAACATATCTTCAAAGCCATCAGCCCAAAGAAAAAAAGCGCCGCACCATCACTGGGTGGGCTCGAAGCTCCGAGCTTTCGGTTAACAGCCGATCGCGCTAGCCAATTGCGCCACGGAGACAGTCGTGCTTCACTCTCACCACCATCAGAACATGTCTTCAAATCTATCGGCGCAAAGAAAAAAGGAACACACCACTCCCGGGAGGGCTCGAAACTCCAACCTTTCGGTTAACAGCCGATCGCGCTAGCCAATTGCGCCACGGAGACAGTCCTGCTCCACTCTCACCACCATTAGAACATATCTTGAAAGCTATCAGCCCAAAGAAAAAAAGCACCGCACCACCACCGGGTGGGCTCGAACCTCCAACCTTTCGGTTAACAGCCGATCGCGCTAGCCAATTGCCCCACGAAGACAGTCGTGCTCCACTCTCACCACCGTCAGAACATTTCTTCAGAGCTATCACCCCAAAGAAAAAAAAGCGCCGAACCACCACCGGATGGGCTCGAACCTCCAACTTTTCGGTTACAGCCGATCGCGCTACCCAATTGCGCCACAGAGACAGTCCTGCTCCGCTCTCACCACCATCAGAACATGTCTTCAAAGCCATCAGCACAAAGAAAAAAAAGCGCCGCACCACCACTGGGTGGGCTTGAACCTCCAACATTTCGGTTAACAGCCAATCGCGCTAGCCATTTGCGCCACGGAGATAGTCCTGCTCTACTCACACCACCATCAAAACATATCTTGAATGCTATCAGCCTAAAGAAAAAAAGCGCCGCACCACCACCAGGTGGGCTCGAAACTCCAACCGTTTGGTTAACAGCCGATCGCGCTAGCCTATTGCGCCACGGCGACAGTCCTGCTCCACTCTCACCACCATCAGAACATATCTTCAAAGCTATCAGCACAAAGAAAAAAAAGCGCCGAACCACCACGGGATGGGCTCGAACCTCCAACCTTTCGGTTAACAGCCGATCGCGCTAGCCAACTGCGCCACGGAGTTAGTCGTGCTCAACCCTCTCCACCATCAGAACATATTTTCAAAGCTATCAGCGCAAAGAAAAAAGCAACACCCCACTCCCGGGAGGGCTCGAACCTCCAACCTTTTGCTTAACAGCCGATCGCGCTAGCCAATTGCGCCCCGGAGACAGTCCTGCTCCACTCTCACCACCATCAGAACATATCTTCAAAGCTATCAGCCCAAAGAAAAAAAAGCACCGCACCACCACCGGGTGGGCTCGAACCTCCAACCTTTCGGTTAACAGCCAATCGCGCTAGCCAATTGCGACACGGAGACAGTCCTGCTCCACTCTTACCATCATCAGAACATATCTTCAAAGCCATCAGCCCAAAGAAAAAAATAGCGCCGCACCACCACTGGGTGGGCTCGAAACTCCGACCTTTCGGTTAACAGCCGATCGCGCTAGCCAATTGCGCCATGGAGACAGTCGTGCTCCACTCTCACCACCATCAGAACATATCTTCTAATCTATCGGCGCAAAGAAAAAAGCAACACACCACTCCCGGGAGGGCTCAAAACTCCAACCTTTCGGTTAACAGCTGATCGCGCTAGCCAATCGCGCCATGGAGACAGTCCTGCTCCACTCTCACCACCGTCAGAACATTTCTTCAGAGCTATCAGCCGAAAGAAAAAAAGCGCCGCACCACCACTGGGTGGGCTCGAACCTCCAACCTTTCGGTTAACAGCCGATCGCGCTAGCCAATTGCCCAAACGGAGACAGTCGTGCTCCACTCTCACCACCGTCAGAACATTTTTCCAGAGCTATCACCCGAAAGAAAAAGAAAGCGCCGCACCACCACCGGGTGGGCTCGAACCTCCAACCTTTCAGTTAACAGCCGGTCGCGCTAGCCAATTGCGCAACAAAGACAGTCCTTCACCACTCTCACCACCATCAGAACATATATTCAAAGCTATTACCGCAAAGAAAAAAGCAACACACCACTCCCGGGTGGGCTCGAACCTCCAACCTTTCGGTTAACAGCCAATCGCGCTAGCCAATTGTGCTACGGAGACAGTCCTGCTCCACTCTTACCACCATCAGAACATATCTTCAAAGCCATCAGCCCAAAGAAATAAAAGCGCCGCACCACCACTGGGTGGGCTCGAAGCTCCAACCTTTCGGTTAACAGCCGATCGCGCTAGCCAATTGCCCCACGGAGACAGTCGTGCTCCACTCTCACCACCGTCAGAACATACCTTCAGAGCTATCACCCCAAAGAAAAAAAAGCGCCGCACCACCACCGGGTGGGCTCGAACCTCCAACCTTTCGGTTAACAGCCGGTCGCGCAAGCCAATTGCGCCACGAAGACAGTCCTGCTCCAGTCTCACCACCATCAGAACATATCTTCAAAGCTATTACCGCAAAGAAAAAAGCAACACACCACTCCCTGGAGGGCTCGAAACTCCAACCTTTCGGTTAACAGCCGATCGCGCTAGCCCATTGCGCCACGCAGACAGTCTTGTTCCACTCTCACCACCATCAGAACATATCTTCAAAGCTATCAGCGCAAAGAAAAAAGCAACACACCACTCCCGGGAGGGCTCGAAACTTCAGTTTTTCGGATAACAGCCAATCGGGCTAGCCAATTGCGCCACGGAGACAGTCGTGCTCCAATCTAACCACCGTCAGAACATTTCTCCAAAGCTATCAGCGCAAAGAAAAAAAAGCGCCGCACCACCACAGGGTGGGCTCGAACCTCCAACCTTTCGGTTAAGAGCCAATCGCGCTAGCCAATTGCGACACGGAGACAGCCCTGCTCAACTCTTACCACCATCAGAACATATCTTCAAAGCCATCAGCCCAAAGAAAAAAATAGCGCCGCACCACCACTGGGTGGGCTCGAAACTCCGACCTTTCGGTTAACAGCCGATCGCGCTAGCCAATTGCGCCATGGAGACAGTCGTGCTCCACTCTCACCGCCATCAGAACATATCTTCTAATCTATCGGCGCAAAGAAAAAAGCAACACACCACTCCCGGGAGGGCTCGAAACTCCAACCTTTCGGTTAACAGCTGATCGCGCTAGCCAATTGCGCCACGGAGACAGTCCTGCTCCGCTCTCACCACCATCAGAACATATCTTCAAAGCCATCAGCCCAAAGAAAAAAAGCGCCGCACCATCACTGGGTGGGCTCGAAGCTCCGAGCTTTCGGTTAACAGCCGATCGCGCTAGCCAATTGCGCCACGGAGACAGTCGTGCTTCACTCTCACCACCATCAGAACATGTCTTCAAATCTATCGGCGCAAAGAAAAAAGGAACACACCACTCCCGGGAGGGCTCGAAACTCCAACCTTTCGGTTAACAGCCGATCGCGCTAGCCAATTGCGCCACGGAGACAGTCCTGCTCCACTCTCACCACCATTAGAACATATCTTGAAAGCTATCAGCCCAAAGAAAAAAAGCACCGCACCACCACCGGGTGGGCTCGAACCTCCAACCTTTCGGTTAACAGCCGATCGCGCTAGCCAATTGCCCCACGAAGACAGTCGTGCTCCACTCTCACCACCGTCAGAACATTTCTTCAGAGCTATCACCCCAAAGAAAAAAAAGCGCCGAACCACCACCGGATGGGCTCGAACCTCCAACTTTTCGGTTACAGCCGATCGCGCTACCCAATTGCGCCACAGAGACAGTCCTGCTCCGCTCTCACCACCATCAGAACATGTCTTCAAAGCCATCAGCACAAAGAAAAAAAAGCGCCGCACCACCACTGGGTGGGCTTGAACCTCCAACATTTCGGTTAACAGCCAATCGCGCTAGCCATTTGCGCCACGGAGATAGTCCTGCTCTACTCACACCACCATCAAAACATATCTTGAATGCTATCAGCCTAAAGAAAAAAAGCGCCGCACCACCACCAGGTGGGCTCGAAACTCCAACCGTTTGGTTAACAGCCGATCGCGCTAGCCTATTGCGCCACGGCGACAGTCCTGCTCCACTCTCACCACCATCAGAACATATCTTCAAAGCTATCAGCACAAAGAAAAAAAAGCGCCGAACCACCACGGGATGGGCTCGAACCTCCAACCTTTCGGTTAACAGCCGATCGCGCTAGCCAACTGCGCCACGGAGTTAGTCGTGCTCAACCCTCTCCACCATCAGAACATATTTTCAAAGCTATCAGCGCAAAGAAAAAAGCAACACCCCACTCCCGGGAGGGCTCGAACCTCCAACCTTTTGCTTAACAGCCGATCGCGCTAGCCAATTGCGCCCCGGAGACAGTCCTGCTCCACTCTCACCACCATCAGAACATATCTTCAAAGCTATCAGCCCAAAGAAAAAAAAGCACCGCACCACCACCGGGTGGGCTCGAACCTCCAACCTTTCGGTTAACAGCCAATCGCGCTAGCCAATTGCGACACGGAGACAGTCCTGCTCCACTCTTACCATCATCAGAACATATCTTCAAAGCCATCAGCCCAAAGAAAAAAATAGCGCCGCACCACCACTGGGTGGGCTCGAAACTCCGACCTTTCGGTTAACAGCCGATCGCGCTAGCCAATTGCGCCATGGAGACAGTCGTGCTCCACTCTCACCACCATCAGAACATATCTTCTAATCTATCGGCGCAAAGAAAAAAGCAACACACCACTCCCGGGAGGGCTCAAAACTCCAACCTTTCGGTTAACAGCTGATCGCGCTAGCCAATCGCGCCATGGAGACAGTCCTGCTCCACTCTCACCACCGTCAGAACATTTCTTCAGAGCTATCAGCCGAAAGAAAAAAAGCGCCGCACCACCACTGGGTGGGCTCGAACCTCCAACCTTTCGGTTAACAGCCGATCGCGCTAGCCAATTGCCCAAACGGAGACAGTCGTGCTCCACTCTCACCACCGTCAGAACATTTTTCCAGAGCTATCACCCGAAAGAAAAAGAAAGCGCCGCACCACCACCGGGTGGGCTCGAACCTCCAACCTTTCAGTTAACAGCCGGTCGCGCTAGCCAATTGCGCAACAAAGACAGTCCTTCACCACTCTCACCACCATCAGAACATATATTCAAAGCTATTACCGCAAAGAAAAAAGCAACACACCACTCCCGGGAGGGCTCGAAACTGCAATCTTCCGGTTAACAGCCGTTCGCGCTAGCCCATTGCGCCACGGAGAAAGTCTTGCTCCACTCTCACCATCAGAACATATCTTCAAAGCTATCAGCGCAAAGGAAAAAGCAACACACCACTCCCGGGAGGGCTCGAAACTTCAGTTTTTCGGTTAACAGCCGAACGGGCTAGCCAATTGCGCCACGGAGACAGTCGTGCTCCAATCTAACCACCGTCAGAACATTTCTCCAAAGCTATCAGCGCAAAAAAAAAAAGCGCCGCACCACCACAGGGTGGGCTCGAACCTCCAACCTTTCGGTTAACAGCCAATCGCGCTAGCCAATTGCGACACGGAGACAGTCCTGCTCCACTCTTCCCACCATCAGAACATATCTTCAAAGCCATCAGCCCAAAGAAAAAAATAGCGCCGCACCACCACTGGGTGGGCTCGAAACTCCGACCTTTCGGTTAACAGCCGATCGCGCTAGCCAATTGCGCCATGGAGACAGTCGTGCTCCACTCTCACCACCATCAGAACATATCTTCTAATCTATCGGCGCAAAGAAAAAAGCAACACACCACTCCCGGGAGGGCTCGAAACTCCAACCTTTCGGTTAACAGCTGATCGCGCTAGCCAATTGCGCCACGGAGACAGTCCTGCTCCACTGTCACCACCATTAGAACATATCTTCAAAGCTATCAGCCCAAAGAAAAAAAAGCGCCGCACCACCGACGGGTGGGCTCGAACCTCCAACTTTTCGGTTAACAAACAATCACGCTAGCCAATCGCGCCACGGAGACAGTCCTGCTTCACTCTCAACACCGTCTGAACATTTCTTCAGAGCTATCAGCCGAAAGAAAAAAAAGCGCCGCACCACCACCGGGTGGGCTCGAAACTCCAACCTTTCGGTTAACAGCCGATCGCGCTAGCCATTTGCGACACGGAGACAGTCCTACTCCACTCTTACCACCATCAGAACATATCTTCAAAGCCATCAGCGCAAAGAAAAAAGCGACACACCACTCCCGGGAGGGCTCGAAACTTCAGTTTTTCGGTTAACAGCCGAACGCGCTAGCCAATTGCGCCACGGAGACAGTCGTGCTCCAATCTAACCACTGTCAGAACATTTCTCCAAAGCTATCAGCACAAAGGAAAAAAAGCGCCGCACCAGCACAGGGTGGGCTCGAACCTCCAACTTTTCGGTTAACAGCCGATCACGCTAGCCAATTGCGCCACGGAGACAGTCCTGCTCCACTCTCACCACCGTCAGAACATTTCTTCAGAGCTATCAGCCCAAAGAAAAAAAGCGCCGCACCACCACCGGGTGGGCTCGAACCTCCAACCTTTCGGTTAACAGCCGATCGCGCTAGCCAATTGCCCCACGGAGACAGTCGTGCTCCACTCTCACCACCGTCAGAACATTTCTTCAGAGCTATCACCCCAAAGATAAAAAAGCGCCGCCCCACCACCGGGTTGGCTCGAACCTCCAACCTTTCGGTTAACAGCCGATCGCGCTAGCCAATTGCGCCACGGAGACAGTCCTGCTCCACTCTCACCACCATTAGAACATATCTTCAAAGCTATCAGCCCAAAGAAAAAAAAGCGCCGCACCACCAACGGGTGGGCTCGAACCTCCAACTTTTCGGTTAACAGCCAATCACGCTAGCCAATCGCGCCACGGAGACAGTCCTGCTGCACTCTCACCACCGTCAGAACATTTCTTCAGAGCTATCAGCCGAAAGAAAAAAAAGCGCCGCACCACCACCGGGTGGGCTCGAAACTCCAACCTTTCGGTTAACAGCCGATTGCGCTAGCCAATTGCGACACGGAGACAGTCCTACTCCACTCTTACCACCATCAGAACATATCTTCAAAGCCATCAGCGCAAAGAAAAAAATAGCGCCGCACCACCACTGGGTGGGCTCGAAACTCCGACCTTTCGGTTTACAGCCGATCACGCTAGCCAATTGCGCCATGGAGACAGTCGTGCTCCACTCTCACCACCATCAGAACATATCTTCTAATCTATCGGCGCAAAGAAAAAAGCAACACACCACTCCCGGGAGGGCTCGAAACTCCAACCTTTCGGTTAACAGCTGATCGCGCTAGCCAATTGCGCCACGGAGACAGTCCTGCTCCACTCTTACCACCATCAGAACATATCTTCTAATCTATCGGCGCAAAGAAAAAAGCAACACACCACTCCCGGGAGGGCTCGAAACTCCAAACTTTCGGTTAACAGCCGATCGCGCTAGCCAACTGCGCCACGGAGACAGTCGTGCTCCACCCTCACCACCATCAGAACATATCTTCAAAGCTATCAGCGCAAAGAAAAAAGCAACACGCGAATCCCGGGAGGGCTCGAACCTCCAACCTTTCGGTTAACAGCCGATCGCGCTAGCCAACTGCGCCACGGAGACAGTCGTGCTCCACCCTCACCACCATCAGAACATATCTTCAAAGCTATCAGCGCAAAGAAAAAAGCAACACGCCAATCCCGGGAGGGCTCGAAACTCCAACCTTTCGGTTAACAGCCGATCGCGCTAGCCAATTGCGCCATGGAGACAGTCCTGCTCAACTCTCACCACCATTGGAACATATCTTCAAAGCTATCAGCCCAGAGCAAAAAAGCGCCGCACCACCACCGGGTGGGCTCGAACCTCCAACTTTTCAGTTAACAGCCGATCACGCTAGCCAATTGCGCCACGGAGACAGTCCTGCTCCATTCTCACCACCATCAGAACATATCTTCAAAGCTATCAGCCCACAGAAAAAAAAAGCGCCGCACAACCACCGGGTGGGCTCGAACCTCCAACTTTTCGGTTAACAGCCGATCGCGCTACCCAATTGCGCCACGGAGACAGTCCTGCTCCGCTCTCACCACCATCAGAACATATCTTCAAAGCCATCAGCCCAATGAAAAAAAGCGCCGCACCACCACTGGGTGGGCTCGAAGCTCCGAGCTTTCGGTTAACAGCCGATCGCGCTAGCCAATTGCGCCACGGAGACAGTCGTGCTTCACTCTCACCACCATCAGAACATGTCTTCAAATCTATCGGCGGAAAGAAAAAAGGAACACACCACTCCCGGGAGGGCTCGAAACTCCAACCTTTCGGTTAACAGCCGATCGCGCTAGCCAATTGCGCCCCGGAGACAGTCCTGCTCCACTCTCACCACCATTAGAACATATCTTGAAAGCTATCAGCCCAAAGAAAAAAAGCACCGCACCACCACCGGGTGGGCTCGAACCTCCAACCTTTCGGTTAACAGCCGATCGCGCTAGCCAATTGCCCCACGAAGACAGTCGTGCTCCACTCTCACCACCGTCAGAACATTTCTTCAGAGCTATCACCCCAAAGAAAAAAAAGCGCCGAACCACCACCGGATGGGCTCGAACCTCCAACTTTTCGGTTAACAGGCGATCGCGCTACCCAATTGCGCCACGGAGACAGTCCTGCTCCGCTCTCACCACCATCAGAATATGTCTTCAAAGCCATCAGCCCAAAGAAAAAAAAGCGCCGCACCACCACTGGGTGGGCTCGAAGCTCCGAGCTTTCGGTTAACAGCCGATCGCGCTAGCCAATTGCGCCACGGAGACAGTCCTGCTCCACTCTCACCACCATTAGAACATATCTTCAAAGATATCAGCCCAAAGAAAAAAAGCACCGCACCACCACCGGGTGGGCTTGAACCTCCAACCTTTCGGTTAACAGCCAATCGCGCTAGCCATATGCGCCACGGAGATAGTCCTGCTCCACTCTCACCACCATCAGAACATATCTTCAAAGCTATCAGCCAAAAGAAAAAAAGTGCGGAACCACCACCGGGTGGGCTCGAACCTCCAACCTTTAGGTTAACAGCCGATCGCGCTAGCCAATCGCGCCACAGAGACAGTCCTGCTTTACTCACATCACCATCAAAACATATCTTCAAAGCTATCAGCCTAAAGAAAAAAAGCGCCGCACCACCACCGGGTGGGCTCGAAACTCCAACCTTTTGGTTAACAGCTGACCGCGCTAGCCCATTGCGCCACGGAGACAGTCCTGCTCCATTCTCACCACCAACAGAACATATCTTCAAAGCTATCAGCCCCAAGAAAAAAAAGCGCCGCACCACCACCGGGTGGGCTCGAACCTCTAACTTTTCAGTTAACAGCCGATCACGCTAGCCAATTGCGCCACGGAGACAGTCCTGCTCCATTCTCACCACCATCAGAACATATCTTCAAAGCTATCAGCCCAGAGAAAAAAAGCGCCGCAGAACCACCGGGTGGGCTCGAACCTCCAACTTTTCGGTTGACAGCCGATCGCGCTACCCAATTGCGCCACGGAGACAGTCCTGCTCCACTCTCACCACCATCAGAACATATCTTCAAAGCTATCAGCCCAAAGAAAAAAAAGCGCCGCACCACCACCGGGTGGGCTCGAACCTCCGATCTTTTGGTTAACAGCCGATCGCGCTAGCCTATTGCGCCACGGAGACAGTCTTGCTCCACTCTCACCACCATCAGAACATATCTTCAAAGCTATCAGCGCAAAAAAAGCGCCGCACCACCACTGGGTGGGCTCGAACCTCCAACCTTTCGGTTAACAGCCAAACGCGCTAGCCAATTGCGCCACGGAGACAGTCCTGATCCACTCTTACCACCATCAGAACATATCTTCAAAGCTATCAGCCCAAACAAAAAAAAGCGCCGCACCACCACCGGGTGGGCTTGAACCTCCGACTTTTCGGTTAACAGCCGATCGCGCTAGCCAATTGCGAAACGGAGACAGTCCTGCTCCTGTCTCACCACCTGCAGAACATATCTTCAAAGCTATCAGCCCAAAGAAAAAAAGCACCGCACCACCACCGGGTGGGCTTGAACCTCCAATCTTTCGATTAACAGCCGATGGCGCTAGCCATTTGCGCCACGGAGATAGTCCTGCTCCACTCTCACCACCATCAGACCTCCAACCTTTCGGTTAACAGCCAATCGCGCTAGCCATTTGCGCCACGGAGATAGTCCTGCTCCACTCTCACCACCATCAGAACATATCTTCAAAGCTATCAGCAAAAAGAAAAAAAGTGCCGAACCACCACCGGGTGGCTCGAACCTCCAACCTTTCGTTTAACAGCCGATCGCGCTAGCCAACTGCGCCACGGAGACAGTCGTGCTCCACCCTCACCACCATCAGAACATATTTTGAGCGCGACAAGCGAATGACTCTTTATTCTCTTTGTAATCATCATCACCTGTACATCTTCTTCATCTAAGGATATCATCACCGGCGTGATTGAGCTCGAGCTTGGCCGAATAAACCGGTTCCTCACAATATCTTCAAAGCTATCAGCGCAAAGAAAAAAGCAACACACCTGTCCCGGGAGGGCTCGAACCTCCAACCTTTCGGTTAACAGCCAATCGCGCTAGCCAATTGTGCTACGGAGACAGTCCTGCTCCACTCTTACCACCATCAGAACATATCTTCAAAGCCATCAGCCCAAAGAAAAAAAAGCGCCGCACCACCACTGGGTGGGCTCGAAGCTCCAACCTTTCGATTAACAGCCGATCGCGCTAGCCAATCGCGCCACAGAGACAGTCCTGCTCTACTCACACCACCATCAAAACATATCTTCAAAGCTATCAGCCTAAAGAAAAAAAGCGCCGCACCACCACCGGGTGGGCTCGAAACTCCAACCTTTCGGTTAACAGCCAATCGCGCTAGCCCATTGCGCCACGGAGACAGTCCTGCTCCATTCTCACCACCATCAGAACATATCTTCAAAGCTATCAGCCCAAAGAAAAAAAAAGCGCCGCACCACCACCGGGTGGGCTCGAACCTCTAACTATTCGGTTAACAGCCGATCGCGCTAGCCAATTGCGCCACGGAGACAGTCCTGCTCCTGTCTTACCACCTGCAGAACATATCTTCAAAGCTATCAGCCCAAAGAAAAAAAAGCACCGCACCACCACCGGGTGGGCTTGAACCTCCAACCTTTCGGTTAACAGCCGATCGCGCTAGCCATTTGCGCCACGGAGATAGTCCTGCTCCACTCTCACCACCATCAGAACATATCTTCAAAGCTATCAGCACAAAGAAAAAAAAGTGCCGAACCACCACCGGGTGGGCTCGAACCTCCAACCTTTCGTTCAACAGCCGATCGCGCTAGCCAACTGCGCCACGGAGACAGTCGTGCTCCACCCTCACCACCATCAGAACATATTTTGAGCGCGACAAGCGAATGACTCTTTATTCTCTTTGTAATCATCATCACCTGTACATCTTCTTAATCTAAGAATATCATCACCGTCGTGATTGAGCTTGAGCCTGGCCGAATAAACAGGTTCCTCACAATATCTTCAAAGCTATCAGCGCAAAGAAAAAAGCAACACACCTGTCCCGGGAGGGCTCGAAACTCCAACCTTTCGGTTAACAGCCGATCGCCCTAGCCAATTTCGCCACGGAGACAGTCCTGCTCTACTCTCACCACCATCAGAACATATCTTCAAAGCTATCAGCCCAAAGGAAAAAAAAGCGCCGCGCCACCACTGGGTGGGCTCGAACCTCCAACGTTTCGGTTAACAGCCAATCGCGCTAGCCAATTGTGCTACGGAGACAGTCCTGCTCCACTCTTACCACCATCAGAACATATCTTCAAAGCCATCAGCCCAAAGAAATAAAAGCGCCGCACCACCACTGGGTGGGCTCGAAGCTCCAAACTTTCGGTTAACAGCCGATCGCGCTAGCCAATTGCCCCACGGAGACAGTCGTGCTCCACTCTCACCACCGTCAGAACATTCCTTCAGAGCTATCACCTCAAAGAAAAAAAGCGCCGCACCACCTCCGGGTGGGCTCGAACCTCCAACCTTTCGGTTAACAGCCGGTCGCGCAAGCCAATTGCGCCACGAAGACAGTCCTGTTACACTCTCACCACCATCAGAACATATCTTCAAAGCTATCAGCCCAAAGAAAAAAAAGCACCGCACCACCACCGCGTGGGCTCGAACCTCCAACCTTTCGGTTAACACCCAATCGCGCTAGCCAATTGCGCCACGGAGATAGTCCTGCTCCACTCTCATCACCATCAGAACATATCTTCAAAGCTATCAGCACAAAGAAAAAAAGCGCCGAACCACCACCGGATGGGCTCGAACCTCCAACCTTTCGGTTAACAGCCGATCGCGCTAGCCAACTGCGCCACGGAGTTAGTCGTGCTCAACCCTCACCACCATCAGAACATATTTTCAAAGCTATCAGCGCAAAACAAAAAGCAACACCCCACTCCCGGGAGGGCTCGAACCTCCAACCTTTTGCTTAACAGCCGATCGCGCCAGCCAATTGCGCCACGGAGACAGTCCTGCTCCACTCTCACCACCATCAGAACATATCTTCAAAGCTATCAGCCCAAAGAAAAAAAAGCACCGCACCACCACCGGGTGGGCTCGAACCTCCAACCTTTCGGTTAACAGCCAATCGCGCTAGCCCATTGCGACACGGAGACAGTCCTGCTCCACTCTTACCACCATCAGAACATATGTTCAAAGCCATCAGCCCAAAGAAATAAAAGCGCCGCACCACCACTGGGTGGGCTCGAAGCTCCAACCTTTCGGTTAACAGCCGATCGCGCTAGCCAATTGCCCCACGGAGACAGTCGTGCTTCTCTCTCACCACCGTCAGAACATTCCTTCAGAGCTATTAGCCCAAAGACAAAAAAGCAACACACCACTCTCGGGAGGGCTCGAACCTCCAACTTTCAGGTTAAATGCCCATCACGCTAGCCAATTGCGCCACGGAGACAGTCGTGCTCCACTCTCACCACCATCAAAACATATCTTCAAAGCTATCAGCGCAAAGAAAAAAGCAACACACCACTCCCGGGAGGGCTCGAAATTCCAACCTTTCGGTTAACAGCCAATCGCGCAAGCCAATTGCGCCACGCAGACAGTCGTGCTCCACTCTCACCACCATCAGAACATATCTTCAAAGCTATCAGCGCAAAGAAAAAAGCAACACACCCCTCCCGGGAGGGCTCGAACCTCCAATCTTTCGGTTAACAGCCGATCGCTCTAGCCAAATACGCCACGGAGACAGTCCTGCTGTACTCTCACCACCAGCATAACATACCTTCAAAGCTATCAGCGCAAAGAAAAAAGCAACACACCACTCCCGGGAGAGCTCTAAATTCCAATCTTTCGGTTAACAGCCGATCGCGCTAGCCAATTGTGCCACGGAGACAGTAGTGCAGCACTCCCACCTCCGTCAGGACATTTCTTCAGAGCTATCAGCCCAAAGAATAAGAAGCGCCGCACCACCACCGGGTGGCCTCGAACCTCCAACCTTTCGGTTAACAGCCGATCGCGCTAGCCAATTGCCCCACGGAGACAGTCGTGCTCCACTCTCACCACCGTCAGAACATTTCTTCAGAGCTATCACCCCAAAGAAATAAAAGCGCCGCCCCACCACCGGGTTGGCTCGAACCTCCAACCTTTCGGTTAACAGCCGATCGCGCTAGCCAATTGCGCCACGGAGACAGTCCTGCTCCACTCTCACCACCATTAGAACATATCTTCAAAGCTATCAGCCCAAAGAAAAAAAAGCGCCGCACCACCAACGGGTGGGCTAGAACCTCCAACTTTTCGGTTAAGAGCCAATCACGCGAGCCAATCGCGCCACGGAGACAGTCCTGCTGCACTCTCACCACCGTCAGAACATTTCTTCAGAGCTATCAGCCGAAAGAAAAAAAAGCGCCGCACCACCACCGGGTGGGCTCGAAACTCCAACCTTTCGGTTAACAGCCGATCGCGCTAGCCAATTACGACACGGAGACAGTCCTACTCCACTCTTACCACCATCAGAACATATCTTCAAAGCCATCAGCGCAAAGAAAAAAATAGCGCCGCACCACCACTGGGTGGGCTCGAAACTCCGACCTTTCGGTTTACAGCCGATCGCGCTAGCCAATTGCGCCATGGAGACAGTCGTGCTCCACTCTCACCACCATCAGAACATATCTTCTAATCTATCGGCGCAAAGAAAAAAGCAACACACCACTCCCGGGAGGGCTCGAAACTCCAACCTTTCGGTTAACAGCTGATCGCGCTAGCCATATGCGCCACGAAGACAGTCCTGCTCCACTCTTACCACCATCAGAACATATCTTCTAATCTATCGGCGCAAAGAAAAAAGCAACACACCACTTTCGGGAGGGCTCGAAACTCCAACCTTTCGGTTAACAGCTGATCGCGCTAGCCAATTGCGCCACGGAGACAGTCCTGCTCCACTCTTACCACCATCAGAACATATCTTGAAAGCCATCAGCCCAAAGAACAAAAAAGCGCCGAACCACCACCGGGTGGGCTCGAACCTCCAACCTTTCGGTTAACAGCCGATCGCGCTAGCCAACTGCGCCACGGAGACAGTCGTGCTCCACCCTCACCACCATCAGAACATATCTTCAAAGCTATCAGCGCAAAGAAAAAAGCAACACGCCAATCCCGGGAGGGCTCGAACCTCCAACCTTTCGGTTAACAGCCGATCGCGCTAGCCAACTGCGCCACGGAGACAGTCGTGCTCCACCCTCACCACCATCAGAACATATCTTCAAAGCTATCAGCGCAAAGAAAAAAGCAACACGCCAATCCCGGGAGGGCTCGAAACTCCAACCTTTCGGTTAACAGCCGATCGCGCTAGCCAATTGCGCCACGGAGGCAGTCCTGCTCCACTCTCACCACCATTGGAACATATCTTCAAAGCTATCAGCCCAGAGCAAAAAAGCGCCGCACCACCACCGGGTGGGCTCGAACCTCCAACTTTTCAGTTAACAGCCGATCACGCTAGCCAATTGCGCCACGGAGACAGTCCTGCTCCATTCTCACCACCATCAGAACATATCTTCAAAGCTATCAGCACACAGAAAAAAAAAGCGCCGCACAACCACCGGGTGGGCTCGAACCTCCAACTTTTCGGTTAACAGCCGATCGCGCTACCCAATTGCGCCACGGAGACAGTCCTGCTCCGCTCTCACCACCATCAGAACATATCTTCAAAGCCATCAGCCCAAAGAAAAAAAGCGCCGCACCACCACTGGGTGGGCTCGAAGCTCCGAGCTTTCGGTTAACAGCCGATCGCGCTAGCCAATTGCGCCACGGAGACAGTCGTGCTTCACTCTCACCACCATCAGAACATGCCTTCAAATCTATCGGCGCAAAAAAAAAGGAACACACCACTCCCGGGAGGGCTCGTAACTCCAACCTTTCGGTTAACAGCCGATCGCGCTAGCCAATTGCGCCACGGAGACAGTCCTGCTCCACTCTCACCACCATTAGAACATATCTTGAAAGCTATCAGCCCAAAGAAAAAAAGCACCGCACCACCACCGGGTGGGCTCGAACCTCCAACCTTTCGGTTAACAGCCGATCGCGCTAGCCAATTGCCCCACGAAGACAGTCGTGCTCCACTCTCACCACCGTCAGAACATTTCTTCAGAGCTATCACCCCAAAGAAAAAAAAAGCGCCGAACCACCACCGGATGGGCTCGAAGCTCCAACTTTTCGGTTAACAGCCGATCGCGCTACCCAACTGCGCCACGGAGACAGTCCTGCTCCGCTCTCACCACCATCAGAATATGTCTTCAAAGCCATCAGCCCAAAGAAAAAAAAAGCGCCGCAACACCACCGGGTGGGCTTGAACCTCCAACCTTTCGGTTAACAGCCAATCGCGCTAGCCATATGCGCCACAGAGATAGTCCTGCTCCACTCTCACCACCATCAGAACATATCTTCAAAGCTATCAGCCAAAAGAAAAAAAGTGCGGAACCACCTCCGGGTGGGCTCGAACCTCCAACCTTTCGGTTAACAGCCGATCGCGCTAGCCAATTGCCCCACGGAGACAGTCGTGCTCCACTCTCACCACCATCAGAACATTTTTTCAGAGCTGTCACCTGAAAGAAAAAAAAAGCGCCGAACCACCACCGGACGGGCTCAAACCTCCAACCTTTCGGTTAACAGCCGATCGCGCTAGCCAACTGCGCCACGGAGTTAGTCGTGCTCCACCCACACCACCATCAGAACATATCTTCAAAGCTATCAGCGCAAAGAAAAAAGCAACACTCCACTCCCGGGAGGGCTCGAAACTCCAACCTTTCGGTTAACAGCCGATCGCGCTAGCCAATCGCGCCACAGAGACAGTCCTGCTTTACTCACATCACCATCAAAACATATCTTCAAAGCTATCAGCCTAAAGAAAAAAAGCGCCGCACCACCACAGGGTGGGCTCGAAACTCCAACCTTTTGGTTAACAGCTGACCGCGCTAGCCCATTGCGCCACGGAGACAGTCCTGCTCCATTCTCACCACCATCAGAACATATCTTCAAAGCTATCAGCCCCAAGAAAAAAAAGCGCCGCACCACCACCGGGTGGGCTCGAACCTCTAACTTTTCAGTTAACAGCCGATCACGCTAGCCAATTGCGCCACGGAGACAGTCCTGCTCCATTCTCACCACCATCAGAACATATCTTCAAAGCTATCAGCCCAGAGAAAAAAAGCGCCGCAGAACCACCGGGTGGGCTCGAACCTCCAACTTTTCGGTTAACAGCCGATCGCGCTACCCAATTGCGCCACGGAGACAGTCCTGCTCCACTCTCACCACCATCAGAACATATCTTCAAAGCTATCAGCCCAAAGAAAAAAAAGCGCCGCACCACCACCGGGTGGGCTCGAACCTCCGATCTTTTGGTTAACAGCCGATCGCGCTAGCCTATTGCGCCACGGAGACAGTCTTGCTCCACTCTCACCACCATCAGAACATATCTTCAAAGCTATCAGCGCAAAAAAAGCGCCGCACCACCACTGGGTGGGCTCGAACCTCCAACCTTTCGGTTAACAGCCAATCGCGCTAGCCAATTGCGCCACGGAGACAGTCCTGATCCACTCTTACCACCATCAGAACATATCTTCAAAGCTATCAGCCCAAACAAAAAAAGCGCCGCACCACCACCGGGTGGGCTTGAACCTCCGACTTTTCGGTTAACAGCCGATCGCGCTAGCCAATTGCGAAACGGAGACAGTCCTGCTCCTGTCTCACCACCTGCAGAACATATCTTCAAAGCTATCAGCCCAAAGAAAAAAAGCACCGCACCACCACCGGGTGGGCTTGAACCTCCAATCTTTCGATTAACAGCCGATGGCGCTAGCCATTTGCGCCACGGAGATAGTCCTGCTCCACTCTCACCACCATCAGACCTCCAACCTTTCGGTTAACAGCCAATCGCGCTAGCCATTTGCGCCACGGAGATAGTCCTGCTCCACTCTCACCACCATCAGAACATATCTTCAAAGCTATCAGCAAAAAGAAAAAAAGTGCCGAACCACCACCGGGTGGCTCGAACCTCCAACCTTTCGTTTAACAGCCGATCGCGCTAGCCAACTGCGCCACGGAGACAGTCGTGCTCCACCCTCACCACCATCAGAACATATTTTGAGCGCGACAAGCGAATGACTCTTTATTCTCTTTGTAATCATCATCACCTGTACATCTTCTTCATCTAAGGATATCATCACCGGCGTGATTGAGCTCGAGCTTGGCCGAATAAACCGGTTCCTCACAATATCTTCAAAGCTATCAGCGCAAAGAAAAAAGCAACACACCTGTCCCGGGAGGGCTCGAACCTCCAACCTTTCGGTTAACAGCCAATCGCGCTAGCCAATTGTGCTACGGAGACAGTCCTGCTCCACTCTTACCACCATCAGAACATATCTTCAAAGCCATCAGCCCAAAGAAAAAATAGCGCCGCACCACCACTGGGTGGGCTCGAAGCTCCAACCTTTCGATTAACAGCCGATCGCGCTAGCCAATCGCGCCACAGAGACAGTCCTGCTCTACTCACACCACCATCAAAACATATCTTCAAAGCTATCAGCCTAAAGAAAAAAAGCGCCGCACCACCACCGGGTGGGCTCGAAACTCCAACCTTTCGGTTAACAGCCAATCGCGCTAGCCCATTGCGCCACGGAGACAGTCCTGCTCCATTCTCACCACCATCAGAACATATCTTCAAAGCTATCAGCCCAAAGAAAAAAAAAGCGCCGCACCACCACCGGGTGGGCTCGAACCTCTAACTATTCGGTTAACAGCCGATCGCGCTAGCCAATTGCGCCACGGAGACAGTCCTGCTCCTGTCTTACCACCTGCAGAACATATCTTCAAAGCTATCAGCCCAAAGAAAAAAAAGCACCGCACCACCACCGGGTGGGCTTGAACCTCCAACCTTTCGGTTAACAGCCGATCGCGCTAGCCATTTGCGCCACGGAGATAGTCCTGCTCCACTCTCACCACCATCAGAACATATCTTCAAAGCTATCAGCACAAAGAAAAAAAAGTGCCGAACCACCACCGGGTGGGCTCGAACCTCCAACCTTTCGTTTAACAGCCGATCGCGCTAGCCAACTGCGCCACGGAGACAGTCGTGCTCCACCCTCACCACCATCAGAACATATTTTGAGCGCGACAAGCGAATGACTCTTTATTCTCTTTGTAATCATCATCACCTGTACATCTTCTTAATCTAAGAATATCATCACCGTCGTGATTGAGCTTGAGCCTGGCCGAATAAACAGGTTCCTCACAATATCTTCAAAGCTATCAGCGCAAAGAAAAAAGCAACACACCTGTCCCGGGAGGGCTCGAAACTCCAACCTTTCGGTTAACAGCCGATCGCCCTAGCCAATTTCGCCACGGAGACAGTCCTGCTCTACTCTCACCACCATCAGAACATATCTTCAAAGCTATCAGCCCAAAGGAAAAAAAAGCGCCGCGCCACCACTGGGTGGGCTCGAACCTCCAACGTTTCGGTTAACAGCCAATCGCGCTAGCCAATTGTGCTACGGAGACAGTCCTGCTCCACTCTTACCACCATCAGAACATATCTTCAAAGCCATCAGCCCAAAGAAATAAAAGCACCGCACCACCACCGCGTGGGCTCGAACCTCCAACCTTTCGGTTAACACCCAATCGCGCTAGCCAATTGCGCCACGGAGATAGTCCTGCTCCACTCTCATCACCATCAGAACATATCTTCAAAGCTATCAGCACAAAGAAAAAAAGCGCCGAACCACCACCGGATGGGCTCGAACCTCCAACCTTTCGGTTAACAGCCGATCGCGCTAGCCAACTGCGCCACGGAGTTAGTCGTGCTCAACCCTCAACACCATCAGAACATATTTTCAAAGCTATCAGCGCAAAACAAAAAGCAACACCCCACTCCCGGGTGGGCTCGAAGCTCCAAACTTTCGGTTAACAGCCGATCGCGCTAGCCAATTGCCCCACGGAGACAGTCGTGCTCCACTCTCACCACCGTCAGAACATTCCTTCAGAGCTATCACCTCAAAGACAAAAAGCGCCGCACCACCTCCGGGTGGGCTCGAACCTCCAACCTTTCGGTTAACAGCCGGTCGCGCAAGCCAATTGCGCCACGAAGACAGTCCTGTTACACTCTCACCACCATCAGAACATATCTTCAAAGCTATCAGCCCAAAGAAAAAAAAGCACCGCACCACCACCGCGTGGGCTCGAACCTCCAACCTTTCGGTTAACACCCAATCGCGCTAGCCAATTGCGCCACGGAGATAGTCCTGCTCCACTCTCATCACCATCAGAACATATCTTCAAAGCTATCAGCACAAAGAAAAAAAGCGCCGAACCACCACCGGATGGGCTCGAACCTCCAACCTTTCGGTTAACAGCCGATCGCGCTAGCCAACTGCGCCACGGAGTTAGTCGTGCTCAACCCTCAACACCATCAGAACATATTTTCAAAGCTATCAGCGCAAAACAAAAAGCAACACCCCACTCCCGGGAGGGCTCGAACCTCCAACCTTTTGCTTAACAGCCGATCGCGCCAGCCAATTGCGCCACGGAGACAGTCCTGCTCCACTCTCACCACCATCAGAACATATCTTCAAAGCTATCAGCCCAAAGAAAAAAAAGCACCGCACCACCACCGCGTGGGCTCGAACCTCCAACCTTTCGGTTAACAGCCAATCGCGCTAGCCCATTGCGACACGGAGACAGTCCTGCTCCACTCTTACCACCATCAGAACATATGTTCAAAGCTATCAGCCCAAAGAAAAAAAAGCACCGCACCACCACCGGGTGGGCTCGAACCTCCAACCTTTCGGTTAACAGCCGATCGCGCTAGCCAATTGCCCCACGGAGACAGTCGTGCTTCTCTCTCACCACCGTCAGAACATTCCTTCAGAGCTATTAGCCCAAAGACAAAAAAGCAACACACCACTCTCGGGAGGGCTCGAACCTCCAACTTTCAGGTTAAATGCCCATCACGCTAGCCAATTGCGCCACGGAGACAGTCGTGCTCCACTCTCACCACCATCAAAACATATCTTCAAAGCTATCAGCGCAAAGAAAAAAGCAACACACCACTCCCGGGAGGGCTCGAAATTCCAACCTTTCGGTTAACAGCCAATCGCGCAAGCCAATTGCGCCACGCAGACAGTCGTGCTCCACTCTCACCACCATCAGAACATATCTTCAAAGCTATCAGCGCAAAGAAAAAAGCAACACACCCCTCCCGGGAGGGCTCGAACCTCCAATCTTTCGGTTAACAGCCGATCGCTCTAGCCAAATACGCCACGGAGACAGTCCTGCTGTACTCTCACCACCAGCATAACATACCTTCAAAGTTATCAGCGCAAAGAAAAAAGCAACACACCACTCCCGGGAGAGCTCTAAATTCCAATCTTTCGGTTAACAGCCGATCGCGCTAGCCAATTGTGCCACGGAGACAGTAGTGCAGCACTCCCACCTCCGTCAGGACATTTCTTCAGAGCTATCAGCCCAAAGAATAAGAAGCGCCGCACCACCACCGGGTGGCCTCGAACCTCCAAACTTTCGGTTAACAGCCGATCGCGCTAGCCAATTGCCCCACGGAGACAGTCGTGCTCCACTCTCACCACCGTCAGAACATTTCTTCAGAGCTATCACCCCAAAGAAATAAAAGCGCCGCCCCACCACCGGGTTGGCTCGAACCTCCAACCTTTCGGTTAACAGCCGATCGCGCTAGCCAATTGCGCCACGGAGACAGTCCTGCTCCACTCTCACCACCATTAGAACATATCTTCAAAGCTATCAGCCCAAAGAAAAAAAAGCGCCGCACCACCAACGGGTGGGCTCGAACCTCCAACTTTTCGGTTAAGAGCCAATCACGCGAGCCAATCGCGCCACGGAGACAGTCCTGCTGCACTCTCACCACCGTCAGAACATTTCTTCAGAGCTATCAGCCGAAAGAAAAAAAAGCGCCGCACCACCACCGGGTGGGCTCGAAACTCCAACCTTTCGGTTAACAGCCGATCGCGCTAGCCAATTGCGACACGGAGACAGTCCTACTCCACTCTTACCACCATCAGAACATATCTTCAAAGCCATCAGCGCAAAGAAAAAAATAGCGCCGCACCACCACTGGGTGGGCTCGAAACTCCGACCTTTCGGTTTACAGCCGATCGCGCTAGCCAATTGCGCCATGGAGACAGTCGTGCTCCACTCTCACCACCATCAGAACATATCTTCTAATCTATCGGCGCAAAGAAAAAAGCAACACACCACTCCCGGGAGGGCTCGAAACTCCAACCTTTCGGTTAACAGCTGATCGCGCTAGCCATATGCGCCACGAAGACAGTCCTGCTCCACTCTTACCACCATCAGAACATATCTTCTAATCTATCGGCGCAAAGAAAAAAGCAACACACCACTTTCGGGAGGGCTCGAAACTCCAACCTTTCGGTTAACAGCTGATCGCGCTAGCCAATTGCGCCACGGAGACAGTCCTGCTCCACTCTTACCACCATCAGAACATATCTTGAAAGCCATCAGCCCAAAGAACAAAAAAGCGCCGAACCACCACCGGGTGGGCTCGAACCTCCAACCTTTCGGTTAACAGCCGATCGCGCTAGCCAACTGCGCCACGGAGACAGTCGTGCTCCACCCTCACCACCATCAGAACATATCTTCAAAGCTATCAGCGCAAAGAAAAAAGCAACACGCCAATCCCGGGAGGGCTCGAACCTCCAACCTTTCGGTTAACAGCCGATCGCGCTAGCCAACTGCGCCACGGAGACAGTCGTGCTCCACCCTCACCACCATCAGAACATATCTTCAAAGCTATCAGCGCAAAGAAAAAAGCAACACGCCAATCCCGGGAGGGCTCGAAACTCCAACCTTTCGGTTAACAGCCGATCGCGCTAGCCAATTGCGCCACGGAGGCAGTCCTGCTCCACTCTCACCACCATTGGAACATATCTTCAAAGCTATCAGCCCAGAGCAAAAAAGCGCCGCACCACCACCGGGTGGGCTCGAACCTCCAACTTTTCAGTTAACAGCCGATCACGCTAGCCAATTGCGCCACGGAGACAGTCCTGCTCCATTCTCACCACCATCAGAACATATCTTCAAAGCTATCAGCACACAGAAAAAAAAAGCGCCGCACAACCACCGGGTGGGCTCGAACCTCCAACTTTTCGGTTAACAGCCGATCGCGCTACCCAATTGCGCCACGGAGACAGTCCTGCTCCGCTCTCACCACCATCAGAACATATCTTCAAAGCCATCAGCCCAAAGAAAAAAAGCGCCGCACCACCACTGGGTGGGCTCGAAGCTCCGAGCTTTCGGTTAACAGCCGATCGCGCTAGCCAATTGCGCCACGGAGACAGTCGTGCTTCACTCTCACCACCATCAGAACATGCCTTCAAATCTATCGGCGCAAAAAAAAAGGAACACACCACTCCCGGGAGGGCTCGTAACTCCAACCTTTCGGTTAACAGCCGATCGCGCTAGCCAATTGCGCCACGGAGACAGTCCTGCTCCACTCTCACCACCATTAGAACATATCTTGAAAGCTATCAGCCCAAAGAAAAAAAGCACCGCACCACCACCGGGTGGGCTCGAACCTCCAACCTTTCGGTTAACAGCCGATCGCGCTAGCCAATTTCCCCACGAAGACAGTCGTGCTCCACTCTCACCACCGTCAGAACATTTCTTCAGAGCTATCACCCCAAAGAAAAAAAAGCGCCGAACCACCACCGGATGGGCTCGAAGCTCCAACTTTTCGGTTAACAGCCGATCGCGCTACCCAATTGCGCCACGGAGACAGTCCTGCTCCGCTCTCACCACCATCAGAATATGTCTTCAAAGCCATCAGCCCAAAGAAAAAAAAAGCGCCGCAACACCACCGGGTGGGCTTGAACCTCCAACCTTTCGGTTAACAGCCAATCGCGCTAGCCTAATGCGCCACGGAGATAGTCCTGCTCCACTCTCACCACCATCAGAACATATCTTCAAAGCTATCAGCCAAAAGAAAAAAAGTGCGGAACCACCTCCGGGTGGGCTCGAACCTCCAACCTTTCGGTTAACAGCCGATCGCGCTAGCCAATTGCCCCACGGAGACAGTCGTGCTCCACTCTCACCACCGTCAGAACATTTCTTCAGAGCTGTCACCCCAAAGAAAAAAAAAGCGCCGAACCACCACGGGACGGGCTCGAACCTCCAACCTTTCGGTTAACAGCCGATCGCGCTAGCCAACTGCGCCACGGAGTTAGTCGTGCTCCACCCACACCACCATCAGAACATATCTTCAAAGCTATCAGCGCAAAGAAAAAAGCAACACTCCACTCCCGGGAGGGCTTGAAACTCCAACCTTTCGGTTAACAGCCGATCGCGCTAGCCAATCGCGACACAGAGACAGTCCTGCTTTACTCACATCACCATCAAAACATATCTTCAAAACTATCAGCCTAAAGAAAAAAAGCGCCGCACCACCACCGGGTGGGCTCGAAACTCCAACCTTTTGGTTAACAGCTGACCGCGCTAGCCCATTGCGCCACGGAGACAGTCCTGCTCCATTCTCACCACCATCAGAACATATCTTCAAAGCTATCAGCCCCAAGAAAAAAAAGCGCCGCACCACCACCGGGTGGGCTCGAACCTCTAACTTTTCAGTTAACAGCCGATCACGCTAGCCAATTGCGCCACGGAGACAGTCCTGCTCCATTCTCACCACCATCAGAACATATCTTCAAAGCTATCAGCCCAGAGAAAAAAAGCGCCGCAGAACCACCGGGTGGGCTCGAACCTCCAACTTTTCGGTTAACAGCCGATCGCGCTACCCAATTGCGCCACGGAGACAGTCCTGCTCCACTCTCACCACCATCAGAACATATCTTCAAAGCTATCAGCCCAAAGAAAAAAAAGCGCCGCACCACCACCGGGTGGGCTCGAACCTCCGATCTTTTGGTTAACAGCCGATCGCGCTAGCCTATTGCGCCACGGAGACAGTCTTGCTTCACTCTCACCACCATCAGAACATATCTTCAAAGCTATCAGCGCAAAAAAAGCGCCGCACCACCACAGGGTGGGCTCGAACCTCCAACCTTTCGGTTAACAGCCAATCGCGCTAGCCAATTGCGCCACGGAGACAGTCCTGATCCACTCTTACCACCATCAGAACATATCTTCAAAGCTATCAGCCGAAAGAAAAAAAGCGCCGCACCACCACCGGGTGGGCTCGAAACTCCAACCTTTCGGTTAACAGCCGATCGCGCTAGCCAATTGCGACACGGAGACAGTCCTACTCCACTCTTACCACCATCAGAACATATCTTCAAAGCCATCAGCGCAAAGAAAAAAATAGCGCCGCACCACCACTGGGTGGACTCGAAACTCCGACCTTTCGGTTTACAGCCGATCGCGCTAGCCAATTGCGCCATGGAGACAGTCGTGCTCCACTCTCACCACCATCAGAACATATCTTCTAATCTATCGGCGCAAAGAAAAAAGCAACACACCACTCCCGGGAGGGCTCGAAACTCCAACCTTTCGGTTAACAGCTGATCGCGCTAGCCATATGCGCCACGAAGACAGTCCTGCTCCACTCTTACCACCATCAGAACATATCTTCTAATCTATCGGCGCAAAGAAAAAAGCAACACACCACTTTCGGGAGGGCTCGAAACTCCAACCTTTCGGTTAACAGCTGATCGCGCTAGCCAATTGCGCCACGGAGACAGTCCTGCTCCACTCTTACCACCATCAGAACATATCTTGAAAGCCATCAGCCCAAAGAACAAAAAAGCGCCGAACCACCACCGGGTGGGCTCGAACCTCCAACCTTTCGGTTAACAGCCGATCGCGCTAGCCAACTGCGCCACGGAGACAGTCGTGCTCCACCCTCACCACCATCAGAACATATCTTCAAAGCTATCAGCGCAAAGAAAAAAGCAACACGCCAATCCCGGGAGGGCTCGAACCTCCAACCTTTCGGTTAACAGCCGATCGCGCTAGCCAACTGCGCCACGGAGACAGTCGTGCTCCACCCTCACCACCATCAGAACATATCTTCAAAGCTATCAGCGCAAAGAAAAAAGCAACACGCCAATCCCGGGAGGGCTCGAAACTCCAACCTTTCGGTTAACAGCCGATCGCGCTAGCCAATTGCGCCACGGAGGCAGTCCTGCTCCACTCTCACCACCATTGGAACATATCTTCAAAGCTATCAGCCCAGAGCAAAAAAGCGCCGCACCACCACCGGGTGGGCTCGAACCTCCAACTTTTCAGTTAACAGCCGATCACGCTAGCCAATTGCGCCACGGAGACAGTCCTGCTCCATTCTCACCACCATCAGAACATATCTTCAAAGCTATCAGCACACAGAAAAAAAAAGCGCCGCACAACCACCGGGTGGGCTCGAACCTCCAACTTTTCGGTTAACAGCCGATCGCGCTACCCAATTGCGCCACGGAGACAGTCCTGCTCCGCTCTCACCACCATCAGAACATATCTTCAAAGCCATCAGCCCAAAGAAAAAAAGCGCCGCACCACCACTGGGTGGGCTCGAAGCTCCGAGCTTTCGGTTAACAGCCGATCGCGCTAGCCAATTGCGCCACGGAGACAGTCGTGCTTCACTCTCACCACCATCAGAACATGCCTTCAAATCTATCGGCGCAAAAAAAAAAAGGAACACACCACTCCCGGGAGGGCTCGTAACTCCAACCTTTCGGTTAACAGCCGATCGCGCTAGCCAATTGCGCCACGGAGACAGTCCTGCTCCACTCTCACCACCATTAGAACATATCTTGAAAGCTATCAGCCCAAAGAAAAAAAGCACCGCACCACCACCGGGTGGGCTCGAACCTCCAACCTTTCGGTTAACAGCCGATCGCGCTAGCCAATTGCCCCACGAAGACAGTCGTGCTCCACTCTCACCACCGTCAGAACATTTCTTCAGAGCTATCACCCCAAAGAAAAAAAAGCGCCGAACCACCACCGGATGGGCTCGAAGCTCCAACTTTTCGGTTAACAGCCGATCGCGCTACCCAATTGCGCCACGGAGACAGTCCTGCTCCGCTCTCACCACCATCAGAATATGTCTTCAAAGCCATCAGCCCAAAGAAAAAAAAAGCGCCGCAACACCACCGGGTGGGCTTGAACCTCCAACCTTTCGGTTAACAGCCAATCGCGCTAGCCATATGCGCCACGGAGATAGTCCTGCTCCACTCTCACCACCATCAGAACATATCTTCAAAGCTATCAGCCAAAAGAAAAAAAGTGCGGAACCACCTCCGGGTGGGCTCGAACCTCCAACCTTTCGGTTAACAGCCGATCGCGCTAGCCAATTGCCCCACGGAGACAGTCGTGCTCCACTCTCACCACCGTCAGAACATTTCTTCAGAGCTGTCACCCCAAAGAAAAAAAAAGCGCCGAACCACCACGGGACGGGCTCGAACCTCCAACCTTTCGGTTAACAGCCGATCGCGCTAGCCAACTGCGCCACGAAGTTAGTCGTGCTCCACCCACACCACCATCAGAACATATCTTCAAAGCTATCAGCGCAAAGAAAAAAGCAACACTCCACTCCCGGGAGGGCTTGAAACTCCAACCTTTCGGTTAACAGCCGATCGCGCTAGCCAATCGCGACACAGAGACAGTCCTGCTTTACTCACATCACCATCAAAACATATCTTCAAAACTATCAGCCTAAAGAAAAAAAGCGCCGCACCACCACCGGGTGGGCTCGAAACTCCAACCTTTTGGTTAACAGCTGACCGCGCTAGCCCATTGCGCCACGGAGACAGTCCTGCTCCATTCTCACCACCATCAGAACATATCTTCAAAGCTATCAGCCCCAAGAAAAAAAAGCGCCGCACCACCACCGGGTGGGCTCGAACCTCTAACTTTTCAGTTAACAGCCGATCACGCTAGCCAATTGCGCCACGGAGACAGTCCTGCTCCATTCTCACCACCATCAGAACATATCTTCAAAGCTATCAGCCCAGAGAAAAAAAGCGCCGCAGAACCACCGGGTGGGCTCGAACCTCCAACTTTTCGGTTAACAGCCGATCGCGCTACCCAATTGCGCCACGGAGACAGTCCTGCTCCACTCTCACCACCATCAGAACATATCTTCAAAGCTATCAGCCCAAAGAAAAAAAAGCGCCGCACCACCACCGGGTGGGCTCGAACCTCCGATCTTTTGGTTAACAGCCGATCGCGCTAGCCTATTGCGCCACGGAGACAGTCTTGCTTCACTCTCACCACCATCAGAACATATCTTCAAAGCTATCAGCGCAAAAAAAGCGCCGCACCACCACAGGGTGGGCTCGAACCTCCAACCTTTCGGTTAACAGCCAATCGCGCTAGCCAATTGCGCCACGGAGACAGTCCTGATCCACTCTTACCACCATCAGAACATATCTTCAAAGCTATCAGCCCAAACAAAAAAAACGCCGCACCACCACCGGGTGGGCTTGAACCTCCGACTTTTCGGTTAACAGCCGATTGCGCTAGCCAATTGCGAAACGGAGACAGTCCTGCTCCTGTCTCACCACCTGCAGAACATATCTTCAAAGCTATCAGCCCAAAGAAAAAAAGCACCGCACCACCACCGGGTGGGCTTGAACCTCCAACCTTTCGATTAACAGCCGATGGCGCTAGCCATTTGCGCCACGGAGATAGTCCTGCTTCACTCTCACCACCATCAGACCTCCAACCTTTCGGTTAACAGCCAATCGCGCTAGCCATTTGCGCCACGGAGATAGTCCTGCTCCACTCTCACCACCATCAGAACATATCTTCAAAGCTATCAGCCCAGAGCAAAAAAGCGCCGCACCACCACCGGGTGGGCTCGAACCTCCAACCTTTCGGTTAACAGCCAATCGCGCTAGCCCATTGCGACACGGAGACAGTCCTGCTCCACTCTTACCACCATCAGAACATATGTTCAAAGCCATCAGCCCAAAGAAATAAAAGCGCCGCACCACCACTGGGTGGGCTCGAAGCTCCAACCTTTCGGTTAACAGCCGATCGCGCTAGCCAATTGCCCCACGGAGACAGTCGTGCTTCTCTCTCACCACCGTCAGAACATTCCTTCAGAGCTATTAGCCCAAAGACAAAAAAGCAACACACCACTCTCGGGAGGGCTCGAACCTCCAACTTTCAGGTTAAATGCCCATCACGCTAGCCAATTGCGCCACGGAGACAGTCGTGCTCCACTCTCACCACCATCAAAACATATCTTCAAAGCTATCAGCGCAAAGAAAAAAGCAACACACCACTCCCGGGAGGGCTCGAAATTCCAACCTTTCGGTTAACAGCCAATCGCGCAAGCCAATTGCGCCACGCAGACAGTCGTGCTCCACTCTCACCACCATCAGAACATATCTTCAAAGCTATCAGCGCAAAGAAAAAAGCAACACACCCCTCCCGGGAGGGCTCGAACCTCCAATCTTTCGGTTAACAGCCGATCGCTCTAGCCAAATACGCCACGGAGACAGTCCTGCTGTACTCTCACCACCAGCATAACATACCTTCAAAGCTATCAGCGCAAAGAAAAAAGCAACACACCACTCCCGGGAGAGCTCTAAATTCCAATCTTTCGGTTAACAGCCGATCGCGCTAGCCAATTGTGCCACGGAGACAGTAGTGCAGCACTCCCACCTCCGTCAGGACATTTCTTCAGAGCTATCAGCCCAAAGAATAAGAAGCGCCGCACCACCACCGGGTGGCCTCGAACCTCCAACCTTTCGGTTAACAGCCGATCGCGCTAGCCAATTGCCCCACGGAGACAGTCGTGCTCCACTCTCACCACCGTCAGAACATTTCTTCAGAGCTATCACCCCAAAGAAATAAAAGCGCCGCCCCACCACCGGGTTGGCTCGAACCTCCAACCTTTCGGTTAACAGCCGATCGCGCTAG
The DNA here is from genome assembly GCF_043290135.1 of Rhipicephalus microplus. Lineage (NCBI taxonomy): Eukaryota > Metazoa > Arthropoda > Arachnida > Ixodida > Ixodidae > Rhipicephalus > Rhipicephalus microplus. Next base: position 52,131,533 of record NW_027464585.1, read on the forward strand.
CCAATTGCGCCACGGAGACAGTCCTGCTCCACTCTCACCACCATTAGAACATATCTTCAAAGCTATCAGCCCAAAGAAAAAAAAGCGCCGCACCACCAACGGGTGGGCTCGAACCTCCAACTTTTCGGTTAAGAGCCAATCACGCGAGCCAATCGCGCCACGGAGACAGTCCTGCTGCACTCTCACCACCGTCAGAACATTTCTTCAGAGCTATCAGCCGAAAGAAAAAAAAGCGCCGCACCACCACCGGGTGGGCTCGAAACTCCAACCTTTCGGTTAACAGCCGATCGCGCTAGCCAATTACGACACGGAGACAGTCCTACTCCACTCTTACCACCATCAGAACATATCTTCAAAGCCATCAGCGCAAAGAAAAAAATAGCGCCGCACCACCACTGGGTGGGCTCGAAACTCCGACCTTTCGGTTTACAGCCGATCGCGCTAGCCAATTGCGCCATGGAGACAGTCGTGCTCCACTCTCACCACCATCAGAACATATCTTCTAATCTATCGGCGCAAAGAAAAAAGCAACACACCACTCCCGGGAGGGCTCGAAACTCCAACCTTTCGGTTAACAGCTGATCGCGCTAGCCATATGCGCCACGAAGACAGTCCTGCTCCACTCTTACCACCATCAGAACATATCTTCTAATCTATCGGCGCAAAGAAAAAAGCAACACACCACTTTCGGGAGGGCTCGAAACTCCAACCTTTCGGTTAACAGCTGATCGCGCTAGCCAATTGCGCCACGGAGACAGTCCTGCTCCACTCTTACCACCATCAGAACATATCTTGAAAGCCATCAGCCCAAAGAACAAAAAAGCGCCGAACCACCACCGGGTGGGCTCGAACCTCCAACCTTTCGGTTAACAGCCGATCGCGCTAGCCAACTGCGCCACGGAGACAGTCGTGCTCCACCCTCACCACCATCAGAACATATCTTCAAAGCTATCAGCGCAAAGAAAAAAGCAACACGCCAATCCCGGGAGGGCTCGAACCTCCAACCTTTCGGTTAACAGCCGATCGCGCTAGCCAACTGCGCCACGGAGACAGTCGTGCTCCACCCTCACCACCATCAGAACATATCTTCAAAGCTATCAGCGCAAAGAAAAAAGCAACACGCCAATCCCGGGAGGGCTCGAAACTCCAACCTTTCGGTTAACAGCCGATCGCGCTAGCCAATTGCGCCACGGAGGCAGTCCTGCTCCACTCTCACCACCATTGGAACATATCTTCAAAGCTATCAGCCCAGAGCAAAAAAGCGCCGCACCACCACCGGGTGGGCTCGAACCTCCAACTTTTCAGTTAACAGCCGATCACGCTAGCCAATTGCGCCACGGAGACAGTCCTGCTCCATTCTCACCACCATCAGAACATATCTTCAAAGCTATCAGCACACAGAAAAAAAAAGCGCCGCACAACCACCGGGTGGGCTCGAACCTCCAACTTTTCGGTTAACAGCCGATCGCGCTACCCAATTGCGCCACGGAGACAGTCCTGCTCCGCTCTCACCACCATCAGAACATATCTTCAAAGCCATCAGCCCAAAGAAAAAAAGCGCCGCACCACCACTGGGTGGGCTCGAAGCTCTGAGCTTTCGGTTAACAGCCGATCGCGCTAGCCAATTGCGCCACGGAGACAGTCGTGCTTCACTCTCACCACCATCAGAACATGCCTTCAAATCTATCGGCGCAAAAAAAAAGGAACACACCACTCCCGGGAGGGCTCGTAACTCCAACCTTTCGGTTAACAGCCGATCGCGCTAGCCAATTGCGCCACGGAGACAGTCCTGCTCCACTCTCACCACCATTAGAACATATCTTGAAAGCTATCAGCCCAAAGAAAAAAAGCACCGCACCACCACCGGGTGGGCTCGAACCTCCAACCTTTCGGTTAACAGCCGATCGCGCTAGCCAATTGCCCCACGAAGACAGTCGTGCTCCACTCTCACCACCGTCAGAACATTTCTTCAGAGCTAACACCCCAAAGAAAAAAAAGCGCCGAACCACCACCGGATGGGCTCGAAGCTCCAACTTTTCGGTTAACAGCCGATCGCGCTACCCAATTGCGCCACGGAGACAGTCCTCCTCCGCTCTCACCACCATCAGAATATGTCTTCAAAGCCATCAGCCCAAAGAAAAAAAAAGCGCCGCAACACCACCGGGTGGGCTTGAACCTCCAACCTTTCGGTTAACAGCCAATCGCGCTAGCCATATGCGCCACGGAGATAGTCCTGCTCCACTCTCACCACCATCAGAACATATCTTCAAAGCTATCAGCCAAAAGAAAAAAAGTGCGGAACCACCTCCGGGTGGGCTCGAACCTCCAACCTTTCGGTTAACAGCCGATCGCGCTAGCCAATTGCCCCACGGAGACAGTCGTGCTCCACTCTCACCACCGTCAGAACATTTCTTCAGAGCTGTCACCTGAAAGAAAAAAAAAGCGCCGAACCACCACCGGACGGGCTCAAACCTCCAACCTTTCGGTTAACAGCCGATCGCGCTAGCCAACTGCGCCACGGAGTTAGTCGTGCTCCACCCACACCACCATCAGAACATATCTTCAAAGCTATCAGCGCAAAGAAAAAAGCAACACTCCACTCCCGGGAGGGCTCGAAACTCCAACCTTTCGGTTAACAGCCGATCGCGCTAGCCAATCGCGCCACAGAGACAGTCCTGCTTTACTCACATCACCATCAAAACATATCTTCAAAGCTATCAGCCTAAAGAAAAAAAGCGCCGCACCACCACCGGGTGGGCTCGAAACTCCAACCTTTTGGTTAACAGCTGACCGCGCTAGCCCATTGCGCCACGGAGACAGTCCTGCTCCATTCTCACCACCATCAGAACATATCTTCAAAGCTATCAGCCCCAAGAAAAAAAAGCGCCGCACCACCACCGGGTGGGCTCGAACCTCTAACTTTTCAGTTAACAGCCGATCACGCTAGCCAATTGCGCCACGGAGACAGTCCTGCTCCATTCTCACCACCATCAGAACATATCTTCAAAGCTATCAGCCCAGAGAAAAAAAGCGCCGCAGAACCACCGGGTGGGCTCGAACCTCCAACTTTTCGGTTAACAGCCGATCGCGCTACCCAATTGCGCCACGGAGACAGTCCTGCTCCACTCTCACCACCATCAGAACATATCTTCAAAGCTATCAGCCCAAAGAAAAAAAAGCGCCGCACCACCACCGGGTGGGCTCGAACCTCCGATCTTTTGGTTAACAGCCGATCGCGCTAGCCTATTGCGCCACGGAGACAGTCTTGCTCCACTCTCACCACCATCAGAACATATCTTCAAAGCTATCAGCGCAAAAAAAGCACCGCACCACCACTGGGTGGGCTCGAACCTCCAACCTTTCGGTTAACAGCCAATCGCGCTAGCCAATTGCGCCACGGAGACAGTCCTGATCCACTCTTACCACCATCAGAACATATCTTCAAAGCTATCAGCCCAAACAAAAAAAAGCGCCGCACCACCACCGGGTGGGCTTGAACCTCCGACTTTTCGGTTAACAGCCGATCGCGCTAGCCAATTGCGAAACGGAGACAGTCCTGCTCCTGTCTCACCACCTGCAGAACATATCTTCAAAGCTATCAGCCCAAAGAAAAAAAGCACCGCACCACCACCGGGTGGGCTTGAACCTCCAATCTTTCGATTAACAGCCGATGGCGCTAGCCATTTGCGCCACGGAGATAGTCCTGCTCCACTCTCACCACCATCAGACCTCCAACCTTTCGGTTAACAGCCAATCGCGCTAGCCATTTGCGCCACGGAGATAGTCCTGCTCCACTCTCACCACCATCAGAACATATCTTCAAAGCTATCAGCAAAAAGAAAAAAAGTGCCGAACCACCACCGGGTGGCTCGAACCTCCAACCTTTCGTTTAACAGCCGATCGCGCTAGCCAACTGCGCCACGGAGACAGTCGTGCTCCACCCTCACCACCATCAGAACATATTTTGAGCGCGACAAGCGAATGACTCTTTATTCTCTTTGTAATCATCATCACCTGTACATCTTCTTCATCTAAGGATATCATCACCGGCGTGATTGAGCTCGAGCTTGGCCGAATAAACCGGTTCCTCACAATATCTTCAAAGCTATCAGCGCAAAGAAAAAAGCAACACACCTGTCCCGGGAGGGCTCGAACCTCCAACCTTTCGGTTAACAGCCAATCGCGCTAGCCAATTGTGCTACGGAGACAGTCCTGCTCCACTCTTACCACCATCAGAACATATCTTCAAAGCCATCAGCCCAAAGAAAAAAAAGCGCCGCACCACCACTGGGTGGGCTCGAAGCTCCAACCTTTCGATTAACAGCCGATCGCGCTAGCCAATCGCGCCACAGAGACAGTCCTGCTCTACTCACACCACCATCAAAACATATCTTCAAAGCTATCAGCCTAAAGAAAAAAAGCGCCGCACCACCACCGGGTGGGCTCGAAACTCCAACCTTTCGGTTAACAGCCAATCGCGCTAGCCCATTGCGCCACGGAGACAGTCCTGCTCCATTCTCACCACCATCAGAACATATCTTCAAAGCTATCAGCCCAAAGAAAAAAAAAGCGCCGCACCACCACCGGGTGGGCTCGAACCTCTAACTATTCGGTTAACAGCCGATCGCGCTAGCCAATTGCGCCACGGAGACAGTCCTGCTCCTGTCTTACCACCTGCAGAACATATCTTCAAAGCTATCAGCCCAAAGAAAAAAAAGCACCGCACCACCACCGGGTGGGCTTGAACCTCCAACCTTTCGGTTAACAGCCGATCGCGCTAGCCATTTGCGCCACGGAGATAGTCCTGCTCCACTCTCACCACCATCAGAACATATCTTCAAAGCTATCAGCACAAAGAAAAAAAAGTGCCGAACCACCACCGGGTGGGCTCGAACCTCCAACCTTTCGTTTAACAGCCGATCGCGCTAGCCAACTGCGCCACGGAGACAGTCGTGCTCCACCCTCACCACCATCAGAACATATTTTGAGCGCGACAAGCGAATGACTCTTTATTCTCTTTGTAATCATCATCACCTGTACATCTTCTTAATCTAAGAATATCATCACCGTCGTGATTGAGCTTGAGCCTGGCCGAATAAACAGGTTCCTCACAATATCTTCAAAGCTATCAGCGCAAAGAAAAAAGCAACACACCTGTCCCGGGAGGGCTCGAAACTCCAACCTTTCGGTTAACAGCCGATCGCCCTAGCCAATTTCGCCACGGAGACAGTCCTGCTCTACTCTCACCACCATCAGAACATATCTTCAAAGCTATCAGCCCAAAGGAAAAAAAAGCGCCGCGCCACCACTGGGTGGGCTCGAACCTCCAACGTTTCGGTTAACAGCCAATCGCGCTAGCCAATTGTGCTACGGAGACAGTCCTGCTCCACTCTTACCACCATCAGAACATATCTTCAAAGCCATCAGCCCAAAGAAATAAAAGCGCCGCACCACCACTGGGTGGGCTCGAAGCTCCAAACTTTCGGTTAACAGCCGATCGCGCTAGCCAATTGCCCCACGGAGACAGTCGTGCTCCACTCTCACCACCGTCAGAACATTCCTTCAGAGCTATCACCTCAAAGAAAAAAAGCGCCGCACCACCTCCGGGTGGGCTCGAACCTCCAACCTTTCGGTTAACAGCCGATCGCGCTAGCCAATTGCCCCACGGAGACAGTCGTGCTCCACTCTCACCACCGTCAGAACATTTCTTCAGAGCTATCACCCCAAAGAAATAAAAGCGCCGCCCCACCACCGGGTTGGCTCGAACCTCCAACCTTTCGGTTAACAGCCGATCGCGCTAGCCAATTGCGCCACGGAGACAGTCCTGCTCCACTCTCACCACCATTAGAACATATCTTCAAAGCTATCAGCCCAAAGAAAAAAAAGCGCCGCACCACCAACGGGTGGGCTCGAACCTCCAACTTTTCGGTTAAGAGCCAATCACGCGAGCCAATCGCGCCACGGAGACAGTCCTGCTGCACTCTCACCACCGTCAGAACATTTCTTCAGAGCTATCAGCCGAAAGAAAAAAAAGCGCCGCACCACCACCGGGTGGGCTCGAAACTCCAACCTTTCGGTTAACAGCCGATCGCGCTAGCCAATTGCGACACGGAGACAGTCCTACTCCACTCTTACCACCATCAGAACATATCTTCAAAGCCATCAGCGCAAAGAAAAAAATAGCGCCGCACCACCACTGGGTGGGCTCGAAACTCCGACCTTTCGGTTTACAGCCGATCGCGCTAGCCAATTGCGCCATGGAGACAGTCGTGCTCCACTCTCACCACCATCAGAACATATCTTCTAATCTATCGGCGCAAAGAAAAAAGCAACACACCACTCCCGGGAGGGCTCGAAACTCCAACCTTTCGGTTAACAGCTGATCGCGCTAGCCATATGCGCCACGAAGACAGTCCTGCTCCACTCTTACCACCATCAGAACATATCTTCTAATCTATCGGCGCAAAGAAAAAAGCAACACACCACTTTCGGGAGGGCTCGAAACTCCAACCTTTCGGTTAACAGCTGATCGCGCTAGCCAATTGCGCCACGGAGACAGTCCTGCTCCACTCTTACCACCATCAGAACATATCTTGAAAGCCATCAGCCCAAAGAACAAAAAAGCGCCGAACCACCACCGGGTGGGCTCGAACCTCCAACCTTTCGGTTAACAGCCGATCGCGCTAGCCAACTGCGCCACGGAGACAGTCGTGCTCCACCCTCACCACCATCAGAACATATCTTCAAAGCTATCAGCGCAAAGAAAAAAGCAACACGCCAATCCCGGGAGGGCTCGAACCTCCAACCTTTCGGTTAACAGCCGATCGCGCTAGCCAACTGCGCCACGGAGACAGTCGTGCTCCACCCTCACCACCATCAGAACATATCTTCAAAGCTATCAGCGCAAAGAAAAAAGCAACACGCCAATCCCGGGAGGGCTCGAAACTCCAACCTTTCGGTTAACAGCCGATCGCGCTAGCCAATTGCGCCACGGAGGCAGTCCTGCTCCACTCTCACCACCATTGGAACATATCTTCAAAGCTATCAGCCCAGAGCAAAAAAGCGCCGCACCACCACCGGGTGGGCTCGAACCTCCAACTTTTCAGTTAACAGCCGATCACGCTAGCCAATTGCGCCACGGAGACAGTCCTGCTCCATTCTCACCACCATCAGAACATATCTTCAAAGCTATCAGCACACAGAAAAAAAAAGCGCCGCACAACCACCGGGTGGGCTCGAACCTCCAACTTTTCGGTTAACAGCCGATCGCGCTACCCAATTGCGCCACGGAGACAGTCCTGCTCCGCTCTCACCACCATCAGAACATATCTTCAAAGCCATCAGCCCAAAGAAAAAAAGCGCCGCACCACCACTGGGTGGGCTCGAAGCTCCGAGCTTTCGGTTAACAGCCGATCGCGCTAGCCAATTGCGCCACGGAGACAGTCGTGCTTCACTCTCACCACCATCAGAACATGCCTTCAAATCTATCGGCGCAAAAAAAAAAGGAACACACCACTCCCGGGAGGGCTCGTAACTCCAACCTTTCGGTTAACAGCCGATCGCGCTAGCCAATTGCGCCACGGAGACAGTCCTGCTCCACTCTCACCACCATTAGAACATATCTTGAAAGCTATCAGCCCAAAGAAAAAAAGCACCGCACCACCACCGGGTGGGCTCGAACCTCCAACCTTTCGGTTAACAGCCGATCGCGCTAGCCAATTGCCCCACGAAGACAGTCGTGCTCCACTCTCACCACCGTCAGAACATTTCTTCAGAGCTATCACCCCAAAGAAAAAAAAGCGCCGAACCACCACCGGATGGGCTCGAAGCTCCAACTTTTCGGTTAACAGCCGATCGCGCTACCCAATTGCGCCACGGAGACAGTCCTGCTCCGCTCTCACCACCATCAGAATATGTCTTCAAAGCCATCAGCCCAAAGAAAAAAAAAGCGCCGCAACACCACCGGGTGGGCTTGAACCTCCAACCTTTCGGTTAACAGCCAATCGCGCTAGCCATATGCGCCACGGAGATAGTCCTGCTCCACTCTCACCACCATCAGAACATATCTTCAAAGCTATCAGCCAAAAGAAAAAAAGTGCGGAACCACCTCCGGGTGGGCTCGAACCTCCAACCTTTCGGTTAACAGCCGATCGCGCTAGCCAATTGCCCCACGGAGACAGTCGTGCTCCACTCTCACCACCGTCAGAACATTTCTTCAGAGCTGTCACCCCAAAGAAAAAAAAAGCGCCGAACCACCACGGGACGGGCTCGAACCTCCAACCTTTCGGTTAACAGCCGATCGCGCTAGCCAACTGCGCCACGGAGTTAGTCGTGCTCCACCCACACCACCATCAGAACATATCTTCAAAGCTATCAGCGCAAAGAAAAAAGCAACACTCCACTCCCGGGAGGGCTTGAAACTCCAACCTTTCGGTTAACAGCCGATCGCGCTAGCCAATCGCGACACAGAGACAGTCCTGCTTTACTCACATCACCATCAAAACATATCTTCAAAACTATCAGCCTAAAGAAAAAAAGCGCCGCACCACCACCGGGTGGGCTCGAAACTCCAACCTTTTGGTTAACAGCTGACCGCGCTAGCCCATTGCGCCACGGAGACAGTCCTGCTCCATTCTCACCACCATCAGAACATATCTTCAAAGCTATCAGCCCCAAGAAAAAAAAAAGCGCCGCACCACCACCGGGTGGGCTCGAACCTCTAACTTTTCAGTTAACAGCCGATCACGCTAGCCAATTGCGCCACGGAGACAGTCCTGCTCCATTCTCACCACCATCAGAACATATCTTCAAAGCTATCAGCCCAGAGAAAAAAAGCGCCGCAGAACCACCGGGTGGGCTCGAACCTCCAACTTTTCGGTTAACAGCCGATCGCGCTACCCAATTGCGCCACGGAGACAGTCCTGCTCCACTCTCACCACCATCAGAACATATCTTCAAAGCTATCAGCCCAAAGAAAAAAAAGCGCCGCACCACCACCGGGTGGGCTCGAACCTCCGATCTTTTGGTTAACAGCCGATCGCGCTAGCCTATTGCGCCACGGAGACAGTCTTGCTTCACTCTCACCACCATCAGAACATATCTTCAAAGCTATCAGCGCAAAAAAAGCGCCGCACCACCACAGGGTGGGCTCGAACCTCCAACCTTTCGGTTAACAGCCAATCGCGCTAGCCAATTGCGCCACGGAGACAGTCCTGATCCACTCTTACCACCATCAGAACATATCTTCAAAGCTATCAGCCCAAACAAAAAAAACGCCGCACCACCACCGGGTGGGCTTGAACCTCCGACTTTTCGGTTAACAGCCGATTGCGCTAGCCAATTGCGAAACGGAGACAGTCCTGCTCCTGTCTCACCACCTGCAGAACATATCTTCAAAGCTATCAGCCCAAAGAAAAAAAGCACCGCACCACCACCGGGTGGGCTTGAACCTCCAACCTTTCGATTAACAGCCGATGGCGCTAGCCATTTGCGCCACGGAGATAGTCCTGCTTCACTCTCACCACCATCAGACCTCCAACCTTTCGGTTAACAGCCAATCGCGCTAGCCATTTGCGCCACGGAGATAGTCCTGCTCCACTCTCACCACCATCAGAACATATCTTCAAAGCTATCAGCAAAAAGAAAAAAAGTGCCGAACCACCACCGGGTGGGCTCGAACCTCCAACCTTTCGTTTAACAGCCGATCGCGCTAGCCAACTGCGCCACGGAGACAGTCGTTCTCCACCCTCACCACCATCAGAACATTCTTTGAGCGCGACAAGCGAATGACTCTTTATTCTCTTTGTAATCATCATCACCTGTACATCTTCTTCATCTAAGGATATCATCACCGGCGTGATTGAGCTCGAGCCTGGCCGAATAAACAGGTTCCTCACAATATCTTCAAAGCTATCAGCGCAAAGAAAAAAGCAACACACCTGTCCCGGGAGGGCTCGAAACTCCAACCTTTCGGTTAACAGCCGATCGCCCTAGCCAATTTCGCCACGGAGACAGTCCTGCTCTACTCTCACCACCATCAGAACATATCTTCAAAGCTATCAGCCCAAAGGAAAAAAAAGCGCCGCGCCACCACTGGGTGGGCTCGAACCTCCAACCTTTCGGTTAACAGCCAATCGCGCTAGCCAATTGTGCTACGGAGACAGTCCTGCTCCACTCTTACCACCATCAGAACATATCTTCAAAGCCATCAGCCCAAAGAAATAAAAGCGCCGCACCACCACTGGGTGGGCTCGAAGCTCCAACCTTTCGGTTAACAGCCGATCGCGCTAGCCAATTGCCCCACGAAGACAGTCGTGCTCCACTCTCACCACCGTCAGAACATTCCTTCAGAGCTATCACCCCAAAGAAAAAAAAGCGCCGCACCACCTCCGGGTGGGCTCGAACCTCCAACCTTTCGGTTAACAGCCGGTCGCGCAAGCCAATTGCGCCACGAAGACAGTCCTGCTCCACTCTCACCACCATCAGAACATATCTTCAAAGCTATCAGCCCAAAGAAAAAAAAGCACCGCACCACCACCGCGTGGGCTCGAACCTCCAACCTTTCGGTTAACAGCCAATCGCGCTAGCCAATTGCGCCACGGAGATAGTCCTGCTCCACTCTCATCACCATCAGAACATATCTTCAAAGCTATCAGCACAAAGAAAAAAAGCGCCAAACCACCACCGGATGGGCTCGAACCTCCAACTTTTCGGTTAACAGCCGATCGCGCTAGCCAACTGCGCCACGGAGTTAGTCGTGCTCAACCCTCACCACCATCAGAACATATTTTCAAAGCTATCAGCGCAAAGAAAAAAGCAACACCCCACTCCCGGGAGGGCTCGAACCTCCAACCTTTTGCTTAACAGCCGATCGCGCCAGCCAATTGCGCCACGGAGACAGTCCTGCTCCACTCTCACCAACATCAGAACATATCTTCAAAGCTATCAGCCCAAAGAAAAAAAAGCACCGCACCACCACCGGGTGGGCTCGAACCTCCAACCTTTCGGTTAACAGCCAATCGCGCTAGCCAATTGCGACACGGAGACAGTCCTGCTCCACTCTTACCACCATCAGAACATATCTTCAAAGCCATCAGCCCAAAGAAATAAAAGCGCCGCACCACCACTGCGTGGGCTCGAAGCTCCAACCTTTCGGTTAACAGCCGATCGCGCTAGCCAATTGCCCCACGGAGACAGTCGTGCTCCACTCTCACCACCGTCAGAACATTCCTTCAGAGCTATTAGCCCAAAGACAAAAAAGCAACACACCACTCTCGGGAGGGCTCGAACCTCCAACTTTCAGGTTAAATGCCCATCACGCTAGCCAATTGCGCCACAGAGACAGTCGTGCTCCACTCTCACCACCATCAAAACATATCTTCAAAGCTATCAGCGCAAAGAAAAAAGCAACACACCACTCCCGGGAGGGCTCGAAATTCCAACCTTTCGGTTAACAGCCAATCGCGCAAGCCAATTGCGCCACGCAGACAGTCGTGCTCCACTCTCACCACCATCAGAACATATCTTCAAAGCTATCAGCGCAAAAGAAAAAGCAACACACCCTTTCCGGGAGGGCTCGAACCTCCAATCTTTCGGTTAACAGCCGATCGCGCTAGCCAATTGTGCCACGGAGACAGTCGTGCTCCACTCTCACCACCGTCGGAACATTTCTTCAGACTACCAGCCCAAAGAAAAAAAAGCGCCGCACCGCCACCGGGTGGGCTCGAACCTCCAAACTTTCGGTTAACAGCCGATCGCGCGAGCCAATGGCGCCAAGGAGACAGTCGTGCTGTATTCTCACCACCGTCAGAACATTTCTTCAAAGCTATCAGGCCAAAGAAAAAAAAGCGCCGCAGCACCACCGGGTGGGCTTGAACCTCCAACCTTTCGGTTAACAGCCGATCGCGCTAGCCAATTGCGCCACGGAGACAGTCCTGCTCCATTCTCACCACCATCAGAACATATCTTCAAACCTATCAGCCCAAAGAAAAAAAAGCGACACACCACTCTCGAGAGGGCTCAAACCTCCAACCTTTCTGTTAACAGCCGATCGCGCTAGCCAATTGGGCCACGGAAGCAGTCGTGCTCCACTCTCACCATCGTCAGAGCATTTCTTCAGAGCTATCAGCGCAAAGAAAAAAAAAGCGACACACCATCCCCTGGTGGGCTCAAACCTCAAACTTTCGGTTAACAGCCAATCGCGCTAGCCAATTGCGCCACGGAGACAGTCCTGCACCACTCCCACCACCATGAAACATATCTTCAAAGCTATCAGCCCAAAGAAAAAAAGCGCCGCACCACTCGCGGGTTGGTTCGAACCCCCAACCTTTCGGTTAACAGCCGATCGCGCTAGCCAATTGTGCCACGGAGACAATCCTGCTCCACTCTCACCACCATCAGAACATATCTTCAAAGCTATCAGCCCAAAAAAAAAAAAAGCGCCGCACCACCACCGGCTGGGCTCGAAACTCCAACCTTTCGGTTAACAGCCGATCGTGCTAGCCAATTGCGCGACGGAGACAGTCCTGCTCCACTCTCACCACCATCAGAACATATCTTCAAAGCTATCAGAGCAAAGAAAAAAAAGCGCCGCACCACCACCGGGTGGGCTCGAACCTCCAACATTTCGGTTAACAGCACATAGCGCTAGCCAATTGTGCCACGGAGACAGTCGTGCTCCACTCTCACCACCATCAGAACATATCTTCAAAGCTATTAGCGCAAAGAAAAAAGCAATACACCACTCCCGGGAGGGCTCGAAACTCCAACCTTTCGGTTAACAGCCGATCGCCCTAGCCAATTTCGCCACGGAGACAGTCCTGCTCTACTCTCACCAACATCAGAACATATCTTCAAAGCTATCAGCCCAAAGGAAAAAAAAGCGCCGCGCCACCACTGGGTGGGCTCGAACCTCCAACCTTTCGGTTAACAGCCAATCGCGCTAGCCAATTGTGCTACGGTGACAGTCCTGCTCCACTCTTACCACCATCAGAACATATCTTCAAAGCCATCAGCCCACAGAAATAGAAGCACCGCACCACCACTGGGTGGGCTCGAAGCTCCAACCTTTCGGTTAACAGCCGATCGCGCTAGCCAATTGCCCCACGGAGACAGTCGTGCTCCACTCTCACCACCGTCAGAACATTCCTTCAGAGCTATCACCCCAAAGAAAAAAAAGCGCCGCACCACCTCCGGGTGGGCTCGAACCTCCAACCTTTCGGTTAACAGCCGGTCGCGCAAGCCAATTGCGCCACGAAGACAGTCCAGCTCCACTCTCACCACCATCAGAACATATCTTCAAAGCTATCAGCCCAAAGAAAAAAAAGCACCGCACCACCACCGCGTGGGCTCGAACCTCCAACCTTTCGGTTAACAGCCAATCGCGCTAGCCAATTGCGCCACGGAGATAGTCCTGCTCCACTCTCATCACCATCAGAACATATCTTCAAAGCTATCAGCACAAAGAAAAAAAGCGCCGAACCACCACCGGATGGGCTCGAACCTCCAACTTTTCGGTTAACAGCCGATCGCGCTAGCCAACTGCGCCACGGAGTTAGTCGTGCTCAACCCTCACCACCATCAGAACATATTTTCAAAGCTATCAGCGCAAAGAAAAAAGCAACACCCCACTCCCGGGAGGGCTCGAACCTCCAACCTTTTGCTTAACAGCCGATCGCGCCAGCCAATTGCGCCACGGAGACAGTCCTGCTCCACTCTCACCACCATCAGAACATATCTTCAAAGCTATCAGCCCAAAGAAAAAAAAGCACCGCACCACCACCGGGTGGGCTCGAACCTCCAACCTTTCGGTTAACAGCCAATCGCGCTAGCCAATTGCGACACGGAGACAGTCCTGCTCCACTCTTACCACCATCAGAACATATCTTCAAAGCCATCAGCCCAAAGAAAAAAAAGCGCCGCACCGCCACCGGGTGGGCTCGAACCTCCAAACTTTCGGTTAACAGCCGATCGCGCGAGCCAATTGCGCCAAGGAGACAGTCGTGCTGTATTCTCACCACCGTCAGAACATTTCTCCAAAGCTATCAGCGCAAAGAAAAAAGAGCGACGAACCACCACCGGGTGGGCTCGAACCTCCAACCTTTCGGTTAACAGCCGATCGCGCTAGCCAATTGCGCCACGGAGACAGTCGTGCTCCACTCTCACCGCTATCAGAACATACCTTCAAAGCTAACAGCGCAAAGAAAAAAGCAACACAGTACTCTCGGGAAGGCTCGAACCTCCAACGTTTCGGTTAACAGCCAATCGCGCATACGAATTGCGCCACAGAGACAGTCCTGCTCCACTCTTACCACCATCAGAACATATCTTCAAAGCTATCAGGCCAAAGAAAAAAAAGCGCCGCAGCACCACCGGGTGGGCTTGAACCTCCAACCTTTCGGTTAACAGCCGATCGCGCTAGCCAATTGCGCCACGGAGACAGTCCTGCTCCATTCTCACCACCATCAGAACATATCTTCAAACCTATCAGCCCAAAGAAAAAAAAGCGACACACCACTCTCGAGAGGGCTCAAACCTCCAACCTTTCTGTTAACAGCCGATTGCGCTAGCCAATTGGGCCACGGAAGCAGTCGTGCTCCACTCTCACCATCGTCAGAGCATTTCTTCAGAGCTATCAGCGCAAAGAAAAAAAAAGCGACACACCATCCCCTGGTGGGCTCAAACCTCAAACTTTCGGTTAACAGCCAATCGCGCTAGCCAATTGCGCCACGGAGACAGTCCTGCACCACTCCCACCACCATGAAACATATCTTCAAAGCTATCAGCCCAAAGAAAAAAAGCGCCGCACCACTCGCGGGTTGGTTCGAACCCCCAACCTTTCGGTTAACAGCCGATCGCGCTAGCCAATTGTGCCACGGAGACAATCCTGCTCCACTCTCACCACCATCAGAACATATCTTCAAAGCTATCAGCCCAAAGAAAAAAAAGCGCCGCACCACCACCGGCTGGGCTCGAAACTCCAAACTTTCGGTTAACAGCCGATCGTGCTAGCCAATTGCGCGACGGAGACAGTCCTGCTCCACTCTCACCACCATCAGAACATATCTTCAAAGCTATCAGAGCAAAGAAAAAAAAGCGCCGCACCACCACCGGGTGGGCTCGAACCTCCAACATTTCGGTTAACAGCACATAGCGCTAGCCAATTGTGCCGCGGAGACAGTCGTGCTCCACTCTCACCACCATCAGAACATATCTTCAAAGCTATTAGCGCAAAGAAAAAAGCAATACACCACTCCCGGGAGGGCTAGAAACTCCAACCTTTCGGTTAACAGCCGATCGCCCTAGCCAATTTCGCCACGGAGACAGTCCTGCTCTACTCTCACCACCATCAGAACATATCTTCAAAGCTATCAGCCCAAAGGAAAAAAAAGCGCCGCGCCACCACTGGGTGGGCTCGAACCTCCAACCTTTCGGTTAACAGCCAATCGCGCTAGCCAATTGTGCTACGGAGACAGTCCTGCTCCACTCTTACCACCATCAGAACATATCTTCAAAGCCATCAGCCCAAAGAAATAGAAGCACCGCACCACCACTGGGTGGGCTCGAAGCTCCAACCTCTCGGTTAACAGCCGATCGCGCTAGCCAATTGCCCCACGGAGACAGTCGTGCTCCACTCTCACCACCGTCAGAACATTCCTTCAGAGCTATCACCCCAAAGAAAAAAAAGCGCCGCACCACCTCCGGGTGGGCTCGAACCTCCAACCTTTCGGTTAACAGCCGGTCGCGCAAGCCAATTGCGCCACGAAGACAGTCCTGCTCCACTCTCACCACCATCAGAACATATCTTCAAAGCTATCAGCCCAAAGAAAAAAAAGCACCGCACCACCACCGCGTGGGCTCGAACCTCCAACCTTTCGGTTAACAGCCAATCGCGCTAGCCAATTGCGCCACGGAGATAGTCCTGCTCCACTCTCATCACCATCAGAACATATCTTCAAAGCTATCAGCACAAAGAAAAAAAGCGCCGAACCACCACCGGATGGGCTCGAACCTCCAACTTTTCGGTTAACAGCCGATCGCGCTAGCCAACTGCGCCACGGAGTTAGTCGTGCTCAACCCTCACCACCATCAGAACATATTTTCAAAGCTATCAGCGCAAAGAAAAAAGCAACACCCCACTCCCGGGAGGGCTCGAACCTCCAACCTTTTGCTTAACAGCCGATCGCGCCAGCCAATTGCGCCACGGAGACAGTCCTGCTCCACTCTCACCACCATCAGAACATATCTTCAAAGCTATCAGCCCAAAGAAAAAAAAGCACCGCACCACCACCGGGTGGGCTCGAACCTCCAACCTTTCGGTTAACAGCCAATCGCGCTAGCCAATTGCGACACGGAGACAGTCCTGCTCCACTCTTACCACCATCAGAACATATCTTCAAAGCCATCAGCCCAAAGAAAAAAAAGCGCCGCACCGCCACCGGGTGGGCTCGAACCTCCAAACTTTCGGTTAACAGCCGATCGCGCGAGCCAATTGCGCCAAGGAGACAGTCGTGCTGTATTCTCACCACCGTCAGAACATTTCTCCAAAGCTATCAGCGCAAAGAAAAAAGAGCGACGAACCACCACCGGGTGGGCTCGAACCTCCAACCTTTCGGTTAACAGCCGATCGCGCTAGCCAATTGCGCCACGGAGACAGTCGTGCTCCACTCTCACCGCTATCAGAACATACCTTCAAAGCTAACAGCGCAAAGAAAAAAGCAACACAGTACTCTCGGGAAGGCTCGAACCTCCAACCTTTCGGTTAACAGCCAATCGCGCATACGAATTGCGCCACAGAGACAGTCCTGCTCCACTCTTACCACCATCAGAACATATCTTCAAAGCTATCAGGCCAAAGAAAAAAAAGCGCCGCAGCACCACCGGGTGGGCTTGAACCTCCAACCTTTCGGTTAACAGCCGATCGCGCTAGCCAATTGGGCCACGGAAGCAGTCGTGCTCCACTCTCACCATCGTCAGAGCATTTCTTCAGAGCTATCAGCGCAAAGAAAAAAAAAGCGGCACACCATCCCCTGGTGGGCTCAAACCTCAAACTTTCGGTTAACAGCCAATCGCGCTAGCCAATTGCGCCACGGAGACAGTCCTGCACCACTCCCACCACCATGAAACATATCTTCAAAGCTATCAGCCCAAAGAAAAAAAGCGCCGCACCACTCGCGGGTGGGTTCGAACCCCCAACCTTTCGGTTAACAGCCGATCGCGCTAGCCAATTGTGCCACGGAGACAATCCTGCTCCACTCTCACGACCATCAGAACATATCTTCAAAGCTATCAGCCCAAAGAAAAAAAAGCGCCGCACCACCACCGGCTGGGCTCGAAACTCCAACCTTTCGGTTAACAGCCGATCGTGCTAGCCAATTGCGCGACGGAGACAGTGCTGCTCCACTCTCACCACCATCAGAACATATCTTCAAAGCTATCAGAGCAAAGAAAAAAAAGCGCCGCACCACCACCGGGTGGGCTCGAACCTCCAACATTTCGGTTAACAGCACATAGCGCTAGCCAATTGTGCCACGGAGACAGTCGTGCTCCACTCTCACCACCATCAGAACATATCTTCAAAGCTATTAGCGCAAAGAAAAAAGCAATACACCACTCCCAGGAGGGCTCGAACCTCCAACCTTTCGGTTAACAGCCGATCGCGCTAGCCAATTACGCCACGGAGAAAGTCCTGCTAGACTTTCACCACAAGCATAACATATCATCAAAGCTATCGAACCAAAGAAAAAAAAGCGTCGCACCACCCCGGTTGGGCTCGAACCTCCAACCTTTCGGTTAACAGCCGATCGCGCTAGCCAATGGCGCCACGGAGGCAGTCGTGCTCCACTCTCACCACCGTCAGAACACTTCTTCAGACTATCAGCCCAAAGAAAAAAAAGCGCCGCACCACCACCGGGTGGGCTCGAACCTCCAACCATTCACTTAACAGCCGATCGCGCGAGCCAATAGCGCCACGGAGACAGTCGGTCTCCATTCTCACCACCGTCAGAACATTTCTCCAAAGCTATCAGCGCAAAGAAAAAAGAGCGCCGCACCACCACCGGGTGAGCTCGAACCTCCAACCTTTCGTTTAACAGCCGATCCCGCTAGCCAATTGCGCGACGGGGACAGTCGTGCTCCACTCTCACCACCATTAGAACATATCTTCAAAGCTATCAGCCCAAAGAAAAAAAAACCGCCGCAGCACCACCGGGTGGGCTCGAACCTCCAACCTTTCGGTTAACAGCCGGTCGCGCTAGACAATTGCGCCAAGGAGACAGTCGTGCTGTATTCTCACCACCGTCAGAACATTTCTCCAAAGCTATCAGCGCAAAGAAAAAAGAGCGACGAACCACCACCGGGTGGGCTCGAACCTCCAACCTTTCGGTTAACAGCCGATCGCGCTAGCCAATTGCGCCACGGAGACAGTCGTGCTCCACTCTCACCGCTATCAGAACATACCTTCAAAGCTAACAGCGCAAAGAAAAAAGCAACACAGTACTCTCGGGAAGGCTCGAACCTCCAACGTTTCGGTTAACAGCCAATCGCGCATACGAATTGCGCCACAGAGACAGTCCTGCTCCACTCTTACCACCATCAGAACATATCTTCAAAGCTATCAGGCCAAAGAAAAAAAAGCGCCGCAGCACCACCGGGTGGGCTTGAACCTCCAACCTTTCGGTTAACAGCCGATCGCGCTAGCCAATTGCGCCACGGAGACAGTCCTGCTCCATTCTCACCACCATCAGAACATATCTTCAAACCTATCAGCCCAAAGAAAAAAAAGCGACACACCACTCTCGAGAGGGCTCAAACCTCCAACCTTTCTGTTAACAGCCGATCGCGCTAGCCAATTGGGCCACGGAAGCAGTCGTGCTCCACTCTCACCATCGTCAGAGCATTTCTTCAGAGCTATCAGCGCAAAGAAAAAAAAAAGCGACACACCATCCCCTGGTGGGCTCAAACCTCAAACTTTCGGTTAACAGCCAATCGCGCTAGCCAATTGCGCCACGGAGACAGTTTTGCACCACTCCCACCACCATGAAACATATCTTCAAAGCTATCAGCCCAAAGAAAAAAAGCGCCGCACCACTCGCGGGTTGGTTCGAACCCCCAACCTTTCGGTTAACAGCCGATCGCGCTAGCCAATTGTGCCACGGAGACAATCCTGCTCCACTCTCACCACCATCAGAACATATCTTCAAAGCTATCAGCCCAAAGAAAAAAAAGCGCCGCACCACCACCGGCTGGGCTCGAAACTCCAACCTTTCGGTTAACAGCCGATCGTGCTAGCCAATTGCGCGACGGAGACAGTCCTGCTCCACTCTCACCACCATCAGAACATATCTTCAAAGCTATCAGAGCAAAGAAAAAAAAGCGCCGCACCACCACCGGGTGGGCTCGAACCTCCAACATTTCGGTTAACAGCACATAGCGCTAGCCAATTGTGCCACGGAGACAGTCGTGCTCCACTCTCACCACCATCAGAACATATCTTCAAAGCTATTAGCGCAAAGAAAAAAGCAATACACCACTCCCGGGAGGGCTCGAAACTCCAACCTTTCGGTTAACAGCCGATCGCCCTAGCCAATTTCGCCACGGAGACAGTCCTGCTCTACTCTCACCACCATCAGAACATATCTTCAAAGCTATCAGCCCAAAGGAAAAAAAAGCGCCGCGCCACCACTGGGTGGGCTCGAACCTCCAACCTTTCGGTTAACAGCCAATCGCGCTAGCCAATTGTGCTACGGAGACAGTCCTGCTCCACTCTTACCACCATCAGAACATATCTTCAAAGCCATCAGCCCAAAGAAATAGAAGCACCGCACCACCACTGGGTGGGCTCGAAGCTCCAACCTTTCGGTTAACAGCCGATCGCGCTAGCCAATTGCCCCACGGAGACAGTCGTGCTCCACTCTCACCACCGTCAGAACATTCCTTCAGAGCTATCACCCCAAAGAAAAAAAAGCGCCGCACCACCTCCGGGTGGGCTCGAACCTCCAACCTTTCGGTTAACAGCCGGTCGCGCAAGCCAATTGCGCCACGAAGACAGTCCTGCTCCACTCTCACCACCATCAGAACATATCTTCAAAGCTATCAGCCCAAAGAAAAAAAAGCACCGCACCACCACCGCGTGGGCTCGAACCTCCAACCTTTCGGTTAACAGCCAATCGCGCTAGCCAATTGCGCCACGGAGATAGTCCTGCTCCACTCTCATCACCATCAGAACATATCTTCAAAGCTATCAGCACAAAGAAAAAAAGCGCCGAACCACCACCGGATGGGCTCGAACCTCCAACTTTTCGGTTAACAGCCGATCGCGCTAGCCAACTGCGCCACGGAGTTAGTCGTGCTCAACCCTCACCACCATCAGAACATATTTTCAAAGCTATCAGCGCAAAGAAAAAAGCAACACCCCACTCCCGGGAGGGCTCGAACCTCCAACCTTTTGCTTAACAGCCGATCGCGCCAGCCAATTGCGCCACGGAGACAGTCCTGCTCCACTCTCACCACCATCAGAACATATCTTCAAAGCTATCAGCCCAAAGAAAAAAAAGCACCGCACCACCACCGGGTGGGCTCGAACCTCCAACCTTTCGGTTAACAGCCAATCGCACTAGCCAATTGCGACACGGAGACAGTCCTGCTCCACTCTTACCACCATCAGAACATATCTTCAAAGCCATCAGCCCAAAGAAAAAAAAGCGCCGCACCGCCACCGGGTGGGCTCGAACCTCCAAACTTTCGGTTAACAGCCGATCGCGCGAGCCAATTGCGCCAAGGAGACAGTCGTGTTGTATTCTCACCACCGTCAGAACATTTCTCCAAAGCTATCAGCGCAAAGAAAAAAGAGCGACGAACCACCACCGGGTGGGCTCGAACCTCCAACCTTTCGGTTAACAGCCGATCGCGCTAGCCAATTGCGCTACGGAGACAGTCCTGCTCCACTCTCACCACCATCAGAACATATCTTCAAAGCTATTAGCCCAAAGACAAAAAAGCAACACACCACTCTCGGAAGGGCTCGAACCTCCAACTTTCAGGTTAAATGCCCATCGCGCATACGAATTGCGCCACAGAGACAGTCCTGCTCCACTCTTACCACCATCAGAACATATCTTCAAAGCTATCAGGCCAAAGAAAAAAAAGCGCCGCAGCACCACCGGGAGAGCTCGAAATTGCAATCTCTCGGTTAACAGCCGATCGCGCTAGCCAATTGTGCCACGGAGACAGTAGTGCAGCACTCCCACCTCCATCAGGACATTTCTTCAGAGCTATCAGCCCAAAAAAAAAGAAGCGCCGCACCACCACCGGGTGGGCTCGAAACTCCAAACTTTTGGTTAACAGCCGGATGCGCTAGCACATTGCGCCACGGAGACAGTCGTGCTCCGCTCTCACCACCGTCAGAACATTTCTTCGGAGCTATCAGCCCAAACGAAAAAAAGCGCCGCACCACCACCGGGTGGGCTCAAACCTCCAACCTTTCGGTTAACAGCCCATCGTGCAAGCCAATTGCGCCACGCAGACAGTCGTGCTCCACTCTCACCACCATCAGAACATATCTTCAAAGCAATCAGCGCAAAGAAAAAAGCAAGACACCACTCCCGGGAGGGCTCGAACTTCCAACCTTTCGGTTAACAGCCGATCGCTCTAGCCAAATACGCCACGAAGACAGTCCTGCTGTACTCTCACCACCAGCATAACATATCTTCAAAGCTATCAGCCCAAAGAAATAAAAAGCGCCGCACCGCCACCGGGTGGGCTCGAACCTCCAAACTTTCGGTTAAGAGCCGATCGCGCTAGCCAATTGCGCCACGGAGACAGTCGTGCTTCATTCTCACCACCGTCAATACATTTCTCCAAAGCTATCAGCGCAAAGAAAAAAGAGCGCCGCACCACCACCGGGTGGGCTCGAACCTCCAACCTTTCGGTTAAAAGCCAATCGCGCTAGCCAATTGCGCCACGGAGACAGTCGTGTTCCACTCTCACCACCGTCAGAACATTTCTTCAGAGCTATCAGCCCAAAGAAAACAAAGCGCCGCACCACCACCGGGTGGGCTCGAACCTCCAGCCTTTAAGTTAACGGCCGAACGCGCTAGCCAATTGCGCCACGGAGACAGTCGTGCTCCACTCTCGCCACCATCAGAACATACCTTCAAAGCTATCAGCGCAAAGAAAAAAGCAACACACCACTCCCGGGAGAGCTCGAAATTCCAATCTTTCGGTTAACAGCCGATCGCGCTAGCCAGTTGTGCCACGGAGACAGTAGTGCAGCACTCCCACCTCCGTCAGGACATTTCTTCAGAGCTATCAGCCCAAAGAATAAGAAGCGCCGCACCACCACCGGGTGGCCTCGAACCTCCAATCTTTCGGTTAACAGCCGATCGCGCTAGCCAATTGTGCCACAGAGACAGTCGTGCTCCACTCTCACCACCGTCAGAACATTTCTTCAGACTATAAGCCCAAAGAAAAAAAAGCGCCGCACCGCCACCGGGTGGGCTCGAACCTCCAAACTTTCGGTTAACAGCCGATCGCGCGAGCCAATTGCGCCAAGGAGACAGTCGTGCTGTATTCTCACCACCGTCAGAACATTTCTCCAAAGCTATCAGCGCAAAGGAAAAAGAGCGACGAACCACCACCGGGTGGGCTCGAACCTCCAACCTTTCGGTTAACAGCCGATCGCGCTAGCCAATTGCGCCACGGAGACAGTCGTGCTCCACTCTCACCGCTGTCAGAACATACCTTCAAAGCTAACAGCGCAAAGAAAAAGCAACACAGAACTCTCGGGAAGGCTCGAACCTCCAACCTTTCGGTTAACAGCCGATCGCGCATACGAATTGCGCCACGGAGACAGTCCTGTTCCACTCTTACCACCATCAGAACATATCTTCAAAGCTATCAGGCCAAAGAAAAAAAAGCGCCGCAGCACCACCGGGTGGGCTTGAACCTCCAACCTTTCGGTTAACAGCCGATCGCGCTAGCCAATTGCGCCACGGAGACAGTCCTGCTCCATTCTCACCACCATCAGAACATATCTTCAAACCTATCAGCCCAAAGAAAAAAAAGCAACACACCACTCTCGGGAGGGCTCAAACCTCCAACCTTTCTGTTAACAGCCGATCGCGCTAGCCAATTGCGCCAGCCACGGAGACTGTCGTTCTCCACTCTCACCACCATCAGAACATATCTTCAAAGCTATCAGCGCAAAGAAAAAAAAGCGACACACCATCTTCTGGTGGGCTCAAACCTCCAAACTTTCGGTTAACAGCCAATCGCGCTAGCCAATTGCGCCACGGAGACAGTCCTGCACCACTCCCACCACCATGAAACATATCTTCAAAGCTATCACCCCAAAGAAAAAATCGCGGGTGGGTTCGAACCCCCAACCTTTCGGTTAACAGCCGATCGCGCTAGCAATTGTGCCACAGTCCTGCTCCACTATCACCACCATCAGAACATATCTTCAAAGCTATCAGCCCAAAGAAAAAAAAGCGCCGCACCACCACCGGGTGGGCTAGAAACTCCAACCTTTCGCTTAACAGCCGTTCGTGCTAGCCATTTGCGCGACGGAGACAGTCCTGCTCCACTCTCACCACCATCAGAACATATCTTCAAAGCTATCAGAGCAAAGAAAAAAAAGCGCCGCACCACCACCGGGTGGGCTCGAACCTCCAACATTTCGGTTAACAGCCCATCGCGCTAGCCAATTGTGCCACGGACACAGTCGTGCTCCACTCTCACCACCATCAGAACATATCTTCAAAGCTATTAGCGCAAAGAAAAAAGCAATACACCACTCCCGGGAGGGCTGGAACCTCCAACCTTTCGGTTAACAGCCGATCGCGCTAGCCAATTACGCCACGGAGACAGTCCTGCTATACTTTCACCACAAGCATAACATATCATCAAAGCTATCGAACCAAAGAAAAAAAAGCGTCGCACCACCCCGGTTGGGCTCGAACCTCCAACCTTTCGGTTAACAGCCGATCGCGCTCGCCAATGGCGCCACGGAGGCAGTCGTGCTCCACTCTCACCACCGTCAGAACACTTCTTCAGACTATCAGCCCAAAGAAAAAAAAGTGCCGCACCACCACCGGGTGGGCTCGAACCTCCAACCTTTCGGTTAACAGCCGATCGCGCTAGCCAATTGCGCCACGGAGACACTCGTGCTCCATTTTCACCACCGTCAGAACATTTCTCCAAAGCTATCAGCGCAAAGAAAAAGGGCGCCGCACCATCACCGGGTGGGCTCAAACCTCCAACCTTTCGGTTAACAGCCGATCGCGCTAGCCAATTGCGCCACGGAGACAGTCGTGCTCCACTCTCACCACCATCAGAACACACCTTCAAAGCTATCAGCACAAAGAAAAAAGGAACACACCACTCCCGAGAGGGCTCGAACCTCCAACCTTTCGGTTAACAGCCGATCGCACTAGCCAATTGCGCCACGGAGACAGTCCTGCTCCACTCTCACCACCATCAGAACATATCTTCAAAGCTATCAGCCCAAAGAAAAAAACCGCCGCAGCACCACCGGGTGGGCTCGAACCTCCAACCTTTCGGGTAACAGCCGATCGCGCTAGCCAATTGCGCCACGGAGACAGTCCTGCTCCACTCTCACCACCATCAGAACATAACTTCAAAGCTATCAGCCCAAATAAAAAAAAGCAACACACCACTCTCAGGAGGGCTCGAACCTCGAACTTTTCTGTTAACAGCCGATCGCGCTAGCCAATTGCGCCACGGAGACAGTCGCGCTACGCTCTCACCACCGTCAGAACATTTCCTCAGAGCTATCAGCCCAAGGGGAAAAAAGCGCCGCACCACCACCGGGTGGGCTCCAACCTCCAACCTTTCGGTCAACAGCCTATCGCGCTAGCCCATTGCGCCACGGAGACAGTCGTGCTCTCCTCTCACCACCATGAGAACATTTCTTCAGAGCTATCAGCCCAAAGAAAAAAAAGCGCCGCACCACCACCGGGTGGGCTCGAACCTCCAACCTTTCGGTTAGCAGCCGATCGCGCATACCAATTGCGCCACGGAGACAGTCCTGCTCCACTCTTACCACCATCAGAACATAACTTCAAAGCTATCAGGCCAAAGAAAAAAAAGCGCCGCAGCACCACCGGGTGGGCTCGAACCTTCAACCTTTCGGTTAACAGCCGATCGCGCTAGCCAATTGTGCCACGGAGACAGTCCTGCTCCATTCTCACCACCGTCAGAAAATTTCTTCAGAGCTATCAGCCCAAAGAAAAAGAAACGCCGCACCACCACCGGGTGGGCTCGAAACTCGAACCTTTCGGTTAACAGCAGATCGTGCTAGCCAATTGCGTGATGGAGACAGTCCTGCTACACTCTCACCACCATCAGAACATATCTTCAAAGCTATCAGAGCAAAGAAAAAAAAAAGCGCCGCACCACCACTGGGTGGGCTGAAACCTCCAACATTTCGGTTAACAGCCCATCGCGCTAGCCAATTGTGCACGGAGACAGTCGTGCTCCACTCTCACCACCATCAGAACATATCTTCAAAGCTATCAGCGCAAAGAAAAAAGCAACACACCACTCCCGGGAGGGCACGAACCTCCAACCTTTCGGTTAACAGCCGATCGCGCTAGCCAATTACGCCACGGAGACAGTCCTGCTATACTTTCACCACAAGCATAACATATCTTCAAAGCTATCGATCCAAAGAAAAAAAAGCGCCGCACCACCCCGGTTGCGCTCGAACCTCCAACCTTTCGGTTAACCACCGATCGCGCTAGCCAATGGCGCCACGGAGCCAGTCGTGCTCCACTCTTACCACCGTCAGAACATATCTTCAAAGCTATCAGGCCAAAGAAAAAAAAGCGCCGCAGCACCACCGGGTGGGCTTGAACCTCCAACCTTTCGGTTACCAGCCGATCGCGCTAGCCAATTGTGCCACGGAGACAGTCGTGCTCCAGTCTCACCACCATCAGAACACATCTTCAAAGCTATCAGCACAAAGAAAAAAGCAACACACCACTCCCGAGAGGACTCGAACCTCCAACCTTTCGGTTAAATGCCGATCGCGCTAGCCAATTGCGCCACGGAGACAGTCATGCTCCAATCTCACCACCATCAGAACATATCTTCAAACCTATCAGCCCAAAGAAAAAAAAGCAACACACCACTCTCGGGAGGGCTCAAACCTCCAACCTTTCTGTTAACAGCCGATCGCGCTAGCCAATTGGGCCACGGAAGCAGTCGTGCTCCACTCTCACCACCGTCAGAGCATTTCTTCAGAGCTATCAGCCCAAAGAAAAAGAAACGCCGCACCACCACCGGGTGGGCTCGAACCTCCAACCTTTCGGTCAACAGCCGATCGCGCTAGCCAATTGCGCCAGCCACGGAGACTGTCGTTCTCCACTCTCACCACCATCAAAACATATCTTCAAAGCTATCAGCGCAAAGAAAAAAAAGCGACACACCATCCCCTGGTGGGCTCAAACCTCCAAACTTTCGGTTAACAGCCAATCGCGCTATCCAATTGCGCCACGGAGACAGTCCTGCACCACTCCCACCACCATCAGAGCATATCTTCAAAGCTATCAGCGCAAAGAAAAAAGCAACACACCACTCCCGGGAGGGCTCGAACTTCCAACCTTTCGGTTAACAGCCGATCGCTCTAGCCAAATACGCCACGGAGACAGTCCTGCTGTACTCTCACCACCAGCATAACATATCTTCAAAGCTATCAGCCCAAAGAAAAAAAAAGCGCCGCACCGCCACCGGGTGGGCTCGAACCTCCAAACTTTCGGTTAACAGCCGATCGCGCTAGCCAATTGCGCCACGGAGACAGTCGTGCTTCATTCTCACCACCGTCAATACATTTCTCCAAAGCTATCAGCGCAAAGAAAAAAGAGCGCCGCACCACCACCGGGTGGGCTCGAACCTCCAGCCTTTAAGTTAACGGCCGAACGCGCTAGCCAATTGCGCCACGGAGACAGTCGTGCTCCACTCTCGCCACCATCAGAACATACCTTCAAAGCTATCAGCGCAAAGAAAAAAGCAACACACCACTCCCGGCAGAGTTCGAAATTCCAATCTTTTGGTTAACAGCCGATCGCGCTAGCCAGTTGTGCGACGGAGACAGTAGTGCAGCACTCCCACCTCCGTCAGGACATTTCTTCAGAGCTATCAGCCCAAAGAATAAGAAGCGCCGCACCACCACCGGGTGGCCTCGAACCTCCAATCTTTCAGTTAACAGCCGATCGCGCTAGCCAATTGTGCCACAGAGACAGTCGTGCTCCACTCTCACCACCGTCAGAACATTTCTTCAGACTATAAGCCCAAAGAAAAAAAAGCGCCGCACCGCCACCGGGTGGGCTCGAACCTCCAAACTTTCGGTTAACAGCCGATCGCGCGAGCCAATTGCGCCAAGGAGACAGTCGTGCTGTATTCTCACCACCGTCAGAACATTTCTCCAAAGCTATCAGCGCAAAGGAAAAAGAGCGACGAACCACCACCGGGTGGGCTCGAACCTCCAACCTTTCGGTTAACAGCCGATCGCGCTAGCCAATTGCGCCACGGAGACAGTCGTGCTCCACTCTCACCTCTGTCAGAACATACCTTCAAAGCTAACAGCGCAAAGAAAAAGCAACACAGAACTCTCGGGAAGGCTCGAACCTCCAACCTTTCGGTTAACAGCCGATCGCGCATACGAATTGCGCCACGGAGACAGTCCTGTTCCACTCTTACCACCATCAGAACATATCTTCAAAGCTATCAGGCCAAAGAAAAAAAAGCGCCGCAGCACCACCGGGTGGGCTTGAACCTCCAACCTTTCGGTTAACAGCCGATCGCGCTAGCCAATTGCGCCACGGAGACAGTCCTGCTCCATTCTCACCACCATCAGAACATATCTTCAAACCTATCAGCCCAAAGAAAAAAAAGCAACACACCACTCTCGGGAGGGCTCAAACCTCCAACCTTTCTGTTAACAGCCGATCGCGCTAGCCAATTGGGCCACGGAAGCAGTCGTGCTCCACTCTCACCACCGTCAGAGCATTTCTTCAGAGCTATCAGCCCAAAGAAAAAGAAACGCCGCACCACCACCGGGTGGGCTCGAACCTCCAACCTTTCGGTCAACAGCCGATCGCGCTAGCAAATTGCGCCAGCCACGGAGACTGTCGTTCTCCACTCTCACCACCATCAGAACATATCTTCAAAGCTATCAGCGCAAAGAAAAAAAAGCGACACACCATCCCCTGGTGGGCTCAAACCTCCAAACTTTCGGTTAACAGCCAATCGCGCTAGCCAATTGCGCCACGGAGACAGTCCTGCACCACTCCCACCACCATGAAACATATCTTCAAAGCTATCACCCCAAAGAAAAAAAGCGCCGCACCACTCGCGGGTGGGTTCGAACCCCCAACCTTTCGGTTAACAGCCGATCGCGCTAGCAATTGTGCCACAGTCCTGCTCCACTATCACCACCATCAGAACATATCTTCAAAGCTATCAGCCCAAAGAAAAAAAAGCGCCGCACCACCACCGGGTGGATAATAAACTCCAACCTTTCGCTTAACAGCCGTTCGTGCTAGCCAATTGCGCGACGGAGACAGTCCTGCTCCACTCTCACCACCATCAGAACATATCTTCAAAGCTATCAGAGCAAAGAAAAAAAAGCGCCGCACCACCACCGGGTGGGCTCGAACCTCCAACATTTCGGTTAACAGCCCATCGCGCTAGCCAATTGTGCCACGGAGACAGTCGTGCTCCACTCTCACCACCATCAGAACATATCTTCAAAGCTATTAGCGCAAAGAAAAAAGCAATACACCACTCCCGGGAGGGCTCGAACCTCCAACCTTTCGGTTAACAGCCGATCGCGCTAGCCAATTACGCCACGGAGACAGTCCTGCTATACTTTCACCACAAGCATAACATATCATCAAAGCTATCGAACCAAAGAAAAAAAAGCGTCGCACCACCCCGGTTGGGCTCGAACCTCCAACCTTTCGGTTAACAGCCGATCGCGCTCGCCAATGGCGCCACGGAGGCAGTCGTGCTCCACTCTCACCACCGTCAGAACACTTCTTCAGACTATCAGCCCAAAGAAAAAAAAAGTGCCGCACCACCACCGGGTGGGCTCGAACCTCCAACCTTTCGGTTAACAGCCGATCGCGCTAGCCAATTGCGCCACGGAGACACTCGTGCTCCATTTTCACCACCGTCAGAACATTTCTCCAAAGCTATCAGCGCAAAGAAAAAGGGCGCCGCACCATCACCGGGTGGGCTCAAACCTCCAACCTTTCGGTTAACAGCCGATCGCGCTAGCCAATTGCGCCACGGAGACAGTCGTGCTCCACTCTCACCACCATCAGAACACACCTTCAAAGCTATCAGCACAAAGAAAAAAGGAACACACCACTCCCGAGAGGGCTCGAACCTCCAACCTTTCGGTTAACAGCCGATCGCACTAGCCAATTGCGCCACGGAGACAGTCCTGCTCCACTCTCACCACCATCAGAACATATCTTCAAAGCTATCAGCCCAAAGAAAAAAACCGCCGCAGCACCACCGGGTGGGCTCGAACCTCCAACCTTTCGGTTAACAGCCGATCGCGCTAGCCAATTGCGCCACGGAGACAGTCCTGCTCCACTCTCACCACCATCAGAACATAACTTCAAAGCTATCAGCCCAAATAAAAAAAAGCAACACACCACTCTCAGGAGGGCTCGAACCTCGAACTTTTCTGTTAACAGCCGATCGCGCTAGCCAATTCCGCCACGGAGACAGTCGCGCTACGCTCTCACCACCGTCAGAACATTTCCTCAGAGCTATCAGCCCAAGGGGAAAAAAGCGCCGCACCACCACCGGGTGGGCTCCAACCTCCAACCTTTCGGTCAACAGCCTATCGCGCTAGCCCATTGCGCCACGGAGACAGTCGTGCTCTCCTCTCACCACCATGAGAACATTTCTTCAGAGCTATCAGCCCAAAGAAAAAAAAGCGCCGCACCACCACCGGGTGGGCTCGAACCTCCAACCTTTCGGTTAGCAGCCGATCGCGCATACCAATTGCGCCACGGAGACAGTCCTGCTCCACTCTTACCACCATCAGAACATAACTTCAAAGCTATCAGGCCAAAGAAAAAAAAGCGCCGCAGCACCACCGGGTGGGCTCGAACCTTCAACCTTTCGGTTAACAGCCGATCGCGCTAGCCAATTGTGCCACGGAGACAGTCCTGCTCCACTCTCACCACCATCAGAACATATCTTCAAAGCTATCAGCGCAAAGAAAAAAGCAACACACCACTCCCGGGAGGGCACGAACCTCCAACCTTTCGGTTAACAGCCGATCGCGCTAGCCAATTACGCCACGGAGACAGTCCTGCTATACTTTCACCACAAGCATAACATATCTTCAAAGCTATCGATCCAAAGAAAAAAAAGCGCCGCACCACCCCGGTTGCGCTCGAACCTCCAACCTTTCGGTTAACCACCGATCGCGCTAGCCAATGGCGCCACGGAGCCAGTCGTGCTCCACTCTTACCACCGTCAGAACATATCTTCAAAGCTATCAGGCCAAAGAAAAAAAAGCGCCGCAGCACCACCGGGTGAGCTTGAACCTCCAACCTTTCGATTAACAGCCGATCGCGCTAGCCAATTGCGCCACAGAGACACTCGTGCTCCATTCTCACCACCGTCAGAACATTTCTCCAAAGCTATCAGCGCAAAGAAAAAGGGCGCCGCACCATCACCGGGTAGGCTCAAACCTCCAACCTTTCGGTTACCAGCCGATCGCGCTAGCCAATTGCGCCACGGAGACAGTCGTGCTCCAGTCTCACCACCATCAGAACACATCTTCAAAGCTATCAGCACAAAGAAAAAAGCAACACACCACTCCCGAGAGGACTCGAACCTCCAACCTTTCGGTTAAATGCCGATCGCGCTAGCCAATTGCGCCACGGAGACAGTCATGCTCCAATCTCACCACCATCAGAACATATCTTCAAAGCTATCAGCCCCAAAAAAAAGCGCCGCAGCATCACCGGGTGGGCTCGAACCTCCAACCTTTCGGTTAACAGCCGATCGCGCTAGCCCATTGCGCCACGGAGACAGTCCTGCTCCACTCTCACCACCATCAGAACATAACTTCAAAGCTATCAGCGCAGAGAAAAAGCAACACACCACTCCCTGGAGGGCTCGAAATTCGAACCTTTCGGTTAACAGCCGATCGCGCTAGCCAATCGCGCCACGGAGACAGTCGTGTTCCACTCTCACCACCGTCAGAACATTTCTTCAGAGCTATCAGCCCAAAGAAAACAAAGCGCCGCACCACCACCGGGTGGGCTCGAACCTGCAGCCTTTCAGTTAACGGCCGAACGCGCTAGCCAATTGCGCCACGGAGACAGTCGTGCTTCACTCTCACCACCATCAGAACATATCTTCAAAGCTATCAGCGCAAAGAAAAAAGCAACACACCACTCCCGGGAGAGCTCGAAATTGCAATCTCTCGGTTAACAGCCGATTGCGCTAGCCAATTGTGCCACGGAGACAGTAGTGCAGCACTCCCACCTCCATCAGGACATTTCTTCAGAGCTATCAGCCCAAAAAAAAAGAAGCGCCGCACCACCACCGGGTGGGCTCGAAACTCCAAACTTTTGGTTAACAGCCGGATGCGCTAGCACATTGCGCCACGGAGACAGTCGTGCTCCGCTCTCACCACCGTCAGAACATTTCTTCGGAGCTATCAGCCCAAAGGAAAAAAAGCGCCGCACCACCACCGGCTGGGCTCGAACCTCCAACCTTTCGGTTAACAGCCCATCGCGCAAGCCAATTGCGCCACGCAGACAGTCGTGCTCCACTCTCACCACCATCAGAACATATCTTCAAAGCTATCAGCCCAAAGAAAAAAAAAGCGCCGCACCGCCACGGGGTGGGCTCGAACCTCCAAACTTTCGGTTAACAGCCGATCGCGCTAGCCAATTGCGCCACGGAGACAGTCGTGCTTCATTCTCAACACCGTCAATACACTTCTCCAAAGCTATCAGCGCAAAGAAAAAAGAGCGCCGCACCACCACCGGGTGGGCTCGAACCTCCAACCTTTCGGTTAAAAGCCAATCGCGCTAGCCAATTGCGCCACGGAGACAGTCGTGTTCCACTCTCACCACCGTCAGAACATTTCTTCAGAGCTATCAGCCCAAAGAAAACAAAGTGCCGCACCACCACCGGGTGGGCTCGAACCTCCAGCCTTTAAGTTAACAGCCGATCGCGCATACGAATTGCGCCACGGAGACAGTCCTGTTCCACTCTTACCACCATCAGAACATATCTTCAAAGGTATCAGGCCAAAGAAAAAAAAGCGCCGCAGCACCACCGGGTGGGCTTGAACCTCCAACCTTTCGGTTAACAGCCGATCGCGCTAGCCAATTGCGCCACGGAGACAGTCCTGCTCCATTCTCACCACCATCAGAACATATCTTCAAACCTATCAGCCCAAAGAAAAAAAAGCAACACACCACTCTCGGGAGGGCTCAAACCTCCAACCTTTCTGTTAACAGCCGATCGCGCTAGCCAATTGGGCCACGGAAGCAGTCGTGCTCCACTCTCACCACCGTCAGAGCATTTCTTCAGAGCTATCAGCCCAAAGAAAAAGAAACGCCGCACCACCACCGGGTGGGCTCGAACCTCCAACCTTTCGGTCAACAGCCGATCGCGCTAGCCAATTGCGCCAGCCACGGAGACTGTCGTTCTCCACTCTCACCACCATCAGAACATATCTTCAAAGCTATCAGCGCAAAGAAAAAAAAGCGACACACCATCCCCTGGTGGGCTCAAACCTCCAAACTTTCGGTTAACAGCCAATCGCGCTAGCCAATTGCGCCACGGAGACAGTCCTGCACCACTCCCACCACCATGAAACATATCTTCAAAGCTATCACGCCAAAGAAAAAAAGCGCCGCACCACTCGCGGGTGGGTTCGAACCCCCAAACTTTCGGTTAACAGCCGATCGCGCTAGCAATTGTGCCACAGTCCTGCTCCACTATCACCACCATCAGAACATATCTTCAAAGCTATAAGCCCAAAGAAAAAAAAGCGCCGCACCACCACCGGGTGGGCTAGAAACTCCAACCTTTCGCTTAACAGCCGTTCGTGCTAGCCAATTGCGCGACGGAGACAGTCCTGCTCCACTCTCACCACCATCAGAACATATGTTCAAAGCTATCAGAGCAAAGAAAAAAAAGCGCCGCACCACCACCGGGTGGGCTCGAACCTCCAACATTTCGGTTAACAGCCCATCGCGCTAGCCAATTGTGCCACAGAGACAGTCGTGCTCCACTCTCACCACCATCAGAACATATCTTCAAAGCTATTAGCGCAAAGAAAAAAGCAATACACCACTCCCGGGAGGGCTCGAACCTCCAACCTTTCGGTTAACAGCCGATCGCGCTAGCCAATTACGCCACGGAGACAGTCCTGCTACACTTTCACCACAAGCATAACATATCATCAAAGCTATCGAACCAAAGAAAAAAAAGCGTCGCACCACCCCGGTTGGGCTCGAACCTCCAACCTTTCGGTTAACAGCTGATCGCGCTCGCCAATGGCGCCACGGAGGCAGTCGTGCTCCACTCTCACCACCGTCAGAACACTTCTTCAGACTATCAGCCCAAAGAAAAAAAAGTGCCGCACCACCACCGGGTGGGCTCGAACCTCCAACCTTTCGGTTAACAGCCGATCGCGCTAGCCAATTGCGCCACGGAGACACTCGTGCTCCATTTTCACCACCGTCAGAACATTTCTCCAAAGCTATCAGCGCAAAGAAAAAGGGCGCCGCACCATCACCGGGTGGGCTCAAACCTCCAACCTTTCGGTTAACAGCCGATCGCGCTAGCCAATTGCGCCACGGAGACAGTCGTGCTCCACTCTCACCACCATCAGAACACACCTTCAAAGCTATCAGCACAAAGAAAAAAGAAACACACCACTCCCGAGAGGGCTCGAACCTCCAACCTTTCGGTTAACAGCCGATCGCGCTAGCCAATTGCGCCACGGAGACAGTCCTGCTCCACTCTCACCACCATCAGAACATATCTTCAAAGCTATCAGCCCAAAGAAAAAAACCGCCGCAGCACCACCGGGTGGGCTCGAACCTCCAACCTTTCGGTTAACAGCCGATCGCGCTAGCCAATTGCGCCACGGAGACAGCCCTGCTCCACTCTCACCACCATCAGAACATAACTTCAAAGCTATCAGCCCAAATAAAAAAAAGCAACACACCACTCTCAGGAGGGCTCGAACCTCGAACTTTTCTGTTAACAGCCGATCGCGCTAGCCAATTGCGCCACGGAGACAGTCGCGCTACGCTCTCACCACCGTCAGAACATTTCCTCAGAGCTATCAGCCCAAGGGAAAAAAAGCGCCGCACCACCACCGGGTGGGCTCGAACCTCCAACCTTTCGGTTAACAGCCGATCGCGCTAGCCAATTGCGCCACGGAGACACTCGTGCTCCATTTTCACCACCGTCAGAACATTTCTCCAAAGCTATCAGCGCAAAGAAAAAGGGCGCCGCACCATCACCGGGTGGGCTCAAACCTCCAACCTTTCGGTTAACAGCCGATCGCGCTAGCCAATTGCGCCACGGAGACAGTCGTGCTCCACTCTCACCACCATCAGAACACACCTTCAAAGCTATCAGCACAAAGAAAAAAGGAACACACCACTCCCGAGAGGGCTCGAACCTCCAACCTTTCGGTTAACAGCCGATCGCACTAGCCAATTGCGCCACGGAGACAGTCCTGCTCCACTCTCACCACCATCAGAACATATCTTCAAAGCTATCAGCCCAAAGAAAAAAACCGCCGCAGCACCACCGGGTGGGCTCGAACCTCCAACCTTTCGGTTAACAGCCGATCGCGCTAGCCAATTGCGCCACGGAGACAGTCCTGCTCCACTCTCACCACCATCAGAACATAACTTCAAAGCTATCAGCCCAAATAAAAAAAAGCAACACACCACTCTCAGGAGGGCTCGAACCTCGAACTTTTCTGTTAACAGCCGATCGCGCTAGCCAATTCCGCCACGGAGACAGTCGCGCTACGCTCTCACCACCGTCAGAACATTTCCTCAGAGCTATCAGCCCAAGGGGAAAAAAGCGCCGCACCACCACCGGGTGGGCTCCAACCTCCAACCTTTCGGTCAACAGCCTATCGCGCTAGCCCATTGCGCCACGGAGACAGTCGTGCTCTCCTCTCACCACCATGAGAACATTTCTTCAGAGCTATCAGCCCAAAGAAAAAAAAGCGCCGCACCACCACCGGGTGGGCTCGAACCTCCAACCTTTCGGTTAGCAGCCGATCGCGCATACCAATTGCGCCACGGAGACAGTCCTGCTCCACTCTTACCACCATCAGAACATAACTTCAAAGCTATCAGGCCAAAGAAAAAAAAGCGCCGCAGCACCACCGGGTGGGCTCGAACCTTCAACCTTTCGGTTAACAGCCGATCGCGCTAGCCAATTGTGCCACGGAGACAGTCCTGCTCCACTCTCACCACCATCAGAACATATCTTCAAAGCTATCAGCGCAAAGAAAAAAGCAACACACCACTCCCGGGAGGGCACGAACCTCCAACCTTTCGGTTAACAGCCGATCGCGCTAGCCAATTACGCCACGGAGACAGTCCTGCTATACTTTCACCAAAAGCATAACATATCTTCAAAGCTATCGATCCAAAGAAAAAAAGCGCCGCACCACCCCGGTTGCGCTCGAACCTCCAACCTTTCGGTTAACCACCGATCGCGCTAGCCAATGGCGCCACGGAGCCAGTCGTGCTCCACTCTTACCACCGTCAGAACATATCTTCAAAGCTATCAGGCCAAAGAAAAAAAAGCGCCGCAGCACCACCGGGTGGGCTTGAACCTCCAACCTTTCGATTAACAGCCGATCGCGCTAGCCAATTGCGCCACAGAGACACTCGTGCTCCATTCTCACCACCGTCAGAACATTTCTCCAAAGCTATCAGCGCAAAGAAAAAGGGCGCCGCACCATCACCGGGTAGG
The DNA here is from genome assembly GCF_043290135.1 of Rhipicephalus microplus. Taxonomy (NCBI): domain Eukaryota; kingdom Metazoa; phylum Arthropoda; class Arachnida; order Ixodida; family Ixodidae; genus Rhipicephalus; species Rhipicephalus microplus. The sequence goes on from NW_027464585.1 coordinate 52,167,560, forward strand.
CTCAAACCTCCAACCTTTCGGTTACCAGCCGATCGCGCTAGCCAATTGCGCCACGGAGACAGTCGTGCTCCAGTCTCACCACCATCAGAACACATCTTCAAAGCTATCAGCACAAAGAAAAAAGCAACACACCACTCCCGAGAGGACTCGAACCTCCAACCTTTCGGTTAAATGCCGATCGCGCTAGCCAATTGCGCCACGGAGACAGTCATGCTCCAATCTCACCACCATCAGAACATATCTTCAAAGCTATCAGCCCCAAAAAAAGCGCCGCAGCATCACCGGGTGGGCTCGAACCTCCAACCTTTCGGTTAACAGCCGATCGCGCTAGCCCATTGCGCCACGGAGACAGTCCTGCTCCACTCTCACCACCATCAGAACATAACTTCAAAGCTATCAGCGCAGAGAAAAAGCAACACACCACTCCCTGGAGGGCTCGAAATTCGAACCTTTCGGTTAACAGCCGATCGCGCTAGCCAATCGCGCCACGGAGACAGTCGTGTTCCACTCTCACCACCGTCAGAACATTTCTTCAGAGCTATCAGCCCAAAGAAAACAAAGCGCCGCACCACCACCGGGTGGGCTCGAACCTGCAGCCTTTCAGTTAACGGCCGAACGCGCTAGCCAATTGCGCCACGGAGACAGTCGTGCTTCACTCTCACCACCATCAGAACATATCTTCAAAGCTATCAGCGCAAAGAAAAAAGCAACACACCACTCCCGGGAGAGCTCGAAATTGCAATCTCTCGGTTAACAGCCGATTGCGCTAGCCAATTGTGCCACGGAGACAGTAGTGCAGCACTCCCACCTCCATCAGGACATTTCTTCAGAGCTATCAGCCCAAAAAAAAAAGAAGCGCCGCACCACCACCGGGTGGGCTCGAAACTCCAAACTTTTGGTTAACAGCCGGATGCGCTAGCACATTGCGCCACGGAGACAGTCGTGCTCCGCTCTCACCACCGTCAGAACATTTCTTCGGAGCTATCAGCCCAAAGGAAAAAAAGCGCCGCACCACCACCGGCTGGGCTCAAACCTCCAACCTTTCGGTTACCAGCCGATCGCGCTAGCCAATTGCGCCACGGAGACAGTCGTGCTCCAGTCTCACCACCATCAGAACACATCTTCAAAGCTATCAGCACAAAGAAAAAAGCAACACACCACTCCCGAGAGGACTCGAACCTCCAACCTTTCGGTTAAATGCCGATCGCGCTAGCCAATTGCGCCACGGAGACAGTCATGCTCCAATCTCACCACCATCAGAACATATCTTCAAAGCTATCAGCCCCAAAAAAAGCGCCGCAGCATCACCGGGTGGGCTCGAACCTCCAACCTTTCGGTTAACAGCCGATCGCGCTAGCCCATTGCGCCACGGAGACAGTCCTGCTCCACTCTCACCACCATCAGAACATAACTTCAAAGCTATCAGCGCAGAGAAAAAGCAACACACCACTCCCTGGAGGGCTCGAAATTCGAACCTTTCGGTTAACAGCCGATCGCGCTAGCCAATCGCGCCACGGAGACAGTCGTGTTCCACTCTCACCACCGTCAGAACATTTCTTCAGAGCTATCAGCCCAAAGAAAACAAAGCGCCGCACCACCACCGGGTGGGCTCGAACCTGCAGCCTTTCAGTTAACGGCCGAACGCGCTAGCCAATTGCGCCACGGAGACAGTCGTGCTCCACTCTCACCACCATCAGAACATATCTTCAAAGCTATCAGCCCAAAGAAAAAAAAAGCGCCGCACCGCCACCGGGTGGGCTCGAACCTCCAAACTTTCGGTTAACAGCCGATCGCGCTAGCCAATTGCGCCACGGAGACAGTCGTGCTTCATTCTCAACACCGTCAATACATTTCTCCAAAGCTATCAGCGCAAAGAAAAAAGAGCGCCGCACCACCACCGGGTGGGCTCGAACCTCCAACCTTTCGGTTAAAAGCCAATCGCGCTAGCCAATTGCGCCACGGAGACAGTCGTGTTCCACTCTCACCACCGTCAGAACATTTCTTCAGAGCTATCAGCCCAAAGAAAACAAAGTGCCGCACCACCACCGGGTGGGCTCGAACCTCCAGCCTTTAAGTTAACAGCCGATCGCGCATACGAATTGCGCCACGGAGACAGACCTGTTCCACTCTTACCACCATCAGAACATATCTTCAAAGGTATCAGGCCAAAGAAAAAAAAGCGCCGCAGCACCACCGGGTGGGCTTGAACCTCCAACCTTTCGGTTAACAGCCGATCGCGCTAGCCAATTGCGCCACGGAGACAGTCCTGCTCCATTCTCACCACCATCAGAACATATCTTCAAACCTATCAGCCCAAAGAAAAAAAAGCAACACACCACTCTCGGGAGGGCTCAAACCTCCAACCTTTCTGTTAACAGCCGATCGCGCTAGCCAATTGGGCCACGGAAGCAGTCGTGCTCCACTCTCACCACCGTCAGAGCATTTCTTCAGAGCTATCAGCCCAAAGAAAAAGAAACGCCGCACCACCACCGGGTGGGCTCGAACCTCCAACCTTTCGGTCAACAGCCGATCGCGCTAGCCAATTGCGCCAGCCACGGAGACTGTCGTTCTCCACTCTCACCACCATCAGAACATATCTTCAAAGCTATCAGCGCAAAGAAAAAAAAGCGACACACCATCCCCTGGTGGGCTCAAACCTCCAAACTTTCGGTTAACAGCCGATCGCGCTAGCCAATTGCGCCACGGAGACAGTCCTGCACCACTCCCACCACCATGAAACATATCTTCAAAGCTATCACGCCAAAGAAAAAAAGCGCCGCACCACTCGCGGGTGGGTTCGAACCCCCAAACTTTCGGTTAACAGCCGATCGCGCTAGCAATTGTGCCACAGTCCTGCTCCACTATCACCACCATCAGAACATATCTTCAAAGCTATAAGCCCAAAGAAAAAAAAGCGCCGCACCACCACCGGGTGGGCTAGAAACTCCAACCTTTCGCTTAACAGCCGTTCGTGCTAGCCAATTGCGCGACGGAGACAGTCCTGCTCCACTCTCACCACCATCAGAACATATGTTCAAAGCTATCAGAGCAAAGAAAAAAAAGCGCCGCACCACCACCGGGTGGGCTCGAACCTCCAACATTTCGGTTAACAGCCCATCGCGCTAGCCAATTGTGCCACAGAGACAGTCGTGCTCCACTCTCACCACCATCAGAACATATCTTCAAAGCTATTAGCGCAAAGAAAAAAGCAATACACCACTCCCGGGAGGGCTCGAACCTCCAACCTTTCGGTTAACAGCCGATCGCGCTAGCCAATTACGCCACGGAGACAGTCCTGCTACACTTTCACCACAAGCATAACATATCATCAAAGCTATCGAACCAAAGAAAAAAAAGCGTCGCACCACCCCGGTTGGGCTCGAACCTCCAACCTTTCGGTTAACAGCTGATCGCGCTCGCCAATGTCGCCACGGAGGCAGTCGTGCTCCACTCTCACCACCGTCAGAACACTTCTTCAGACTATCAGCCCAAAGAAAAAAAAGTGCCGCACCACCACCGGGTGGGCTCGAACCTCCAACCTTTCGGTTAACAGCCGATCGCGCTAGCCAATTGCGCCACGGAGACACTCGTGCTCCATTTTCACCACCGTCAGAACATTTCTCCAAAGCTATCAGCGCAAAGAAAAAGGGCGCCGCACCATCACCGGGTGGGCTCAAACCTCCAACCTTTCGGTTAACAGCCGATCGCGCTAGCCAATTGCGCCACGGAGACAGTCGTGCTCCACTCTCACCACCATCAGAACACACCTTCAAAGCTATCAGCACAAAGAAAAAAGAAACACACCACTCCCGAGAGGGCTCGAACCTCCAACCTTTCGGTTAAAAGCCGATCGCGCTAGCCAATTGCGCCACGGAGACAGTCCTGCTCCACTCTCACCACCATCAGAACATATCTTCAAAGCTATCAGCCCAAAGAAAAAAACCGCCGCAGCACCACCGGGTGGGCTCGAACCTCCAACCTTTCGGTTAACAGCCGATCGCGCTAGCCAATTGCGCCACGGAGACAGTCCTGCTCCACTCTCACCACCATCAGAACATAACTTCAAAGCTATCAGCCCAAATAAAAAAAAGCAACACACCACTCTCAGGAGGGCTCGAACCTCGAACTTTTCTGTTAACAGCCGATCGCGCTAGCCAATTGCGCCACGGAGACAGTCGCGCTACGCTCTCACCACCGTCAGAACATTTCCTCAGAGCTATCAGCCCAAGGGAAAAAAAGCGCCGCACCACCACCGGGTGGGCTCCAACCTCCAACCTTTCGGTTAAAAGCCAATCGCGCTAGCCAATTGCGCCACGGAGACAGTCGTGTTCCACTCTCACCACGGTCAGAACATTTCTTCAGAGCTATCAGCCCAAAGAAAACAAAGTGCCGCACCACCACCGGGTGGGCTCGAACCTCCAGCCTTTAAGTTAACGGCCGAACGCGCTAGCCAATTGCGCCACGGAGACAGTCGTGCTCCACTCTCACCACCATCAGAACATACCTTCAAAGCTATCAGCGCAAAGAAAAAAGCAACACAGAACTCTCGGGAAGGCTCGAACCTCCAACCTTTCGGTTAACAGCCGATCGCGCATACGAATTGCGCCACGGAGACAGTCCTGTTCCACTCTTACCACCATCAGAACATATCTTCAAAGCTATCAGGCCAAAGAAAAAAAAGCGCCGCAGCACCACCGGGTGGGCTTGAACCTCCAACCTTTCGGTTAACAGCCGATCGCGCTAGCCAATTGCGCCACGGAGACAGTCCTGCTCCATTCTCACCACCATCAGAACATATCTTCAAACCTATCAGCCCAAAGAAAAAAAAGCAACACACCACTCTCGGGAGGGCTCAAACCTCCAACCTTTCTGTTAACAGCCGATCGCGCTAGCCAATTGGGCCACGGAAGCAGTCGTGCTCCACTCTCACCACCGTCAGAGCATTTCTTCAGAGCTATCAGCGCAAAGAAAAAAGCAACACACCACTCCCGGGAGGGCTCGAACCTCCAACCTTTCGGTTAACAGCCGATCGCGCTAGCCAATTACGCCACGGAGACAGTCCTGCTATACTTTCACCACAAGCATAACATATCTTCAAAGCTATCGATCCAAAGAAAAAAAAGCGCCGCACCACCCCGGTTGCGCTCGAACCTCCAACCTTTCGGTTAACCACCGATCGCGCTAGCCAATGGCGCCACGGAGCCAGTCGTGCTCCACTCTTACCACCGTCAGAACATATCTTCAAAGCTATCAGGCCAAAGAAAAAAAAGCGCCGCAGCACCACCGGGTGGGCTTGAACCTCCGACCTTTCGATTAACAGCCGATCGCGCTAGCCAATTGCGCCACAGAGACACTCGTGCTCCATTCTCACCACCGTCAGAACATTTCTCCAAAGCTATCAGCGCAAAGAAAAAGGGCGCCGCACCATCACCGGGTAGGCTCAAACCTCCAACCTTTCGGTTACCAGCCGATCGCGCTAGCCAATTGCGCCACGGAGACAGTCGTGCTCCAGTCTCACCACCATCAGAACACATCTTCAAAGCTATCAGCACAAAGAAAAAAGCAACACACCACTCCCGAGAGGACTCGAACCTCCAACCTTTCGCTTAAATGCCGATCGCGCTAGCCAATTGCGCCACGGAGACAGTCATGCTCCAATCTCACCACCATCAGAACATATCTTCAAAGCTATCAGCCCCAAAAAAAGCGCCGCAGCATCACCGGGTGGGCTCGAACCTCCAACCTTTCGGTTAACAGCCGATCGCGCTAGCCCATTGCGCCACGGAGACAGTCTTGCTCCACTCTCACCACCATCAGAACATAACTTCAAAGCTATCAGTGCAGAAAAAAAGCAACACACCACTCCCTGGAGGGCTCGAAATTCGAACCTTTCGGTTAACAGCCGATCGCGCTAGCCAATCGCGCCACGGAGACAGTCGTGTTCCACTCTCACCACCGTCAGAACATTTCTTCAGAGCTATCAGCCCAAAGAAAACAAAGTGCCGCACCACCACCGGGTGGGCTCGAACCTGCAGCCTTTCAGTTAACGGCCGAACGCGCTAGCCAATTGCGCCACGGAGACAGTCGTGCTTCACTCTCACCACCATCAGAACATATCTTCAAAGCTATCAGCGCAAAGAAAAAAGCAACACACCACTCCCGGGAGAGCTCGAAATTGCAATCTCTCGGTTAACAGCCGATCGCGCTAGCCAATTGTGCCACGGAAACAGTAGTGCAGCACTCCCACCTCCATCAGGACATTTCTTCAGAGCTATCAGCCCAAAAAAAAAAGAAGCGCCGCACCACCACTGGGTGGGCTCGAAACTCCAAACTTTTGGTTAACAGCCGGATGCGCTAGCACATTGCGCCACGCAGACAGTCGTGCTCCGCTCTCACCACCGTCAGAACATTTCTTCGGAGCTATCAGCCCAAAGGAAAAAAAGCGCCGCACCACCACCGGCTGGGCTCGAACCTCCAACCTTTCGGTTAACAGCCCATCGCGCAAGCCAATTGCGCCACGCAGACAGTCGTGCTCCACTCTCACCACCATCAGAACATATCTTCAAAGCTATCAGCCCAAAGAAAAAAAAAGCGCCGCACCGCCACCGGGTGGGCTCGAACCTCCAAACTTTCGGTTAACAGCCGATCACGCTAGCCAATTGCGCCACGGAGACAGTCGTGTTCCACTCTCACCACCGTCAGAACATTTCTTCAGAGCTATCAGCCCAAAGAAAACAAAGTGCCGCACCACCACCGGGTGGGCTCGAACCTCCAGCCTTTAAGTTAACGGCCGAACGCGCTAGCCAATTGCGCCACGGAGACAGTCGTGCTCCACTCTCACCACCGTCAGAACATTTCTTCAGAGCTATCAGCCCAAAGAAAACAAAGTGCCGCACCACCACCGGGTGGGCTCGAACCTCCAGCCTTTAAGTTAACGGCCGAACGCGCTAGCCAATTGCGCCACGGAGACAGTCGTGCTCCACTCTCACCACCATCAGAACATACCTTCAAAGCTATCAGCGCAAAGAAAAAAGCAACACAGAACTCTCGGGAAGGCTCGAACCTCCAACATTTCGGTTAACAGCCGATCGCGCATACGAATTGCGCCACGGAGACAGTCCTGTTCCACTCTTACCACCATCGGAACATATCTTCAAAGCTATCAGGCCAAAGAAAAAAAACCGCCGCAGCACCACCGGGTGGGCTTGAACCTCCAACCTTTCGGTTAACAGCCGATCGCGCTAGCCAATTGCGCCACGGAGACAGTCCTGCTCCATTCTCACCACCATCAGAACATATCTTCAAACCTATCAGCCCAAAGAAAAATAAGCAACACACCACTCTCGGGAGGGCTCAAACCTCCAACCTTTCTGTTAACAGCCGATCGCGCTAGCCAATTGGGCCACGGAAGCAGTCGTGCTCCACTCTCACCACCGTCAGAGCATTTCTTCAGAGCTATCAGCCCAAAGAAAAAGAAACGCCGCACCACCGCCGGGTGGGCTCGAACCTCCAACCTTTCGGTCAACAGCCGATCGCGCTAGCCAATTGCGCCAGCCACGGAGACTGTCGTTCTCCACTCTCACCACCATCAGAACATATCTTCAAAGCTATCAGCCCAAAGAAAAAAACCGCCGCAGCACCACCGGGTGGGCTCGAACCTCCAACCTTTCGGTTAACAGCCGATCGCACTAGCCAATTGCGCCACGGAGACAGTCCTGCTCCACTCTCACCACCATCAGAACATAACTTCAAAGCTATCAGCCCAAATAAAAAAAGCAACACACCACTCTCAGGAGGGCTCGAACCTCGAACTTTTCTGTTAACAGCCGATCGCGCTAGCCAATTGCGCCACGGAGACAGTCGCGCTACGCTCTCACCACCGTCAGAACATTTCCTCAGAGCTATCAGCCCAAGGGAAAAAAAGCGCCGCACCACCACCGGGTGGGCTCCAACCTCCAACCTTTCGGTTAAAAGCCAATCGCGCTAGCCAATTGCGCCACGGAGACAGTCGTGTTCCACTCTCACCACGGTCAGAACATTTCTTCAGAGCTATCAGCCCAAAGAAAACAAAGTGCCGCACCACCACCGGGTGGGCTCGAACCTCCAGCCTTTAAGTTAACGGCCGAACGCGCTAGCCAATTGCGCCACGGAGACAGTCGTGCTCCACTCTCACCACCATCAGAACATACCTTCAAAGCTATCAGCGCAAAGAAAAAAGCAACACAGAACTCTCGGGAAGGCTCGAACCTCCAACCTTTTGGTTAACAGCCGATCGCGCATACGAATTGCGCCACGGAGACAGTCCTGTTCCACTCTTACCACCATCAGAACATATCTTCAAAGCTATCAGGCCAAAGAAAAAAAAGCGCCGCAGCACCACCGGGTGGGCTTGAACCTCCAACCTTTCGGTTAACAGCCGATCGCGCTAGCCAATTGCGCCACGGAGACAGTCCTGCTCCATTCTCACCACCATCAGAACATATCTTCAAACCTATCAGCCCAAAGAAAAAAAAGCAACACACCACTCTCGGGAGGGCTCAAACCTCCAACCTTTCTGTTAACAGCCGATCGCGCTAGCCAATTGGGCCACGGAAGCAGTCGTGCTCCACTCTCACCACCGTCAGAGCATTTCTTCAGAGCTATCAGCGCAAAGAAAAAAGCAACACACCACTCCCGGGAGGGCTCGAACCTCCAACCTTTCGGTTAACAGCCGATCGCGCTAGCCAATTACGCCACGGAGACAGTCCTGCTATACTTTCACCACAAGCATAACATATCTTCAAAGCTATCGATCCAAAGAAAAAAAAGCGCCGCACCACCCCGGTTGCGCTCGAACCTCCAACCTTTCGGTTAACCACCGATCGCGCTAGCCAATGGCGCCACGGAGCCAGTCGTGCTCCACTCTTACCACCGTCAGAACATATCTTCAAAGCTATCAGGCCAAAGAAAAAAAAGCGCCGCAGCACCACCGGGTGGGCTTGAACCTCCGACCTTTCGATTAACAGCCGATCGCGCTAGCCAATTGCGCCACAGAGACACTCGTGCTCCATTCTCACCACCGTCAGAACATTTCTCCAAAGCTATCAGCGCAAAGAAAAAGGGCGCCGCACCATCACCGGGTAGGCTCAAACCTCCAACCTTTCGGTTACCAGCCGATCGCGCTAGCCAATTGCGCCACGGAGACAGTCGTGCTCCAGTCTCACCACCATCAGAACACATCTTCAAAGCTATCAGCACAAAGAAAAAAGCAACACACCACTCCCGAGAGGACTCGAACCTCCAACCTTTCGCTTAAATGCCGATCGCGCTAGCCAATTGCGCCACGGAGACAGTCATGCTCCAATCTCACCACCATCAGAACATATCCTCAAAGCTATCAGCCCCAAAAAAAAGTGCCGCAGCATCACCGGGTGGGCTCGAACCTCCAACCTTTCGGTTAACAGCCGATCGCGCTAGCCCATTGCGCCACGGAGACAGTCCTGCTCCACTCTCACCACCATCAGAACATAACTTCAAAGCTATCAGCGCAGAAAAAAAGCAACACACCACTCCCTGGAGGGCTCGAAATTCGAACCTTTCGGTTAACAGCCGATCGCGCTAGCCAATCGCGCCACGGAGACAGTCGTGTTCCACTCTCACCACCGTCAGAACATTTCTTCAGAGCTATCAGCCCAAAGAAAACAAAGTGCCGCACCACCACCGGGTGGGCTCGAACCTGCAGCCTTTCAGTTAACGGCCGAACGCGCTAGCCAATTGCGCCACGGAGACAGTCGTGCTTCACTCTCACCACCATCAGAACATATCTTCAAAGCTATCAGCGCAAAGAAAAAAGCAACACACCACTCCCGGGAGAGCTCGAAATTGCAATCTCTCGGTTAACAGCCGATCGCGCTAGCCAATTGTGCCACGGAAACAGTAGTGCAGCACTCCCACCTCCATCAGGACATTTCTTCAGAGCTATCAGCCCAAAAAAAAAGAAGCGCCGCACCACCACTGGGTGGGCTCGAAACTCCAAACTTTTGGTTAACAGCCGGATGCGCTAGCACATTGCGCCACGCAGACAGTCGTGCTCCGCTCTCACCACCGTCAGAACATTTCTTCGGAGCTATCAGCCCAAAGGAAAAAAAGCGCCGCACCACCACCGGCTGGGCTCGAACCTCCAACCTTTCGGTTAACAGCCCATCGCGCAAGCCAATTGCGCCACGCAGACAGTCGTGCTCCACTCTCACCACCATCAGAACATATCTTCAAAGCTATCAGCCCAAAGAAAAAAAAAGCGCCGCACCGCCACCGGGTGGGCTCGAACCTCCAAACTTTCGGTTAACAGCCGATCACGCTAGCCAAGTGCGCCACGGAGACAGTCGTGCTTCATTCTCAACACCGTCAATACATTTCTCCAAAGCTATCAGCGCAAAGAAAAAAGAGCGCCGCACCACCACCGGGTGGGCTCGAACCTCCAACCTTTTGGTTAAAAGCCAATCGCGCTAGCCAATTGCGCCACGGAGACAGTCGTGTTCCACTCTCACCACCGTCAGAACATTTCTTCAGAGCTATCAGCCCAAAGAAAACAAAGTGCCGCACCACCACCGGGTGGGCTCGAACCTCCAGCCTTTAAGTTAACGGCCGAACGCGCTAGCCAATTGCGCCACGTAGACAGTCGTGCTCCACTCTCACCACCATCAGAACATACCTTCAAAGCTATCAGCGCAAAGAAAAAAGCAACACAGAACTCTCGGGAAGGCTCGAACCTCCAACATTTCGGTTAACAGCCGATCGCGCATACGAATTGCGCCACGGAGACAGTCCTGTTCCACTCTTACCACCATCAGAACATATCTTCAAAGCTATCAGGCCAAAGAAAAAAAACCGCCGCAGCACCACCGGGTGGGCTTGAACCTCCAACCTTTCGGTTAACAGCCGATCGCGCTAGCCAATTGCGCCACGGAGACAGTCCTGCTCCATTCTCACCACCATCAGAACATATCTTCAAACCTATCAGCCCAAAGAAAAATAAGCAACACACCACTCTCGGGAGGGCTCAAACCTCCAACCTTTCTGTTAACAGCCGATCGCGCTAGCCAATTGGGCCACGGAAGCAGTCGTGCTCCACTCTCACCACCGTCAGAGCATTTCTTCAGAGCTATCAGCCCAAAGAAAAAGAAACGCCGCACCACCGCCGGGTGGGCTCGAACCTCCAACCTTTCGGTCAACAGCCGATCGCGCTAGCCAATTGCGCCAGCCACGGAGACTGTCGTTCTCCACTCTCACCACCATCAGAACATATCTTCAAAGCTATCAGCGCAAAGAAAAAAAAGCGACACACCATCCCCTAGTGGGCTCAAACCTCCAAACTTTCGGTTAACAGCCAATCGCGCTAGCCAATTGCGCCACGGAGACAGTCCTGCACCACTCCCACCACCATGAAACATATCTTCAAAGCTATCACCCCAAAGAAAAAAAGCGCCGCACCACTCGCGGGTGGGTTCGAACCCCCAACCTTTCGGTTAACAGCCGATCGCGCTAGCAATTGTGCCACAGTCCAGCTCCACTATCACCACCATCAGAACATATCTTCAAAGCTATAAGCCCAAAGAAAAAAAAGCGCCGCACCACCACCGGGTGGGCTAGAAACTCCAACCTTTCGCCTAACAGCCGTTCGTGCTAGCCAATTGCGCGACGGAGACAGTCCTGCTCCACTCTCACCACCATCAGAACATATCTTCAAAGCTATCAGAGCAAAGAAAAAAAAGCGCCGCACCACCACCGGGTGGGCTCGAACCTCCAACATTTCGGTTAACAGCCCATCGCGCTAGCCAATTGTGCCACGGAGACAGTCGTGCTCCACTCTCACCACCATCAGAACATATCTTCAAAGCTATTAGCGCAAAGAAAAAAGCAATACACCACTCCCGGGAGGGCTCGAACCTCCAACCTTTCGGTTAACAGCCGATCGCGCTAGCCAATTACGCCACGGAGACAGTCCTGCTACATTTTCACCACAAGCATAACATATCATCAAAGCTATCGAACCAAAGAAAAAAAAGCGTCGCACCACCCCGGTTGGGCTCGAACCTCCAACCTTTCGGTTAACAGCCGATCGCGCTCGCCAATGGCGCCACGGAGGCAGTCGTGCTCCACTCTCACCACCGTCAGAACACTTCTTCAGACTATCAGCCCAAAGAAAAAAAAGTGCCGCACCACCACCGGGTGGGCTCGAACCTCCAACCTTTCGGTTAACAGCCGATCGCGCTAGCCAATTGCGCCACGGAGACACTCGTGCTCCATTTTCACCACCGTCAGAACATTTCTCCAAAGCTATCAGCGCAAAGAAAAAGGGCGCCGCACCATCACCGGGTTGGCTCAAACCTCCAACCTTTCGGTTAACAGCCGATCGCGCTAGCCAATTGCGCCACGGAGACAGTCGTGCTCCACTCTCACCACCATCAGAACACACCTTCAAAGCTATCAGCACAACGAAAAAAGGAACACACCACTCCCGAGAGGGCTCGAACCTCCAACCTTTCGGTTAACAGCCGATCGCGCTAGCCAATTGCGCCACGGAGACAGTCCTGCTCCACTCTCACCACCATCAGAACATATCTTCAAAGCTATCAGCCCAAAGAAAAAAACCGCCGCAGCACCACCGGGTGGGCTCGAACCTCCAACCTTTCGGTTAACAGCCGATCGCGCTAGCCAATTGCGCCACGGAGACAGTTCTTCTCCACTCTCACCACCATCAGAACATAACTTCAAAGCTATCAGCCCAAATAAAAAAAAGCAACACACAACTCTCAGGAGGGCTCGAACCTCGAACTTTTCTGTTAACAGCCGATCGCGCTAGCCAATTGCGCCACGGAGACAGTCGCGCTACGCTCTCACCACCGTCAGAACATTTCCTCAGAGCTATCAGCCCAAGGGAAAAAAAGCGCCGCACCACCACCGGGTGGGCTCCAACCTCCAACCTTTCGGTCAACAGCCTATCGCGCTAGCCCATTGCGCCACGGAGACAGTCGTGCTCTCCTCTCACCACCATGAGAACATTTCTTCAAAGCTATCAGAGCAAAGAAAAAAAAGCGCCGCACCACCACTGGGTGGGCTGAAACCTCCAACATTTCGGTTAACAGCCCATCGCGCTAGCCAATTGTGCCACGGAGACAGTCGTGCTCCACTCTCACCACCATCAGAACATATCTTCAAAGCTATCAGCGCAAAGAAAAAAGCAACACACCACTCCCGGGAGGGCTCGAACCTCCAACCTTTCTGTTAACAGCCGATCGCGCTAGCCAATTGTGCCACAGTCCTGCTCCACTATCACCACCATCAGAACATATCTTCAAAGCTATCAGCCCAAAGAAAAAAAAGCGCCGCACCACCGCCGGGTGGGCTAGAAACTCCAACCTTTCGCTTAACAGCCGTTCGTGCTAGCCAATTGCGCGACGGAGACAGTCCTGCTCCACTCTCATCACGATCAGAACATATCTTCAAAGCTATCAGAGCAAAGAAAAAAAAGCGCCGCACCACCACCGGGTGGGCTCGAACCTCCAACATTTCGGTTAACAGCCCATCGCGCTAGCCAATTGTGCCACGGAGACAGTCGTGCTCCACTCTCACCACCATCAGAACATATCTTCAAAGCTATTAGCGCAAAGAAAAAAGCAATACACCACTCCCGGGAGGGCTCGAACCTCCAACCTTTCGGTTAACAGCCGATCGCGCTAGCCAATTACGCCACGGAGACAGTCCTGCTACACTTTCACCACAAGCATAACATATCATCAAAGTTATCGAACCAAAGAAAAAAAAGCGTCGCACCACCCCGGTTGGGCTCGAACCTCCAACCTTTCGGTTAACAGCCGATCGCGCTCGCCAATGGCGCCACGGAGGCAGTCGTGCTCCACTCTCACCACCGTCAGAACACTTCTTCAGAGTATCAGCCCAAAGAAAAAAAAGTGCCGCACCACCACCGGGTGGGCTCGAACCTCCAACCTTTCGGTTAACAGCCGATCGCGCTAGCCAATTGCGCCACGGAGACACTCGTGCTCCATTTTCACCACCGTCAGAACATTTCTCCAAAGCTATCAGCGCAAAGAAAAAGGGCGCCGCACCATCACCGGGTCGGCTCAAACCTCCAACCTTTCGGTTAACAGCCGATCGCGCTAGCCAATTGCGCCACGGAGACAGTCGTGCTCCACTCTCACCACCATCAGAACACACCTTCAAAGCTATCAGCACAAAGAAAAAAGGAACACACCACTCCCGAGAAGGCTCGAACCTCCAACCTTTCGGTTAACAGCCGATCGCGCTAGCCAATTGCGCCACGGAGACAGTCCTGCTCCACTCTCACCACCATCAGAACATATCTTCAAAGCTATCAGCCCAAAGAAAAAAACCGCCGCAGCACCACCGGGTGGGCTCGAACCTCCAACCTTTCGGTTAACAGCCGATCGCGCTAGCCAATTGCGCCACGGAGACAGTCCTGCTCCACTCTCACCACCATCAGAACATATCTTCAAAGCTATCAGCCCAAAGAAAAAAAAGCGCCGCACCGCCACCGGGTGGGCTCGAACCTCCAAACTTTCGGTTAACAGCCGATCGCGCTAGCCAATTGCGCCAAGGAGACAGTCGTGCTTCATTCTCAACACCGTCAATACATTTCTCCAAAGCTATCAGCGCAAAGAAAAAAGAGCGCCGCACCACCACCGGGTGGGCTCGAACCTCCAACCTTTCGGTTAAAAGCCAATCGCGCTAGCCAATTGCGCCACGGAGACAGCCGTGTTCCACTCTCACCACCGTCAGAACATTTCTTCAGAGCTATCAGCCCAAAGAAAACAAAGTGCCGCACCACCACCGGGTGGGCTCGAACCTCCAGCCTTTAAGTTAACGGCCGAACGCGCTAGCCTATTGCGCCACGGAGACAGTCATGCTCCACTCTCACCACCATCAGAACATACCTTCAAAGCTATCAGCACAAAGAAAAAAGCAACACAGAACTCTCGGGAAGGCTCGAACCTCCAACCTTTCGGTTAACAGCCGATCGCGCATACGAATTGCGCCACGGAGACAGTCCTGTTCCACTCTTACCACCATCAGAACATATCTTCAAAGCTATCAGGCCAAAGAAAAAAAAGCGCCGCAGCACCACCGGGTGGGCTTGAACCTCCAACCTTTCGGTTAACAGCCGATCGCGCTAGCCAATTGCGCCACGGAGACAGTCCTGCTCCATTCTCACCACCATCAGAACATATCTTCAAACCTATCAGCCCAAAGAAAAAAAAGCAACACACCACTCTCGGGAGGGCTCAAACCTCCAACCTTTCTGTTAACAGCCGATCGCGCTAGCCAATTGGGCCACGGAAGCAGTCGTGCTCCACTCTCACCACCGTCACAGCATTTCTTCAGAGCTATCAGCGCAAAGAAAAAAGCAACACACCACTCCCGGGAGGGCTCGAACCTCCAACCTTTCGGTTAACAGCCGATCGCGCTAGCCAATTACGCCACGGAGACAGTCCTGCTATACTTTCACCACAAGCATAACATATCTTCAAAGCTATCGATCCAAAGAAAAAAAAGCGCCGCACCACCCCGGTTGCGCTCGAACCTCCAACCTTTCGGTTAACCACCGATCGCGCTAGCCAATGGCGCCACGGAGCCAGTCGTGCTCCACTCTTACCACCGTCAGAACATATCTTCAAAGCTATCAGGCCAAAGAAAAAAAAGCGCCGCAGCACCACCGGGTGGGCTTGAACCTCCAACCTTTCGATTAACAGCCGATCGTGCTAGCCAATTGCGCCACAGAGACACTCGTGCTCCATTCTCACCACCGTCAGAACATTTCTCCAAAGCTATCAGCGCAAAGAAAAAGGGCGCCGCACCATCACCGGGTAGGCTCAAACCTCCAACCTTTCGGTTACCAGCCGATCGCGCTAGCCAATTGCGCCACGGAGACAGTCGTGCTCCAGTCTCACCATCATCAGAACACATCTTCAAAGCTATCAGCACAAAGAAAAAAGCAACACACCACTCCCGAGAGGACTCGAACCTCCAACCTTTCGCTTAAATGCCGATCGCGCTAGCCAATTGCGCCACGGAGACAGTCATGCTCCAATCTCACCACCATCAGAACATATCTTCAAAGCTATCAGCCCCAAAAAAAAGCGCCGCAGCATCACCGGGTGGGCTCGAACCTCCAACCTTTCGGTTAACAGCCGATCGCGCTAGCCCATTGCGCCACGGAGACAGTCGTGCTTCACTCTCATCACCATCAGAACATATCTTCAAAGCTATCAGCGCAAAGAAAAAAGCAACACACCACTCCCGGGAGAGCTCGAAATTGCAATCTCTCGGTTAACAGCCGATCGCGCTAGCCAATTGTGCCACGGAGACAGTAGTGCAGCACTCCCACCTCCATCAGGACATTTCTTCAGAGCTATCAGCCCAAAAAAAAAGAAGCGCCGCACCACCACCGGGTGGGCTCGAAACTCCAAACTTTTGGTTAACAGCCGGATGCGCTAGCACATTGCGCCACGGAGACAGTCGTGCTCCGCTCTCACCACCGTCAGAACATTTCTTCGGAGCTATCAGCCCAAAGGAAAAAAAGCGCCGCACCACCACCGGCTGGGCTCGAACCTCCAACCTTTCGGTTAACAGCCCATCGCGCAAGCCAATTGCGCCACGCAGACAGTCGTGCTCCACTCTCACCACCATCAGAACATATCTTCAAAGCTATCAGCCCAAAGAAAAAAAAAGCGCCGCACCGCCACCGGGTGGGCTCGAACCTCCAAACTTTCGGTTAACAGCCGATCACGCTAGCCAATTGCGCCACGGAGACAGTCGTGCTTCATTCTCAACACCGTCAATACATTTCTCCAAAGCTATCAGCGCAAAGAAAAAAGAGCGCCGCACCACCACCGGGTGGGCTCGAACCTCCAACCTTTCGGTTAAAAGCCAATCGCGCTAGCCAATTGCGCCACGGAGACAGTCGTGTTCCACTCTCACCACCGTCAGAACATTTCTTCAGAGCTATCAGCCCAAAGAAAACAAAGTGCCGCACCACCACCGGGTGGGCTCGAACCTCCAGCCTTTAAGTTAACAGCCGATCGCGCATACGAATTGCGCCACGGAGACAGTCCTGTTCCACTCTTACCACCATCAGAACATATCTTCAAAGGTATCAGGCCAAAGAAAAAAAAGCGCCGCAGCACCACCGGGTGGGCTTGAACCTCCAACCTTTCGGTTAACAGCCGATCGCGCTAGCCAATTGCACCACGGAGACAGTCCTGCTCCACTATCACCACCATCAGAACATATCTTCAAAGCTATCAGCCCAAAGAAAAAAAAGCGCCGCACCACCACCGGGTGGGCTAGAAACTCCAACCTTTCGCTTAACAGCCGTTCGTGCTAGCCAATTGCGCGACGGAGACAGTCCTGCTCCACTCTCACCACCATCAGAACATATCTTCAAAGCTATCAGAGCAAAGAAAAAAAAGCGCCGCACCACCACCGGGTGGGCTCGAACCTCCAACATTTCGGTTAACAGCCCATCGCGCTAGCCAATTGTGCCACGGAGACAGTCGTGCTCCACTCTCACCACCATCAGAACATATCTTCAAAGCTATTAGCGCAAAGAAAAAAGCAATACACCACTCCCGGGAGGGCTCGAACCTCCAACCTTTCGGTTAACAGCCGATCGCGCTAGCCAATTACGCCACGGAGACAGTCCTGCTACACTTTCACCACAAGCATAACATATCATCAAAGCTATCGAACCAAAGAAAAAAAAGCGTCGCACCACCCCGGTTGGGCTCGAACCTCCAACCTTTCGGTTAACAGCCGATCGCGCTCGCCAATGGCGCCACGGAGGCAGTCGTGCTCCACTCTCACCACCGTCAGAACACTTCTTCAGACTATCAGCCCAAAGAAAAAAAAGTGCCGCACCACCACCGGGTGGGCTCGAACCTCCAACCTTTCGGTTAACAGCCGATCGCGCTAGCCAATTGCGCCACGGAGACACTCGTGCTCCATTTTCACCACCGTCAGAACATTTCTCCAAAGCTATCAGCGCAAAGAAAAAGGGCGCCGCACCATCACCGGGTGGGCTCAAACCTCCAACCTTTCGGTTAACAGCCGATCGCGCTAGCCAATTGCGCCAGGGAGACAGTCGTGCTCCACTCTCACCACCATCAGAACACACCTTCAAAGCTATCAGCACAAAGAAAAAAGGAACACACCACTCCCGAGAGGGCTCGAACCTCGAACCTTTCGGTTAACAGCCGATCGCGCTAGCCAATTGCGCCACGGAGACAGTCCTGCTCCACTCTCACCACCATCAGAACATATCTTCAAAGCTATCAGCCCAAAGAAAAAAACCGCCGCAGCACCACCGGGTGGGCTCGAACCTCCAACCTTTCGGTTAACAGCCGATCGCGCTAGCCAATTGCGCCACGGAGACAGTCCTGCTCCACTCTCACCACCATCAGAACATATCTTCAAAGCTATCAGCCCAAAGAAAAAAAGCGCCGCACCGCCACCGGGTGGGCTCGAACCTCCAAACTTTCGGTTAACAGCCGATCGCGCTAGCCAATTGCGCCACGGAGACAGTCGTGCTTCATTCTCAACACCGTCAATACATTTCTCCAAAGCTATCAGCGCAAAGAAAAAAGAGCGCCGCACCACCACCGGGTGGGCTCGAACCTCCAACCTTTCGGTTAAAAGCCAATCGCGCTAGCCAATTGCGCCACGGAGACAGTCGTGTTCCACTCTCACCACCGTCAGAACATTTCTTCAGAGCTATCAGCCCAAAGAAAACAAAGTGCCGCACCACCACCGGGTGGGCTCGAACCTCCAGCCTTTAAGTTAACGGCCGAACGCGCTAGCCAATTGCGCCACGGAGACAGTCGTGCTCCACTCTCACCACCATCAGAACATACCTTCAAAGCTATCAGCGCAAAGAAAAAAGCAACACAGAACTCTCGGGAAGGCTCGAACCTCCAACCTTTCGGTTAACAGCCGATCGCGCATACGAATTGCGCCACGGAGACAGTCCTGTTCCACTCTTACCACCATCAGAACATATCTTCAAAGCTATCAGGCCAAAGAAAAAAAAGCGCCGCAGCACCACCGGGTGGGCTTGAACCTCCAACCTTTCGGTTAACAGCCGATCGCGCTAGCCAATTGCGCCACGGAGACAGTCCTGCTCCATTCTCACCACCATCAGAACATATCTTCAAACCTATCAGCCCAAAGAAAAAAAAGCAACACACCACTCTCGGGAGGACTCAAACCTCCAACCTTTCTGTTAACAGCCGATCGCGCTAGCCAATTGGGCCACGGAAGCAGTCGTGCTCCACTCTCACCACCGTCAGAGCATTTCTTCAGAGCTATCAGCGCAAAGAAAAAAGCAACACACCACTCCCGGGGGGGCTCGAACCTCCAACCTTTCGGTTAACAGCCGATCGCGCTAGCCAATTGCGCCACAGAGACACTCGTGCTCCATTCTCACCACCGTCAGAACATTTCTCCAAAGCTATCAGCGCAAAGAAAAAGGGCGCCGCACCATCACCGGGTAGGCTCAAACCTCCAACCTTTCGGTTACCAGCCGATCGCGCTAGCCAATTGCGCCACGGAGACAGTCATGCTCCAGTCTCACCACCATCAGAACACATCTTCAAAGCTATCAGCACAAAGAAAAAAGCAACACACCACTCCCGAGAGGACTCGAACCTCCAACCTTTCGCTTAAATGCCGATCGCGCTAGCCAATTGCGCCACGGAGACAGTCATGCTCCAATCTCACCACCATCAGAACATATCTTCAAAGCTATCAGCCCCAAAAAAAAGCGCCGCAGCATCACCGGGTGGGCTCGAACCTCCAACCTTTCGGTTAACAGCCGATCGCGCTAGCCCATTGCGCCACGGAGACAGTCCTGCTCCACTCTCACCACCATCAGAACATAAGTTCAAAGCTATCAGCGCAGAAAAAAAGCAACACACCACTCCCTGGAGGGCTCGAAATTCGAACCTTTCGGTTAACAGCCGATCGCGCTAGCCAATCGCGCCACGGAGACAGTCGTGTTCCACTCTCACCACCGTCAAAACATTTCTTCAGAGCTATCAGCCCAAAGAAAACAAAGCGCCGCACCACCACCGGGTGGGCTCGAACCTGCAGCCTTTCAGTTAACGGCCGAACGCGCTAGCCAATTGCGCCACGGAGACAGTCGTGCTTCACTCTCACCACCATCAGAACATATCTTCAAAGCTATCAGCGCAAAGAAAAAAGCAACACACCACTCCCGGGAGAGCTCGAAATTGCAATCTCTCGGTTAACAGCCGATCGCGCTAGCCAATTGTGCCACGGAGACAGTAGTGCAGCACTCCCACCTCCATCAGGACATTTCTTCAGAGCTATCAGCCCAAAAAAAAAGAAGCGCCGCACCACCACCGGGTGGGCTCGAAACTCCAAACTTTTGGTTAACAGCCGGATGCGCTAGCACATTGCGCCACGCAGACAGT
This sequence comes from Rhipicephalus microplus, assembly GCF_043290135.1. Lineage (NCBI taxonomy): Eukaryota > Metazoa > Arthropoda > Arachnida > Ixodida > Ixodidae > Rhipicephalus > Rhipicephalus microplus. The sequence continues at coordinate 52,188,067 of NW_027464585.1, forward strand.
CGTGCTCCGCTCTCACCACCGTCAGAACATTTCTTCGGAGCTATCAGCCCAAAGGAAAAAAAGCGCCGCACCACCACCGGCTGGGCTCGAACCTCCAACCTTTCGGTTAACAGCCCATCGCGCAAGCCAATTGCGCCACGCAGACAGTCGTGCTCCACTCTCACCACCATCAGAACATATCTTCAAAGCTATCAGCCCAAAGAAAAAAAAAGCGCCGCACCGCCACCGGGTGGGCTCGAACCTCCAAACTTTCGGTTAACAGCCGATCACGCTAGCCAATTGCGCCACGGAGACAGTCGTGCTTCATTCTCAACACCGTCAATACATTTCTCCAAAGCTATCAGCGCAAAGAAAAAAGAGCGCCGCACCACCACCGGGTGGGCTCGAACCTCCAACCTTTCGGTTAAAAGCCAATCGCGCTAGCCAATTGCGCCACGGAGACAGTCGTGTTCCACTCTCACCACCATCAGAACATATCTTCAAAGCTATCAGGCCAAAGAAAAAAAAGCGCCGCAGCACCACCGGGTGGGCTTGAACCTCCAACCTTTCGGTTAACAGCCGATCGCGCTAGCCAATTGCGCCACGGAGACAGTCCTGCTCCATTCTCACCACCATCAGAACAAATCTTCAAACCTATCAGCCCAAAGAAAAAAAAGCAACACACCACTCTCGGGAGGGCTCAAACCTCCAACCTTTCTGTTAACAGCCGATCGCGCTAGCCAATTGGGCCACGGAAGCAGTCGTGCTCCACTCTCACCACCGTCAGAGCATTTCTTCAGAGCTATCAGCCCAAAGAAAAAGAAACGCCGCACCACCACCGGGTGGGCTCGAACCTCCAACCTTTCGGTCACCAGCCGATCGCGCTAGCCAATTGCGCCAGCCACGGAGACTGTCGTTCTCCACTCTCACCACCATCAGAACATATCTTCAAAGCTATCAGCGCAAAGAAAAAAAAGCGACACACCATCCCCTGGTGGGCTCAAACCTCCAAACTTTCGGTTAACAGCCAATCGCGCTAGCCAATTGCGCCACGGAGACAGTCCTGCACCACTCCCACCACCATGAAACATATCTTCAAAGCTATCACCCCAAAGAAAAAAAGCGCCGCACCACTCGCGGGTGGGTTCGAACCCCCAACCTTTCGGTTAACAGCCGATCGCGCTAGCAATTGTGCCACAGTCCTGCTCCACTATCACCACCATCAGAACATATCTTCAAAGCTATCAGCCCAAAGAAAAAAAAGCGCCGCACCACCACCGGGTGGGCTAGAAACTCCAACCTTTCGCTTAACAGCCGTTCGTGCTAGCCAATTGCGCGACGGAGACAGTCCTGCTCCACTCTCACCACCATCAGAACATATCTTCAAAGCTATCAGAGCAAAGAAAAAAAAGCGCCGCACCACCACCGGGTGGGCTCGAACCTCCAACATTTCGGTTAACAGCCCATCGCGCTAGCCAATTGTGCCACGGAGACAGTCGTGCTCCACTCTCACCACCATCAGAACATATCTTCAAAGCTATTAGCGCAAAGAAAAAAGCAATACACCACTCCCGGGAGGGCTCGAACCTCCAACCTTTCGGTTAACAGCCGATCGCGCTAGCCAATTACGCCACGGAGACAGTCCTGCTACACTTTCACCACAAGCATAACATATCATCAAAGCTATCGAACCAAAGAAAAAAAAGCGTCGCACCACCCCGGTTGGGCTCGAACCTCCAACCTTTCGGTTAACAGCCGATCGCGCTCGCCAATGGCGCCACGGAGGCAGTCGTGCTCCACTCTCACCACCGTCAGAACACTTCTTCAGACTATCAGCCCAAAGAAAAAAAAGTGCCGCACCACCACCGGGTGGGCTCGAACCTCCAACCTTTCGGTTAACAGCCGATCGCGCTAGCCAATTGCGCCACGGAGACACTCGTGCTCCATTTTCACCACCGTCAGAACATTTCTCCAAGGCTATCAGCGCAAAGAAAAAGGGCGCCGCACCATCACCGGGTGGGCTCAAACCTCCAACCTTTCGGTTAACAGCCGATCGCGCTAGCCAATTGCGCCACGGAGACAGTCGTGCTCCACTCTCACCACCATCAGAACACACCTTCAAAGCTATCAGCACAAAGAAAAAAGGAACACACCACTCCCGAGAGGGCTCGAACCTCCAACCTTTCGGTTAACAGCCGATCGCGCTAGCCAATTGCGCCACGGAGACAGTCCTGCTCCACTCTCACCACCATCAGAACATATCTTCAAAGCTATCAGCCCAAAGAAAAAAACCGCCGCAGCACCACCGGGTGGGCTCGAACCTCCAACCTTTCGGTTAACAGCCGATCGCGCTAGCCAATTGCGCCACGGAGACAGTCCTGCTCCACTCTCACCACCATCAGAACATATCTTCAAAGCTATCAGCCCAAAGAAAAAAACCGCCGCAGCACCACCGGGTGGGCTCGAACCTCCAACCTTTCGGTTAACAGCCGATCGCGCTAGCCAATTGCGCCACGGAGACAGTCCTGCTCCACTCTCACCACTATCAGAACATAACTTCAAAGCTATCAGCCCAAATAAAAAAAAAGCAACACACCACTCTCAGGAGGGCTCGAACCTCGAACTTTTCTGTTAACAGCCGATCGCGCTAGCCAATTGCGCCACGGAGACAGTCGCGCTACGCTCTCACCACCGTCAGAACATTTCCTCAGAGCTATCAGCCCAAGGGAAAAAAAGCGCCGCACCACCACCGGGTGGGCTCCAACCTCCAACCTTTCGGTCAACAGCCTATCGCGCTAGCCCATTGCGCCACGGAGACAGTCGTGCTCTCCTCTCACCATCATGAGAACATTTCTTCAGAGCTATCAGCCCAAAGAAAAAAAAGCGCCGCACCACCACGGGGTGGGCTCGAACCTCCAAAATTTTGGGTAACAGCCGATCGCGCTGGCGAATTGCGCCACGGAGACAGTCGTGCTTCACTCTCACCACCATCAGAACATATCTTCAAAGCTATCAGCGCAAAGAAAAAAGAGCGACGAACCACCACCAAGTGGGCTCGAACCTCCAACCTTTCGGTTAACAGCCGATCATGCTAGCCAATTGCGCCACGGAGAATGTCCTGCCCCACTCTCACCGCTATCAGAACATACCTTCAAAGCTATCAGCGCAAAGAAAAAAGCAACACACAACTCTCGGGAAGGCTCGAACCTCCAACCTTTCGGTTAGCAGCCGTTCGCGCATACCAATTGCGCCACGGAGACAGTCCTGCTCCACTCTTACCACCATCAGAACATAACTTCAAAGCTATCAGGCCAAAGAAAAAAAAGCGCCGCAGCACCACCGGGTGGGCTCGAACCTTCAACCTTTCGGTTAACAGCCGATCGCGCTAGCCAATTGTGCCACGGAGACAGTCCTGCTCCATTCTCACCACCGTCAGAAAATTTCTTCAGAGCTATCAGCCCAAAGAAAAAGAAACGCCGCACCACCACCGGGTGGGCTCGAAACTCGAACCTTTCGGTTAACAGCAGATCGTGCTAGCCAATTGCGTGATGGAGACAGTCGTGCTCCACTCTCACCACCATCAGAACATATCTTCAAAGCTATCAGCGCAAAGAAAAAAGCAACACACCACTCCCGGGAGGGCTCGAACCTCCAACCTTTCGGTTAACAGCCGATCGCGCTAGCCAATTGTGCCACAGTCCTGCTCCACTATCACCACCATCAGAACATATATTCAAAGCTATCAGCCCAAAGAAAAAAAAAGCGCCGCACCACCACCGGGTGGGCTAGAAACTCCAACCTTTCGCTTAACAGCCGTTCGTGCTAGCCAATTGCGCGACGGAGACAGTCCTGCTCCACTCTCACCACCATCAGAACATATCTTCAAAGCTATCAGAGCAAAGAAAAAAAAGCGCCGCACCACCACCGGGTGGGCTCGAACCTCCAACATTTCGGTTAACAGCCCATCGCGCTAGCCAATTGTGCCACGGAGACAGTCGTGCTCCACTCTCACCACCATCAGAACATATCTTCAAAGCTATTAGCGCAAAGAAAAAAGCAATACACCACTCCCGGGAGGGCTCGAACCTCCAACCTTTCGGTTAACAGCCGATCGCGCTAGCCAATTACGCCACGGAGACAGTCCTGCTACACTTTCACCACAAGCATAACATATCATCAAAGCTATCGAACCAAAGAAAAAAAAGCGTCGCACCACCCCGGTTGGGCTCGAACCTCCAACCTTTCGGTTAACAGCCGATCGCGCTCGCCAATGGCGCCACGGAGGCAGTCGTGCTCCACTCTCACCACCGTCAGAACACTTCTTCAGACTATCAGCCCAAAGAAAAAAAAGTGCCGCACCACCACCGGGTGAGCTCGAACCTCCAACCTTTCGGTTAACAGCCGATCGCGCTAGCCAATTGCGCCACGGAGACACACGTGCTCCATTTTCACCACCGTCAGAACATTTCTCCAAAGCTATCAGCCCAAAGAAAAAAAAGCGCCGCACCGCCACCGGGTGGGCTCGAACCTCCAAACTTTCGGTTAACAGCCGATCGCGCTAGCCAATTGCGCCACGGAGACAGTCGTGCTTCATTCTCAACACCGTCAATACATTTCTCCAAAGCTATTAGCGCAAAGAAAAAAGAGCGCCGCACCACCACCGGGTGGGCTCGAACCTCCAACCTTTCGGTTAAAAGCCAATCGCGCTAGCCAATTGCGCCACGGAGACAGTCGTGTTCCACTCTCACCACCGTCAGAACATTTCTTCAGAGCTATCAGCCCAAAGAAAACAAAGTGCCGCACCACCACCGGGTGGGCTCGAACCTCCAGCCTTTAAGTTACCGGCCGAACGCGCTAGCCAATTGCGCCACGGAGACAGTCGTGCTCCACTCTCACCACCATCAGAACATACCTTCAAAGCTATCAGCACAAAGAAAAAAGCAACACAGAACTCTCGGGAAGGCTCGAACCTCCAACCTTTCGGTTAACAGCCGATCGCGCATAGGAATTGCGCCACGGAGACAGTCCTGTTCCACTCTTACCACCATCAGAACATATCTTCAAAGCTATCAGGCCAAAGAAAAAAAAGCGCCGCAGCACCACCGGGTGGGCTTGAACCTCCAACCTTTCGGTTAACAGCCGATCGCGCTAGCCAATTGCGCCACGGAGACAGTCCTGCTCCATTCTCACCACCATCAGAACATATCTTCAAACCTATCAGCCCAAAGAAAAAAAAGCAACACACCACTCTCGGGAGGGCTCAAACCTCCAACCTTTCTGTTAACAGCCGATCGCGCTAGCCAATTGGGCCACGGAAGCAGTCGTGCTCCACTCTCACCACCGTCAGAGCATTTCTTCAGAGCTATCAGCGCAAAGAAAAAAGCAACACACCACTCCCGGGAGGGCTCGAACCTCCAACCTTTCGGTTAACAGCCGATCGCGCTAGCCAATTACGCCACGGAGACAGTCCTGCTATACTTTCACCACAAGCATAACATATCTTCAAAGCTATCGATCCAAAGAAAAAAAAGCGCCGCACCACCCCGGTTGCGCTCGAACCTCCAACCTTTCGGTTAACCACCGATCGCGCTAGCCAATGGCGCCACGGAGCCAGTCGTGCTCCACTCTTACCACCGTCAGAACATATCTTCAAAGCTATCAGGCCAAAGAAAAAAAAGCGCCGCAGCACCACCGGGTGGGCTTGAACCTCCAACCTTTCGATTAACAGCCGATCGCGCTAGCCAATTGCGCCACAGAGACACTCGTGCTCCATTCTCACCACCGTCAGAACATTTCTCCAAAGCTATCAGCGCAAAGAAAAAGGGCGCCGCACCATCACCGGGTAGGCTCAAACCTCCAAACTTTCGGTTACCAGCCGATCGCGCTAGCCAATTGCGCCACGGAGACAGTCGTGCTCCAGTCTCACCACCATCAGAACACATCTTCAAAGCTATCAGCACAAAGAAAAAAGCAACACACCACTCCCGAGAGGACTCGAACCTCCAACCTTTCGCTTAAATGCCGATCGCGCTAGCCAATTGCGCCACGGAGACAGTCATGCTCCAATCTCACCACCATCAGAACATATCTTCAAAGCTATCAGCCCCAAAAAAAAGCGCCGCAGCATCACCGGGTGGGCTCGAACCTCCAACCTTTCGGTTAACAGCCGATCGCGCTAGCCCATTGCGCCACGGAGACAGTCCTGCTCCACTCTCACCACCATCAGAACATAACTTCAAAGCTATCAGCGCAGAGAAAAAGCAACACACCACTCCCTGGAGGGCTCGAAATTCGAACCTTTCGGTTAACAGCCGATCGCGCTAGCCAATCGCGCCACGGAGACAGTCGTGTTCCACTCTCACCACCGTCAGAACATTTCTTCAGAGCTATCAGCCCAAAGAAAACAAAGCGCCGCACCACCACCGGGTGGGCTCGAACCTGCAGCCTTTCAGTTAACGGCCGAACGCGCTAGCCAATTGCGCCACGGAGACAGTCGTGCTTCACTCTCACCACCATCAGAACATATCTTCAAAGCTATCAGCGCAAAGAAAAAAGCAACACACCACTCCCGGGAGAGCTCGAAATTGCAATCTCTCGGTTAACAGCCGATCGCGCTAGCCAATTGTGCCACGGAGACAGTAGTGCAGCACTCCCACCTCCATCAGGACATTTCTTCAGAGCTATCAGCCCAAAAAAAAAGAAGCGCCGCACCACCACCGGGTGGGCTCGAAACTCCAAACTTTTGGTTAACAGCCGGATGCGCTAGCACATTGCGCCACGGAGACAGTCGTGCTCCGCTCTCACCACCGTCAGAACATTTCTTCGGAGCTATCAGCCCAAAGGAAAAAAAGCGCCGCACCACCACCGGCTGGGCTCGAACCTCCAACCTTTCGGTTAACAGCCCATCGCGCAAGCCAATTGCGCCACGCAGACAGTCGTGCTCCACTCTCACCACCATCAGAACATATCTTCAAAGCTATCAGCCCAAAGAAAAAAAAAGCGCCGCACCGCCACCGGGTGGGCTCGAACCTCCAAACTTTCGGTTAACAGCCGATCACGCTAGCCAATTGCGCCACGGATACAGTCGTGCTTCATTCTCAACACCGTCAATACATTTCTCCAAAGCTATCAGCGCAAAGAAAAAAGAGCGCCGCACCACCACCGGGTGGGCTCGAACCTCCAACCTTTCGGTTAAAAGCCAATCGCGCTAGCCAATTGCGCCACGGAGACAGTCGTGTTCCACTCTCACCACCGTCAGAACATTTCTTCAGAGCTATCAGCCCAAAGAAAACAAAGTGCCGCACCACCACCGGGTGGGCTCGAACCTCCAGGCTTTAAGTTAACGGCCGAACGCGCTAGCCAATTGCGCCACGGAGACAGTCGTGCTCCACTCTCACCACCATCAGAACATACCTTCAAAGCTATCAGCGCAAAGAAAAAAGCAACACAGAACTCTCGGGAAGGCTCGAACCTCCAACCTTTCAGTTAACAGCCGATCGCGCATACGAATTGCGCCACGGAGACAGTCCTGTTCCACTCTTACCACCATCAGAACATATCTTCAAAGCTATCAGGCCAAAGAAAAAAAAGCGCCGCAGCACCACCGGGTGGGCTTGAACCTCCAACCTTTCGGTTAACAGCCGACCGCGCTAGCCAATTGCGCCACGGAGACAGTCCTGCTCCATTCTCACCACCATCAGAACATATCTTCAAACCTATCAGCCCAAAGAAAAAAAAGCAACACACCACTCTCGGGAGGGCTCAAACCTCCAACCTTTCTGTTAACAGCCGATCGCGCTAGCCAATTGGGCCACGGAAGCAGTCGTGCTCCACTCTCACCACCGTCAGAGCATTTCTTCAGAGCTATCAGCCCAAAGAAAAAGAAACGCCGCACCACCACCGGGTGGGCTCGAACCTCCAACCTTTCGGTCAACAGCCGATCGCGCTAGCCAATCGCGCCAGCCACGGAGACTGTCGTTCTCCACTCTCACCACCATCAGAACATATCTTCAAAGCTATCAGCGCAAAGAAAAAAAAGCGACACACCATCCCCTGGTGGGCTCAAACCTCCAAACTTTCGGTTAACAGCCAATCGCGCTAGCCAATTGCGCCACGGAGACAGTCCTGCACCACTCCCACCACCATGAAACATATCTTCAAAGCTATCACCCCAAAGAAAAAAAGCGCCGCATTACTCGCGGGTGGGTTCGAACCCCCAACCTTTCGGTTAACAGCCGATCGCGCTAGCAATTGTGCCACAGTCCTGCTCCACTATCACCACCATCAGAACATATCTTCAAAGCTATCAGCCCAAAGAAAAAAAAGCGCCGCACCACCACCGTGTGGGCTAGAAACTACAACCTTTCGCTTAACAGCCGTTCGTGCTAGCCAATTGCGCGACGGAGACAGTCCTGCTCCACTCTCACCACCATCAGAACATATCTTCAAAGCTATCAGAGCAAAGAAAAAAAAGCGCCGCACCACCACCGGGTGGGCTCGAACCTCCAACATTTCGGTTAACAGCCCATCGCGCTAGCCAATTGTGCCACGGAGACAGTCGTGCTCCACTCTCACCACCATCAGAACATATCTTCAAAGCTATTAGCGCAAAGAAAAAAGCAATACACCACTCCCGGGAGGGCTCGAACCTCCAACCTTTCGGTTAACAGCCGATCGCACTAGCCAATTACGCCACGGAGACAGTCCTGCTACACTTTCACCACAAGCATAACATATCATCAAAGCTATCGAACCAAAGAAAAAAAAGCGTCGCACCACCCCGGTTGGGCTCGAACCTCCAACCTTTCGGTTAACAGCCGATCGCGCTCGCCAATGGCGCCACGGAGGCAGTCGTGCTCCACTCTCACCACCGTCAGAACACTTCTTCAGACTATCAGCCCAAAGAAAAAAAAGTGCCGCACCACCACCGGGTGGGCTCGAACCTCCAACCTTTCGGTTAACAGCCGATCGCGCTAGCCAATTGCGCCACGGAGACACTCGTGCTCCATTTTCACCACCGTCAGAACATTTCTCCAAAGCTATTAGCGCAAAGAAAAAGGGCGCCGCACCATCACCGGGTGGGCTCAAACCTCCAACCTTTCGGTTAACAGCCGATCGCGCTAGCCAATTGCGCCACGGAGACAGTCGTGCTCCACTCTCACCACCATCAGAACACACCTTCAAAGCTATCAGCACAAAGAAAAAAGGAACACACCACTCCCGAGAGGGCTCGAACCTCCAACCTTTCGGTTAACAGCCGATCGCGGTAGCCAATTGCGCCACGGAGACAGTCCTGCTCCACTCTCACCACCATCAGAACATATCTTCAAAGCTATCAGCCCAAAGAAAAAAACCGCCGCAGCACCACCCGGTGGGCTCGAACCTCCAACCTTTCGGTTAACAGCCGATCGCGCTAGCCAATTGCGCCACGGAGACAGTCCTGCTCCACTCTCACCACCATCAGAACATAACTTCAAAGCTATCAGCCCAAATAAAAAAAAGCAACACACCACTCTCAGGAGGGCTCGAACCTCGAACTTTTCTGTTAACAGCCGATCGCGCTAGCCACTTGCGCCACGGAGACAGTCGCGCTACGCTCTCACCACCGTCAGAACAATTCCTCAGAGCTATCAGCCCAAGGAAAAAAAAGCGCCGCACCACCACCGGGTGGGCTCCAACCTCCAACCTTTCGGTCAACAGCCTATCGCGCTAGCCCATTGCGCCACGGAGACAGTCGTGCTCTCCTCTCACCACCATGAGAACATTTCTTCAGAGCTATCAGCCCAAAGAAAAAAAAGCGCCGCACCACCACCGGGTGGGCTCGAACCTCCAAAATTTCGGGTAACAGCCGATCGCGCTGGCCAATTGCGCCACGGAGACAGTCGTGCTTCACTCTCACCACCATCAGAACATATCTTCAAAGCTATCAGCGCAAAGAAAAAAGAGCGACGAACCACCACCAAGTGGGCTCGAACCTCCAACCTTTCGGTTAACAGCCGATCATGCTAGCCAATTGCGCCACGGAGACAGTCCTGCCCCACTCTCACCGCTATCAGAACATACCTTCAAAGCTATCAGCGCAAAGAAAAAAGCAACACACAACTCTCGGGAAGGCTCGAACCTCCAACCTTTCGGTTAGCAGCCGATCGCGCATACCAATTGCGCCACGGAGACAGTCCTGCTCCACTCTTACCACCATCAGAACATAACTTCAAAGCTATCAGGCCAAAGAAAAAAAAGCGCCGCAGCACCACCGGGTGGGCTCGAACCTTCAACCTTTCGGTTAACAGCCGATCGCGCTAGCCAATTGTGCCACGGAGACAGTCCTGCTCCATTCTCACCACCGTCAGAAAATTTCTTCAGAGCTATCAGCCCAAAGAAAAAGAAACGCCGCACCACCACCGGGTGGGCTCGAAACTCGAACCTTTCGGTTAACAGCAGATCGTGCTAGCCAATTGCGTGATGGAGACAGTCCTGCTACACTCTCACCACCATCAGAACATATCTTCAAAGCTATCAGAGCAAAGAAAAAAAAAGCGCCGCACCACCACTGGGTGGGCTGAAACCTCCAACATTTCGGTTAACAGCCCATCGCGCTAGCCAATTGTGCCACGGAGACAGTCGTGCTCCACTCTCACCACCATCAGAACATATCTTCAAAGCTATCAGCGCAAAGAAAAAAGCAACACACCACTCCCGGGAGGGCTCGAACCTCCAACCTTTCGGTTAACAGCCGATCGCGCTAGCCAATTACGCCACGGAGACAGTCCTGCTACACTTTCACCACAAGCATAACATATCATCAAAGCTATCGAACCAAAGAAAAAAAAGCGTCGCACCACCCCGGTTGGGCTCGAACCTCCAACCTTTCGGTTAACAGCCGATCGCGCTAGCCAATGGCGCCACGGAGCCAGTCGTGCTCCACTCTTACCACCGTCAGAACATAACTTCAAAGCTATCAGGCCAAAGAAAAAAAAGCGCCGCAGCACCACCGGGTGGGCTTGAACCTCCAACCTTTCGATTAACAGCCGATCGCGCTAGCCAATTGCGCCACAGAGACACTCGTGCTCCATTCTCACCACCGTCAGAACATTTCTCCAAAGCTATCAGCGCAAAGAAAAAGGGCGCCGCACCATCACCGGGTAGGCTCAAACCTCCAACCTTTCGGTTACCAGCCGATCGCGCTAGCCAATTGCGCCACGGAGACAGTCGTGCTCCAGTCTCACCACCATCAGAACACATCTTCAAAGCTATCAGCACAAAGAAAAAAGCAACACACCACTCCCGAGAGGACTCGAACCTCCAACCTTTCGGTTAAATGCCGATCGCGCTAGCCAATTGCGCCACGGAGACAGTCATGCTCCAATCTCACCACCATCAGAACATATCTTCAAAGCTATCAGCCCCAAAAAAAAGCGCCGCAGCACCACCGGGTGGGCTCGAACCTCCAACCTTTCGGTTAACAGCCGATCGCGCTAGCCAATTGCGCCACGGAGACAGTCCTGCTCCACTCTCACCACCATCAGAACATAACTTCAAAGCTATCAGCCCAAATAAAAAAAAGCAACACACCACTCTCAGGAGGGCTCGAACCTCGAACTTTTCTGTTAACAGCCGATCGCGCTAGCCAATTGCGCCACGGAGACAGTCGCGCTACGCTCTCACCACCGTCAGAACAATTCCTCAGAGCTATCAGCCCAAGGGAAAAAAAGCGCCGCACCACCACCGGGTGGGCTCCAACCTCCAACCTTTCGGTCAACAGCCTATCGCGCTAGCCCATTGCGCCACGGAGACAGTCGTGCTCTCCTCTCACCACCATGAGAACATTTCTTCAGAGCTATCAGCCCAAAAAAAAAAGCGCCGCACCACCACCGGGTGGGCTCGAACCTCCAAAATTTCGGGTAACAGCCGATCGCGCTGGCCAATTGCGCCAAGGAGACAGTCGTGCTTCACTCTCACCACCATCAGAACATATCTTCAAAGCTATCAGCGCAAAGAAAAAAGAGCGACGAACCACCACCAAGTGGGCTCGAACCTCCAACCTTTCGGTTAACAGCCGATCATGCTAGCCAATTGCGCCACGGAGACAGTCCTGCCCCACTCTCACCGCTATCAGAACATACCTTCAAAGCTATCAGCGCAAAGAAAAAAGCAACACACAACTCTCGGGAAGGCTCGAACCTCCAACCTTTCGGTAGCAGCCGATCGCGCATACCAATTGCGCCACGGAGACAGTCCTGCTCCACTCTTACCACCATCAGAACATAACTTCAAAGCTATCAGGCCAAAGAAAAAAAAGCGCCGCAGCACCACCGGGTGGGCTCGAACCTTCAACCTTTCGGTTAACAGCCGATCGCGCTAGCCAATTGTGCCACGGAGACAGTCCTGCTCCATTCTCACCACCGTCAGAAAATTTCTTCAGAGCTATCAGCCCAAAGAAAAAGAAACGCCGCACCACCACCGGGTGGGCTCGAAACTCGAACCTTTCGGTTAACAGCAGCTCGTGCTAGCCAATTGCGTGATGGAGACAGTCCTGCTACACTCTCACCACCATCAGAACATATCTTCAAAGCTATCAGAGCAAAGAAAAAAAAAGCGCCGCACCACCACTGGGTGGGCTGAAACCTCCAACATTTCGGTTAACAGCCCATCGCGCTAGCCAATTGTGCCACGGAGACAGTCGTGCTCCACTCTCACCACCATCAGAACATAACTTCAAAGCTATCAGCGCAGAGAAAAAGCAACACACCACTCCCTGGAGGGCTCGAAATTCGAACCTTTCGGTTAACAGCCGATCGCGCTAGCCAATCGCGCCACGGAGACAGTCGTGTTCCACTCTCACCACCGTCAGAACATTTCTTCAGAGCTATCAGCCCAAAGAAAACAAAGCGCCGCACCACCACCGGGTGGGCTCGAACCTGCAGCCTTTCAGTTAACGGCCGAACGCGCTAGCCAATTGCGCCACGGAGACAGTCGTGCTTCACTCTCACCACCATCAGAACATATCTTCAAAGCTATCAGCGCAAAGAAAAAAGCAACACACCACTCCCGGGAGAGCTCGAAATTGCAATCTCTCGGTTAACAGCCGATCGCGCTAGCCAATTGTGCCACGGAGACAGTAGTGCAGCACTCCCACCTCCATCAGGACATTTCTTCAGAGCTATCAGCCCAAAAAAAAGAAGCGCCGCATCACCACCGGGTGGGCTCGAACCTCCAAACATTCGGTTAACAGCCGATCGCGCTAGCCAATTGCGCCACGGAGACAGTCGTGCTTCATTCTCAACACCGTCAATACATTTCTGCAAAGCTATCAGCGCAAAGAAAAAAGAGCGCCGCACCACCACCGGGTGGGCTCGAACCTCCAACCTTTCGGTTAAAAGCCAATCGCGCTAGCCAATTGCGCCACGGAGACAGTCGTGTTCCACTCTCACCACCGTCAGAACATTTCTTCAGAGCTATCAGCCCAAAGAAAACAAAGTGCCGCACCACCACCGGGTGGGCTCGAACCTCCAGCCTTTAAGTTAACGGCCGAACGCGCTAGCCAATTGCGCCACGGAGACAGTCGTGCTCCACTCTCACCACCATCAGAACATACCTTCAAAGCTATCAGCGCAAAGAAAAAAGCAACACACCACTCCCGGGAGAGCTCGAAATTCCAATCTTTCGGTTAACAGCCGATCGCGCTAGCCAGTTGTGCCACGGAGACAGTAGTGCAGCACTCCCACCTCCGTCAGGACATTTCTTCAGAGCTATCAGCCCAAAGAATAAGAAGCGCCGCACCACTACCGGGTGGCCTCGAACCTCCAACCTTTCGGTTAACAGCCGATCGCGCTAGCCAATTGTGCCACAGAGACAGTCGTGCTCCACTCTCACCACCGTCAGAACATTTCTTCAGACTATAAGCCCAAAGAAAAAAAAGCGCCGCACCGCCACCGGGTGGGCTCGAACCTCCAAACTTTCGGTTAACAGCCGATCGCGCGAGCCAATTGCGCCAAGGAGACAGTCGTGCTGTATTCTCACCACCGTCAGAACATTTCTCCAAAGCTATCAGCGCAAAGGAAAAAGAGCGACGAACCACCACCGGGTGGGCTCGAACCTCCAACCTTTCGGTTAACAACCGATCGCACTAGCCAATTGCGCCACGGAGACAGTCGTGCTCCACTCTCACCGCTATCAGAACATACCTTCAAAGCTAATAGCGCAAAGAAAAAGCAACACAGAACTCTCGGGAAGGCTCGAACCTCCAACCTTTCGGTTAACAGCCGATCGCGCATACGAATTGCGCCACGGAGACAGTCCTGTTCCACTCTTACCACCATCAGAACATATCTTCAAAGCTATCAGGCCAAAGAAAAAAAAGCGCCGCAGCACCACCGGGTGGGCTTGAACTTCCAACCTTTCGGTTAACAGCCGATCGCGCTAGCCAATTGCGCCACGGAGACAGTCCTGCTCCATTCTCACCACCATCAGAACATATCTTCAAACCTATCAGCCCAAAGAAAAAAAAGCAGCACACCACTCTCGGGAGGGCTCAAACCTCCAACCTTTCTGTTAACAGCCGATCGCGCTAGCCAATCTGGCCACGGAAGCAGTCGTGCTCCACTCTCACCACCGTCAGAGCATTTCTTCAGAGCTATCAGCCCAAAGAAAAAGAAACGCCGCACCACCACCGGGTGGGCTCGAACCTCCAACCTTTCGGTCAACAGCCGATCGCGCTAGCCAATTGCGCCAGCCACGGAGACTGTCGTTCTCCACTCTCACCACCATCAGAACATATCTTCAAAGCTATCAGCGCAAAGAAAAAAAAGCGACACACCATCCCCTGGTGGGCTCAAACCTCCAAACTTTCGGTTAACAGCCAATCGCGCTAGCCAATTGCGCCACGGAGACAGTCCTGCACCACTCCCACCACCATGAAACATATCTTCAAAGCTATCAGCCCAAAGAAAAAAAGCGCCGCACCACTCGCGGGTGGGTTCGAACCCCCAACCTTTCGGTTAACAGCCGATCGCGCTAGCCAATCGTGCCACGGAGACAATCCTGCTCCACAATCACCACCATCAGAACATATCTTCAAAGCTATCAGCCCAAAGAAAAAAAGCGCCGCACCACCACCGGGTGGGCTAGAAACTCCAACCTTTCGCTTAACAGCCGTTCGTGCTAGCCAATTGCGCGACGGAGACAGTCCTGCTCCACTCTCACCACCATCAGAACATATCTTCAAAGCTATCAGAGCAAAGAAAAAAAAGCGCCGCACCACCACCGGGTGGGCTCGAACCTCCAACATTTCGGTTAACAGCCCATCGCGCTAGCCAATTGTGCCACGGAGACAGTCGTGCTCCACTCTCACCACCATCAGAACATATCTTCAAAGCTATTAGCGCAAAGAAAAAAGCAATACACCACTCCCGGGAGGGCTCGAACCTCCAACCTTTCGGTTAACAGCCGATCGCGCTAGCCAATTACGCCACGGAGACAGTCCTGCTATACTTTCACCACAAGCATAACATATCATCAAAGCTATCGAACCAAAGAAAAAAAAGCGTCGCACCACCCCGGTTTGGCTCGAACCTCCAACCTTTCGGTTAACAGCCGAACGCGCTCGCCAATGGCGCCACGGAGGCAGTCGTGCTCCACTCTCACCACCGTCAGAACACTTCTTCAGACTATCAGCCCAAAGAAAAAAAAAGTGCCGCACCACCACCGGGTGGGCTCGAACCTCCAACCTTTCGGTTAACACCCGATCGCGCTAGCCAATTGCGCCACGGAGACACTCGTGCTCCATTTTCACCACCGTCAGAACATTTCTCCAAAGCTATAAGCGCAAAGAAAAAGGGCGCCGCACCATCACCGGGTGGGCTCAAACCTCCGACCTTTCGGTTAACAGCCGATCGCGCTAGCTAATTGCGCCACGGAGACAGTCGTGCTCCACTCTCACCACCATCAGAACACACCTTCAAAGCTATCAGCACAAAGAAAAAAGGAACACACCACTCCCGAGAGGGCTCGAACCTCCAACCTTTCGGTTAACAGCCGATCGCGCTAGCCAATCGCGCCACGGAGACAGTCCTGCTCCACTCTCACCACCATCAGAACATAGCTTCAAAGCTATCAGCCCAAAGAAAAAAAGCGCCGCAGCACCACCGGGTTGGCTCGAACCTCCAACCTTTCGGTTAACAGCCGATCGCGCTAGCCAATTGCGCCACGGAGACAGTCCTGCTCCACTCTCACCACCATCAGAACATAACTTCAAAGCTATCAGCCCAAAGAAAAAAAAGCAACACACCACTCTCAGGAGGGCTCGAACCTCGAACTTTTCTGTTAACAGCCGATCGCGCTAGCCAATTGCGCCACGGAGACAGTCGCGCTACGCTCTCACCACCGTCAGAACATTTCCTCAGAGCTATCAGCCCAAGGGAAAAAAAGCGCCGCACCACCACCGGGTGGGCTCCAACCTCCAACCTTTCGGTCAACAGCCTATCGCGCCAACCCATTGCGCTACGGAGCCAGTCGTGCTCTCCTCTCACCACCATGAGAACATTTCTTCAGAGCTATCAGCCCAAAGAAAAAAAGCGCCGCACCACACCGGGTGGGCTCGAACCTCCAAAATTTCGGATAAAAGCCGATCGCGCTGGCCAATTGCGCCACGGAGACAGTCGTGCTTCACTCTCACCACCATCAGAACATATCTTCAAAGCTATCAGCGCAAAGAAAAAAGAGCGACGAACCACCACCAAGTGGGCTTGAACCTCCAACCTTTCGGTTAACAGCCGATCGTGCTAGCCAATTGCGCCACGGAGACAGTCCTGCCCCACTCTCACCGCTATCAGAACATACCTTCAAAGCTATCAGCGCAAAGAAAAAAGCAACACACAACTCTCGGGAAGGCTCGAACCTCCAACCTTTCGGTTAACAGCCGATCGCGCATACCAATTGCGCCACAGAGACAGTCCTGCTCCACTCTTACCACCAACAGAACATAACTTCAAAGCTATCAGGCCAATAAAAAAAAAGCGCCGCAGCACCACCGGGTGGGCTCGAACCTTCAACCTTTCGGTTAACAGCCGATCGCGCTAGCCAATTGTGCCACGGAGACAGTCCTGCTCCATTCTCACCACCGTCAGAAAATTTCTTCAGAGCTATCAGCCCAAAGAAAAAGAAACGCCGCACCACCACCGGGTGGGCTCGAAACTCGAACCTTTCGGTTAACAGCAGATCGTGTTAGCCAATTGCGTGATGGAGACAGTCCTGCTACACTCTCACCACCATCAGAACATATCTTCAAGCCTATCAGAGCAAAGAAAAAAAAAGCGCCGCACCACCACTGGGTGGGCTGAAACCTCCAACATTTCGGTTAACAGCCCATCGCGCTAGCCAATTGTGCCACGGAGACAGTCGTGCTCCACTCTCACCACCATCAGAACATATCTTCAAAGCTATCAGCGCAAAGAAAAAAGCAACACACCACTCCCGGGAGGGCTCGAAACTCCAACCTTTCGGTTAACAGCCGATCGCGCTAGCCAATTACGCCACGGAGACAGTCCTGCTATACTTTCACCACAAGCATAACATATCTTCAAAGCTATCGAACCAAAGAAAAAAAAGCGCCGCACCACCCCGGTTGCGCTCGAACCTCCAACCTTTCGGTTAACCACCGATCGCGCTAGCCAATGGCGCCACGGAGCCAGTCGTGCTCCACTCTTACCACTGTCAGAACATAACTTCATCGCCATCAGCGCAAAGAAAAAAAAGCGACACACCATCCACAGGTGGGCTCGAAACTCCATCCTTTTGGTTAACAGCCGATCGCTCTAGCTATTTGCACCACGGAGACACTCCTGCTCCACTCTCACCACCATCAGAACATATCTTTAAAGCTATCAGCTCAAAAAAAAGCGCCGCACCACCACCGGGTGGGCTCGAAATTGCAATCTCTCGGTTAACAGCCGATCGCGCTAGCCAATTCTGCCACGGAGACAGTAGTGCAGCACTCCCACCTCCATCAGGACATTTCTTCAGAGCTATCAGCCCAAAAAAAAAGAAGCGCCGTACCACCACCGGGTGGGCTCAAACCTCCAATCTTTCGGTTAACAGCCGATCGCGCTAGCCAATTGCGCCACGGAGACAGTCGTGCTCCACTCTCACCACCATTAGAACACATCTTCAAAGCTATCAGCACAAAGAAAAAAGCAACACACCACTCCCGAGAGGGCTCGAACCTCCAACCTTTCGGTTAACAGCCGATCGCGCTAGCCAATTGCGCCACGAAGCAGTCATGCTCAACTCTCACCACCATCAGAACATATCTTCAAAGCTATCAGCCCAAAGAAAAAAAGCGACGCAGCACCACCGGGTGGGCTCGAACCTCCAACATTTCGGTTAACAGCCCATCGCGCTAGCCAATTGTGCCACGGAGACAGTCGTGCTCCACTCTCACCACATCAGAACATATCTTCAAAGCTATCAGCGCAAAGAAAAAAGCATAACACCACTCCCGGGAGGGCTCGAACCTCCAACCTTTCGGTCAACAGCCGATCGCGCTAGCCAATTACACGCCACGAAGACAGTCCTGCTATACTTTCACCACAAGCATAACATATCTTCAAAGCTATCGAACCAAAGAAAAAAAAGCGCCGCACCACCCCGGTTGGGCTCGAACCTCCAACCTTTCGGTTAACCGCCGATCGCGCTAGCCAATGGCGCCACGGAGCCAGTCGTGCTCCACTCTCACCACCGTCAGAACATTTCTTCAGACTATCAGCCCAAAGAAAAAAAAGCGCCGCACCACCACTGGGTGGGCTTAAACCTCCAACCTTTCGGTTAACAGCCGATCGCGCTATCGAATTGCGCCACGCAGACACTCGTGCTCCATTCTCACCACCGTCAGAACATTTCTCGAAAGCGATCAGCGCAATGAAAAAGGGCGCCGCACCATCACCGGGTAGGCTTAAACCTCCAATCTTTCGGGTAATAGCCGATCGCGCTAGCCAATTGCGCCACGGAGACAGTCGTGCTCCACTCTCACCACCATTAGAACACATCTTCAAAGCTATCAGCACAAAGAAAAAAGCAACACACCACTCCCGAGAGGGCTCGAACCTCCAACCTTTCGGTTAACAGCCGATCGCGCTAGCCAATTGCGCCACGAAGCAGTCATGCTCCACTCTCACCACCATCAGAACATATCTTCAAAGCTATCAGCCCAAAGAAAAAAAGCGCCGCAGCACCACCAGGTGGGCTCGAACCTCCAACCTTTCGGTTAACAGCCGATCGCGCTAGCCCATTGCGCCACGGAGACAGTCCTGCTCCACTCTCACTACCATCAGAACATAACTTCAAAGCTATCAGCGCAAAGAAAAAAGAGCGACGAACCACCACCAGGTGGGCTCGAACCTCCAACCTTTCGGTTAACAGCCGATCACGCTAGCCATTTGCGCCACGGAGACAGTCGTGCTTCACTCTCACCGCTATCAGAACATACCTTCAAAGCTATCATCGCAAAGAAAAAAGCAACACACAACTCTCGGGAAAGCTCGAACCTCCAACCTTTCGGTTAACAGCCGATCGCGCATACCAATTGCGCCACGGAGACAGTCCTGCTCCACTCTTACCACCTTCAGAACATATCTTCAAAGCTATCAGGCCAAAGAAAAAAATAGCACCGCAGCACCACCGGGTGGGCTCGAACCTCCAACCTTTCGGTTAACAGCAGATCGTGCTTGCTAATTGCGCGACGGAGACAGTCCTGCTCCACTCTCACCACCATCAGAACATATCTTCAAAGCTATCAGAGCAAAGAAAAAAAAGTGCCGCACCACCACCGGGTGGGCTGGAACCTCCAACATTTCGGTTAATAGCCCATCGCGCTAGCCAATTGTGCCACGGAGACAGTCGTGCTCCACTCTCACCACCATCAGAACATATCTTCAAAGCTATCAGCGCAAAGAAAAAAGCAACACACCACTCCCGGGAGGGCTCGAACCTCCAACCTTTCGGTTAACAGCCGATTGCGCTAGCCAATTACGCCACGAAGACAGTCCTGCTATACTTTCACCACAAGCATAACATATCTTCAAAGCTATCGAACCAAAGAAAAAAAGCGCCGCACCACCCCGGTTGGGCTCGAACCTCCAACCTTTCGGTTAACCGCTGATCGCGCTAGCCAATGGCGCCACGGAGCCAGTCGTGCTCCACTCTCACCACCGTCAGAACACTTCTTCAGACTATCAGCCCAAAGAAAAAAAGCGCCGCACCACCACTGGGTGGGCTTAAACCTCCAACCTTTCGGTTAACAGCCGATCGCGCTAGCGAATTGCGCCACGGAGACACTCGTGCTCCATTCTCACCACCGTCAGAACATTTCTCCAAAGCGATCAGCGCAAAGAAAAAGGGCGCCGCACCATCACCGGGTGGGCTCAAACCTCCAATCTTTAAGTTAACAGCCGATCACGCTAGCCAATTGCGCCACGGAGACAGTCGTGATCCACTCTCACCACCATTAGAACACATCTTCAAAGCTATCAGCACAAAGAAAAAAAGCAACACACCACTCCCGAGAGGGCTCGAACCTCCAACCTTTCGGTTAACAGCCGATCGCGCTAGCCAATTGCGCCACGAAGCAGTCATGCTCCACTCTCACCACCATCACAACATATCTTCAAAGCTATCAGCCCAAAGAAAAAAAGCGCCGCAGCACCACCGGGTGGGCTCGAACCTCCAACCTTTCGGTTAACAGCCGATCGCGCTAGCCCATTGCGCCACGGAGACAGTCCTGCTCCACTCTCACTACCATCAGAACATAACTTCAAAGCTATCAGCGCAGAGAAAAAGCAACACACCATTCCCGGGAGGGCTCGAAATTCTAACCTTTCAGTTAACAGCCAATCGTGCTAGCCAAATGCGCCACGGAGACAGTAATGCAGCACTCCCACCTCCTTCAGAACATTTATTCAGAGCTATCAGCCCAAAGAAAAAGAAAGCGCCGCACCACCACCGGGTGGGCTCGAACCTCCAGCCTTTCGCTTAACAGCCAATCGCGCCAGCCAGTTGCGCCACGGAGACAGTCCTGCACAACTCCTACCACAATTAAACATATCTTCAAAGCTATCAGCCCAAACAAAAAAAGCGCCGCACCACTCGCGGGCGGGCTCGAACCCCCAACCTTTCGATTAACAGCCGATCGCGCTAGCAAATTGCGCCATGGAGACAGTCGCGCTCCACTCTCACCACCATCAGAACATATCTTCAACGCCATCAGCGCAAAGAAAAAAAAAGCGACACACCATCCACGGGTGTGCTCGCAACTCCCACCTTTTGGTTAACAGCCGATCGCGCTAGCCAATTGCACCACGGAGACAGTCCTGCTCCACTCTCACCACCATCAGAACAAATCTTCAAAGCTATCACCCCAAAGAAAAAAAATTGCCGCACCACCACCGGGTGGGCTCGAAACTCCAACCTTTCAGTTAACAGCCCATCGTGCTTGCCAATGGCGCCACGGAGACAGTCCTGCTTCACTCTCACCACCATCAGAACATATCTTCATAGCTATCAGAGCAAAGAAAAAAAGCGCCACACCACCACCGGGTGGGCTCGAACCTCCAACCTTTCTGTTAACAGCCCATCGCGCTAGCCAATTGTGCCAAGGAGACAGTCGTGCTTCACTCTCACCACCAACAGAACATATCTTCAAAGCTATCAGCGCAAAGAAAAAAGCAACACACCACTCCCGGGAGAGCTCGAACCTCCAACCGTTCTTTTAACAGCCGATCGCGCTAGCCAATTACGCCACGGAGACAGTCCTGATATACTTTCATCACAAGCATAACATAACTTCAAAGCTATCGGCCCAAAGAAAAAAAGCGCCGCACCACCCCGGGTGGGCTCGAACCTCCAAACTTTCGGTTAACAGCCGATCGCACTAGCCAATTGCGCCACGAAGACAGTCGTGCTCCACTCTCACCACCGTCAGAACATATCTTCAAAGCTAGCAGCCCAAAGAAAAAAAAGCAACACACCACTCCCGGGAGGGCTCGAACCTCCATCCTTTCGGATAAAAGCCAATCGCGCTAGCCCATTGCGCCACGGAGAAAGTCCTGCTCCACTCTCACTACCATCATAACATAACTTCAAAGCTATCAGCGCAGAGAAAAAGCAACACAGCATTCCCGGGAGGGCTCGAAATTCTAACCTTTCAGTTAACAGCCAATCGTGCTAGCCAAATGCGCCACGGAGACAGTAATGCAGCACTCCCACCTCCTTCAGAACATTTATTCAGAGCTATCAGCCCAAAGAAAAAGAAAGCGCCGCACCACCACCGGGTGGGCTCGAACCTCCAGCCTTTCGCTTAAAAGCAAATCGCGCCAGCCAGTTGCGCCACGGAGACAGTCCTGCACAACTCCCACCACAATTAAACATATCTTCAAAGCTATCAGCCCAAACAAAAAAAGCGCCGCACCACTCGCGGGTGGGCTCGAACGCCCAACCTTTCGGTTAACAGCCGATCGCGCTAGCCAATTGCGCCACGGAGACAGTCGTGGTCCACTCTCACCACCATCAGAACATATCTTCAACGCCATCAGCGCAAAGAAAAAAAAAGCGACACACCGTCCACGGGTGTGCTCGCAACTCCCACCTTTTGGTTAAGAGCCGATCGCGCTAGCCAATTGCACCACGGAGACAGTCCTGCTCCACTCTCACCACCATCAGAACATATCTTCAAAGCTATCAGCCCAAAGAAAAGAAAGCGCCGCACCACCACCGGTGGGCTCGAAACTCCAACCTTTCGGTTAACAGCCCATCGTGCTTGCCAATGGCGCCACGGAGACAGTCCTGCTCCAATCTCACCACCATCAGAACATATCTTCATAGCGATCAGAGCAAAGAAAAAAAAGCGCCACACCACCACCGGGTGGCCTCGAACCTCCAACCTTTCGGTTAACAGCCCATCGCGCTAGCCAATTGTGCCACGGAGACAGTCGTGCTTCAGTCTCACCAACAACAGAACATATCTTCAAAGCTATCAGCGCAAAGAAAAAAGCAACACACCACCCCGGGAGAGCTCGAACCTCCAACCTTTCGGTTAACAGCCGATCGCACTAGCCAATTGCGCCACGAAGACAGTCGTGCTCCACTCTCACCACCGTCCGAAAATTTCTTCAGACTATCAGCCCAAAGAAAAAAAAGCGCCGCACCACCACCGGGTGGGCTCGAACCTCTAACCTTTCGGTTAACAGCCGATGGCGCTAGCCAAGTGCGCCACGAAGACAGTCCTGCTCCACTCTCACCACCATCAGAACATAACTTCAAAGCTATCAGCGCAAAGAAAAAAGCACCACACCACTCCCGGGAGAGCTCGAACCTTCAACCTTTCGGTGAACAGCCGATCGCGCTAGCCAATTGCGCTACGGAGACAGTCCTGCTCCCCTCTCACCACCATAAGAACATATCGTCAAAGCTATCAGCCCAAAGAAAAAAAAGCAACACACCACTCTCGGGAGGGCTCGAACCTACAACTTTCGGTTAACTGCCCATCGCGCTAGCCAATTGCGCCACAGAGACAGTCGTGCTCCACTCTCACCACCATCAGAACATATCTTCAACGCCATCAGCGCAAAGAAAAAAAAAGCGACACACCGTCCACGGGTGTGCTCGCAACTCCCACCTTTTGGTTAACAGCCGATCACGCTAGCCAATTGCACCACGGAGACAGTCCTGCTCCACTCTCACCACCATCAGAACATATCTTCAAAGCTATCAGCCCAAAGAAAAAAAAGTGCCGCACCACCACCGGTGGGCTCGAAACTCCAACCTTTCGGTTAACAGCCCATCGTGCTTGCCAATTGCGCCACGGAGACAGTCCTGCTCCACTCTCACCACCATCAGAACATATCTTCATAGCTATCAGAGCAAAGAAAAAAAAGCGCCACACCACCACCGGGTGGGCTCGAACCTCCAACCTTTCGGTTAACAGCCCATCGCGCTAGCCAATTGTGCCACGGAGACAGTCGTGCTTCACTCTCACCACCAACAGAACATATCTTCAAAGCTATCAGCGCAAAGAAAAAAGCAATACACCACCCCGGGAGAGCTCGAACCTCCAACCTTTCGGTTAACAGCCGATCGCACTAGCCAATTGCGCCACGAAGACAGTCGTGCTCCACTCTCACCACCGTCAGAAAATTTCTTCAGACTATCAGCCCAAAGAAAAAAAAGCGCCGCACCACCACCGGGTGGGCTCGAACCTCTAACCTTTCGGTTAACAGCCGATGGCGCTAGCCAAGTGCGCCACGGAGACAGTCCTGCTCCACTCTCACCACCATCAGAACATATCTTCAAAGCTATCAGCGCAAAGAAAAAAGCACCACACCACTCCCGGGAGAGCTCGAACCTTCAACCTTTCGGTGAACAGCCGATCGCGCTAGCCAATTGCGCTACGGAGACAGTCCTGCTCCACTCTCACCACCATCAGAACATATCTTCAAAGCTATCAGCGAAAAAAAAAATCACACCATTCCCGGGAGGGCTCGAACCTCCAACCTTTCGGTCAACTGCCTATAGCGCTAGCCCATTGCGCCACGGAGACAGTCGTGCTCTCGTCTCACCACCATCAGAACATTTCTTCAGAGCTATCAGCCCAAAGAAAAAAAAGCGCCGCACCACCACCGGGTGAACTCGAACCTCCAAAATTTCGGTTAATAGCCGATCGCGCTGGCCAATTGCGCCACAGAGACAGTCGTGCTCCACTCTCACCACCATCAGAACATATCTTCAACGCCATCAGCGCAAAGAAAAAAAAAAGCGACACACCGTCCACGGGTGTGCTCGCAACTCCCACCTTTTGGTTAACAGCCGATCAAGCTAGCCAATTGCACCACGGAGACAGTCCTGCTCCACTCTCACCACCATCAGAACATATCTTCAAAGCTATCAGCCCAAAGAAAAAAAAGTGCCGCACCACCACCGGTGGGCTCGAAACTCCAACCTTTCGGTTAACAGCCCATCGTGCTTGCCAATAGCGCCACGGAGACAGTCCTGCTCCACTCTCACCACCATCAGAACATATCTTCATAGCTATCAGAGGAAAGAAAAAAAAGCGCCACACCACCACCGGGTGGGCTCGAACCTCCAACCTTTCGGTTAACAGCCCATCGCGCTAGCCAATTCTGCCACGGAGACAGTCGTGCTTCACTCTCACCACCAACAGAACATATCTTCAAAGCTATCAGCGCGAAAAAAAAAGCAACACACCACCCCGGGAGAGCTCGAACCTCCAACCTTTCGGTTAACAGCCGATCGCACTAGCCAATTGCGCCACGAAGACAGTCGTGCTCCACTCTCACCACCGTCAGAAAATTTCTTCAGACTATCAGCGCAAAGAAAAAAGCAACACACCACCCCGGGAGAGCTCGAACCTCCAACCTTTCGGTCAACAGCCTATAGCGCTAGTCCATTGCGCCACGGAGACAGTCGTGCTCTCGTCTCACCACCATCAGAACATTTCTTCAGAGCTATCAGCCCAAAGAAAAAAAAGCGCCGCACCACCACCGGGTGAACTCGAACCTCCAAAATTTCGGTTAATAGCCGATCGCGCTGGCCAATTGCGCCACAGAGACAGTCGTGCTCCACTCTCACCACCATCAGAACATATCTTCAACGCCATCAGCGCAAAGAAAAAAAAAGCGACACACCGTCCACGGGTGTGCTCGCAACTCCCACCTCTTGGTTAACAGCCGATCGCGCTAGCCAATTGCACCACGGAGACAGTCCTGCTCCACTCTCACCATCATCAGAACATATCTTCAAAGCTATCAGCCCAAAGAAAAAAAAGTGCCGCACCACCACCGGTGGGCTCGAAACTCCAACCTTTCGGTTAACAGCCCATCGTGCTTGCCAATGGCGCCACGGAGACAGTCCTGCTCCACTCTCACCACCATCAGAACATATCTTGATAGCTATCAGAGCAAAGAAAAAAAAGCGCCACACCACCACCGGGTGGGCTCGAACCTCCAACCTTTCGGTTAACAGCCCATCGCGCTAGCCAATTGTGCCACGGAGACAGTCGTGCTTCACTCTCACCACCAACAGAACATATCTTTAAAGCTATCAGCGCAAAGAAAAAAGCAACACACCACCCCGGGAGAGCTCGAACCTCCAACCTTTCGGTTAACAGCCGATCGCACTAGCCAATTGCGCCACGAAGACAGTCGTGCTCCACTCTCACCACCGTCAGAAAATTTCTTCAGACTATCAGCGCAAAGAAAAAAGCAACACACCACCCCGGGAGAGCTCGAACCTCCAACCTTTCGGTTAACAGCCGATCGCACTAGCCAATTGCGCCACGAAGACAGTCGTGCTTCACTCTCACCACCAACAGAACATATCTTTAAAGCTATCAGCGCAAAGAAAAAAAAGCGCCGCACCACCACCGGGTGAGCTCGAACCTCTAACCTTTCGGTTAACAGCCGATGGCGCTAGCCAAGTGCGCCACGGAGACAGTCCTGCTCCACTCTCACCACTATCAGAACATATCTTCAAAGCTATCATCGCAAAGAAAAAAGCACCACACCACTCCCGGGAGAGCTCGAACCTTCAACCTTTCGGTGAACAGCCGATGGCGCTAGCCAATTGCGCTACGGAGACAGTCCTGCTCCACTCTCACCACCATCAGAACATATCTTCAAAGCTATCAGCCCAAAGAAAAAAGCAACACACCACTCCCGGGAGGGCTCGAACCTCCAACCTTTCGGTCAACAGCCTATAGCGCTAGCCCATTGCGCCATGGAGACAGTCGTGCTCTCCTCTCAGCAACATCAGAACATTTCTTCATAGCTATCAGCCCAAAGAAAAAAAAAAGCGCCGCACCACCACCGGGTGGGCTCGAACCTCCAAAATTTTGGTTAATAGCAGATCGCGCTGGCCAATTGCGCCACGGAGACAGTCGTGCTCCACTCTCACCACCATCAGAACATATCTTCAAAGCTAGCAGCCCGAAGAAAAAAAAGCAACACACCACCACCGGACGAGCTCGAACCTCCAACCTATCTGTTAACAGCCGATTGCGCTAGTCAATTGCGCCACGGAGACAGTCGTGGTCCACTCTCCCCACCATCAAAACATATCTTAAAGCTATCAGCGCAAAGAAAAAAGCAACACACCACTCCCGGGAGGGCTCGAACCTCCAACTTTTCGGTCAACAGCCGATCGCGCTAGCCAATTGCGCCACGGAGACAGTCGTGCTCCACTCTCACCACCATCAGAACATTTCCTCAGAGCTATCAGCCCAAAGGAAAAAAAGCGCCGCTCCACCACCGGGTGGGCTCGAACCTCCAACCTTTCGGTTAAAAGCCCTTCGCGCTAGCCAATGGCGCCACGGAGACAGTCGTGCTCCACTCTCACCACCATCAGAACATACCTTCAACGTTATCAGCGCAAAGAAAAAAGCAACACACCACTGCCGGGAGGGCTCGAACCTCCAAACTTTCGGTTAACAGCCGATCGCGCTAGCCAATTGCGCCACAGAGACAGTCGTGCTCCATTCTCACCACCGTCAGTACATTTCTCCAAAGCTATCAGTGCAAAGAAAAAAGAGCGCCGCACCACCACCAGGTGGGCTCGAACCTCCAACCTTTCGCTTAACAGCCGATCCCGCTAGCCTATTGCGCGACGGAGACAGTCGTGCTCCACTCTCACCACCATCATAACATATCTTCAAAGCTATCAGCCCAAAGAAAAAAACCGCCGCAGCACCACCGGATGGGCTCGAACCTCCAACCTTTCGGTTAACAGCCGATCGCGCTAGCCAATTGCGCTACGGAGACAGTCCTGCTCCCCTCTCACCACCATCAAACATATCGTCAAAGCTATCAGCCCAAAGAAAAAAAAGCAACACACCACTCTCGGGAGGGCTCGAACCTACAACTTTCAGGTTAACTGCCCATCGCGCTAGCCGATTGCGCCACGGAGACAGACCTGCTGCACTCTCACCACCTTCAGAACATATCTTCAAAGCTGTCAGCCCAAAGAAAAAAAAGCAACACACAACTCTCGGGAGGGCTCGAACCCCCAACCTTTCTGTTAACAGCTGATCGCGCTAGCCAATTGCGCCACAGAGACAGTGGCGCTACACCCTCACCACCGTCAGAACATTTCCCCAGAGCTATCAGCCCAAGGGAAAAAAAGTGCCGCACCACCATCGGGTGGGCTCGAACCTCCAACCTTTCGGTTAACAGCCCATCGCGCTAGCCAATTGCGCCACGGAGACAGACGTGCTTCACTCTCACCACCATCAGAACATATCTTCAAAGCTATCAGCGCAAAGAAAAAAAATCACACCATTCGCGGGAAGGCTCGAACCTCCAACCTTTCGGTCAACAGCCTATAGCGCTAGCCCATTGCGCCACGGAGACAGTCGTGCTCTCGTCTCACCACCATCAGAACATTTCTTCAGAGCTATCAGCCCAAAGAAAAAAAAGCGCCGCGCCACCACCGGGTGAACTCGAACCTCCAAAATTTCGGTTAATAGCCGATCGCGCTGGCCAATTGCGCCACAGAGACAGTCGTGCTCCACTCTCACCACCATCAGAACATATCTTCAAAGCTATCAGCCCAAAGAAAAAAAAGCGCCACAGCACCACCGGGTGGGCTCGAACCTCCAACCTTTCGGTTAACAGCCGATGGCGCTAGCCAAGTGCGCCACGGAGGCAGTCCTGCTCCACTCTCACCACCATCAGAACATATCTTCAAAGCTATCAGCGCAAAGAAAAAAGCACCACACCACTCCCGGGAGAGCTCGAACCTTCAACCTTTCGGTGAACAGCCGATCGCGCTAGCCAATTGCGCTACGGAGACAGTCCTGCTCCACTCTCACCCCCATCAGAACATATCTTCAAAGCTATGAGCCCAAAGAAAAAAGCAACACACCACTCCCGGGAGGGCTCGAACCTCCAACCTTTCGGTCAACAGCCTATAGCGCTAGCCCATTGCGCCATGGAGACAGTCGTGCTCTCCTCTCACCAACATCAGAACATTTCTTCAGACCTATCAGCGCAAAGAAAAAAAAGCGCCGCACCACAACCGGGTGTGCTCGAACCTCCCAAATTTCGGTTAATAGCCGATAGCGCTGGCCAATTGCGCCACGGAGACAGTCGCGCTCCACTCTCACCACCATCAGAACATATCGTCAAAGCTAGCAGCCCGAAGAAAAAAAAGCAACACACCACTTCCGGGAGGGCTCGAACCTCCAACCTTTCGGTTAACAGCCGATATCGCTAGCCAATTGCGCCACGGAGACAGTCCTGCTCGACTTTCACCACCATTAGAACATATCTTCAAAGCTATCAGCCCAAAGAAAAAAAACTGCCGCCGCACCACCGGGTGGGCTCGAACCTCCAACCATTCGGTTAACACCCGATCGCGCTAGCCAATTGCGCTACGAAGACAGTCCTGCTCTACTCTCACCACCATCAGAACATATCTTCAAAGCTATCAGCCCAAAGAAAAAAGCAACACACCACTCCCGGGAGGGCTGGTACCTCCAACCTTTCGGTCAACAGCCTATGACGCTAGCCCATTGCGCCACGGAGACAGTCGTGCTCTCCTCTCACCACCATCAGAACATTTCTTCAGAGCTATCAGCCCAAAGAAAAAAAAGCGCCGCACCACCACCGGGTGGGCTCGAACCTCCAAAATATCGGTTAATAGCAGATCGCGCTGGCCAATTGCGCCACGGAGACAGTCGTGCTCCACTCTCACCACCATCAGAACATATCTTCAAAGCTAGCAGCCCGAAGAAAAAAAAGCAACACACCACTCCCGGGAGGGCTCGAATCTCCAAACTTTCGGTTAAAAGCCAATCGCGCTAGCCAATTGCGCAACGAAGACAGTCGTGCTCCATTCTCGCGACCATCAGAACATATCTTCAAAGCTATCAGCGCAAAGAAAAAAGCAACACACCACTCCCGGGAGGGCTCTAAATTCCAATCTTTCGGTTAACACCCGATCGCGCTAGCCAATTGCGCCACGGAGACAGTACTGCAACACTTCCACCTCTGTCAGAACATTTCTTCAGAGCTATCAGCCCAAAGAAAAAGAAAGCGCCGCACCACCACCGGGTAGGCTCGAACCTCCAGCCTTTCGGTTAACAGGCGATCGCGCTAGCCAATTGCGCCACGTAGACAGTCGTGCTCCACTCTCACCACCATCAGAACATATCTCCAAAGCTATCAGCGCAAAGAAAAGAGCAACACACAACTCCCGGGAAGGCTCGAAATTACAACCTTTCGGTTAACAGCCGATCGCGCTAGCCAATTGCGCCACGGAGACAGTAGTGCAGCACTCCCACCTCCGTCAGGACATTTCTTCAGAGCTATCAGCACAAAGAATAAGAAGCGCCGCACCACCACCGGGTGAGCTCGAACCTCCAAACTTTAGGTTAACAGCCGGATGCGCTAGCCAATTGCGCCACGGAGACAGTCGTGCTCCACTCTCACCACCGTCAGAACATTTCTTCGGAGTTGTCAGCCCAAAGGAAAAAAAGCGCCGCACCCCCACCGGACGAGCTCGAACCTCCAATCTATCTGTTAACAGCCGATTGCGCTAGCCAATTGCGCCACGGAGACAGTCGTGCTCCACTCTCCCCACCATCAGAACATAACTTAAAGCTATCAGCGCAAAGAAAAAAGCAACACACCACTCCCGGGAGGGCTCGAACCTCCAACTTTTCGGTCAACAGCCGATCGCGCTAGCCGAATACGCCACCGAGACAGTCCTGCTGTACTCTCACCACCAGCATAACATATCTTCAAAGCTATCGGCCCAAAGAAAAAAAGCGACGCACCACCCCGGTGGGCTCGAACCTCCAACCTTTCGGTTAACAGCCGATCGTGCTAGCCAATTGTGCCACGGAGACAGTCGTGCTCCACTCTCACCACCATCAGAACATATCTTCAAAGCTAGCAGCCCAAAGAAAAAAAAGCAACACACCACTCCCGGGAGGGCTCGAACCTCCAGCCTTTCGGATAAAAGCCAATCGCGCTAGCCAATTGCGCCACGGAGACAGTCGCGTTTCACTCTCACCACCGTCAGAACATTTCTTCAGAGCTATCAGCCCAAAGAAAACAAAGCGCCGCACTACCACCTGGTGGGCTCGAACCTCCAGCGTTTCAGTTACCGGCCGAACGCGCTAGCCAATTGCGCCACGGAGACAGTCGTGCTCCACTCTCACCACCCTCAGAACATATCTTCAAAGCTATCAGCGCAAAGAAAAAAGCAACACACCACTCCCGGGAGGGCTCGAAATTCCAATCTTTCGGTTAACAGCCGATCGCGCTAGCCAATTGCGCCACGGAGACAATAGTGCAGCACTTCCACCACCATCGGAACATATCTTCAAAGCTATCAGCCCAAAGAAAAAAAAGCACCGCACCACCGCCGCGTGGGCTCGAACCTCCAACCTTTCGGTTAACAGCCGATCGCGATAGCCAATTGCGCCACGGAGACAGTCCTGCTCCACTCTCACCACCATCAGAACATATCTTCAAAGCTATCAGCCCAAAGAAAAAAGCAACACACCACTCCCGGGAGGGCTCGAACCTCCAACCTTTCGGTCAACAGCCTATAGCGCTAGCCCATTGCGCCATGGAGACAGTCGTGCTCTCCTCTCACCAACATCAGAACATTTCTTCAGAGCTATCAGCCCAAAGAAAAAAAAGCGCCGCACCACAACCGGGTGGGCTCGAACCTCCCAAATTTCGGTTAATAGCCGATAGCGCTGGCCAATTGCGCCACGGAGACAGTCCTGCTCCACTCTCACCACCATCAGAACATATCTTCAAAGCTATCAGCCCAAAGAAAAAAGCAACACACCACTCCCGGGAGGGCTCGAACCTCCAACCTTTCGGTCAACAGCCTATAGCGCTAGCCCATTGCGCCATGGAGGCAGTCGTGCTCTCCTCTCACCAACATCAGAACATTTCTTGAGAGCTATCAGCCCAAAGAAAAAGAAAGCGCCGCACCACCACCGGGTGGGCTCGAACCTCCAGCCTTTCGGTTAACAGGCGATCGCGCTAGCCAATTGCGCCACGTAGACAGTCGTGCTCCACTCTCTCCACCTTCAGAACATATCTCCAAAGCTATCAGCGCAAAGAAAAGAGCAACACACAACTCCCAGGAAGGCTCGAAACTACAGCCTTTCGGTTAACAGCCGATCGCGCTAGCCAATTGCGCCACAGAGACATTAGTGCAGCACTCCCACCTCCGTCAGGACATTTCTTCAGAGCTATCAGCCCAAACAATAAGAAGCGCCGCACCACCACCGGGTGGGCTCGAACTTCCAAACTTTAGGTTAACAGCCAGATGCGCTAGCCGATTGCGCCACGGAGACCGTCGTGCTCCACTCTCACCACCGTCAGAACATTTCTTCGGAGCTGTCAGCCCAAAGGAAAAAAAGCGCCGCACCACCACCGGACGAGCTCGAACCTCCAACCTATCTGTTAACAGCCGATTGCGCTAGTCAATTGCGCCACGGAGACAGTCGTGGTCCACTCTCCCCACCATCATAACATATCTTAAAGCTATCAGCGCAAAGAAAAAAGCAACACACCACTCCCGGGAGGGCTCGAACCTCCAACTTTTCGGTCAACAGCCGATCGCGCTAGCCAATTGCGCCACGGAGACAGTCGTGCTCCACTCTCACCACCATCAGAACATTTCCTCAGAGCTATCAGCCCAAAGGAAAAAAAGCGCCGCTCCACCACCGGGTGGGCTCGAACCTCCAACCTTTCGGTTAAAAGCCCTTCGCGCTAGCCAATGGCGCCACGGAGACAGTCGTGCTCCACTCTCACCACCATCAGAACATACCTTCAACGTTATCAGCGCAAAGAAAAAAGCAACACACCACTGCCGCGAGGGCTCGAACCTCCAACCTTTCGGTTAACAGCCGATCGCGCTAGCCAATTGCGCCACAGAGACAGTCGTGCTCCATTCTCACCACCGTCAGTACATTTCTCCAAAGCTATCAGCGCAAAGAAAAAAGAGCGCCGCACCACCACCGGGTGGGCTCGAACCTCCAACCTTTCGCTTAACAGCCGATCCCGCTAGCCTATTGCGCCACGGAGACAGTCGTGCTCCACTCTCACCACCATCATAACATATCTTCAAAGCTATCAGCCCAAAGAAAAAAACCACCGCAGCACCACCGGATGGGCTCGAACCTCCAACCTTTCGGTTAACAGCCGATCGCGCTAGCCAATTGCGCTACGGAGACAGTCCTGCTCCCCTCTCACCACCATCAGAACATATCGTCAAAGCTATCAGCCCAAAGAAAAAAAAGCAACACACCACTCTCGGGAGGGCTCGAACCTACAACTTTCAGGTTAACTGCCCATCGCGCTAGCCGATTGCGCCACGGAGACAGACCTGCTGCACTCTCACCACCTTCAGAACATATCTTCAAAGCTGTCAGCCCAAAGAAAAAAAAGCAACACACAACTCTCGGGAGGGCTCGAACCCCCAACCTTTCTGTTAACAGCCGTTCGCGCTAGCCAATTGCGCCACAGAGACAGTGGTGCTACACCCTCACCACCGTCAGAACATTTCCTCAGAGCTATCAGCCCAAGGGAAAAAAAGTGCCGCACCACCATCGGGTGGGCTCGAACCTCCAACATTTCGGTTAACAGCCCATCGCGCTAGCCAATTGCGCCACGGAGACAGACGTGCTTCACTCTCACCACCATCAGAACATATCTTCAAAGCTATCAGCGCAAAGAAAAAAAATCACACCATTCCCGGGAGGGCTCGAACCTCCAACCTTTCGGTCAACAGCCTATAGCGCTAGCCCATTGCGCCACGGAGACAGTCGTGCTCTCGTCTCACCACCATCAGAACATTTCTTCAGAGCTATCAGCCCAAAGAAAAAAAAGCGCCGCACCACCACCGGGTGAACTCGAACCTCCAAAATTTCGGTTAATAGCCGATCGCGCTGGCCAATTGCGCCACAGAGACAGTCGTGCTCCACTCTCACCACCATCAGAACATATCTTCAAAGCTATCAGCCCAAAGAAAAAAAAAGCGCCACAGCACCACCGGGTGGGCTCGAACCTCCAACCTTTCGGTTAACAGCCGATGGCGCTAGCCAAGTGCGCCACGGAGACAGTCCTGCTCCACTCTCACCACCATCAGAACATATCTTCAAAGCTATCAGCGCAAAGAAAAAAGCACCACACCATTCCCGGGAGAGCTCGAACCTTCAACCTTTCGGTGAACAGCAGATCGCGCTAGCCAATTGCGCTACGGATACAGTCCTGCTCCACTCTCACCACCATCAGAACATATCTTCAAAGCTATCAGCCCAAAGAAAAAAGCAACACACCACTCCCGGGAGGGCTCGAACCTCCAACCTTTCGGTCAACAGCCGATGTCGCTAGCCAATTGCGCCACGGAGACAGTCCTGCTCGACTTTCACCACCATTAGAACATATCTTCAAAGCTATCAGCCCAAAGAAAAAAAACTGCCGCCGCACCACCGGGTGGGCTCGAACCTCCAACCATTCGGTTAACACCCGATCGCGCTAGCCAATTGCGCTACGAAGACAGTCCTGCTCTACTCTCACCACCATCAGAACATATCTTCAAAGCTATCAGCCCAAAGAAAAAAGCAACACACCACTCCCGGGAGGGCTGGTACCTCCAACCTTTCGGTCAACAGCCTATGACGCTAGCCCATTGCGCCACGGAGACAGTCGTGCTCTCCTCTCACCAGCATCAGAACATTTCTTCAGAGCTATCAGCCCAAAGAAAAAAAAGCGCCGCACCACCACCGGGTGGGCTCGAACCTCCAAAATATCGGTTAATAGCAGATCGCGCTGGCCAATTGCGCCACGGAGACAGTCGTGCTCCACTCTCACCACCATCAGAACATATCTTCAAAGCTAGCAGCCCGAAGAAAAAAAAGCAACACACCACTCCCGGGAGGGCTCGAATCTCCAAACTTTCGGTTAAAAGCCAATCGCGCTAGCCAATTGCGCAACGAAGACAGTCGTGCTCCACTCTCGCGACCATCAGAACATATCTTCAAAGCTATCAGCGCAAAGAAAAAAGCAACACACCACTCCCGGGAGGGCTCTAAATTCCAATCTTTTGGTTAACAGCCGATCGCGCTAGCCAATTGCGCCACGGAGACAGTAGTGCAACACTTCCACCTCTGTCAGAACATTTCTTCAGAGCTATCAGCCCAAAGAAAAAGAAAGCGCCGCACCACCACCGGGTAGGCTCGAACCTCCAGCCTTTCGGTTAACAGGCGATCGCGCTAGCCAATTGCGCCACGTAGACAGTCGTGCTCCACTCTCACCACCATCAGAACATATCTCCAAAGCTATCAGCGCAAAGAAAAGAGCAACACACAACTCCCGGGAAGGCTCGAAATTACAACCTTTCGGTTAACAGCCGATCGCGCTAGCCAATTGCGCCACGGAGACAGTAGTGCAGCACTCCCACCTCCGTCAGGACATTTCTTCAGAGCTATCAGCACAAAGAATAAGAAGCACCGCACCACCACCGGGTGAGCTCGAACCTCCAAACTTTAGGTTAACAGCCGGATGCGCTAGCCAATTGCGCCACGGAGACAGTCGTGCTCCACTCTCACCACCGTCAGAACATTTCTTCGGAGCTGTCAGCCCAACGGAAAAAAAGCGCCGCACCCCCACCGGACGAGCTCGAACCTCCAATCTATCTGTTAACAGCCGATTGCGCTAGCCAATTGCGCCACGGAGACAGTCGTGCTCCACTCTCCCCACCATCAGAACATAACTTAAAGCTATCAGCGCAAAGAAAAAAGCAACACACCACTCCCGGGAGGGCTCGAACCTCCAACTTTTCGGTCAACAGCCGATCGCGCTAGCCGAATACGCCACCGAGACAGTCCTGCTGTACTCTCACCACCAGCATAACATATCTTCAAAGCTATCAGCCCAAAGAAAAAAAAGCGACGCACCACCCCGGGTGGGCTCGAACCTCCAACCTTTCGGTTAACAGCCGATCGTGCTAGCCAATTGTGCCACGGAGACAGTCGTGCTCCACTCTCACCACCATCAGAACATATCTTCAAAGCTAGCAGCCCAAAGAAAAAAAAGCAACACACCACTCCCGGGAGGGCTCGAACCTCCAGCCTTTCGGATAAAAGCCAATCGCCCTAGCCAATTTCGCCACGGAGACAGTCGTGTTCCACTCTCACCACCGTCAGAACATTTCTTCAGAGCTATCAGCCCAAAGAAAACAAAGCGCCGCACTACCACCTGGTGGGCTCGAACCTCCAGCGTTTCAGTTACCGGCCGAACGCGCTAGCCAATTGCGCCACGGAGACAGTCGTGCTCCACTCTCACCACCATCAGAACATATCTTCAAAGCTATCAGCGCAAAGAAAAAAGCAACACACCACTCCCGGGAGGGCTCGAAATTCCAATCTTTCGGTTAACAGCCGATCGCGCTAGCCAATTGCTCCACGGAGACAGTAGTGCAGCACTTCCACCACCATCGGAACATATCTTCAAAGCTATCAGCCCAAAGAAAAAAAAGCACCGCACCACCGCCGCGTGGGCTCGAACCTCCAACCTTTCGGTTAACAGCCGATCGCGATAGCCAATTGCGCCACGGAGACAGTCGTGCTCCACTCTCACCACCGTCAGAACATTTCTTCGGACCTGTCAGCCCAAAGCAAAAAAAGCGCCGCACCCCCACCGCACGAGCTCGAACCTCCAACCTATCTGTTAACAGCCGATCGCGCTAGCCAATTGCGCTACGGAGACAGTCCTGCTCCACTCTCACCACCATCAGAACATATCTTCAAAGCTATCAGCCCAAAGAAAAAAGCAACACACCACTCCCGGGAGGGCTGGTACCTCCAACCTTTCGGTCAACAGCCTATGACGCTAGCCCATTGCGCCACGGAGACAGTCGTGCTCTCCTCTCACCACCATCAGAACATTTCTTCAGAGCTATCAGCCCAAAGAAAAAAAAGCGCCGCACCACCACCGGGTGGGCTCGAACCTCCAAAATATCGGTTAATAGCAGATCGCGCTGGCCAATAGCGCCACGGAGACAGTCGTGCTCCACTCTCACCACCATCAGAACATATCTTCAAAGCTAGCAGCCCGAAGAAAAAAAAGCAACACACCACTCCCGGGAGGGCCCGAATCTCCAAACTTTCGGTTAAAAGCCAATCGCGCTAGCCAATTGCGCAACGAAGACAGTCGTGCTCCACTCTCGCGACCATCAGAACATATCTTCAAAGCTATCAGCGCAAAGAAAAAAGCAACACACCACTCCCGGGAGGGCTCTAAATTCCAATCTTTCGGTTAACAGCCGATCGCGCTAGCCAATTGCGCCACGGAGACAGTAGTGCAACACTTCCACCTCTGTCAGAACATTTCTTCAGAGCTATCAGCCCAAAGAAAAAGAAAGCGCCGCACCACCACCGGGTAGGCTCGAACCTCCAGCCTTTCGGTTAACAGGCGATCGCGCTAGCCAATTGCGCCACGTAGACAGTCGTGCTCCACTCTCACCACCATCAGAACATATCTCCAAAGCTATCAGCGCAAAGAAAAGAGCAACACACAACTCCCGGGAAGGCTCGAAATTACAACCTTTCGGTTAACAGCCGATCGCGCTAGCCAATTGCGCCACGGAGACAGTAGTGCAGCACTCCCACCTCCGTCAGGACATTTCTTCAGAGCTATCAGCACAAAGAATAAGAAGCGCCGCACCACCACCGGGTGAGCTCGAACCTCCAAACTTTAGGTTAACAGCCGGATGCGCTAGCCAATTGCGCCACGGAGACAGTCGTGCTCCACTCTCACCACCGTCAGAACATTTCTTCGGAGCTGTCAGCCCAAAGGAAAAAAAACGCCGCACCCCCACCGGACGAGCTCGAACCTCCAATCTATCTGTTAACAGCCGATTGCGCTAGCCAATTGCGCCACGGAGACAGTCGTGCTCCACTCTCCCCACCATCAGAACATAACTTAAAGCTATCAGCGCAAAGAAAAAAGCAACACACCACTCCCGGGAGGGCTCGAACCTCCAACTTTTCGGTCAACAGCCGATCGCGCTAGCCGAATACGCCACCGAGACAGTCCTGCTGTACTCTCACCACCAGCATAACATATCTTCAAAGCTATCGGCCCAAAGAAAAAAAAGCGACGCACCACCCCGGGTGGGCTCGAACCTCCAACCTTTCGCTTAACAGCCGATCGTGCTAGCCAATTGTGCCACGGAGACCGTCGTGCTCCACTCTCACCACCATCAGAACATATCTTCAAAGCTAGCAGCCCAAAGAAAAAAAAGCAACACACCACTCCCGGGAGGGCTCGAACCTCCAGCCTTTCGGATAAAAGCCAATCGCGCTAGCCAATTGCGCCACGGAGACAGTCGCGTTTCACTCTCACCACCGTCAGAACATTTCTTCAGAGCTATCAGCCCAAAGAAAACAAAGCGCCGCACTACCACCTGGTGGGCTCGAACCTCCAGCGTTTCAGTTACCGGCCGAACGCGCTAGCCAATTGCGCCACGGAGACAGTCGTGCTCCACTCTCACCACCATCAGAACATATCTTCAAAGCTATCAGCGCAAAGAAAAAAGCAACACACCACTCCCGGGAGGGCTCGAAATTCCAATCTTTCGGTTAACAGCCGATCGCGCTAGCCAATTGCGCCACGGAGACAATAGTGCAGCACTTCCACCACCATCGGAACATATCTTCAAAGCTATCAGCCCAAAGAAAAAAAAGCACCGCACCACAACCGCGTGGGCTCGAACCTCCAACCTTTCGGTTAACAGCCGATCGCGATAGCCAATTGCGCCACGGAGACAGTCCTGCTCCACTCTCACCACCATCAGAACATATCTTCAAAGCTATCAGCCCAAAGAAAAAAGCAACACACCACTCCCGGGAGGGCTCGAACCTCCAACCTTTCGGTCAACAGCCTATAGCGCTAGCCCATTGCGCCATGGAGACAGTCGTGCTCTCCTCTCACCAACATCAGAACATTTCTTCAGAGCTATCAGCCCAAAGAAAAAAAAGCGCCGCACCACAACCGGGTGGGCTCGAACCTCCCAAATTTCGGTTAATAGCCGATAGCGCTGGCCAATTGCGCCACGGAGACAGTCCTGCTCCACTCTCACCACCATCAGAACATATCTTCAAAGCTATCAGCCCAAAGAAAAAAGCAACACAGCACTCCCGGGAGGGCTCGAACCTCCAACCTTTCGGTCAACAGCCTATAGCGCTAGCCCATTGCGCCATGGAGACAGTCGTGCTCTCCTCTCACCAACATCAGAACATTTCTTGAGAGCTATCAGCCCAAAGAAAAAGAAAGCGCTGCACCACCACCGGGTGGGCTCGAACCTCCAGCCTTTCGGTTAACAGGCGATCGCGCTAGCCAATTGCGCCACGTAGACCGTCGTGCTCCACTCTCTCCACCTTCAGAACATATCTCCAAAGCTATCAGCGCAAAGAAAAGAGCAACACACAACTCCCAGGAAGGCTCGAAACTACAGCCTTTCGGTTAACAGCCGATCGCGCTAGCCAATTGCGCCACAGAGACATTAGTGCAGCACTCCCACCTCCGTCAGGACATTTCTTCAGAGCTATCAGCCCAAACAATAAGAAGCGCCGCACCACCACCGGGTGGGCTCGAACTTCCAAACTTTAGGTTAACAGCCAGATGCGCTAGCCGATTGCGCCACGGAGACCGTCGTGCTCCACTCTCACCACCGTCAGAACATTTCTTCGGAGCTGTCAGCCCAAAGGAAAAAAAGCGCCGCACCACCACCGGACGAGCTCGAACCTCCAACCTATCTGTTAACAGCCGATTGCGCTAGTCAATTGCGCCACGGAGACAGTCGTGGTCCACTCTCCCCACCATCATAACATATCTTAAAGCTATCAGCGCAAAGAAAAAAGCAACACACCACTCCCGGGAGGGCTCGAACCTCCAACTTTTCGGTCAACAGCCGATCGCGCTAGCCAATTGCGCCTCGGAGACAGTCGTGCTCCACTCTCACCACCATCAGAACATTTCCTCAGAGCTATCAGCCCAAAGGAAAAAAAGCGCCGCTCCACCACCGGGTGGGCTCGAACCTCCAACCTTTCGGTTAAAAGCCCTTCGCGCTAGCCAATGGCGCCACGGAGACAGTCGTG
This sequence comes from Rhipicephalus microplus, assembly GCF_043290135.1. Taxonomy (NCBI): domain Eukaryota; kingdom Metazoa; phylum Arthropoda; class Arachnida; order Ixodida; family Ixodidae; genus Rhipicephalus; species Rhipicephalus microplus. The sequence continues at coordinate 52,228,235 of NW_027464585.1, forward strand.
CTCCACTCTCACCACCATCAGAACATACCTTCAACGTTATCAGCGCAAAGAAAAAAGCAACACACCACTGCCGCGAGGGCTCGAACCTCCAACCTTTCGGTTAACAGCCGATCGCGCTAGCCAATTGCGCCACAGAGACAGTCGTGCTCCATTCTCACCACCGTCAGTACATTTCTCCAAAGCTATCAGCGCAAAGAAAAAAGAGCGCCGCACCACCACCGGGTGGGCTCGAACCTCCAACCTTTCGCTTAACAGCCGATCCCGCTAGCCTATTGCGCCACGGAGACAGTCGTGCTCCACTCTCACCACCATCATAACATATCTTCAAAGCTATCAGCCCAAAGAAAAAAACCACCGCAGCACCACCGGATGGGCTCGAACCTCCAACCTTTCGGTTAACAGCCGATCGCGCTAGCCAATTGCGCTACGGAGACAGTCCTGCTCCCCTCTCACCACCATCAGAACATATCGTCAAAGCTATCAGCCCAAAGAAAAAAAAGCAACACACCACTCTCGGGAGGGCTCGAACCTACAACTTTCAGGTTAACTGCCCATCGCGCTAGCCGATTGCGCCACGGAGACAGACCTGCTGCACTCTCACCACCTTCAGAACATATCTTCAAAGCTGTCAGCCCAAAGAAAAAAAAGCAACACACAACTCTCGGGAGGGCTCGAACCCCCAACCTTTCTGTTAACAGCCGTTCGCGCTAGCCAATTGCGCCACAGAGACAGTGGTGCTACACCCTCACCACCGTCAGAACATTTCCTCAGAGCTATCAGCCCAAGGGAAAAAAAGTGCCGCACCACCATCGGGTGGGCTCGAACCTCCAACATTTCGGTTAACAGCCCATCGCGCTAGCCAATTGCGCCACGGAGACAGACGTGCTTCACTCTCACCACCATCAGAACATATCTTCAAAGCTATCAGCGCAAAGAAAAAAAATCACACCATTCCCGGGAGGGCTCGAACCTCCAACCTTTCGGTCAACAGCCTATAGCGCTAGCCCATTGCGCCACGGAGACAGTCGTGCTCTCGTCTCACCACCATCAGAACATTTCTTCAGAGCTATCAGCCCAAAGAAAAAAAAGCGCCGCACCACCACCGGGTGAACTCGAACCTCCAAAATTTCGGTTAATAGCCGATCGCGCTGGCCAATTGCGCCACAGAGACAGTCGTGCTCCACTCTCACCACCATCAGAACATATCTTCAAAGCTATCAGCCCAAAGAAAAAAAAGCGCCACAGCACCACCGGGTGGGCTCGAACCTCCAACCTTTCGGTTAACAGCCGATGGCGCTAGCCAAGTGCGCCACGGAGACAGTCCTGCTCCACTCTCACCACCATCAGAACATATCTTCAAAGCTATCAGCGCAAAGAAAAAAGCACCACACCATTCCCGGGAGAGCTCGAACCTTCAACCTTTCGGTGAACAGCAGATCGCGCTAGCCAATTGCGCTACGGATACAGTCCTGCTCCACTCTCACCACCATCAGAACATATCTTCAAAGCTATCAGCCCAAAGAAAAAAGCAACACACCACTCCCGGGAGGGCTCGAACCTCCAACCTTTCGGTCAACAGCCGATGTCGCTAGCCAATTGCGCCACGGAGACAGTCCTGCTCGACTTTCACCACCATTAGAACATATCTTCAAAGCTATCAGCCCAAAGAAAAAAAACTGCCGCCGCACCACCGGGTGGGCTCGAACCTCCAACCATTCGGTTAACACCCGATCGCGCTAGCCAATTGCGCTACGAAGACAGTCCTGCTCTACTCTCACCACCATCAGAACATATCTTCAAAGCTATCAGCCCAAAGAAAAAAGCAACACACCACTCCCGGGAGGGCTGGTACCTCCAACCTTTCGGTCAACAGCCTATGACGCTAGCCCATTGCGCCACGGAGACAGTCGTGCTCTCCTCTCACCAGCATCAGAACATTTCTTCAGAGCTATCAGCCCAAAGAAAAAAAAGCGCCGCACCACCACCGGGTGGGCTCGAACCTCCAAAATATCGGTTAATAGCAGATCGCGCTGGCCAATTGCGCCACGGAGACAGTCGTGCTCCACTCTCACCACCATCAGAACATATCTTCAAAGCTAGCAGCCCGAAGAAAAAAAAGCAACACACCACTCCCGGGAGGGCTCGAATCTCCAAACTTTCGGTTAAAAGCCAATCGCGCTAGCCAATTGCGCAACGAAGACAGTCGTGCTCCACTCTCGCGACCATCAGAACATATCTTCAAAGCTATCAGCGCAAAGAAAAAAGCAACACACCACTCCCGGGAGGGCTCTAAATTCCAATCTTTTGGTTAACAGCCGATCGCGCTAGCCAATTGCGCCACGGAGACAGTAGTGCAACACTTCCACCTCTGTCAGAACATTTCTTCAGAGCTATCAGCCCAAAGAAAAAGAAAGCGCCGCACCACCACCGGGTAGGCTCGAACCTCCAGCCTTTCGGTTAACAGGCGATCGCGCTAGCCAATTGCGCCACGTAGACAGTCGTGCTCCACTCTCACCACCATCAGAACATATCTCCAAAGCTATCAGCGCAAAGAAAAGAGCAACACACAACTCCCGGGAAGGCTCGAAATTACAACCTTTCGGTTAACAGCCGATCGCGCTAGCCAATTGCGCCACGGAGACAGTAGTGCAGCACTCCCACCTCCGTCAGGACATTTCTTCAGAGCTATCAGCACAAAGAATAAGAAGCACCGCACCACCACCGGGTGAGCTCGAACCTCCAAACTTTAGGTTAACAGCCGGATGCGCTAGCCAATTGCGCCACGGAGACAGTCGTGCTCCACTCTCACCACCGTCAGAACATTTCTTCGGAGCTGTCAGCCCAACGGAAAAAAAGCGCCGCACCCCCACCGGACGAGCTCGAACCTCCAATCTATCTGTTAACAGCCGATTGCGCTAGCCAATTGCGCCACGGAGACAGTCGTGCTCCACTCTCCCCACCATCAGAACATAACTTAAAGCTATCAGCGCAAAGAAAAAAGCAACACACCACTCCCGGGAGGGCTCGAACCTCCAACTTTTCGGTCAACAGCCGAACGCGCTAGCCGAATACGCCACCGAGACAGTCCTGCTGTACTCTCACCACCAGCATAACATATCTTCAAAGCTATCGGCCCAAAGAAAAAAAAGCGACGCACCACCCCGGGTGGGCTCGAACCTCCAACCTTTCGGTTAACAGCCGATCGTGCTAGCCAATTGTGCCACGGAGACAGTCGTGCTCCACTCTCACCACCATCAGAACATATCTTCAAAGCTAGCAGCCCAAAGAAAAAAAAGCAACACACCACTCCCGGGAGGGCTCGAACCTCCAGCCTTTCGGATAAAAGCCAATCGCGCTAGCCAATTTCGCCACGGAGACAGTCGTGTTCCACTCTCACCACCGTCAGAACATTTCTTCAGAGCTATCAGCCCAAAGAAAACAAAGCGCCGCACTACCACCTGGTGGGCTCGAACCTCCAGCGTTTCAGTTACCGGCCGAACGCGCTAGCCAATTGCGCCACGGAGACAGTCGTGCTCCACTCTCACCACCATCAGAACATATCTTCAAAGCTATCAGCGCAAAGAAAAAAGCAACACACCACTCCCGGGAGGGCTCGAAATTCCAATCTTTCGGTTAACAGCCGATCGCGCTAGCCAATTGCTCCACGGAGACAGTAGTGCAGCACTTCCACCACCATCGGAACATATCTTCAAAGCTATCAGCCCAAAGAAAAAAAAGCACCGCACCACCGCCGCGTGGGCTCGAACCTCCAACCTTTCGGTTAACAGCCGATCGCGATAGCCAATTGCGCCACGGAGACAGTCGTGCTCCACTCTCACCACCGTCAGAACATTTCTTCGGACCTGTCAGCCCAAAGCAAAAAAAGCGCCGCACCCCCACCGCACGAGCTCGAACCTCCAACCTATCTGTTAACAGCCGATCGCGCTAGCCAATTGCGCTACGGAGACAGTCCTGCTCCACTCTCACCACCATCAGAACATATCTTCAAAGCTATCAGCCCAAAGAAAAAAGCAACACACCACTCCCGGGAGGGCTGGTACCTCCAACCTTTCGGTCAACAGCCTATGACGCTAGCCCATTGCGCCACGGAGACAGTCGTGCTCTCCTCTCACCACCATCAGAACATTTCTTCAGAGCTATCAGCCCAAAGAAAAAAAAGCGCCGCACCACCACCGGGTGGGCTCGAACCTCCAAAATATCGGTTAATAGCAGATCGCGCTGGCCAATAGCGCCACGGAGACAGTCGTGCTCCACTCTCACCACCATCAGAACATATCTTCAAAGCTAGCAGCCCGAAGAAAAAAAAGCAACACACCACTCCCGGGAGGGCCCGAATCTCCAAACTTTCGGTTAAAAGCCAATCGCGCTAGCCAATTGCGCAACGAAGACAGTCGTGCTCCACTCTCGCGACCATCAGAACATATCTTCAAAGCTATCAGCGCAAAGAAAAAAGCAACACACCACTCCCGGGAGGGCTCTAAATTCCAATCTTTCGGTTAACAGCCGATCGCGCTAGCCAATTGCGCCACGGAGACAGTAGTGCAACACTTCCACCTCTGTCAGAACATTTCTTCAGAGCTATCAGCCCAAAGAAAAAGAAAGCGCCGCACCACCACCGGGTAGGCTCGAACCTCCAGCCTTTCGGTTAACAGGCGATCGCGCTAGCCAATTGCGCCACGTAGACAGTCGTGCTCCACTCTCACCACCATCAGAACATATCTCCAAAGCTATCAGCGCAAAGAAAAGAGCAACACACAACTCCCGGGAAGGCTCGAAATTACAACCTTTCGGTTAACAGCCGATCGCGCTAGCCAATTGCGCCACGGAGACAGTAGTGCAGCACTCCCACCTCCGTCAGGACATTTCTTCAGAGCTATCAGCACAAAGAATAAGAAGCGCCGCACCACCACCGGGTGAGCTCGAACCTCCAAACTTTAGGTTAACAGCCGGATGCGCTAGCCAATTGCGCCACGGAGACAGTCGTGCTCCACTCTCACCACCGTCAGAACATTTCTTCGGAGCTGTCAGCCCAAAGGAAAAAAAGCGCCGCATCCCCACCGGACGAGCTCGAACCTCCAATCTATCTGTTAACAGCCGATTGCGCTAGCCAATTGCGCCACGGAGACAGTCGTGCTCCACTCTCCCCACCATCAGAACATAACTTAAAGCTATCAGCGCAAAGAAAAAAGCAACACACCACTCCCGGGAGGGCTCGAACCTCCAACTTTTCGGTCAACAGCCGATCGCGCTAGCCGAATACGCCACCGAGACAGTCCTGCTGTACTCTCACCACCAGCATAACATATCTTCAAAGCTATCGGCCCAAAGAAAAAAAAGCGACGCACCACCCCGGGTGGGCTCGAACCTCCAACCTTTCGGTTAACAGCCGATCGTGCTAGCCAATTGTGCCACGGAGACCGTCGTGCTCCACTCTCACCACCATCAGAACATATCTTCAAAGCTAGCAGCCCAAAGAAAAAAAAGCAACACACCACTCCCGGGAGGGCTCGAACCTCCAGCCTTTCGGATAAAAGCCAATCGCGCTAGCCAATTTCGCCACGGAGACAGTCGTGTTCCACTCTCACCACCGTCAGAACATTTCTTCAGAGCTATCAGCCCAAAGAAAACAAAGCGCCGCACTACCACCTGGTGGGCTCGAACCTCCAGCGTTTCAGTTGCCGGCCGAACGCGCTAGCCAATTGCGCCACGGAGACAGTCGTGCTCCACTCTCACCACCATCAGAACATATCTTCAAAGCTATCAGCGCAAAGAAAAAAGCAACACACCACTCCCGGGAGGGCTCGAAATTCCAATCTTTCGGTTAACAGCCGATCGCGCTAGCCAATTGCGCCACGGAGACAGTAGTGCAGCACTTCCACCACCATCGGAACATATCTTCAAAGCTATCAGCCCAAATAAAAAAAAGCACCGCACCACCGCCGCGTGGGCTCGAACCTCCAACCTTTCGGTTAACAGCCGATCGCGATAGCCAATTGCGCCACGGAGACAGTCGTGCTCCACTCTCACCACCGTCAGAACATTTCTTCGGACCTGTCAGCCCAAAGGAAAAAAAGCGCCGCACCCCCACCGGACGAGCTCGAACCTCCAACCTATCTGTTAACAGCCGATCGCGATAGCCAATTGCGCTACGGAGACAGTCCTGCTCCACTCTCACCACCATCAGCACATATCTTCAAAGTTATCAGTCCAAAGAAAAAAGCAACACACCATTCCCGAGAGGGCTCGAACCTCCAACCTTTCGGTCAACAGCCTATAGCGCTAGCCCATTGCGCCATGGAGACAGTCGTGCTCTCCTCTCACCAACATCAGAACATTTCTTCAGAGCTATCAGCCCAAAGAAAAAAAAGCACCGCACCACAACCGGGTGGGCTCGAACCTCCCAAATTTCGGTTAATAGCCGATAGCGCTGGCCAATTGCGCCACGGAGACAGTCGCGCTCCACTCTCACCACCATCAGAACATATCGTCAAAGCTAGCAGCCCGAAGAAAAAAAAGCAACACACCACTTCCGGGAGGGCTCGAACCTCCAACCATTCGGTTAACAGCCGATATCGCTAGCCAATTGCGCCACGGAGACAGTCCTGCTCCACTTTCACCACCATTAGAACATATCTTCAAAGCTATCAGCCCAAAGAAAAAAAACTGCCGCCGCACTACCGGGTGGGCTCGAACCTCCAACCATTCGGTTAACACCCGATCGCGCTAGCCAATAACGCTACGGAGACAGTCCTGCTCTACTCTCACCACCATCAGAACATATCTTCAAAGCTATCAGCCCAAAGAAAAAAGCAACACACCACTCCCGGGAGGGCTGGTACCTCCAACCTTTCGGTCAACAGCCTATAGCACTAGCCCATTGCGCCACGGAGACAGTCGTGCTCTCCTCTCACCACCATCAGAACATTTCTTCAGAGCTATCAGCCCAAAGAAAAAAAAGCGCCGCACCACCACCGGGTGGGCTCGAACCTCCATAATTTCGGTTAATAGCAGATCGCGCTGGCCAATTGCGCCACGGAGACAGTCGTGCTCCACTCTCACCACCATCAGAACATATCTTCAAAGCTAGCAGCCCGAAGAAAAAAAAGCAACACACCACTCCCGGGAGGGCTCGAATCTCAAACCTTTCGGTTAAAAGCCAATCGCGCTAGCCAATTGCGCAACGGAGACAGTCGTGCTCCACTCTCACCACCATCAGAACATATCTTCAAGGCTATCAGCGCAAAGAAAAAAGCAACACACCACTCCCGGGAGGGCTCGAAATTCCAATCTTTCGGTTAACAGCCGATCGCGCTAGCCAATTGCGCCACGGAGACAGTAGTGCAGCACTTCCACCTCTGTCAGAACATTTCTTCAGAGCTATCAGCCCAAAGAAAAAGAAAGCGCCGCACCACCACCGGGTGGGCTCGAACCTCCAGCCTTTCGGTTAACAGGCGATCGCGCTAGCCAATTGCGCCACGTAGACAGTCGTGCTCCACTCTCACCACCATCAGAACATATCTCCAAAGCTATCAGCGCAAAGAAAAGAGCAACACACAACTCCCGGGAAGGCTCGAAACTACAACCTTTCGGTTAACAGCCGATCGCGCTAGCCAATTGCGCCACGGAGACTGTAGTGCAGCTCTCCCACCTCCGTCAGGACATTTCTTCAGAGCTATCAGCACAAAGAATAAGAAGCGCTGCACCACCACCGGGTGGGCTCGAACCTCCAAACTTTAGGTTAACAGCCGGATGCGCTAGCCAATTGCGCCCCGGAGACAGTCGTGCTCCACTCTCACCACCGTCAGAACATTTCTTCGGAGCTGTCAGCCCAAAGAAAAAAAGCGCCGCACCCCCACCGGACGAGCTCGAACCTCCAATCTATCTGTTAACAGCCGATTGCGCTAGCCAATTGCGCCACGGAGACAGTCGTGCTCCACTCACCCCACCATCAGAACATAACTTAAAGCTATCAGCGCAAAGAAAAAAGCAACACACCACTCCCGGGAGGGCTCGAACCTCCAACTTTTTGGTCAACAGCCGATCGCGCTAGCCGAATACGCCACCGAGACAGTCCTGCTGTACTCTCACCACCAGCATAACATATCTTCAAAGCTATCGGCCAAAAGAAAAAAAAGCGACGCACCACCCCGGGTGGGCTCGAACCTCCAACCCTTCGGTTAACAGCCGATCGTGCTAGCCAATTGTGCCACGGAGACAGTCGTGCTCCACTCTCACCACCATTAGAACATATCTTCAAAGCTATCAGCCCAAAGAAAAAAAACCGCCGCAGCACCACCGGGTGGGCTCGAACCTCCAACTATTCGGTTAACACCCGATCGCGCTAGCCAATTGCGCTACGGAGACAGTCCTGCTCCACTCTCACCACCATCAGAACATATCTTCAAAGCTATCAGCCCAAAGAAAAAAGCAACACACCACTCCCGGGAGGGCTCGAACCTCCAACCTTTCGGTCAACAGCCTATAGAGGTAGCCCATTGCGCCACGGAGACAGTCGTGCTCTCCTCTCACCACCATCAGAACATTTCTTCAGAGCTATCAGCCCAAAGAAAGAAAGCGCTGCACCACCACCGGGTGGGCTCGAACCTCGAAAATTTCGGTTAATAGCAGATCGCGCTGGCCAATTGCGCCACAGAGACAGTCGTGCTCCACTCTCACCACCATCAGAACATATCTTCAAAGCTAGCAGCCCAAAGAAAAAAAAGCAACACACCACTCCCGGGAGGGCTCGAACCTCCATCCTTTCGGATAAAAGCCGATCGCGCTAGCCAATTGCGCCACGGAGACAGTCGTGTTCCACTCTCACCACCGTCAGAACATTTCTTCAGAGCTATCAGCCCAAAGAAAACAAAGCGCCGCACTACCGCCTGGTGGGCTCGAACCTCCAGCCTTTCAGTTAACGGCCGAACGCGCTAGCCAATTGCGCCACGCAGACAGTCGTGCTCCACTCTCACCACCATCAGAACATATCTTCAAAGCTATCAGCGCAAAGAAAAAAGCAACACACCACTCCCGGGAGTGCTCGAAATTCCAATCTTTCGGTTAACAGCCGATCGCGCTAGCCAATTGCGCCACGGAGACAGTAGTGCAGCACTTCCACCACCATCGGAACATATCTTCAAAGCTATCAGCCCAAAGAAAAAAAAATCACCGCACCACCACCGCGTGGGCTCGAACCTCCAACCTTTCGTTTAACAGCCGATCGCGCTAGCCAATTGCGCCACGGAGACAGTCGTGCTCCACTCTCACCACCGTCAAAACATTTCTTCGGACCTGTCAGCCCAAAGGAAAAAAAGCGCCGCACCCCCACCGGACGAGCTCGAACCTCCAACCTATCTGTTAACAGCCGATTGCGCTAGCCAATTGCGCCACGGAGACAGTCGTGCTCCACTCTCCCCACCATCAGAACATATCCTAATGCTATCAGCGCAAAGAAAAAAGCAACACACCACTCCCGGGAGGGCTCGAACCTCCAACTTTTCGGTCAACAGCCGATCGCGCTAGCAAATTGCGCCACGGAGACAGTCGTGCTCCACTCTCACCACCATCAGAACATTTCCTCAGAGCTATCAGCCCAAAGGAAAAAAAGCTCTGCACCACCACCGGGTGGGCTCGAACCTCCAACCTTTCGGTCAACAGCCGATCGCGCTAGCAAATTGCGCCACGGAGACAGTCGTGCTCCACTCTCACCACCATCAGAATATTTCCTCAGAGCTATCAGCCCAAAGGAAAAAAAGCTCCGCACCACCACCGGGTGGGCTCGAACCTCCAACCTTTCGGTAAACAGCCGATCGCGCTAACCAATTGCGCCACGGAGACAGTCGTGCTCCACTCTCCCCACCATCAGAACATAACTTAAAGCTATCAGCGCAAAGAAAAAAGCAACACACCACTCCCGGGAGGGCTCGAACCTCCAACTTTTCGGTCAACAGCCGATCGCGCTAGCCGAATACGCCACCGAGACAGTCCTGCTGTACTCTCACCACCAGCATAACATATCTTCAAAGCTATCGGCCCAAAGAAAAAAAAGCGACGCACCACCCCGGGTGGGCTCGAACCTCCAACCTTTCGGTTAACAGCCGATCGTGCTAGCCAATTGTGCCACGGAGACAGTCGTGCTCCACTCTCACCACCATCAGAACATATCTTCAAAGCTAGCAGCCCAAAGAAAAAAAAGCAACACACCACTCCCGGGAGGGCTCGAACCTCCAGCCTTTCGGATAAAAGCCAATCGCGCTAGCCAATTTCGCCACGGAGACAGTCGTGTTCCACTCTCACCACCGTCAGAACATTTCTTCAGAGCTATCAGCCCAAAGAAAACAAAGCGCCGCACTAGCACCTGGTGGGCTCGAACCTCCAGCGTTTCAGTTACCGGCCGAACGCGCTAGCCAATTGCGCCACGGAGACAGTCGTGCTCCACTCTCACCACCATCAGAACATATCTTCAAAGCTATCAGCGCAAAGAAAAAAGCAACACACCACTCCCGGGAGGGCTCGAAATTCCAATCTTTCGGTTAACAGCCGATCGCGCTAGCCAATTGCGCCACGGAGACAGCAGTGCAGCACTTCCACCACCATCGGAACATATCTTCAAAGCTATCAGCCCAAAGAAAAAAAATCACCGCACCACCGCCGCGTGGGCTCGAACCTCCAACCTTTCGGTTAACAGCCGATCGCGATAGCCAATTGCGCCACGGAGACAGTCGTGCTCCACTCTCACCACCGTCAGAACATTTCTTCGGACCTGTCAGCCCAAAGGAAAAAAAGCGCCGCACCCCCACCGGACGAGCTCGAACCTCCAACCTATCTGTTAACAGCCGATCGCGCTAGCCAATTGCGCTACGGAGACAGTCCTGCACCACTCTCACCACCATCAGCACATATCTTCAAAGTTATCAGTCCAAAGAAAAAAGCAACACACCATTCCCGGGAGGGCTCGAACCTCCAACCTTTCGGTCAACAGCCTATAGCGCTAGCCCATTGCGCCATGGAGACAGTCGTGCTCTCCTCTCACCAACATCAGAACATTTCTTCAGAGCTATCAGCCCAAAGAAAAAAAAGCGCCGCACCACAACCGGGTGGGCTCGAACCTCCCAAATTTCGGTTAATAGCCGATAGCGCTGGCCAATTGCGCCACGGAGACAGTCGCGCTCCACTCTCACCACCATCAGAACATATCGTCAAAGCTAGCAGCCCGAAGAAAAAAAAGCAACACACCACTTCCGGGAGTGCTCGAACCTCCAACCATTCGGTTAACAGCCGATATCGCTAGCCAATTGCGCCACGGAGACAGTCCTGCTCCACTTTCACCACCATTAGAACATATCTTCAAAGCTATCAGCCCAAAGAAAAAAAACTGCCGCCGCACTACCGGGTGGGCTCGAACCTCCAACCATTCGGTTAACACCCGATCGCGCTAGCCAATAACGCTACGGAGACAGTCCTGCTCTACTCTCACCACCATCAGAACATATCTTCAAAGCTATCAGCCCAAAGAAAAAAGCAACACACCACTCCCGGGAGGGCTGGTACCTCCAACCTTTCGGTCAACAGCCTTTAGCGCTAGCCCATTGCGCCACGGAGACAGTCGTGCTCTCCTCTCACCACCATCAGAACATTTCTTCAGAGCTATCAGCCCAAAGAAAAAAAAGCGCCGCACCACCACCGGGTGGGCTCGAACCTCCAAAATTTCGGTTAATAGCAGATCGCGCTGGCCAATTGCGCCACGGAGACAGTCGTGCTCCACTCTCACCACCATCAGAACATATCTTCAAAGCTAGCAGCCCGAAGAAAAAAAAGCAACACACCACTCCCGGGAGGGCTCGAATCTCAAACCTTTCGGTTAAAAGCCAATCGCGCTAGCCAATTGCGCAACGGAGACAGTCGTGCTCCACTCTCACCACCATCAGAACATATCTTCAAGGCTATCAGCGCAAAGAAAAAAGCAACACACCACTCCCGGGAGGGCTCGAAATTCCAATCTTTCGGTTAACAGCCGATCGCGCTAGCCAATTGCGCCACGGAGACAGTAGTGCAGCACTTCCACCTCTGTCAGAACATTTCTTCAGAGCTATCAGCCCAAAGAAAAAGAAAGCGCCGCACCACCACCGGGTGGGCTCGAACCTCCAGCCTTTCGGTTAACAGGCGATCGCGCTAGCCAATTGCGCCACGTAGACAGTCGTGCTCCACTCTCACCACCATCAGAACATATCTCCAAAGCTATCAGCGCAAAGAAAAGAGCAACACACAACTCCCGGGAAGGCTCGAAACTACAACCTTTCGGTTAACAGCCGATCGCGCTAGCCAATTGCGCCACGGAGACTGTAGTGCAGCACTCCCACCTCCGTCAGGACATTTCTTCAGAGCTATCAGCACAAAGAATAAGAAGCGCCGCACCACCACGGGGTGGGCTCGAACCTCCAAACTTTAGGTTAACAGCCGGATGCGCTAGCCAATTGCGCCCCGGAGACAGTCGTGCTCCACTCTCACCACCGTCAGAACATTTCTTCGGAGCTGTCAGCCCAAAGGAAAAAAAGCGCCGCACCCCCACCGGACGAGCTCGAACCTCCAATCTATCTGTTAACAGCCGATTGCGCTAGCCAATTGCGCCACGGAGACAGTCGTGCTCCACTCACCCCACCATCAGAACATAACTTAAAGCTATCAGCGCAAAGAAAAAAGCAACACACCACTTCCGGGAGGGCTCGAACCTCCAACTTTTCGGTCAACAGCCGATCGCGCTAGCCGAATACGCCACCGAGACAGTCCTGCTGTACTCTCACCACCAGCATAACATATCTTCAAAGCTATCGGCCAAAAGAAAAAAAAGCGACGCACCACCCCGGGTGGGCTCGAACCTCCAACCCTTCGGTTAACAGCCGATCGTGCTAGCCAATTGTGCCACGGAGACAGTCGTGCTCCACTCTCACCACCATTAGAACATATCTTCAAAGCTATCAGCCCAAAGAAAAAAAACCACCGCAGCACCACCGGGTGGGCTCGAACCTCCAAATATTCGGTTAACACCCGATCGCGCTAGCCAATTGCGCTACGGAGACAGTCCTGCTCCACTCTCACCACCATCAGAACATATCTTCAAAGCTATCAGCCCAAAGAAAAAAGCAACACACCACTCCCGGGAGGGCTCGAACCTCCAACCTTTCGGTCAACAGCCTATAGAGCTAGCCCATTGCGCCACGGAGACAGTCGTGCTCTCCTCTCACCACCATCAGAACATTTCTTCAGAGCTATCAGCCCAAAGAAAGAAAGCGCTGCACCACCACCGGGTGGGCTCGAACCTCGAAAATTTCGGTTAATAGCAGATCGCGCTGGCCAATTGCGCCACAGAGACAGTCGTGCTCCACTCTCACCACCATCAGAACATATCTTCAAAGCTAGCAGCCCAAAGAAAAAAAAGCAACACACCACTCCCGGGAGGGCTCGAACCTCCATCCTTTCGGATAAAAGCCGATCGCGCTAGCCAATTGCGCCACGGAGACAGTCGTGTTCCACTCTCACCACCGTCAGAACATTTCTTCAGAGCTATCAGCCCAAAGAAAACAAAGCGCCGCACTACCGCCTGGTGGGCTCGAACCTCCAGCCTTTCAGTTAACGGCCGAACGCGCTAGCCAATTGCGCCGCGCAGACAGTCGTGCTCCACTCTCACCACCATCAGAACATATCTTCAAAGCTATCAGCGCAAAGAAAAAAGCAACACACCACTCCCGGGAGGGCTCGAAATTCCAATCTTTCGGTTAACAGCCGATCGCGCTAGCCAATTGCGCCACGGAGACAGTAGTGCAGCACTTCCACCACCATCGGAACATATCTTCAAAGCTATCAGCCCAAAGAAAAAAAAGCACCGCACCACCGCCGCGTGGGCTCGAACCTCCAACCTTTCGGTTAACAGCCGATCGCTATAGCCAATTGCGCCACGGAGACAGTCGTGCTCCACTCTCACCACCGTCAGAACATTTCTTCGGACATGTCAGCCCAAAGGAAAAAAAGCGCCGCACCCCCACCGGACGAGCTCGAACCTCCAACCTATCTGTTAACAGCCGATCGCGCTAGCCAATTGCGCTACGGAGACAGTCCTGCTCCACTCTCACCACCATCAGCACATATCTTCAAAGTTATCAGTCCAAAGAAAAAAGCAACACACCATTCCCGAGAGGGCTCGAACCTCCAACCTTTCGGTCAACAGCCTATAGCGCTAGCCCATTGCGCCATGGAGACAGTCGTGCTCTCCTCTCACCAACATCAGAACATTTCTTCAGAGCTATCAGCCCAAAGAAAAAAAAGCACCGCACCACAACCGGGTGGGCTCGAACCTCCCAAATTTCGGTTAATAGCCGATAGCGCTGGCCAATTGCGCCACGGAGACAGTCGCGCTCCACTCTCACCACCATCAGAACATATCGTCAAAGCTAGCAGCCCGAAGAAAAAAAAGCAACACACCACTTCCGGGAGGGCTCGAACCTCCAACCATTCGGTTAACAGCCGATATCGCTAGCCAATTGCGCCACGGAGACAGTCCTGCTCCACTTTCACCACCATTAGAACATATCTTCAAAGCTATCAGCCCAAAGAAAAAAAAACTGCCGCCGCACTACCGGGTGGGCTCGAACCTCCAACCATTCGGTTAACACCCGATCGCGCTAGCCAATAACGCTACGGAGACAGTCCTGCTCTACTCTCACCACCATCAGAACATATCTTCAAAGCTATCAGCCCAAAGAAAAAAGCAACACACCACTCCCGGGAGGGCTGGTACCTCCAACCTTTCGGTCAACAGCCTATAGCACTAGCCCATTGCGCCACGGAGACAGTCGTGCTCTCCTCTCACCACCATCAGAACATTTCTTCAGAGCTATCAGCCCAAAGAAAAAAAAGCGCCGCACCACCACCGGGTGGGCTCGAACCTCCATAATTTCGGTTAATAGCAGATCGCGCTGGCCAATTGCGCCACGGAGACAGTCGTGCTCCACTCTCACCACCATCAGAACATATCTTCAAAGCTAGCAGCCCGAAGAAAAAAAAGCAACACACCACTCCCGGGAGGGCTCGAATCTCAAACCTTTCGGTTAAAAGCCAATCGCGCTAGCCAATTGCGCAACGGAGACAGTCGTGCTCCACTCTCACCACCATCAGAACATATCTTCAAGGCTATCAGCGCAAAGAAAAAAGCAACACACCACTCCCGGGAGGGCTCGAAATTCCAATCTTTCGGTTAACAGCCGATCGCGCTAGCCAATTGCGCCACGGAGACAGTAGTGCAGCACTTCCACCTCTGTCAGAACATTTCTTCAGAGCTATCAGCCCAAAGAAAAAGAAAGCGCCGCACCACCACCGGGTGGGCTCGAACCTCCAGCCTTTCGGTTAACAGGCGATCGCGCTAGCCAATTGCGCCACGTAGACAGTCGTGCTCCACTCTCACCACCATCAGAACATATCTCCAAAGCTATCAGCGCAAAGAAAAGAGCAACACACAACTCCCGGGAAGGCTCGAAACTACAACCTTTCGGTTAACAGCCGATCGCGCTAGCCAATTGCGCCACGGAGACTGTAGTGCAGCTCTCCCACCTCCGTCAGGACATTTCTTCAGAGCTATCAGCACAAAGAATAAGAAGCGCTGCACCACCACCGGGTGGGCTCGAACCTCCAAACTTTAGGTTAACAGCCGGATGCGCTAGCCAATTGCGCCCCGGAGACAGTCGTGCTCCACTCTCACCACCGTCAGAACATTTCTTCGGAGCTGTCAGCCCAAAGGAAAAAAAGCGCCGCACCCCCACCGGACGAGCTCGAACCTCCAATCTATCTGTTAACAGCCGATTGCGCTAGCCAATTGCGCCACGGAGACAGTCGTGCTCCACTCACCCCACCATCAGAACATAACTTAAAGCTATCAGCGCAAAGAAAAAAGCAACACACCACTCCCGGGAGGGCTCGAACCTCCAACTTTTTGGTCAACAGCCGATCGCGCTAGCCGAATACGCCACCGAGACAGTCCTGCTGTACTCTCACCACCAGCATAACATATCTTCAAAGCTATCGGCCAAAAGAAAAAAAAGCGACGCACCACCCCGGGTGGGCTCGAACCTCCAACCCTTCGGTTAACAGCCGATCGTGCTAGCCAATTGTGCCACGGAGACAGTCGTGCTCCACTCTCACCACCATTAGAACATATCTTCAAAGCTATCAGCCCAAAGAAAAAAAACCGCCGCAGCACCACCGGGTGGGCTCGAACCTCCAACTATTCGGTTAACACCCGATCGCGCTAGCCAATTGCGCTACGGAGACAGTCCTGCTCCACTCTCACCACCATCAGAACATATCTTCACAGCTATCAGCCCAAAGAAAAAAGCAACACACCACTCCCGGGAGGGCTCGAACCTCCAACCTTTCGGTCAACAGCCTATAGAGCTAGCCCATTGCGCCACGGAGACAGTCGTGCTCTCCTCTCACCACCATCAGAACATTTCTTCAGAGCTATCAGCCCAAAGAAAGAAAGCGCTGCACCACCACCGGGTGGGCTCGAACCTCGAAAATTTCGGTTAATAGCAGATCGCGCTGGTCAATTGCGCCACAGAGACAGTCGTGCTCCACTCTCACCACCATCAGAACATATCTTCAAAGCTAGCAGCCCAAAGAAAAAAAAGCAACACACCACTCCCGGGAGGGCTCGAACCTCCATCCTTTCGGATAAAAGCCGATCGCGCTAGCCAATTGCGCCACGGAGACAGTCGTGTTCCACTCTCACCACCGTCAGAACATTTCTTCAGAGCTATCAGCCCAAAGAAAACAAAGCGCCGCACTACCGCCTGGTGGGCTCGAACCTCCAGCCTTTCAGTTAACGGCCGAACGCGCTAGCCAATTGCGCCACGCAGACAGTCGTGCTCCACTCTCACCACCATCAGAACATATCTTCAAAGCTATCAGCGCGAAGAAAAAAGCAACACACCACTCCCGGGAGTGCTCGAAATTCCAATCTTTCGGTTAACAGCCGATCGCGCTAGCCAATTGCGCCACGGAGACAGTAGTGCAGCACTTCCACCACCATCGGAACATATCTTCAAAGCTATCAGCCCAAAGAAAAAAAAATCACCGCACCACCACCGCGTGGGCTCGAACCTCCAACCTTTCGTTTAACAGCCGATCGCGCTAGCCAATTGCGCCACGGAGACAGTCGTGCTCCACTCTCACCACCGTCAAAACATTTCTTCGGACCTGTCAGCCCAAAGGAAAAAAAGCGCCGCACCCCCACCGGACGAGCTCGAACCTCCAACCTATCTGTTAACAGCCGATTGCGCTAGCCAATTGCGCCACGGAGACAGTCGTGCTCCACTCTCCCCACCATCAGAACATATCCTAATGCTATCAGCGCAAAGAAAAAAGCAACACACCACTCCCGGGAGGGCTCGAACCTCCAACTTTTCGGTCAACAGCCGATCGCGCTAGCAAATTGCGCCACGGAGACAGTCGTGCTCCACTCTCACCACCATCAGAACATTTCCTCAGAGCTATCAGCCCAAAGGAAAAAAAGCTCCGCACCACCACCAGGTGGGCTCGAACCTCCAACCTTTCGGTCAACAGCCGATCGCGCTAGCAAATTGCGCCACGGAGACAGTCGTGCTCCACTCTCACCACCATCAGAATATTTCCTCAGAGCTATCAGCCCAAAGGAAAAAAAGCTCCGCACCACCACCGGGTGGGCTCGAACCTCCAACCTTTCGGTAAACAGCCGATCGCGCTAACCAATTGCGCCACGGAGACAGTCGTGCTCCACTCTCCCCACCATCAGAACATAACTTAAAGCTATCAGCGCAAAGAAAAAAGCAACACACCACTCCCGGGAGGGCTCGAACCTCCAACTTTTCGGTCAACAGCCGATCGCGCTAGCCGAATACGCCACCGAGACAGTCCTGCTGTACTCTCACCGCCAGCATAACATATCTTCAAAGCTATCGGCCCAAAGAAAAAAAAGCGACGCACCACCCCGGGTGGGCTCGAACCTCCAACCTTTCGGTTAACAGCCGATCGTGCTAGCCAATTGTGCCACGGAGACAGTCGTGCTCCACTCTCACCACCATCAGAACATATCTTCAAAGCTAGCAGCCCAAAGAAAAAAAAGCAACACACCACTCCCGGGAGGGCTCGAACCTCCAGCCTTTCGGATAAAAGCCAATCGCGCTAGCCAATTTCGCCACGGAGACAGTCGTGTTCCACTCTCACCACCGTCAGAACATTTCTTCAGAGCTATCAGCCCAAAGAAAACAAAGCGCCGCACTAGCACCTGGTGGGCTCGAACCTCCAGCGTTTCAGTTACCGGCCGAACGCGCTAGCCAATTGCGCCACGGAGACAGTCGTGCTCCACTCTCACCACCATCAGAACATATCTTCAAAGCTATCAGCGCAAAGAAAAAAGCAACACACCACTCCCGGGAGGGCTCGAAATTCCAATCTTTCGGTTAACAGCCGATCGCGCTAGCCAATTGCGCCACGGAGACAGCAGTGCAGCACTTCCACCACCATCGGAACATATCTTCAAAGCTATCAGCCCAAAGAAAAAAAATCACCGCACCACCGCCGCGTGGGCTCGAACCTCCAACCTTTCGGTTAACAGCCGATCGCGATAGCCAATTGCGCCACGGAGACAGTCGTGCTCCACTCTCACCACCGTCAGAACATTTCTTCGGACCTGTCAGCCCAAAGGAAAAAAAGCGCCGCACCCCCACCGGACGAGCTCGAACCTCCAACCTATCTGTTAACAGCCGATCGCGCTAGCCAATTGCGCTACGGAGACAGTCCTGCTCCACTCTCACCACCATCAGCACATATCTTCAAAGTTATCAGTCCAAAGAAAAAAGCAACACACCATTCCCGGGAGGGCTCGAACCTCCAACCTTTCGGTCAACAGCCTATAGCGCTAGCCCATTGCGCCATGGAGATAGTCGTGCTCTCCTCTCACCAACATCAGAACATTTCTTCAGAGCTATCAGCCCAAAGAAAAAAAAGTGCCGCACCACAACCGGGTGGGCTCGAACCTCCCAAATTTCGGTTAATAGCCGATAGCGCTGGCCAATTGCGCCACGGAGACAGTCGCGCTCCACTCTCACCACCATCAGAACATATCGTCAAAGCTAGCAGCCCGAAGAAAAAAAAGCAACACACCACTTCCGGGAGTGCTCGAACCTCCAACCATTCGGTTAACAGCCGATATCGCTAGCCAATTGCGCCACGGAGACAGTCCTGCTCCACTTTCACCACCATTAGAACATATCTTCAAAGCTATCAGCCCAAAGAAAAAAAACTGCCGCCGCACTACCGGGTGGGCTCGAACCTCCAACCATTCGGTTAACACCCGATCGCGCTAGCCAATAACGCTACGGAGACAGTCCTGCTCTACTCTCACCACCATCAGAACATATCTTCAAAGCTATCAGCCCAAAGAAAAAAGCAACACACCACTCCCGGGAGGGCTGGTACCTCCAACCTTTCGGTCAACAGCCTTTAGCGCTAGCCCATTGCGCCACGGAGACAGTCGTGCTCTCCTCTCACCACCATCAGAACATTTCTTCAGAGCTATCAGCCCAAAGAAAAAAAAGCGCCGCACCACCACCGGGTGGGCTCGAAATTCCAACCTTTCGGTTAACAGCCGATCGCGCTAGCCATTTGCGCCACGGAGCCAGTAGTGCAGCACTCCCACCTCCGTCAGAACATTTCTTCAGAGCTATCAGCCCAAAGAAAAAAAAAGCGCCGCACCACCACCGGGTGGGCTCGAACCTCCAGCCTTTCGGTTAACAGGCGATCGCGCTAGCCAATTGCGCCACGTAGACAGTCGTGCTCCACTCTCACCACCATCAGAACATATCTCCAAAGCTATCAGCACAAAGAAAAGAGCAACACACAACTCCCGGGAAGGCTCGAAACTACAACCTTTCGGTTAACAGCCGATCGCGCTAGCCAATTGCGCCACGGAGACTGTAGTGCAGCACTCCCACCTCCGTCAGGACATTTCTTCAGAGCTATCAGCACAAAGAATAAGAAGCGCCGCACCACCACGGGGTGGGCTCGAACCTCCAAACTTTAGGTTAACAGCCGGATGCGCTAGCCAATTGCGCCCCGGAGACAGTCGTGCTCCACTCTCACCACCGTCAAAACATTTCTTCGAAGCTGTCAGCCCAAAGGAAAAAAAGCGCCGCACCCCCACCGGACGAGCTCGAACCTCCAATCTATCTGTTAACAGCCGATTGCGCTAGCCAATTGCGCCACGGAGACAGTCGTGCTCCACTCACCCCACCATCAGAACATAACTTAAAGCTATCAGCGCAAAGAAAAAAGCAACACACCACTCCCGGGAGGGCTCGAACCTCCAACTTTTCGGTCAACAGCCGATCGCGCTAGCCGAATACGCCACCGAGACAGTCCTGCTGTACTCTCACCACCAGCATAACATATCTTCAAAGCTATCGGCCAAAAGAAAAAAAAGCGACGCACCACCCCGGGTGGGCTCGAACCTCCAACCCTTCGGTTAACAGCCGATCGTGCTAGCCAATTGTGCCACGGAGACAGTCGTGCTCCACTCTCACCACCATTAGAACATATCTTCAAAGCTATCAGCCCAAAGAAAAAAAACCACCGCAGCACCACCGGGTGGGCTCGAACCTCCAAATATTCGAAGAATGGCGATTTGGGCTAGTTGGTTTGAATTCATAGTAATAAGGGCTGCAGCGCGAGCACGAATGTGCTAGAAGAAACAGACAAAGTCGAGGTACGGAAGGTAAAAGAGGACAACACAAGCGCTGACTACCAACTGAATTTTATTCACAGCACACATGATAATATATACAACAGGAAACCAGCACACGTGAGCAACGTGACATATTCTGGGGCATGTTCTGATAAAAAGAAGGTACTGAAACTAGCTAACCTTTATCTAAAAGTGCGAACTCTTTATCATGCAAGGCCACTGAAGGTTGGCTTACGCATCCGTCACCATTTTTTCTAATAAAAAACGCTTCAGCTATTTCCCGAGTTAACTTGTCCATGTGGCGTGCTAGCACACTCACGCCCGAAAAACGAGGCTGGCACCCGCAGCTTTTGCAGTGCAAAACAAGGTTTGAACTGATACCTTTGCATATGTCATTCATGTGTTCTCCTAACCTTTTATTAATGCACCGCCCAGTTTGGCCTATATAACAACGACCGCACGTTAAAGGAAGCATGTAAACAACACCAACAACGCATTCTACAAATTTATTTATGTGTTTTACGGCGCATGTCCAACTTTTTTTAGTGATTCCACTAAGTCGCTCATCCGTCATTCTGCAGATCTGGCTTACTTTGCACGGAGCTGATAAAACTACATCCACACCATATCTCGAGCCTACCTTCTTCAAACCATGAGATATATTGTGAAAGTATGGGATGACTGCAACTCTTTTTCGCTCTTTATTTCCTCCTGCATTTTCTTGTTTTTGTTTGATTTTTCGCAACAAGGCTTCGCACACTGAAGAAATTACAGATTTTGGAAATCCTGCTGACACAAGTCTGGTAATTTGCATTGTTACACTATCAGTCATCTTGTGTGGGCATGACTTGGATAAGCCAGCACTTACAGCCGACGAAGCAATAGCTCTCTTGACCAGTTTTGTGTGGCAGGAGGCATAGTTTAACAAGGGTTTTACACTTCGCGGCTGGTATTCCCAGCATACGTGATTTGGAAACAATATAATATTAATATCTAAATACCTCAGTGAACCCTGTTGGGGAACTTCGCAAGTGAAGTCTAGCCCACCTCCATATGTTTTAAAAGCACTCAATACAAGTTCAGCCGGGTCTTTTCTGTTAGTTACGGAAGGCAGCAGAAAAATTAAATAGTCGTCCACATATCTGAAAGCGGTTTGCACCAAATCCACAAGTTTTTCATTGAGGATGGTGTCAATCTTGGCAAGAAAAATGTCACTCAGAACCGGGGCGACCCTTGACCCAATGCAAACTCCCTTACGTTGTCTATAAAGAGACCCTCCCCACGACACAAAGGTGGAGTTCAAGTAGAAAAGCAAAAGTTCCATGAAAGAATTAACACTGACGCCACAAACATTAATGAACAAATCTTCATGATTATCCTTGGTTATACAATCTTTAACATAATTTAACAATGTGCTCTGAGGAATGGAGTAATACAAATCTACAACATCGATACTTAAAACAGGGCACCCAATTGGATTATTATCCTTGAGGTATCTGACAACTTCTTGCGAATTACGGACACGGTAGGGGTCATTCAGAACTAAACTAGATAGATGTTTCTGCAAATAACCTCCCAAAAGCTTCTGCCAGGTTCCTCTTTCAGAAACAATTGTACGCAAAGGTTGTTCCGGCTTATGACTCTTAATAGTGAAAAAAATAGACAATTCTTGGGAAGAAGCTTTCTTTACGCTACGGGCTAAACCTAGCAAATTCACAGCCTCGAGGCGAGCTATAGCATCTTTCTTGATATTGGAACTTTTTGCTGTAACCTGTACAAAGTGTTTCACAACCGCCTGTGACGCTTTTTGCAAAAAGACATCATTGTGTAGAATAACGAAAATACCTTCCTTATCCGCTTGAAGAACACGCAAATTATTCGCGGACAAGAAACTAGAAAGTGGTTTTAGGCACATGAACGATCTTGATCGACACCCACCTCTCACGAGGACGTCGATGCATTCCGAAGTGCACCGACACCGTTCATCTTCAGGCACACGGGCTGACACATTCCTAGCGAGAGCCACCTTTTCAGCTCCTTGGAGGGAAGGTTCCAGGCTGAACCTCGGTCCCAAACGAAGCGTCTGTTGAAACTTCTCAGGAATAGGCGTGTCACTCAGGTTGATGAACGTCCCCACTGGTCCAGAACGCCTGCTTCGTTAATATTATATTGTTTCCAAATCACGTATGCTGGGAATACCAGCCGCGAAGTGTAAAACCCTTGTTAAACTATGCCTCCTGCCACACAAAACTGGTCAAGAGAGCTATTGCTTCGTCGGCTGTAAGTGCTGGCTTATCCAAGTCATGCCCACACAAGATGACTGATAGTGTAACAATGCAAATTACCAGACTTGTGTCAGCAGGATTTCCAAAATCTGTAATTTCTTCAGTGTGCGAAGCCTTGTTGCGAAAAATCAAACAAAAACAAGAAAATGCAGGAGGAAATAAAGAGCGAAAAAGAGTTGCAGTCATCCCATACTTTCACAGTTTGAAGAAGGTAGGCTCGAGATATGGTGTGGATGTAGTTTTATCAGCTCCGTGCAAAGTAAGCCAGATCTGCAGAATGACGGATGAGCGACTTAGTGGAATCACTAAAAAAAGTTGGACATGCGCCGTAAAACACATAAATAAATTTGTAGAATGCGTTGTTGGTGTTGTTTACATGCTTCCTTTAACGTGCGGTCGTTGTTATATAGGCCAAACTGGGCGGTGCATTAATAAAAGGTTAGGAGAACACATGAATGACATATGCAAAGGTATCAGTTCAAACCTTGTTTTGCACTGCAAAAGCTGCGGGTGCCAGCCTCGTTTTTCGGGCGTGAGTGTGCTAGCACGCCACATGGACAAGTTAACTCGGGAAATAGCTGAAGCGTTTTTTATTAGAAAAAATGGTGACGGATGCGTAAGCCAACCTTCAGTGGCCTTGCATGATAAAGAGTTCGCACTTTTAGATAAAGGTTAGCTAGTTTCAGTACCTTCTTTTTATCAGAACATGCCCCAGAATATGTCACGTTGCTCACGTGTGCTGGTTTCCTGTTGTATATATTATCATGTGTGCTGTGAATAAAATTCAGTTGGTAGTCAGCGCTTGTGTTGTCCTCTTTTACCTTCCGTACCTCGACTTTGTCTGTTTCTTCTAGCACATTCGTGCTCGCGCTGCAGCCCTTATTACTATGAATCCAAATATTCGGTTAACACCCGATCGCGCTAGCCAATTGCGCTACGGAGACAGTCCTGCTCCACTCTCACCACCATCAGAACATATCTTCAAAGCTATCAGCCCAAAGAAAAAAGCAACACACCACTCCCGGGAGGGCTCGAACCTCCAACCTTTCGGTCAACAGCCTATAGAGCTAGCCCATTGCGCCACGGAGACAGTCGTGCTCTCCTCTCACCACCATCAGAACATTTCTTCAGAGCTATCAGCCCAAAGAAAGAAAGCGCTGCACCACCACCGGGTGGGCTCGAACCTCGAAAATTTCGGTTAATAGCAGATCGCGCTGGCCAATTGCGCCACAGAGACAGTCGTGCTCCACTCTCACCACCATCAGAACATATCTTCAAAGCTAGCAGCCCAAAGAAAAAAAAGCAACACACCACTCCCGGGAGGGCTCGAACCTCCATCCTTTCGGATAAAAGCCGATCGCGCTAGCCAATTGCGCCACGGAGACAGTCGTGTTCCACTCTCACCACCGTCAGAACATTTCTTCAGAGCTATCAGCCCAAAGAAAACAAAGCGCCGCACTACCGCCTGGTGGGCTCGAACCTCCAGCCTTTCAGTTAACGGCCGAACGCGCTAGCCAATTGCGCCGCGCAGACAGTCGTGCTCCACTCTCACCACCATCAGAACATATCTTCAAAGCTATCAGCGCAAAGAAAAAAGCAACACACCACTCCCGGGAGGGCTCGAAATTCCAATCTTTCGGTTAACAGCCGATCGCGCTAGCCAATTGCGCCACGGAGACAGTAGTGCAGCACTTCCACCACCATCGGAACATATCTTCAAAGCTATCAGCCCAAAGAAAAAAAAATCACCGCACCACCACCGCGTGGGCTCGAACCTCCAACCTTTCGTTTAACAGCCGATCGCTCTAGCCAATTGCGCCACGGAGACAGTCGTGCTCCACTCTCACCACCGTCAAAACATTTCTTCGGACCTGTCAGCCCAAAGGAAAAAAAGCGCCGCACCCCCACCGGACGAGCTCGAACCTCCAACCTATCTGTTAACAGCCGATTGCGCTAGCCAATTGCGCCACGGAGACAGTCGTGCTCCACTCTCCCCACCATCAGAACATATCCTAATGCTATCAGCGCAAAGAAAAAAGCAACACACCACTCCCGGGAGGGCTCGAACCTCCAACTTTTCGGTCAACAGCCGATCGCGCTAGCTAATTGCGCCACGGAGACAGTCGTGCTCCACTCTCACCACCATCAGAACATTTCCTCAGAGCTATCAGCCCAAAGGAAAAAAAGCTCCGCACCACCACCGGGTGGGCTCGAACCTCCAACCTTTCGGTTAACAGCCGATCGCGCTAACCAATTGTGCCACGGAGACAGTCGTGCTCCACTCTCACCATCGTCAGAACATTTCTTCAGACTATCAGCCCAAAGAAAAAAAAGCGCCGCACCGCCACCGGGTGGGCTCGAACCTCCAACCTTTCGGTTAACAGCCGATCGCGCTAGCCAATTGCGCCAAGGAGACAGTCGTGCTCCATTCTCACCACCGTCAGAACATTTCTCCAGAGCTATCAGCGCAAAGAAAAAAGAGCGACGAACCACCACCGGGTGGGCTCGAACCTCCAACCTTTCGGTTAACAGCCCATCGCACTAGCCAATGGCACCACGGAGACAGTCGTGCTCCACTCTCACCATCATCAGAACATATCTTCAAAGTTATCAGCCCAAAGAAAAAAAAGCAACACACCACTCTCGGGAGGGCTCAAACCTCCAACCTTTCTGTTAACAGCCGATCGCGCTAGCCAATTGGGCCACGGAGGCAGTCGTGCTCCACTCTCACCACCGTCAGAAAATTTCTTGAGAGCTATCAGCCCAAAGAAAAAGAAACGCCGCACCACAACCGGGTGGGCTCGAACCTCCAACCTTTCGGTTAACGCCGATCGCGCTAGCCAATTGCGCCAAGGAGACAGTCGTGCTCTATTCTCACCACCGTCAGAACATTTCTCCAAAGCTATCAGCGCAACGAGAAAAGAGCGACGAACCACCACCGGGTGGGCTCGAACCTCCGACCTTTCGGTTAACAGCCGATCGCGCTAGCCCATTGCGCCACGGAGACAGTCGTGCTCCACTCTGACCGCTATCAGAACATACCTTCAAAGCTATCAGCCCAAAGAAAAAAAAGCGCCGCACCACCACCGGTTGGGCTCGAAACTCCAACCTTTCGGTTAACAGCCGATCGTGCTTGCCAATGGCGCCACGGAGACAGTCCTGCTCCACTCTCACCACCCTCAGAACATATCTTCATAGCTATCAGAGCAAAGAAAAAAAGCGCAGCACCACCACCGGGTGGGCTCGAAACTCCAACCTTTCGGTTAACAGCCCATCGCGCTAGCCAATTGTGCCACGGAGACAGTCGTGCTTCACTCTCACCACCAACAGAACATATCTTCAAAGCTATCAGTGCAAAGAAAAAAGCAACACACCACTCCCGGGAGAGCTCGAACCTCCAACCTTTTGGTTAACAGCCGATCACGCTAGCCAATTGCGCCACGGAGACAGTCCTGATATACTTTCACCACAAGCATAACATATCTTCAAAGCTATCGGCCCAAAGAAAAAAAGCGCCGCACCACCCCGGGTGGGCTCAAACCTCCAACCTTTCGGTTAACAGCCGATCGCACTAGCCAATTGCGCCACGAAGACAGTCGTGCTCCACTCTCACCACCGTCAGAAAATTTCTTCAGACTATCAGCCCAAAGAAAAAAAAGCGCCGCAGCACCACCGGGTGGGCTCGATCCTCCAACCTTTCAGTTAACTGCCGATCGCGCTAGCCAATTGCGCCACGGAGACAGTCGTGCTCCACTCTCACCACCATCACAACATATCTTCAAAGCTATCAGCGCAAAGAAAAAAGCAACACACCACTCCCGGGAGGGCTCGAACCTCCAACTTTTCGGTTAACAGTCAATCGCGCTAGCCATTTGCGCCACGGAGACAGTCCTGCTCTACTCTCACCACCATCAGAACATATCTTCAAAGGTATCAGCCCAAAGAAAAAAAAGCGCCGCAGCACCACCGGGTGGGCTCGGACCTCCAACCTTTCGGTAAACAGCGGATCGCGCCAGCCAATTGCGCCACGGAGACAGTCCTGCTCCACTCTCGCCACCATCAGAACATATCTTCAAAGCTATCAGCCCAAAGAAAAAAAAGCAACACACCACTCTGGGGAGGGCTCGAACCTCCAACCTTTCTGTTAACAGCCGATCGCGCTAGCCAATTGCGCCACGGAGACAGTCGCGCTACACCCTCACCACCGTCAGAACATTTCCTCAGAGCTATCAGCCCAAGGGAAAAAAAGCGCCGCACCATCACCGGGTGGGCTCGAACCTCCAACCTTTCGGTTAACAGCCCATCGCGCTAGCCAATTGCGCAACGGAGACAGTCGTGCTTCACTCTCACCACCATCAGAACATATCTTCAAAGCTCTCAGCGTAAAGAAAAAACCAACACACCACTCCCGGGAGGGCTCGAACCTCCAACCTTTCGGTCAACAGCCTATCACGCTAGCCCATTGCGCCATAGAGACAGTCGTGCTCTCCTTTCACCACCATCAGAACATTTCTTTAGAGCTATTAGCCCAAAGAAAAAAAGCGCCGCCCCACCACCGGGTGGGCTCGAACCTCCAAAATTTCGGTTAATAGCCGATCGCGCTGGCCAATTGCGCCCCAGAGACAGTCGTGCTCCACTCTCACCACCATCAGAACATATCTTCAAAGCTAGCAGCCCGAAGAAAAAAAGCAACACACCACTCCCGGGAGGGCTCGAACCTCCAACCTTTCGGTTAACAGCCGATCGCGCTAGCCAATTGCGCCACGGAGACAGTCCTGCTCCACTCTCACCACCATTAGAACATATCTTCAAAGCTATCAGCCCAAAGAAAAAAGCAACACTCCACTCCCGGGAGGGCTCGAACCTCCAACCTTTCGGTCAACAGCCTATAGCGCTAGCCCATTGCGCCACGGAGACAGTCGTGCTCTCCACTCACCACCTTCAGAACATTTCTTCAGAACTATCAGCCCAAAGAATAAAAAGCGCCGCACCACCACCGGGTGGGCTCGAACCTCCAATCTTTCGTATAACAGCCGATCGCGCTAGCCAATTGCGCCACGGAGACAGTAGTGCAGCACTCCCACCTCTGTCAGAACATTTCTTCAGAGCTATCAGCCCACAGGAAAAAAAGCGACGCACTACCACCTGGTGGGCTCGAACCTCCAGCCTTTCAGTTAACGGCCGAACGCGCTAGCCAATTGCGCCACGGAGACAGTCGTGCTCCACTCTCACCACCATCAGAACATATCTTCAAAGCTATCAGCGCAAAGAAAAAAGCAACACACCACTCCCGGGAGGGCTTGAAATTCCAATCTTTCGGTTAACAGCCGATCGCGCTAGCCAATTGCGCCACGGAGAAAGTAGTGCAGCACTTCCACCACCATCGGAACATATCTTCAAAGCTATCAGCCCAAAGAAAAAAAAGCACCGCACCACCACCGCGTGGGCTCGAACCTCCAACCTTTCGGTTAACAGCTGATCGCGCTAGCCAATTGCGCCACGGAGACAGTCGTGCTCCACTCTCACCACCGTCAGAACATTTCTTCGGACCTGTCAGCCCAAAGGGAAAAAAGCGCCGCACCCCCACCGGACGAGCTCGAACCTCCAACCTATCTTTTAACAGCCAATTGCGCTAGCCAATTGCGCCACGGAGACAGTCGTGCTCCACTCTCCCCACCATCAGAACATATCTTAATGCTATCAGCGCAGAGAAAAAAGCAACACACCACTCCCGGGAGGGCTCGAACCTCCAACTTTTCGGTCAACAACCGATCGCGCTAGCAAATTGCGCCACGGAGACAGTCGTGCTCCACTCTCACCACCATCAGAACATTTCCTCAGAGCTATCAGCCCAAAGGAAAAAAAGCGCCGCACCACCACCGGGTGGGCTCGAACCTCCAACCTTTCGGTTAACAGCCGATCGCGCTAACCAATTGTGCCACGGAGACAGTCGTGCTCCACTCTCACCACCGTCAGAACATTTCTTCAGACTATCAGCCCAAAGAAAAAAAAAGCGCCGCACCGCCACCGGGTGAGGTCGAACCTCCAACCTTTCGGTTAACAGCCGATCGCGCTAGCCAATTGCGCCAAGGAGACAGTCATGCTCCATTCTCACTACCGTCAGAACATTTCTCCAGAGCTATCAGCGCAAAGAAAAAAGAGCGACGAACCACCACCGGGTGCGCTCGAACCTCTAACCTTTCGGTTAACAGCCGATCGCGCTAGCCAATTGCGCCACGGAGACAGTCGTGCTCCACTCTCACCGCTATCAGAACGTACCTTCAAAGCTATCAGCGCAAAGAAAAAAGCAACACACAAATCCCGGGAAGGCTGGAACCTCCAACCTTTCGGTTAACAGCCGATCGCGCATACCAATTGCGGCATGGAGACAGTCCTGCTCCACTCTTAACACCATCAGAACATATCTTCAAAGCTATCAGGCCAATGAAAAAAAGCGCCGCACCACCACCGGGTGGGCTCGAACCTCCAACCTTTCGGTTAACAGCCCATCGCACTAGCCAATGGCGCCACGGAGACAGTCGTGCTCCACTCTCACCGCCATCAGAACATATCTTCAAAGTTATCAGCCCAAAGAAAAAAAAGCAACACACCACTCTCGGGAGGGCTCAAACCTCCAACCTTTCTGTTAACAGCCGATCGCGCTAGCCAATTGGGCCACGGAGGCAGTCGTGGTCCACTCTCACCACCGTCAGAAAATTTCTTGAGAGCTATCAGCCCAAAGAAAAAAAACGCCGCACCACAACCGGGTGGGCTCGAACCTCCAACCTTTCGGTTAACAGCCGATCGCGCTAGCCAATTGCGCCAAGGAGACAGTCGTGCTCTATTCTCATCACCGTCAGAACATTTCTCCAAAGCTATCAGCGCAACGAAAAAAGAGCGACGAACCACCACCGGGTGGGTCGAACCTCCAACCTTTCGGTTAACAGCCGATCGCGCTAGCCCATTGCGCCACGGAGACAGTCGTGCTCCACTCTGACCGCTATCAGAACGTACCTTCAAAGCTATCAGCCCAAAGAAAAAAAAGCGCCGCACCACCACCGGTTGGGCTCGAAACTCCAACCTTTCGGTTAACAGCCGATCGTGCTTGCCAATGGCGCCACGGAGACAGTCCTGCTCCACTCTCACCACCACAGAACATATCTTCATAGCTATCAGAGCAAAGAAAAAAAAGCGCCGCACCACCACCGGGTGCGCTCGAACCTCCAACCTTTCGGTTAACAGCCCATCGCGCTAGCCAATTGTGCCACGGAGACAGTCGTGCTTCACTCTCACCACCAACAGAACATATCTTCAAAGCTATCAGTGCAAAGAAAAAAGCAACACACCACTCCCGGGAGAGCTCGAACCTCCAACCTTTTGGTTAACAGCCGATCACGATAGCCAATTACGCCACGGAGACAGTCCTGATATACTGTCACCACAAGCATAACATATCTTCAAAGCTATCGGCCCAAAGAAAAAAAGCGCCGCACCACCCCGGGTGGGCTCAAACCTCCAACCTTTCGGTTAACAGCCGATCGCACTAGCCAATTGCGCCACGGAGACAGTCGTGCTCCACTCTCACCACCATCAGAACATATCTTCAAAGCTATCAGCGCAAAGAAAAAAGCAACACACCACTCCCGGGAGGGCTCGAACCTCCAACTTTTCGGTTAACAGTCAATCGCGCTAGCCAATTGCGCCACGGAGACAGTCCTGCTCCACTCTCACCACCATCAGAACATATCTTCAAAGGTATCAGCCCAAAGAAAAAAAAGCGCCGCAGCACCACCGGGTGGGCTCGGACCTCCAACCTTTCGGTTAACAGCGGATCGCGCTAGCCAATTGCGCCACGGAGACAGTCCTGCTCCACTCTCGCCACCATCAGAACATATCTTCAAAGCTATCAGCCCAAAGAAAAAACCAACACACCACTCCCGGGAGGGCTCGAACCTCCAACCTTTCGGTCAACAGCCTATCACGCTAGCCCATTGCGCCATGGAGACAGTCGTGCTCTCCTCTCACCACCATCAGAACATTTCTTTAGAGCTATTAGCCCAAAGAAAAAAAGCGCCGCCCCACCACCGGGTGGGCTCCAAAATTTCGGTTAATAGCCGATCGCGCTGGCCAATTGCGCCACGGAGACAGTCGTGCTCCACTCTCACCACCATCAGAACATATCTTCAAAGCTAGCAGCCCGAAGAAAAAAAGCAACACACCACTCCCGGGAGGGCTCGAACCTCCAACCTTTCGGTCGACAGCCTATAGCGCTAGCCCATTGCGCCACGGAGACAGTCGTGCTCTCCTCTCACCACCATCAGAACATTTCTTCAGAACTATCAGCCCAAAGAAAAAAAAGCGCCGCACCACCACCGGGTGGGCTCGAACCTCCAATCTTTCGGTTAACAGCCGATCGCGCTAGCCAATTGCGCCACGGAGACAGTAGTGCAGCACTCCCACCTCTTTCAGAACATTTCTTCAGAGCTATCAGCCCAAAGGAAAAAAAGCGCCGCACTACCACCTGGTGGGCTCGAACCACCAGCCTTTCAGTTAACGGCCGAACGCGCTAGCCAATTGCGCCACGGAGACAGTCGTGCTCCACTCTCCCCACCATCAGAACATATTCTAATGCTATCAGCGCAAAGAAAAAAGCAACACACCACTCCCGGGAGGGCTCGAACCTCCAACTTTTCGGTCAACAACCGATCGCGCTAGCAAATTGCGCCACGGAGACAGTCGTGCTCCACTCTCACCACCATCAGAACATTTCCTCAGAGCTATCAGCCCAAAGGAAAAAAAGCGCCGCACCACCACCGGGTGGGCTCGAACCTCCAACCTTTCGGTTAACAGCCGATCGCGCTAACCAATTGAGCCACGGAGACAGTCGTGCTCCACTCTCACCATCGTCAGAACATTTCTTCAGACTATCAGCCCAAAGAAAAAAAAGCGCCGCACCGCCACCGGGTGGGCTCGAACCTCCAACCTTTCGGTTAACAGCCGATCGCGCTAGCCAATTGCGCCAAGGAGACAGTCGTGCTCCATTCTCACCACCGTCAGAACATTTCTCCAGAGCTATCAGCGCAAAGAAAAAAGAGCGACGAACCACCACCGGGTGCGCTCGAACCTCCAACCTTTCGGTTAACAGCCGATCGCGCTAGCCAATTGCGCCACGGAGACAGTCTTGCTCCACTCTCACCGCTATCAGAACGTACCTTCAAAGCTATCAGCGCAAAGGAAAAAGCAACACACTAATCCCGGGAAGGCTCGAACCTCCGACCTTTCGGTTAACAGCCGATCGCGCATACCAATTGCGCCATGGAGACAGTCCTGCTCCACTCTTACCACCATCAGAACATATCTTCAAAGCTATCAGGCCAAAGAAAAAAAGCGCCGCACCACCACCGGGTGGGCTCGAACCTCCAACCTTTCGGTTAACAGCCCATCGCACTAGCCAATGGCGCCACGGAGACAGTCGTGCTCCACTCTCACCACCATCAGAACATATCTTCAAAGTTATCAGCCCAAAGAAAAAAAAGCAACACACCACTCTCGGGAGGGCTCAAACCTCCAACCTTTCTGTTAACAGCCGATCGCGCTAGCCAATTGGGCCACGGAGGCAGTCGTGCTCCACTCTCACCACCGTCAGAAAATTTCTTGAGAGCTATCAGCCCAAAGAAAAAGAAACGCCGCACCACCACCGGGTGGGCTCGAACCTCCGACCTTTCGGTTAACAGCCGATCGCGCTAGCCCATTGCGCCACGGAGACAGTCGTGCTCCACTCTGACCGCTATCAGAACATACCTTCAAAGCTATCAGCCCAAAGAAAAAAAAGCGCCGCACCACCACCGGTTGGGCTCGAAACTCCAACCTTTCGGTTAACAGCCGATCGTGCTTGCCAATGGCGCCACGGAGACAGTCCTGCTCCACTCTCACCACCCTCAGAACATATCTTCATAGCTATCAGAGCAAAGAAAAAAAAGCGCAGCACCACCACCGGGTGGGCTCGAAACTCCAACCTTTCGGTTAACAGCCCATCGCGCTAGCCAATTGTGCCACGGAGACAGTCGTGCTTCACTCTCACCACCAACAGAACATATCTTCAAAGCTATCAGTGCAAAGAAAAAAGCAACACACCACTCCCGGGAGAGCTCGAACCTCCAACCTTTTGGTTAACAGCCGATCACGCTAGCCAATTACGCCACGGAGACAGTCCTGATATACTTTCACCACAAGCATAACATACCTTCAAACCTATCGGCCCAAAGAAAAAAAGCGCCGCACCACCCCGGGTGGGCTCAAACCTCCAACCTTTCGGTTAACAGCCGATCGCACTAGCCAATTGCGCCACGAAGACAGTCGTGCTCCACTCTCACCACCGTCAGAAAATTTCTTCAGACTATCAGCCCAAAGAAAAAAAAAGCGCCGCAGCACCACCGGGTGGGCTCGATCCTCCAACCTTTCGGTTAACTGCCGATCGCGCTAGCCAATTGCGCCACGGAGACAGTCGTGCTCCACTCTCACCACCATCACAACATATCTTCAAAGCTATCAGCGCAAAGAAAAAAGCAACACACCACTCCCGGGAGGGCTCGAACCTCCAACTTTTCGGTTAACAGTCAATCGCGCTAGCCATTTGCGCCACGGAGACAGTCCTGCTCTACTCTCACCACCATCAGAACATATCTTCAAAGGTATCAGCCCAAAGAAAAAAAAGCGCCGCAGCACCACCGGGTGGGCTCGGACCTCCAACCTTTCGGTTAACAGCGGATCGCGCTAGCCAATTGCGCCACGGAGACAGTCCTGCTCCACTCTCGCCACCCACAGAACATATCTTCAAAGCTATCAGCCCAAAGAAAAAAAAGCAACACACCACTCTGGGGAGGGCTCGAACCTCCAACCTTTCTGTTAACAGCCGATCGCGCTAGCCAATTGCGCCACGGAGACAGTCGCGCTACACCCTCACCACCGTCAGAACATTTCCTCAGAGCTATCAGCCCAAGGGGAAAAAAGCGCCGCACCATCACCGGGTGGGCTCGAACCTCCAACCTTTCGGTTAACAGCCCATCGCGCTAGCCAATTGCGCAACGGAGACAGTCGTGCTTCACTCTCACCACCATCCCACCATCAGAACATATCTTCAAAGCTATCAGCGCAAAGAAAAAAGCAACACACCACTCCCGGGAGGGCTCGAAATTCCAATCTTTCGGTTAACAGCCGATCGCGCTAGCCAATTGCGCCACGGAGAAAGTAGTGCAGCACATCCACCACCATCGGAACATATCTTCAAAGTTATCAGCCCAAAGAAAAAAAAGCACCGCACCACCACCGCGTGGGCTCGAACCTCCAACCTTTCGGTTAACAGCTGATCGCGCTAGCCAATTGCGCCACGGAGACAGTCGTGCTCCACTCTCACCACCGTCAGAACATTTCTTCGGACCTGTCAGCCCAAAGGAAAAAAAGCGCCGCACCCCCACCGGACGAGCTCGAACCTCCAACCTATCTTTTAACAGCCAATTGCGCTAGCCAATTGCGCCACGGAGACAGTCGTGCTCCACTCTCCCCGCCATCAGAACATATCTTAATGCTATCAGCGCAAAGAAAAAAGCAACACACCACTCCCGGGAGGGCTCGAACCTCCAACCTTTCGGTTAACAGCCGATCGCGCATACCAATTGCGCCATGGAGACAGTCGTGCTCCACTCTCACCACCATCAGAACATTTCCTCAGAGCTATCAGCCCAAAGGACAAAAAGCGCCGCACCACCACCGGGTGGGCTCGAACCTCCAACCTTTCGGTTAACAGCCGATCGCGCTAACCAATTGTGCCACGGAGACAGTCGTGCTCCACTCTCACCACCGTCAGAACATTTCTTCAGACTATCAGCCCAAAGAAAAAAAAGCGCCGCACCGCCACCGGGTGGGCTCGAACCTCCAACCTTTCGGTTAACAGCCGATCGCGCTAGCCAATTGCGCCAAGGAGACAGTCATGCTCCATTCTCACTTCCGTCAGAACATTTTTCCAGAGCTGTCAGCGCATAGAAAAAAGAGCGACGAACCACCACCGGGTGCGCTCGAACCTCTAACCTTTCGGTTAACAGCCGATCGCGCTAGCCAATTGCGCCACGGAGACAGTCGTGCTCCACTCTCACCGCTATCAGAACGTACCTTCAAAGCTATCAGCGCAAAGAAAAAAGCAACACACAAATCCCGGGAAGGCTCGAACCTCCAACCTTTCGGTTAACAGCCGATCGCGCATACCAATTGCGCCATGGAGACAGTCCTGCTCCACTCTTACCACCATCAGAAAATATCTTCAAAGCTATCAGGCCAATGAAAAAAAGCGCCGCACCACCACCGGGTGGGCTCGAACCTCCAACCTTTCGGTTAACAGCCCATCGCCCTAGCCAATGGCGCCACGGAGACAGTCGTGCTCCACTGTCACCACCATCAGAACATATCTTCAAAGTTATCAGCCCAAAAAAAAAAGCAACACACCACTCTCGGGAGGGCTCAAACCTCCAACCTTTCTGTTAACAGCCGATCGCGCTAGCCAATTGGGCCACGGAGGCAGTCGTGCTCCACTCTCACCACCGTCAGAAAATTTCTTGAGAGCTATCAGCCCAAAGAAAAAAAACGCCGCACCACAACCGGGTGGGCTCGAACCTCCAACCTTTCGGTTAACAGCCGATCGCGCTAGCCAATTGCGCCAAGGAGACTGTCGTGCTCTATTCTCATCACCGTCAGAACATTTCTCCAAAGCTATCAGCGCAACGAAAAAAGAGCGACGAACCACCACCGGGTGGGTCGAACCTCCAACCTTTCGGTTAACAGCCGATCGCGCTAGCCCATTGCGCCACGGAGACAGTCGTGCTCCACTCTGACCGCTATCAGAACGTACCTTCAAAGCTATCAGCCCAAAGAAAAAAAAGCGCCGCACCACCACCGGTTGGGCTCGAAACTCCAACCTTTCGGTTAACAGCCGATCGTGCTTGCCAATGGCGCCACGGAGACAGTCCTGCTCCACTCTCACCACCATCAGAACATATCTTCATAGCTATCAGAGCAAAGAAAAAAAAGCGCCGCACCACCACCGGGTGGGCTCGAACTTCCAACCTTTCGGTTAACAGCCCATCGCGCTAGCCAATTGTGCCACGGAGACAGTCGTGCTTCACTCTCACCACCAACAGAACATATCTTCAAAGCTATCAGTGCAAAGAAAAAAGCAACACACCACTCCCGGGAGAGCTCGAACTTCCAACCTTTTGGTTAACAGCCGATCACGATAGCCAATTACGCCACGGAGACAGTCCTGATATACTTTCACCACAAGCATAACATATCTTCAAAGCTATCGGCCCAAAGAAAAAAAGCGCCGCACCACCCCGGGTGGGCTCAAACCTCCAACCTTTCGGTTAACAGCCGATCGCACTAGCCAATTGCGCCACGGAGACAGTCGTGCTACACTCTAACCACCATCAGAACATATCTTCAAAGCTATCAGCGCAAAGAAAAAAGCAACACACCACTCCCGGGAGGGCTCGAACCTCCAACTTTTCGGTTAACAGTCAATCGCGCTAGCCAATTGCGCCACGGAGACAGTCCTGCTCCACTCTCACCACCATCAGAACATATCTTCAAAGGTATCAGCCCAAAGAATAAAAAGCGCCGCAGCACCACCGGGTGGGCTCGGACCTCCAACCTTTCAGTTAACAGCGGATCGCGCTAGCCAATTGCGCCACGGAGACAGTCCTGCTCCACTCTCGCCACCATCAGAGCATATCTTCAAAGCTATCAGCCCAAAGAAAAAACCAACACACCACTCCCGGGAGGGCTCGAACCTCCAACCTTTCGGTCAACAGCCTATCACGCTAGCCCATTGCGCCATGGAGACAGTCGTGCTCTCCTCTCACCACCATCGGAACATTTCTTTAGAGCTATTAGCCCAAAGAAAAAAAGCGCCGCCCCACCACCGGGTGGGCTCCAAAATTTCGGTTAATAGCCGATCGCGCTGGGCAATTGCGGCACGGAGACAGTCGTGCTCCACTCTCACCACCATCAGAACATATCTTCAAAGCTAGCAGCCCGAAGAAAAAAAGCAACACACCACTCCCGGGAGGGCTCGAACCTCCAACCTTTCGGTCGACAGCCGATCGCGCTAGCCAATTGCGCCACGGAGACAGTCCTGCTCCACTCTCGCCACCCACAGAACATATCTTCAAAGCTATCAGCCCAAAGAAAAAAAAGCAACACACCACTCTGGGGAGGGCTCGAACCTCCAACCTTTCTGTTAACAGCCGATCGCGCTAGCCAATTGCGCCAAGGAGACAGTGCGCTACACCCTCACCACCGTCAGAACATTTCCTCAGAGCTATCAGCCCAAGGGGAAAAAAGCGCCGCACCATCACCGGGTGGGCTCGAACCTCCAACCTTTCGGTTAACAGCCCATCGCGCTAGCCAATTGCGCAACGGAGACAGTCGTGCTTCACTCTCACCACCATCCCACCATCAGAACATATCTTCAAAGCTCTCAGCGCAAAGAAAAAACCAACACACCACTCCCGGGAGGGCTCGAACCTCCAACCTTTCGGTCAACAGCCTATCACGCTAGCCCATTGCGCCATGGAGACAGTCGTGCTCTCCTCTCACCACCATCAGAACATTTCTTTAGAGCTATTAGCCCAAAGAAAAAAAGCGCCGCCCCACCACCGGGTGGGCTCGAACCTCCAAAATTTCGGTTAATAGCCGATCGCGCTGGCCAATTGCGCCAGAGAGACAGTCGTGCTCCACTCTCACCACCATCAGAACATATCTTCAAAGCTAGCAGCCCGAAGAAAAAAAGCAACACACCACTCCCGAGAGGGCTCGAACCTCCAACCTTTCGGTTAACAGCCGATCGCGCTAGCCAATTGCGCCACGGAGACAGTCCTGCTCCACTCTCACCACCATTAGAATATATCTTCAAAGCTATCAGCCCAAAGAAAAAAGCAACACACCAC
Source organism: Rhipicephalus microplus (assembly GCF_043290135.1). NCBI lineage: Eukaryota > Metazoa > Arthropoda > Arachnida > Ixodida > Ixodidae > Rhipicephalus > Rhipicephalus microplus. Next base: position 52,266,304 of record NW_027464585.1, read on the forward strand.
TCCCGGGAGGGCTCGAACCTCCAACCTTTCGGTCAACAGCCTATAGCGCTAGCCCATTGCGCCACGGAGACAGTCGTGCTCTCCTCTCACCACCATCAGAACATTTCTTCAGAACTATCAGCCCAAAGAAAAAAAAGCGCCGCACCACCACCGGGTGGGCTCGAACCTCCAATCTTTCGTATAACAGCCGATCGCGCTAGCCAATTGCGCCACGGAGACAGTAGTGCAGCACTCCCACCTCTGTCAGAACATTTCTTCAGAGCTATCAGCCCACAGGAAAAAAAGCGCCGCACTACCACCTGGTGGGCTCGAACCTCCAGCCTTTCAGTTAACGGCCGAACGCGCTAGCCAATTGCGCCACGGAGACAGTCGTGCTCCACTCTCACCACCATCAGAACATATCTTCAAAGCTATCAGCGCAAAGAAAAAAGCAACACACCACTCCCGGGAGGGCTCGAAATTCCAATCTTTCGGTTAACAGCCGATCGCGCTAGCCAATTGCGCCACGGAGAAAGTAGTGCAGCACATCCACCACCATCGGAACATATCTTCAAAGCTATCAGCCCAAAGAAAAAAAAGCACCGCACCACCACCGCGTGGGCTCGAACCTCCAACCTTTCAGTTAACAGCTGATCGCGCTAGCCAATTGCGCCACGGAGACAGTCGTGCTCCACTCTCACCACCGTCAGAACATTTCTTCGGACCTGTCAGCCCAAAGGAAAAAAAGCGCCGCACCCCCACCGGACGAGCTCGAACCTCCAACCTATCTTTTAACAGCCAATTGCGCTAGCAAATTGCGCCACGGAGACAGTCGTGCTCCACTCTCCCCACCATCAGAACATATCTTAATGCTATCAGCGCAAAGAAAAAAGCAACACACCACTCCCGGGAGGGCTCGAACCTCCAACTTTTCGGTCAACAACCGATCGCGCTAGCAAATTGCGCCACGGAGACAGTCGTGCTCCACTCTCACCACCATCAGAACATTTCCTCAGAGCTATCAGCCCAAAGGAAAAAAAGCGCCGCACCACCACCGGGTGGGCTCGAACCTCCAACCTTTCGGTTAACAGCCGATCGCGCTAACCAATTGTGCCACGGAGACAGACGTGCTCCACTCTCACCACCGTCAGAACATTTCTTCAGACTATCAGCCCAAAGAAAAAAAAGCGCCGCACCGCCACCGGGTGGGCTCGAACCTCCAACCTTTCGGTTAACAGCCGATCGCGCTAGCCAATTGCGCCAAGGAGACAGTCATGCTCCATTCTCACTTCCGTCAGAACATTTCTCCAGAGCTATCAGCGCAAAGAAAAAAGAGCGACGAACCACCACCGGGTGCGCTCGAACCTCTAACCTTTCGGTTAACAGCCGATCGCGCTAGCCAATTGCGCCACGGAGACAGTCGTGCTCCACTCTCACCGCTATCAGAACGTACCTTCAAAGCTATCAGCGCAAAGAAAAAAGCAACACACAAATCCCGGGAAGGCTCGAACCTCCAACCTTTCGGTTAACAGCCGATCGCGCATACCAATTGCGCCATGGAGACAGTCCTGCTCCACTCTTACCACCATCAGAACATATCTTCAAAGCTATCAGGCCAATGAAACCAAGCGCCGCACCACCACCGGGTGGGATCGAACCTCCAACCTTTCGGTTAACAGCCCATCGCCCTAGCCAATGGCGCCACGGAGACAGTCGTGCTCCACTGTCACCACCATCAGAACATATGTTCAAAGTTATCAGCCCAAAGAAAAAAAAGCAACACACCACTCTCGGGAGGGCTCAAACCTCCAACCTTTCTGTTAACAGCCGATCGCGCTAGCCAATTGGGCCACGGAGGCAGTCGTGCTCCACTCTCACCACCGTCAGAAAATTTCTTGAGAGCTATCAGCCCAAAGAAAATAAACGCCGCACCACAACCGGGTGGGCTCGAACCTCCAACCTTTCGGTTAACAGCCGATCGCGCTAGCCAATTGCGCCAAGGAGACAGTCGTGCTCTATTCTCATCACCGTCAGAACATTTCTCCAAAGCTATCAGCGCAACGAAAAAAGAGCGACGAACCACCACCGGGTGGGTCGAACCTCCAACCTTTCGGTTAACAGCCGATCGCGCTAGCCCATTGCGCCACGGAGACAGTCGTGCTCCACTCTGACCGCTATCAGAACGTACCTTCAAAGCTATCAGCCCAAAGAAAAAAAAGCGCCGCACCACCACCGGTTGGGCTCGAAACTCCAACCTTTCGGTTAACAGCCGATCGTGCTTGCCAATGGCGCCACGGAGACAGTCCTGCTCCACTCTCACCACCATCAGAACATATCTTCATAGCTATCAGAGCAAAGAAAAAAAAGCGCCCCACCACCACCGGGTGGGCTCGAACCTCCAACCGTTCGGTTAACAGCCCATCGCGCTAGCCAATTGTGCCACGGAGACAGTCGTGCTTCACTCTCACCACCAACAGAACATATCTTCAAAGCTATCAGTGCAAAGAAAAAAGCAACACACCACTCCCGGGAGAGCTCGAACCTCCAACCTTTTGGTTAACAGCCGATCACGATAGCCAATTACGCCACGGAGACAGTCCTGATATACTGTCACCACAAGCATAACATATCTTCAAAGCTATCGGCCCAAAGAAAAAAAGCACCGCACCACCCCGGGTGGGCTCAAACCTCCAACCTTTCGGTTAACAGCCGATCGCACTAGCCAATTGCGCCACGGAGACAGTCGTGCTCCACTCTCACCACCATCAGAACATATCTTCAAAGCTATCAGCGCAAAGAAAAAAGCAACACACCACTCCCGGGAGGGCTCGAACCTCCAACTTTTCGGTTAACAGTCAATCGCGCTAGCCAATTGCGCCGCGGAGACAGTCCTGCTCCGCTCTCACCACCATCAGAACATATCTTCAAAGGTATCAGCCCACAGAAAAAAAAGCGCCGCAGCACCACCGGGTGGGCTCGGACCTCCAACCTTTCGGTTAACAGCGGATCGCGCTAGCCAATTGCGCCACGGAGACAGTCCTGCTCCACTCTCGCCACCATCAGAACATATCTTCAAAGCTATCAGCCCAAAGAAAAAACCAACACACCACTCCCGGGAGGGCTCGAACCTCCAACCTTTCGGTCAACAGCCTATCACGCTAGCCCATTGCGCCATGGAGACAGTCGTGCTCTTCTCTCACCACCATCAGAACATTTCTTTAGAGCTATTAGCCCAAAGAAAAAAAGCGCCGCCCCACCACCGGGGGGGGGCTCCAAAATTTCGGTTAATAGCCGATCGCGCTGGCCAATTGCGCCACGGAGACAGTCGTGCTCCACTCTCACCACCATCAGAACATATCTTCAAAGCTAGCAGCCCGAAGAAAAAAAGCAACACACCACACCCGGGAGGGCTCGAACCTCCAACCTTTCGGTCGACAGCCTATAGCGCTAGCCCATTGCGCCACGGAGACAGTCGTGCTCTCCTCTCACCACCATCAGAACATTTCTTCAGAACTATCAGCCCAAAGAAAAAAAAGCGCCGCACCACCACCGGGTGGGCTCGAACCTCCAATCTTTCGGTTAACGGCCGATCGCGCTAGCCAATTGCGCCACCGAGACAGTAGTGCAGCACTCCCACCTCTGTCAGAACATTTCTTCAGAGCTATCAGCCCAAAGGAAAAAAAGCGCCGCACTACCAGCTGGTGGGCTCGAACCTCCAGCCTTTCAGTTAACAGCCGAACGCGCTAGCCAATTGCGCCACGGAGACAGTCGTGCTCCACTCTCCCCACCATCAGAACATATCTTAATGCTATCAGCGCAAAGAAAAAAGCAACACACCACTCCCGGGAGGGCTCGAACCTCCAACTTTTCGGTCAACAACCGATCGCGCTAGCAAATTGCGCCACGGAGACAGTCGTGCTCCACTCTCACCACCATCAGAACATTTCCTCAGAGCTATCAGCCCAAAGGAAAAAAAGCGCCGCACCACCACCGGGTGGGCTCGAACCTCCAACCTTTCGGTTAACAGCCGATCGCGCTAACCAATTGTGCCACGGAGACAGTCGTGCTCCACTCTCACCATCGTCAGAACATTTCTTCAGACTATCAGCCCAAAGAAAAAAAAGCGCCGCACCGCCACCGGGTGGGCTCGAACCTCCAACCTTTCGGTTAACAGCCGATCGCGCTAGCCAATTGCGCCAAGGAGACAGTCGTGCTCCATTCTCACCACCGTCAGAACATTTCTCCAGAGCTATCAGCGCAAAGAAAAAAGAGCGACGAACCACCACCGGGTGCGCTCGAACCTCCAACTTTTCGGTTAACAGCCGATCGCGCTAGCCAATTGCGCCACGGAGACAGTCGTGCTCCACTCTCACCGCTATCAGAACGTACCTTCAAAGCTATCAGCGCAAAGGAAAAAGCAACACACTAATCCCGGGAAGGCTCGAACCTCCAACCTTTCGGTTAACAGCCGATCGCGCATACCAATTGCGCCATGGAGACAGTCCTGCTCCACTCTTACCACCATCAGAACATATCTTCAAAGCTATCAGGCCAAAGAAAAAAAGCGCCGCACCACCACCGGGTGGGCTCGAACCTCCAACCTTTCGGTTAACAGCCCATCGCACTAGCCAATGGCGCCACGGAGACAGTCGTGCTCCACTCTCACCACCATCAGAACATATCTTCAAAGTTATGAGCCCAAAGAAAAAAAAGCAACACACCACTCTCGGGAGGGCTCAAACCTCCAACCTTTCTGTTAACAGCCGATCGCGCTAGCCAATTGGGCCACGGAGGCAGTCGTGCTCCACTCTCACCACCGGCAGAAAATTTCTTGAGAGCTATCAGCCCAAAGAAAAAGAAACGCCGCACCACCACCGGGTGGGCTCGAACCTCCGACCTTTCGGTTAACAGCCGATCGCGCTAGCCCATTGCGCCACGGAGACAGGCGTGCTCCACTCTGACCGCTATCAGAACATACCTTCAAAGCTATCACCCCAAAGACAAAAAAGCGCCGCACCACCACCGGTTGGGCTCGAAACTCCAACCTTTCGGTTAACAGCCGATCGTGCTTGCCAATGGCGCCACGGAGACAGTCCTGCTCCACTCTCACCACCCTCAGAACATATCTTCATAGCTATCAGAGCAAAGAAAAAAAAGCGCAGCACCACCACCGGGTGGGCTCGAAACTCCAACCTTTCGGTTAACAGCCCATCGCGCTAGCCAATTGTGCCACGGAGACAGTCGTGCTTCACTCTCACCACCAACAGAACATATCTTCAAAGCTATCAGTGCAAAGAAAAAAGCAACACACCACTCCCGGGAGAGCTCGAACCTCCAACCTTTTGGTTAACAGCCGATCACGCTAGCCAATTACGCCACGGAGACAGTCCTGATATACTTTCACCACAAGCATAACATATCTTCAAAGCTATCGGCCCAAAGAAAAAAAGCGCCGCACCACCCCGGGTGGGCTCAAACCTCCAACCTTTCGGTTAACAGCCGATCGCACTAGCCAATTGCGCCACGAAGACAGTCGTGCTCCACTCTCACCACCGTCAGAAAATTTCTTCAGACTATCAGCCCAAAGAAAAAAAAGCGCCGCAGCACCACCGGGTGGGCTCGATCCTTCAACCTTTCGGTTAACTGCCGATCGCGCTAGCCAATTGCGCCACGGAGACAGTCGTGCTCCACTCTCACCACCATCACAACATATCTTCAAAGCTATCAGCGCAAAGAAAAAAGCAACACACCACTCCCGGGAGGGCTCGAACCTCCAACTTTTCGGTTAACAGTCAATCGCGCTAGCCATTTGCGCCACGGAGACAGTCCTGCTCTACTCTCACCACCATCAGAACATATCTTCAAAGGTATCAGCCCAAAGAAAAAAAAGCGCCGCAGCACCACCGGGTGGGCTCGGACCTCCAACCTTTCGGTTAACAGCGGATCGCGCTGGCCAATTGCGCCAGAGAGACAGTCGTGCTCCACTCTCACCACCATCAGAACATATCTTCAAAGCTAGCAGCCCGAAGAAAAAAAGCAACACACCACTCCCGGGAGGGCTCGAACCTCCAACCTTTCGGTTAACAGCCGATCGCGCTAGCCAATTGCGCCACGGAGACAGTCCTGCTTCACTCTCACCACCATTAGAACATATTGTCACGTTAAAGAGACAGGAGACGTTTTTAAGGCGTCCTCACAAAAGTCCGAAGAGCGGTCGGCTCAGCACAGCCAAAAACAGAACAATGGCACGAGGGGAACTGCCACTTCGTCTGCCTCTTTTGCGCTGGCAGATCAAGCGCGCGGCACTGCCCCTCCTCCCTGAAGAGCATCGCCTCGATGCTAAACGAAGCGTGTATCGTAAAAAAAAAACATTGTCACAGTGTGTGGTACGGTTTTAACCGCACCACGTGCACAATCTCGGGTCGTAGCTGTCGGCGTCGGGGTGGTTGGCTTCCGTCCGGAAGGACTTCGTAATTGACGTCGCTCACTTGTCGTAGCACTTTGTACGGGCCAAAATACCGACTGAGAAGCTTCTCAGAGAGACCTTTGCAGCGCACAGGGGTCCAAACCAACACCTGGTCACCTGGTTTATAATCGACTTGTCTGTGGCAGCGGTTGTAGCGCTGTGCATCGACGCCTTGTTGTTTCTTGATGTTTACGCGGGCTAGTTGACGTGCTTCCTCGGCTCGTTGCACGAAACACTCAGCATCTTCGTCGAGATTCTCGATGTTGTCAATGTCGCATGGGAGCATTGCGTCCAACATCGTCTGAACGTCCCGACCGTATAGAAGACGAAACGGAGTGAATCGTGTGGTCTCTTGCGTAGCGGTATTATACGCGAATGTTACGTAAGGCAGTATTTCATCCCACGTCTTGTGCTGTACGTCTATGTACATAGACAGCATATCAGTCATCGTTTTGTTAAGCCGCTCGGTCAGTCCATTTGTCTGAGGGTGATACGCTGTTGTCTTGCGATGCGTGGAGTAACTTAACTGAAAAACTTGTTCAAGGAGCCTTGCTGTAAACGCTGTTCCTCGGTCTGTGATGACACAGGATGGAGCACCGTGGCGTAATACAATTCTCTCGATGAAAAACTGAGCAACTTCACAAGCCGTGCTTTTAGGAAGCGCCTTAGTTTCAGCATAGCGGGTTAGATAATCTGTAGCGACGATTATCCACTTGTTGCCGGAAGATGACAAGGGAAACGGACCCAGGAGGTCCATGCCGACTTGATCGAAGGGTGTTCTGGGTGGCTCGATAGGGTGAAGTAATCCCGCAGGCTTAACAGATGGGGATTTTCGGCGCTGGCATTCGCGGCAGGCTTGAACGTACTGTTTAACGCAAGCGGCAAGTTTCGGCCAGTAGTAAGACTTTCGTACCCTAGCGATGGTTCGGGTGATGCCCAGATGGCCCGATGGAGGCTCGTTGTGGCAGGCAAATAGAATTTCCTCACGCAGCTCTGCGGGGACGACCAACAGGTAAGTTTTGTTGCTGGCGGCTGCGTTCTTCTTGTACAACACGCCCTGTCGTAAGCAGAAGGATGACAATCCGCGAGTTATATGCTGGGGCAGTGATACGTTGCGGCCCTCTAGATGTTCAATGATAGGTCGCAATTGAGCATCTGCTCGCTGCCGTAAAGCCAAGTCTGTTACGCTTACGGAGCCAAGGAAAGGGCAGTCCTCTTCGAAGCTCTGAGCGGCAGGCTCAACTGGCGCGCGTGACAACGTGTCCGCATCTTCGTGTGCACGACCGGACTTGTACACGATAGTGACGTCGTACTCCTGCAGACGTAGGCTCCACCTTGCCAGTCGTCCGGAGGGGTCTCTGAGGTTCGCAAGCCAGCACAGCGAGTGATGATCCGTCACTACTCTGAATGGACGGCCGTAAAGGTAAGGTCGAAACTTAGCAATTGCCCACACGACAGCAAGGCACTCCTTCTCCGTGGTACTGTAGTTTGACTCCGGGCGTGTTAGGGTTCGGCTTGCGTAGGCGATAACCTTTTCAATTCCCTCCTGCCGTTGGACGAGTACCGCGCCCAGACCGACGTTACTGGCGTCGGTATGAATTTCTGTTTCGGCTTCCTCGTCGAAATGTCCAAGAACAGGTGGTGATGCCAGGCGAAGCCGAAGCTCTGTGAATGCTGATTCTTGTTCAGCACTCCAAACGAACGGCGTATCGTCTCTAGTGAGTCTAGTTAATGGTTCGGCAATTTTCGAAAAATTGCCTATAAAGCGCCGGTAGTACGCGCATAGACCAAGAAACCGCCGCACACTTTTCTTATCGGCAGGAGTCGGGAAGGCTGCGACAGCGGCGGTTTTCTCAGGGTCAGGACGGACGCCTTCTGCGCTTACGACATGTCCAAGGAACTTTAGTTCTTCGTAACCGAAATGGCATTTTTGCGGCTTTAACGTAAGGTTAGCCGTCCGAATCGCCTCAAGTACTTGTCGTAGTCGCTTCAGATGTTCGGAGAAGCTGGTTGAAAACACGACCACATCATCCAAGTACACAAGGCAGCTTTGCCATTTTAAGTCAGTCAACACAGTGTCCATCATGCGTTGGAAGGTAGCTGGCGCAGAGCAGAGTCCGAACGGTAGCACCCGAAATTCGTAGAGGCCATCCGGCGTGACAAAGGCGGTTTTTTCGCGGTCGCGCTCATCAACCTCAATTTGCCAGTAGCCACTCTTTAAATCCAGGGAAGAAAAATACTTCGCTCGTCGTAGTCGGTCAAGCGAGTCATCAATACGCGGCAGCGGATAAACATCTTTTTTTGTGACGTTGTTGAGCTTTCTGTAATCTACACAGAAGCGAAGCGTACCGTCCTTCTTCTTAACCAGAACGACCGGTGAGGACCAGGGACTGTTCGAAGGCTGGATAACGCCGTCGTCGATCATTTCTTTCACTTGCTGCTTGATAGCTGCGCGTTCTGTCGGCGAGACGCGGTATGGCTGTTGGTGAATAGGTCTTGCGTCGTCGTAAGTGATTATCCTGTGCTGTGTAATTGGCGTCTGACTCACTTTAGACGACTGAGCAAAGCACGCCCTGAATTCAAACAATAGCTCTCGCAAGGCCCTCTGGTTCTCTTCTGGCAGTGCACTGTTCATGTCAACATCTATTACGGTTTGTCCATTGCGGCTACTGTCTTCACAGGCAAAACACTCAATGACGTCCTCCAAGGCTTCAGCGTAGGCGACCGCAGTGCCCCGGAAAAGGTGACGATGCTCATTGGTGAAATTTGTAATCATGACCTCGGCTGTACCGTTCCGAATGTCAATGATGCCTCGTGCCACAGAAATTCCAAGCGCCAGCAGCAGGGAGACGTTGCACTCTGCCACTGTTTCACCGTCACTGGTTCCTTCGGAAGTCACCTGAATTAGGATACTTGCACGAGGTGGTATTGTGACACTGTCGTCGGAAACACGGAGGGCGGTTGTACGGCGGTTGGAGTCCCTTGACGTAGCGTTGACTGTCGAAAAGGAAATGCAGCGTCGCCGTAGGTCGATTACGGCGCCATATTCCCGAAGAAAATCGAGGCCGAGAATTAATTCGCGGGAGCAGTCACGTAGCACGATGGAGCTGACCAAAAACGTGCAGCCTCGTATTTGTAGCCTGGACGTGCACAAACCAACCGGCGTTACAACATGTCCGCCAGCTGTACGTACATGCGATCCTGTCCAAGGCATTATCACTTTCTTCAAGGTACGTGCCAATTGTCCGCTAATAATCGAGTAGTCAGCACCAGTGTCTATTAAGGCAGTTAAATTGCGACCGTCGAGCAGCACAGGTATGTCCATTGAAAAGTCGCTCAGCTGGGATACAGGCGCCGGCGTAGTCGAATTTCCGTTGGTCCGATGTCGCGTCGATTGGAGGGCGAGGTCTTCATCACGTCGAGAATCAGCGGCCTCGCCTCGAAAGGTCGCTGGCGTTAGTTTTCCAGGCGAGGGCTCGGAGACCGTCCTTGCGGCCTTCGATTTCCGTTGCCTGAATAAGATGACGACCGCGGTGACGGTGAGCGCGACTGACGCCTGAGTGGGACGTTCTGCCGAGCGATAAAATCTTCAATTTCTGGTGGTCTCTGTCCAAACCGGGGGCGGGGTGAATTGGCAGGAAAACCCTGCAGCCCAAGTCGGCGGTACTGGCAGTCTCGGTAGAGGTGACCCGCTTCACCGCAGTGGTAGCAAAGCGGTCGTCGGTCGGGCATGCGCCATATGTCGGATTTACGCATGACGGGTCGAGTGTCTGCAAAATAAGGGACCACCTGTGCGGACTGCAGTGTGGCGTACGGGGTTGCGGCTGGTAGTGGGACTGGTGCAGGTGCGTTGTGTTCGAACGTGTCGGTATAAGTGGTGCGCTGGAAACCACTCACTGGGGATGGTGTCGTGGACGACGGAACGGTGCGTCTCAATACGTCTGCGTAGGTCACCCCTAGAGGTTCACTTGAAGTTGCGAACGCCTGAAGTGGTGCAGCAACCTGCGTTGGTGTCTCGCGGCGAGGTGTGCCGAGCGCATGCTGAACTTCGTCACGTATGATGGTGGCGATGCAATTCGTGGAAGGCTGCTGCTGCGCCTGGTTCAGCTGTTGCAGCTGTTGTAGCTCGTCGCGAACAACCGAACGTATCAGCTCGCGAAGCGCTCCCACGTCGGTCGGGAACGAGCCTAGCCCGGTGGTATAGGTAGCATTCACTTGCCGATCGTACTGGTTCCGCTGCTGCAGCGCCTTTTCCATGGCGACGGCTTCAGTGAGGAACTCCGCGACCGTTCTAGGCGGACTACGAATGAGTCCAGCGAAGAGCTGCTCTTTCACACCTCGCATCAAGTGTCGCAGCTTCTTGTCTTCCGGCATGGTTGGATCGGCGCGAGTGAACAGATGAACCATATCCTCCACGTATGTAGCCACACCTTCATTAGGCATCTGCATGCGGGACTGGAGGGCCCTTTCAGCGCGCTCTCGACGATCGAGACTCGAGTACGTTTCGCGGAGCCTGTGACAGAACTCATGCCACGACGTTAGGAGGCCCTTGCGGTTCTGGAACCATGTGCGAGCACCATCCAGAAGACTAAAGTACACATTCTTGAGCTTCGCTACTTCGTCCCACTAGTTGAAATCCGCTACGTACTCGTACTCAGCCAGCCAATCTTCCACATCTTCATAGAGGCCACCACGAAAGGGACTCGGAACACGTGGTTTTTGTAGCGTGTAATGAGTGGGTGCAGCTGCGGGTGCAGCGGTTGGAGCAGCGGCGGCTCCAGCGGTAGGGGAAGCGGTGACAGCAACAGTATTCTCCATACCAGTCGACGTACTTGTACTGTGAGGCACAAACTCGGGGGACAGTCCTCGAATCCTCCGACTGAAACGGTGTACCGGCGTAAGCTCTGGGTTTTGGGTCACGTTCCGGCTGCTAGAAGGAGTCTGTTGCATAGGTGAGGTTACCCAGCACCTCCACCATTAAAATGTCACGTTAAAGAGACAGGAGACGTTTTTAAGGCGTCCTCACAAAAGTCCGAAGAGCGGTCGGCTCAGCACAGCCAAAAACAGAACAATGGCACGAGGGGAACTGCCACTTCGTCTGCCTCTTTTGCGCTGGCAGATCAAGCGCGCGGCAATATCTTCAAAGCTATCAGCCCAAAGAAAAAAGCAACACACCACTCCCGGGAGGGCTCGAACCTCCAACCTTTCGGTCAACAGCCTATAGCGCTAGCCCATTGCGCCACGGAGACAGTCGTGCTCTCCTCTCACCACCATCAGAACATTTCTTCAGAACTATCAGCCCAAAGAAAAAAAAGCGCCGCACCACCACCGGGTGGGCTCGAACCTCCAATCTTTCGTATAACAGCCGATCGCGCTAGCCAATTGCGCCACGGAGACAGTAGTGCAGCACTCCCACCTCTGTCAGAACATTTCTTCAGAGCTATCAGCCCACAGGAAAAAAAGCGCCGCACTACCACCTGGTGGGCTCGAACCTCCAGCCTTTCAGTTAACGGCCGAACGCGCTAGCCAATTGCGCCACGGAGACAGTCGTGCTCCACTCTCACCACCATCAGAACATATCTTCAAAGCTATCAGCGCAAAGAAAAAAGCAACACACCACTCCCGGGAGGGCTCGAAATTCCAATCTTTCGGTTAACAGCCGATCGCGCTAGCCAATTGCGCCACGGAGAAAGTAGTGCAGCACTTCCACAACCATCGGAACATATCTTCAAAGCTATCAGCCCAAAGAAAAAAAAGCACCGCACCACCACCGCGTGGGCTCGAACCTCCAACATTTCGGTTAACAGCTGATCGCGCTAGCCAATTGCGCCACGGAGACAGTCGTGCTCCACTCTCACCACCATCAGAACATTTCTTCGGACCTGTCAGCCCAAAGGAAAAAAAGCGCCGCACCCCCACCGGACGAGCTCGAACCTCCAACCTATCTTTTAACAGCCAATTGCGCTAGCCAATTGCGCCACGGAGACAGTCGTGCTCCACTCTCCCCACCATCAGAACATATCTTAATGCTATCAGCGCAAAGAAAAAAGCAACACACCACTCCCGGGAGAGCTCGAACCTCCAACTTTTCGGTCAACAACCGATCGCGCTAGCAAATTGCGCCACGGAGACAGTCGTGCTCCACTCTCACCACCATCAGAACATTTCCTCAGAGCTATCAGCCCAAAGGAAAAAAAGCGCCGCACCACCACCGGGTGGGCTCGAACCTCCAACCTTTCGGTTAACAGCCGATCGCGCTAACCAATTGTGCCACGGAGACAGTCGTGCTCCACTCTCACCACCGTCAGAACATTTCTTCAGACTATCAGCCCAAAGAAAAAAAAGCGCCGCACCGCCACCGGGTGGGCTCGAACCTCCAACCTTTCGGTTAACAGCCGATCGCGCTAGCCAATTGCGCCAAGGAGACAGTCATGCTCCATTCTCACTTCCGTCAGAACATTTCTCCAGAGCTATCAGCGCAAAGAAAAAAGAGCGACGAACCACCACCGGGTGCGCTCGAACCTCTAACCTTTCGGTTAACAGCCGATCGCGCTAGCCAATTGCGCCACGGAGACAGTCGTGCTCCACTCTCACCGCTATCAGAACGTACCTTCAAAGCTATCAGCGCAAAGAAAAAAGCAACACACAAATCCCGGGAAGGCTCGAACCTCCAACCTTTCGGTTAACAGCCGATCGCGCATACAAATTGCGCCATGGAGACAGTCCTGCTCCACTCTTACCACCATCAGAACATATCTTCAAAGCTATCAGGCCACTGAAAAAAAGCGCCGCACCACCACCGGGTGGGCTCGAACCTCCAACCTTTCGGTTAACAGCCCATCGCCCTAGCCAATGGCGCCACGGAGACAGTCGTGCTCCACTGTCACCACCATCAGAACATATGTTCAAAGTTATCAGCCCAAAGAAAAAAAAGCAACACACCACTCTCGGGAGGGCTCAAACCTCCAACCTTTCTGTTAACAGCCGATCGCGCTAGCCAATTGGGCCACGGAGGCAGTCGTGCTCCACTCTCACCACCGTCAGAAAATTTCTTGAGAGCTATCAGCCCAAAGAAAAAAAACGCCGCACCACAACCGGGTGGGCTCGAACCTCCAACCTTTCGGTTAACAGCCGATCGCGCTAGCCAATTGCGCCAAGGAGACAGTCGTGCTCTATTCTCATCACCGTCAGAACATTTCTCCAAAGCTATCAGCGCAACGAAAAAAGAGCGACGAACCACCACCGGGTGGGTCGAACCTCCAACTTTTCGGTTAACAGCCCATCGCGCTAGCCAATTGTGCCACGGAGACAGTCGTGCTTCACTCTCACCACCAACAGAACATATCTTCAAAGCTATCAGTGCAAAGAAAAAAGCAACACACCACTCCCGGGAGAGCTCGAACCTCCAACCTTTTGGTTAACAGCCGATCACGATAGCCAATTACGCCACGGAGACAGTCCTGATATACTTTCACCACAAGCATAACATATCTTCAAAGCTATCGGCCCAAAGAAAAAAAGCGCCGCACCACCCCGGGTGGGCTCAAACCTCCAACCTTTCGGTTAACAGCCGATCGCACTAGCCAATTGCGCCACGGAGACAGTCGTGCTCCACTCTCACCACCATCAGAACATATCTTCAAAGCTATCAGCGCAAAGAAAAAAGCAACACACCACTCCCAGGAGGGCTCGAACCTCCAACTTTTCGGTTAACAGTCAATCGCGCTAGCCAATTGCGCCACGGAGACAGTCCTGCTCCACTCTCACCACCATCAGAACATATCTTCAAAGGTATCAGCCCAAAGAAAAAAAAGCGCCGCAGCACCACCGGGTGGGCTCGGACCTCCAACCTTTCGGTTAACAGCGGATCGCGCTAGCCAATTGCGCCACGGAGACGGTCCTGCTCCACTCTCGCCACCATCAGAGCATATCTTCAAAGCTATCAGCCCAAAGAAAAAACCAACACACCACTCCCGGGAGGGCTCGAACCTCCAAACTTTCGGTCAACAGCCTATCACGCTAGCCCATTGCGCCATGGAGACAGTCGTGCTCTCCTCTCACCACCATCGGAACATTTCTTTAGAGCTATTAGCCCAAAGAAAAAAAGCGCCGCCCCACCACCGGGTGGGCTCCAAAATTTCGGTTAATAGCCGATCGCGCTGGCCAATTGCGCCACGGAGACAGTCGTGCTCCACTCTCACCACCATCAGAACATATCTTCAAAGCTAGCAGCCCGAAGAAAAAAAGCAACACACCACTCCCGGGAGGGCTCGAACCTCCAACCTTTCGGTCGACAGCCTATAGCGCTAGCCCATTGCGCCACGGAGACAGTCGTGCTCTCCTCTCACCACCATCGGAACATTTCTTTAGAGCTACTAGCCCAAAGAAAAAAAGCGCCGCCCCACCACCGGGTGGGCTCCAAAATTTCGGTTAATAGCCGATCGCGCTGGCCAATTGCGCCACGGAGACAGTCGTGCTCCACTCTCACCACCATCAGAACATATCTTCAAAGCTAGCAGCCCGAAGAAAAAAAGCAACACACCACTCCCGGGAGGGCTCGAACCTCCAACCTTTCGGTCGACAGCCTATAGCGCTAGCCCATTGTGCCACGGAGACAGTCGTGCTCTCCTCTCACCACCATCAGAACATTTCTTCAGAGCTATCAGCCCAAAGGAAAAAAAGCGCCGCACTACCACCTGGTGGGCTCGAACCTCCAGCCTTTCAGTTAACGGCCGAACGCGCTAGCCAATCGCGCCACGGAGACAGTCGTGCTCCACTCTCACCGCTATCAGAACGTACCTTCAAAGCTATCAGCGCAAAGAAAAAAGCAACACACAAATCCCGGGAAGGCTCGAACCTCCAACCTTTCGGTTAACAGCCGATCGCGCATAACAATTGCGCCAAGGAGACAGTCCTGCTCCACTCTTACCACCATCAGAACATATCTTCAAAGTTATCAGGCCAAAGAAAAAAAGCGCCGCACCACCACCGGGTGGGCTCGAACCTCCAACCTTTCGGTTAACAGCCCATCGCACTAGCCAATGGCGCCACGGAGACAGTCGCGCTCCACTCTCACCACCATCAGAACATATCTTCAAAGTTATCAGCCCAAAGAAAAAAAAGCAACACACCACTCTCGGGAGGGCTCAAACCTCCAACCTTTCTGTTAACAGCCGATCGCGCTAGCCAATTGGGCCACGGAGGCAGTCGTGCTCCACTCTCACCACCGTCAGAAAATTTCTTGAGAGCTATCAGCCCAAAGAAAAAAAACGCCGCACCACAACCGGGTGGGCTTGAACCTCCAACCTTTCGGTTAACAGCCGATCGCGCTAGCCAATTGCGCCAAGGAGACAGTCGTGCTCTATTCTCACCACCGTCAGAACATATCTCCAAAGCTATCAGCGCAACGAAAAAAGAGCGACGAACCACCACCGGGTAGGTCGAACCTCCAACCTTTCGGTTAACAGCCGATCGCGCTAGCCCATTGCGCCACGGAGACAGTCGTGCTCCACTCTGACCGCTATCAGAACATACCTTCAAAGCTATCAGCCCAAAGAAAAAAAAAGCGCCGCACCACCACCGGTTGGGCTCGAAACTCCAACCTTTCGGTCAACAGCCGATCGTGCTTGCCAATGGCGCCACGGAGACAGTCCTGCTCCACTCTCACCACCATCAGAACTTATCTTCATAGCTATCAGAGCAAAGAAAAAAAAGCGCCGCACCACCACCGGGTGGGCTCGAACCTCCAACCTTTCGGTTAACAGCCCATCGCGCTAGCCAATTGTGCCACGGAGACAGTCGTGCTTCACTCTCACCACCAACAGAACATATCTTCAAAGCTATCAGTGCAAAGAAAAAAGCAACAAACCACTCCCGGGAGAGCTCGAACCTCCAACCTTTTGGTTAACAGCCGATCACGATTGCCAATTACGCCACGGAGACAGTCCTGATATACTTTCACCACAAGCATAACATATCTTCAAAGCTATCGGCCCAAAGAAAAAAAGCGCCGCACCACCCTGGGTGGGCTCAAACCTCCAACCTTTCGGTTAACAGCCGATCGCACTAGCCAATTGCGCCACGGAGACAGTCGTGCTCTACTCTCACCACCATCAGAACATATCTTCAAAGCTATCAGCGCAAAGAAAAAAGCAACACACCACTCCCGGGAGGGCTCGAACCTCCAACTTTTCGGTTAACAGTCAATCGCGCTAGCCAATTGCGCCACGGAGACAGTCCTGCTCCACTCTCACCACCATCACAACATATCTTCAAAGGTATCAGCCCAAAGAAAAAAAAGCGCCGCAGCACCACCGGGTGGGCTCGGACCTCCAACTTTTCGGTTAACAGCGGATCGCGCTAGCCAATTGCGCCACGGAGACAGTCCTGCTCCACTCTCGCCACCATCAGAACATATCTTCAAAGCTATCAGCCCAAAGAAAAAAAAGCAACACACCACTCTCGGGAGGGCTCGAACCTCCAACCTTTCTGTTAACAGCCGATCGCGCTAGCCAATTGCGCCACGGAGACAGTCGCGCTACACCCTCACCACCGTCAGAACATTTCCTCAGAGCTATCAGTCCAAGGGAAAAAAAGCGCCGCACCATCACCGGGTTGGCTCGAACCTCCAACCTTTCGGTTAACAGCCCATCGCGCTAGCCAATTGCGCAACGGAGACAGTCGTGCTTCACTCTCACCACCATCAGAACATATCTTCACAGCTATCAGCGCAAAGAAAAAACCAACACACCATTCCCGGGAGGGCTCGAACCTTCAACCTTTCGGTCAACAGCCTATCACGCTAGCCCATTGCGCCATGGAGACAGTCGTGCTCTCCTCTCACCACCATCAGAACATTTCTTCAGAGCTATTAGCCCAAAGAAAAAAAGCACCGCCCCACCACCGGGTGGGCTCGAACCTCCAAAATTTCGGTTAATAGCCGATCGCGCTGGCCAATTTCGCCACGGAGACAGTCGTGCTCCACTCTCGCCACCATCAGAACATATCATCAAAGCTATCAGCCCAAAGAAAAAAAGCAACACACCACTCTCGGGAGGGCTCGAACCTCCAACCTTTCTGTTAAAAGCCGATCGCGCTAGCCAATTGCGCCACGGAAACAGTCGCGCTACACCCTCACCACCGTCAGAACATTTCCTCAGAGCTATCAGCCCAAGGGAAAAAAGCGCCGCACCATCACCGGGTGGGCTCGAACCTCCAACCTTTCGGTTAACAGCCCATCGCGCTAGCCAATTGCGCAACGGAGACAGTCGTGCTTCACTCTCACCACCATCAGAACATATCTTCACAGCTATCAGCGCAAAGAAAAAACCAACACACCACTCCCGGGAGGGCTCGAACCTCCAACCTTTCGGTCAACAGCCTATCACGCTAGCCCATTGCGCCATGGAGACAGTCGTGCTCTCCTCTCACCACCATCAGAACATTTCTTCAGAGCTATTAGCCCAAAGAAAAAAAGCGCCGCCCCACCACCGGGTGGGCTCGAACCTCCAAAATTTCGGTTAATAGCCGATCGCGCTGGCCAATTGCGCCACGGAGACAGTCGTGCTCCACTCTCACCACCATCAGAACATATCTTCAAAGCTAGCAGCGCGAAGAAAAAAAGCAACACACCACTCCCGGGAGGGCTCGAACCTCAAACCTTGCGGTTAACAGCCGATCGCGCTAGCCAATTGCGCCACGGAAACAGTCCTGCTCCACTCTCACCACCATTAGAACATATCTTCAAAGCTATCAGCCCAAAGAAAAAAGCAACACACCACTCCCGGGAGGGCTCGAACCTCCAACCTTTCGGTCAACAGCCTATAGCGCTAGCCCATTGCGCCACGGAGACAGTCGTACTCTCCTCTCACCACCATCAGAACATTTCTTCAGAACTATCAGCCCAAAGAAAAAAAAGCGCCGCACCACCACCGGGTGGGCTGAACCTCCAACCTTTCGGTTAACAGCCGATCGCGCTAGCCAATTGCGCCACGGAGACAGTAGTGCAGCACTCCCACCTCTGTCAGAACATTTCTTCAGAGCTATCAGCCCAAAGAAAAAGAAAGCGCCGTACCACCACCGGGTGGGCTCGAACCTCCAGCTGTCGGTTAACAGGCGATCGCGCTAGCCAATTGCGCCACGTAGAGAGTCGTGCTCCACTCTCTCCACCATCAGAACATATCTCCAAAGCTATCAGCGCAAAGAAAAGAGCAACACACAACTCCCGGGAAGGCTCGAAACTACAACCTTTCGGTTAACAGCCGATCGCGCTAGCCAATTGCGGCACGGAGACAGTAGTGCAGCACTCCCACCTCCGTCAGGACATTTCTTCAGAGCTATCAGCCCAAACAATAAGAAGCGCCGCACAACCACCGGGTGGGCTTGAACCTCCAAACTTTAGGTTAACAGCCGAATGCGCTAGCCAATTGTGCCACGAAGACAGTCGTGCTCCACTCTCACCACCATCAGAACATTTCTTCGGAGCTATCAGCCCAAAAGAAAAAAAGCGCCGCACCACCACCGGGTGGGCTCGAACCTCCAACCTTTCGGTTAACAGCCCATCGCGCTAGGCAATGGCGCCACGGAGACAGTCGTGCTCCACTCTCACCACCATCAGAACATATCTTCAAAGTTATCAGCGCCAAGAAAAAAGCAACACACTACTCCCGGGAGGGCTCGAACCTCCAACCTTTCGGTTAACAGCCGATCGCGCTAGCCAATTAGGCCGCGGAGACAGTCTTGCTATACTCTCACCACCAGCATAACATATCTTCACAGCTATCGGCCCAAAGAAAAAAAAGCGCCGCACCACCCCGGGTGGGCTCGAACCTCGAACCTTTTGGTTAATAGCTGATCGCGCTAGCCAATTGCGCCACGGAGACAGTCGTGCTCCACTCTAACCACCGTCACAACATTTCTTCAGACTATCAGCCCAAAGAAAAAAAAAGCGCCGCACCACCACCGGGTGGGCTCGAACCTCCAAGCATTCCGTTAACAGCCGATCGCGCTAGCCAATTGCGCCACGGAGACAGTCGTGCTCCATTCTCACCACCGTCAGAACATATCTTCAAAGCTATCAGGCCAAAGAAAAAAAGCGCCGCACCACCACCGGGTGGGCTCGAACCTCCGACCTTTCGGTTATCAGCGCATCGCACTAGCCAATGGTGCCACGGAGACAGTCGTGCTCCACTCTCACCACCATCAGAACATATCTTCAAAGTTATCAGCCCAAAGAAAAAAAAGCAACACACCATTCTCGGGAGGGCTCAAACCTCCAACCTTTCTGTTAACAGCCGATCGCGCTAGCCAATTGGGCCACGGAGGCAGTCGTGCTCCACTCTCTCCACCGTCAGAAAATTTCTTGAGAGCTATCAGCCCAAAGAAAAAAAAATGCCGCACCACTCCCGGGAGAGCTCGAACCTCCAACCTTTTGGTTAACAGCCGATCACGATAGCCAATTACGCCACGGAGACAGTCCTGATATACTTTCACCACAAGCATAACATATCTTCAAAGCTATCGGCCCAAAGAAAAAAAGCGCCGCACCACCCCGGGTGGGCGCAAACCTCCAACCTTTCGGTTAACAGCCGATCGCACTAGCCAATTGCGCCACGAAGACAGTCGTGCTCCACTCTCACCACCGTCAGAAAATTTCTTCAGACTATCAGCCCAAAGAAAAAAAAGCGCCGCAGCACCACCGGGTGGGCTCGATCCTCCAACCTTTCGGTTAACTGCCGATCGCGCTAGCCAATTGCGCCACGGAGACAGTCGTGCTCCACTCTCACCACCATCAGAACATATCTTCAAAGCTATCAGCGCAAAGAAAAAAGCAACACACCACTCCCGGGAGGGCTTGAACCTCCAACTTTTCGGTTAACAGTCAATCGCGCTAGCCAATTGCGCCACGGAGACAGTCCTGCTCCACTCTCGCCACCATCAGAACATATCTTCAAAGCTATCAGCCCAAAGAAAAAAAAGCAACACACCACTCTCGGGAGGGCTCGCACCTCCAACCTTTCTGTTAACAGCCGATCGCGCTAGCCAATTGCGCCACGGAGACAGTCGCGCTACACCCTCACCACCGTCAGAACATTTCCTCAGAGCTATCAGCCCAAGGGAAAAAAAGCGCCGCACCATCACCGGGTGGGCTCGAACCTCCAGCCTTTCGGTTAACAGGCGATCGCGCTAGCCAATTGCGCCACGTACACAGTCGTGCTCCACTCTCTCCACCATCAGAAGATATCTCCAAAGCTATCAGCGCAAAGAAAAGAGCCACACACAACTCCCGGGAAGGCTCGAAACTACAACCTTTTGGTTAACAGCCGATCGCGCTAGCCAATTGCGCCACGGAGACAGTAGTGCAGCACTCCCACCTCCGTCAGGACATTTCTTCAGAGCTATCAGCCCAAACAATAAGAAGCGCCGCACCACCACCGGGTGGTCTTGAACCTCCAAACTTTAGGTTAACAGCCGAATGCGCTAGCCAATTGTGCCACAAAGACAGTCGTGCTCCACTCTCACCGCCGTCAGAACATTTCTTCGGAGCTGTCAGCCCAAAGGAAAAAAAGCGCCGCACCACCACCGGACGAGCTCGAACCTCCAACCTATCTGTTAACAACCGATTGCGCTAGCCATTTGCGCCACGGAGACAGTCGTGCTCCACTCTCCCCACCATCAGAACATATCTTAAAGCTATCAGCGCAAAGAAAAAAGCAACACACCACTCCCGGGAGGGCTCGAACCTCCAACTTTTCGGTCAACAGCCGATCGCGCTAGCCGATTGCGCCACGGAGACAGTCGTGCTCCACTCTCACCACCATCAGAACATTTCCTCAGAGCTATCAGCCCAAAAGAAAAAAAGCGCTGCACCACCACCGGGTGGGCTCGAACCTCCAACCTTTCGGTTAACAGCCCATCGCGCTAGGCAATGGCGCCACGGAGACAGTCGTGCTCCACTCTCACCACCATCAAAAGTTATCAGCGCCAAGAAAAAAGCAACACACCACTCCTGATAGGGCTCGAACCTCCAACCTTTCGGTTAACCGCCGATCGCGCTAGTCAATTAGGCCACGGAGACAGTCTTGCTATACTCTAACCACCGTCACAACATTTCTTCAGACTATCGGCCCAAAGAAAAAAAGCGCCGCACCACCACCGGGTGGGCTCGAACCTCCAAGCATTCCGTTAACAGCCGATCGCGCTAGCCAATTGCGCCACAGAGACAGTCGTGCTCCACTCTCACCACCATCAGAACATATCTTCAAAGCTATCAGCCCAAAGAAAAAAACCGCCAAAGCACCACCGGATGGGCTCGAACCTCAAACCTTTCGGCTAACAGCCGATCGCGCTAGCCAATTGCGCTACGGAGACAGTCCTGCTCCCCTCTCACCACCATCAGAACATATCGTCAAAGCTATCAGCCCAAATAAAAAAAAGCAACACACCACTCTCGGGAGGGCTCGAACCTCCAACCTTTCTGTTAACAGCCGATCGCGCTAGCCAATTGCGCCACAAAGACAGTCGCGCTACACCCTCACCACCGTCAGAACATTTCCTCAGAGCTATCAGCCCAAGGGAAAAAAAGCGCCGCACCACCACCGGGTGGCCTCGAACCTCCATCCTTTCGGTTAACAGCCCATCGCGCTAGCCAATTGCGCCACGGAGACAGTCGCGCTTCACTCTCACCACCATCAGAACATATCTTCAAAGCTATCAGCGCAAAGAAAAAAGCATCACACCACTCCCGGGAGGGCTCGAACCTCCAACCTTTCGGTTAACAGCCTATAGCGCTAGCCCATTGCGCCACGGAGACAGTCGTGCTTCACTCTCACCACCAACAGAACATATCTTCAAAGCTATCAGCGCAAAGAAAAAAGCAACACACCACTCCCGGGAGAGCTCGAACCTCCAACCTTTTGGTTAACAGCCGATCACGCTAGCCAATTACGCCACGGAGACAGTCCTGATATACTTTCACCACAAGCATAACATATCTTCAAAGCTATCGGCCAAAAAAAAAAAGCGCCGAACCACCCCGTGTGGGCTCGAACCTCCAACCTTTCGGTTAACAGCCGATTGCACTAGCCAATTGCTCACGAAGACAGTCGTGCTCCACTCTCACCACCGTCAGAAAATTTTTTCAGACTCTCAGCCCACAAAAAAAAAGCGCCGCAGCACCACCGGGTGGGCTCGATCCTCCAACCTTTCGGTTAGCTGCCGATCGCGCTAGCCAATTGAGCCACGGAGACAGTCGTGCTCCACTCTCACCACTATCAGAACATATCTTCAAAGCTAATAGCGGAAAGAAAAAAGACACACCACACCCGGGAGGGCTCGAACCTCCAACTTTTCGGTTAACAGTCAATCGCGCTAGCCAATTGCGCCACGGAGACAGTCCTGCTCCACTCTCACCACCATCAGAACATATCTTCAAAGATATCAGCCCAAAAAAAAGCGCCGCAGCACCACCGGGTGGGCTCGGACCTCCAACCTTTCGGTTAACAGCGGATCGCGCTAGCCAATTGCGCCACGGAGACAGTCCTGCTCCACTCTCGCCACCATCAGAACATATCTTCAAAGCTATCAGCCCAAAGAAAAAAAAAGCAACACACCACACTCGGGAGGGCTCGAACCTCCAACCTTTCGGTCAACAGCCTATAGCGCTAGCCCATTGCGCCATGGAGACAGTCGTGCTCTCCTCTCACCACCATCAGAACATTTCTTCAGAGCTATTAGCCCAAAGAAAAAAAAGCGCCGCCCCACCACCGGGTGGGCTCGAACCTCTAAAATTTCGGTTAATCGCCGATCGCGCTGGCCAATCGCGCCACGGAGACAGTCGTGCTCCACTCTCACCACCATGAGAACATATCTTCAAAGCTAGCAGCCCGAAGAAAAAAAGCAACACACCCCTCCCGGGAGGGCTCGAACCTCCAAACTTTCGGTTAACAGCCGATCGCGCTAGCCAATTGCGCCACGGAGACAGTCAAGCTCCACTCTCACCACCAATAGAACATATCTTCAAAGCTATCAGCCCAAAGAAAAAAGCAACACACCACTCCCGGGAGGGCTCGAACCTCCAACCTTTCGGTTAACAGCCGATCGCGCTAGCCAATTGCGCCACGGAGACAGTCCTGCTCCACTCTCACCACCATTAGAACATATCTTCAAAGCTATCAGCGCCAAGAAAAAAGCAACACACCACTCCCGATAGGGCTCGAACCTCCAACCTTTCGGTTAACAGCCGATCGCACTAGCCAATTAGGCCACGGAGACAGTCTTGCTATACTCTCACCACCAGCATAACATATCTTCAAAGCTATCGGCCCAAAGAAAAAAAAGCGCCGCACCACCCCGGGTGGGCTCGAACCTCGAACCTTTTGGTTAATAGCTGATCGCGCTAGCCAATTGCGCCACGGAGACAGTCGTGCTCCACTCTAACCACCGTCACAACATTTCTTCAGACTATCAGCCCAAAGAAAAAAAAGCGCCGCACCACCACCGGGTGGGCTCGAACCTCCAACCTATCTGTTAAAAACAGATTGCGCTAGCCAATTGCGCCACGAAGACAGCCATGCTTCACTCTCCCCACCATCAGAACATATCTTAAAGCTATCAGCGCAAAGAAAAAAGCAACACACCACTCCCGGGAGGGCTCGAACCTCCAACTTTTCGGTCAACAGCCGATCGCGCTAGCCGATTGCGCCACGGAGACAGTCGTGCTCCACTCTCACCACCATCAGAACATTTCCTCAGAGCTATCAGCCCAAAAGAAAAAAAGCGCCGCACCACCACCGGGTGGGCTCGAACCTCCAACCTTTCGGTTAACAGCCCATCGCGCTAGGCAATGGCGCCACGGAGACAGTCGTGCTCCACTCTCACCACCATCAGAACATATCTTCAAAGTTATCAGCGCCAAGAAAAAAGCAACACACCACTCCCGATAGGGCTCGAACCTCCAACCTTTCGGTTAACAGCCGATCGCACTAGCCAATTAGGCCACGGAGACAGTCTTGCTATACTCTCACCACCAGCATAACATATCTTCAAAGCTATCGGCCCAAAGAAAAAAAAGCGCCGCACCACCCCGGGTGGGCTCGAACCTCGAACCTTTTGGTTAATAGCTGATCGCGCTAGCCAATTGCGCCACGGAGACAGTCGTGCTCCACTCTAACCACCGTCACAACATTTCTTCAGACTATCAGCCCAAAGAAAAAAAAGCGCCGCACCACCACCGGGTGGGCTCGAACCTCCAAGCATTCCGTTAACAGCCGATCGCGCTAGCAAATTGCGCCACAGAGACAGTCGTGCTCCACTCTCACCACCATCAGAACATATCTTCAAAGCTATCAGCCCAAAGAAAAAAACCGCCACAGCACCACCGGATGGGCTCGAACCTCAAACCTTTCGGCTAACAGCCGATCGCGCTAGCCAATTGCGCTACGGAGACAGTCCTGCTCCCCTCTCACCACCATCAGAACATATCGTCAAAGCTATCAGCCCAAATAAAAAAAAGCAACACACCACTCTCGGGAGGGCTCGAACCTCCAACCTTTCTGTTAACAGCCGATCGCGCTAGCCAATTGCGCCACAGAGACAGTCGCGCTACACCCTCACCACCGTCAGAACATTTCCTCAGAGCTATCAGCCCAAGGGAAAAAAAGCGCCGCACCACCACCGGGTGGGCTCGAACCTCCAACCTTTTGGTTAACAGCCCATCGCGCTAGCCAATTGCGCCACGGAGACAGTCGCGCTTCACTCTCACCACCATCAGAACATATCTTCAAAGTTATCAGCGCAAAGAAAAAAGCATCACACCACTCCCGGGAGGGCTCGAACCTCCAACCTTTCGGTTAACAGCCTATAGCGCTAGCCCATTGCGCCACGGAGACAGTCGTGCTTCACTCTCACCACCAACAGAACATATCTTCAAAGCTATCAGCGCGAAGAAAAAAGCAACACACCACTCCCGGGAGAGCTCGAACCTCCAACCTTTTAGTTAACAGCCGATCACGCTAGCCAATTACGCCACGGAGACAGTCCTGATATACTTTCACCACAAGCATAACATATCTTCAAAGCTATCGGCCAAAAGAAAAAAAGCGCCGCACCACCCCGTGTGGGCTCGACCCTCCAACCTTTCGGTTAACAGCCGATCGAACTAGCCAATTGCCCCACGAAGACAGTCGTGCTCCACTCTCACCACCGTCAGAAAATTTTTTCAGACTCTCAGCCCCCCAAAAAAAGCGCCGCAGCACCACCGGGTGGGCTCGATCCTCCAACTTTCGGTTAACTGCCGATCGCGCTAGCCAATTGAGCCACGGAGACAGTCGTGCTCCACTCTCACCACTATCAGAACATATCTTCAAAGCTAATAGCGGAAAGAAAAAAGACACACCACTCCCGGGAGGGCTCGAACGTCCAAGTTTTCGGTTAACAATCGCGCTAGCCAATTGCGCCACGGAGACAGTCCTGCTCCACTCTCACCACCATCAGAACATATCTTCAAAGATATCAGCCCAAAAAAAGCGCCGCAGCACCACCGGGTGGGCTCGGACCTCCAACCTTTCGGTTAACAGCGGATCGCGCTAGCCAATTGCGCCACGGAGACAGTCCTGCTCCACTCTCGCCACCATCAGAACATATCTTCAAAGCTATCAGCCCAAAGAAAAAAAAAGCAACACACCACACTCGGGAGGGCTCGAACCTCCAACCTTTCTGTTAACAGCCGATCGCGCTAGCCAATTGCGCCACGGAGACAGTCGCGCTACACCTTCACCACCGTCAGAACATTTCCTCAGAGCTATCAGCCCAAGGGAAAAAAAGCGCTGCACCATCACCGGGTGGGCTCAAACGTCCAACCTCTCGGTTGGACGAAATTGGCTAGCCCATCGCGCTAGCCAATTTCGCAACGGAGACAGTCGTGCTTCACTCTCACCACCATCAGAACATATCTTCAAAGCTATCAGCGCAAAGAAAAAACCAACACACAACTCCCGGGAGGGCTCGAACCTCCAACCTTTCGGTCAACAGTCTATAGCGCTAGCCCATTGCGCCATGGAGACAGTCGTGCTCTCCTCTCACCACCATCAGAACATTTCTTCAGAGCTATTAGCCCAAAGAAAAAAAAGCGCCGCCCCACCACTGGGTGGGCTCGAACCTCTAAAATTTCGGTTAATAGCCGATCGCGCTGGCCAATCGCGCCACGGAGACAGTCGTGCTCCACTCTCACCACCATGAGAACATATCTTCAAAGCTAGCAGCCCGAAGAAAAAAAGCAACACACCACTCCCGGGAGGGCTCGAACCTCCAACCTTTCGGTTAACAGCCGATCGCGCTAGCCAATTGCGCCACGGAGACAGTCCTGCTCCACTCTCACCATCAATAGAACATATCTTCAAAGCTATCAGCCCAAAGAAAAAAGCAACACACCACTCCTGGGAGGGCTCGAACCTCCAACCTTTCGGTCAACAGCCTATAGCGCTAGCCCATTGCGCCACGGAGACAGTCGTGCTCTCCTCTCACCACCATCAGAACATTTCTTCAGAACTATCAGCCCAAAGAAAAAAGCAACACACCACTCCTGGGAGGGCTCGAACCTCCAACCTTTCGGTCAACAGCCTATAGCGCTAGCCAATTGCGCCACGGAGACAGTCCTGCTCCACTCTCACCACCATCAGAACATATCTTCAAAGATATCAGCCCAAAAAAAAGCGCCGCAGCACCACCGGGTGGGCTCGGACCTCCAACCTTTCGGTTAACAGCGGATCGCGCTAGCCAATTGCGCCACGGAGACAGTCCTGCTCCACTCTCGCCACCATCAGAACATATCTTCAAAGCTATCAGCTCAAAGAAAAAAAAAGCAACACACCACACTCAGGAGGGCTCGAACCTCCAACCTTTCTGTTAACAGCCGATCGCGCTAGCCAATTGCGCCACGGAGACAGTCGCGCTACACCTTCACCACCGTCAGAACATTTCCTCAGAGCTATCAGCCCAAGGGAAAAAAAGCGCTGCACCATCACCGGGTGGGCTCAAACCTCCAACCTCTCGGTTAACAGCCCATCGCGCTAGCCAATTGCGCAACGGAGACAGTCGTGCTTCACTCTCACCACCATCAGAACATATCTTAAAAGCTATCAGCGCAAAGAAAAAACCAACACACAACTCCCGGGAGGGCTCGAACCTCCAACCTTTCGGTCAACAGCCTATAGCGCTAGCCCATTGCGCCATGGAGACAGTCGTGCTCTCCTCTCACCACCATCAGAACATTTCTTCAGAGCTATTAGCCCAAAGAAAAAAAAGCGCCGCCCCACCACTGGGTGGGCTCGAACCTCTAAAATTTCGGTTAATAGCCGATCGCGCTGGCCAATCGCGCCACGGAGACAGTCGTGCTCCACTCTCACCACCATGAGAACATATCTTCAAAGCTAGCAGCCCGAAGAAAAAAAGCAACACAACACTCCCGGGAGGGCTCGAACCTCCAACCTTTCGGTTAACAGCCGATCGCGCTAGTCAATTGCGCCACGGAGACAGTCCTGCTCCACTCTCACCACCAATAGAACATATCTTCAAAGCTATCAGTCCAAAGAAAAAAGCAACACACCACTCCTGGGAGGGCTCGAACCTCCAACCTTTCGGTCAACAGCCTATAGCGCTAGCCCATTGCGCCACGGAGACAGTCGTGCTCTCCTCTCACCACCATCAAAACATTTCTTCAGAACTATCAGCCCAAAGAAAAAAAAGCGCCGCACCACCACCGGGTGGACTCGAACCTCCAATCTTTCGGTTAACAGCCGATCGCGCTAGCCAATTGCGTCACGGAGACAGTAGTGCAGCACTCTCTCCACCATCAGAACATATCTCCAAAGCTATCAGCGCAAAGAAAAGAGCAACACACAACTCCCGGGAAGGCTCGAAACTACAACCTTTCGGTTAACAGCCGATCGCGCTAGCCAATTGCGCCACGGAGACAGTAGTGCAGCACTCCCACCTACGTCAGGACGTTTCTTCAGAGCTATCAGCCCAAACAATAAGAAGCGCCGCACCACCACCGGGTGGGCTTGAACCTCCAAACTTTAGGTTAACAGCCGAATGCGCTAGCCAATTGCGCCACGAAGACAGTCGTGCTCCACTCTCACCACCGTCAGAACATTTCTTCGGAGCTGTCAGCCCAAAGGAAAAAAAGCGCCGCACCACCACCGGACGAGCTCGAACCTCCAACCTATCTGTTAAAAACAGATTGCGCTAGCCAATTGCGCCACGGAGACAGCCGTGCTTCACTCTCCCCACCATCAGAACATATCTTAAAGCTATCAGCGCAAAGAAAAAAGCAACACACAACTCCCCTGAGGGCTCGAACCTCCAACTTTTCGGTCAACAGCCGATCGCGCTAGCCAATTGCGCCACGGAGACAGTCGTGCTCCACTCTCACCACCATCAGAACAATTCCTCAGAGCTATCAGCCCAAAGGAAAAAAAGCGCCGCACCACCACCGGGTGGGCTCGAACCTCCAACCTTTCGGTTAACAGCCCATCGCGCTAGGCAATGGCGCCACGGAGACAGTCGTGCTCCACTCTCACCACCATCAGAACATATCTTCAAAGTTATCAGCGCAAAGAAAAAAGCAACACACCACTCCCGGGAGGGCTCGAACCTCCAACCTTTCGGTTAACAGCCGATCGCGCTAGCCAATTAGGCCACGGAGACAGTCTTGCTATACTCTCACCACCAGCATAACATATCTTCAAAGCTATTGGCCCAAAGAAAAAAAAGCGCCGCACCACCCCGGGTGGGCTCGAACCTCGAACCTTTTGGGTAATAGCTGATCGCTCTAGCCAATTGCGCCACGGAGACAGTCGTGCTCCACTCTAACCACCGTCACAACATTTCTTCAGACTATCAGCCCAAAGAAAACAAAGCGCCGCACCACCACCGGGTGGGCTCGAACCTCCAACCTTTCGGTTAACAGCCGATCGCGCTAGCCAATTGCACCACGGAGACAGTCCTGCTCCACTCTCACCACCATCAAAACATATCTTCAAAGCTATCAGCCCAAAGAAAAAAAAGCGCCGCACCACCACCGGGTGGGCTCGAAACTCCAACCGTTCGGTTAACAGCCGATCGTGCTAGCCAATTGCGCCACGGAGACAGTCCTGCTCCACTCTCACCACCATCAGAACATATCTTCAAAGCTATCAGCCCAAATAAAAAAAAGGAACACACCACTCTCGGGAGGGCTCGAACCTCCAACCTTTCGGTTAACAGCCATTCGCGCTAGCCAATTAGGCCACGGAGACCGTCTTGTAATACTCTCACCACCAGCATAACCTATCTTCAAAGCTATCGGCCCAAAGAAAAAAAAGCGCCGCACCACCCCGGGTGGGCTCGAACCTCCAACCATTCGGTTAACAGCCGATCGCGCTAGCCAATTGCGCCACGGAGACAGTCGTGCTCCCTTCTCACCACCATCAGTACATTTCTCCAAAGCTATCAGCGCAAAGAAAAAAGAGCGCCGCACCACCACCGGGTGGGCTTGAACCTCCAAACTTTCGCGTAACAGCCGATCCCGCTAGCCCATTGCGCCACGGAGACAGTCGTGCTCCACTCTCACCACCATCAGAACATATCTTCAAAGCTATCAGCCCAAAGAAAAAAACCGCCACAGCACCACCGGATGGGCTCGAACCTCAAACCTTTCGGTTAAAAGCCGATCGCGCTAGCCAATTGCGCTACGGAGACAGTCCTGCTCCCCTCTCACCACCGTCAGAACATATCGTCAAAGCTATCAGCCCAAATAAAAACAAGCAACACACCACTCTCGGGAGGGCTCGAACCTCCAACCTTTCTGTTAACAGCCGATCGCGCTAGCCAATTGCGCCACAGAAACAGTCGCGCTACACCCTCACCACCATCAGAACATTTCCTCACAGCTACCAGCCCAAGGGAAAAAAAGCGCCGCACCACCACCGGGTGGGCTCGAACCTCCAACCTTTCGGTTAACAGCCCATCGCGCTAGCCAATTGCGCCACGGAGACAGTCGTGCTTCACTCTCACCACCATCAGAACATATCTTCAAAGCTATCAGCGCAAAGAAAAAAGCATCACACCACTCCCGGGAGGGCTCGAACCTCCCACCTTTCGGTCAACAGCCTATAGCGCTAGCCCATTGCGCCACGGAGACAGTCGTGCTCTCCTCTCACCACCATCAGAACATTTCTTCAGAGCTATCAGCCCAAAGAAAAAAAAGCGCCACACCACCACCGGGTGGGCTCGAACCTCCAAAATTTCGGTTAATAGCCGATCGCGCTGGCCAAATGCGCCACGGAGACAGTCGTGCTCCACTCTCACCACCATCAGAACATATCTTCAAAGCTATCAGCCCAAAGAAAAAAAAGCGCCACAGCACCACCGGGTGGGCTCGAACCTCCAACCTTTCGGTTAACAGCCGATCGCGCTAGCCAATTGCACCACGGAGACAGTCCTGCTCCACTCTCACCACCATCAGAACATATCTTCAAAGCTATCAGCCCAAAGAAAAAAAAGCGCCGAACCACCACCGGGTGGGCTCGAAACTACAACCTTTCGGTTAACAGCCGATCGCGCTAGCCAATTGCGCCACGGAGACAGTAGTGCAGCACTCCCACCTACGTCAGGACGTTTCTTCGGAGCTATCAGCCCAAACAATAAGAAGCGCCGCACCACCACCGGGTGGGCTTGAACCTCCAAACTTTAGGTTAACAGCCGAATGCGCTAGCCAATTGTACCACGAAGACAGTCGTGCTCCACTCTCACCACCGTCAGAACATTTCTTCGGAGCTGTCAGCCCAAAGGAAAAAAAGCGCCGCACCACCACCGGACGAGCTCGAACCTCCAACCTATCTGTTAAAAACAGATTGCGCTAGCCAATTGCGCCACGGAGACAGCCGTGCTTCACTCTCCCCACCATCAGAACATATCTTAAAGCTATCAGCGCAAAGAAAAAAGCAACACACAACTCCCGGGAGGGCTCGAACCTCCAACTTTTCGGTCAACAGCCGATCGCGCTAGCCAATTGCGCCACGGAGACAGTCGTGCTCCACTCTCACCACCATCAGAACATTTCCTGAGAGCTATCAGCCCAAAGGAAAAAAAGCGCCGCACCACCACCGGACGAGCTCGAACCTCCAACCTATCTGTTAAAAACAGATTGCGCTAGCCAATTGCGCCACGGAGACAGCCGTGCTTCACTCTCCCCACCATCAGAACATATCTTAAAGCTATCAGCGCAAAGAAAAAAGCAACACACAACTCCCCTGAGGGCTCGAACCTCCAACTTTTCGGTCAACAGCCGATCGCGCTAGCCAATTGCGCCACGGAGACAGTCGTGCTCCACTCTCACCACCATCAGAACAATTCCTCAGAGCTATCAGCCCAAAGGAAAAAAAGCGCCGCACCACCACCGGGTGGGCTCGAACCTCCAACCTTTCGGTTAACAGCCCATCGCGCTAGGCAATGGCGCCACGGAGACAGTCGTGCTCCACTCTCACCACCATCAGAACATATCTTCAAAGTTATCAGCGCAAAGAAAAAAGCAACACACCACTCCCGGGAGGGCTCGAACCTCCAACCTTTCGGTTAACAGCCGATCGCGCTAGCCAATTGCACCACGGAGACAGTCCTGCTCCACTCTCACCACCATCAAAACATATCTTCAAAGCTATCAGCCCAAAGAAAAAAAAGCGCCGCACCACCACCGGGTGGGCTCGAAACTCCAACCGTTCGGTTAACAGCCGATCGTGCTAGCCAATTGCGCCACGGAGACAGTCCTGCTCCACTCTCACCACCATCAGAACATATCTTCAAAGCTATCAGCCCAAATAAAAAAAAGGAACACACCACTCTCGGGAGGGCTCGAACCTCCAACCTTTCGGTTAACAGCCAATCGCGCTAGCCAATTAGGCCACGGAGACTGTCTTGTAATACTCTCACCACCAGCATAACATATCTTCAAAGCTATCGGCCCAAAGAAAAAAAAGCGCCGCACCACCCCGGGTGGGCTCGAACCTCCAACCATTCGGTTAACAGCCGATCGCGCTAGCCAATTGCGCCACGGAGACAGTCGTGCTCCCTTCTCACCACCATCAGTACATTTCTCCAAAGCTATCAGCGCAAAGAAAAAAGAGCGCCGCACCACCACCGGGTGGGCTCGAACCTCCAAACTTTCGCGTAACAGCCGATCCCGCTAGCCCATTGCGCCACGGAGACAGTCGTGCTCCACTCTCACCACCATCAGAACATATCTTCAAAGCTATCAGCCCAAAGAAAAAAACCGCCACAGCACCACCGGATGGGCTCGAACCTCAAACCTTTCGGTTAAAAGCCGATCGCGCTAGCCAATTGCGCTACGGAGACAGTCCTGCTCCCCTCTCACCACCGTCAGAACATATCGTCAAAGCTATCAGCCCAAATAAAAAAAAGCAACACACCACTCTCGGGAGGGCTCGAACCTCCAACCTTTCTGTTAACAGCCGATCGCGCTAGCCAATTGCGCCACAGAAACAGTCGCGCTACACCTTCACCACCGTCAGAACATTTCCTCAGAGCTACCAGCCCAAGGGAAAAAAAGCGCCGCACCACCACCGGGTGGGCTCGAACCTCCAACCTTTCGGTTAACAGCCCATCGCGCTAGCCAATTGCGCCACGGAGACAGTCGTGCTTCACTCTCACCACCATCAGAACATATCTTCAAAGCTATCAGCGCAAAGAAAAAAGCATCACACCACTCCCGGGAGGGCTCGAACCTCCCACCTTTCGGTCAACAGCCTATAGCGCTAGCCCATTGCGCCACGGAGACAGTCGTGCTCTCCTCTCACCACCATCAGAACATTTCTTCAGAGCTATCAGCCCAAAGAAAAAAAAGCGCCACACCACCACCGGGTGGGCTCGAACCTCCAAAATTTCGGTTAATAGCCGATCGCGCTGGCCAAATGCGCCACGGAGACAGTCGTGCTCCACTCTCACCACCATCAGAACATATCTTCAAAGCTATCAGCCCAAAGAAAAAAAAGCGCCACAGGACCACCGGGTGGGCTCGAACCTCCAACCTTTCGGTTAACAGCCGATCGCGCTAGCCAATTGCACCACGGAGACAGTCCTGCTCCACTCTCACCACCATCAGAACATATCTTCAAAGCTATCAGCCCAAAGAAAAAAAAGCGCCGAACCACCACCGGGTGGGCTCAAAACTCCAACCGTTCGGTTAACAGCCGATCGTGCTAGCCAATTGCGCCACGGAGACAGTCCTGCTCCACTCTCACCACCATCAGAACATATCTTCAAAGCTATCAGCCCAAAGAAAAAGAAAGCGCCGCACCACCACCGGGTGGGCTCGAACCTCCAGCCTTTCGGTTAACAGGCGATCGCGCTAGCCAATTGCGCCACGTAGACAGTCGTGCTCCACTCTCACCACCATCAGAACATATCTCCAAAGCTATCAGCGCAAAGAAAAGAGCAACACACAACTCCCGGGAAGGCCCGAAACTACAACCTTTCGGTTAACAGCCGATCGCGCTAGCCAATTGCGCCACGGAGACAGTAGTGCAGCACTCCCACCTCCGTCAGGACATTTCTTCAGAGCTATCAGCACAAAGAATAAGAAGCGCCGCACCACCACCGGGTGGGCTCGAACCTCCAAACTTTAGGTTAAAAGCCGGATGCGCTAGCCAATTGCGCCACAGAGACAGTCGTGCTCCACTCTCACCACCGTCAGAACATTTCTTTGGAGCTGTCAGCCCAAAGGAAAGAAAGCGCCGCACCCCCACCGGACGAGCTCGAACCTCCAACCTATCTGTTAACAACCGATTGCGCTAGCCAATTGCGCCACGGAGACAGTCGTGCTCCACTCTCCCCACCATCAGAACATATCTTAAAGCTATCAGCGCAAAGAAAAAAGCAACACACCACTCCCGGGAGGGCTCGAACCTCCAACTTTTCGGTCAACAGCCGATCGCGCTAGCCAATTGCGCCACGGAGACAGTCGTGCTCCACTCTTACCACCATCAGAACATTTCCTCAGAGCTATTAGCCCAAAGGAAAAAAAGCGCCGCACCACCACCGGGTGGGCTCGAACCTCCAACCTTTCGGTTAACAGCCCATCGCGCTAGCCAATGGCGCCACGGAGACAGTCGTGCTCCACTCTCGCCACCATCAAAACATATCTTCAAAGCTATCAGCGCAAAGAAAAAAGCAACACACCACTCCCGGGAGGGCTCGAAATTCCAACCTTTCGGTTAACAGCCAATCGCGCTAGCTGATTGCGCCACGGAGACAGTAGCGCAGCACTCCCACCTCCGTCAGGACATTTCTTCAGAGCTGTCAGCCCAAAGAAAAAAAAGCGCCGCACCGCCAACAGGTGGGCTCGAACCTCCAACCTTTCGGTTAACAGCCGATCGCGCTAGCCAATTGCGCCAAGGAGACAGTCGTGCTCCATTCTCACCACCGTCAGAACATTTCTCCAAAGCTATCAGCGCAAAGAAAAAAGAGCGACGAACCACCACCGGGTAGGCTCGAACCTCCAACCTTTCGGTTAACAGCCGATCGCGCTAGCTAATTGCGCCACGGAGACAGTCGTGCTCCACTCTCACCGCTATCAGAACGTACCTTCAAAGCTATCAGCGCAAAGAAAAAAGCAACACACAACTCCCGGAAAGGCTAGAAACTCCAACCTTTCCGTTAACAGCCGATCGCACATACCAATTGCGCCATTGAGACAGTCCTGCTCCACTCTTACCACCATCAGAACATATCTTCAAAGCTATCAGGCCAAAGAAAAAAAGCGCCGCACCACCACCGGGTGGGCTCGAACCTCCAACTTTTCGGTTAACAGCCCATCGCGCTAGCCATTTGTGCCATGAAGACAGTCGTGCTCCACTCTCACCACCGTCAGAACATTTCTTCAGACTATCAGCCCAAAGAAAAAAAAGCGCCGCACCGCCACCAGGTGGGCTCGACCCTCCAACCTTTCGGTTAACAGCCGATCGCGCTAGCCAATTGCGCCAAGGAGACAGTCGTGCTCCATTCTCACCACCGTCAGAACATTTCTCCAAAGCTATCAGCGCAAAGAAAAAAGAGCAACACACCACTCTCGGGAGGGCTCAAACCTCCAACCTTTCTGTTATCAGCTGATCGCGCTAGCCAATTGGGCCACGGAGGCAGTCGTGCTCCACTCTCACCACCGTCAGAAAATTTCTTGAGAGCTATCAGCCCAAAAAAAAGAAACGCCGTACCACCACCGGGTGGGCTCGAACCTCCAACCTTTCGGTTAACAGCCGATCGCGCTAGCCAATTGCGCCACGGAGACAGTCGTGCTCCACTCTCACCACCGTCAGAACATTTCTTTGGAGCTATCAGCCCAAAGGAAAAAAAGCGCCGCACCACCACCGGGTGGGCTCGAACCTCCAACCTTTCGGTTATCAGCCCATCGCGCAAGCCAATTGCGCCACGCAGACAGTCGTGCTCCACTCTCACCACCATCAGAACATATCTTCAAAGCTATCAGCGCAGAGAAAAAAGCAACACACCACACCCGGGAAGGCTCGAACCTCGAACCTTTCGGTTAACAGCCGATCGCGCTAGCCAAATACGCCACCGAGACAGTCCTGCTGTACTCTCACCACCAGCATAACATATCTTCAAAGCTATCGGCCCAAAGAAAAAAAAGCGACGCACCACCCCGGGTGGGCTCGAACCTCCAACCTTTCGGTTAACAGCCGATCGCGCTAGCCAATTGTGCCACGAAGACAGTCGTGCTCCACTCTCACCACCGTCAGAACATTTCTTCAGACTATCAGCCCAAAGAAAAAAAAGCGCCGCACCGCCACCAGGTGGGCTCGACCCTCCAACCTTTCGGTTAACAGCCGATCGCGCTAGCCAATTGCGCCAAGGAGACAGTCGTGCTCTATTCTCACCACCGTCAGAACATTTCTCCAAAGCTATCAGCGCAAAGAAAAAAGAGCGACGAACCACTACCGGGTGAGTTCGAACCTCCAACCTTTCAATTAACAGCCGATCGCGCTAGCTAATTGCGCCACGGAGACAGTCGTGCTCCACTCTCACAGCTATCAGAACGTACCTTCAAAGCTATCAGCGCAAAGAAAAAAGCAACACACAACTCCCGGAAAGGCTCGAAACTCCAACCTTTCCGTTAACAGCCGATCGCACATACCAATTACGCCATTGAGACAGTCCTGCTCCACTCTTACCACCATCAGAACATATCTTCAAAGCTATCAGGCCAAAGAAAAAAAGTGCCGCACCACCACCGGGTGGGCTCGAACCTCCAACTTTTCGGTTATGAGCCCATCGCGCTAGCCAATGGCGCCACAGAGACAGTCGTGCTCCACTCTCACCACCATCAGAACATATCTTCGAAGTTATCAGCCCAAAGAAAAAAAAGCAACACACCACTCTCGGGAGGGCTAAAACCTCCAACCTTTCTGTTATCAGCCGATCGCGCTAGCCAATTGGGCCACGGAGGCAGTCGTGCTCCACTCTCACCACCGTCAGAAAATTTCTTGAGAGCTATCAGCCCAAAGAAAAAGAAACGCCGTACCACCACCGGGTGGGCTCGAACCTCCAACCTTTCGGTTAACAGCCGATCGCGCTAGCCAATTGCGCCAAGGAGACAGTCGTGCTCCACTCTCACCACCATCAGAACATATCTTCGAAGTTATCAGCCCAAAGAAAAAAAGCAACACACCACTCTCGGGAGGGCTCAAACCTCCAACCTTTCTGTTAACAGCCGATCGCGCTAGCCAATTGCGCCAAGGAGACAGTCGTGCTCCACTCTCACCACCATCAGAACATATCTTCGAAGTTATCAGCCCAAAGAAAAAAAAGCAACACACCACTCTCGGGAGGGCTCAAACCTCCAACCTTTCTGTTATCAGCCGATCGCGCTAGCCAATTGGGCCACGGAGGCAGTCGTGCTCCACTCTCACCACCGTCAGAACATTTTTTCAGACTATCAGCCCAAAGAAAAAAAAGCGCCGCACCGCCACCAGGTGGGCTCGAACCTCCAACCTTTCGGTTAACAGCCGATCGCGCTAGCCAATTGCGCCAAGGAGACAGTCGTGCTCCATTCTCACCACCGTCAGAACATTTCTCCAAAGCAATCAGCGCAAAGAAAAAAGAGCGACGAACCACCACCGGGTGGGCTCGAACCTCCAACCTTTCGGTTAACAGCCGATCGCGCTAGCCAATTGCGCCACGGAGACAGTCGTGCTCCACACTGACCGCTATCAGAACATACCTTCAAAGCTATCAGCACAAAGAAAAAAGCAACACACCACTCCCGGGAGGGCTCAAACCTCCAACCTTTTGGTTAACAGCCGATCGCGCCAGCCAATTATTCCGCGGAGACAGTCCTGCTATACTCTCACAACCAGCATAACATATCTTCGAAGCTATCGGCCCAAAGAAAAAAAGTGCCGCACCACCACCGGGTGGGCTCGAACCTCCAACTTTTCGGTTAACAGCCCATCGCGCTAGGCAATGGCGCCACGGAGACAGTCGTGCTCCACTCTCACCACCATCAGAACATATCTTCGAAGTTATCAGCCCAAAGAAAAAAAAGCAACACACCACTCTCGGGAGGGCTCAAACCTCCAACCTTTCTGTTATCAGCCGATCGCGCTAGCCAATTGGGCCA
Source organism: Rhipicephalus microplus (assembly GCF_043290135.1). Classification (NCBI taxonomy): domain Eukaryota; kingdom Metazoa; phylum Arthropoda; class Arachnida; order Ixodida; family Ixodidae; genus Rhipicephalus; species Rhipicephalus microplus. Next base: position 52,304,433 of record NW_027464585.1, read on the forward strand.
CGGAGGCAGTCGTGCTCCACTCTCACCACCGTCAGAAAATTTCTTGAGAGCTATCAGCCCAAAGAAAAAGAAACGCCGTACCACCACCGGGTGGGCTCGAACCTCCAACCTTTCGGTTAACAGCCGATCGCGCTAGCCAATTGCGCCAAGGAGACAGTCGTGCTCCACTCTCACCACCATCAAAACATATCTTCAAAGCTATCAGCGCAAAGAAAAAAGCAACACACCACTCCCGGGAGGGCTCGAAATTCCAACCTTTCGGTTAACAGCCAATCGCGCTAGCCAATTGCGCCACGGAGACAGTAGCGCAGCACTCCCACCTAAGTCAGGACATTTCTTCAGAGCTATCAGCCCAAAGAAAAGAAGCGCCGCACCACCACCGGGTGGGCTCGAACCTCCAAACTTTCATTTAACAGCCGGATGCGCTAGCCAATTGTGCCACGAAGACAGTCGTGCTCCACTCTCACCACCGTCAGAACATTTCTTTGGAGCTATCAGCACAAAGGAAAAAAATGCCGCACCACCACCGGGTGGACTCGAACCTCCAACCTTTCGGTTAACAGCCCATCGCGCAAGCCAATTGCGCCACGCAGACAGTCATGCTCCACTCTCACCACCATCAGAACATATCTTCAAAGCTATCGGCCCAAAGAAAAAAAAGCGACGCACCACCCCGGGTGGGCTCGAACCTCGAACCTTTCGGTTAACAGCCCATCGCGCTAGCCAATGGCGCCACGGAGACAGTCGTGCTACACTCTCACCACCATCAAAACATATCTTCAAAGCTATCAGCGCAAAGAAAAAAGCAACACACCACTCCCGGGAGGGCTCGAAATTCCAACCTTTCGGTTAACAGCCAATCGCGCTAGCCAATTGCGCCACGGAGACAGTAGCGCAGCACTCCCACCTAAGTCAGGACATTTCTTCAGAGCTATCAGCCCAAAGAAAAGAAGCGCCGCACCACCACCGGGTGGGCTCGAACCTCCAAACTTTCATTTAACAGCCGGATGCGCTAGCCAATTGTGCCACGAAGACAGTCGTGCTCCACTCTCACCACCGTCAGAACATTTCTTTGGAGCTATCAGCCCAAAGGAAAAAAATGCCGCACCACCACCGGGTGGACTCGAACCTCCAACCTTTCGGTTAACAGCCCATCGCGCAAGCCAATTGCGCCACGCAGACAGTCATGCTCCACTCTCACCACCATCAGAACATATCTTCAAAGCTATCGGCCCAAAGAAAAAAAAGCGACGCACCACCCCGGGTGGGCTCGAAACTCGAACCTTTCGGTTAACAGCTGATCGCGCTAGCCAATTGCGCCACGGAGACAGTCGTGCTCCACTCTAACCACCGTCAGAACATATCTTCGAAGTTATCAGCCCAAAGAAAAAAAAGCAACACACCACTCTCGGGAGGGCTCAAACCTCCAACCTTTATGTTAACAGCCGATCGCGCTAGCCAATTGGGCCACGGAGGCAGTCGTGCTCCACTCTCACCACCGTCACAAAATTTCTTGAGAGCTATCAGCCCAAAGAAAAAGAAACGCCGCACCACCACCGGGTGGGCTCGAACCTCCAACCTTTCGGTTAACAGCCGATCGCGCTAGCCAATTGCGCCAAGGAGACAGTCGTGCTCCACTCTAACCACCATCAGAACATTTCCTCAGAGCTATCAGCCCAAAGGAAAAAAAAGAGCCGCACCACAACCGGGTGGGCTCGAACCTCCAACCTTTCGGTTAACAGCCCTTCGCGCTAGCCAATGGCGCCACGGAGACAGTCGTGCTCCACTCTCACCACCATCAGAACATATCTTCAAATTTATCAGCGCAAAGAAAAAAGCAACACACCACTCCCGGGAGGGCTCGAACCTCCAACCTTTTGGTTAACAGCCGATCGCGCTAGCCAATTAGGCCACGGAGACAGTCCTGCTATACTCTCACCACCAGCATAACATATTGTCACGAGCGGTTGCAATGCACGGCGCATACAGCGCGAATGAACATTCAGACAAAAGGTGAAGAAGGAAGACGACGTTGGGTGTGCTGTCTCGAGACCCCTTGTGGAAGTAAACGCGAACCATCCAGGCTCGCCTGTTTTTCAACCTTTTCGTGTACTTCTTGCGTGTAACATTTGGTGGAGCGGTGCTGGGTACCTCCCACGACCTACGACGGAGCCGTCAGCACCAGAACTTCGTAGAAGCCGTCGCCTTGCCGGACTTTCGCCATCGCGCCCCGACATGTCTCTGGAGCAAAATGACCCCCTCAGCAATGCCTCGGCAAGACCACCGCTGTATCAGCATTACCGAGAGCCACGGCCGTTCTCAGCAAAGCCAGGGGAAGACTTCGATGAATGGCTGACCCATTACGAAAGGGTAAGCCAATGCAACAACTGGAACCCGGCCAGCCAGCTCAGGCATGTCGTTTTTTATTTGACGGACACGGCCCTGGTTTGGTATGAAAACCACGCCGACACGCTTACTACATGGAGCAGTCTTATTGAAGAAATGAAGAAGTGCTTTAGCGACTCGGACACTAAGAAGAAACGAGCGGAAACAGCTTTAGCTCAGAGAGCTCAGGTGATCGGCGAGACTTGCACGACATATATTGAAGAAGTTCTCAAGCTGTGTAAGACCATCGACTCTCGAATGTCCGAGGAAGATAAAGTGGGACACCTTTTAAAAGGTATTGCGGAAGACGTCTATAACTTCCTCATTGGAAAAGACAACCTGAACACCGTATCAGACGTGATTCGGCACTGCCGCACATTCGAGGCGCTGAAAACTCGCCGAATCACGCCGAAGTTTGGACGGCTAGCCAATGTCACGACTGTGGCCAGCGTTGACGCGAGTCCGCAGACAGACCTCTCAGCTACCATTCGGCAGATTGTCCGTGAGGAGCTCCTGCGGCACGAAGAACAAACGCGTTATGCGGTGCCGCGTTGCGCCTCCGTCGCTTTCCGAGACGCCGTCTGCGCATCTCCTCCGGCTACTTGGCAGCATTGGTGAATGCTGCGGATTGTAACAGCTACCGACACGACCCGCATTATGGCCAGACCGAACAACGCCATTACGACTCGATTGATCGGCGTTTTGATCAGCATCCACGCGACGTTCGCCCACGAAGACCCAGCACTGCCTACGACATCCAAGGGGAGGGGATGAGTTACTCTCAGCCTGTGGCCGCTGTGGAATATTTCAATCAGCGTCCGGAAGTTCGCCCTCTGCCCGTGTGTTACAACTGTGGCACGCCTGGCCACATAGCTAGGTATTGTAACCGACGTCGGGCATTCAGCAATGGACAGTCGGGATCGTTTATGCAACACGGTGGTCGTGCAATGGACACTAATAGGCCAGGAAACACCACTTTTGAAGGCTACTTCCGAGAAGAAAGAAGCCGTCACTTCCCTCTGGACAGCTATTCTGGAGAACAAGAAAGGTATCGAAACCGTTACCGCTCTCCTGCCTCCGAACGTACTCTGACACCACCACCAGCTTTCCGAGCGTCTCGATCTCCATCTCCCAGACGGCGTGTGACGTCATCATCTCCTCGACGCCGCTTCGCGTCACCACCGCCGGGAAACTAGCCAGCGCGGCCGATGGAGGTGAGGTCGCTGGAAAATCTTTGCTGCCGACTCGGATACCTCCACCTATCTTCATGCTGAAGAATAAGGTTAATGTACTTATTGATGGCGTTTCTACCATGGCTTTAGTCGACACGGGAGCAACTGTTTCTGTCATGAGTGTGGTGTTCAAAAATCTGCTGGGACGTAAGGTTATGTTTCATTGGGACCACAGCACAAGCTTTCGTGGAGTGAGTGGGGACTCATTATACCCGGTTGGTGTGTGTAACGTGGATGTCTCCTTGGGTGGTCAAACCTTTAACACTGAGTTTACCGTGCTTCCGCGTTCCACACACGATGTAATTCTCGGCATTGACTTTTTGAAATTGTGTGGCGCCAATGTTGACTGCCGAACAGGAGAACTCAGTATTTGCGGAAGTGTGTCCTCTGCGCTCTTAGAAGAATCACCCCAGCAAGAGAGTGTGTTTTGTGTTTCTGAAGACACTGTTGTGCCCGCTTTATCCGCGATGCGCGTTCCTGTTGTTTGTTCGTCTTCTGTTAGTACTTCGTTCGATGTTGCGGTGGAACCGGTCCATAGAAACTGTCTTAAGAAAAATGTGTTGGTTCCGTATTGTATGGTTTCAGTTACCGATGGATGCGCAGGGCTATGGACGCTAAATTGCTCCACTGAAGCCGTAGTGCTGTCTCAAGGCCTAAAACTTGCTAAGTTTCAGGGAGAGTCATTTATACCTATGGCAGTGCTTACAGAACTACCGGATACAGCACAAACCAGTGTCTCGCACACCGCAAACGAACACATGCTCGGAATGGTAGCTACATCGCTCAGTGACCATGAACGTCGTGTTTTGATGGCCCTGCTCTCGAAACACTCTTCAATATTCGACTTTGCACAGCACGACGGCCCCACATCGATTCCTGCATCCCGTACTCGCCATCGCATCAACACAGGATCCGCTGAACCGATTCGTCAAAAACCATATCGTGTGTCCTCTGCGGAGCGAAAGATCATCAGCGCTCAAGTCGAAGAAATGATGGGTAAAGGAGTAATTCGGGAATCGTCTAGCCCTTGGGCAGCTCCAGTGATACTGGTGAAGAAGAAAGACGGCACGTGGCGATTCTGTGTCGATTACCGTCGCCTAAATGCCGTTACTAGGAAAGACGTATACCCACTCCCACGAATTGACGACGCCATCGATTGCCTCTTTGCGGCTTCTTACTTCTCTTCTGTGGATTTACGATCAGGTTACTGGCAAATCCCTATGCACCCGGATGACAGAGAGAAGACCGCTTTTGTAACGCCCGATGGACTATTTGAATTCAACGTGATGCCTTTCGGGCTTTGTAACGCCCCCGCAACGTTTGAAAGGTTCATGGACACTATACTTCGCGGTTTGAAGTGGGAAGTTTGTATGTGCTACCTAGACGACGTTGTGATCTTCGGCCGAACATTTCGTGAGCATAACGAGCGCCTGGACTTGGTACTGAACTGCTTGAGGAAGGCCGGCCTTGTGCTTAATTCTAAAAAGTGCCATTTTGGTGAACGACAGACACTTGTGCTGGGACACCTGATCGACAAAGAAGGTATACGACCAGATCCACAAAAGACAACAGCTGTGGAGGCATTCGAGGCACCTCGCTCTGTGAAGCAGCTACGAAGTTTTTTAGGGTTATGCTCCTACTTTCGCCGTTTCATTCCCAAATTTGCTGACATAGCTCATCCGCTCACATGCCTTCTCCAAAAAGGTGTTCCTTTCGAGTGGAGCTCGGAATGCGACTCATCGTTTCGGCAGCTAAAGCTACTGTTGACGTCCCAGCCTATTCTTCGCCACTTCAATCCGTCATCACCGACAGAAGTTCATACCGATGCTAGTGGTGTTGGCATTGGCGCCGTACTAGTTCAACGTGTCGGCGACAGCGAGCATGTGATATCGTACGCTAGCCGCTCATTGAGTCGCCCCGAGCGCAACTACACTGTCACCGAACAAGAGTGTCTGGCGGTCGTCTTCGCTGTGCAACGGTTTCGATCGTATCTCTACGGGCGCCCCTTTACTGTCGTCACGGATCATCACTCTCTATGCTGGCTTGTGAATCTTCGGGATCCCTCTGGTCGACTAGCACGCTGGGCGCTCCGTCTACAGGAGTATGATTTCGTTGTTTCCTACAAGAGCGGCCGGCGACACGCTGATGCTGATTGTCTCTCTCGCCTGCCACTCCCAACGACTGAATGTGACGCGGACAACTTTGATGAATACATCGCTTTTGTGTCCACGGGATTTCCGGATATGGATACCTTCATATCAGAGCAGAGGAAAGACGACAGCTTACAGCCGCTATTCGCGGCCGCGCGGGAGTCCGCTGCAGACAATCGTTTTCGCTTACGTGACGGCGCCCTATATAAGACGAACTTCTCGGCTACCGGTGCGCGCTACCTTTTGGTTGTCCCAAGAGCCTTCGCAGTCACGTATTATCTGCCATGCACGACGAACCAACTTCCGGACATCTTGGATGCACAAGAACACTCTACCGTGCTCAGGAACGCTTTTATTGGCCCCGGATGCGCAATGATACCGAACGGTACGTCGCCAGCTGCACCCAATGTCAGCGTTACAAGCGACCAACTGACGCGCCGTCTGGTCGCCTTCAGCCTGTTTCGCCTCCTAGCACCCCCTTTGAGCAAGTTGGTATAGATCTTCTGGGCCCTTTTCCGCGATCCACAGACGGCAATCGTTGGGTCATCGTTTGCGTAGACCACTTAACCCGTTATTGTGAGACGGCAGCACTGCCGTCGGCCACAGCAAAAGACGTTTCCATCTTCTTGCTGTTTCAAGTTATCCTCAGACACGGACCTCCTCGCATCGTAATCAGCGACCGTGGGCGGCAATTTACCGCGGATGTTGTCGAAGAGACCCTTCGTCTGTGCTCATCAAGCTTCCGCCATTCCACTCCATACCATCCACAGACTAATGGTCTAGTGGAACGCACGAACCGAACGCTTGCCAACATGCTGTCCATGTACATCGACTCCGCGCACAAAAACTGGGACACAATTTTGCCTTTCATCACCTATGCTTTCAACACCGCAAGACATGAGACCACTGGTTACTCACCTTTCTTTCTCCTTTATGCTCGTCCACCACGCTATAATCTTGACACTATGCTTCCCTACTCTGCTCATCACAGTGAGCCGATCAACGAGATTCTCTGTAGAGCAGAAGAAGCGCGACGCCTCGCTCGGCTACGCACCGTCACCTCGCAAGACCGGTCAAAGATCCGCTATGACGACCGTCACCGACATGTTCACTTCAATCCTGGAGATCAGGTGTGGCTCTGGACGCCTTTACGGAAACGTGGCCTGTACCAGAAATTTCTCGCTCACTATGTCGGGCCCTACGTTATCCTCGAACGCCTCAGTGAGGTCAACTACCGCATAGCACGGCTCACAAGCACTGGACGGCGCTCGGCTAAAACAGAAGTGGCGCACGTCGCTCGCATGAAGCTATGCAATACACGAACCACTGAGTGACTCGCCCGGCGGGCTTCGTCTGCCAACGGGGAAATGTCACGAGCGGTTGCAATGCACGGCGCATACAGCGCGAATGAACATTCAGACAAAAGGTGAAGAAGGAAGACGACGTTGGGTGTGCTGTCTCGAGACCCCTTGTGGAAGTAAACGCGAACCATCCAGGCTCGCCTGTTTTTCAACCTTTTCGTGTACTTCTTGCGTGTAACAATATCTTCGAAGCTATCGGCCCAAAGAAAAAAAAGCGCCGCACCACCCCGGGTGGGCTCGAACCTTGAACCTTTCGGTTAACAGCTGATCGCGCTAGCCAATTGCGCCACGGAGACAGTCGTGCTCCACTCTAACCACCATCAGAACATTTCTTCAGACTATCAGCCCAAAGAAAAAAAAGCGCCGCACCACCACCGGGTTGGCTCGAACCTCCAACCATTCGGTTAACAGCCGATCGCGCTAGCCAATTGCGCCACGGAGACCGTCGTGCTCCATTCTCACCACCGTCAGTACATTTCTCCAAAGCTATCAGCGCACAGAAAAAAGAGCGCCGCACCACCACCGGGTGGGCTCGAACCTCCAACCTTTCGCTTAACAGCCGATCCCGCTAGCCCATTGCGCCACGGAGACAGTCGTGCTCCACTCTCACCACCATCAGAACATATCTTCAAAGCTATCAGCGCAAAGAAAAAAGCGCCACACCACTCCCGGGAGAGCTCCAACCTCCAACCTTTCGGTTAACAGCCAATCGCGCTAGCCAATTGCGCCACGGAGACAGTCCTGCTCCACTCTCACCACCATCAGAACATATCTTCAAAGCTATCAGCCCAAAGAAAAAAACCGCCGCAGCACCACCGGGTGTGCTCGAACCTCCAACATTTCGGTTAACAGCCCATCGCGCTAGCCAATTGTGCCACGGAGACAGTCGTGCTCCACTCTCACCACCATCAGAACTTATCTTCAAAGCTATCAGCGCAAAGAAAAAAGCAACACACAATTCTCGGGACGGCTCGAACCTCCAACCTTTCGGTTAACAGCCGATCACGCTAGCCAATTGCGCCACGGAGACAGTAGTGCAGCACTTCCACCTCTCTCAGAACATTTGTTCAGAGCTATCAGCCCAAAGAAAAAGGAAGCGCCGCACCACCACCGGGTGGGCTCGAACCTCCAACCTTTCGGTTAACAGCCGATCGCGCTAGCTAATTGCGCCACGGAGACCGTCGTGCTCCACTCTCACCGCTATCAGAACGTACCTTCAAAGCTATCAGCGCAAAGAAAAAAGCAACACACAACTCCCGGAAAGGCTCGAAACTCCAACCTTTCGGTTAACAGCCGATCGCACATACCAATTGCGCCATTTAGACAGTCCTGCTCCACTCTTACCACCATCAGAACATATCTTCAAAGCTATCAGGCCAAAGAAAAAAAGCGCCGCACCACCACCGGGTGGGCTCGAACCTCCAACTTTTCGGTTAACAGCCCATCGCGCTAGCCAATGGCGCCACGGAGACAGTCGTGCTCCACTCTCACCACCATCAGAACATATCTTCGAAGTGATCAGCCCAAAGAAAAAAAAGCAACACACCACTCTCGGGAGGGCTCAAACCTCCAACCTTTCTGTTATCAGCCGATCGCGCTAGCCAATTGGGCCACGGAGGCAGTCTTGCTCTATTCTCACCACCGTCAGAACATTTCTCCAAAGCTATCAGCGCAACGAAAAAAGAGCGACGAACCACCACCGGGTGGGCTCGAACCTCCAACCTTTCGGTTGACAGCCGATCGCGCTAGCGAATTGCGCCACGGAGACAGTCGTGCTCCACACTGACCGCTATCAGAACATACCTTCAAAGCTATCAGCACGAAGAAAAAAGCAACACACCACTCCCGGGAGGGCTCGAACCTCCAACTTTTTGGTTAACAGCCGATCGCGCTAGCCAATTAGGCCGCGGAGACAGTCCTGCTATACTCTCACCACCAGCATAACATATCTTCGAAGCTATCGGCCCAAAGAAAAAAAAGCGCCGCACCACCCCTGGTGGGCTCGAATCTCGAACCTTTCGGTTAACAGCTGATCGCGCTAGCCAATTGCGCCACGGAGACAGTCGTGCTCCACTCTCACCACCATCAGAACATTTCCTCAGAGCTATCAGCCCAAAGGAAAAAAAGCGCCGCACCACAACCGGGTGGGCTCGAACCTCCAACCTTTCGGTTAACAGCCCATCGCGCTAGCCAATGGCGCCACGGAGACAGTCGTGCTCCACTCTCACCACCATCAAAACATATCTTCAAAGCTATCAGCGCAAAAAAAAAGCAACACACCACTCCCGGGAGGGCTCGAAATTCCAACCTTTCGGTTAACAGCCAATCGCGCTAGCCAATTGCGCCACGGAGACAGTAGCGCAGCACTCCCACCTCCGTCAGGACATTTCTTCAGAGCAATCAGCCCAAAGAAAAAGAAGCGCCGCACCACCACCGGGTGGGCTCGAACCTCCAAACTTTCATTTAACAGCCGGATGCGCTAGCCAATTGTGCCACGGAGACAGTCGTGCTCCGCTCTCACCACCGTCAGAACATTTCTTTGGAGCTATCAGCCCAAAGGAAAAAAAGCGCCGCACCACCACCGGGTGGACTCGAACCTCCAACCTTTCGGTTAACAGCCCATCGCGCAAGCCAATTGCGCCACGCCGACAGTCGTGCTCCACTCTCACCACCATCAGAACATATCTTCAAAGCTATCAGCGCAAAGAAAAAAGCAACACACCACACCCGGGAGGGCTCGAACCTCCAACCTTTCGGTTACCAGCCGATCGCGCTAGCCAAATACGCCACCGAGACAGTCCTGCTGTACTCTCACCATCAGCATAACATATCTTCAAAGCTATCGGCCCAAAGAAAAAAAAGCGACGCACCACCCCGGGTGGGCTCGAACCTCGAACCTTTCGGTTAACAGCTGATCGCGCTAGCCAATTGCGCCACGGAGACAGTCGTGCTCCACTCTAACCACCGTCAGAACATTTCTTCAGACTATCAGCCCAAAGAAAAAAAAGCGCCCCACCACCACCGGGTGGGCTCGAACCTCCAACCATTCGGTTAACAGCCAATCGCGCTAGCCAATTGCGCCACGGAGACAGTCGTGCTCCATTCTCACCACCGTCAGTACATTTCTCCAAAGCTATCAGCGCAAAGAAAAAAGAGCGCCGCACCACCACCGGGTGGGCTCGAACCTCCAACCTTTCGCTTAACAGCCGATCACGCTAGCCCATTGCGCCACGGTGACAGTCGTGCTCCACTCTCACCACCATCAGAATATATCTTCAAAGCCATCAGCGCAAAGAAAAAAGCGCCACACCACTCCCGGGAGAGCTCCAACCCCCAAACTTTCGGTTAACAGCCGATCGCGCATACCAATTGCGCCATGGAGACAGTTCTGCTCCACTCTTACCATCATAAGAACGTATCTTCAAAGCTATCAGGCCAAAGAAAAAAAGCGCCGCACCACCACCGGGTGGGCTCGAACCTCCAACTTTTCGGTTAACAGCCCATCGCGCTAGCTAATGGCGCCACGGAGACAGTCGTGCTCCACTCTCACCACCATCAGAACATATCTTCGAAGTTATCAGCCCAAAGAAAAAAAAGCAACACACCACTCTCGGGAGGGCTCAAACCTCCAACCTTTCTGTTAACAGCCGATCGCGCTAGCCAATTGGGCCACGGAGGCAGTCGTGCTCCACTCTCATCACCGTCAGAAAATTTCTTGAGAGCTATCAGCCCAAAGAAAAAGAAACGCCGCACCACCACCGTGTGGGCTCGAACCTCCAACCTTTCGGTTAACAGCCGATCGCGCTAGCCAATTGCGCCAAGGAGACAGTCGTGCTCCACCCTCACCACCATCAGAACATTTCCTCAGAGCTATCAGCCCAAAGGAAAAAGCGCCACACCACTCCCGGGAGAGCTCCAACCTCCAACCTTTCGGTTAACAGCCAATCGCGCTAGCCAATTGCGCCACGGAGACAGTCCTGCTCCACTCTCACCACCATCAGAACATATCTTCAAAGCTATCAGCCCAAAAAAAAAAGCGCCGCACCACCACCGGGTGGGCTCGAACCTCCAACTTTTCGGTTAACAGCCCATCGCGCTAGCCAATGGCGCCACGGAGACAGTCGTGCTCCACTCTCACCACCATCAGAACATATCTTCGAAGTTATCAGCCCAAAGAAAAAAAAGCAACACACCACTCTCGGGAGGGCTCAAACCTCCAACCTTTCTGTTAACAGCCGATCGCGCTAGCCAATTGCGCCACGGAGACAGTCGTGCTCCACTCTAACCACCATCAGAACATTTCTTCAGACTATCAGCCCAAAGAAAAAAAAGCACCGCACCACCACCGGGTGGGCTCGAACCTCCAACCATTCGGTTAACAGCCGATCGCGCTAGCCAATTGCGCCACGGAGACAGTCGTGCTCCATTCTCACCACCGTCAGTACATTTCTCCAAAGCTATCAGCGCAAAGAAAAAAGAGCACCGCACCACCACCGGGTGGGCTCGAACCTCCAACCTTTCGCTTAACAGCCGATCCCGCTAGCCCATTGTGCCACGGAGACAGTCGTGCTCCACTCTCACCACCATCAGAACATATCTTCAAAGCTATCAGCGCACAGAAAAAAGCGCCACACCACTTCCGGGAGAGCTTCAACCTCCAACTATTCGGTTAACAGCCAATTGCGCAAGCCAATTGCGCCACGGAGACAGTCCTGCTCCACTCTCACCACCATCAGAACATACCTTCAAAGCTATCGGCCCAAAGAAAAAAAAGCGCCGCACCACCCCTGGTGGGCTCGAACCTCGAACCTTTCGGTTAACAGCTGATCGCGCTAGCCAATTGCGCCACGGAGACAGTCGTGCTCCACTCTCACCACCATCAGAACATTTCCTCAGAGCTATCAGCCCAAAGGAAAAAAAGCGCCGCACCACAACCGGGTGGGCTCGAACCTCCAACCTTTCGGTTAACAGCCCATCGCGCTAGCCAATGGCGCCACGGAGACAGTCGTGCTCCACTCTCACCACCATCAAAACATATCTTCAAAGCTATCAGCGCAAAATAAAAGCAACACACCACTCCCGGGAGGGCTCGAAATTCCAACCTTTCGGTTAACAGCCAATCACGCCACGGAGACAGTCCTGCTCCACTCTCACCACCATCAGAACATATCTTCAAAGCTATCAGCCCAAAGAAAAAAACTGCCGCAGCACCACCGGGTGGGCTCGAACCTCCAACCTTTCGGTTAACAGCCGATCGCGCTAGCCAATTGCGCCACGGAGACAGTCGTGCTCCACTCTCACCACCATCATAACATATCTTCAAAGCTATCAGCGCAAAGAAAAAAGCAACACACCACTCCCGGGAGGGCTCGAAATTCCAACCTTTCGGTTAACAGCCAATCGCGCTAGCCAAGTGCGCCACGGAGACAGTAGCGCAGCACTCCCACCTCCGTCAGGACATTTCTTCAGAGCTATCAGCCCAAAGAAAAAGAAGCGCCGCACCACCACCGGGTGTGCTTGAACCTCCAAACTTTCGGTTAACAGCCGGATGCGCTAGCCAATTGCGCCACGGACACAGTGGTGCTCCACTCTCACCACCGTCAGAACATTTCTTTGGAGCTATCAGCCCAAAGGAAAAAAAGCGCCGCACCACCACCGGGTGGGCTCGAACCTCCAACCTTTCTGTTAACAGCCGATCGCGCTAGCCCATTGGGCCACGGAGGCAGTCGTGCTCCACTCTCACCACCGTCAGAAAATTTCTTGATAGCTATCAGCCCAAAGAAAAAAGAAACGCCGCACCACCACCGGGTGGGCTCGAACCTCCGACCTTTCGGTTAACAGCCGATCGCGCTAGCCAATTGCGCCAAGGAGACAGTCGTGCTCCACTCTCACCACCATCAGAACATTTCCTCAGAGCTATCAGCCCAAAAGAAAAAAAAGCGCCGCACCACAACCGGGTGGGCTCGAACCTCCAACCTTTCGGTTAACAGCCGTTCGCGCTAGCCAAAGGCGCCACGGAGACAGTCGTGCTCCACTCTCACCACCATCAGAACATATCTTCAAAGTTATCAGCGCAAAGAAAAAAGCAACACACCACTCCCGGGAGGGCTCAAACCTCCAACCTTTTGGTTAACAGCCGCTCGCGCTAGCCAATAGGCCGCGGAGACAGTCCTGCTATACTCTCACCACCAGCATAACATATCTTCGAAGCTATCGGCCCAAAGAAAAAAAAGCGCCGCACCACCCCGGGTGGGCTCGAACCTCGAACCTTTCGGTTAACAGCTGATCGCGCTAGCCAATTGCGCCACGGAGACAGTCGTGCTCCACTCTAACCACCGTCAGAACATTTCTTCAGACTATCAGCCCAAAGAAAAAAAAGCGCCGCACCACCACCGGGTGGGCTCGAACCTCCAACCATTCGGTTAACAGCCGATCGCGCTAGCCAATTGCGCCACGGAGACAGTCGTGCTCCATTCTCACCACCGTCAGTACATTTCTCCAAAGCTATCAGCGCAAAGAAAAAAGAGCGCCGCACCACCACCGGGTGGGCTCGAACCTCCAACCTTTCGCTTAACAGCCGATCCCGCTAGCCCATTGCGCCACGGAGACAGTCCTGCTCCACTCTCACCACCATCAGAACATATCTTCAAAGCTATCAGCCCAAAGAAAAAAACCGCCGCAGCACCACCGGGTGGGCTCGAACCTCCAACCTTTCGGTTAACAGCCGATCGCGCTAGCCAATTGCGCTACGGAGACAGTCCTGCTCCACTCTCACCACCATCAGAACATATCTTCAAAGCTATCAGCCCAAAGAAAAAAAAGCAACACACCACTCTCGGGAGGGCTCAAACCTTCAACTTTCAGGTTAACTGCCCATCGCGCTAGCCAATTGCGCCACGGAGACAGTCCTGCTTCACTCTCACCACCATCAAAACATATCTTCAAAGCTATCAGCGCAAAGAAAAAAGCAACACACCACTCCCGGGAGGGCTCAAACCTCCAACCTTTTGGTTAACAGCCGATCGCGCTAGCCAATTAGGCCGCGGAGACAGTCCTGCTATACTCTCACCACCAGCATAACATATCTTCAAAGCTATCAGGCCAAAGAAAAAAAAGCGCCGCAGCACCACCAGGTGGGCTCAAACCTCCAACCTTTCGGTTAACAGCCGATCGCGCTAGCCAATTGCGCCACGGAGACAGTCCTGCTCCATTCTCACCACCATCAGATCATATCTTGAAACCTATCAGCCCAAAGAAAAAAAAGCAACACACCACTCTCGGGAGGGCTCAAACCTCCAATCTTTCTGTTAACAGCCGATCGCGCTAGCCAATTGGGCCACGGAGGCAGTCGTGCTCCACTCTCACCACCGTCAGAAAATTTCTTCAGAGCTATCAGCCCAAAGAAAAAGAAACGCCGCACCACCTCCGGGTGGGCTCGAACCTCCAACCTTTCGGTCAACAGCCGATCGCGCTAGCCAATTGCGCCAGCCACGGAGACTGTCGTTCTCCACTCTCACCACCATCATAACATATTGTCACCAATCTTGTCACCAATCTTGTCTTACTCAAGGAAACCTTCCGCAGAACTGCTCGTCAAGCTAGGAAAAAAACAAAAGCGGCCCAGTCCCAACTTCTTCGTCCTCTTCCACACGAAAACCACGCGAATTCATGCGGCATTAGTCCCCCCTTTTAAAAAGCATCGACTCGATGCTTCTAAATAAAAGAAGAAAAAAAAAACCCATAATTAGAACACGCGTTGACGCAGAGAATCACAAAGTGAGTGCCAGGGAAAACAAAGAGGGCGCACAAGCACTTGGACCATGCGCGAACACAACAGCACCAGTGGAAGAGTCAAGAAGAAAAAAAAAACACCACATGAGATCACTGTCACGTTTGCGAAGTAACTCGCAAGCACAGAGACTATTGTGTGTAGTACGGCTTGAGTCGTACGACATGCACAGTTTCGGGCCGATGTTGTCGACGTGACGACACTGTGCCGTCCGGAAGTACTTCGTATGTAAGGTCACTCACACGTCGGACAACCTTGTATGGTCCGAAATAACGGCTCAGAAGCTTTTCAGACAAGCCTGGTCGTCGGACAGGAGTCCACACCCACACTCGTTCACCCGGGTGGTATGCGACGTTTCGACGGCGAAGGTTGTAACGTCGTGCATCTGCGTCTTGTTGGTGACCGATGTTCACGCGAGCCAGTTGACGAGCCTCTTCGGCGTACTGCGTGTATTGCTCGGCTTCTGGAGAAAGAGCATCGCTATTATCGTACGGCAGCATAGCGTCAAGCATCGTTTGTACGTTGCGTCCATAAACAAGGTGGAAAGGTGAAAATCGGGTTGTTTCCTGCATTGCCGTATTGCATGCGAACGTGACGTATGGGAGGATATCGTCCCAGGTTTTGTGCTGCACGTCCACGTACATTGACAGCATGTCCGCTATGGTCTTGTTGAGCCTTTCCGTCAGTCCATTACTTTGTGGGTGGTAAGCCGTTGTTTTTCGGTGACTCGTGCAGCTCAGTCTGAAAATGTCCTCTAGCATTTGTGCCGTAAATGATGTTCCTCTATCCGTAATCACACATGACGGCGCGCCGTGCCGGAGGACGATGTGCTGCACGAAGAACTTCGCCACTTCAGACGCCGTGCCGCGGGGTAATGCCTTTGTCTCAGATACCGGGTCAAGTAATCGGTTGCCACTATAATCCATTTGTTACCAGTGGCCGACAAAGGGAAGGGTCCTAGAAGGTCCATTCCCACGAGGTCGAAAGGTGTCCGTGGTGGTGTAATAGGGTGGAGAAGGCCCGCAGGTTTCACGGGTGGCGTCTTGCGACGCTGGCACTCGCGGCAGCCTTGCACGTAGCGGTGTACACTGGTCGAAAGTCGTGGCCAATAGTACTGCTGGCGCACTCTGGCGAGAGTCCGCGAGTAGCCCAAGTGTCCCGACGTGGGCTCGTCGTGGCACGCGAGTAGGATGTCATCCCGCATGTCGGCTGGTACAACGAGGAGGAAGGCTTTGTTGCTACCTCGAGCATTTTTCTTGTAAAGAATGCCCCTCCTTAGACAAAAGGATGACAATTCGCGAGCGATGCGCCGAGGAGTGTGAGAATTTCGGCCTTCTAAGGAATCAATAATAGGGCGCAATTCCTGATCGGCTCTCTGTCTAGACATAAAGTCAGAATCACTGAGGGCTCCGAGAAAACCATCAGCATATTCCGAGTCCATATCAGGATGTCCCACGGGTGCTCGAGAAAGTGCGTCGGCATCTTCGTGCTTGCGCCCAGACCTATACACAATCATGATGTCGAACTCTTGTAAGCGTAAACTCCACCGAGCGAGACGACCAGACGGATCACGGAGATTGGCCAGCCAACACAGCGAATGGTGATCGGTCACCACCTTGAAGGAACGGCCGTAGAGGTAAGGTCGAAACTTTGCCGTTGCCCACACGACTGCGAGGCATTCCTTCTCTGAAGTGGAGTAGTTGGCCTCGGCTCGAGAGAGAGTACGACTGGCGTAAGCTATGACATGTTCTACGCCGTTGTGCCGTTGTACAAGGACAGCGCCAAGTCCGACGTTGCTTGCATCCGTGTGAACTTCGGTATCAGCGTCCTCATCAAAATGCGCAAGAACAGGTGCCTCTTGCATTCGCTGCCGTAACTCTGTGAAAGCTGCTTCTTGCTCTGTAGTCCAGGCAAACGGTACATCATCTCGGGTGAGTCGCGTGAGCGGTTCGGCTATCGTCGAGAAGTTGGTAATGAATCGGCGATAATAAGCACACAAGCCGAGAAAACGCCGCACCGCTTTTTTGTCTGACGGCACAGGAAAGGTGGCGACTGCTGCAGTTTTTTCTGGGTCAGGCCGCACTCCATCCGCACTCACAACATGTCCCAAAAATTTCAGCTCATCGTAGCCGAAATGGCACTTCTGGGGTTTTAGCGTGAGTTCGGCAGAACGAATAGCTTCCAGAACCATTCTTAGACGCTTCAGATGTTCTTCGAAACTCTCGGCAAAGATGACCACATCATCAAGGTATACAAGGCAGCTTTGCCACTTCAAGCCAGCGAGAACGGTATCCATCATTCGCTGGAATGTTGCGGGAGCCGAACAGAGGCCGAAAGGAAGAACTCTGAATTCATAAAGCCCATCGGGAGTTACAAACGCTGTCTTCTCTCTGTCTCGCTCATCGACCTCTATCTGCCAATAGCCGCTCTTCAAATCTATCGATGAAAAATACTTCGCGTGTCGTAGCCTGTCGAGAGAATCATCAACCCGTGGGAGCGGGTAGACGTCTTTTTTTGTGACGCTATTGAGTTTCCTGTAGTCAACACAGAATCGCAGCGTTCCGTCTTTCTTCTTTACTAGAACGACTGGCGAGGACCACGGGCTGCTCGACGGTTGTATCACCCCGTCGTCAAGCATCTCCTTTACCTGCGTCTGTATAGTCTCGCGTTCTTTAGCCGAAACACGGTAAGGTTGCTGGCGGATTGGGCGAACATCATCGTCGGTAATAATTCGGTGCTTTATGAGGGGTGTTTGACCGACTCTAGATGAAGAGGCGAAGCAAGATTTAAATTCCTTCAGCAGGGTATGCAGTGCGGCCTTCTTCTCGTCCGAAAGCTTCGAACTGACGTCGATGTGGTCCAGAAACTTATCTCCATCAACCATTTCCTCGGATGCGAAGCACTCGGTGACATCCGCTACACGGTCTCCGAAGGCCACGGTGGTGCCGCGGAAAAGATGTCGGTGCTCGAAGTTAAAATTTGTGACGAGTATCTGCGACCGTCCGTCACGCACACGCAGAATGCTTCGCACTGCACACACACCTTGAAGCAGTAAAAGGGATACGTTGCTCTCGGCGACCACGTCACCGTCTTGGAGGTCTTCACAGGTGACTTCTACGAAAGCAGTCGCTCGGGGAGGCAACGTCACGCTTTCGTCGGCAACACGCAGCGCAGGTCTACGACAGCTATCAGCGCCTCGATCGGTTGCAAGTTGCGTCGAGAAAGTCACCATTCGCTCGCGGAGATTTATGATCGCGCCATTCTCTCGAAGGAAGTCCATTCCAAGGATGAGCTGACGAGAACAGTCGCGTAGTACGAGGCAGGTTACCACAAACGTTGACTCGCGTATTTCCACTCTTGCGGTACAGCGACCCAATGGAGTAATAACGTGGCCTCCAGCAGTGCGAATACGCGTCCCATTCCAAGGTGTCATCACTTTCTTAAGACTGGTTGCCAATTTTCCGCTCATAATAGAATAATCTGCACCTGTGTCCACCAATGCGCTAACCTGAAGACCGTCTATCAGCACGGGAATGTCGAGTGAGACTCGGCCACTGGGTTCAGACGCACAATCCGGCATTTCTCTCGCACTGCACTCAGACGTCAATTCAATGTCTGCAGCGTTTTGTGGAAGCGTCGATAGGAGGTCTTCCGCACTTTTAGTCCCAGCGACCTCGCCCCCGAAGGTCGCTGCCTTCAGTTTTCCCGACGAGGGCTTGGGGAACGTCCCCGTGCCATCGTACTGAGACGTGGTCCAATAGCTGTGGGTCGTCGTGGAGATGGAGACCGCGATTGACGCCGTGAGAAAGGCAGGCGTTGCTGCGCGAGGTAGTCCTCAATTTCTCTTGGCCTCTGACCAACTAGGGGACGAGGCGAATGAATAGAGAAACCGCGCAGTCCAAGTTGTCGGTATGGACATTCCCGGTAGATGTGACCGGCTTCACCGCAATGGAAGCAGAGGGGTCTTCTATCCGACGTACGCCAAATATCGGACTTCCGCGGAGGGGCACGGCGACCGTCGATGTCCAAACCAGCATGCGCAGATTGAATTGAAACTGGCGGCATCGTCTGGATTGGGACTGCAGGGCTTGAGACCGGCATGGAAGTGCGCAGAGCTTCGGCATATGTGCGGTTCCCAACATCAGTGGACGCAGGAGGTGGTTCTAGATTTGTAACCGTTGGTTGAGGGCGACGGCTGTGAAGCACCTGCTGGACCTCGTCCCGAATAATATTGGTGATGCTGCTTACCTCCGGCTGTCTCGCCCCGTGTAGTTTCGCGATTTCCTCGCGGACGACGGAGCGGACGATTTCGCGAATCCACTCAATGCTGTTGCTCCCGAAGCTGGCGGAAAATTCAGTAGGTGATGCAGAATTCACTTGCCGGTTGAGTAGGGCTGACCGCTGATGAAGTACCCTCTCCATCGTAGTGGCTTCGGTCAGGAATTCTGCTACACTCTTCGGAGGACTCCGCACTAGACCAGCAAAAAGCTGCTCCTTCACGCCTCGCATCAGATAGCGTAGCTTTTTTTCTTCTGGCATTGCCGGATCCGCTCGCCTGAAAAGCTGCGTCATGTCCTCCACGTACATGGTGACGGTCTCATTAGGCATCTGGATGCGTGAATGCAATGCACGTTCAGCACGATCGCGGCGGTCGGGGCTCCGGTAGGTCTCCAAGAGGCGATGCTGGAACTCGCGCCAGGATGTCAAGACATCACTTCTGTTCATGAACCACGTTCGGGCGCCGTCTTTCAAACACGCGTAGACGTTGCGGAGTTTGGCGGCTTCGTCCCAGTAGTTGATCGCTGCGACGTGTTCGAACTCGCTCAGCCAGTCGTCCACATCCTCAAACAGCTCTCCGTGAAAGGGACTAGGCATCAGCGGGTTCTGGACAGTGCAATAAATTGGTGCCGACGACGTAGGAGTTTCCATGACGCCTTGAGGCGAAGTCATAGTCGCTCTATGGATAAGCTGTGCCGGTGTCTCTGGTGGTAGGCCTCGTTGGCGGCGGCTTGTTCTGTGAACTGGCGTGTCCACGGGCACAGGGCTTGTGTTCCGGCTCCTGGGCGGGCTCTTGTGCATGGGGTGCGTCGTCAGTTGTCGTACCCAGCACCTCCACCAATCTTGTCACCAATCTTGTCACCAATCTTGTCTTACTCAAGGAAACCTTCCGCAGAACTGCTCGTCAAGCTAGGAAAAAAACAAAAGCGGCCCAGTCCCAACTTCTTCGTCCTCTTCCACACGAAAACCACGCGAATTCATGCGGCAATATCTTCAAAGCTATCAGAGCAAAAAAAAAGCGCCGCACCACCACCGGGTGGGCTCGAACCTCCAACATTTCGGTTAACAGCCCATCGCGCTAGCCAGTTGCGCCACGGAGACAGTCCTGTTCCACTCTCACCACCATCAGAACATATCTTCAAAGCTATCAGCCCAAGGAAAAAAAAGCAACACACCACTCCCGGGAAGGCTCGAACCTCCAAAATTTCGGTTAACAGCCGATCGCGCTAGCCAATTGCGCCACGGAGGCAGTCGTTCTCCACTCTCACCACCATCAGAACATATCTTCAAAGCTATCAGCCCGAAGAAAAAAAGCAACACACCACTCCCGAGAGGGCTCGAACCTCCAACCTTTCGGTTAACAGCTGATCGCGCTAGCCAATGGCGCCACGGAGGCAGTCGTGCTCCACTCTCACTACCGTCAGAACACTTCTTCAGACTATCAGCCCAAAAAAAAAAGCGCCGCACCACCACCGGGTGGGCTCGAACATCCAACCTTTCGGTTAACAGCCGATCGCGCTAGCCAATTGCGCCACGGAGACGGTCGTGCTCCATTCTCACCACCGTCAGAGCATTTCTCCAAAGCTATCAGCGGAAAGAAAAAAGGGCTCCGCACCATCACCGGGTGGGCTCAAACCTCCAACCTTCCGGTTAACAGCCGATCGCGCTAGCCAATTGCGCCACGGAGACAGTCGTGCTCCACACTCACCACCATCAGAACACATCTTCAAAGCTATCAGCGCGAAGAAAAAAGCAACACACCACTCCCGAGAGGGCTCGAACCTCCAACCTTTCGGTTAACAGCCGATCGCGATAGCCAATTACGCCACGGAGACAGTCCTGCTCCACTGTCACCACCATGAGAACATAACTTCAAAGCTATCTGCCCAAAGAAAAAAAAGCAACACACCACTCTCAGGAGGGCTCGAACCTCGAACTTTTCTGTTAACAGCCGATCGCGCTAGCCAATTGCGCCACGGAGACAGTCGCGCTACACTCTCACCACCGTCAGAACATTTCCTCAGAGCTATCAGCCCAAGGGAAAAAAAGCGCCGCACCACCACTGGCTGGGCTCGAACCTCAAACCTTTCGGTTAACAGCCCATCGCGCTAGCCAATTGCTCCATGGAGACAGTCGTGCTTCACACTCACCACCATCAGAACATATCTTCAAAGCTATCAGCGCAAAAAAAAAGCAACACACCACTCCCGGGAGGGCTCGAACCTCCAGCCTTTCGGTCAACAGCCTATCGCGCTAGCCCATTGCGCCACGGAGACAGTCGTGCTCTCCTCTCACCACCATCAGAACATTTCTTCAGAGCTATCAGCCCAAAGAAACAAAGCGCCGCACCACCACCGGGTGGGCTCGAACCTCCAAAATTTCGGGTAATAGCCGATCGCGCTGGCCAATTGCGCCACGGAGACAGTCGTGCTTCACTCTCACCACCATCAGAACATATCTTCAAAGCTATCAGCCCGAAGAAAAAAAAGCAACACACCACTCCCGGGAGGGCTCGAACCTCCAACCTTTCGGTTAAAAGCCAATCGCGCTAGCCAATTGCGCCACGGAGACAGTCGTGTTCCACTCTCACCACCATCAGAACATTTCTTCACAGCTATCAGCCCAAAGAAAAAAGCGCCGCACCACCACCGGGTGGGCTCGAAACTCCAATCTTTCGGTTATCAGCCGATCGTGCTAGCCAATGGCGCCACGGAGACAGTCCTGCTCCACTCTCACCACCATCAGAACATACCTTCAAAGCTATCAGAGCAAAGAAAAAAAGCGTCGCACCACCACCGGGTGGGCCCAAACCTCCAAAGTTTCGGTTAACAGCCGATCGCGCTAGCCAATTGCGCCACGGAGACAGTCGTGCTCCACTCTCACCGCCATCAGAACTAATCTTCTAAGCTATCAGCGGAAAGAAAAAAGCAACACACCACTCCCGGGAGGGCTCGAACCTCCAACCTTTCGGTTAACAGCCAATCGCGCTAGCCAATTGCGCCACGGAGACAGTCGTGTTCCACTCTCACCACCGTCAGAAAATTTCTTCACAGCTATCAGCCTAAAGAAAAAAAGCACCGCACCACCACCGGGTGGGATCGAACCTTCAGCCTTTCAGTTAACGGCCGAACGCGCTAGCCAATTGCGCCACGGAGACAGTCGTGCTCCACTCTCACCACCATCAGAACACATCTTCAAAGCTATTAGCGCAGAGAAAAAGCAACACACCACTCCCGGGAGGGCTCGAACCCCCAACCTTTCGGTTAACAGCCGATCGCGCTAGCCAATTGCGCCACGGAGACAGTCGTGCTCCACTCTCACCACAATCAGAACATATCTTCAACGCCATCAGCGCAAAGAAAAAACCAACACACCACTCCCGGGAGGGCTCGAACCTCCAACCTATCGGTCAACAGCCTATAGCGCTAGCCCATTGTGCCACGGAGACAGTAGTGCTCTCCTCTCACCACCATCAGAACATTTTTTAGAGCTATCAGCCCAAAGAAAAAAAAGCGCCGCCCCACCACCGGGTGGGCTCGAACCTCCAAACTTTCGGTTAACAGCCGGATGCGCTAGCCAATTGCGCCACGGAGACAGTGGTGCTCCACTCTCACCACCGTCAGAACATTTCTTTGGAGCTATCAGCCCAAAGGAAAAAAAGCGCCGCACCACCACCGGGTGGGCTCGAACCTCCAATCTTTCTGTTAACAGCCGATCGCGCTAGCCAATTGGGCAACGGAGGCAGTCGTGCTCCACTCTCACCACCGTCAGAACTAATCTTCAAAGCTATCAGCGGAAAGAAAAAAGCAACACACCGTCCACGGGTGGGCTCGAAACTCCCACCTTTTGGTTAACAGCCGATCGCGCTAGCCAATGGCACCACGGAGACAGTCCTGCTCCACTCTCACCACCATCAGAACATATCTTCAAAGCTATCAGCCCAAAGAAAAAAAGCGCCGCACCACCACCGGGTGGGCTCGAAACTCCAACCTTTCGGTTAACAGCCCATCGCGCTAGCCAATTGCGCAACGGAGAAAGCCGTGCTTCACTCTCACCACCATCAAAACATATCTTCAAAGCTATCAGCGCAAAGAAAAAACCAACACACCACTCCCGGGAGGGCTCGAACCTCCAACCTATCGGTCAACAGCCTATAGCGCTAGCCCATTGTGCCACGGAGACAGTAGTGCTCTCCTCTCACCACCATCAGAACATTTTTTAGAGCTATCAGCCCAAAGAAAAAAAAGCGCCGCCCCACCACCGGGTGGGCTCGAACCTCCAAACTTTCGGTTAACAGCCGGATGCGCTAGCCAATTGCGCCACGGAGACAGTGGTGCTCCACTCTCACCACCGTCAGAACATTTCTTTGGAGCTATCAGCCCAAAGGAAAAAAAGCGCCGCACCACCACCGGGTGGGCTCGAACCTCCAATCTTTCTGTTAACAGCCGATCGCGCTAGCCAATTGGGCAACGGAGGCAGTCGTGCTCCACTCTCACCACCGTCAGAAAATTTCTTGAGAGCTATCAGCCCAAAGAAAAAGAAACGCCGCACAACCACCGGGTGGGCTCGAACCTCCAACCTTTCGGTTAACAGCCGATCGCGCTAGCCAATTGCGCCAAGGAGACAGTCGTGCTCCACTCTCACCACCATCAGAACATTTCCTCAGAGCTATCAGCCCAAAAGAAAAAAAAGCGCCGCACCACAACCGGGTGGGCTCGAACCTCCAACCTTTCGGTTAACAGCCCTTCGCGCTAGCCAATGGCGCCACGAAGACAGTCGTGCTCCACTCTCACCACCATCAGAACATATCTTCAAAGTTATCAGCGCAAAGAAAAAAGCAACACACCACTCCCGGGAGGGCTCGAACCTCCAACCTTTTGGTTAACAGCCGATCACGCTAGCCAATTAGGCCGCGGAGACAGTCCTGCTATACTCACACCACCAGCATAACATATCTTCGAAGCTATCGGCCCAAAGAAAAAAAAGCGCCGCACCACCCCGGGTGGGCTCGAACCTCGAACCTTTCGGTTAACAGCTGATCGCGCTAGCCAATCGCGCCACGGAGACAGTCGTGCTCCACTCAAACCACCGTCAGATCATTTCTTCAGACTATCAGCCCAAAGAAAAAAAAGCGCCGCACCACCACCGGGTGGGCTCGAACCTCCAACCATTCGGTTAACAGCAGATCGCGCTAGCCAATTGCGCCACGGAGAAAGTCGTGCTCCATTCTCACCACCGTCAGTACATTTCTCCAAAGCTATCAGCGCAAAGAAATAAGAGCGCCGCACCACCACCGGGTGGGCTCGAACCTCCAACTTTCAGGTTAACTGCCCATCGCGCTAGCCATTTGCGCCACGGAGACAGTCCTGCTTCACTCTCACCACCATCAAAACATATCTTCAAAGCTATCAGCGCAAAGAAAAAAGCACCACACCACTCCCGGGAGAGCTCCAACCTCCAACCGTTCGGTTAACAGCCAATCGCGCTAGCCAATTGCGCCACGGAGACAGTCGTGCTCCACTCTCACCACCATCAAAACATATCTTCAAAGCTATCAGCGCAAAGAAAAAAGCAACACACCACTCCCGGGAGGGCTCGAAATTCCAACCTTTCGGTTAACAGCCAATCGCGCTAGCCAATTGCGCCACGGAGACAGTAGCGCAGCACTCCCACCTCCGTCAGGACATTTCTTCAGAGCTATCAGCCCGAAGAAAAAGAAGCGCCGCACCACCACCGAGTGGGCTTGAACCTCAAAACTTTCGGTTAACAGCCGGATGCGCTAGCCAATTGCGCCACGGAGACAGTGGTGCTCCACTCTCACCACCGTCAGAACATTTCTTTAGAGCTATCAACCCAAAGGAAAAAAAGCGCCACACCACCACCGGGTGGGCTCGAACCTCCAACCTTTCGGTTAACAGCCCATCGCGCAAGCCAATTGCGCCACGCAGACAGTCGTGCTCCACTCTCACCACCATCAGAACATATCTTCAAAGCTATCAGCACAAAGAAAAAAGCAACAAACCACACCCGGGAGGACTCGAACCTCAAACCTTTCGGTTAACAGCCGATCGCGCATACCAATTGCGCCATGGAGACAGTCCTGCTCCACTCTTACCACCATCAGAACATATCTTCAAAGCTATCAGGCCAAAGAAAAAAAGCGCCGCAGCCCCACCGGATGGGCTCAAACCTCCAACCTTTCGGTTAACAGCCGATCGCGCTAGCCAATTGCGCCACGGAGACAGTCCTGCTCCATTCTCACCACCATCAGAACATATCTTCAAACCTATCAGCCCAAAGAAAAAAAAGCAACACACCACTCTCGGGAGGGCTCAAACCTCCAACCTTTCTGTTAACAGCCGATCGCGCTAGCCAATTGGGCCACGGAGGCAGTCGTGCTCCACTCTCACCACCGTCAGAAAATTTCTTCAGAGCTATCAGCCCAAAGAAAAAGAAACGCCGCACCACCTCCGGGTGGGCTCGAACCTCTAACCTTTCGGTCAACAGCTGATCGCGCTAGCCAATTGCGCCAGCCACGGAGACTGTCGTTCTCCACTCTCACCACCATCATAACATATCTTCAAAGCTATCAGAGCAAAGATAAAAAAGCGCCGCACCACCACCGGGTAGGCTCGAACCTCCAACATTTCGGTTAACAGCCCATCGCGCTAGCCAATTGCGCCACGGAGACAGTCCTGTTCCACTCTCACCACCAACACAACATATCTTCAAAGCTATCAGCCCAAGGAAAAAAAAGCAACACACCACTCCCGGGAAGGCTCGAACCTCCAAAATTTCGGTTAACAGCCGATCGCGCTAGCCAATTGCGCCACGGAGGCAGTCGTTCTCCACTCTCACCACCATCAGAACATATCTTCAAAGCTATCAGCCCGAAGAAAAAAAAGCAACACACCACTCCCGAGAGGGCTCGAACCTCCAACCTTTCGGTTAACAGCTGATCGCGCTAGCCAATGGCGCCACGGAGGCAGTCGTGCTCCACTCTCACCACCGTCAGAACACTTCTTCAGACTATCAGCCCAAAAAAAAAGCGCCGCACCACCACCGGGTGGGCTCGAACCTTTAACCTTTCGGTTAACAGCCGATCGCGCTAGCCAATCGCGCCACGGAGACAGTCGTGCTCCATTCTCACCACCGTCAGAACATTTCTCCAAAGCTATCAAAGGGCTCTGCACCATCACCGGGTGGGCTCAAACCTCCAACCTTCCGGTTAACAGCCGATCGCGCTAGCCAATTGCGCCACGGAGACAGTCCTGCTCCACTGTCACCACCATCAGAACATAACTTCAAAGCTATCAGCCCAAAAAAAAAGTAACACACCACTCTCAGGAGGGCTCGAACCTCGAACTTTTCTGTTAACAGCCGATCGCGCTAGCCAATTGCGCCACGGAGACAGTCGCGCTACACTCTCACCACCGTCAGAACATTTCCTCAGAGCTATCAGCCCAAGGCAAAAAAAGCGCCGCACCACCACCGGCTGGGCTCGAACCTCAAACCTTTCGGTTAACAGCCCATCGTGCTAGCCAATTGCTCCACGGAGACAGTCGTGCTTCACACTCACCACCATCAGAACATATCTTCAAAGCTATCAGCGCAAAGAAAAAAGCAACACACCGCTTCCGGGAGGGCTCGAAACTCCAACCTTTCGGTCAACAGCCTATCGCGCTAGCCCATTGCGCCACGGAGACAGTCGTGCTCTCCTCTCACCACCATCAGAACATTTCTTCACAGCTATCAGCCCAAAGAAAAAAAGCGCCGCACCACCACCGGGTGGGCTCGAAACTCCAACCTTTCGGTTAACAGCCGATCGTGCTAGCCAATGGCGCCACGGAGACAGTCCTGCTCCACTCTCACCACCATCAGAACATATCTTCAAAGCTATCAGAGCAAATAAAAAAAGCGCCGCACCACCACTGGGTGGGCCCAAACCTCCAACCTTTCGGTTAACAGCCGATCGCGCTAGCCAATTGCGCCACGGAGACAGTCGTGCTCCACTCTCACCGCCATCAGAACTAATCTTCAAAGCTATCAGCGGAAAGAAAAAAGCAACACACCACTCCCGGGAGGGATCGAACCTCCAACCTTTCGGTTAACAGCCAATCGCGTTAGCCAATTGCACCACGGAGACAGTCCTGCTCCACTCTCACCACCATCAGAACATACCTTCATAGCTATCAGAGCAAAGAAAAAAAAGCGCCGCACCACCACCGGGTGGGCTCGAACCTCCAACCTTTCGGTTAACAGCCCATCGCGCTAGCCAATTGTGCCACGGAGACAGTCGTGCTTCACTCTCACCACCAACAGAACATATCTTCAAAGCTATCAGCGCAAAGAAAAAAGCAACACACCACTCCCGGGAGAGCTCGAACCTCCAACCTTTTGATTAACAGCCGATCGCGCTAGCCAATTACGCCACGGAGACAGTCCTGATATACTTTCACCACAAGCATAACATATCTTCAAAGCTATCGGCTCAAAGAAAAAAAGCGCCGCACCACCCCGGGTGGGCTCGAACCTCCAACCTTTCGGTTAATTGCCGATCGCACTAGCCAATTGCGCCACGAAGACAGTCGTGCTCCACTCTCACCACCGTCAGAAGATTTCTTCAGACTATCAGCCCAAAGAAAAAAAAGCGCCGCACCACCACCGGGTGGGCTCGAACCTCCAACCATTCGGTTAACAGCAGATCGCGCTAGCCAATTGCGCCACGGAGAAAGTCGTGCTCCATTCTCACCACCGTCAGTACATTTCTCCAAAGGTATCAGCCCAAAGAAAAAAAA
Organism: Rhipicephalus microplus; assembly: GCF_043290135.1. NCBI lineage: Eukaryota > Metazoa > Arthropoda > Arachnida > Ixodida > Ixodidae > Rhipicephalus > Rhipicephalus microplus. Next base: position 52,332,426 of record NW_027464585.1, read on the forward strand.
GCGCCGCAGCACCACCGGGTGGGCTCGAACCTCCAACCTTTCAATTAACAGCCGATCGCGCTAGCCAATTGCGCCTCGGAGACAGTCCTGCTCCACTCTCACCACCATCACAACATATCTTCAAAGCTATCAACCCAAAGAAAAAAAAGCAACACACAACTCTCGGGAGGGCTCGAACCTCCAACCTTTCAGTTAACAGCCGATCGCGCTAGCCAATTGCGCCACGGAGACAGTCGCGCTACACCCTCACCACCGTCAGAACATTTCCTCAGAGCTATAAGCCCAAGGGAAAAAAAGCGCCGCACGACCACCGGGTGTGCTCGAACCTCCAACCTTTCGGTTAACAGCCCATCGCGCTAGCCAATTGCGCAACGGAGAAAGCCGTGCTTCACTCTCACCACCATCAAAACATATCTTCAAAGCTATCAGCGCAAAGAAAAAACCAACACACCACTCCCGGGAGGGCTCGAACCTCAAACCTTTCGGTCAACAGCCTATAGCGCTAGCCCATTGTGCCACGGAGACAGTAGTGCTCTCCTCTCACCACCATCAGAACATTTTTTTAGAGCTATCAGCCCAAAGAAAAAAAAAGCGCCGCCCCACCACCGGGTGGGCTCGAACCTCCAAAATTTCGGTTAATAGCCGATCGCGCTGGCCAATTGCGCCACGGAGACAGTCGTGCTCCACTCTCACCGCCATCAGAACATATCTTCAAAGCTAGCAGCCCGAAGAAAAAAAAGCAACACACAGCTCCCGGGAGGGCTCGAACCTCCAACCTTTCGGTTAACAGCCGATCGCGCTAGCCAATTGCGCCACGGAGACAGTCCTGCTCCACTCTCACCACCATTAGAACATATCTTCAAAGCTATCAGCCCAAAGAAAAAAAACCACCGCAGCACCACCAGGTGGGCTCGAACCTCCAACCGTTCGGTTAACAGCCGATCGCGCTAGCCAATTGCGCTACGGAGACAGTCCTGCTCCACTCTCACCACCATCAGAACATATCTTCGAAGCTAGCAGCCCGAAGAAAAAAAAGCAACACACCACTCCCGGGAGGGCTCGAACCTCCAATCTTTCGGTTAACAGCCGATCGCGCTAGCCAATTGCGCCAAGGAGACAGTAGTGCAGCACTCCCACCTCTGTCAGAACATTTCTTCATAGCTATCAGCCCAAAGAAAAAGAAAGCGCCGCACCACCACCGGGTGGGCTCAAACCTCCAGCCTTTCGGTTAACAGGCGATCGCGCTAGCCAATTGTGCCACGTAGACAGTCGTGCTCCACTCTCTCCACCATCAGAACATATCTCCAAAGCTATCAGCGCAAAGAAAAGAGCAACACACAACTCCCGGGAAGGCTCGAAACTACAACCTTTCGGTTAACAGCCGATTGCGCTAGCCCATTGCGCCACGGAGACAGTAGTGCAGCACTCCCACCTCCGTCAGGACATTTCTTCAGAGCAATCAGCCCAAAGAATAAGAAGCGCCGCACCACCACCGGGTGGGCTCGAACCTCCAAACTTTAGGTTAACAGCCCGATGCGCTAGCCAATTGCGCCACGGAGACAGTCGTGCTCCACTCTCACCACCGTCAGAACATTTCTTCGGAGCTGTCAGCCCAAAGGAAAAAAAGCGCCGCACCACCAACGGACGAGCTCGTACCTCCAACTTATCTGTTAACAGCCGATTGCGCTAGCTATTTGCGCCACGGAGAAAGTCGTGCTCCACTCACCCCACCATCAGTACATATCCTAAAGCTATCAGCGCAAAGAAAAAAGCAACACACCACTCCCGGGAGGGCTCGAACCTCCAACTTTTCGGTCAACAGCCGATCGCGCTAGCCAATTGCGCCACGGAGACAGTCGTGCTGCACTCTCACCACCATCAGAACATTTCCTCAGAGCTATCAGCCCAAAGAAAAAAAAGCGCCGCACCACCACCGGGTGGGCTCGAACCTCCAACCTTTCGGTTAACAGCCCATCGCGCTAGCCAATGGCGCCACGGAGACAGTCGTGCTCCACTCTCACAACCATCAGAACATATCTTCAAAGTTATCAGCGCAAAGAAAAAAGCAACACACCACTCCCGGGAGGGCTCGAACCTCCAATCTTTCGGTTAACAGCCGATCGCGCTAGCCAATTAGGCCATGGAGACAGTCTTGCTATACTCACCACCAGCATAACATATCTTCAAAGCTATCGGCCCAAAGAAAAAAAAGCGCCGCACCACCCCGGGTGGGCTCGAACCTCGAACCTTTCGGTTAATAGCTGATCGCGCTAGCCAATTGCGCCACGGAGACAGTCGTGCTCCCCTCTAACCACCGTCAGAACTTTTCTTCAGACTATCAGCCCAAAGAAAAAAAAGCGCCGCACCACCACCGGGTGGGCTCGAACCTCCAACCATTCGGTTAACAGCCGATTGCGCTAGCCAATTGCGCCACGGAGACAGTCGTGCTCCATTCTCACCACCGTTAGTACATTTCTCCAAAGCTATCAGCGCAAAGAAAAAAGAGCGCTGCACCACCACCGGGTGGGCTCGAACCTCCTACCTTTCGCTTAACAGCCGATCCCGCTAGCCCATTGCGCCACGGAGACAGTCGTGCTCCACTCTCACCCCATCAGAACATATCTTCAAAGCTATCAGCCCAAAGAAAAAAACCGCCGCAGCACCACTGGATGGGCTCGAACCTCCAACCTTTCGGTTAACAGCCCATCGCGCTAGCCAATTGCGCCACGGAGACAGGCGTGCTTCACTCTCACCACCATCAGAACACATCTTCAAAGCTATCAGCGCAAAGAAAAAAGCAACACACCACTCCCGGGAGGGCTCGAACCTCCAACCTTTCGGTCAACAGCCTATAGCGCTAGCCCATTGCGCCACGGAGACAGTCGGGCTCTCCTCTCACCACCATCAGAACATTTCTTCAGAGCTATCAGCCCAAAGAAAAAAAAGTGCCGCACCACCACCGGGTGGACTCGAACCTCCGAAAATTCGGTTATTAGCCGATCGCGCTAGCCAATTGCGCCACAGAGACAGTCGCGCTACACCCTCACCACCGTCAGAACATTTCCTCAGAGCTATCAGCCCAAAGAAGAAAAGCGCCGCACCACCACCGGGTGGGCTCGAAACTCCAACCTTTCGGTTAACAGCCGATCGTGCTAGCCAATGGCGCCACGGAGACAGTCCTGCTCCACTCTCACCACCATCAGAACATATCTTCAAAGCTATCAGAGCAAAGAAAAAAAGCGCCGCACCACCACCGGGTGGGCCCAAACCTCCAACCTTTCGGTTAACAGCCGACCGCGCTAGCCAATTGCGCCACGGAGACAGTCGTGCTCCACTCTCACCGCCATCAGAACTAATCTTCAAAGCTATCAGCGGAAAGAAAAGAGCAACACACCACTTCCGGGAGGGATCGAACCTCCAACCTTTCGGTTAACAGCCAATCGCGTTAGCCAATTGCACCACGGAGACAGTCCTGCTCCACTCTCACCACCATCAGAACATATCTTCATAGCTATCAGAGCAAAGAAAAAAAAGCGCCGCACCACCACCGGGTGGGCTCGAACCTCCAACCTTTCGGTTAACAGCCCATCGCTCTAGCCAATTGTGCCACGGAGACAGTCGTGCTTCACTCTCACCACCAACAGAACATATCTTCAAAGCTATCAGCGCAAAGAAAAAAGCAACACACCACTCCCGGGAGAGCTCGAACCTCCAACCTTTTGGTTAACAGCCGATCGCGCTAGCCAATTACGCCACGGAGACAGTCCTGATATACTTTCACCACAAGCATAACATAACTTCAAAGCTATCGGCCCAAAGAAAAAAAGCGCCGCACCACCCCGGGTGGGCTCGAACCTCCAACCTTTCGGTTAACAGCCGATCGCACTAGCCAATTGCGCCACGAAGACAGTCGTGCTCCACTCTCACCACCGTCAGAAGATTTCTTCAGACTATCAGCCCAAAGAAAAAAAATCGCCGCACCACCACCGGGTGGGCTCGATCCTCCAACCTTTCGGTTAAAAGCCGATGGCGCTACCCAATTGCGCCACGGAGACAGTCGTGCTCCACTCTCACCACCATCAGAACATATCTTCAAAGCTATCAGCGCAAAGAAAATAGCAACACACCACTCCCGGGAGGGCTCGAAACTCCAACTTTTCGGTTAACAGTCAATCACGCTAGCCAATTGCGCCACGGAGACAATCCTGCTCCACTCTCACCACCATCAGAACATATCTTCAAAGGTATCAGCCCAAAGAAAAAAAAGCGCCGCCCCACCACCGGGTGGGCTCGAACCTCCAAAATTTCGGTTAATAGCCGATCGCGCTGGCCAATTGCGCCACGGAGACAGTCGTGCTCCACTCTCACCGCCATCAGAACATATCTTCAAAGCTAGCAGCCCGAAGAAAAAAAAGCAACACACAGCTCCCGGGAGGGCTCGAACCTCCAACCTTTCGGTTAACAGCCGATCGCGCTAGCCAATTGCGCCACGGAGACAGTCCTGCTCCACTCTCACCACCATTAGAACATATCTTCAAAGCTATCAGAGCAAAGAAAAAAAGCGCCGCACCACCACGGGGTGGGCTCGAACCTCCAACCTTTCGGTTAACAGCCGATCGCGCTAGCCAATTGTGCTACGGAGACAGTACTGCTCCACTCTCACCACCATCAGAACATATCTTCAAAGCTATCAGCCCAAAGAAAAAAGCAACACACCACTCCCGGGAGGGCTCGAAATTCCAACCTTTCGGTTAACAGCCAGTCGCGCTAGCCAATTGCGCCACGGAGACAGTAGCGCAGCACTCCCACCTCCGTCAGGACATTTCTTCAGAGCTATCAGCCCAAAGAATAAGAAGCGCCGCACCACCACCGGGTGGGCTCGAACCTCCAAACTTTAGGTTAACAGCCCGATGCGCTAGCCAATTGCGCCACGGAGACAGTCGTGCTCCACTCTCACCACCGTCAGAACATTTCTTCGGAGCTGTCAGCCCAAAGGAAAAAAAGCGCCGCACCACCAACGGACGAGCTCGAACCTCCAACCTATCTGTTAACAGCCGATTGCGCTAGCTATTTGCGCCACGGAGACAGTCGTGCTCCACTCTCCCCACCATCAGAACATAACTTAAAGCTAGCAGCCAGAAGAAAAAAAAGCAACACACAGCTCCCGGGAGGGCTCGAACCTCCAATCTTTCGGTTAACAGCCGATCGCGCTAGCCAATTGCGCCACGGAGACAGTAGTGCAGCACTCCCACCTCTGTCAGAACATTTCTTCAGAGCTATCAGCCCAAAGAAAAAGAAAGCGCCGCACCACCACCGGGTGGGCTCGAACCTCCAGCCTTTCGGTTAACAGGCGATCGCGCTAGCCAATTGCGCCACGTAGACAGTCGTGCTCCACTCTCTCCACCATCAGAACATATCTCCAAAGCTATCAGCGCAAAGAAAAGAGCAACACACAACTCCCGGGAAGGCTCGAAACTACAACCTTTCGGTTAACAGCCGATCGCGCTAGCCAATTGCGCCACGAAGACAGTAGTGCAGCACTCAAACCTCCGTCAGGACATTTCTTCAGAGCTATCAGCCCAAAGAATAAGAAGCGCCGCACCACCACCGGGTGGGCTCGAACCTCCAAACTTTAGGTTAACAGCCGGGTCGCTAGCCAATTGCGCCACGGAGACAGTCGTGCTCCACTCTCACCACCGTCAGAACATTTTCTCGGAGCTGTCAGCCCAAAGGAAAAAAAGCGCCGCACCACCACCGGACGAGCTCGAACCTCCAACCTATCTGTTAACAGCCGATTGCGCTAGCAAATTGCGCCACGGAGACAGTCGTGCTCCACTCACCCCACCATCAGAACATATCTTAAAGCTATCAGCGCAAAGAAAAAAGCAACACACCACTCCCGGGAGGGCTCGAACCTCCAACTTTTCGGTCAACAGCCGATCGCGCTAGCCAATTGCGCCACGGAGACAGTCGTGCTGCACTCTCACCACCATCAGAACATTTCCTCAGAGCTATCAGCCCAAAGAAAAAAAAGCGCCGCACCACCACCGGGTGGTCTCGAACCTCCAACCTTTCGGTTAACAGCCCATCGCGCTAGCCAATGGCGCCACGGAGACAGTCGTGCTCCACTCTCACAACCATCGGAACATATCTTCAAAGTTATCAGCGCAAAGAAAAAAGCAACACACCACTCCCGGGAGGGCTCGAACCTCCAATCTTTCGGTTAACAGCCGATCGCGCTAGCCAATTAGGCCATGGAGACAGTCTTGCTATACTCTCACCACCAGCATAACATATCTTCAAAGCTATCGGCCCAAAGAAAAAAAAGCGCCGCACCACCCCGGGTGGGCTCGAACCTCGAACCTTTCGGTTAATAGCTGATCGCGCTAGCCAATTGCGCCACGGAGACAGTCGTGCTCCCCTCTAACCACCGTCAGAACTTTTCTTCAGACTATCAGCCCAAAGAAAAAAAAGCGCCGCACCACCACCGGGTGGGCTCGAACCTCCAACCATTCGGTTAACAGCCGATTGCGCTAGCCAATTGCGCCACGGAGACAGTCGTGCTCCATTCTCACCACCGTTAGTACATTTCTCCAAAGCTATCAGCGCAAAGAAAAAAGAGCGCCGCACCACCACTGTGTGGGCTCGAACCTCCAACCATTCGGTTAACAGCCCATCGCGCTAGCCAATTGTGCCACGGAGACAGTCGTGCTTCACTCTCACCACCAACAGAACATATCTTCAAAGCTATCAGCGCAAAGAAAAAAGCAACACACCACTCCCGGGAGAGCTCGAACCTCCAACCTTCTGGTTAACAGCCGATCGCGCTAGACAATTACGCCACGGAGACAGTCCTGATATACTTTCACCACAAGCATAACATATCTTCAAAGCTATCGGCCCAAAGAAAAAAAGCGCCGCACCACTCCGGGTGGGCTCGAACCTCCAACCTTTCGGTTAACAGCCGATCGCACTAGCCAATTGCGCCACGAAGACAGTCGTGCTCCACTCTCACCACCGTCAGAAGATTTCTTCAGACTATCAGCCCAAAGAAAAAAAATCGCCGCACCACCACCGGGTGGGCTCGATCCTCCAACCTTTCGGTTAAAAGCCGATGGCGCTAGCCAATTGCGCCACGGAGACAGTCGTGCTCCACTCTCACCACCATCAGAACATATCTTCAAAGCTATCAGCGCAAAGAAAAAAGCAACACACCACTCCCGGGAGGGCTCGAACCTCCAACTTTTCGGTTAACAGTCAATCACGCTAGCCAATTGCGCCACGGAGACAGTCCTGCTCCACTCTCACCACCATCAGAACATATCTTCAAAGGTATCAGCCCAAAGAAAAAAAAGCGCCGCAGCACCACCGGGTGGGCTCGAACCTCCAACCTTTCCATTAACAGCCGATCGCGCTAGCCAATTGCGCCACGGAGACAGTCCTGCTCCACTCTCACCACCATCAGAACATATCTTCAAAGCTATCAACCCAAAGAAAAAAAGCAACACACCACTCTCAGGAAGGCTCGAACCTCCAACCTTTCAGTTAACAGCCGATCGCGCTAGCCATTTGCGCCACGGAGACAGTCGCGCTACACCCTCACCACCGTCAGAACATTTCCTCAGAGCTATAAGCCCAAGGGAAAAAGCGCCGCACCACCACCGGGTGTGCTCGAACCTCCAACCTTTCGGTTAACAGCCCATCGCGCTAGCCAATTGCGCAACAAAGAAAGCCGTGCTTCACTCTCACCACCATCAAAACATATCTTCAAAGCTATCAGCGCAAAGAAAAAACCAACACACCACTCCCGGCAGGGCTCGAACCTCCAACCTTTCGGTCAACAGCCTATAGCGCTAGCCCATTGTGCCACGGAGACAGTAGTGCTCTCCTCTCACCACCATCAGAACATTTTTTTAGAGCTATCAGCCCAAAGAAAAAAAAGCGCCGCCCCACCACCGGGTGGGCTCGAACCTCCAAAATTTCGGTTAATTGCCGATCGCGCTGGCCAATTGCGCCACGGAGACAGTCGTGCTCCACTCTCACCGCCGTCAGAACATATCTTCAAAGCTAGCAGCCCGAAGAAAAAAAAGCAACACACAGCTCCCGGGAGGGCTCGAACCTCCAACCTTTCGGTTAACAGCCGATCGCGCTAGCCAATTTCGCCACGGAGACAGTCCTGCTCCACTCTCACCATCATTAGAACATATCTTCAAAGCTATCAGAGCAAAGAAAAAAAGCGCCACACCACCACGGGGTGGGCTCGAACCTCCAACCTTTCGGTTAACAGCCGATCGCGCTAGCCAATTGTGCTACGGAGACAGTACTGCTCCACTCTCACCACCATCAGAACATATCTTCAAAGCTATCAGCCCAAAGAAGAAAAAGCAACACACCACTCTCGGGAGGGCTCGAACCTCCAACTTGCAGGTTAACTGCCCATCGCGCTAGCCAATTGCGCCACGGAGACAGTCGTGCTCCCCTCTCACCACCATCAAAACATATCTTCAAAGCTATCAGCGCAAAGAAAAAAGCAACACACCACTCCCGGGAGGGCTCGAAATTCCAACCTTTCGGTTAACAGCCAATCGCGCTAGCCAATTGCGCCACGGAGACAGTAGCGCAGCACTCCCACCTCCGTCAGGACATTTCTTCAGAGCTATCAGCCCGAAGAAAAAGAAGCGCCGCACCACCACCGAGTGGGCTTGAACCTCAAAACTTTCGATTAACAGCCGGATGCGCTAGCCAATTGCGCCACGCAGACAGTCGTGCTCCACTCTCACCACCATCAGAACATATCTTCAAAGCTATCAGCACAAAGAAAAAAGCAACAAACCACACCCGGGAGGACTCGAACCTCAAACCTTTCGGTTAACAGCCGATCGCGCATACCAATTGCGCCATGGAGACAGTCCTGCTCCACTCTTAACACCATCAGAACATATCTTCAAAGCTATCAGGCCAAAGAAAAAAAAGCGCCGCAGCACCACCGGATGGGCTCAAACCTCCAACCTTTCGGTTAACAGCCGATCGCGCTAGCCAATTGCGCCACGGAGACAGTCCTGCTCCATTCTCACCACCATCAGAACATATCTTCAAACCTATCAGCCCAAAGAAAAAAAAGCAACACACCACTCTCGGGAGGGCTCAAACCTCCAACCTTTCTGTTAACAGTCGATTGCGCTAGCCAATTGGGCCACGGAGACAGTCGTGCTCCACTCTCACCACCGTTAGAAAATTTCTTCAGATCTATCAGCCCAAAGAAAAAGAAACACCGCACCACCTCCGGGTGGGCTCGAACCTCTAACCTTTCGGTCAACAGCCGATCGCGCTAGCCAATTGCGCCAGCCACGGACACTGTCGTTCTCCACTCTCACCACCATCATAACATATCTTCAAAGCTATCAGAGCAAAGAAAAAAAAGCGCCGCACCACCACCGGGTGGGCTCGAACCTCCAACATTTCGGTTAACAGCCCATCGCATTAGCCAATTGCGCCACGGAGACAGTCCTGTTCCACTCTCACCACCAACACAACATATCTTCAAAGCTATCAGCCCAAGGAAAAAAAAGCAACACGCCACTCCCGGGAAGGCTCGAACCTCCAAAATTTCGGTTAATAGCCGATCGCGCTGGCCAATTGCGCCACGGAGACAGTCGTGCTCCACTCTCACCGCCATCAGAACATATCTTCAAAGCTAGCAGCCCGAAGAAAAAAAAGCAACACACAGCTCCCGGGAGGGCTCGAACCTCCAACCTTTCGGTTAACAGCCGATCGCGCTAGCCAATTGCGCCACGGAGACAGTCCTACTCCACTCTCACCACCATTAGAACATATCTTCAAAGCTATCAGCCCAAAGAAAAAAAACCGCCGCAGCACCACCAGGTGGACTCGAACCTCCAACCGTTCGGTTAACAGCCGATCGCGCTAGCCAATTGCGCTACGGAGACAGTCCTGCTCCACTCTCACCACCCTCAGAACATATCTTCGAAGCTAGCAGCCCGAAGAAAAAAAAACAACACACCACTCCCGGGAGGGCTCGAACCTCCAATATTTCGGTTAACAGCCGATCGCGCTAGCCAATTGCGCCAAGGAGACAGTAGTGCAGCACTCCCACCTCTGTCAGAACATTTCTTCAGAGCTATCAGCCCAAAGAAAAAGAAAGCGCCGCACCACCACCGGGTGGGCTCGAACCTCCAGCCTTTCGGTTAACAGGCGATCGCGCTAGCCAATTGCGCCACGTAGACAGTCGTGCTCCACTCTCTCCACCATCAGAACATATCTCCAAAGCTATCAGCGCAAAGAAAAGAGCAACACACAACTCCCGGGAAGGTTCGAAACTACAACCTTTCGGTTAACAGCCGATCGCGCTAGCCCATTGCGCCACGGAGACAGTAGTGCAGCACTCCCACCTCCGTCAGGACATTTCTTCAGAGCTATCAGCCCAAAGAATAAGAAGCGCCGCACCACCACCGGGTGGGCTCGAACCTCCAAACTTTAGGGTAACAGCCCGATGCGCTAGCCAATTGCGCCACGGAGACAGTCGTGCTCCACTCTCACCACCGTCAGAACATTTCTTCGGAGCTGTCAGCCCAAAGGAAAAAAAGCGCCGCACCACCAACGGACGAGCTCGAACCTCCAACCTATCTGTTAACAGCCGATTGCGCTAGCTATTTGCGCCACGGAGACAGTCGTGCTCCACTCTCCCCACCATCAGAACATATCTTAAAGCTAGCAGCCCGAAGAAAAAAAAGCAACACACAGCTCCCGGGAGGGCTCGAACCTCCAATCTTTCGGTTAACAGCCGATCGCGCTAGCCAATTGCGCCACGGAGACAGTAGTGCAGCACTCCCACCTCTGTCAGAACATTTCTTCAGAGCTATCAGCCCAAAGAAAAAGAAAGCGCCGCACCACCACCGGGTGGGCTCGAACCTCCAGCCTTTCGGTTAACAGGCGATCGCGCTAGCCAATTGCGCCACGTAGACAGTCGTGCTCCACTCTCTCCACCATCAGAACATATCTCCAAAGCTATCAGCGCAAAGAAAAGAGCAACACACAACTCCCGGGAAGGCTCGAAACTACAACCTTTCGGTTAACAGCCGATCGCGCTAGCCAATTGCGCCACGAAGACAGTAGTGCAGCACTCAAACCTCCGTCAGGACATTTCTTCAGAGCTATCAGCCCAAAGAATAAGAAGCGCCGCACCACCACCGGGTGGGCTCGAACCTCCAAACTTTAGGTTAACAGCCGGGTCGCTAGCCAATTGCGCCACGGAGACAGTCGTGCTCCACTCTCACCACCGTCAGAACATTTTCTCGGAGCTGTCAGCCCAAAGGAAAAAAAGCGCCGCACCACCACCGGACGAGCTCGAACCTCCAACCTATCTGTTAACAGCCGATTGCGCTAGCAAATTGCGCCACGGAGACAGTCGTGCTCCACTCACCCCACCATCAGAACATATCTTAAAGCTATCAGCGCAAAGAAAAAAGCAACACACCACTCCCGGGAGGGCTCGAACCTCCAACTTTTCGGTCAACAGCCGATCGCGCTAGCCAATTGCGCCACGGAGACAGTCGTGCTGCACTCTCACCACCATCAGAACATTTCCTCAGAGCTATCAGCCCAAAGAAAAAAAAGCGCCGCACCACCACCGGGTGGGCTCGAACCTCCAACCTTTCGGTTAACAGCCCATCGCGCTAGCCAATGACGCCACGGAGACAGTCGTGCTCCACTCTCATAACCATCAGAACATATCTTCAAAGTTATCAGCGCAAAGAAAAAAGCAACACACCACTCCCGGGAGGGCTCGAACCTCCAATCTTTCGGTTAACAGCCGATCGCGCTAGCCAATTAGGCCATGGAGACAGTCTTGCTATACTCTCACCACCAGCATAACATATCTTCAAAGCTATCGGCCCAAAGAAAAAAAAGCGCCGCACCACCCCGGGTGGGCTCGAACCTAGAACCTTTCGGTTAATAGCTGATCGCGCTAGCCAATTGCGCCACGGAGACAGTCGTGCTCCCCTCTAACCACCGTCAGAACTTTTCTTCAGACTATCAGCCCAAAGAAAAAAAAGCGCCGCACCACCACCGGGTGGGCTCGAACCTCCAACCATTCGGTTAACAGCCGATTGCGCTAGCCAATTGCGCCACGGAGACAGTCGTGCTCCATTCTCACCACCGTTAGTACATTTCTCCAAAGCTATCAGCGCAAAGAAAAAAGAGCGCCGCACCACCACTGTGTGGGCTCGAACCTCCAACCTTTCGGTTAACAGCCCATCGCGCTAGCCAATTGTGCCACGGAGACAGTCGTGCTTCACTCTCACCACCAACAGAACATATCTTCAAAGCTATCAGCGCAAAGAAAAAAGCAACACACCACTCCCGGGAGAGCTCGAACCTCCAACCTTCTGGTTAACAGCCGATCGCGCTAGACAATTACGCCACGGAGACCGTCCTGATATACTTTCACCACAAGCATAACATATCTTCAAAGCTATCGGCCCAAAGAAAAAAAGCGCCGCACCACTCCGGGTGGGCTCGAACCTCCAACCTTTCGGTTAACAGCCGATCGCACTAGCCAATTGCGCCACGAAGACAGTCGTGCTCCACTCTCACCACCGTCAGAAGATTTCTTCAGACTATCAGCCCAAAGAAAAAAAATCGCCGCACCACCACCGGGTGGGCTCGATCCTCCAACCTTTCAGTTAAAAGCCGATGGCGCTAGCCAATTGCGCCACGGAGACAGTCGTGCTCCACTCTCACCACCATCAGAACATATCTTCAAAGCTATCAGCGCAAAGAAAAAAGCAACACACCACTCCCGGGAGGGCTCGAACCTCCAACTTTTCGGTTAACAGTCAATCACGCTAGCCAATTGCGCCACGGAGACAGTCCTGCTCCACTCTCACCACCATCAGAACATATCTTCAAAGGTATCAGCCCAAAGAAAAAAAAGCGCCGCAGCACCACCGGGTGGGCTCGAACCTCCAACCTTTCCATTAACAGCCGATCGCGCTAGCCAATTGCGCCACGGAGACAGTCCTGCTCCACTCTCACCACCATCAGAACATATCTTCAAAGCTATCAACCCAAAGAAAAAAAGCAACACACCACTCTCAGGAGGGCTCGAACCTCCAACCTTTCAGTTAACAGCCGATCGCGCTAGCCATTTGCGCCACGGAGACAGTCGCGCTACACCCTCACCACCGTCAGAACATTTCCTCAGAGCTATAAGCCCAAGGGAAAAAGCGCCGCACCACCACCGGGTGTGCTCGAACCTCCAACCTTTCGGTTAACAGCCCATCGCGCTAGCCAATTGCGCAACAAAGAAAGCCGTGCTTCACTCTCACCACCATCAAAACATATCTTCAAAGCTATCAGCGCAAAGAAAAAACCAACACACCACTCCCGGCAGGGCTCGAACCTCCAACCTTTCGGTCAACAGCCTATAGCGCTAGCCCATTGTGCCACGGAGACAGTAGTGCTCTCCTCTCACCACCATCAGAACATTTTTTTAGAGCTATCAGCCCAAAGAAAAAAAAGCGCCGCCCCACCACCGGGAGGGCTCGAACCTCCAAAATTTCGGTTAATAGCCGATCGCGCTGGCCAATTGCGCCACGGAGACAGTCGTGCTCCACTCTCACCGCCGTCAGAACATATCTTCAAAGCTAGCAGCCCGAAGAAAAAAAAGCAACACACAGCTCCCGGGAGGGCTCGAACCTCCAACCTTTCGGTTAACAGCCGATCGCGCTAGCCAATTTCGCCACGGAGACAGTCCTGCTCCACTCTCACCATCATTAGAACATATCTTCAAAGCTATCAGAGCAAAGAAAAAAAGCGCCGCACCACCACGGGGTGGGCTCGAACCTCCAACCTTTCGGTTAACAGCCGATCGCGCTAGCCAATTGTGCTACGGAGACAGTACTGCTCCACTCTCACCACCATCAGAACATATCTTCAAAGCTATCAGCCCAAAGAAGAAAAAGCAACACACCACTCTCGGGAGGGCTCGAACCTCCAACTTGCAGGTTAACTGCCCATCGCGCTAGCCAATTGCGCCACGGAGACAGTCGTGCTCCCCTCTCACCACCATCAAAACATATCTTCAAAGCTATCAGCGCAAAGAAAAAAGCAACACACCACTCCCGGGAGGGCTCGAACCTCCAATCTTTCGGTTAACAGCCGATCGCGCTAGCCAATTAGGCCATGGAGACAGTCTTGCTATACTCTCACCACCAGCATAACATATCTTCAAAGCTATCGGCCCAAAGAAAAAAAAAGCGCCGCACCACCCCGGGTGGGCTCGAACCTCGAACCTTTCGGTTAATAGCTGATCGCGCTAGCCAATTGCGCCACGGAGACAGTCGTGCTCCCCTCTAACCACCGTCAGAACTTTTCTTCAGACTATCAGCCCAAAGAAAAAAAAGCGCCGCACCACCACCGGGTGGGCTCGAACCTCCAACCATTCGGTTAACAGCCGATTGCGCTAGCCAATTGCGCCACGGAGACAGTCGTGCTCCATTCTCACCACCGTTAGTACATTTCTCCAAAGCTATCAGCGCAAAGAAAAAAGAGCGCCGCACCACCACTGTGTGGGCTCGAACCTCCAATCTTTCGGTTAACAGCCAATCGCGCTAGCCAATTGCGCCACGGAGACAGTAGCGGAGCACTCCCACCTCCGTCAGGACATTTCTTCAGAGCTATCAGCCCGAAGAAAAAGAAGCGCCGCACCACCACCGAGTGGGCTTGAACCTCCAAACTTTCGATTAACAGCCGGATGCGCTAGCCAATTGCGCCACGCAGACAGTCGTGCTCCACTCTCACCACCATCAGAACATATCTTCAAAGCTATCAGCACAAAGAAAAAAGCAACAAACCACACCCGGGAGGACTCGAACCTCAAACCTTTCGGTTAACAGCCGATCGCGCATACCAATTGCGCCATGGAGACAGTCCTGCTCCACTCTTACCACCATCAGAACCACCTTCAAAGCTATCAGCTCTTACCACCTTCAAAGCTATCAGGCCAAAGAAAAAAAAGCGCCGCAGCACCACCGGATGGGCTCAAACCTCCAACCTTTCGGTTAACAGCCGATCGCGCTAGCCAATTGCGCCACGGAGACAGTCCTGCTCCATTCTCACCACCATCAGAACATATCTTCAAACCTATCAGCCCAAAGAAAAAAAAGCAACACACCACTCTCGGGAGGGCTCAAACCTCCAACCTTTCTGTTAACAGCCGATTGCGCTAGCCAATTGGGCCACGGAGACAGTCGTGCTCCACTATCACCACCGTCAGAAAATTTCTTCAGATCTATCAGCCCAAAGAAAAAGAAACGCCGCACCACCTCCGGGTGGGCTCGAACCTCTAACCTTTCGGTCAACAGCCGATCGCGCTAGCCAATTGCGCCAGCCACGGACACTGTCGTTCTCCACTCTCACCACCATCATAACATATCTTCAAAGCTATCAGAGCAAAGAAAAAAAAAGCGCCGCACCACCACCGGGTGGGCTCGAACCTCCAACATTTCGGTTAACAGCCCATCGCATTAGCCAATTGCGCCACGGAGACAGTCCTGTTCCACTCTCACCACCAACACAACATATCTTCAAAGCTATCAGCCCAAGAAAAAAAAAGCAACACGCCACTCCCGGGAAGGCTCGAACCTCCAAAATTTCGGTTAACAGCCGATCGCGCTAGCCAATTGCGCCACGGAGGCAGTCGTTCTCCACTCTCACCACCATCAGAACATATCTTCAAAGCTATCAGCCCGAAGAAAAAAAAGCAACACACCACTCCCGAGAGGGCTCGAACCTCCAACCTTTCGGTTAACAGCTGATCGCGCTAGCCAATGGCGCCACGGAGGCAGTCGTGCTCCACTCTCACCACCGTCAGAACACTTCTTCAGACTATCAGCCCAAAAAAAAAGCGCCGCACCACCACCGGGTGGGCTCGAACCTCCAACCTTTCGGTTAACAGCCGATCGCGCTAGCCAATTGCGCCACGGAGACAGTCGTGCTCCATTCTCACCACCGTCAGAACATTTCTCCAAAGCTATCAGCGCAAAGAAAAAGGGCTCTGCACCATCACCGGGTGGGCTCAAACCTCCAACCTTCCGGTTAACAGCCGATCGCGCTAGCCAATTGCGCCACGGAGACAGTCGTGCTCCACACTCACCACCATCAGAACACAACTTCAAAGCTATCAGCGCGAAGAAAAAAGCAACACACCACTCCCGAGAGGACTCGAACCTCCAACCTTTCGGTTAATAGCCGATCTCGCTAGCCAATTGCGCCACGGAGACAGTCCTGCTCTACTCTCACCACCATCAGAACATATCTTCAAAGCTATCAGCCAAACGAAAAAAAGCGCCGCAGCACCACCGGGTGGGCTCTAATCTCCAACCTTTCGGTTAACAGCCGATCGCGCTAGCAAATTACGCCACGGAGACAGTCCTGCTCCACTGTCACCACCATCAGAACATAACTTCAAAGCTATCAGCCCAAAGAAAAAAAGCAACACACCACTCTCAGGAGGGCTCGAACCTCGAACTTTTCTGTTAACAGCCGATCGCGCTAGCCAATTGCGCCACGGAGACAGTCGCGCTACACTCTCACCACCGTCAGAACATTTCCTCAGAGCTATCAGCCCAAGGGAAAAAAAGCGCCGCACCACCACCGGCTGGGCTCGAACCTCAAACCTTTCGGTTAACAGCCCATCGTGCTAGCCAATTGCTCCACGGAGACAGTCGTGCTCCACTCTCACCACCATCAGAACATATCTTCAAAGCTATCAGCGCAAAGAAAAAAGCAACACACCACTCCCGGGAGGGCTCGAACCTCCAACTTTTCGGTTAACAGTCAATCACGCTAGCCAATTGCGCCACGGAGACAGTCCTGCTCCACTCTCACCACCATCAGAACATATCTTCAAAGGTATCAGCCCAAAGAAAAAAAAGCGCCGCAGCACCACCGGGTGGGCTCGAACCTCCAACCTTTCCATTAACAGCCGATCGCGCTAGCCAATTGCGCCACGGAGACAGTCCTGCTCCACTCTCACCACCATCAGAACATATCTTCAAAGCTATCAACCCAAAGAAAAAAAGCAACACACCACTCTCAGGAGGGCTCGAACCTCCAACCTTTCAGTTAACAGCCGATCGCGCTAGCCATTTGCGCCACGGAGACAGTCGCGCTACACTCTCACCGCCATCAGAACTAATCTTCAAAGCTATCAGCGGAAAGAAAAAAGCAACACACCACTCCCGGGAGGGATCGAACCTCCAACCTTTCGGTTAACAGCCAATCGCGTTAGCCAATTGCACCACGGAGACAGTCCTGCTCCACTCTCACCACCATCAGAACATATCTTCATAGCTATCAGAGCAAAGAAAAAAAAGCGCCGCACCACCACCGGGTGGGCTCGAACCTCCAACCTTTCGGTTAACAGCCCATCGCGCTAGCCAATTGTGCCACGGAGACAGACGTGCTTCACTCTCACCACCAACAGAACATATCTTCAAAGCTATCAGCGCAAAGAAAAAAGCAACACACCACTCCCGGGAGTGGCTCGAACCTCCAACCTTTTGGTTAACAGCCGATCGCGCTAGCCAATTACGCCACGGAGACAGTCCTGATATACTTTCACCACAAGCATAACATATCTTCAAAGCTATCGGCCCAAAGAAAAAAAGCGCCGCACCACCCCGGGTGGGCTCGAACCTCCACCCTTTCGGTTAACAGCCGATCGCACTAGCCAATTGCGCCACGAAGACAGTCGTGCTCCACTCTCACCACCGTCAGAAGATTTCTTCAGACTATCAGCCCAAAGAAAAAAATCGCCGCACCACCACCGGGTGGGCTCGATCCTCCAACCTTTCGGTTAAAAGCCGATCGCGCTAGCCAATTGCGCCACGGAGACAGTCGTGCTCCACTCTCACCACCGTCAGAACATATCTTCAAAGCTATCAGCGCAAAGAAAAAAGCAACACACCACTCCCGGGAGGGCTCGAACCTCCAACTTTTCGGTTAACAGTCAATCACGCTAGCCAATTGCGCCACGGAGACAGTCCTGCTCCACTCTCACCACCATCAGAACATATCTTCAAAGGTATCAGCCCAAAGAAAAAAAAGCGCCGCAGCACAACCGGGTGGGCTCGAACCTCCAACCTTTCGATTAACAGCCGATCGCGCTAGCCAATTGCGCCACGGAGACAGTCCTGCTCCACTCTCACCACCATCAGAACATATCTTCAAAGCTATCAACCCAAAGAAAAAAAAGCAACACACCACTCTCGGGAGGGCTCGAACCTCCAACCTTTCAGTTAACAGCCGATCGCGCTAGCCAATTGCGCCACGGAGACAGTCGCGCTACACCCTCACCACCGTCAGAACATTTCCTCAGAGCTATAAGCCCAAGGGAAAAAAAGCGCCGCACCACCACCGGGTGTGCTCGAACCTCCAACCTTTCGGTTAACAGCCCATCGCGCTAGCCAACTGCGCAACGGAGAAAGCCGTGCTTCACTCTCACCACCATCAAAACATATCTTCAAAGCTATAAGCGCAAAGAAAAAACCAACACACCACTCCCGGGAGGGCTCGAACCTCCAACCTTTCGGTCAACAGCCTATAGCGCTAGCCCATTGTGCCACGGAGACAGTAGTGCTCTCCTCTCACCACCATCAGAACATTTTTTTAGAGCTATCAGCCCAAAGAAAAAAAAGCGCCGCCCCACCACCGGGTGGGCTCGAACCTCCAAAATTTTGGTTATTAGCCGATTGCGCTGGCCAATTGCGCCACGGAGACAGTCGCGCTCCACTCTCACCGCCATCAGAACATATCTTCAAAGCTAGCAGCCCGAAGAAAAAAAAGCAACACACAGCTCCCGGGAGGGCTCGAACCTCCAACCTTTCGGTTAACAGCCGATCGCGCTAGCCAATTGCGCCACGGAGACAGTCCTGCTCCACTCTCACCACCATTAGAACATATCTTCAAAGCTATCAGCCCAAAGAAAAAAAACCGCCGCAGCACCACCAGGTGGGCTCGAACCTCCAACCGTTCGGTTAACAGCCGATCGCGCTAGCCAATTGCGCTACGGAGACAGTCCTGCTCCACTCTCACCACCATCAGAACATATCTTCAAAGCTATCAGCCCAAAGAAAAAAGCAACACACCCCTCCCGGGAGGGCTCGAACCTCCAACCTTTCGGTCAACAGCCTATAGCGCTAGCCCATTGCGCCACGGAGACAGTCGTGCTCTCCTCTCACCACCATCAGAACATTTCTTCATAGCTATCAGCCCAAAGAAAAAAAAAGCGCTGCACCACCACCGGGTTGGCTCGAACCTCCAACCTATCTGTTAACAGCCGATTGCGCTAGCTATTTGCGCCACGGAGACAGTCGTGCTCCACTCTCCCCACCATCAGAACATATCTTAAAGCTATCAGCGCAAAGAAAAGAGCAACACACAACTCCCGGGAAGGCTCGAAACTACAACCTTTCGGTTAACAGCCGATCGCGCTAGCCAATTGCGCCACGAAGACAGTAGTGCAGCACTCCCACCTCCGTCAGGACATTTCTTCAGAGCTATCAGCCCAAAGAATAAGAAGCGCCGCACCACCACCGGGTGGGCTCGAACCTCCAAACTTTAGGTTAACAGCCGGATGCGCTAGCCAATTGCGCCACGGAGACAGTCGTGCTCCACTCTCACCACCATCAGAACATATCTTAAAGCTAGCAGCTCGAAGAAAAAAAAGCAACACACCACTCCCGGGAGGGCTCGAACCTCCAATCTTTCGGTTAACAGCCGATCGCGCTATCCAATTGCGCCACGGAGACAGTAGTGCAGCACTCCCACCTCTGTCAGAACATTTCTTCAGAGCTATCAGCCCAAAGAAAAAGAAAGCGCCGCACCACCACCGGGTGGGCTCGAACCTCCAGCCTTTCGGTTAACAGGCGATCGCGCTAGCCAATTGCGCCACGTAGACAGTCGTGCTCCACTCTCTCCACCATCAGAACATATCTCCAAAGCTATCAGCGCAAAGAAAAGAGCAACACACAACTCCCGGGAAGGCTCGAAACTACAACCTTTCGGTTAACAGCCGATCGCGCTAGCCAATTGCGCCACGAAGACAGTAGTGCAGCACTCCCACCTCCGTCAGGACATTTCTTCAGAGCTATAAGCCCAAAGAATAAGAAGCGCCGCACCGCCACCGGGTGGGCTCGAACCTCCAAACTTTAGGTTAACAGCCGGGTCGCTAGCCAATTGCGCCACGGAGACAGTCGTGCTCCACTCTCACCACCGCCAGAACATTTTCTCGGAGCTGTCAGCCCAAGTAAAAAAAGCGCCGCACCACCACCGGACGAGCTCGAACCTCCAACCTATCTGTTAACAGCCGATTGCGCTAGCCAATTGCGCCACGGAGACAGTCGTGCTCCACTCACCCCACCATCAGAACATATCTTAAAGCTATCAGCGCAAAGAAAAAAGCAACACACCACTCCCGGGAGGGCTCGAACCTCCAACCTTTCGGTCAACAGCCTATAGCGCTAGCCCATTGCGCCACGGAGACAGTCGTGCTCTCGTCTCACCACCATCAGAACATTTCTTCAGAGCTATCAGCCCAAAGAAAAAAAAGTGCCGCACCACTACCGGGTGGGCTCGAACCTCCGAAAATTCGGTTATTAGCCGATCGCGCTAGCCAATTGCGCCACAGAGACAGTCGCGCTGCACTCTCACCACCATCAGAACATTTCCTCAGAGCTATCAGCCCAAAGAAAAAAAAGCGCCGCACCACCACCGGGTGGGCTCGAACCTCAAACCTTTCGGTTACAGCCCATCGCGCTAGCCAATTGTGCCACGGAGACAGTCGCGCTTCACTCTCACCACCAACAGAACATATCTTCAAAGCTATCAGCGCAAAGAAAAAAGCAACACACCCCTCCCGGGAGAGCTCGAACCTCCAACCTTTTGGTTAACAGCCGATCGCGCTAGCCAATTACGCCACGGAGACAGTCCTGATATACTTTCACCACAAGCATAACATATCTTCAAAGCTATCGGCCCAAAGAAAAAAAGCGCCGCACCACCCCGGGTGGGCTCGAACCTCCAACCTTTCGGTTAACAGCCGATCGCACTAGCCAATTGCGCCACGAAGACAGTCGTGCTCCACTCTCACCACCGTCAGAAGATTTCTTCAGACTATCAGCCCAAAGAAAAAAAATCGCCGCACCACCACCGGGTGGGGTCGATCCTCCAATCTTTCGGTTAAAAGCCGATGGCGCTAGCCAATTGCGCCACGGAGACAGTCGTGCTCCACTCTCACCACCATCAGAACATATCTTCAAAGCTATCAGCGCAAAGAAAAAAGCAACACACCACTCCCGGGAGGGCTCGAACCTCCAACTTTTCGGTTAACAGTCAATCACGCTAGCCAATTGAGCCACGGAGACAGTCCTGCTCCACTCTCACCACCATCAGAACATATCTTCAAAGGTATCAGCCCAAAGAAAAAAAGCGCCGCAGCACCACCGGGTGTGCTCGAACCTCCAACCTTTCGGTTAACAGCCCATCGCGCTAGCCAATTGCGCAACGGAGAAAGCCGTGCTTCAATCTCACCACCATCAAAACATATCTTCAAAGCTATCAGCGCCAAGAAAAAACCAACACACCACTCCCGTGAGGGCTCGAACCTCCAACCTTTCGGTCAACAGCCTATAGCGCTAGCCCTTTGTGCCACGGAGACAGTAGTGCTTTCCTCTCACCACCATCAGAACATTTTTTAGAGCTATCAGCCCAAAGAAAAAAAAGCGCCGCCCCACCACCGGGTGGGCTCGAACATCCAAAATTTCGGTTAATAGCCGATCGCGCTGGCCAATTGCGCCACGGAGACAGTCGTGCTCCACTCTCACCGCCATCAGAACATATCTTCAAAGCTAGCAGCCCGAAGAAAAAAAAGCAACACACAGCTCCCGGGAGGGCTCGAACCTCCAACCTTTCGGTTAACAGCCGATCGCGCTAGCCAATTGCGCCACGGAGACAGTCCTGCTCCACTCTCACCACCATTAGAACATATCTTCAAAGCTATCAGCCCAAAGAAAAAAAACCGCCGCAGCACCACCAGGTGGGCTCGAACCTCCAACCGTTCGGTTAACAGCCGATCGCGCTAGCCAATTGCGCTACGGAGACAGTCCTGCTCCACTCTCACCACCATCAGAACATATCTTCAAAGCTATCAGCCCAAAGAAAAAAGCAACACACCCCTCCCGGGAGGGCTCGAACCTCCAACCTTTCGGTCAACAGCCTATAGCGCTAGCCCATTGCGCCACGGAGACAGTCGTGCTCTCCTCTCACCACCATCAGAACATTTCTTCATAGCTATCAGCCCAAAGAAAAAAAAAGCGCTGCACCACCACCGGGTTGGCTCGAACCTCCAACCTATCTGTTAACAGCCGATTGCGCTAGCTATTTGCGCCACGGAGACAGTCGTGCTCCACTCTCCCCACCATCAGAACATATCTTAAAGCTATCAGCGCAAAGAAAAGAGCAACACACAACTCCCGGGAAGGCTCGAAACTACAACCTTTCGGTTAACAGCCGATCGCGCTAGCCAATTGCGCCACGAAGACAGTAGTGCAGCACTCCCACCTCCGTCAGGACATTTCTTCAGAGCTATCAGCCCAAAGAATAAGAAGCGCCGCACCACCACCGGGTGGGCTCGAACCTCCAAACTTTAGGTTAACAGCCGGATGCGCTAGCCAATTGCGCCACGGAGACAGTCGTGCTCCACTCTCACCACCGTCAGAACATTTTCTCGGAGCTGTCAGCCCAAAGGAAAAAAAGCGCCGCACCACCACCGGACGAGCTCGAACCGCCAACCTATCTGTTAACGGCCGATTGCGCTAGCCAATTGCGCCACGGAGACCGTCTTGCTATACTCTCACCACCAGCATAACATATCTTCAAAGCTATCGGCCCAAAGAAAAAAAAGCGCCGCACCACCCCGGGTGGGCTCGAACCTCGAACCTTTCGGTTAATAGCTGATCGCGCTAGCCAATTGCGCCACGGAGACAGTCGTGCTCCCCTCTAACCACCGTCAGAACCTTTCTTCAGACTATCAGCCCAAAGAAAAAAAAGCGCCGCACCACCACCGGGTGGGCTCGAACCTCCAACCATTCGGTTAACAGCCGATTGCGCTAGCCAATTGCGCCACGGAGACAGTCGTGCTCCATTCTCACAACCGTCAGTACATTTCTCCAAAGCTATCAGCGCAAAGAAAAAAGAGCGCCGCACCACCACCGGGTGGGCTCAAACCTCCTACCTTTCGCTTAACAGCCGATCCCGCTAGCCCATTGCGCCACGGAGACAGTCGTGCTCCACTCTCACCACCATCAGAACATATCTTCAAAGCTATCAGCCCAAAGAAAAAAACCGCCGCAGCACCACTGGATGGGCTCGAACCTTCAACCTTTCGGTTAACAGCCCATCGCGCTAGCCAATTGCGCCACGGAGACAGGCGTGCTTCACTCTGACCACCATCAGAACACATCTTCAAAGCTATCAGCGCAAAGAAAAAAGCAACACACCATTCCCGGGAGGGCTCGAACCTCCAACCTTTCGGTCAACAGCCTATAGCGCTAGCCCATTGCGCCACGGAGACAGTCGTGCTCTCCTCTCACCACCATCAGAACATTTCTTCAGAGCTATCAGCCCAAAGAAAAAAAAGTGCCGCACCACCACCGGGTGGGCTCGAACCTCCGAAAATTCGCTTATTAGCCGATCGCGCTGGCCAATTCCGCCACAGAGACAGTCGCGCTACACCCTCACCACCGTCTGAACATTTCCTCAGAGCTATCAGCCCAAGGGAAAAAAAGCGCCGCACCACCACCGGGTGGGCTCTAACCTCCAACCTTTCGGTTAACAACCCATCGCGCTAGCCAATTGCGCCACGGATACAGGCGTGCTTCACTCTCACCACCATCAGAACATATCTTCAAAGCTATCAGCGCAAAGAAAAAAGCAACACACCACTCCCTGGAGGGCTCGAACCTCCAACCCTTCGGTTAACAGCCAATCACGCTAGCCAATTGCGCCACGGAGACAGTCCTGCTGTACTGTCACCACCAGCATAACATATACAGCCTTTCGGTTAACAGCCGATCGCGCTAGCCTATTGTGCCACGGAGACAGTCGTGCTCCACTCTCACCACCGTCAGAACATTTCTTCAGACTATCATCCCAAAGAAAAAAAAGCGCCGCACCGCCACCGGGTGGGCTCGAACCTCCAACCTTTCGGTTAACAGCCGATCGCGCTAGCCAATTGCGCCAAGGAGACAGTCGTGCTCCATTCTCACCACCGTCAGAACATTTCTCCAAAGCTATCAGCGCAAAGAAAAAAGAGCGACGAACCACCACCGGTTGGGCTCGAACCTCCAACCTTTCGGTTAACAGCCGATCACGCTAGCCAATTGCGCCACGGTGACAGTCGTGCTCCACTCTCACCGCTATCAGAACATACCTTCAAAGCTATCAGCGCAAAGAAAAAATAAGCAACACACCACTCCCGGGAGGGCTCGAAATTCCAACCTTTCGGTTAACAGCCCATCGCGCTAGCCAATGGCGCGACGGAGACAGTCGTGCTCCGCTCTCACCACCATCAAAACATATCTTCAAAGCTATCAGGGCAAAGAAAAAAGCAACACACCACTCCCGGGAGGGCTCGAAATTCCAACCTTTCGGTTAACAGCCAATCACGCTAGCCAATTGCGCCACGGAGACAGTAGCGCAGAACTCCCACCTCCGTCAGGACATTTCTTCAGAGCTATCAGCCCAAAGAAAAAGAAGCGCCGCACCACCACCGGGTGGGCTCGAACCTCCAAACTTTCGGTTAACAGCCGGATGCGCTAGCCAATTGCGCCACGGAGACAGTCGTGCTCCACTCTCACCACCGTCAGAACATTTCTTTGGAGCTATCAGCCCAAAGCAAAAAAAGCGCCGCACCACCACCGGGTGGACTCGAACCTCCAACCTTTCGGTTAACAGCCCATCGCGCAAGCCAATTGCACCACGCAGACAGTCGTGCTCCACTCTCACCACCATCAGAACATATCTTCAAAGCTATCAGCGCAAAGAAAAAAGCAACACACCACTCCCGGGAGGGCTCGAAATTCCAACCTTTCGGTTAACAGCCAATCACGCTAGCCAATTGCGCCACGGAGACAGTAGCGCAGAACTCCCACCTCCGTCAGGACATTTCTTCAGAGCTATCAGCCCAAAGAAAAAGAAGCGCCGCACCACCACCGGTGGGCTCGAACCTCCAAACTTTCGGTTAACAGCCGGATGCGCTAGCCAATTGCGCCACGGAGACAGTCGTGCTCCACTCTCACCACAGTCAGAACATTTCTTTGGAGCTATCAGCCCAAAGCAAAAAAAGCGCCGCACCACCACCGGGTGAACTCGAACCTCCAACCTTTCGGTTAACAGCCCATCGCGCAAGCCAATTGCGCCACGCAGACAGTCGTGCTCCACTCTCACCACCATCAGAACATATCGTCAAAGCTATCAGCGCAAAGAAAAAAGCAACACACCACACCCGGGAGGGCTCGAACCTCCAACCTTTCGGTTAACAGCTGATCGCGCTAGCCAAATACGCCACCGAGACAGTCCTGCTGTACTGTCACCACCAGCATAACATATACAGCTTTTCGGTTAACAGCCGATCGCGCTAGCCAAATGTGCCACGGATACAGGCGTGCTTCACTCTCACCACCATCAGAACATATCTTCAAAGCTATCAGCGCAAAGAAAAAAGCAACACACCACTCCCTGGAGGGCTCGAACCTCCAACCCTTCGGTTAACAGCCAATCACGCTAGCCAATTGCGCCACGGAGACAGTCCTGCTGTACTGTCACCACCAGCATAACATATACAGCCTTTCGGTTAACAGCCGATCGCGCTAGCCTATTGTGCCACGGAGACAGTCGTGCTCCACTCTCACCACCGTCAGAACATTTCTTCAGACTATCAGCCCAAAGAAAAAAAAGCGCCGCACCGCCACCGGGTGGGCTCGAACCTCCAGCCTTTCGGTTAACAGGCGATCGCGCTAGCCAATTGCGCCACGTAGACAGTCGTGCTCCACTCTCTCCACCATCAGAACATATCTCCAAAGCTATCAGCGCAAAGAAAAGAGCAACACACAACTCCCGGGAAGGCTCGAAACTACAAACTTTCGGTTAACCGCCGATCGCGCTAGCCCATTGCGCCACGGAGACAGTAGTGCAGCACTCCCACCTTCGTCAGGACATTTCTTCAGAGCTATCAGCCCAAAGAATAAGAAGCGCCGCACCACCACCGGGTGGGATCGAACCTCCAAACTTTAGGTTAACAGCCCGATGCGCTAGCCAATTGCGCCACGGAGACAGTCGTGCTCCACTCTCACCACCGTCAGAACATTTCTTCGGAGCTGTCAGCCCAAAGGAAAAAAAGCGCCGCACCACCAACGGACGAGCTCGAACCTCCAACCTATCGGTTAAGAGCCGATTGCGCTAGCTATTTGCGCCACGGAGACAGTCGTGCTCCACTCTCCCCACCATCAGAACATATCTTAAAGCTAGCAGCCCGAAGAAAAAAAAGCAACACACCACTCCCGGGAGGGCTCGAACCTCCAATCTTTCGGTTAACAGCCGATCGCGCTATCCAATTGCGCCACGGAGACAGTAGTGCAGCACTCCCACCTCTGTCAGAACATTTCTTCAGAGCTATCAGCCCAAAGAAAAAGAAAGCGCCGCACCACCACCGGGTGGGCTGGAACCTCCAGCCTTTCGGTTAACAGGCGATCGCGCTAGCCAATTGCGCCACGTAGACAGTCGTGCTCCACTCTCTCCACCATCAGAACATATCTCCAAAGCTATCAGCGCAAAGAAAAGAGCAACACACAACTCCCGGGAAGGCTCGAAACTACAACCTTTCGGTTAACAGCCGATCGCGCTAGCCAATTGCGCCACGAAGACAGTAGTGCAGCACTCCCACCTCCGTCAGGACATTTCTTCAGAGCTATAAGCCCAAAGAATAAGAAGCGCCGCACCGCCACCGGGTGGGCTCGAACCTCCAAACTTTAGGTTACAGCCGGGTCGCTAGCCAATTGCGCCACGGAGACAGTCGTGCTCCACTCTCACCACCGCCAGAACATTTTCTCGGAGCTGTCAGCCCAAGTAAAAAAAGCGCCGCACCACCACCGGACGAGCTCGAACCTCCAACCTATCTGTTAACAGCCGATTGCGCTAGCCAATTGCGCCACGGAGACAGTCGTGCTCCACTCACCCCACCATCAGAACATATCTTAAAGCTATCAGCGCAAAGAAAAAAGCAACACACCACTCCCGGGAGGGCTCGAACCTCCAACCTTTCGGTCAACAGCCTATAGCGCTAGCCCATTGCGCCACGGAGACAGTCGTGCTCTCCTCTCACCACCATCAGAACATTTCTTCAGAGCTATCAGCCCAAAGAAAAAAAAGTGCCGCACCACTACCGGGTGGGCTCGAACCTCCGAAAATTCGGTTATTAGCCGATCGCGCTAGCCAATTGCGCCACAGAGACAGTCGCGCTGCACTCTCACCACCATCAGAACATTTCCTCAGAGCTATCAGCCCAAAGAAAAAAAAGCGCCGCACCACCACCGGGTGGGCTCGAACCTCAAACCTTTCGGTTACAGCCCATCGCGCTAGCCAATTGTGCCACGGAGACAGTCGCGCTTCACTCTCACCACCAACAGAACATATCTTCAAAGCTATCAGCGCAAAGAAAAAAGCAACACACCCCTCCCGGGAGAGCTCGAACCTCCAACATTTTGGTTAACAGCCGATCGCGCTAGCCAATTACGCCACGGAGACAGTCCTGATATACTTTCACCACAAGCATAACATATCTTCAAAGCTATCGGCCCAAAGAAAAAAAGCGCCGCACCACCCCGGGTGGGCTCGAACCTCCAACCTTTCGGTTAACAGCCGATCGCACTAGCCAATTGCGCCACGAAGACAGTCGTGCTCCACTCTCACCACCGTCAGAAGATTTCTTCAGACTATCAGCCCAAAGAAAAAAGCAACACACCACTCCCGGGAGGGCTCGAACCTCCAACTTTTCGGTTAACAGTCAATCACGCTAGCCAATTGAGCCACGGAGACAGTCCTGCTCCACTCTCACCACCATCAGAACATATCTTCACAGGTATCAGCCCAAAGAAAAAAAGCGCCGCAGCACCACCGGGTGGGCTCGAACCTCCAACCTTTCCATTGACAGCCGATCGCGCTAGCCAATTGCGCCACGGAGACAGTCCTGCTCCACTCTCACCACCATCAGAACATATCTTCAGAGCTATCAACCCAAAGAAAAAAAGCAACACACCACTCTCGGGAGGGCTCGAACCTCCAACCTTTCAGTTAACAGCCGATCGCGCTAGCCAATTGCGCCACGGAGACAGTCGCGCTACACCCTCACCACCGTCAGAACATTTCCTCAGAGCTATAAGCCCAAGGGAAAAAAAGCGCCGCACCACCACCGGGTGTGCTCGAACCTCCAACCTTTCGGTTAACAGCCCATCGCGCTAGCCAATTGCGCAACGGAGAAAGCCGTGCTTCAATCTCACCACCATCAAAACATATCTTCAAAGCTATCAGCGCCAAGAAAAAACCAACACACCACTCCCGTGAGGGCTCGAACCTCCAACCTTTCGGTCAACAGCCTATAGCGCTAGCCCATTGTGCCACGGAGACAGTAGTGCTTTCCTCTCACCACCATCAGAACATTTTTTAGAGCTATCAGCCCAAAGAAAAAAAAGCGCCGCCCCACCACCGGGTGGGCTCGAACCTCCAAAATTTCGGTTAATAGCCGATCGCGCTGGCCAATTGCGCCACGGAGACAGTCGTGCTCCACTCTCACCGCCATCAGAACATATCTTCAAAGCTAGCAGCCCGAAGAAAAAAAAGCAACACACAGCTCCCGGGAGGGCTCGAACCTCCAACCTTTCGGTTAACAGCCGATCGCGCTAGCCAATTGCGCCACGGAGACAGTCCTGCTCCACTCTCACCACCATTAGAACATATCTTCAAAGCTATCAGCCCAAAGAAAAAAAACCGCCGCAGCACCACCAGGTGGGCTCGAACCTCCAACCGTTCGGTTAACAGCCGATCGCGCTAGCCAATTGCGCTACGGAGACAGTCCTGCTCCACTCTCACCACCATCAGAACATATCTTCAAAGCTATCAGCCCAAAGAAAAAAGCAACACACCCCTCCCGGGAGGGCTCGAACCTCCAACCTTTCGGTCAACAGCCTATAGCGCTAGCCCATTGCGCCACGGAGACAGTCGTGCTCTCCTCTCACCACCATCAGAACATTTCTTCATAGCTATCAGCCCAAAGAAAAAAAAAGCGCTGCACCACCACCGGGTTGGCTCGAACCTCCAACCTATCTGTTAACAGCCGATTGCGCTAGCTATTTGCGCCACGGAGACAGTCGTGCTCCACTCTCCCCACCATCAGAACATATCTTAAAGCTATCAGCGCAAAGAAAAGAGCAACACACAACTCCCGCGAAGGCTCGAAACTACAACCTTTCGGTTAACAGCCGATCGCGCTAGCCAATTGCGCCACGAAGACAGTAGTGCAGCACTCCCACCTCCGTCAGGACATTTCTTCAGAGCTATCAGCCCAAAGAATAAGAAGCGCCGCACCACCACCGGGTGGGCTCGAACCTCCAAACTTTAGGTTAACAGCCGGATGCGCTAGCCAATTGCGCCACGGAGACAGTCGTGCTCCACTCTCACCACCGTCAGAACATTTTCTCGGAGCTGTCAGCCCAAAGGAAAAAAAGCGCCGCACCACCACCGGACGAGCTCGAACCTCCAACCTATCTGTTAACAGCCGATTGCGCTAGCCAATTGCGCCACGGAGACCGTCTTGCTATACTCTCACCACCAGCATAACATATCTTCAAAGCTATCGGCCCAAAGAAAAAAAAGCGCCGCACCACCCCGGGTGGGCTCGAACCTCGAACCTTTCGGTTAATAGCTGATCGCGCTAGCCAATTGCGCCACGGAGACAGTCGTGCTCCCCTCTAACCACCGTCAGAACCTTTCTTCAGACTATCAGCCCAAAGAAAAAAAAGCGCCGCACCACCACCGGGTGGGCTCGAACCTCCAACCATTCGGTTAACAGCCGATTGCGCTAGCCAATTGCGCCACGGAGACAGTCGTGCTCCATTCTCACCACCGTCAGTACATTTCTCCAAAGCTATCAGCGCAAAGAAAAAAGAGCGCCGCACCACCACCGGGTGGGCTCGAACCTCCTACCTTTCGCTTAACAGCCGATCCCGCCTGCCCATTGCGCCACGGAGACAGTCGTGCTCCACTCTCACCACCATCAGAACATATCTTCAAAGCTATCAGCCCAAAGAAAAAAACCGCCGCAGCACCACTGGATGGGCTCGAACCTCCAACCTTTCGGTTAACAGCCCATCGCGCTAGCCAATTGCGCCACGGAGACAGGCGTGCTTCACTCTGACCACCATCAGAACACATCTTCAAAGCTATCAGCGCAAAGAAAAAAGCAACACACCATTCCCGGGAGGGCTCGAACCTCCAACCTTTCGGTCAACAGCCTATAGCGCTAGCCCATTGCGCCACGGAGACAGTCGTGCTCTCCTCTCACCACCATCAGAACATTTCTTCAGAGCTATCAGCCCAAAGAAAAAAAAGTGCCGCACCACCACCGGGTGGGCTCGAACCTCCGAAAATTCGCTTATTAGCCGATCGCGCTGGCCAATTCCGCCACAGAGACAGTCGCGCTACACCCTCACCACCGTCAGAACATTTCCTCAGAGCTATCAGCCCAAGGGAAAAAAAGCGCCGCACCACCACCGGGTGGGCTCTAACCTCCAACCTTTCGGTTAACAACCCATCGCGCTGGCCAATTGCGCCACGGATACAGGCGTGCTTCGCTCTCACCACCATCAGAACATATCTTCAAAGCTATCAGCGCAAAGAAAAAAGCAACACACCACTCCCTGGAGGGCTCGAACCTCCAACCCTTCGGTTAACAGCCAATCACGCTAGCCAATTGCGCCACGGAGACAGTCCTGCTGTACTGTCACCACCAGCATAACATATACAGCCTTTCGGTTAACAGCCAATCGCGCTAGCCTATTGTGCCACGGAGACAGTCGTGCTCCACTCTCACCACCGTCAGAACATTTCTTCAGACTATCAGCCCAAAGAAAAAAAAGCGCCGCACCGCCACCGGGTGGGCTCGAACCTCCAACCTTTCGGTTAACAGCCGATCGCGCTAGCCAATTGCGCCAAGGAGACAGTCGTGCTCCATTCTCACCACCGTCAGAACATTTCTCCAAAGCTATCAGCGCAAAGAAAAAAGAGCGACGAACCACCACCGGGTGGGCTCGAACCTCCAACCTTTCGGTTAACAGCCGATCACGCTAGCCAATTGCGCCACGGTGACAGTCGTGCTCCACTCTCACCGCTATCAGAACATACCTTCAAAGCTATCAGCGCAAAGAAAAAATAAGCAACACACCACTCCCGGGAGGGCTCGAAATTCCAACCTTTCGGTTAACAGCCCATCGCGCTAGCCAATGGCGCGACGGAGACAGTCGTGCTCCGCTCTCACCACCATCAAAACATATCTTCAAAGCTATCAGGGCAAAGAAAAAAGCAACACACCACTCCCGGGAGGGCTCGAAATTCCAACCTTTCGGTTAACAGCCAATCACGCTAGCCAATTGCGCCACGGAGACAGTAGCGCAGAACTCCCACCTCCGTCAGGACATTTTTTCAGAGCTATCAGCCCAAAGAAAAAGAAGCGCCGCACCACCACCGGGTGGGCTGGAACCTCCAAACTTTCGGTTAACAGCCGGATGCGCTAGCCAATTGCGCCACGGAGACAGTCGTGCTCCACTCTCACCACCGTCAGAACATTTCTTTGGAGCTATCAGCCCAAAGCAAAAAAAGCGCCGCACCACCACCGGGTGGACTCGAACCTCCAACCTTTCGGTTAACAGCCCATCGCGCAAGCCAATTGCACCACGCAGACAGTCGTGCTCCACTCTCACCACCATCAGAACATATCTTCAAAGCTATCAGCGCAAAGAAAAAAGCAACACACCACACCCGGGAGGGCTCGAACCTCCAACCTTTCGGTTAACAGCCCATCGCGCTAGCCAATGGCGCCACGGAGACAGTCGTGCTCCACTCTCACCACCATCAAAACATATCTTCAAAGCTATCAGCGCAAAGAAAAAAGCAACACACCACTCCCGGGAGGGCTCGAAATTCCAACCTTTCGGTTAACAGCCAATCACGCTAGCCAATTGCGCCACGGAGACAGTAGCGCAGAACTCCCACCTCCGTCAGGACATTTCTTCAGAGCTATCAGCCCAAAGAAAAAGAAGCGCCGCACCACCACCGGTGGGCTCGAACCTCCAAACTTTCGGTTAACAGCCGGATGCGCTAGCCAATTGCGCCACGGAGACAGTCGTGCTCCACTCTGACCACAGTCAGAACATTTCTTTGGAGCTATCAGCCCAAAGCAAAAAAAGCGCCGCACCACCACCGGGTGAACTCGAACCTCCAACCTTTCGGTTAACAGCCCATCGCGCAAGCCAATTGCGCCACGCAGACAGTCGTGCTCCACTCTCACCACCATCAGAACATATCGTCAAAGCTATCAGCGCAAAGAAAAAAGCAACACACCACACCCGGGAGGGCTCGAACCTCCAACCTTTCGGTTAACAGCTGATCGCGCTAGCCAAATACGCCACCGAGACAGTCCTGCTGTACTGTCACCACCAGCATAACATATACAGCTTTTCGGTTAACAGCCGATCGCGCTAGCCAAATGTGCCACGGAGACAGTCGTGCTCCACTCTCACCACCGTCAGAACATTTCTTCAGACTATCAGCCCAAAGAAAAAAATGCGCCGCACCGCCACCGGGTGGGCTCGAACCTCCAACCTTTCGGTTAACAGCCGATCGCGCTAGCCAATTGCGCCAAGGAGACAGTCGTGCTCCATTCTCACCACCGTCAGAACATTTCTCCAAAGCTATCAGCGCAAAGAAAAACGAGCGACGAACCACCACCGGGTGGGCTCGAACCTCCAACCTTTCGGTTAACAGCCGATCGCGCTAGCCAATTGCGCCACGGTGACAGTCGTGCTCCACTCTCACCGCTATCAGAACATACCTTCAAAGCTATCAACGCAAAAAAAAGCAACACACCACTCCCGGGAGGGCTCGAAATTCCAACCTTTCGGTTAACAGCCCATCGCGCTAGCCAATGGCGCCACGGAGACAGTCGTGCTCCACTCTCACCACCATCAAAACATATCTTCAAAGCTATCAGCGCAAAGAAAAAAGCAACACACCACTCCCGGGAGTGCTCGAAATTCCAACCTTTCGGTTAACAGCCAATCACGCTAGCCAATTGCGCCACGGAGACAGTAGCGCAGAACTCCCACCTCCGTCAGGACATTTCTTCAGAGCTATCGGCCCAAAGAAAAAGAAGCGCCGCACCACGACCGGGTGGGCTCGAACCTCCAAACTTTCGGTTAACAGCCGGATGCGCTAGCCAATTGCGCCACGGAGACAGTCGTGCTCCACTCTCACCACCGTCAGAACATTTCTTTGGAGCTATCAGCCAAAAGCAAAAAAAGCGCCGCACCACCGCCGGGTGGACTCGAACCTCCAACCTTTCGGTTAACAGCCCATCGCGCAAGCCAATTGCGCCACGCAGACAGTCGTGCTCCACTCTCACCACCATCAGAACATATCTTCAAAGCTATCAGCGCAAAGAAAAAAGCAACACACCACACCCGGGAGGGCTCGAACCTCCAACCTTTCGGTTAACAGCCGATCGCACTAGCCAAATACGCCACCGAGACAGTCCTGCTGTACTGTCACCACCAGCATAACATATACAGCCTTTCGGTTAACAGCCGATCGCGCTAGCCAATTGTGCCACGGAGACAGTCGTGCTCCACTCTCACCACCGTCAGAACATTTCTTCAGACTATCAGCCCAAAGAAAAAAAAAGCGCCGCACCACCACCGGGTGGGCTTGAACCTCCAGCCTTTCGGTTAACAGGCGATCGCGCTAGCCAATTGCGCCACGTAGACAGTCGTGCTCCACTCTCAACACCATCAGAACATATCTCCAAAGCTACCAGCGCAAAGAAAAGAGCAACACAAAACTCCCGGGAAGGCTCGAAACTACCACCTTTCGGTTAACAGCTGATCGCGCTGGCCAATTGCGCCACGGAGACAGTCGTGCTCCACTCTCACCACCGTCAGAACATTTCTTCGGAGCTGTCAGCCCAAAGGAAAAAAAGCGCTGCACCCCCACCGGACGAGCTCGAACCTCCAACCTATCTGTTAACAGCCGATTGCGCTAGCCAATTGCGCACGGAGAAAGTCGTGCTCCACTCTCCCCACCATCAGAACATATCTTAAAGCTATCAGCGCAAAGAAAAAAGCAACACACCACTCCCGGGAGGGCTCGAACCTCCAACTTTTCGGTCAACAGCCGATCGCGCTAGCCAATCGCGCCACGGAGACAGTCGTGCTCCACTCTCACCACCATCAGAACATTTCCTCAGAGCTATCAGCCCAAAGGAAAAAAAGCGCCGCACCTTCACCGGACGAGCTCGAACCTCCAACCTTTCGGTTAACAGCCCATCGCGCTAGCCAATTGCGCACGGAGACAGTCGTGCTCCACTCTCCCCACCATCAGAACATATCTTAAAGCTATCAGCGCAAAGAAAAAAGCAACACACCACTCCCGGGAGGGCTCGAACCTCCAACTTTTCGGTCAACAGCCGATCGCGCTAGCCAATCGCGCCACGGAGACAGTCGTGCTCCACTCTCACCACCATCAAAACATATCTTCAAAGCTATCAGCGCAAAGAAAAAAGCAACACACCACTCCCGGGAGGGCTCGAAATTCCAACCTTTCGGTTAACAGCCCATCGCGCTAGCCAATGGCGCCACGGAGACAGTCGTGCTCCACTCTCACCACCATCAAAACATATCTTCAAAGCTATCAGCGCAAAGAAAAAAAGCAACACACCACTCACGGGAGGGCTCGAAATTCCAACCTTTCGGTTAACAGCCAATCACGCTAGCCAATTGCGCCACGGAGACAGTAGCGCAGAACTCCCACCTCCGTCAGGACATTTCTTCAGAGCTATCAGCCCAAAGAAAAAGAAGCGCCGCACCACCTCCGGGTGGGCTCGAACCTCCAAACTTTCGGTTAACAGCCGGATGCGCTAGCCAATTGCGCCACGGAGACAGTCGTGCTCCACTCTCACCACCGTCAGAACATTTCTTTGGAGCTATCAGCCCAAAGCAAAAAAGCGCCGCACCACCACCGGGTGGACTCGAACCTCCAACCTTTCGGTTAACAGCCCATCGCGCAAGCCAATTGCGTCACGCAGACAGTCGTGCTCCACTCTCACCACCATCAGAACATATCTTCAAAGCTATCAGCGCAAAGAAAAAAGCAACACACCACACACGGGAGGGCTCGAACCTCCAACCTTTCGGTTAACAGCCGATTTCGCTAGCCAAATACGCCACCGAGACAGTCCTGCTGTACTGTCACCACCAGCATAACATATACAGCCTTTCGGTTAACAGCCGATCGCGCTAGCCAATTGCGCCACGGAGACAGTCGTGCTCCATTCTCACCACCGTCAGTACATTTCTCCAAAGCTATCAGCGCAAAGAAAAAAGAGCGCCGCACCTCCACCGGGTGGGCTCGAACCTCCTACCTTTCGCTTAACAGCCGATCCCGCTAGCCCATTGCGCCACGGAGACAGTCGTGCTCCACTCTCACCATCATCAGAACATATCTTCAAAGCTATCAGCCCAAAGAAAAAAAACGCCGCAGCACCACTGGATGGGCTCGAACCTCCAACCTTTCGGTTAACAGCCCATCGCGCTAGCCAATTGCGCCACGGAGACAGGCGTGCTTCACTCTCACCACCATCAGAACATATCTTCAAAGCTAGCAGCCCGAAGAAAAAATAGCAACACACCACCCCGGGAGGGCTCGAACCTCCAACCTTTCTGTTAACAGCCGATAGCGCTAGCCAATTGCGCCACGAAGACAGTCCTGCTCCACTCTCACCACCATTAGAACATATCTTCAAAGCTATCAGCCCAAAGAAAAAAAACCGCCGCAGCACCACCGGGTGGGCTCGAACCTCCAACCGTTCGGTTAACACCCGATCGCGCTAGCCAATTGCGCTGCGGAGACAGTCCTGCTCCACTCTCACCACCATCAGAACATAACTTCAAAGCTATCAGCCCAAAGAAAAAAGCAACACACCACTCCCGGGAGGGCTCGAGCCTCCAACCTTTCATTCAACAGCCTATAGCGCTAGCCCATTGCGCCACGGAGACAGTCGTGCTCTCCTCTCACCACCATCAGAACATTTCTTCAGAGCTATCAGCCCAAAGAAAAAAAAGCGCCGCACCACCACCGGATGGGCTCGAACCTCCAAAATTTCGGTTAATAGCCGATCGCGCTGGCCAATTGCGCCACGGAGACAGTCGTGCTCCACTCTCAACACCATCAGAACATATCTTAAAGCTATCAGCGCAAAGAAAAAAGCAACACACCACTCCCGGGAGGGCTCGAACCTCCAACTTTTCGGTCAACAGCCGATCGCGCTAGCCAATCGCGCCACGGAGACAGTCGTGCTCCACTCTCACCACCATCAGAACATTTCCTTAGAGTATCAGCCCAAAGGAAAAAAAGCGCCGCACCACCACCGGGTGGGCTCGAACCTCCAACTTTTCGGTTAACAGCCCATCGCGCTAGCCAATGGCGCCACGGAGACAGTCGTGCTCCACTCTCACCACCATCAAAGCATATCTTCAAAGCTATCAGCGCAAATAAAAATGCAACACACCACTCCCGGGAGGGCTCGAAATTCCAACCTTTCGGTTAACAGCCCATCGCGCTAGCCAATGGCGCCACGGAGACAGTCGTGCTCCGCTCTCACCACCATCAAAACATATCTTCAAAGCTATCAGCGTAAAGAAAAAAGCAACACACCACTCCAGGGATTGCTCGAAATTCCAACCTTTCGGTTAACAGCCAATCACGCTAGCCAATTGCGCCACGGAGACAGTAGCGCAGAACTCCCACCTCCGTCAGGACATTTCTTCAGAGCTATCAGCCCAAAGAAAAAGAAGCGCCGCACCACCTCCGGGTGGGCTCGAACCTCCAAACTTTCGGTTAACAGCCGGATGCGCTAGCCAATTGCGCCACGGAGACAGTCGTGCTCCACTCTCACCACCGTCAGAACATTTCTTTGGAGCTATCAGCCCAAAGCAAAAAAGCGCCGCACCACCACCGGGTGGACTCGAACCTCCAACCTTTCGGTTAACAGCCCATCGCGCAAGCCAATTGCGTCACGCAGACAGTCGTGCTCCACTCTCACCACCATCAGAACATATCTTCAAAGCTATCAGCGCAAAGAAAAAAGCAACACACCACACCCGGGAGGGCTCGAACCTCCAACCTTTCGGTTAACAGCCGATTTCGCTAGCCAAATACGCCACCGAGACAGTCCTGCTGTACTGTCACCACCAGCATAACATATACAGCCTTTCGGTTAACAGCCGATCGCGCTAGCCAATTGCGCCACGGAGACAGTCGTGCTCCATTCTCACCACCGTCAGTACATTTCTCCAAAGCTATCAGCGCAAAGAAAAAAGAGCGCCGCACCACCACCGGGTGGGCTCGAACCTCCTACCTTTCGCTTAACAGCCGATCCCGCTAGCCCATTGCGCCACGGAGACAGTCGTGCTCCACTCTCACCATCATCAGAACATATCTTCAAAGCTATCAGCCCAAAGAAAAAAACCGCCGCAGCACCACTGGATGGGCTCGAACCTCCAACCTTTCGGTTAACAGCCCATCGCGCTAGCCAATTGCGCCACGGAGACAGGCGTGCTTCACTCTCACCACCATCAGAACATATCTTCAAAGCTAGCAGCCCGAAGAAAAAATAGCAACACACCACCCCGGGAGGGCTCGAACCTCCAACCTTTCTGTTAACAGCCGATAGCGCTAGCCAATTGCGCCACGAAGACAGTCCTGCTCCACTCTCACCACCATTAGAACATATCTTCAAAGCTATCAGCCCAAAGAAAAAAAAACCGCCGCAGCACCACCGGGTGGGCTCGAACCTCCAACCGTTCGGTTAACACCCGATCGCGCTAGCCAATTGCGCTGCGGAGACAGTCCTGCTCCACTCTCACCACCATCAGAACATAACTTCAAAGCTATCAGCCCAAAGAAAAAAGCAACACACCACTCCCGGGAGGGCTCGAGCCTCCAACCTTTCATTCAACAGCCTATAGCGCTAGCCCATTGCGCCACGGAGACAGTCGTGCTCTCCGTTCACCACCATCAGAACATTTCTTCAGAGCTATCAGCCCAAAGAAAAAAAAGCGCCGCACCACCACCGGATGGGCTCGAACCTCCAAAATTTCGGTTAATAGCCGATCGCGCTGGCCAATTGCGCCACGGAGACAGTCGTGCTCCACTCTCAACACCATCAGAACATATCTTAAAGCTATCAGCGCAAAGAAAAAAGCAACACACCACTCCCGGGAGGGCTCGAACCTCCAACTTTTCGGTCAACAGCCGATCGCGCTAGCCAATCGCGCCACGGAGACAGTCGTGCTCCACTCTCACCACCATCAGAACATTTCCTCAGAGTATCAGCCCAAAGGAAAAAAAGCGCCGCACCACCACCGGGTGGGCTCGAACCTCCAACTTTTCGGTTAACAGCCCATCGCGCTAGCCAATGGCGCCACGGAGACAGTCGTGCTCCACTCTCACCACCATCAAAACATATCTTCAAAGCTATCAGCGCAAATAAAAATGCAACACACCACTCCCGGGAGGGCTCGAAATTCCAACCTTTCGGTTAACAGCCCATCGCGCTAGCCAATGGCGCCACGGAGACAGTCGTGCTCCGCTCTCACCACCATCAAAACATATCTTCAAAGCTATCAGCGCAAAGAAAAAAGCAACACACCACTCCAGGGATTGCTCGAAATTCCAACCTTTCGGTTAACAGCCAATCACGCTAGCCAATTGCGCCACGGAGACAGTAGCGCAGAACTCCCACCTCCGTCAGGACATTTCTTCAGAGCTATCAGCCCAAAGAAAAAGAAGCGCCGCACCACCACCGGGTGGGCTCGAACCTCCAAACTTTCGGTTAACAGCCGGATGCGCTAGCCAATTGCGCCACGGAGACAGTCGTGCTCCACTCTCACCACCGTCAGAACATTTCCTTGGAGCTATCAGCCCAAAGCAAAAAAAGCGCCGCACCACCACCGGGTGGACTCGAACCTCCAACCTTTCGGTTAACAGCCCATCGCGCAAGCCAATTGCGCCACGCAGACAGTCGTGCTCCACTCTCACCACCATCAGAACATATCTTCAAAGCTATCAGCGCAAAGAAAAAAGCAACACACCACACCCGGGAGGGCTCGAACCTCCAAACTTTCGGTTAACAGCCGATCGCGCTAGCCAAATACGCCACCGAGACAGTCCTGCTGTACTGTCACCACCAGCATGACACATACAGCCTTTCGGTTAACAGCCGATCGCGCTAGCCAATTGTGCCACGGAGACAGTCGTGCTCCACTCTCACCACCGTCAGAACATTTCTTCAGACTATCAGCCCAAAGAAAAAAAAGCGCCGCACCGCCACCGGGTGGGCTCGAACCTCCAAACTTTCGGTTAACAGCCGATCGCGCTAGCCAATTGCGCCAAGGAGACAGTCGTGCTCCATTCTCACCACCGTCAGAACATTTCTCCAAAGCTATCAGCGCAAAGAAAAAAGAGCGACGAACCACCACCGGGTGGGCTCGAACCTCCAACCTTTAGGTTAACAGCCGATCGCGTTAGCCAATTGCGCCACGGTGACAGTCGTGCTCCACTCTCACCGCTATCAGAACATACCTTCAAAGCTATCAGCGCAAAGAAAAAAAAGCAACACACCACTCCCGGGAGGGCTCGAAATTCCAACCTTTCGGTTAACAGCCCATCGCGCTAGCCAATGGCGCCACGGAGACAGTCGTGCTCCACTCTCACCACCTGAAACATATCTTCGAAGCTATCAGCGCAAAGAAAAAAGCAACACACCAATCCCGGGAGGGCTCGAAATTCCAACCTTTCGGTTAACAGCCAATCACGCTAGCCAATTGCGCCACGGAGACAGTAGCGCAGAACTCCCACCTCCGTCAGGACATTTCTTCAGAGCTATCAGCCCAAAGAAAAAGAAGCGCCGCACCACCACCGAGTGGGCTCGAACCTCCAAACTTTCGGTTAACAGCCGGATGCGCTAGCCAATTGCGCCACGGAGACAGTCGTGCTCCACTCTCACCACCGTCAGAACATTTCTTTGGAGCTATCAGCCCAAAGCAAAAAAAGCGCCGCACCACCACCGGGTGGACTCGAACCTCCAACCTCTCGGTTAACAGCCCATCGCGCAAGCCAATTGCGCCACGCAGACAGTCGTGCTCCACTCTCACCACCATCAGAACATATCTTCAAAGCTATCAGCGCAAAGAAAAAAGCAACACACCACACCCGGGAGGGCTCGAACCTCCAACCTTTCGGTTAACAGCCGATCGCGCTAGCCAAATACGCCACCGAGACAGTCCTGCTGTACTGTCACCACCAGCATAACATATACAGCCTTTCGGTTAACAGCCGATCGCGCTAGCCAATTGTGCCACGGAGACAGTCGTGCTCCACTCTCACCACCGTCAGAACATTTCTTCAGACTATCAGCCCAAAGAAAAAAAAAGCGCCGCACCGCCACCGGGTTGGCTCGAACCTCCAACCTTTCGGTTAACAGCCGATCGCGCTAGCCAATTGCGCCAAGGAGACAGTCGTGCTCCATTCTCACCACCGTCAGAACATTTCTCCAAAGCTATCAGCGCAAAGAAAAAAGAGCGACGAACCACCACTGGGTGGGCTCGAACCTCCAACCTTTCGGTTAACAGCCGATCGCGCTAGCCAATTGCGCCACGGTGACAGTCGTGCTCCACTCTCACCGCTATCAGAACATACCTTCAAAGCTATCAGCGCAAAGAAAAAAAAAGCAACACACCACTCCCGGGAGGGCTCGAACCTCCAACCTTTCGGTTAATAGCTGATCGCGCTAGCCAATTGCGCCACGGAGACAGTCGTGCTCCCCTCTAACCACCGTCAGAACCTTTCTTCAGACTATCAGCCCAAAGAAAAAAAAGCGCCGCACCACCACCGGGTGGGCTCGAACCTCCAACCATTCGGTTAACAGCCGATTGCGCTAGCCAATTGAGCCACGGAGACAGTCGTGCTCCATTCTCACCACCGTCAGTACATTTCTCCAAAGCTATCAGCGCAAAGAAAAAAGAGCGCCGCACCACCACCGGGTGGGCTCGAACCTCCTACCTTTCGCTTAACAGCCGATCCCGCTAGCCCATTGCGCCACGGAGACAGTCGTGCTCCACTCTCACCATCATCAGAACATATCTTCAAAGCTATCAGCCCAAAGAAAAAAACCGCCGCAGCACCACTGGATGGGCTCGAACCTCCAACCTTTCGGTTAACAGCCCATCGCGTTAACCAATTGCGCCACGGAGACAGGTGTGCTTTACTCTCACCACCATCAGAACACAGCTTCAAAGCTATCAGCGCAAAAAAAAAGCAACACACCACCACCGGGTGGGCTCGAACCTCAAAATTTTGGTTAATAGCCGATCGCTCTGGCCAATCGCGCCACGGAGACAGACGTGCTCCACTCTCACCACCATCAGAACATATCTTCAAAGCTAGCAGCCCGAAGAAAAAAAAGCAACACACCACACTGGGAGGGCTCGAACCTCCAACCTTTCGGTTAACAGCCGATAGCGCTAGCCAATTGCGCCACGAATACAGTCCTGCTCCACTCTCACCACCATTAGAACATATCTTCAAAGCTATCAGCCCAAAGAAAAAAAACCGCCGCAGCACCACCGGGTGGGCTCGAACCTCCAACCGTTCGGTTAACACCCGATCGCGCTAGGCAATTGCGCTACGGAGACAGTCCTGCTCCACTCTCACCACCATCAGAACATATCTTCAAAGCTATCAGCCCAAAGAAAAAAGCAACACACCACTCCCGGGAGGGCTCGAGCCTCCAACCTTTCGGGCAACAGCCTATAGCGCTAGCCCATTGCGCCACGGAGACAGTCGTGCTCTCCTCTCACCACCATCAGAACATTTCTTCACAGCTATCAGCCCAAAGAAAAAAAAGCGCCGCACCACCACCGGGTGGGCTCGAACCTCCAAAATTTTGGTTAATAGCCGATCGCGCTGGCCAATTGCGCCACGGAGACAGTCGTGCTCCACTCTCACCACCATCAGAACATATCTTCAAAGCTAGCAGCCCGAAGAAAAAAAAGCAACACACCACTCCCGGGAGGGCTCGAACCTCCAACCTTTCGGTTAAACGCCAATCGCGCTAGCGCATTGCGCCACGGAGACAGTCGTGTTCCACTCTCACCACAGTCAGAACATTTCTTCAGAGCTATCAGCCCAAAGAAAACAAAGCGCCGCACTACCACCGCGAGGGCTCGAACCTCCAGCCTTTCAGTTAACGGCCGAACGCGCTAGCTAATTGCGCCGCGGAGACAGTCGTGCTCCACTCTCACCACTATCAGAACATATCTTCAAAGCTATCAGCGCAAAGAAAAAAGCAACACACCACTCCCGGGAGGGCTCGAAATTCCAATCTTTCGGTTAACAGCCGATCGCGCTAGCCAATTGCGCCACGGAGACAGTAGTGCAGCACTTCCACCTCTGTCAGAACATTTCTTCAGAGCTATCAGCCCAAAGAAAAAGAAAGCGCCACACCACCACCGGGTGGGCTTGAACCTCCAGCCTTTCGGTTAACAGGCGATCGCGCTAGCCAATTGCGCCACGTAGACAGTCGTGCTCCACTCTCAACACCATCAGAACATATCTCCAAAGCTACCAGCGCAAAGAAAAGAGCAACACAAAACTCCCGGGAAGGCTCGAAACTAGCACCTTTCGGTTAACAGCCGATCGCGCTAGCCAATTGCGCCACGGAGACAGTCGTGCTCCACTCTCACCACCGTCAGAACATTTCTTCGGAGCTTTCAGCCCAAAGGAAAAAAAGCGCTGCACCCCCACCGGACGAGCTCGAACCTCCAACCTATCTGTTAACAGCCGATTGCGCTAGCCAATTGCGCACGGAGACAGTCGTGCTCCACTCTCCCCACCATCAGAACATTTCCTCAGAGCTATCAGCCCAAAGGAAAAAAAGCGCCGCACCACCACCGGGTGGGCTCGAACCTCCAACCTTTCGGTTAACAGCCCATCGCGCTAGCCAATGGCGCCACGGAGACAGTCGTGCTCCACACTCACCACCATCAAAACATATCTTCAAAGCTATCAGCGCAAAGAAAAAAGCAACACACCACTCCCGGGAGGGCTCGAAATTCCAACCTTTCGGTTAACAGCCAATCACGCTATCCCATTGCGCCACGGAGACAGTCGTGCTCCACTCTCACCACCATCAGAACATATCTTCAAAGCTATCAGCCCAAAGAAAAAAACCGCCGCAGCACCACTGGATGGGCTCGAACCTCCAACCTTTCGTTTAACAGCTCATCGCTCTAGCCAATTGCGCCACGGAGACAGTCCTGCTCCACTCTCACCACCATTAGAACATATCTTCAAAGCTATCAGCCAAATGAAAAAAAAGCGCCACAGCAAACCCGGGTGGGCTCTAACCTCGAACCTTTCGGTTAACAGCCGATCGCGCTAGCCAATTGCGCCACGGAGACAGTCCTGCTCCACTCTCACCACCATCAGAACATATCTTCAAAGCTATCAGCGCAAAGAAAAAAGCACCACTCCACTCCCGGGAGAGCTCGAACCTCCAACCTTTCGGTGAACAGCCGATCGCACTAGCCAATTGCGCTACGGAGACAGTCCTGCTACACTCTCACCACCATCATAACATATCTTCAAAGCTATCAGCCCAAAGAAAAG
Source organism: Rhipicephalus microplus (assembly GCF_043290135.1). Lineage (NCBI taxonomy): Eukaryota > Metazoa > Arthropoda > Arachnida > Ixodida > Ixodidae > Rhipicephalus > Rhipicephalus microplus. The sequence continues at coordinate 52,376,556 of NW_027464585.1, forward strand.
AGCAACACACCACTCCCGGGAGGGCTCGAATCTCCAACCTTTCGGTCAACAGCCTATAGCGCTAGCCCATTACGCCACGGAGACAGTCGTGCTCTCCTCTCACCACCATCAGAACATTTCTTCAGAGCTATCAGCCCAAAGAAAAAAAAGCGCCGCACCACCACCGGGTGGGCTCGAACCTCCAAAATTTCGGTTAATAGCCGATCGCGCTGGCCAATTGCGCCACGGAGACAGTCGTGCTCCACTCTCACCACCATCAGAACATATCTTCAAAGCTAGCAGCCCGAAGAAAAAAAAGCAACACACCACTCCCGGGAGGGCTCGAACCTCCAACCTTTCGGTTAAAAGCCAATCGCGCTAGCGAATTGCGCCACGGAGACAGTCGTGTTCCACTCTCACCACCGTCAGAACATTTTTTCAGAGCTATCAGCCCAAAGAAAACAAAGCGCCGCACTACCACCGCGTGGGCTCGAACCTCCAGCCTTTCAGTTAACGGCCGAACGCACTAGCTAATTGCGCCGCGGAGACAGTCGTGCTCCACTCTCACCACTATCAGAACATATCTTCAAAGCTATCAGCGCAAAGAAAAAAGCAACACACCACTCCCGGGAGGGCTCGAAATTCCAATCATCGGTTAACAGCCGATCGCGCCAGCCAATTGCGCCACGGAGACAGTAGTGCAGAACTTCCACCTCTGTCAGAACATTTCTTCAGAGCTATCAGCTCAAAGAAAAAGAAAGCGCCGCACCACCACCGGGTGGGCTTCAACCTCCAGCCTTTCGGTTAACAGGCGATCGCGCTAGCCAATTGCGCCACGTAGACAGTCGTGCTCCACTCTCAACACCATCAGAACATATCTCCAAAGCTACCAGCGCAAAGAAAAGAGCAACACAAAACTCCCGGGAAGGCTCGAAACTACCACCTTTCGGTTAACAGCCGATGGCGCTAGCCAATTGCGCCACGGAGACAGTCGTGCTCCACTCTCACCACCGTCAGAACATTTCTTCGGAGCTGTCAGCCCAAAGGAAAAAAAGCACTGCACCCCCACCGGACGAGCTCGAACCTCCAACCTATCTGTTAACAGCCGATTGCGCTAGCCAATTGCGCACGGAGACAGTCGTGCTCCACTCTCCCCACCATCAGAACATATCTTAAAGCTATCAGCGCAAAGAAAAAAGCAACACACCACTCCCGGGAGGGCTCGAACCTCCAACTTTTCGGTCAACAGCCGATCGCGCTAGCCTATCGCGCCACGGAGACAGTCGTGCTCCACTCTCACCACCATCAGAACATTTCCTCAGAGCTATCAGCCCAAAGGAAAAAAAAGCGCCGCACCACCACCGGGTGGGCTCGAACCTCCAACCTTTCGGTTAACAGCCCATAGCGCTAGCCAATGGCGCCACGGAGCACAGTCGTGCTCCACTCTCACCACCATCAAAACATATCTTCAAAGCTATCAGCGCAAAGAAAAAAGCAACACACCACTCCCGGGAGGGCTCGAAATTCCAACCTTTCGGTTAACAGCCAATCACGCTAGCCAATTGCGCCACGGAGACAGTAGCGCAGAACTCCCACCTCCGTGAGGACATTTCTTCAGAGCTATCAGCCCAAAGAAAAAGAAGCGCCGCACCACCACCGGGTGGGCTCGAACCTCCAAACTTTCGGTTAACAGCCGGATGCGCTAGCCAATTGCGCCACGGAGACAGTCGTGCTCCACTCTCACCACCGTCAGAACATTTCTTTGGAGCTATCAGCCCAAAGATAAAAAAGCGCCGCACCTCCACCGGGTGGACTCGAACCTCCAACCTTTCGGTTAACAGCCCATCGCGCAAGCCAATTGCGCCACGCAGACAGTCGTGCTCCACTCTCACCACCATCAGAACATATCTTCAAAGCTATCAGCGCAAAGAAAAAAGCAACACACCACACCCGGGAGGGCTCGAACCTCCAACCTTTCGGTTAACAGCCGATCGCGCTAGCGAAATACGCCACCGAGACAGTCCTGCTGTACTGTCACCACCAGCATAACATATACAGCCTTTCGGTTAACAGCCGATCGCGCTAGCCAAATGTGCCACGGAGACAGTCGTGCTCCACTCTCACCACCGTCAGAACATTTCTTCAGACTATCAGCCCAAAGAAAAAAAAAGCGCCGCACCGCCACCGGGTGGGCTCGAACCTTCAACCTTTCGGTTAACAGCCTATCGCGCTAGCCAATTGCGCCAAGGAGACAGTCGTGCTCTGCTCTCACCACCATCAGAACATTTCTTCAGAGCTATCAGCCCAAAGAAAAAAAGCTCCGCATCACCACCGGCTGGGCTCGAACCTCCAAAAATTCGGTTAATAGCCGATCGCGCTGGCCAATTGCGCCACGGAGACAGTCGTGCTCCACTCTCACCACCATCAGAACATATCTTCAAAGCTATCAGCCCAATGAAAAAAAAGCGCCACAGCAAACCCGGGTGGGCTCTAACCTCGAACCTTTCGGTTAACAGCCGATCGCGCTAGCCAATTGCGCCACGGAGACAGTCCTGCTCCACTCTCACCACCATCAGAACATATCTTCAAAGCTATCAGCGCAAAGAAAAAAGCACCACACCACTCCCGGGAGAGCTCGAACCTCCAACCTTTCGGTGAACAGCCGATCGCACTAGCCAATTGCGCTACGGAGACAGTCCTGCTCCATTCTCACCACCATCAGAACATATCTTCAAAGCTATCAGCCCAAAGAAAAAAGCAACACACCACTCCCGGGAGGGCTCGAACCTCCAACCTTTCGGTCAACAGCCTATAGCGCTAGCCCATTGCGCCACGGAGACAGTCGTGCTCTCCTCTCACCACCATCAGAACATTTCTTCAGAGCTATCAGCCCAAAGAAAAAAAAGCGCCGCACCACCACCGGGTGGGCTCGAACCTCAAAATTTCGGTTAATAGCCGATCGCTCTGGCCAATTGCGCCACGGAGACAGTCGTGCTCCACTCTCACCACCATCAGAACATATCTTCAAAGCTAGCAGCCCGAAGAAAAAAAAGCAACACACCACTCCCGGGAGGGCTCGAACCTCCAACCTTTCGGTTAAAAGCCAATCGCGCTAGCGAATTGCGCCACGGAGACAGTCGTGTTCCACTCTCACCACCGTCAGAACATTTCTTCAGAGCTATCAGCCCAAAGAAAACAAAGCGCCGCACTACCACCGCGTGGGCTCGAACCTCCAGCCTTTCAGTTAACGGCCGAACGCACTAGCTAATTGCGCCGCGGAGACAGTCGTGCTCCACTCTCACCACTATCAGAACATATCTTCAAAGCTATAAGCGCAAAGAAAAAAGCAACACACCACTCCCGGGAGGGCTCGAAATTCCAATCATCGGTTAACAGCCGATCGCGCCAGCCAATTGCGCCACGGAGACAGTAGTGCAGCACTTCCAACTCTGTCAGAACATTTCTTCAGAGCTATCAGCCCAAAGAAAAAGAAAGCGCCGCACCACCACCGGGTGGGCTTGAACCTCCAGCCTTTCGGTTAACAGGCGATCGCGCTAGCCAATTGCGCCACGTAGACAGTCGTGCTCCACTCTCAACACCATCAGAACATATCTCCAAAGCTACCAGCGCAAAGAAAAGAGCAACACAAAACTCCCGGGAAGGCTCGAAACTACCACCTTTCGGTTAACAGCCGATCGCGCTAGCCAATTGCGCCACGGAGACAGTCGTGCTCCACTCTCACCACAGTCAGAACATTTCTTCGGAGCTGTCAGCCCAAAGGAAAAAAAGCGCTGCACCCCCACCGGACGAGCTCGAACCTCCAGCCTTTCGGTTAACAGGCGATCGCGCTAGCCAATTGCGCCACGTAGACAGTCGTGCTCCACTCTCAACACCATCAGAACATATCTCCAAAGCTACCAGCGCAAAGAAAAGAGCAACACAAAACTCCCGGGAAGGCTCGAAACTACCACCTTTCGGTTAATAGCCGGATGCGCTAGCCAATTGCGCCACGGAGACAGTCGTGCTCCACTCTCACCACCGTCAGAACATTTCTTTGGTGCTATCAGCCCAAAGATAAAAAAGCGCCGCACCTCCACCGGGTGGACTCGAACCTCCAACCTTTCGGTTAACAGCCCATCGCGCAAGCCAATTGCGCCACGCAGACAGTCGTGCTCCACTCTCACCACCATCAGAACATATCTTCAAAGCTATCAGCGCAAAGAAAAAAGCAACACACCACACCCGGGAGGGCTCGAACCTCCAACCTTTCGGTTAACAGCCGATCGCGCTAGCGAAATACGCCACCGAGACAGTCCTGCTGTACTGTCACCACCAGCATAACATATACAGCCTTTCGGTTAACAGCCGATCGCGCTAGCCAAATGTGCCACGGAGACAGTCGTGCTCCACTCTCACCACCGTCAGAACATTTCTTCAGACTATCAGCCCAAAGAAAAAAAAAGCGCCGCACCGCCACCGGGTGGGCTCGAACCTCCAACCTTTCGGTTAACAGCCGATCGCGCTAGCCAATTGCGCCAAGGAGACAGTCGTGCTCTGCTCTCACCACCATCAGAACATTTCTTCAGAGCTATCAGCCCAAAGAAAAAAAGCTCCGCATCACCACCGGCTGGGCTCGAACCTCCAAAAATTCGGTTAATAGCCGATCGCGCTGGCCAATTGCGCCACGGAGACAGTCGTGCTCCACTCTCACCACCATCAGAACATATCTTCAAAGCTATCAGCCCAAAGAAAAAAAAACCGCCGCAGCACCACCGGGTGGGCTCGAACCTCCAACCGTTCGGTTAACACCCGATCGCGCTAGCCAATTACGCTACGGAGACAGTCCTGCTCCGCTCTCACCACCATCAGAACATATCTTCAAAGCTATCAGCCCAAAGAAAAGAGCAACACACCACTCCCGGGAGGGCTCGAACCTCCAACCTTTCGGTCAACAGCCTATAGCGCTAGCCCATTGCGCCACGGAGACAGTCGTGCTCTCCTCTCACCACCATTAGAACCTTTCTTCAGAGCTATCAGCCCAAAGAAAAAAAAGCGCCGCACCACCACCGGGTGGGCTCGAACCTCCAAAATTTCGGTTAATAGCCGATCGCGCTGGCCAATTGCGCCATGGAGACAGTCGTGCTCCACTCTCACCACCATCAGAACATATCTTCAAAGCTAGCAGCCCGAAGAAAAAAAAGCAACACACCACTCGAGGCAGGGCTCGAACCTCCAACCTTTCGCTTAACAGCCGATCGCGCTAGCCAATTACGCCACGGAGATCTGATGGTGGTGAGAGTGGAGTCCGGAGATAGTCCTGCTATACTTTCACCACAAGCATAACATATCTTCAAAGCTATCGAACCAAAGAAAAAAAAGCGCCGCACCACTCCGGTTGGGCTCGAACCTCCAACCTTTCATTTAACAGCTGATCGCGCTAGCCAATGGCGCCATGGAGGCAGTCGTGCTCCACTCTCACCACCGTCAGAACACTTCTTCAGACTATCAGCCCAAAGAAAAAAAGTGCCGCACCACCACCGGGTGGGCTCGAACCTCCAACCTTTCGTTTAACAGCCGATCGCGCTAGCCAATTGCGCCACGGAGACAGTCGTGCTCCATTCTCACCACCGTCAGAACATTTCTCCAAAGCTATCAGCGCAAAAAAAAGGGCGCCGCACCATCACCGGGTGGGCTCAAACCTCCAACATTTCGGTTAACCGCCGATCGCGCTAGCCAATTGCGCCACGAAGACAGTCGTGCTCCACTCTCACCACCATCAGAACACATCTTCAAAGCTATCAGCGCGAATAAAAAAGCAACACACCACTCCCGAGAGGGCTCGAACCTCCAACCTTTCGGTTAACAGCCGATCGCGCTAGCCAATTGCGCCACGGAGACAGTCCTGCTCCACTCTCACCACCATCAGAACATATCTTCAAAGCTATCAGCCCAAAGAAAAAAAGCGCCGAAGCACCACCGGGTGGGCCCGAACCTCCAACCTTTCGGTTAACAGCCGATCGCGCTAGCCAATTGCGCCACGAAGACAGTCCTGCTCCACTCTCACCACCATCAGAACATAACTTCAAAGCTATCAGCCCAAAGAAAAAAAAGCAACACACCACTCTCCGGAGGGCTCGAACCTCGAACTTTTCTGTTAACAGCCGATCGCGCTAGCCAATTGCGCCACGGAGACAGTCGCGGTACCCTCTCACCACCGTCAGAACATTTCCTCAGAGCTATCAGCCCAAGGAAAAAAAGCGCCGCACCACCACCGGCTGCGCTCGAACCTCAAACCTTTCGGTTAACAGCCCATCGCGCTAGCCAATTGCGCCACGGAGAAAGTCGTGCTTCACACTCACTACCATCAGAACATATCTTCAAAGCTATCAGCGCAAAGAAAAAAGCAACACACCACTCCCGGGAGGGCTCGAACCTCCAACCTTTCGGTCAACAGCCTATCGCGCTAGCCCATTGTGCCACGGAGACAGTCGTGCTCTCCTCTCACAACCATCAGAACATTTCTTCAGAGCTATGAGCCCAAAGAAGCCCAAAGAAAAAAAGTGCCGCACCACCACCGGGTGGCCTCGAACCTCCAAAATTTCGGGTAATAGCCGATCGCGCTGGCCGATTGCGCCACGGAGACAGTCGTGCTTCAATCTCACCACCATCAGAACATATCTTCAAAGTTATCAGCCCGAAGAAAAAAAGCAACACACCACTCCCGGGAGGGCTCGAACCTCCAAACTTTCGGTTAAAAGCCAATCGCGCTAGCCAATTGCGCCACGGAGACAGTCGTGTTCCACTCTCACCACCGTCAGAACATTTCTTCACAGCTATCAGCCCAAAGAAAAAAAGCGCCGCACCACCACCGGGTGGGCTCGAAACTCCAACCTTTCGGTTAACAGCCTATTGCGCTAGCCAATTGCGCCACGGAGACAGTCGTGCGCCATTCTCACCGCCATCAGAACATATCTTCAAAGCTATCAGCGCAAAGAAAAAAGCAACACACCCCTTTCGGGAGGGCTCGAACCTCCAACCTTTCGGTTAACAGCCAATCGCGCTAGCCAATTGCGCCACGGAGACAGTCCTGCTCTACTCTCACCACCATCAGAACATATCTTCAAAGGTATCAGCCCAAAGAAAAAAAAGCGCCGCAGCACCACGGGATGGGCTCGAACCTCCAACCTTTCGGTTAACAGCCGATCGCGTCAGCCAATTGCGCCACGGAGACAGTCCTGCTCCACTCTCACCACCATCAGAACATATCTTCAAAGCTATCAGCCCAAAGAAAAAAAGCGCCGCAGCACCACCGGGTGGGCCCGAACCTCCAACCTTTCGGTTAACAGCCGATCGCGCTAGCCAATTGCGCCACGAAGACAGTCCTGCTCCACTCTCACCACCATCAGAACATAACTTCAAAGCTATCAGCCCAAAGAAAAAAAAGCAACACACCACTCTCGCGAGGGCTCAAACCTCCAACCTTTCTGTTAACAGCCGATCGCGCTAGCCACTTGGGCCACAGAGGCAGTCATGCTCCACTCTCACCACTGTCAGAAAATTTCTTCAGAGCTATCAGCCAAAAGAAAAAGAAACGCCGCACCACCACCGGGAGGGCTCGAACCTCCAACCTTTCGGTCAACAGCCGATTGCGCTAGCCAATTGCGCCAGCCACGGAGACTGTCGTTCTCCACTCTCACCACCATCAGAACATATCTTCAAAGCTATCAGCGCAAAGAAAAAAAAGCGACACACCATCCCCTGGTGAAATCAAACCTCCAAACTTTCGGTTAACAGCCAATTGTGCTAGCCAATTGCGCCACGGAGACAGTCCTGCTCCACTCCCTTCACCATGAAACTTATCTTCAAAGCTATCAGCCCAAAGAAAAAAAGCGCCGCACCACTCGTGGGTGGGCTCGAACCCCCAACCTTTCGGTTAACAGCCGATCGCGCTAGCCAATTGCGCCACGGAGACAGTCGAGCTCCACTCTCACCACTATCAGAACATATCTTCAACGCCATCAGCGCAAAGATAAAAAAATGACACACCATCCACGGGTGGGCTCGAAACTCCATCCTTTTGGTTAACAGCCGATCGCGCTAGCCAATTGCACCACGGAGACAGTCCTGCTCCACTCTCACCACCAACAGAACATATCTTCAAAGCTATCAGCCCAAAGAAAAAAAAGCGCCACACCACCACCGGGTGGGCTCGAAACTCCAACCTTTCGGTTAACAGCCGATCGTGCTAGCCAATTGCGCCATGGAGACAGTCCTGCTCCACTCTCACCACCATCAGAACATATCTTCAAAGCTATCAGAGCAAAGAAAAAAAAGCGCCGCTCCACCACCGGGTGGGCTCGAACCTCCAACAATTCGGTTAACAGCCCATCGCGCTAGCCAATTGTGCCACGGAGACAGTCGTGCTCCACTCTCACCACCATCAGAACATATCTTCAAAGCTATCAGCGCAAAGAAAAAAGCAACACACCACTCCCGGGAGGGCTCGAACCTCCAACCTTTCGGTCAACAGCCTATAGCGCTAGCCCATTGCACTACGGAGACAGTCGTGCTCTCCTCTCACCACCATCAGAACATTTCTTCAGAGCTATCAGCCCAGAGAAAAAAAAGCGCCGCACCACCACCGGGTGCGCTTGAACCTCCAAAATTTCGGGTTATAGCCGATAGCGCTGGCCAATTGCGCCACGGAGACAGTCGTTCTCCACTCTCACCACTATCAGAACATATCTTCAAAGCTATCAGCGCAAAGAAAAAAGCAACACACCACTCCCGGGAGGGCTCGAAATTCCAATCTTTCGGTTAACAGCCGATCGCGCTAGCCTATAGTGCCACGGAGACAGTAGTGCAGCACTCCCACCTCTGTCAGAACATTTCCTCAGAGCTATCAGCCCAAAGAAAAAGAAAGGGCCGCACCACCACCGGGTGGGCTCGAACCTCCAGCCTTTCGGTTAACAGGCGATCGCGCTAGCCATTTTCGCCACGTGGACAGTCGTGCTCCACTCTCACCACCATCAGAACATATCTCCAAAGCTATCAGCGCAAAGAAAAGAGCAACACATCACTCCCGGGAAGGCTAGAAACTACAACCTTTTGGTTAACAGCCGGTCGCGCTAGCCAATTAGGCGACGGAGACAGTCCTGCTATACTCTCACCACCATCAGAACACATCTTCAAAGCTATCAGCGCGAATAAAAAAGCAACACACCACTCCCGAGAGGGCTCGAACCTCCAACCTTTCGGTTAACAGCCGATCGCGCTAGCCAATTGCGCCACGGAGACAGTCCTGCTCCACTCTCACCACCATCAGAACATATCTTCAAAGCTATCAGCCCAAAGAAAAAAAGCGCCGCAGCACCACCGGGTGGGCCCGAACCTCCAACCTTTCGGTTAACAGCCGATCGCGCTAGCCAATTGCGCCACGAAGACAGTCCTGCTCCACTCTCACCACCATCAGAACATAACTTCAAAGCTATCAGCCCAAAGAAAAAAAAGCAACACACCACTCTCCGGAGGGCTCGAACCTCGAACTTTTCTGTTAACAGCCGATCGCGCTAGCCAATTGCGCCACGGAGACAGTCGCGGTACCCTCTCACCACCGTCAGAACATTTCCTCAGAGCTATCAGCCCAAGGAAAAAAAGCGCCGCACCACCACCGGCTGCGCTCGAACCTCAAACCTTTCGGTTAACAGCCCATCGCGCTAGCCAATTGCGCCACGGAGAAAGCCGTGCTTCACACTCACTACCATCAGAACATATCTTCAAAGCTATCAGCGCAAAGAAAAAAGCAACACACCACTCCCGGGAGGGCTCGAACCTCCAACCTTTCGGTCAACAGCCTATCGCGCTAGCCCATTGTGCCACGGAGACAGTCGTGCTCTCCTCTCACCACCATCAGAACATTTCTTCAGAGCTATGAGCCCAAAGAAGCCCAAAGAAAAAAAGTGCCGCACCACCACCGGGTGGCCTCGAACCTCCAAAATTTCGGGTAATAGCCGATCGCGCTGGCCGATTGCGCCACGGAGACAGTCGTGCTTCAATCTCACCACCATCAGAACATATCTTCAAAGTTATCAGCCCGAAGAAAAAAAGCAACACACCACTCCCGGGAGGGCTCGAACCTCCAAACTTTCGGTTAAAAGCCAATCGCGCTAGCCAATTGCGCCACGGAGACAGTCGTGTTCCACTCTCACCACCGTCAGAACATTTCTTCACAGCTATCAGCCCAAAGAAAAAAAGCGCCGCACCACCACCGGGTGGGCTCGAAACTCCAACCTTTCGGTTAACAGCCTATTGCGCTAGCCAATTGCGCCACGGAGACAGTCGTGCGCCATTCTCACCGCCATCAGAACATATCTTCAAAGCTATCAGCGCAAAGAAAAAAGCAACACACCCCTTTCGGGAGGGCTCGAACCTCCAACCTTTCGGTTAACAGCCAATCGCGCTAGCCAATTGCGCCACGGAGACAGTCCTGCTCCACTCTCACCACCATCAGAACATATCTTCAAAGGTATCAGCCCAAAGAAAAAAAAAGCGCCGCAGCACCACCGGATGGGCTCGAACCTCCAACCTTTCGGTTAACAGCCGATCGCGTCAGCCAATTGCGCCACGGAGACAGTCCTGCTCCACTCTCACCACCATCAGAACATATCTTCAAACCTATCAGCCCAAAGAAAAAAAAGCAACACACCACTCTCGCGAGGGCTCAAACCTCCAACCTTTCTGTTAACAGCCGATCGCGCTAGCCACTTGGGCCACAGAGGCAGTCATGCTCCACTCTCACCACTGTCAGAAAATTTCTTCAGAGCTATCAGCCAAAAGAAAAAGAAACGCCGCACCACCACCGGGAGGGCTCGAACCTCCAACCTTTCGGTCAACAGCCGATTGCGCTAGCCAATTGCGCCAGCCACGGAGACTGTCGTTCTCCACTCTCACCACCATCAGAACATATCTTCAAAGCTATCAGCGCAAAGAAAAAAAAGCGACACACCATCCCCTGGTGAAATCAAACCTCCAAACTTTCTGTTAACAGCCGATCGCGCTAGCCACTTGGGCCACAGAGGCAGTCATGCTCCACTCTCACCACTGTCAGAAAATTTCTTCAGAGCTATCAGCCAAAAGAAAAAGAAACGCCGCACCACCACCGGGAGGGCTCGAACCTCCAACCTTTCGGTCAACAGCCGATTGCGCTAGCCAATTGCGCCAGCCACGGAGACTGTCGTTCTCCACTCTCACCACCATCAGAACATATCTTCAAAGCTATCAGCGCAAAGAAAAAAAAGCGACACACCAACCCCTGGTGAAATCAAACCTCCAAACTTTCGGTTAACAGCCAATTGTGCTAGCCAATTGCGCCACGGAGACAGTCCTGCACCACTCCCTTCACCATGAAACTTATCTTCAAAGCTATCAGCCCAAAGAAAAAAAGCGCCGCACCACTCGTGGGTGGGCTCGAACCCCCAACCTTTCGGTTAACAGCCGATCGCGCTAGCCAATTGCGCCACGGAGACAGTCGAGCTCCACTCTCACCACTATCAGAACATATCTTCAACGCCATCAGCGCAAAGAAAAAAAAAGCGACACACCATCCACGGGTGGGCTCGAAACTCCAACCTTTTCGTTAACAGCCGATCGCACTAGCCAATTGCACCACGGAGACAGTCTTGCTCCACTCTCACCACCATCAGAACGTATCTTCAAAGCTATCAGGCCAAAGAAAAAAAAGCGCCGCACCACCACCAGGTGGGCTCGAAACTCCAACCTTTCGGTTAACAGCCGATCGTGCTAGCCAATCGCGCCACGGAGACAGTCCTGCTCCACTTTCACCACCATCAGAACATATCTTCAAAGCTATCAGAGCAAAGAAAAAAAAAACGCCGCAGCACCACCGGGTGGGCTCGAACCTCCAACATTTCGGTTAACAGCCGATCGCGCATACCGATTGCGCCACGGAGGCAGTCCTGCTCCACTCTTACCACCATCAGAACATATCTTCAAAGCTATCAGGCCAAAGAAAAAAAAGCGCCGCAGCACCACCGGGTGGGCTCGAACCTCCAATCTTTCGGTTAACAGCCGATCGCGCTAGCCAATTGCGCCACGGAGACAGTCCTGCTCCAATCTCACCACCATCAGAACATATCTTCAAAGCTATCAGCCCAAAGAAAAAAAAGCGCCGCACCACCACCGGGTTGGCTCGAAACTCCAACCTTTCGGTTAACAGCCGATCGTGCTAGCCAATTGCGCCACGGAGACAGTCCTGCTCCACTCTCACCACCATCAGAAAGTATCTTCAAAGCTATCAGAGCAAAGAAAAAAAAGCGCCGCACCACCACCGGGTGGGGTCGAACCTCCAACATTTCGGTTAACAGCCCATCGCGCTAGCCAATTGTGCCACGGAGACAGTCGTGCTCCACTCTCACCACCATCAGAACATATCTTCAAAGCTATCAGCGCAAAGAAAAAAGCAACACACCATTCCCGGGACGGCTCGAACCTCCAACCTTTCGGTTAACAGCCGATCGCGCTAGCCAATTACGCCACGGAGACAGTCCTGCTATACTTTCACCACAAGCATAACATATCTTCAAAGCTATCGAACCAAAGAAAAAAAGCGCCGCACCACCACCGGGTGGGCTCGAACCTCAAACCTTTCGGTTAACAGCAGATCGCGCTAGCCAATTGTGCCACGGAGACAGTAGTGCTTCAGTCTCACCACCGTCAGAACATTTCTTCAGACTATCAGCCCAAAGAAAAAAAAGCGCCGCACCGCCACCGGGTGGGCTCGAACCTCCAACCTTTCGGTTAACAGCCGATCGCGCTAGCCAATTGCGCCAAGGAGGCAGTCGCGCCCCATTCTCACCACCGTCAGAACATTTCTCCAAAGCTATCAGCCCAAAGAAAAAAGAGCGACGAACCACCACCGGGTGGGCTCGAACCTCCAACCTTTCGGTTAACAGCCGATCGCGCTAGCCAATTGCGCCACGGAGACAGTCGTGCTCCACTCTCACCGCTATCAGAACATACCTTCAAAGCTATCAGCGCAAAGAAAAAAAAAGCGACACACCATCCACGGGTGGGCTCGAAACTCCAACCTTTTCGTTAACAGCCGATCGCACTAGCCAATTGCACCACGGAGACAGTCGTGCTCCACTCTCACCACCGTCAGAACATTTCTTCGGAGCTATCAGCCCAAAGGAAAAATAGCGCCGCACCACCACCGGGTGGGCTCGAACCTCCAACCTTTCGGTTAACAGCCCATCGCGCAAGCCAATTGCGCCAGGCAGACAGTCGTGCTCCACTCTCACCACCATCAGAACATATCTTCAAAGCTATCAGCGCAAAGAAAAAAGCAACACACTACTCCCGGGAGGGCTCAAACCTCCAACCTTTCGGTTAACAGCCGATCGCGCTTGCCAAATACGCCACGGAGACAGTCCTGCTGTACTCTCACCACCAGCATAACATATCTTCAAAGCTATCGGCCCAAAGAAAAAAAGCGCCGCACCACCCCGCGTGGGCTCGAACCTCCAACCTTTCGGTTAACAGCAGATCGCGTTAGCCAATTGTGCCACGGAGACAGTAGTGCTCCACTCTCACCACCGTCAGAACATTTCTTCAGACTATCAGCCCAAAGAAAAAAAAGCGCCGCACTGCCACCGGGTGGGCTCGAACCTCCAACCTTTCGGTTAACAGCCGATCGCGCTAGCCAATTGCGCCAAGGAGACAGTCGTGCCCCATTCTCACCACCGTCAGAACATTTTTCCAGACCTATCAGCCCAAAGAAAAAAGAGCGACGAACCACCACCGGGTGGGCTCGAACCTCCAACCTTTCGGGTAACTGCCGATCGCGCTAGCCAATTGCGCCACGGAGACAGTCGTGCTCCACTCTCACCGCTATCAGAACATACCTTCAAAGCTATCAGCGCAAAGAAAAAAAAAGCGACACACCATCCACGGGTGGGCTCGAAACTCTAACCTTTTCGTTAACAGCCGATCGCACTAGCCAATTGCACCACGGAGACAGTCCTGCTCCACTCTCACCACCATCAGAACATATCTTCAAAGCTATCAGCCCAAAGAAAAAAAAGCGCCGCAGCACCACCGGGTGGGCTCGAACCTCCAATCTTTCGGTTAACAGCCGATCACGCTAGCCAATTGCGCCACGGAGACAGTCCAGCTCCACTCTCACCACAGTCAGAACATATCTTCAAACCTATCAGCCCAAAGAAAAAAAAGCAACACACCACTCTCGGGAGGGCTCAAACCTCCAACCTTTCTGTTAACAGCCGTTCGCGCTAGCCAATTGCACCACGGAGACAGTCCTGCTCCACTCTCACCACCATCAGAACATATCTTCAAAGCTATCAGAGCAAAGAAAAAAAAGCGCCGCACCACCACCGGGTGGGCTCGAACCTCCAACATTTCGGTTAACAGCCGATCGCGCATACCGATTGCGCCACGAAGGCAGTCCTGCCCAGCTCTTACCACCATCAGAACGTATCTTCAAAGCTATCAGGCCAAAGAAAAAAAAGCGCCGCACCACCACCAGGTGGGCTCGAAACTCCAACCTTTCGGTTAACAGCCGATCGTGCTAGCCAATCGCGCCACGGAGACAGTCCTGCTCCACTTTCACCACCATCAGAACATATTTTCAAAGCTATCAGAGCAAAGAAAAAAAAACGCCGCACCACCACCGGGTGGGCTCGAACATCCAACATTTCAGTTAACAGCCGATCGCGCATACCGATTGCGCCACGGAGGCAGTCCTGCTCCACTCTTACCACCATCAGAACATATCTTCAAAGCTATCAGGCCAAAGAAAAAAAAAGCGCCGCAGCACCACCGGGTGGGCTCGAACCTCCAATCTTTCGGTTAACAGCCGATCGCGCTAGCTAATTGCGCCACGGAGACAGTCCTGCTCCAATCTCACCACCATCAGAACATATCTTCAAAGCTATCAGAGCAAAGAAAAAAGCAACACACCATCCACGGGTGGACTTGAAACTCCAACCTTTTGGTCAACAGCCGATCGCGCTAGCCAATTGCACCACGGGGACAGCCCTGCTCCACTCTCGCCAGCATCAGAAGATATCTTCAAAGCTATCAGCCCAAAGAAAAAAAAGCGCCGCACCACCACCGGGTTGGCTCGAAACTCCAACCTTTCGGTTAACAGCCGATCGTGCTAGCCAATTGCGCCACGGAGACAGTCCTGCTTCACTCTCACCACCATCAGAAAGTATCTTCAAAGCTATCAGAGCAAAGAAAAAAAAGCGCCGCACCACCACCGGGTGGGCTCGAACCTCCAACATTTCGGTTAACAGCCCATCGCGCTAGCCAATTGAGCCACGGAGACAGTCGTGCTCCACTCTCAGCACCATCAGAACATATCTTCAAAGCTATCAGCGCAAAGAAAAAAGCAACACACCATTCCCGGGACGGCTCGAACCTCCAACCTTTCGGTTAACAGCCGATCGCGCTAGCCAATTACGCCACGGAGACAGTCCTGCTATACTTTCACAACAAGCATAGCATATCTTCAAAGCTATCGAACCAAAGAAAAAAAAGCGCCGCACCACCCCGGGTGGGCTCGAACCTTTAACCTTTCGGTTAACAGCAGATCGCGCTAGCCAATTGTGCCACGGAGACAGTAGTGCTTCAGTCTCACCACCGTCAGAACATTTCTTCAGACTATCAGCCCAAAGAAAAAAAAGCGCCGCACCGCCACCGGGTGGGCTCGAACCTCCAACCTTTCGGTTAACAGCCGATCGCGCTAGCCAATTGCGCCAAGGAGACAGTCGTGCCCCATTCTCACCACCGTCATAACATTTCTCCAAAGCTATCAGCCCAAAGAAAAAAGAGCGACGAACCACCACCGGGTGGGCTCGAACCTCCAACCTTTCGGTTAACAGCCGATCGCGCTAGCCAATTGCGCCACGGAGACAGTCGTGCTCCACTCTCACCGCTATCAGAACATACCTTCAAAGCTATCAGCGCAAAGAAAAAAAAAAGCGACACACCATCCACGGGTGGGTTCGAAACTCCAACTTTTTCGTTAACAGCCTATAGCGCTAGCCCATTGTGCCACGGAGACAGTAGTGCTCTCCTCTCACCACCATCAGAACATTTTTTTAGAGCTATCAGCCCAAAGAAAAAAAAGCGCCGCCCCACCACCGGGTGGGCTCGAACCTCCAAAATTTCGGTTAATAGCCGATCGCGCTGGCCAATTGCGCCACGGAGACAGTCGTGCTCCACTCTCACCGCCGTCAGAACATATCTTCAAAGCTAGCAGACCGAAGAAAAAAAGCAACACACCACTCCCGAGAGGACTCGAACCTCGAACTTTTCTGTTAACAGCCGATCGCGCTAGCCAATTGCGCCACGGAGACAGTCCTGCTCCACTGTCACCACCATCAGAACATAACTTCAAAGCTATCAGCCCAAAGAAAAAAAGCAACAAACCACTCTCAGGAGGGCTCGAACCTCGAACTTTTCTGTTAACAGCCGATCGCGCTAGCCAATTGCGCCACGGAGACAGTCGCGCTACACTCTCACCAACGTCAGAACATTTCCTCAGAGCTATCAGCCCAAGGGAAAAAAAGCGCCGCACCACCACCGGCTGGGCTCGAACCTCAAACCTTTCGGTTAACAGCCCATCGTGCTAGCCAATTGCTCCACGGAGACAGTCGTGCTTCACACTCACCACCATCAGAACATATCTTCAAAGCTATCAGCGCAAAGAAAAAAGCAACACACCGCTCCCGGGAGGGCTCGAACCTCCAACCTTTCGGTCAACAGCCTATCGCGCTAGCCCATTGCGCCACGGAGACAGTCGTGCTCTCCTCTCACCACCATCAGAACATTTCTTCACAGCTATCAGCCCAAAGAAAAAAAGCGCCGCACCACCACCGGGTGGGCTCGAAACTCCAACCTTTCGGTTAACAGCCGATCGTGCTAGACAATGGCGCCACGGAGACAGCCCTGCTCCACTCTCACCACCATCAGAACATATCTTCAAAGCTATCAGAGCAAAGAAAAAAAGCGCCGCACCACCACTGGGTGGGCCCAAACCTCCAACCTTTCGGTTAACAGCCGATCGCGCTAGCCAATTGCGCCACGGAGACAGTCGTGCTCCACTCTCACCGCCATCAGAACTAATCTTCAAAGCTATCAGCGGAAAGAAAAAAGCAACACACCACTCCCGGGAGGGATCGAACCTCCAACCTTTCGGTTAACAGCCAATCGCGTTAGCCAATTGCACCACGGAGACAGTCCTGCTCCACTCTCACCACCATCAGAACATATCTTCATAGCTATCAGAGCAAAGAAAAAAAAAGCGCCGCACCACCACCGGGTGGGCTCGAACCTCCAACCTTTCGGTTAACAGCCCATCGCGCTAGCCAATTGTGCCACGGAGACAGACGTGCTTCACTCTCACCACCAACAGAACATATCTTCAAAGCTATCAGCGCAAAGAAAAAAGCAACACACCACTCCCGGGAGTGGCTCGAACCTCCAACCTTTTGGTTAACAGCCGATCGCGCTAGCCAATTACGCCACGGAGACAGTCCTGATATACTTTCACCACAACCATAACATATCTTCAAAGCTATCGGCCCAAAGAAAAAAAGCGCCGCACCACCCCGGGTGGGCTCGAACCTCCAACCTTTCGGTTAACAGCCGATCGCACTAGCCAATTGCGCCACGAAGACAGTCGTGCTCCACTCTCACCACCGTGAGAAGATTTCTTCAGACTATCAGCCCAAAGAAAAAAAATCGCCGCACCACCACCGGGTGGGCTCGATCCTCCAATCTTTCGGTTAAAAGCCGATGGCGCTAGCCAATTGCGCCACGGAGACAGTCGTGCTCCACTCTCACCACCATCAGAACATATCTTCAAAGCTATCAGCGCAAAGAAAAAAGCAACACACCACTCCCGGGAGGGCTCGAACCTCCAACTTTTCGGTTAACAGTCAATCACGCTAGCCAATTGAGCCACGGAGACAGTCCTGCTCCACTCTCACCACCATCAGAACATATCTTCAAAGGTATCAGCCCAAAGAAAAAAAAGCGCCGCAGCACCACCGGGTGGGCTCGAACCTCCAACCTTTCCATTAACAGCCGATCGCGCTAGCCAATTGCGCCACGGAGACAGTCCTGCTCCACTCTCACCACCATCAGAACATATCTTCAGAGCTATCAACCCAAAGAAAAAAAGCAACACACCACTCTCGGGAGGGCTCGAACCTCCAACCTTTCAGTTAACAGCCGATCGCGCTAGCCAATTGCGCCACGGAGACAGTCGCGCTACACCCTCACCACCGTCAGAACATTTCCTCAGAGCTATAAGCCCAAGGGAAAAAAAGCGCCGCACCACCACCGGGTGTGCTCGAACCTCCAACCTTTCGGTTAACAGCCCATCGCGCTAGCCAATTGCGCAACGGAGAAAGCCGTGCTTCAATCTCACCACCATCAAAACATATCTTCAAAGCTATCAGCGCCAAGAAAAAACCAACACACCACTCCCGTGAGGGCTCGAACCTCCAACCTTTCGGTCAACAGCCTATAGCGCTAGCCCATTGTGCCACGGAGACAGTAGTGCTTTCCTCTCACCACCATCAGAACATTTTTTTAGAGCTATCAGCCCAAAGAAAAAAAAGCGCCGCCCCACCACCGGGTGGGCTCGAACCTCCAAAATTTCGGTTAATAGCCGATCGCGCTGGCCAATTGCGCCACGGAGACAGTCGTGCTCCACTCTCACCGCCATCAGAACATATCTTCAAAGCTAGCAGCCCGAAGAAAAAAAAGCAACACACAGCTCCCGGGAGGGCTCGAACCTCCAACCTTTCGGTTAACAGCCGATCGCGCTAGCCAATTGCGCCACGGAGACAGTCCTGCTCCACTCTCACCACCATTAGAACATATCTTCAAAGCTATCAGCCCAAAGAAAAAAAACCGCCGCAGCACCACCAGGTGGGCTCGAACCTCCAACCGTTCGGTTAACAGCCGATCGCGCTAGCCAATTGCGCTACGGAGACAGTCCTGCTCCACTCTCACCACCATCAGAACATATCTTCAAAGCTATCAGCCCAAAGAAAAAAGCAACACACCCCTCCCGGGAGGGCTCGAACCTCCAACCTTTCGGTCAACAGCCTATAGCTCTAGCCCATTGCGCCACGGAGACAGTCGTGCTCTCCTCTCACCACCATCAGAACATTTCTTCATAGCTATCAGCCCAAAGAAAAAAAAAGCGCCGCACCACCACCGGGTTGGCTCGAACCTCCAACCTATCTGTTAACAGCCGATTGCGCTAGCTATTTGCGCCACGGAGACAGTCGTGCTCCACTCTCCCCACCATCAGAACATATCTTAAAGCTATCAGCGCAAAGAAAAGAGCAACACACAACTCCCGGGAAGGCTCGAAACTACAACCTTTCGGTTAACAGCCGGATGCGCTAGCCAATTGCGCCACGGAGACAGTCGTGCTCCACTCTCACCACCGTCAGAACATTTTCTCGGAGCTGTCAGCCCAAAGGAAAAAAAGCGCCGCACCACCACCGGACGAGCTCGAACCTCCAACCTATCTGTTAACAGCCGATTGCGCTAGCCAATTGCGCCACGGAGACAGTCTTGCTATACTCTCACCACCGTCAGAACATTTCTTCAGACTATCAGCCCAAAGAAAAAAATGCGCCGCACCGCCACCGGGTGGGCTCGAACCTCCAACCTTTCGGTTAACAGCCGATCGCGCTAGCCAATTGCGCCAAGGAGACAGTCGTGCTCCATTCTCACCACCGTCAGAACATTTCTCCAAAGCTATCAGCGCAAAGAAAAACGAGCGACGAACCACCACCGGGTGGGCTCGAACCTCCAACCTTTCGGTTAACAGCCGATCGCGCTAGCCAATTGCGCCACGGTGACAGTCGTGCTCCACTCTCACCGCTATCAGAACATACCTTCAAAGCTATCAACGCAAAAAAAAAAGCAACACACCACTCCCGGGAGGGCTCGAAATTCCAACCTTTCGGTTAACAGCCCATCGCGCTAGCCAATGGCGCCACGGAGAAAGTCGTTCTCCACTCTCACCACCATCAAAACATATCTTCAAAGCTATCAGCGCAAAGAAAAAAAGCAACACACCACTCCCGGGAGGGCTCGAAATTCCAACGTTTCGGTTAACAGCCAATCACGCTAGCCAATTGCGCCACGGAGACAGTAGCGCAGAACTCCCACCTCCGTCAGGACATTTCTTCAGAGCTATCAGCCCAAAGAAAAAGAAGCGCCGCACCACGACCGGGTGGGCTCGAACCTCCAAACTTTCGGTTAACAGCCGGATGCGCTAGCCAATTGCGCCACGGAGACAGTCGTGCTCCACTCTCACCACCGTCAGAACATTTCTTTGGAGCTATCAGCCAAAAGCAAAAAAAGCGCCGCACCACCGCCGGGTGGACTCGAACCTCCAACCTTTCGGTTGACAGCCCCTCGCGCAAGCCAATTGCGCCACGCAGACAGTCGTGCTCCACTCTCACCACCATCAGAACATATCTTCAAAGCTATCAGCGCAAAGAAAAAAGCAACACACCACACCCGGGAGGGCTCGAACCTCCAACCTTTCGGTTAACAGCCGATCGCGCTAGCCAAATACGCCACCGAGACAGTCCTGCTGTACTGTCACCACCAGCATAACATATACAGCCTTTCGGTTAACAGCCGATCGCGCTAGCCAATTGTGCCACGGAGACAGTCGTGCTCCACTCTCACCACCGTCAGAACATTTCTTCAGACTATCAGCCCAAAGAAAAAAAAAGCGCCGCACCACCACCGGGTGGGCTTGAACCTCCAGCCTTTCGGTTAACAGGCGATCGCGCTAGCCAATTGCGCCACGTAGACAGTTGTGCTCCACTCTCAACACCATCAGAACATATCTCCAAAGCTACCAGCGCAAAGAAAAGAGCAACACAAAACTCCCGGGAAGGCTCGAAACTACCACCTTTCGGTTAACAGCCGATCGCGCTGGCCAATTGCGCCACGGAGACAGTCGTGCTCCACTCTCACCACCGTCAGAACATTTCTTCGGAGCTGTCAGCCCAAAGGAAAAAAAGCGCTGCACCCCCACCGGACGAGCTCGAACCTCCAACCTATCTGTTAACAGCCGATTGCGCTAGCCAATTGCGCACGGAGAAAGTCGTGCTCCACTCTCCCCACCATCAGAACATATCTTAAAGCTATCAGCGCAAAGAAAAAAGCAACACACCACTCCCGGGAGGGCTCGAACCTCCAACTTTTCGGTCAACAGCCGATCGCGCTAGCCAATCGCGCCACGGAGACAGTCGTGCTCCACTCTCACCACCATCAGAACATTTCCTCAGAGCTATCAGCTCAAAGGAAAAAAAGCGCCGCACCTTCACCGGACGAGCTCGAACCTCCAACCTTTCGGTTAACAGCCCATCGCGCTAGCCAATTGCGCACGGAGACAGTCGTGCTCCACTCTCCCCACCATCAGAACATATCTTAAAGCTATCAGCGCAAAGAAAAAAGCAACACACCACTCCCGGGAGGGCTCGAACCTCCAACTTTTCGGTCAACAGCCGATCGCGCTAGCCAATCGCGCCACGGAGACAGTCGTGCTCCACTCTCACCACCATCAAAACATAGCTTCAAAGCTATCAGCGCAAAGAAAAAAGCAACACACCACTCCCGGGAGGGCTCGAAATTCCAACCTTTCGGTTAACAGCCCATCGCGCTAGCCAATGGCGCCACGGAGACAGTCGTGCTCCACTCTCACCACCATCAAAACATATCTTCAAAGCTATCAGCGCAAAGAAAAAAAGCAACACACCACTCACGGGAGGGCTCGAAATTCCAACCTTTCGGTTAACAGCCAATCACGCTAGCCAATTGCGCCACGGAGACAGTAGCGCAGAACTCCCACCTCCGTCAGGACATTTCTTCAGAGCTATCAGCCCAAAGAAAAAGAAGCGCCGCACCACCTCCGGGTGGGCTCGAACCTCCAAACTTTCGGTTAACAGCCGGATGCGCTAGCCAATTGCGCCACGGAGACAGTCGTGCTCCACTCTCACCACCGTCAGAACATTTCTTTGGAGCTATCAGCCCAAAGCAAAAAAGCGCCGCACCACCACCGGGTGGACTCGAACCTCCAACCTTTCGGTTAACAGCCCATCGCGCAAGCCAATTGCGCCACGCAGACAGTCGTGCTCCACTCTCACCACCATCAGAACATATCTTCAAAGCTATCAGCGCAAAGAAAAAAGCAACACACCACACCCGGGAGGGCTCGAACCTCCAACCTTTCGGTTAACAGCCGATTTCGCTAGCCAAATACGCCACCGAGACAGTCCTGCTGTACTGTCACCACCAGCATAACATATACAGCCTTTCGGTTAACAGCCGATCGCGCTAGCCAATTGCGCCACGGAGACAGTCGTGCTCCATTCTCACCACCGTCAGTACATTTCTCCAAAGCTATCAGCGCAAAGAAAAAAGAGCGCCGCACCACCACCGGGTGGGCTCGAACCTCCTACCTTTCGCTTAACAGCCGATCCCGCTAGCCCATTGCGCCACGGAGACAGTCGTGCTCCACTCTCACCATCATCAAAACATATCTTCAAAGCTATCAGCCCAAAGAAAAAAACCGCCGCAGCACCACTGGATGGGCTCGAACCTCCAACCTTTCGGTTAACAGCCCATCGCGCTAGCCAATTGCGCCACGGAGACAGGCGTGCTTCACTCTCACCACCATCAGAACATATCTTCAAAGCTAGCAGCCCGAAGAAAAAATAGCAACACACCACCCCGGGAGGGCTCGAACCTCCAACCTTTCTGTTAACAGCCGATAGCGCTAGCCAATTGCGCCACGAAGACAGTCCTGCTCCACTCTCACCACCATTAGAACATATCTTCAAAGCTATCAGCCCAAAGAAAAAAAACCGCCGCAGCACCACCGGGTGGGCTCGAACCTCCAACCGTTCGGTTAACACCCGATCGCGCTAGCCAATTGCGCTGCGGAGACAGTCCTGCTCCACTCTCACCACCATCAGAACATAACTTCAAAGCTATCAGCCCAAAGAAAAAAGCAACACACCACTCCCGGGAGGGCTCGAGCCTCCAACCTTTCATTCAACAGCCTATAGCGCTAGCCCATTGCGCCACGGAGACAGTCGTGCTCTCCTCTCACCACCATCAGAACATTTCTTCAGAGCTATCAGCCCAAAGAAAAAAAAGCGCCGCACCACCACCGGATGGGCTCGAACCTCCAAAATTTCGGTTAATAGCCGATCGCGCTGGCCAATTGCGCCAGGGAGACAGTCGTGCTCCACTCTCAACACCATCAGAACATATCTTAAAGCTATCAGCGCAAAGAAAAAAGCAACACACCACTCCCGGGAGGGCTCGAACCTCCAACTTTTCGGTCAACAGCCGATCGCGCTAGCCAATCGCGCCACGGAGACAGTCGTGCTCCACTCTCACCACCATCAGAACATTTCCTCAGAGTATCAGCCCAAAGGAAAAAAAGCGCCGCACCACCACCGGGTGGGCTCGAACCTCCAAATTTTCGGTTAACAGCCCATCGCGCTAGCCAATGGCGCCACGGAGACAGTCGTGCTCCACTCTCACCACCATCAAAACATATCTTCAAAGCTATCAGCGCAAATAAAAATGCAACACACCACTCCCGGGAGGGCTCGAAATTCCAACCTTTCGGTTAACAGCCCATCGCGCTAGCCAATGGCGCCACGGAGACAGTCGTGCTCCGCTCTCACCACCATCAAAACATATCTTCAAAGCTATCAGCGCAAAGAAAAAAGCAACACACCACTCCAGGGATTGCTCGAAATTCCAACCTTTCGGTTAACAGCCAATCACGCTAGCCAATTGCGCCACGGAGACAGTAGCGCAGAACTCCCACCTCCGTCAGGACATTTCTTCAGAGCTATCAGCCCAAAGAAAAAGAAGCGCCGCACCACCACCGAGTGGGCTCGAACCTCCAAACTTTCGGTTAACAGCCGGATGCGCTAGCCAATTGCGCCACGGAGACAGTCGTGCTCCACTCTCACCACCGTCAGAACATTTCTTTGGAGCTATCAGCCCAAAGCAAATAAAGCGCCGCACCACCACCGGGTGGACTCGAACCTCCAACCTTTCGGTTAACAGCCCATCGCGCAAGCCAATTGCGCCACGCAGACAGTCGTGCTCCACTCTCACCACCATCAGAACATATCTTCAAAGCTATCAGCGCAAAGAAAAAAGCAACACACCACACCCGGGAGGGCTCGAACCTCCAACCTTTCGGTTAACAGCCGATCGCGCTAGCCAAATACGCCACCGAGACAGTCCTGCTGTACTGTCACCACCAGCATAACATATACAGCCTTTCGGTTAACAGCCGATCGCGCTAGCCAATTGTGCCACGGAGACAGTCGTGCTCCACTCTCACCACCGTCAGAACATTTCTTCAGGCTATCAGCCCAAAGAAAAAAAAGCGCCGCACCGCCACCGGGTTGGCTCGAACCTCCAACCTTTCGGTTAACAGCCGATCGCGCTAGCCAATTGCGCCAAGGAGACAGTCGTGCTCCATTCTCACCACCGTCAGAACATTTCTCCAAAGCTATCAGCGCAAAGAAAAAAGAGCGACGAACCACCACTGGGTGGGCTCGAACCTCCAACCTTTCGGTTAACAGCCGATCGCGCTAGCCAATTGCGCCACGGTGACAGTCGTGCTCCACTCTCACCGCTATGAGAACATACCTTCAAAGCTATCAGCGCAAAGAAAAAAAAAAGCAACACACCACTCCCGGGAGGGCTCGAACCTCCAACCTTTCGGTTAATAGCTGATCGCGTTAGCCAATTGCGCCACGGAGACAGTCGTGTCCCCTCTAACCACCGTCAGAACCTTTCTTCAGACTATCAGCCCAAAGAAAAAAAAGCGCCGCACCACCACCGGGTGGGCTCGAACCTCCAACCATTCGGTTAACAGCCGATTGCGCTAGCCAATTGCGCCACGGAGACAGTCGTGCTCCATTCTCACCACCGTCAGTACATTTCTCCAAAGCTATCAGCGCAAAGAAAAAAGAGCGCCGCACCACCACCGGGTGTGCTCGAACCTCCTACCTTTCGCTTAACAGCCGATCCCGCTAGCCCATTGCGCCACGGAGACAGTCGTGCTCCACTCTCACCATCATCAGAACATATCTTCAAAGCTATCAGCCCAAAGAAAAAAACCGCCGCAGCACCACTGGATGGGCTCGAACCTCCAACCTTTCGGTTAACAGCCCATCGCGTTAACCAATTGCGCCACGGAGACAGGTGTGCTTCACTCTCACCACCATCAGAACACAGCTTCAAAGCTATCAGCGCAAAAAAAGCAACACACCACTCCCGGGAGGGCTCGAACCTCCAACCTTTCGGTCAACAGCCTATAGCGCTAGCCCATTGCGCCACGGAGACAGTCGTACTCTCCTCTCACCACCATCAGAACATTTCTTCAGAGCTATCAGCCCAAAGAAAAAAAAGCGCCGCACCACCACCGGGTGGGCTCGAACCTCAAAATTTTGGTTAATAGCCGATCGCTCTGGCCAATTGCGCCACGGAGACAGACGTGCTCCACTCTCACCACCATCAGAACATATCTTCAAAGCTAGCAGCCCGAAGAAAAAAAAGCAACACACCACACTGGGAGGGCTCGAACCTCCACCCTTTCGGTTAACAGCCGATAGCGCTAGCCAATTGCGCCACGAATACAGTCCTGCTCCACTCTCACCACCATTAGAACATATCTTCAAAGCTATCAGCCCAAAGAAAAAAAACCGCCGCAGCACCACCGGGTGGGCTCGAACCTCCAACCGTTCGGTTAACACCCGATCGCGCTAGGCAATTGCGCTACGGAGACAGTCCTGCTCCACTCTCACCACCATCAGAACATATCTTCAAAGCTATCAGCCCAAAGAAAAAAGCAACACACCACTCCCGGGAGGGCTCGAGCCTCCAACCTTTCGGGCAACAGCCTATAGCGCTAGCCCATTGCGCCACGGAGACAGTCGTGCTCTCCTCTCACCACCATCAGAACATTTCTTCAGAGCTATTAGCCCAAAGAAAAAAAAGCGCCGCACCACCACCGGGTGGGCTCGAACCTCCAAAATTTCGGTTAATAGCCGATCGCGCTGGCCAATTGCGCCACGGAGACAGTCGTGCTCCACTCTCACCACCATCAGAACATATCTTCAAAGCTAGCAGCCCGAAGAAAAAAAAGCAACACACCACTCCCGGGAGGGCTCGAACCTCCAACCTTTCGGTTAAAAGCCAATCGCGCTAGCGCATTGCGCCACGGAGACAGTCGTGTTCCACTCTCACCACAGTCAGAACATTTCTTCAGAGCTATCAGCGCAAAGAAAAAAGCAACACACCACTCCCGGGAGGGCTCGAAATTCCAACCTTTCGGTTAACAGCCCATCGCGCTAGCCAATGGCGCCACGGAGACAGTCGTGCTCCACTCTCACCACCATCAAAACATATCTTCAAACTATCAGCGCAAAGAAAAAAAGCAACACACCACTCACGGGAGGGCTCGAAATTCCAACCTTTCGGTTAACAGCCAATCACGCTAGCCAATTGCGCCACGGAGACAGTAGCGCAGAACTCCCACCTCCGTCAGGACATTTCTTCAGAGCTATCAGCCCAAAGAAAAAGAAGCGCCGCACCACCTCCGGGTGGGCTCGAACCTCCAAACTTTCGGTTAACAGCCGGATGCGCTAGCCAACTGCGCCACGGAGACAGTCGTGCTCCACTCTCACCACCGTCAGAACATTTCTTTGGAGCTATCAGCCCAAAGCAAAAAAGCGCCGCACCACCACCGGGTGGACTCGAACCTCCAACCTTTCGGTTAACAGCCCATCGCGCAAGCCAATTGCGCCACGCAGACAGTCGTGCTCCACTCTCACCACCATCAGAACATATCTTCAAAGCTATCAGCGCAAAGAAAAAAGCAACACACCACACCCGGGAGGGCTCGAACCTCCAACCTTTCGGTTAACAGCCGATTTCGCTAGCCAAATACGCCACCGAGACAGTCCTGCTGTACTGTCACCACCAGCATAACATATACAGCCTTTCGGTTAACAGCCGATCGCGCTAGCCAATTGCGCCACGGAGACAGTCGTGCTCCATTCTCACCACCGTCAGTACATTTCTCCAAAGCTATCAGCGCAAAGAAAAAAGAGCGCCGCACCACCACCGGGTGGGCTCGAACCTCCTACCTTTCGCTTAACAGCCGATCCCGCTAGCCCATTGCGCCACGGAGACAGTCGTGCTCCACTCTCACCATCATCAAAACATATCTTCAAAGCTATCAGCCCAAAGAAAAAAACCGCCGCAGCACCACTGGATGGGCTCGAACCTCCAACCTTTCGGTTAACAGCCCATCGCGCTAGCCAATTGCGCCACGGAGACAGGCGTGCTTCACTCTCACCACCATCAGAACATATCTTCAAAGCTAGCAGCCCGAAGAAAAAATAGCAACACACCACCCCGGGAGGGCTCGAACCTCCAACCTGTCTGTTAACAGCCGATAGCGCTAGCCAATTGCGCCACGAAGACAGTCCTGCTCCACTCTCACCACCATTAGAACATATCTTCAAAGCTATCAGCCCAAAGAAAAAAAACCGCCGCAGCACCACCGGGTGGGCTCGAACCTCCAACCGTTCGGTTAACACCCGATCGCGCTAGCCAATTGCGCTGCGGAGACAGTCCTGCTCCACTCTCACCACCATCAGAACATAACTTCAAAGCTATCAGCCCAAAGAAAAAAGCAACACACCACTCCCGGGAGGGCTCGAGCCTCCAACCTTTCATTCAACAGCCTATAGCGCTAGCCCATTGCGCCACGGAGACAGTCGTGCTCTCCTCTCACCACCATCAGAACATTTCTTCAGAGCTATCAGCCCAAAGAAAAAAAAGCGCCGCACCACCACCGGATGGGCTCGAACCTCCAAAATTTCGGTTAATAGTCGATCGCGCTGGCCAATTGCGCCACGGAGACAGTCGTGCTCCACTCTCAACACCATCAGAACATATCTTAAAGCTATCAGCGCAAAGAAAAAAGCAACACACCACTCCCGGGAGGGCTCGAACCTCCAACTTTTCGGTCAACAGCCGATCGCGCTAGCCAATCGCGCCACGGAGACAGTCGTGCTCCACTCTCACCACCATCAGAACATTTCCTCAGAGTATCAGCCCAAAGGAAAAAAAGCGCCGCACCACCACCGGGTGGGCTCGAACCTCCAACTTTTCGGTTAACAGCCCATCGCGCTAGCCAATGGCGCCACGGAGACAGTCGTGCTCCACTCTCACCACCATCAAAACATATCTTCAAAGCTATCAGCGCAAATAAAAATGCAACACACCACTCCCGGGAGGGCTCGAAATTCCAACCTTTCGGTTAACAGCCCATCGCGCTAGCCAATGGCGCCACGGAGACAGTCGTGCTCCGCTCTCACCACCATCAAAACATATCTTCAAAGCTATCAGCGCAAAGAAAAAAGCAACACACCACTCCAGGGATTGCTCGAAATTCCAACCTTTCGGTTAACAGCCAATCACGCTAGCCAATTGCGCCACGGAGACAGTAGCGCAGAACTCCCACCTCCGTCAGGACATTTCTTCAGAGCTATCAGCCCAAAGAAAAAGAAGCGCCGCACCACCACCGAGTGGGCTCGAACCTCCAAACTTTCGGTTAACAGCCGGATGCGCTAGCCAATTGCGCCACGGAGACAGTCGTGCTCCACTCTCACCACCGTCAGAACATTTCTTTGGAGCTATCAGCCCAAAGCAAAAAAAGCGCCGCACCACCACCGGGTGGACTCGAACCTCCAACCTTTCGGTTAACAGCCCATCGCGCAAGCCAATTGCGCCACGCAGACAGTCGTGCTCCACTCTCACCACCATCAGAACATATCTTCAAAGCTATCAGCGCAAAGAAAAAAGCAACACACCACACCCGGGAGGGCTCGAACCTCCAACCTTTCGGTTAACAGCCGATCGCGCTAGCCAAATACGCCACCGAGACAGTCCTGCTGTACTGTCACCACCAGCATAACATATACAGCCTTTCGGTTAACAGCCGATCGCGCTAGCCAATTGTGCCACGGAGACAGTCGTGCTCCACTCTCACCACCGTCAGAACATTTCTTCAGGCTATCAGCCCAAAGAAAAAAAAGCGCCGCACCGCCACCGGGTTGGCTCGAACCTCCAACCTTTCGGTTAACAGCCGATCGCGCTAGCCAATTGCGCCAAGGAGACAGTCGTGCTCCATTCTCACCACCGTCAGAACATTTCTCCAAAGCTATCAGCGCAAAGAAAAAAGAGCGACGAACCACCACTGGGTGGGCTCGAACCTCCAACCTTTCGGTTAACAGCCGATCGCGCTAGCCAATTGCGCCACGGTGACAGTCGTGCTCCACTCTCACCGCTATGAGAACATACCTTCAAAGCTATCAGCGCAAAGAAAAAAAAAAGCAAGACACCACTCCCGGGAGGGCTCGAACCTCCAACCTTTCGGTTAATAGCTGATCGCGTTAGCCAATTGCGCCACGGAGACAGTCGTGCTCCCCTCTAACCACCGTCAGAACCTTTCTTCAGACTATCAGCCCAAAGAAAAAAAAGCGCCGCACCACCACCGGGTGGGCTCGAACCTCCAACCATTCGGTTAACAGCCGATTGCGCTAGCCAATTGCGCCACGGAGACAGTCGTGCTCCATTCTCACCACCGTCAGTACATTTCTCCAAAGCTATCAGCGCAAAGAAAAAAGAGCGCCGCACCACCACCGGGTGGGCTCGAACCTCCTACCTTTCGCTTAACAGCCGATCCCGCTAGCCCATTGCGCCACGGAGACAGTCGTGCTCCACTCTCACCATCATCAGAACATATCTTCAAAGCTATCAGCCCAAAGAAAAAAACCGCCGCAGCACCACTGGATGGGCTCGAACCTCCAACCTTTCGGTTAACAGCCCATCGCGTTAACCAATTGCGCCACGGAGACAGGTGTGCTTCACTCTCACCACCATCAGAACACAGCTTCAAAGCTATCAGCGCAAAAAAAGCAACACACCACTCCCGGGAGGGCTCGAACCTCCAACCTTTCGGTCAACAGCCTATAGCGCTAGCCCATTGCGCCACGGAGACAGTCGTGCTCTCCTCTCACCACCATCAGAACATTTCTTCAGAGCTATCAGCCCAAAGAAAAAAAAGCGCCGCACCACCACCGGGTGGGCTCGAACCTCAAAATTTTGGTTAATAGCCGATCGCTCTGGCCAATTGCGCCACGGAGACAGACGTGCTCCACTCTCACCACCATCAGAACATATCTTCAAAGCTAGCAGCCCGAAGAAAAAAAAGCAACACACCACACTGGGAGGGCTCGAACCTCCACCCTTTCGGTTAACAGCCGATAGCGCTAGCCAATTGCGCCACGAATACAGTCCTGCTCCACTCTCACCACCATTAGAACATATCTTCAAAGCTATCAGCCCAAAGAAAAAAAACCGCCGCAGCACCACCGGGTGGGCTCGAACCTCCAACCGTTCGGTTAACACCCGATCGCGCTAGGCAATTGCGCTACGGAGACAGTCCTGCTCCACTCTCACCACCATCAGAACATATCTTCAAAGCTATCAGCCCAAAGAAAAAAGCAACACACCACTCCCGGGAGGGCTCGAGCCTCCAACCTTTCGGGCAACAGCCTATAGCGCTAGCCCATTGCGCCACGGAGACAGTCGTGCTCTCCTCTCACCAACATCAGAACATTTCTTCAGAGCTATCAGCCCAAAGAAAAAAAAGCGCCGCACCACCACCGGGTGGGCTCGAACCTCCAAAATTTCGGTTAATAGCCGATCGCGCTGGCCAATTGCGCCACGGAGACAGTCGTGCTCCACTCTCACCACCATCAGAACATATCTTCAAAGCTAGCAGCCCGAAGAAAAAAAAGCAACACACCACTCCCGGGAGGGCTCGAACCTCCAACCTTTCGGTTAAAAGCCAATCGCGCTAGCGCATTGCGCCACGAAGACAGTCGTGTTCCACTCTCACCACAGTCAGAACATTTCTTCAGAGCTATCAGCCCAAAGAAAACAAAGCACCGCACTACCACCGCGTGGGCTCGAACCTCCAGCCTTTCAGTTAACGGCCTAACGCGCTAGCTAATTGCGCCGCGGAGACAGTCGTGCTCCACTCTCACCACTATCAGAACATATCTTCAAAGCTATCAGCGCAAAGAAAAAAGCAACACACCACTCCCGGGAGGGCTCGAAATTCCAATCTTTCGGTTAACAGCCGATCGCGCTAGCCAATTGCGCCACGGGGACAGTAGTGCAGCACTTCCACCTCTGTCAGAACATTTCTTCAGAGCTATCAGCCCAAAGAAAAAGAAAGCGCCACACCACCACCGGGTGGGCTCGAACCTCCAAAATTTCGGTTAATAGCCGATCGCGCTGGCCAATTGCGCCACGGAGACAGTCGTGCTCCACTCTCAACACCATCAGAACATATCTTAAAGCTATCAGCGCAAAGAAAAAAGCAACACACCACTCCCGGGAGGGCTCGAACCTCCAACTTTTCGGTCAACAGCCGATCGCGCTAGCCAATCGCGCCACGGAGACAGTCGTGCTCCACTCTCACCACCATCAGAACATTTCCTCAGAGTATCAGCCCAAAGGAAAAAAAGCGCCGCACCACCACCGGGTGGGCTCGAACCTCCAACTTTTCGGTTAACAGCCCATCGCGCTAGCCAATGGCGCCACGGAGACAGTCGTGCTCCACTCTCACCACCATCAAAACATATCTTCAAAGCTATCAGCGCAAATAAAAATGCAACACACCACTCCCGGGAGGGCTCGAAATTCCAACCTTTCGGTTAACAGCCCATCGCGCTAGCCAATGGCGCCACGGAGACAGTCGTGCTCCGCTCTCACCACCATCAAAACATATCTTCAAAGCTATCAGCGCAAAGAAAAAAGCAACACACCACTCCAGGGATTGCTCGAAATTCCAACCTTTCGGTTAACAGCCAATCACGCTAGCCAATTGCGCCACGGAGACAGTAGCGCAGAACTCCCACCTCCGTCAAGACATTTCTTCAGAGCTATCAGCCCAAAGAAAAAGAAGCGCCGCACCACCACCGAGTGGGCTCGAACCTCCAAACTTTCGGTTAACAGCCGGATGCGCTAGCCAATTGCGCCACGGAGACAGTCGTGCTCCACTCTCACCACCGTCAGAACATTTCTTTGGAGCTATCAGCCCAAAGCAAAAAAAGCGCCGCACCACCACCGGGTGGACTCGAACCTCCAACCTTTCGGTTAACAGCCCATCGCGCAAGCCAATTGCGCCACGCAGACAGTCGTGCTCCACTCTCACCACCATCAGAACATATCTTCAAAGCTATCAGCGCAAAGAAAAAAGCAACACACCACACCCGGGAGGGCTCGAACCTCCAACCTTTCGGTTAACAGCCGATCGCGCTAGCCAAATACGCCACCGAGACAGTCCTGCTGTACTGTCACCACCAGCATAACATATACAGCCTTTCGGTTAACAGCCGATCGCGCTAGCCAATTGTGCCACGGAGACAGTCGTGCTCCACTCTCACCACCGTCAGAACATTTCTTCAGGCTATCAGCCCAAAGAAAAAAAAGCGCCGCACCGCCACCGGGTTGGCTCGAACCTCCAACCTTTCGGTTAACAGCCGATCGCGCTAGCCAATTGCGCCAAGGAGACAGTCGTGCTCCATTCTCACCACCGTCAGAACATTTCTCCAAAGCTATCAGCGCAAAGAAAAAAGAGCGACGAACCACCACTGGGTGGGCTCGAACCTCCAACCTTTCGGTTAACAGCCGATCGCGCAAGCCAATTGCGCCACGGTGACAGTCGTGCTCCACTCTCACCGCTATGAGAACATACCTTCAAAGCTATCAGCGCAAAGAAAAAAAAAGCAAGACACCACTCCCGGGAGGGCTCGAACCTCCAACCTTTCGGTTAATAGCTGATCGCGTTAGCCAATTGCGCCACGGAGACAGTCGTGCTCCCCTCTAACCACCGTCAGAACCTTTCTTCAGACTATCAGCCCAAAGAAAAAAAAGCGCCGCACCACCACCGGGTGGGCTCGAACCTCCAACCATTCGGTTAACAGCCGATTGCGCTAGCCAATTGCGCCACGGAGACAGTCGTGCTCCATTCTCACCACCGTCAGTACATTTCTCCAAAGCTATCAGCGCAAAGAAAAAAGAGCGCCGCACCACCACCGGGTGGGCTCGAACCTCCTACCTTTCGCTTAACAGCCGATCCCGCTAGCCCATTGCGCCACGGAGACAGTCGTGCTCCACTCTCACCATCATCAGAACATATCTTCAAAGCTATCAGCCCAAAGAAAAAAACCGCCGCAGCACCACTGGATGGGCTCGAACCTCCAACCTTTCGGTTAACAGCCCATCGCGTTAACCAATTGCGCCACGGAGACAGGTGTGCTTCACTCTCACCACCATCAGAACACAGCTTCAAAGCTATCAGCGCAAAAAAAGCAACACACCACTCCCGGGAGGGCTCGAACCTCCAACCTTTCGGTCAACAGCCTATAGCGCTAGCCCATTGCGCCACGGAGACAGTCGTGCTCTCCTCTCACCACCATCAGAACATTTCTTCAGAGCTATCAGCCCAAAGAAAAAAAAGCGCCGCACCACCACCGGGTGGGCTCGAACCTCAAAATTTTGGTTAAAGGCCGATCGCTCTGGCCAATTGCGCCACGGAGACAGACGTGCTCCACTCTCACCACCATCAGAACATATCTTCAAAGCTAGCAGCCCGAAGAAAAAAAAGCAACACACCACACTGGGAGGGCTCGAACCTCCACCCTTTCGGTTAACAGCCGATAGCGCTAGCCAATTGCGCCACGAATACAGTCCTGCTCCACTCTCACCACCATTAGAACATATCTTCAAAGCTATCAGCCCAAAGAAAAAAAACCGCCGCAGCACCACCGGGTGGGCTCGAACCTCCAACCGTTCGGTTAACACCCGATCGCGCTAGGCAATTGCGCTACGGAGACAGTCCTGCTCCACTCTCACCACCATCAGAACATATCTTCAAAGCTATCAGCCCAAAGAAAAAAGCAACACACCACTCCCGGGAGGGCTCGAGCCTCCAACCTTTCGGGCAACAGCCTATAGCGCTAGCCCATTGCGCCACGGAGACAGTCGTGCTCTCCTCTCACCAACATCAGAACATTTCTTCAGAGCTATCAGCCCAAAGAAAAAAAAGCGCCGCACCACCACCGGGTGGGCTCGAACCTCCAAAATTTCGGTTAATAGCCGATCGCGCTGGCCAATTGCGCCACGGAGACAGTCGTGCTCCACTCTCACCACCATCAGAACATATCTTCAAAGCTAGCAGCCCGAAGAAAAAAAAGCAACACACCACTCCCGGGAGGGCTCGAACCTCCAACCTTTCGGTTAAAAGCCAATCGCGCTAGCGCATTGCGCCACGAAGACAGTCGTGTTCCACTCTCACCACAGTCAGAACATTTCTTCAGAGCTATCAGCCCAAAGAAAACAAAGCACCGCACTACCACCGCGTGGGCTCGAACCTCCAGCCTTTCAGTTAACGGCCTAACGCGCTAGCTAATTGCGCCGCGGAGACAGTCGTGCTCCACTCTCACCACTATCAGAACATATCTTCAAAGCTATCAGCGCAAAGAAAAAAGCAACACACCACTCCCGGGAGGGCTCGAAATTCCAATCTTTCGGTTAACAGCCGATCGCGCTAGCCAATTGCGCCACGGGGACAGTAGTGCAGCACTTCCACCTCTGTCAGAACATTTCTTCAGAGCTATCAGCCCAAAGAAAAAGAAAGCGCCACACCACCACCGGGTGGGCTTGAACCTCCAGCCTTTCGGTTAACAGGCGATCGCGCTAGCCAATTGCGCCACGTAGACAGTCGTGCTCCACTCTCAACACCATCAGAACATATCTCCAAAGCTACCAGCGCAAAGAAAAGAGCAACACAAAACTCCCGGGAAGGCTCGAAACTAGCACCTTTCGGTTAACAGCCGATCGCGCTAGCCAATTGCGCCACGGAGACAGTCGTGCTCCACTCTCACCACCGTCAGAACATTTCTTCGGAGCTTTCAGCCCAAAGGAAAAAAAGCGCTGCACCCCCACCGGACGAGCTCGAACCTCCAACCTATCTGTTAACAGCCGATTGCGCTAGCCAATTGCGCACGGAGACAGTCGTGCTCCACTCTCCCCACCATCAGAACATTTCCTCAGAGCTATCAGCCCAAAGGAAAAAAAGCGCCGCACCACCACCGGGTGGGCTCGAACCTCCAACCTTTCGGTTAACAGCCCATCGCGCTAGCCAATGGCGCCACGGAGACAGTCGTGGTCCACTCTCACCACCATCAAAACATATCTTCAAAGCTATCAGCGCAAAGAAAAAAGCAACACACCACTCCCGGGAGGGCTCGAAATTCCAACCTTTCGGTTAACAGCCAATCACGCTAGCCAATTGCGCCACGGAGACAGTCGTGCTCCATTCTCACCACCGTCAGTACATTTCTCCAAAGCTATCAGCGCAAAGAAAAAAGAGCGCCGCATCACCACCGGGTGGGCTCGAACCTCCTACCGTTCGCTTAACAGCCGATCCCGCTATCCCATTGCGCCACGGAGACAGTCGTGCTCCACTCTCACCACCATCAGAACATATCTTCAAAGCTATCAGCCCAAAGAAAAAAACCGCCGCAGCACCACTGGATGGGCTCGAACCTCCAACCTTTCGTTTAACAGCTCATCGCTCTAGCCAATTGCGCCACGGAGACAGGCGTGCTTCACTCTCACCACCATCAGAACACATCTTCAAAGCTATCAGTGCAAAGAAAAAAGCAACACACCACTCCCGGGAGGGCTCGAACCTCCAACCGTTCGGTTAACAGCCGATCGCGCTAGCCAATTGCGCCACGGAGACAGTCCTGCTCCACTCTCACCACCATCAGAACATATCTTCAAAGCTATCAGCGCAAAGAAAAAAGCACCACACCACTACCGGGAGAGCTCGAACCTCCAACCTTTCGGTGAACAGCCGATCGCACTAGCCAATTGCGCTACGGAGACAGTCCTGCTACACTCTCACCACCATCATAACATATCTTCAAAGCTATCAGCCCAAAGAAAAGAGCAACACACCACTCCCGGGAGGGCTCGAACCTCCAACCTTTCGGTCAACAGCCTATAGCGCTAGCCCATTGCGCCACGGAGACAGTCGTGCTCTCCTCTCACCACCATCAGAACATTTCTTCAGAGCTATCAGCCCAAAGAAAAAAAAGCGCCGCACCACCACCGGGTGGGCTCGAACCTCCAAAATTTCGGTTAATAGCCGATCGCGCTGGCCAATTGCGCCACGGAGACAGTCGTGCTCCACTCTCACCACCATCAGAACATATCTTCAAAGCTAGCAGCCCGAAGAAAAAAAAGCAACACACCACCCCGGGAGGTCTCGAACCTCCAACCTTTCGGTTAACAGCCGATAGCGCTAGCCAATTGCGCCACGAAGACAGTCCTGCTCCACTCTCACCACCATTAGAACATATCTTCAAAGCTATCAGCCCAATGAAAAAAAAGCGCCACAGCAAACCCGGGTGGGCTCTAACCTCGAACCTTTCGGTTAACAGCCGATCGCGCTAGCCAATTGCGCCACGGAGACAGTCCTGCTCCACTCTCACCACCATCAGAACATATCTTCAAAGCTATCAGCGCAAAGAAAAAAGCACCACTCCACTCCCGGGAGAGCTCGAACCTCCAACCTTTCGGTGAACAGCCAATCGCACTAGCCAATTGCGCTACGGAGACAGTCCTGCTACACTCTCACCACCATCATAACATATCTTCAAAGCTATCAGCCCAAAGAAAAGAGCAACACACCACTCCCGGGAGGGCTCGAATCTCCAACCTTTCGGTCAACAGCTCATAGCGCTAGCCCATTACGCCATGGAGACAGTCGTGCTCTCCTCTCACCACCATCAGAACATTTCTTCAGAGCTATCAGCCCAAAGAAAAAAAAGCGCCGCACCACCACCGGGTGGGCTCGAACCTCCAAAATTTCGGTTAATAGCCGATCGCGCTGGCCAATTGCGCCACGGAGACAGTCGTGCTCCACTCTCACCACCATCAGAACATATCTTCAAAGCTAGCAGCCCGAAGAAAAAAAAGCAACACACCACTCCCGGGAGGGCTCGAACCTCCAACCTTTCGGTTAAAAGCCAATCGCGCTAGCGAATTGCGCCACGGAGACAGTCGTGTTCCACTCTCACCACCGTCAGAACATTTCTTCAGAGCTATCAGCCCAAAGAAAACAAAGCGCCGCACTACCACCGCGTGGGCTCGAACCTCCAGCCTTTCAGTTAACGGCCGAACGCACTAGCTAATTGCGCCGCGGAGACAGTCGTGCTCCACTCTCACCACTATCAGAACATATCTTCAAAGCTATCAGCGCAAAGAAAAAAGCAACACACCACTCCCGGGAGGGCTCGAAATTCCAATTATCGGTTAACAGCCGATCGCGCCAGCCAATTGCGCCACGGAGACAGTAGTGCAGAACTTCCACCTCTGTCAGAACATTTCTTCAGAGCTATCAGCCCAAAGAAAAAGAAAGCGCCGCACCACCACCGGGTGGGCTTCAACCTCCAGCCTTTCGGTTAACAGGCGATCGCGCTAGCCAATTGCGCCACGTAGACAGTCGTGCTCCACTCTCAACACCATCAGAACATATCTCCAAAGCTACCAGCGCAAAGAAAAGAGCAACACAAAACTCCCGGGAAGGCTCGAAACTACCACCTTTCGGTTAACAGCCGATCGCGCTAGCCAATTGCGCCACGGAGACAGTCGTGCTCCACTCTCACAACCGTCAGAACATTTCTTCGGAGCTGTCAGCCCAAAGGAAAAAAAGCACTGCACCCCCACCGGACGAGCTCGAACCTCCAACCTATCTGTTAACAGCCGATTGCGCTAGCCAATTGCGCACGGAGACAGTCGTGCTCCACTCTCCCCACCATCAGAACATATCTTAAAGCTATCAGCGCAAAGAAAAAAGCAACACACCACTCCCGGGAGGGCTCGAACCTCCAACTTTTCGGTCAACAGCCGATCGCGCTAGCCTATCGCGCCACGGAGACAGTCGTGCTCCACTCTCACCACCATCAGAACATTTCCTCAGAGCTATCAGCCCAAAGGAAAAAAAGCGCCGCACCACCACCGGGTGGGCTCGAACCTCCAACCTTTCGGTTAACAGCCCATCGCGCTAGCCAATGGCGCCACGGAGCACAGTCGTGCTCCACTCTCACCACCATCAAAACATATCTTCAAAGCTATCAGCGCAAAGAAAAAAGCAACACACCACTCCCGGGAGGGCTCGAAATTCCAACCTTTCGGTTAACAGCCAATCACGCTAGCCAATTGCGCCACGGAGACAGTAGCGCAGAACTCCCACCTCCGTGAGGACATTTCTTCAGAGCTATCAGCCCAAAGAAAAAGAAGCGCCGCACCACCACCGGGTGGGCTCGAACCTCCAAACTTTCGGTTAACAGCCGGATGCGCTAGCCAATTGCGCCACGGAGACAGTCGTGCTCCACTCTCACCAACGTCAGAACATTTCTTTGGAGCTATCAGCCCAAAGATAAAAAAGCGCCGCACCTCCACCGGGTGGACTCGAACCTCCAACCTTTCGGTTAACAGCCCATCGCGCAAGCCAATTGCGCCACGCAGACAGTCGTGCTCCACTCTCACCAACCATCAGAACATATCTTCAAAGCTATCAGCGCAAAGAAAAAAGCAACACACCACACCCGGGAGGGCTCGAACCTCCAACCTTTCGGTTAACAGCCGATCGCGCTAGCGAAATACGCCACCGAGACAGTCCTGCTGTACTGTCACCACCAGCATAACATATACAGCCTTTCGGTTAACAGCCGATCGCGCTAGCCAAATGTGCCACGGAGACAGTCGTGCTCCACTCTCACCACCATCAGAACATTTCTTCAGAGCTATCAGCCCAAAGAAAAAAAGCTCCGCATCACCACCGGCTGGGCTCGAACCTCCAAAAATTCGGTTAATAGCCGATCGCGCTGGCCAATTGCGCCACGGAGACAGTCGTGCTCCACTCTCACCACCATCAGAACATATCTTCAAAGC
Source organism: Rhipicephalus microplus (assembly GCF_043290135.1). Classification (NCBI taxonomy): domain Eukaryota; kingdom Metazoa; phylum Arthropoda; class Arachnida; order Ixodida; family Ixodidae; genus Rhipicephalus; species Rhipicephalus microplus. The sequence goes on from NW_027464585.1 coordinate 52,415,781, forward strand.
TATCAGCCCAATGAAAAAAAGCGCCACAGCAAACCCGGGTGGGCTCTAACCTCGAACCTTTCGGTTAACAGCCGATCGCGCTAGCCAATTGCGCCACGGAGACAGTCCTGCTCCACTCTCACCACCATCAGAACATATCTTCAAAGCTATCAGCGCAAAGAAAAAAGCACCACACCACTCCCGGGAGAGCTCGAACCTCCAACCTTTCGGTGAACAGCCGATCGCACTAGCCAATTGCGCTACGGAGACAGTCCTGCTCCATTCTCGCCACCATCAGAACATATCTTCAAAGCTATCAGCCCAAAGAAAAAAGCAACACACCACTCCCGGGAGGGCTCGAACCTCCAACCTTTCGGTCAACAGCCTATAGCGCTAGCCCATTGCGCCACGGAGACAGTCGTGCTCTCCTCTCACCACCATCAGAACATTTCTTCAGAGCTATCAGCCCAAAGAAAAAAAAGCGCCGCACCACCACCGGGTGGGCTCGAACCTCAAAATTTCGGTTAATAGCCGATCGCTCTGGCCAATTGCGCCACGGAGACAGTCGTGCTCCACTCTCACCACCATCAGAACATATCTTCAAAGCTAGCAGCCCGAAGAAAAAAAAGCAACACACCACTCCCGGGAGGGCTCGAACCTCCAACCTTTCGGTTAAAAGCCAATCGCGCTAGCGAATTGCGCCACGGAGACAGTCGTGTTCCACTCTCACCACCGTCAGAACATTTCTTCAGAGCTATCAGCCCAAAGAAAACAAAGCGCCGCACTACCACCGCGTGGGCTCGAACCTCCAGCCTTTCAGTTAACGGCCGAACGCACTAGCTAATTGCGCCGCGGAGACAGTCGTGCTCCACTCTCACCACTATCAGAACATATCTTCAAAGCTATCAGCGCAAAGAAAAAAGCAACACACCACTCCCGGGAGGGCTCGAAATTCCAATCATCGGTTAACAGCCGATCGCGCCAGCCAATTGCGCCACGGAGACAGTAGTGCAGCACTTCCACCTCTGTCAGAACATTTCTTCAGAGCTATCAGCCCAAAGAAAAAGAAAGCGCCGCACCACCACCGGGTGGGCTTGAACCTCCAGCCTTTCGGTTAACAGGCGATCGCGCTAGCCAATTGCGCCACGTAGACAGTCGTGCTCCACTCTCAACACCATCAGAACATATCTCCAAAGCTACCAGCGCAAAGAAAAGAGCAACACAAAACTCCCGGGAAGGCTCGAAACTACCACCTTTCGGTTAACAGCCGATCGCGCTAGCCAATTGCGCCACGGAGACAGTCGTGCTCCACTCTCACCACAGTCAGAACATTTCTTCCGAGCTGTCAGCCCAAAGGAAAAAAGCGCTGCACCCCCACCGGACGAGCTCGAACCTCCAGCCTTTCGGTTAACAGGCGATCGCGCTAGCCAATTGCGCCACGTAGACAGTCGTGCTCCACTCTCAACACCATCAGAACATATCTCCAAAGCTACCAGCGCAAAGAAAAGAGCAACACAATACTCCCGGGAAGGCTCGAAACTACCACCTTTCGGTTAACAGCCGATCGCGCTAGCCAATTGCGCCACGGAGACAGTCGTGCTCCACTCTCACCACAGTCAGAACATTTCTTCAGAGCTATCAGCCCAAAGAAAAAGAAGCGCCGCACCACCACCGGGTGGGCTCGAACCTCCAAGCTTTCGGTTAACAGCCGGATGCGCTAGCCAATTGCGCCACGGAGACAGTCGTGCTCCACTCTCACCACCGTCAGAACATTTCTTTGGTGCTATCAGCCCAAAGATAAAAAAGCGCCGCACCTCCACCGGGTGGACTCGAACCTCCAACCTTTCGGTTAACAGCCCATCGCGCAAGCCAATTGCGCCACGCAGACAGTCGTGCTCCACTCTCACCACCATCAGAACATATCTTCAAAGCTATCAGCGCAAAGAAAAAAGCAACACACCACACCCGGGAGGGCTCGAACCTCCAACCTTTCGGTTAACAGCCGATCGCGCTAGCGAAATACGCCACCGAGACAGTCCTGCTGTACTGTCACCACCAGCATAACATATACAGCCTTTCGGTTAACAGCCGATCGCGCTAGCCAAATGTGCCACGGAGACAGTCGTGCTCCACTCTCACCACCGTCAGAACAATTCTTCAGACTATCAGCCCAAAGAAAAAAAAAGCGCCGCACCGCCACCGGGTGGGCTCGAACCTCCAACCTTTCGGTTAACAGCCGATCGCGCTAGCCAATTGCGCCAAGGAGACAGTCGTGCTCTGCTCTCACCACCATCAGAACATTTCTTCAGAGCTATCAGCCCAAAGAAAAAAAGCTCCGCATCACCACCGGCTGGGCTCGAACCTCCAAAAATTCGGTTAATAGCCGATCGCGCTGGCCAATTGCGCCACGGAGACAGTCGTGCTCCACTCTCACCACCATCAGAACATATCTTCAAAGCTATCAGCCCAATGAAAAAAAAAGCGCCACAGCAAACCCGGGTGGGCTCTAACCTCGAACCTTTCGGTTAACAGCCGATCGCGCTAGCCAATTGCGCCACGGAGACAGTCCTGCTCCACTCTCACCACCATCAGAACATATCTTCAAAGCTATCAGCGCAAAGAAAAAAGCACCACACCACTCCCGGGAGAGCTCGAACCTCCAACCTTTCGGTGAACAGCCGATCGCACTAGCCAATTGCGCTACGGAGACAGTCCTGCTCCATTCTCACCACCATCAGAACATATCTTCAAAGCTATCAGCCCAAAGAAAAAAGCAACACACCACTCCCGGGAGGGCTCGAACCTCCAACCTTTCGGTCAACAGCCTATAGCGCTAGCCCATTGCGCCACGGAGACAGTCGTGCTCTCCTCTCACCACCATCAGAACATTTCTTCAGAGCTATCAGCCCAAAGAAAAAAAAGCGCCGCACCACCACCGGGTGGGCTCGAACCTCAAAATTTCGGTTAATAGCCGATCGCTCTGGCCAATTGCGCCACGGAGACAGTCGTGCTCCACTCTCACCACCATCAGAACATATCTTCAAAGCTAGCAGCCCGAAGAAAAAAAAGCAACACACCACCCCGGGAGGGCTCGAACCTCCAACCTTTTGGTTAACAGCCGATAGCGCTAGCCAATTGCGCCACGAAGACAGTCCTGCTCCACTCTCACCACCATTAGAACATATCTTCAAAGCTATCAGCCCAAAGAAAAAAAAACCGCCGCAGCACCACCGGGTGGGCTCGAACCTCCAACCGTTCGGTTAACACCCGATCGCGCTAGCCAATTACGCTACGGAGACAGTCCTGCTCCGCTCTCACCACCATCAGAACATATCTTCAAAGCTATCAGCCCAAAGAAAAGAGCAACACACCACTCCCGGGAGGGCTCGAACCTCCAACCTTTCGGTCAACAGCCTATAGCGCTAGCCCATTGCGCCATGGAGACAGTCGTGCTCTCCTCTCACCACCATCAGAACCTTTCTTCAGAGCTATCAGCCCAAAGAAAAAAAAGCGCCGCACCACCACCGGGTGGGCTCGAACCTCCAAAATTTCGGTTAATAGCCGATCGCGCTGGCCAATTGCGCCATGGAGACAGTCGTGCTCCACTCTCACCACCATCAGAACATATCTTCAAAGCTAGCAGCCCGAAGAAAAAAAAGCAACACACCACTCCCGGGAGGGCTCGAACCTCCAACCTTTCGGTTAAAAGCCAATCGCGCTAGCGAATGGCGCCACGGAGACAGTCGTGTTCCACTCTCACCACCGTCAGAACATTTCTTCAGAGCTATCAGCGCAAAGAAAAAAGCAACACACCACTCCCGGGAGGGCTCGAAATTCCAATCATCGGTTAACAGCCGATCGCGCCAGCCAATTGCGCCACGGAGACAGTAGTGCAGCACTGCCACCTCTGTCAGAACATTTCTTCAGAGCTATCAGCCCAAAGAAAAAGAAAGCGCCGCACCACCACCGGGTGGGCTTGAACCTCCAGCCTTTCGGTTAACAGGCGATCGCGCTAGCCAATTGCGCCACGTAGACAGTCGTGCTCCACTCTCAACACCATCAGAACATATCTTAAAGCTATACTCGCAAAGAAAAAAGAAACACACCACTCCCGGGAGGGCTCGAACCTCCAACTTTTCGGTCAACAGCCGATCGCGCTAGCCAATCGCGCCACGGAGACAGTCGTGCTCCACTCTCACCACCGTCAGAACATTTCCTCAGAGCTATCAGCCCAAAGGAAAAAAAGCGCCGCACCACTACTGGGTGGGCTCGAACCTCCAACCTTTCGGTTAACAGCCCATCGCGCTAGCCAATGGCGCCACGGAGCACAGTCGTGCTCCACTCTCACCACCATCAAAACATATCTTCAAAGCTATCAGCGCAAAGAAAAAAGCAACACACCACTCCCGGGAGGGCTCGAAATTCCAACCTTTCGGTTAACAGCCAATCACGCTAGCCAATTGCGCCACGGAGACAGTAGCGCAGAACTCCCACCTCCGTCAGGACATTTCTTCAGAGCTATCAGCCCAAAGAAAAAGAAGCGCCGCACCACCACCGGGTGGGCTCGAACCTCCAAACTTTCGGTTAACAGCCGGATGCGCTAGCCAATTGCGCCACGGAGACAGTCGTGCTCCACTCTCACCACCGTCAGAACATTTCTTTGGAGCTATCAGCCCAAAGATAAAAAAGCGCCGCACCTCCATTGGGTGGACTCGAACCTCCAACCTTTCGGTTAACAGCCCATCGCGCAAGCCAATTGCGCCACGCAGACAGTCGTGCTCCACTCTCACCACCATCAGAACATATCTTCAAAGCTATCAGCGCAAAGAAAAAAGCAACACACCACACCCGGGAGGGCTCGAACCTCCAACCTTTCGGTTAACAGCCGATCGCGCTAGCCAAATACGCCACCGAGACAGTCGTGCTCAACTCTCACCACCGTCAGAACATTTCTTCAGACTATCAGCCCAAAGAAAAAAAAAGCGCCGCACCGCCACCGGGTGGGCTCGAACCTCCAACCTTTCGGTTAACAGCCGATCGCGCTAGCCAATTGCGCCAAGGAGACAGTCGTGCTCCATTCTCACCACCGTCAGAACATTTCTCCAAAGCTATCAGCGCAAAGAAAAAAGAGCGACGAACCACCACCGGGTGGGCTCGAACCTCCAACCTTTCGGTTAACAGCCGATCGCGCTTCCCAATTGCGCCACGGTGACAGTCGTGCTCCACTCTAACCGCTATCAGAACATACCTTCAAAGCTATCAGCGCAAAGAAAAAAAAAGCAACACACCACTCCCGGGAGGGCTCGAACCTCCAACCTTTCGGTTAATAGCTGATCGCGCTAGCCAATTGCGCCACGGAGACAGTCGTGCTCCCCTCTAACCACCGTCAGAACCTTTCTTCAGACTATCAGCCCAAAAAAAAAAAGCGCCGCACCACCACCGGGTGGGCTCGAACCTCCAACAATTCGGTTAACAGCCGATTGCGCTAGCCAATAGCGCCACGGAGACAGTCGTGCTCCATTCTCACCACCGTCAGTACATTTCTCCAAACCTATCAGCGCAAAGAAAAAAGAGCGCCGCACCACCACCGGGTGGGCTCGAACCTCCTACCTTTCGCTTAACAGCCGATCCCGCTTGCCCATTGCGCCACGGAGACAGTCGTGCTACACTCTCACCATCATCAGAACATACCTTCAAAGCTATCAGCCCAAAGAAAAAAACCGCCGCAGCACCACTGTATGGGCTCGAACCTCCAACCTTTCGGTTAACAGCCCATCGCGCTAGCCAATTGCGCCACGGAGACAGGCGTGCTTCACTCTCACCACCATCAAAACACATCTTCAAAGCTATCAGCGCAAAGAAAAAAGCAACACACCACTCCCGGGAGGGCTCGAACCTCCAACCTTTCGGTCAACAGCCTATAGCGCTAGCACATTGCGCCACGGAGACAGTCGTGCTCTCCTCTCACCACCATCAGAACATTTCTTCAGAGCTATAGGCCCAAAGAAAAAAAAGCGCCGCACCACCACCGGGTGGGCTCGAACCTCAAAATTTTGGTTAATAGCCGATCGCTCTGGCCAATTGCGCCACGGAGACAGTCGTGCTCCACTCTCACCACCATCAGAACATATCTTCAAAGCTAGCAGCCCGAAGAAAAAAAAGCAACACACCACCCTGGGAGGGCTCGAACCTCCAACCTTTCGGTTAACAGCCGATAGCGCTAGCCAGCCACGAAGACAGTCCTGCTCCACTCTCACCAACATTAGAACATATCTTCAAAGCTATCAGCCCAAAGAAAAAAAACCGCCGCAGCACCACTGGGTGGGCTCGAACCTCCAACCGTTCGGTTAACACCCGATCGCGCTAGCCAATTGCGCTACGGAGACAGTCCTGCTCCACTCTCACCACCATCAGAACATATCTTCAAAGCTATCAGCCCAAAGAAAAAAGCAACACACCACTCCCGGGAGGGCTCGAGCCTCCAACCTTTCGGTCAACAGCCTATAGTGCTAGCCCATTGCGCCACGGAGACAGTCGTGCTCTCCTCTCACCACCATCAGAACATTTCTTCAGCGCTATCAGCCCAAAGAAAAAAAAGCGCCGCACCACCACCGGGTCGGCTCGAACCTCCAAAATTTCGGTTAATAGCCGATCGCGCTGGCCAATTGCGCCACGGAGACAGTCGTGCTCCACTCTCACCACCATCAGAACATATCTTCAAAGCTAGCAGCCCGAAGAAAAAAAAGCAACACACCACTCCCGGGAGGGCTCGAACCTCCAACCTTTCGGTTAAAAGCCAATCGCGCTAGCGAATTGCGCCACGGAGACAGTCGTGTTCCACTCTCACCACCGTCAGAACATTTCTTCAGAGCTATCAGCCCAAAGAAAACAAAGCGCCGCACTACCACCGCGTGGGCTCGAACCTCCAGCCTTTCAGTTAACGGCCGAACGCGCTAGCTAATTGCGCCGCGGAGACAGTCGTGCTCCACTCTCACCACTATCAGAACATATCTTCAAAGCTATCAGCGCAAAGAAAACAGCAACACACCACTCCCGGGAGGGCTCGAAATTCCAATCTTTCGGTTAACAGCCGATCGCGCTAGCCAATTGCGCCACGGAGACAGTAGTGCAGCACTTCCACCTCTGTCAGAACATTTCTTCAGAGCTATCAGCCCAAAGAAAAAGAAAGCGCCGCACCACCACCGGGTGGGCTTGAACCTCCAGCCTTTCGGTTAACAGGCGATCGCGCTAGCCAATTGCGCCACGTAGACAGTCGTGCTCCACTCTCAACACCATCAGAACATATCTCCAAAGCTACCAGCGCAAAGAAAAGAGCAACACAAAACTCCCGGAAAGGCTCGAAACTACCACCTTTCGGTTAACAGCCGATCGCGCTAGCCAATTGCGCCACGGAGACAGTCGTGGTCCACTCTCACCACCGTCAGGACATTTCTTCAGAGCTATCAGCCCAAAGAAAAAGAAGCGCCGCACCACCACCGGGTGGGCTCGAACCTCGAAACTTTCGGTTAACAGCCGGATGCGCTAGCCAATTGCGCCACGGAGACAGTCGTGCTCCACTCTCACCACCGTCAGAACATTTCTTTGGAGCTATCAGCCCAAAGCAAAAAAGCAACACACCACTCGAGGCAGGGCTCGAACCTCCAACCTTTCGCTTAACAGCCGATCGCGCTAGCCAATTACGCCACGGAGATCTGATGGTGGTGAGAGTGGAGTCCGGAGATAGTCCTGCTATACTTTCACCACAAGCATAACATATCTTCAAAGCTATCGAACCAAAGAAAAAAAAGCGCCGCACCACTCCGGTTGGGCTCGAACCTCCAACCTTTCGGTTAACAGCCGATCGCGCTAGCCAATTGCGCTACGGAGACAGTCCTGCTCCACTCTCACCACCATCAAAACATATCTTCAAAGCGATCAGCGCAAAGAAAAAAGCAACACACCACTCCCGTGAGGGCTCGATATTCCAACCTATCGGTTAACAGCCAATCGCGCTAGCCAATTGCGCCACGGAGACATTAGCGCAGCACTCCCACCTCCGTCAGGACATTTCTTCAGAGCTATCAGCCGAAAGAAAAAGAAGCGCCGCACCACCAGCAGGTGGGCTCGAACCTCCAAACTTTCGGTTAACAGCCGGATGCGCTAGCCAATTGCGCCACGGAGAACGTGGTGCTCCACTCTCACCACCGTCAGAACATTTCTTTGGAGCTATCAGCCCAAAGGAAAAAATGCGCCGCACCACCACCGGGTGGGCTCGAACCTCCAACCTTTCGGTTAACAGCCCATCGCGCAAGCCAATTGCGCCACGCAGACAGTCATGCTCAACTCTCACCACCATCAGAACATATCTTCAAAGCTATCAGCGCAAAGAAAAAGCAACACACCACTCCCGGGAGGACTCGAACCTCCAACCTTTCGGTTAGCAGCCGATCGCGCTAGCCAAATACGCCACGGAGACAGTCCTGCTGTACACTCACCACCAGCATAACATATCTTCAAAGCTATCAGCCCAAAGAAAAAAAAGCGCCGCACCGCCACCGGGTGGGCTCGAACCTCCAACCTTTCGGTTAACAGCCGATCGCGCTGGCCAATTGCGCCAAGGAGACAGTCGTGCTCCATTCTCACCACCGTCAGAACATTTCTCCAAAGCTATCAGCACAAAGAAAAAAGAGCGATGAACCACCACCAGGTGGGCTCGAACCTCCAACCTTTCGGTAACAGCCGATCACGCTAGCCGATTGCGCCACGTAGACAGTCGTGCTCCACTCTCACCGCTATCAGAACATACCTTCAAAGCTATCAGTGCAAAGAAAAAAGCAACACACAACTCCCGGGACGGCTCGAACCTTCAACCTTTCGGTTAACAGCCGATCGCGCATACCAATTGCGCCATGGAGACAGTCCTGCTCCACTCTTACCACCATCAGAACATATCTTCAAAGCTATCAGGTCAAAGAAAAAAAAGCGCCGCAGCACCACCGCGTGGGCTCAAATCTCCAACCTTTCGGTTAACAGCCGATCGCGCTAGCCGATTGCGCCACGGAGACAGTCCTGCTCTATTCTCACCACCATCAGAACATATCTTCAAACCTATCAGCCCAAAGAAAAAAAAGCAACACACCACTCTCGGGGGGGCTCAAACCTCCAACCTTTCTGTTAACAGCCAATCGCGCCAGCCAATTGGGCCACGGAGGCAGTCGTGCTCCATTCCCACCATCGTCAGAAAATTTCTTCAGATCTATCAGCCCAAAGAAAAAAAGCGCCGCACCACTCGCGGGTGGGCTCGAACCCCCCACCTTTCGCTTAACAGCCGATCGCGCTAGCCAATTGCGCCACGGAGACAGTCGAGCTCCACTCTCACCACTATCAGAACATATCTTCAACGCCATCAGCGCAAAGAAAAAAAGGCGACACACCATCCACGGGTGGGCTCGAAACTCCATCCTTTTGGTTAACAGCCGATCGCGCTAGCCAATTGCACCACGGAGACAGTCCTGCTCCACTCTCACCACCATCAGAACATATCTTCAAAGCTATCAGCCCAGAGAAAAAAAGCGCCGCACCACCACCGGGTGGGCTCGAAACTCCAACTTTTCGGTTAACAGCCGATCGTGCTAGCCAACTGCGCCACGGAGACAGTCGTGCTCCACTCTCACCACCATCAGAACATATCTTCAAAGCTATCAGCGCAAAGAAAAAAGCAACACACCACTCGAGGCAGGGCTCGAACCTCCAACCTTTCGCTTAACAGCCGATCGCGCTAGCCAATTACGCCACGGAGATCTGATGGTGGTGAGAGTGGAGTCCGGAGATAGTCCTGCTATACTTTCACCACAAGCATAACATATCTTCAAAGCTATCGAACCAAAGAAAAAAAAGCGCCGCACCACTCCGGTTGGGCTCGAACCTCCAACCTTTCATTTAACAGCTGATCGCGCTAGCCAATGGCGCCATGGAGGCAGTCGTGCTCCACTCTCACCACCGTCAGAACACTTCTTCAGACTATCAGCCCAAAGAAAAAAAGTGCCGCACCACCACCGGGTGGGCTCGAACCTCCAACCTTTCGGTTAACAGCCGATCGCGCTAGCTAATTGCGCCACGGAGACAGTCGTGCTCCATTCTCACCACCGTCAGAACATTTCTCCAAAGCTATCAGCGCAAAAAAAAAGGGCGCCGCATCATCACCGGGTGGGCTCAAACCTCCAACATTTCGGTTAACCGCCGATCGCGCTAGCCAATTGCGCCACGAAGACAGTCGTGCTCCACTCTCACCACCATCAGAACACATCTTCAAAGCTATCAGCGCGAATAAAAAAGCAACACACCACTCCCGAGAGGGCTCGAACCTCCAACCTTTCGGTTAACAGCCGATCGCGCTAGCCAATTGCGCCACGGAGACAGTCCTGCTCCACTCTCACCACCATCAGAACATATCTTCAAAGCTATCAGCCCAAAGAAAAAAAGCGCCGCAGCACCACCGGGTGGGCCCGAACCTCCAACCTTTCGGTTAACAGCCGATCGCGCTAGCCAATTGCGCCACGGAGACAGTCGTGCTCCATTCTCACCACCGTCAGAACATTTCTCCAAAGCTATCAGCGCAAAAAAAAGGGCGCCGCATCATCACCGGGTGGGCTCAAACCTCCAACATTTCGGTTAACCGCCGATCGCGCTAGCCAATTGCGCCACGAAGACAGTCGTGCTCCACTCTCACCACCATCAGAACACATCTTCAAAGCTATCAGCGCGAATAAAAAAGCAACACACCACTCCCGAGAGGGCTCGAACCTCCAACCTTTCGGTTAACAGCCGATCGCGCTAGCCAATTGCGCCACGAAGACAGTCCTGCTCCACTCTCACCACCATCAGAACATAACTTCAAAGCTATCAGCCCAAAGAAAAAAAAGCAACACACCACTCTCCGGAGGGCTCGAACCTCGAATTTTTCTGTTAACAGCCGATCGTGCTAGCCAATTGCGCCACGGAGACAGTCGCGGTACCCTCTCACCACCGTCAGAACATTTCCTCAGAGCTATCAGCCCAAGGAAAAAAAGCGCCGCACCACCACCGGCTGCGCTCGAACCTCAAACCTTTCGGTTAACAGCCCATCGCGCTAGCCAATTGCGCCACGGAGAAAGTCGTGCTTCACACTCACTACCATCAGAACATATCTTCAAAGCTATCAGCGCAAAGAAAAAAGCAACACACCACTCCCGGGAGGGCTCGAACCTCCAACCTTTCGGTCAACAGCCTATCGCGCTAGCCCATTGTGCCACGGAGACAGTCGTGCTCTCCTCTCACCACCATCAGAACATTTCTTCAGAGCTATGAGCCCAAAGAAGCCCAAAGAAAAAAAGTGCCGCACCACCACCGGGTGGCCTCGAACCTCCAAAATTTCGGGTAATAGCCGATCGCGCTGGCCGATTGCGCCACGGAGACAGTCGTGCTTCAATCTCACCACCATCAGAACATATCTTCAAAGTTATCAGCCCGAAGAAAAAAAGCAACACACCACTCCCGGGAGGGCTCGAACCTCCAAACTTTCGGTTAAAAGCCAATCGCGCTAGCCAATTGCGCCACGGAGACAGTCGTGTTCCACTCTCACCACCGTCAGAACATTTCTTCACAGCTATCAGCCCAAAGAAAAAAAGCGCCGCACCACCACCGGGTGGGCTCGAAACTCCAACCTTTCGGTTAACAGCCTATTGCGCTAGCCAATTGCGCCACGGAGACAGTCGTGCGCCATTCTCACCGCCATCAGAACATATCTTCAAAGCTATCAGCGCAAAGAAAAAAGCAACACACCCCTTTCGGGAGGGCTCGAACCTCCAACCTTTCGGTTAACAGCCAATCGCGCTAGCCAATTGCGCCACGGAGACAGTCCTGCTCCACTCTCACCACCATCAGAACATATCTTCAAAGGTATCAGCCCAAAGAAAAAAAAGCGCCGCAGCACCACCGGATGGGCTCGAACCTCCAACCTTTCGGTTAACAGCCGATCGCGTCAGCCAATTGCGCCACGGAGACAGTCCTGCTCTACTCTCACCACCATCAGAACATATCTTCAAACCTATCAGCCCAAAGAAAAAAAAGCAACACACCACTCTCGCGAGGGCTCAAACCTCCAACCTTTCTGTTAACAGCCGATCGCGCTAGCCACTTGGGCCACAGAGGCAGTCATGCTCCACTCTCACCACTGTCAGAAAATTTCTTCAGAGCTATCAGCCAAAAGAAAAAGAAACGCCGCACCACCACCGGGAGGGCTCGAACCTCCAACCTTTCGGTCAACAGCCGATTGCGCTAGCCAATTGCGCCAGCCACGGAGACTGTCGTTCTCCACTCTCACCACCATCAGAACATATCTTCAAAGCTATCAGCGCAAAGAAAAAAAAGCGACACACCATCCCCTGGTGAAATCAAACCTCCAAACTTTCGGTTAACAGCCAATTGTGCTAGCCAATTGCGCCACGGAGACAGTCCTGCACCACTCCCTTCACCATGAAACTTATCTTCAAAGCTATCAGCCCAAAGAAAAAAAGCGCCGCACCACTCGTGGGTGGGCTCGAACCCCCAACCTTTCGGTTAACAGCCGATCGCGCTAGCCAATTGCGCCACGGAGACAGTCGAGCTCCACTCTCACCACTATCAGAACATATCTTCAACGCCATCAGCGCAAAGAAAAAAAAATGACACACCATCCACGGGTGGGCTCGAAACTCCATCCTTTTGGTTAACAGCCGATCGCGCTAGCCAATTGCACCACGGAGACAGTCCTGCTCCACTCTCACCACCAACAGAACATATCTTCAAAGCTATCAGCCCAAAGAAAAAAAAGCGCCACACCACCACCGGGTGGGCTCGAAACTCTAACCTTTCGGTTAACAGCCGATCGTGCTAGCCAATTGCGCCATGGAGACAGTCCTGCTCCACTCTCACCACCATCAGAACATATCTTCAAAGCTATCAGAGCAAAGAAAAAAGCAACACACCACTCCCGGGAGGGCTCGAACCTCCAACCTTTCGGTCAACAGCCTATAGCGCTAGCCCATTGCACTACGGAGACAGTCGTGCTCTCCTCTCACCACCATCAGAACATTTCTTCAGAGCTATCAGCCCTGTGGGAAAACCACGCTTCGGAGTTTAAAGGCACCAAATGAAGGAGACGCAAACGCCAGCATCCATGGTAAAAGAGCGTGTTCTATTTCGGCTGGTCTCTTCCTCTTTCTCGTCGTTCTCCGTCTCTTGGTGCGCGCGCTATTCGCGCGGGAGGTTCAAACAATTTCCAACATCCTCCGCGCCCGAAAGTTCAATCGCCCAGCTCCAACGGGCATAAAAGTTGTACTGGCCTCGTAACTTCCGTACCTCCTGCCAAGACAATCTTGCAGGCTCTAACGTGATTATCACTTGATAAGTACACGTCAGTAACTCTACCAACTTTCCAAAAAGTTATGGGCACCTTGTCTTCCTTAATGACGACTACATCGTTAACCTTAAGCTGGTTGCAAGGCTGTACTCGCCTAATGTGTGCACTCCTCAAGCACAAGAGGTTGTCTTTATACCAACGCTTCCAAAAATCAGCCACTATTTGCTGCCTGTACTTCCAATGCTTTAAAGTATCGGAGCGAGTTCCCGACGTTTCAGCAGTATTAGCACTAGGCAGTGTAGTAGACTTCCTACCGGTTAGAAAGTGCGAAGGTGTAAGTACAGCTGGATCGGTAGCGTCAGCGGAGAGGTACGTTAATGGCCTAGAATTCACTACATTTTCTACTTCGGCAAGAATGGTCACAAGCTGCTCGAAATCAAAGCAACCTTTCCCTAGAATTTTCCGTAGGCAGCTTTTAACAGTGCGAATCATCCTCTCCCAAAATCCACCCCACCAAGGACTACGTTCTGCAATGAATTTCCAGGTAATGTGGTTATTAGAGCAAAAGTCCTGTACTTGGAAGTCTCTCAAAGCTCTGTACATCACTTTTAAGTCGCGACTGGCAGCATGAAAAGCTAGAGCATTGTCGGAATAAATAACACTAGGCAAGCCGCGTCGCGACACAAACCGACGGAAAGCCATTAAAAATGACCCCGCCGTCATATCGGAGCACAACTCCAAATGGATCGCCCGAACGACGGCACACGTAAAAATAACGATATAGGCCTTCACGGGACTGGTTCCTTTCACAAAAACGGGACCAGCAAAGTCAACACCCACAACTTGAAAAGGGTGTGATCTCTTAACCCTGTCGGTCGGCAGTGGTGCGGTAGGGGCTGTTGCAGGTTGGAGCTTGAATCTAGCACACACTTTGCACCTAGAGAGCACTTTTTTCACACACTGGCGGCCCTTAATCACCCAAAAACACTCGCGTAGCTCTGAAAGGGTATCGTTTATACCACTGTGCAGCAGGCGCCGGTGCGTGCGGTCGATGATGAGGTATGTGCAGCGGTGGTCAGCTGGTAGTAGAATCGGGCACCTCACGTATTCTGATGTTTTTACGTTGTCAAGCCGGGTCTTGATTCTTAAAATCCCATCATTGTCCAGGAATGGATGCAGATTACGAATTCGGGATGCCTTAGCTAATGGTTGGTTTTTTAACAATGAGGCGAGTTCTATACTAAAGGCTTCCGCTTGTGCATTCTTCATCCATGTAAACTCGCCTTCTTTTATCTCAGGGGCAGTGAGTGGGCCCATCAGACGACGACTGGTGTGCACTCGACAATTGTGAATAAATCTTCGAATCCAAGCTGTGATTCTAACAACTCGTATCCAGCTGCTGTACTTGTCGAGCTCGAAAAGTGGCTCTGCTTGCGAGCATTGACAAGCCAAAACTGTTGTGTCTTCGTCGTTTGATCTACATAGTTCATCCGTTGACTCATGAGGACCAGCTTCACTTGCCGGCCACGTTTCTTGGGTACCAGATAGCCAGTCAGGCCCATGCCACCATAAATCGCTAGTACAAAGGTGATGCGCTGATATCCCTCTTGTAACTAAGTCGGCTGGGTTTGTCTTTCCAGAGCAATGTCTCCAGCGACTCGGGTCTGTGAGCCCTTGGATCTCAATTACCCTGTTACAAACGAAGGGCTTCCACTTGGTGGCTGTAGACTTGATCCAACTCAAGCAAACTTGGGAGTCGGTCCAGCAGAAGTATTCTATATTTGTGTGTGGCAAAGTATCCACAAGTAGCTTAAGAAGTCGAGCTCCAAGAACCGCAGCGACGAGTTCCAGGCGTGGTAAAGTGAGACCCTTGATTGGAGCGACCCGAGACTTAGCGAGCAGCTGCTGGAGTCGAACCGCTCCGGTACTGTCTTCCACTCGTATGTATGCCACTACTCCGTAGGCACACGGGCTAGCGTCCGTGAATATATGCAGCTGGTGAGTGCTTTTATCAGGGCTGCTGTTGTCTAGTTGATACCTCTTGGTTCTAAAGTCTTTGAGGTCTTGAAGTTCGACAGTCCACTTGTCCCACTCGATCTTCAATGTCTCGGGGAGAACGCTTTCCCAATCGAGTCCTTGCATCCATATCTTCTGAAAAAGTATTTTAACTCGAATGGTGAACGGTGCTAGCAGTCCCAAGGGGTCGAAAATTCGTGATGAAGCCTGAAGCACAGTTCGCTTGGTACAAAGTCCCGCTTTTAAGACTTTCGTCACAGAGTCAATTTTCACCGAAATGGTGTCGTCGGTGTAGTTCCAGGATAGCCCAAGTACCTTAGATTGTGTGACCTGCTCAGCTGACGTCTCTCCTGCTTGCTTGAGCTTCTCTCTTAACAGGTCGCAGTTTGTTGACCACTTCTGCATTTTCATTCCGGCCAGCTCCATTATGGCCTTCGTCTCTTCGTAGAGTTGTAGCGCTTCTTTTGTCGTTGAAGCTCCGAAAACTAGGTCATCGACGTAGAAGCTTGCCTTCAGTTTTGCGGCCGTTACTTGGTAAATTTGTTCAACGTGATCGAAATGGTATTTCAACGTTGCAGATAATAGGAAAGGGCTTGCGGAGGTGCCGAATGGAACTCTGGTCATTCGCATTTCTTGTATTTTTGGCAGTGGTCTGCCTGACATTGGTAGCCCTTCAAACCACAAGAAACGAAGAGCATCTCTGTCTTCTTCTCGAATGCTGATTTGTAGAAACGCCTTCTGCACGTCTGCTGTAATTCCGATGGCGAAAAGGCGAAACCGGATCAAAACCTTGAAAAGGTCAGCATTCAGATTAGGACCTTTTTCGAGTTGTTCGTTGAGAGAACAAGCTCCTGATGCATGCGATGATGCGTCGAAGACTACGCGAAGTCTCGTCGTCGTAGATGTTTCGCGGATTACCTCTCGATGCGGCATGTAGTATAGGTGCTGTGTACAATAAGGGGCATCTTCAACTTTTTCAGCATGACCGTCCACCTCATACTGCCTGATAGCCTTATCGTAGGCTCTCATGGCTTCGTCGTTTGGTGACAGCCGCTTGACGAGTCCATGGAGCCTCGAAAGGGCTACTTTGCGATTGTCGGCCATGTCGACGAGAGGTGATTTCCATGGCAACGCAACTTCATAGCGTCCTTTCCGAAGCCTGGTAGTGTTGTTGAATTCTTCCAAAATATCTGCGTTGCACTGAGACGTCGGCGTGTCGGCAATTCCGATAGCATCGAGGTCCCAAAATCTTTGTAATGGGAAGGCGATCTGGTCGTCTTCGTGGGAACCTGTTCGAAGAACACATACTTGGGTGCTTGCTTTGTTACTCGTGCTTCCACCACCAGATAAGGGGCCTTGGAGAGTCCAGCCCATCTTTGTGTTAATGGCGAGTAAGGCAGGGTTTTCTTCATCCCACCTCACTTCACTCGTGTTGGGCATCAACTTCCAAAGCTGGTCCGATCCAATGAGGACACTCACACCTGGCTCACAATCTACACTCGGGTAAACGACTGCGTCAGCCAGATGTTTCCCCTCCGCTGCGATGGCTTGAAGAAGACGACTCTGCCTTGGTGCTTCAATCATCTCCTCGCAAATAAAGGGCACCACTATGGCCTCAATGTCAATGGTTAGGTCGTCGTGCTGACTGCGGAGCGTGATCTTGACCATTTTGAATCGTCGGGTTGGGTCGCTCGCTCTACCAAACGCACTGATGGCGAGTTCGGTCTCGGCAACAGCAGGTAGACTTAGCTTGGAAGCGACGCTCTCAGTGACGAACGTTCGCTGGCTTCCGTTGTCGAGAACACCGCGTATATAGCAACAATGAGATGAAGTCGTTACCCAAGCTCGAAAAGTCTGGAGAAGAACATCATTGATGAGTCGGGGAACTGAAGCTCTCTGAGTGGAAACTTGCACCGTAGCATTCGGTTTCTTCTGAGCATTAGTCACTGATGGTGTTTCAGAACTACTAGCATTGCACATCGAGGAGGCGTGTCTGCGCTTGCATGCTTGGCAGTGCACTCTCCGCCGGCAATTGCGGACCAGATGTCCTTTTGACGTGCACCGGAAGCATCGACCGTCTGTTACAAGTTTGTTGCGCTTCTCGGCCAGAGTCATGTCACTCGTGCAGTCCTCTGTCTTGTGATCGGTAGCAGCGCAGAAAAAACAGGACGAGGGGGAAGATAGTGTCTTGTTTTGAAGAACGGATGCTGTAGGAGTCGCGGACTGCTTCTTGAATGATCTATTTAATACAGGTACGCTGTTGTTCGATGTCGTTGGCAAATTGTTCACTAAAGAACTCTTTTCTCGACATTCAACTTCGATGCGGAGAAATTTCATCAGCTGCTCAAGTTCCTGATCAGATGAAGCCTGGCTCGTTTCCGTCGTGTTCTCCATACTTTCTTTTTTGAAGTATTCTACGACAATGTCAGCTGGTATGACTTTGAGCAGAACTTCATTCAGCATAGCCGCGTAGGATGACTCCGTGATTCCAAGACTACGCAGTCCCCTCCTGTTTAGTTGAACTGTGTCGAAAAGCTTGCGCAGAGCAGTGACATCACTCGCTAATTTCACTGGTTTGAGCGTGCGCAAATTTCCTAAGTACTTCTGCTCAATGACTTTCTTGTTTCCAAACCGACGTTTCAAAATTTCCAGCGCGTCATCGTAACAAGAATCTGTCACCTGAATACCGGCGACGGCCTGAGCTGCAGGTCCATCTAGAAGTGAGGCCAAGTAGTGAAACCGGTCTGTGTTGGACAGCCTTGGGTTCTCGTGCACGGAGTGCAGGAACATATCCCAAAAGGGTTGCCACTTGATCACGTTTCCATCGAAACGAAGAAGCTCCAGCTTGGGAAGTCGTGCGCCGAACTCACGTTGTGGAAGTCGTTCATGCTCGCTCGGTGCACCCTCACAGGTCCTTGCGCCCATGGCTGGAGTTGTAGACGACGCCGGCGTAGCAGAAGTCTTCAGAACTTCAATGTGGTGCTCGAGCAACGCCAGAGTACTGTTAGCGGCGTCATCGTATTGCATGACCACCTCATAGTCGTCTGCCGCCAGGTCGTCAGTGATCAGGGTTTCAACCTCGTTGTTCAAGGCTTTAAGTTCCACGTTGCTGGCGCGTAGGCGGCCGTGCAGCATTCGAAGTCCAGAAAGCTCGAACTCATTGGACTGGAGCACCTGGTTGACCTCGTTGATGATTCTCGTGTTCATCGATCGCCGCGAGGCCCGCTTGCTCTTCGCTCGCTCCATGTCGGTCTAGCTCGCTGCGCAGCTCACCCACACCAGGAATGAAAGGCTCGGGTCGTTGTAGGCTTGATTCCCGGGTCGTCGGCACCAAAATCGATGTGGGAAAACCACGCTTCGGAGTTTAAAGGCACCAAATGAAGGAGACGCAAACGCCAGCATCCATGGTAAAAGAGCGTGTTCTATTTCGGCTGGTCTCTTCCTCTTTCTCGTCGTTCTCCGTCTCTCGGTGCGCGCGCTATTCGCGCGGGAGGTTCAAACAATTTCCAACAAGCCCAAAGAAAAAAAAGCGCCGCACCACCACCGGGTGCGCTCGAACCTCCAAAATTTCGGTTTATAGCCGATAGCGCTGGCCAATTGCGCCACGGAGACAGTCGTTCTCCACTCTCACCACCATCAAAACATATCTTCAAAGCTATCAGCGCAAAGAAAAAAGCAACACACCACTCCCGGGAGGGCTCGAAATTCCAACCTTTCGGTTAACAGCCAATCACGCTAGCCAATTGCGCCACGGAGACAGTAGCGCAGAACTCCCACCTCCGTCAGGACATTTCTTCAGAGCTATCAGCCCAAAGAAAAAGAAGCGCCGCACCACCACCGGGTGGGCTCGAACCTCCAAACTTTCGGTTAACAGCCGGATGCGCTAGCCAATTGCGCCACGGAGACAGTCGTGCTCCACTCTCACCACCGTCAGAACATTTCTTTGGAGCTATCAGCCCAAAGATAAAAAAGCGCCGCACCTCCACCGGGTGGACTCGAACCTCCAACCTTTCGGTTAACAGCCCATCGCGCAAGCCAATTGCGCCACGCAGACAGTCGTGCTCCACTCTCACCACCATCAGAACATATCTTCAAAGCTATCAGCGCAAAGAAAAAAGCAACACACCACACCCGGGAGGGCTCGAACCTCCAACCTTTCGGTTAACAGCCGATCGCGCTAGCCAAATACGCCACCGAGACAGTCCTGCTGTACTGTCACCACCAGCATAACATATACAGCCTTTCGGTTAACAGCCGATCGCGCTAGCCAATTGTGCCACGGAGACAGTCGTGCTCAACTCTCACCACCGTCAGAACATTTCTTCAGACTATCAGCCCGAAGAAAAAAAAAGCGCCGCACCGCCACCGGGTGGGCTCGAACCTCCAACCTTTCGGTTAACAGCCGATCGCGCTAGCCAATTGCGCCAAGGAGACAGTCGTGCTCCGTTCTCACCACCGTCAGAACATTTCTCCAAAGCTATCAGCGCAAAGAAAAAAGAGCGACGAACCACCACCGGGTGGGCTCGAACCTCCAACCTTTCGGTTAACAGCCGATCGCGCTTCCCAATTGCGCCCCGGTGACAGTCGTGCTCCACTCTAACCGCTATCAGAACATACCTTCAAAGCTATCAGAGCAAAGAAAAAAAAAAGCAACACACCACTCCCGGGAGGGCTCGAACCTCCAACCTTTCGGTTAATAGCTGATCGCGCTAGCCAATTGCGCCACGGAGACAGTCGTGCTCCCCTCTAACCACCGTCAGAACCTTTCTTCAGACTATCAGCCCAAAGAAAAAAAAACGCCGCACCTCCACCGGGTGGGCTCGAACCTCCAACAATTCGGTTAACAGCCGATTGCGCTAGCCAATTGCGCCACGGAGACAGTCGTGCTCCATTCTCACCACCGTCAGTACATTTCTCCAAACCTATCAGCGCAAAGAAAAAAGAGCGCCGCACCACCACCGGGTGGGCTCGAACCTCCTACCTTTCGCTTAACAGCCGATCCCGCTAGCCCATTGCGCCACGGAGACAGTCGTGCTACACTCCCACCATCATCAGAACATACCTTCAAAGCTATCAGCCCAAAGAAAAAAACCGCCGCAGCACCACTGGATGGGCTCGAACCTCCAACCTTTCGGTTAACAGCCCATCGCGCTAGCCAATTGCAATACGGAGACAGGCGTGCTTCACTCTCACCACCATCAAAACACATCTTCAAAGCTATCAGCGCAAAGAAAAAAGCAACACACCACTCCCGGGAGGGCTCGAACCTCCAACCTTTCGGTCAACAGCCTATAGCGCTAGCCCATTGCGCCACGGAGACAGTCGTGCTCTCCTCTCACCACCATCAGAACATTTCTTCAGAGCTATAGGCCCAAAGAAAAAAAGCGCCGCACCACCACCGGGTGGGCTCGAACCTCAAAATTTTGGTTAATAGCCGATCGCTCTGGCCAATTGCGCCACGGAGACAGTCGTGCTCCACTCTCACCTCCATCAGAACATATCTTCAAAGCTAGCAGCCCGAAGAAAAAAAAGCAACACACCACCCTGGGAGGGCTCGAACCTCCAACCTTTCGGTTAACAGCCGATAGCGCTAGCCAGCCACGAAGACAGTCCTGCTCCACCCTCACCAACATTAGAACATATCTTCAAAGCTATCAGCCCAAAGAAAAAAAACCGCCGCAGCACCACTGGGTGGGCTCGAACCTCCAACCGTTCGGTTAACACCCGATCGCGCTAGCCAATTGCGCTACGGAGACAGTCCTGCTCCACTCTCACCACCATCAAAACATATCTTCAAAGCGATCAGCGCAAAGAAAAAAGCAACACACCACTCCCGTGAGGGCTCGATATTCCAACCTATCGGTCAACAGCCTATAGTGCTAGCCCATTGCGCCACGGAGACAGTCGTGCTCTCCTCTCACCACCATCAGAACATTTCTTCAGCGCTATCAGCCCAAAGAAAAAAAAGCGCCGCACCACCACCGGGTCGGCTCGAACCTCCAAAATTTCGGTTAATAGCCGATCGCGCTGGCCAATGGCGCCACGGAGACAGTCGTGCTCCACTCTCACCACCATCAGAACATATCTTCAAAGCTAGCAGCCCGAAGAAAAAAAAGCAACACACCACTCCCGGGAGGGCTCGAACCTCCAACCTTTCGGTTAAAAGCCAATCGCGCTAGCGAATTGCGCCACGGAGACAGTCGTGTTCCACTCTCACCACCGTCAGAACATTTCTTCAGAGCTATCAGCCCAAAGAAAACAAAGCGCCGCACTACCACCGCGTGGGCTCGAACCTCCAGCCTTTCAGTTAACGGCCGAACGCGCTAGCTAATTGCGCCGCGGAGACAGTCGTGCTCCACTCTCACCACTATCAGAACATATCTTCAAAGCTATCAGCGCAAAGAAAACAGCAACACACCACTCCCGGGAGGGCTCGAAATTCCAATCTTTCGGTTAACAGCCGATCGCGCTAGCCAATTGCGCCACGGAGACAGTAGTGCAGCACTTCCACCTCTGTCAGAACATTTCTTCAGAGCTATCAGCCCAAAGAAAAAGAAAGCGCCGCACCACCACCGGGTGGGCTTGAACCTCCAGCCTTTCGGTTAACAGGCGATCGCGCTAGCCAATTGCGCCACGTAGACAGTCGTGCTCCACTCTCAACACCATCAGAACATATCTCCAAAGCTACCAGCGCAAAGAAAAGAGCAACACAAAACTCCCGGGAAGGCTCGAAACTACCACCTTTCGGTTAACAGCCGATCGCGCTAGCCAATTGCGCCACGGAGACAGTCGTGCTCCACTCTCACCACCGTCAGAACATTTCTTCGGAGCTGTCAGCGCAAACAAAAAAGCAACACACCACTCCCGGGAGGGCTCGAACCTCCAACTTTTCGGTCAACAGCCGCTCGCGCTAGCCAATCGCACCACGGAGACAGTCGTGCTCCACTCTCACCACCATCAGAACATTTCCTCAGAGCTATCAGCCCAAAGGAAAAAAAGCGCCGCACCACCACCGGGTGGGCTCGAACCTCCAACCTTTCGGTTAACAGCCCATCGCGCTAGCCAATGGCGCCACGGAGACAGTCGTGCTCCACTCTCACCACCATCAAAACATATCTTCAAAGCTATCAGCGCAAAGAAAAAAGCAACACACCACTCCCGGGAGGGCTCGAAATTCCAACCTTTCGGTTAACAGCCAATCACGCTAGCCAATTGCGCCACGGAGACAGTAGCGCAGAACTCCCACCTCCGTCAGGACATTTCTTCAGAGCTATCAGCCCAAAGAAAAAGAAGCGCCGCACCACCACCGGGTGGGCTCGAACCTCGAAACTTTCGGTTAACAGCCGGATGCGCTAGCCAATTGCGCCACGGAGACAGTCGTGCTCCACTCTCACCACCGTCAGAACATTTCTTTGGAGCTATCAGCCCAAAGCAAAAAAGCAACACACCACTCGAGGCAGGGCTCGAACCTCCAACCTTTCGCTTAACAGCCGATCGCGCTAGCCAATTACGCCACGGAGATCTGATGGTGGTGAGAGTGGAGTCCGGAGATAGTCCTGCTATACTTTCACCACAAGCATAACATATCTTCAAAGCTATCGAACCAAAGAAAAAAAAGCGCCGCACCACTCCGGTTGGGCTCGAACCTCCAACCTTTCGGTTAACAGCCGATCGCGCTAGCCAATGCGCTACGGAGACAGTCCTGCTCCACTCTCACCACCATCAAAACATATCTTCAAAGCGATCAGCGCAAAGAAAAAAGCAACACACCACTCCCGTGAGGGCTCGATATTCCAACCTATCGGTTAACAGCCAATCGCGCTAGCCAATTGCGCCACGGAGACATTAGCGCAGCACTCCCACCTCCGTCAGGACATTTCTTCAGAGCTATCAGCCCAAAGAAAAAGAAGCGCCGCACCACCAGCAGGTGGGCTCGAACCTCCAAACTTTCGGTTAACAGCCGGATGCGCTAGCCAATTGCGCCACGGAGAACGTGGTGCTCCACTGTCACCACCGTCAGAACATTTCTTTGGAGCTATCAGCCCAAAGGAAAAAAAGCGCCGCACCACCACCGGGTGGGCTCGAACCTCCAACCTTTCGGTTAACAGCCCATCGCGCAAGCCAATTGCGCCACGCAGACAGTCATGCTCAACTCTCACCACCATCAGAACATATTTTCAAAGCTATCAGCGCAAAGAAAAAGCAACACACCACTCCCGGGAGGACTCGAACCTCCAACCTTTCGGTTAGCAGCCGATCGCGCTAGCCAAATACGCCACGGAGACAGTCCTGCTGTACACTCACCACCAGCATAACATATCTTCAAAGCTATCAGCCCAAAGAAAAAAAAGCGCCGCACCGCCACCGGGTGGGCTCGAACCTCCAACCTTTCGGTTAACAGCCGATCGCGCTGGCCAATTGCGCCAAGGAGACAGTCGTGCTCCATTCTCACCACCGTCAGAACATTTCTCCAAAGCTATCAGCACAAAGAAAAAAGAGCGATGAACCACCACCAGGTGGGCTCGAACCTCCAACCTTTCGGTAACAGCCGATCACGCTAGCCGATTGCGCCACGGAGACAGTCGTGCTCCACTCTCACCGCTATCAGAACATACCTTCAAAGCTATCAGTGCAAAGAAAAAAGCAACACACAACTCCCGGGACGGCTCGAACCTTCAACCTTTCGGTTAACAGCCGATCGCGCATACCAATTGCGCCATGGAGACAGTCCTGCTCCACTCTTACCACCATCAGAACATATCTTCAAAGCTATCAGGTCAAAGAAAAAAAAGCGCCGCAGCACCACCGCGTGGGCTCAAATCTCCAACCTTTCGGTTAACAGCCGATCGCGCTAGCCGATTGCGCCACGGAGACAGTCCTGCTCCATTCTCACCACCATCAGAACATATCTTCAAACCTATCAGCCCAAAGAAAAAAAAGCAACACACCACTCTCGGGGGGGCTCAAACCTCCAACCTTTCTGTTAACAGCCAATCGCGCCAGCCAATTGGGCCACGGAGGCAGTCGTGCTCCATTCCCACCATCGTCAGAGAATTTCTTCAGATCTATCAGCCCAAAGAAAAAAAGCGCCGCACCACTCGCGGGTGGGCTTGAACCCCCAACCTTTCGCTTAACAGCCGATCGCGCTAGCCAATTGCGCCACGGAGACAGTCGAGCTCCACTCTCACCACTATCAGAACATATCTTCAACGCCATCAGCGCAAAGAAAAAAAAGCGACACACCATCCACGGGTGGGCTCGAAACTCCATCCTTTTGGTTAACAGCCGATCGCGCTAGCCAATTGCACCACGGAGACAGTCCTGCTCCACTCTCACCACCATCAGAACATATCTTCAAAGCTATCAGCCCAGAGAAAAAAAGCGCCGCACCACCACCGGGTGGGCTCGAAACTCCAACTTTTCGGTTAACAGCCGATCGTGCTAGCCAACTGCGCCACGGAGACAGTCGTGCTCCACTCTCACCACCATCAGAACATATCTTCAAAGCTATCAGCGCAAAGAAAAAAGCAACACACCACTCGAGGCAGGGCTCGAACCTCCAACCTTTCGCTTAACAGCCGATCGCGCTAGCCAATTACGCCACGGAGATCTGATGGTGGTGAGAGTGGAGTCCGGAGATAGTCCTGCTATGCTTTCACCACAAGCATAACATATCTTCAAAGCTATCGAACCAAAGAAAAAAAAGCGCCGCACCACTCCGGTTGGGCTCGAACCTCCAACCTTTCATTTAACAGCTGATCGCGCTAGCCAATGGCGCCATGGAGGCAGTCGTGCTCCACTCTCACCACCGTCAGAACACTTCTTCAGACTATCAGCCCAAAGAAAAAAAGTGCCGCACCACCACCGGGTGGGCTCGAACCTCCAACCTTTCGGTTAACAGCCGATCGCGCTAGCCAATTGCGCCACGGAGACAGTCGTGCTCCATTCTCACCACCGTCAGAACATTTCTCCAAAGCTATCAGCGCAAAAAAAAGGGCGCCGCACCATCACCGGGTGGGCTCAAACCTCCAACATTTCGGTTAAGCGCCGATCGCGCTAGCCAATTGCGCCACGAAGACAGTCGTGCTCCACTCTCACCACCATCAGAACACATCTTCAAAGCTATCAGCGTGAATAAAAAAGCAACATACCACTCCCGAGAGGGCTCGAACCTCCAACCTTTCGGTTAACAGCCGATCGCGCTAGCCAATTGCGCCACGGAGACAGTCCTGCTCCACTCTCACCACCATCAGAACATATCTTCAAAGCTATCAGCCCAAAGAAAAAAAGCGCCGCAGCACCACCGGGTGGGCCCGAACCTCCAACCTTTCGGTTAACAGCCGATCGCGCTAGCCAATTGCGCCACGAAGACAGTCCTGCTCCACTCTCACCACCATCAGAACATAACTTCAAAGCTATCAGCCCAAAGAAAAAAAAGCAACACACCACTCTCCGGAGGGCTCGAACCTCGAACTTTTCTGTTAACAGCCGATCGCGCTAGCCAATTGCGCCACGGAGACAGTCGCGGTACCCTCTCACCACCGTCAGAACATTTCCTCAGAGCTATCAGCCCAAGGAAAAAAAGCGCCGCACCACCACCGGCTGCGCTCGAACCTCAAACCTTTCGGTTAACAGCCCATCGCGCTAGCCAATTGCGCCACGGAGAAAGTCGTGCTTCACACTCACTACCATCAGAACATATCTTCAAAGCTATCAGCGCAAAGAAAAAAGCAACACACCACTCCCGGGAGGGCTCGAACCTCCAACCTTTCGGTCAACAGCCTATCGCGCTAGCCCATTGTGCCACGGAGACAGTCGTGCTCTCCTCTCACCACCATCAGAACATTTCTTCAGAGCTATGAGCCCAAAGAAGCCCAAAGAAAAAAAGTGCCGCACCACCACCGGGTGGCCTCGAACCTCCAAAATTTCGGGTTATAGCCGATCGCGCTGACCAATTGCGCCACGGAGACAGTCGTGCTTCAATCTCACCACCATAAGAACATATCTTCAAAGTTATCAGCCCGAAGAAAAAAAGCAACACACCACTCCCGGGAGGGCTCGAACCTCCAAACTTTCGGTTAAAAGCCAATCGCGCTAGCCAATTGCGCCACGGAGACAGTCGTGTTGCACTCTCACCACCGTCAGAACATTTCTTCACAGCTATCAGCCCAAAGAAAAAAAGCGCCGCACTACCACCGCGTGGGCTCGAACCTCCAGCCTTTCAGTTAACGGCCGAACGCGCTAGCTAATTGCGCCGCGGAGACAGTCGTGCTCCACTCTCACCACTATCAGAACATATCTTCAAAGCTATCAGCGCAAAGAAAACAGCAACACACCACTCCCGGGAGGGCTCGAAATTCCAATCTTTCGGTTAACAGCCGATCGCGCTAGCCAATTGCGCCACGGAGACAGTAGTGCAGCACTTCCACCTCTGTCAGAACATTTCTTCAGAGCTATCAGCCCAAAGAAAAAGAAAGCGCCGCACCACCACCGGGTGGGCTTGAACCTCCAGCCTTTCGGTTAACAGGCGATCGCGCTAGCCAATTGCGCCACGTAGACAGTCGTGCTCCACTCTCAACACCATCAGAACATATCTCCAAAGCTACCAGCGCAAAGAAAAGAGCAACACAAAACTCCCGGGAAGGCTCGAAACTACCACCTTTCGGTTAACAGCCGATCGCGCTAGCCAATTGCGCCACGGAGACAGTCGTGCTCCACTCTCACCACCGTCAGAACATTTCTTCGGAGCTGTCAGCGCAAACAAAAAAGCAACACACCACTCCCGGGAGGGCTCGAACCTCCAACTTTTCGGTCAACAGCCGCTCGCGCTAGCCAATCGCACCACGGAGACAGTCGTGCTCCACTCTCACCACCATCAGAACATTTCCTCAGAGCTATCAGCCCAAAGGAAAAAAAGCGCCGCACCACCACCGGGTGGGCTCGAACCTCCAACCTTTCGGTTAACAGCCCATCGCGCTAGCCAATGGCGCCACGGAGACAGTCGTGCTCCACTCTCACCACCATCAAAACATATCTTCAAAGCTATCAGCGCAAAGAAAAAAGCAACACACCACTCCCGGGAGGGCTCGAAATTCCAACCTTTCGGTTAACAGCCAATCACGCTAGCCAATTGCGCCACGGAGACAGTAGCGCAGAACTCCCACCTCCGTCAGGACATTTCTTCAGAGCTATCAGCCCAAAGAAAAAGAAGCGCCGCACCACCACCGGGTGGGCTCGAACCTCGAAACTTTCGGTTAACAGCCGGATGCGCTAGCCAATTGCGCCACGGAGACAGTCGTGCTCCACTCTCACCACCGTCAGAACATTTCTTTGGAGCTATCAGCCCAAAGCAAAAAAGCAACACACCACTCGAGGCAGGGCTCGAACCTCCAACCTTTCGCTTAACAGCCGATCGCGCTAGCCAATTACGCCACGGAGATCTGATGGTGGTGAGAGTGGAGTCCGGAGATAGTCCTGCTATACTTTCACCACAAGCATAACATATCTTCAAAGCTATCGAACCAAAGAAAAAAAAGCGCCGCACCACTCCGGTTGGGCTCGAACCTCCAACCTTTCGGTTAACAGCCGATCGCGCTAGCCAATGCGCTACGGAGACAGTCCTGCTCCACTCTCACCACCATCAAAACATATCTTCAAAGCGATCAGCGCAAAGAAAAAAGCAACACACCACTCCCGTGAGGGCTCGATATTCCAACCTATCGGTTAACAGCCAATCGCGCTAGCCAATTGCGCCACGGAGACATTAGCGCAGCACTCCCACCTCCGTCAGGACATTTCTTCAGAGCTATCAGCCCAAAGAAAAAGAAGCGCCGCACCACCAGCAGGTGGGCTCGAACCTCCAAACTTTCGGTTAACAGCCGGATGCGCTAGCCAATTGCGCCACGGAGAACGTGGTGCTCCACTGTCACCACCGTCAGAACATTTCTTTGGAGCTATCAGCCCAAAGGAAAAAAAGCGCGCACCACCACCGGGTGGGCTCGAACCTCCAACCTTTCGGTTAACAGCCCATCGCGCAAGCCAATTGCGCCACGCAGACAGTCATGCTCAACTCTCACCACCATCAGAACATATTTTCAAAGCTATCAGCGCAAAGAAAAAGCAACACACCACTCCCGGGAGGACTCGAACCTCCAACCTTTCGGTTAGCAGCCGATCGCGCTAGCCAAATACGCCACGGAGACAGTCCTGCTGTACACTCACCACCAGCATAACATATCTTCAAAGCTATCAGCCCAAAGAAAAAAAAGCGCCGCACCGCCACCGGGTGGGCTCGAACCTCCAACCTTTCGGTTAACAGCCGATCGCGCTGGCCAATTGCGCCAAGGAGACAGTCGTGCTCCATTCTCACCACCGTCAGAACATTTCTCCAAAGCTATCAGCACAAAGAAAAAAGAGCGATGAACCACCACCAGGTGGGCTCGAACCTCCAACCTTTCGGTAACAGCCGATCACGCTAGCCGATTGCGCCACGGAGACAGTCGTGCTCCACTCTCACCGCTATCAGAACATACCTTCAAAGCTATCAGTGCAAAGAAAAAAGCAACACACAACTCCCGGGACGGCTCGAACCTTCAACCTTTCGGTTAACAGCCGATCGCGCATACCAATTGCGCCATGGAGACAGTCCTGCTCCACTCTTACCACCATCAGAACATATCTTCAAAGCTATCAGGTCAAAGAAAAAAAAGCGCCGCAGCACCACCGCGTGGGCTCAAATCTCCAACCTTTCGGTTAACAGCCGATCGCGCTAGCCGAATGCGCCACGGAGACAGTCCTGCTCCATTCTCACCACCATCAGAACATATCTTCAAACCTATCAGCCCAAAGAAAAAAAAGCAACACACCACTCTCGGGGGGGCTCAAACCTCCAACCTTTCTGTTAACAGCCAATCGCGCCAGCCAATTGGGCCACGGAGGCAGTCGTGCTCCATTCCCACCATCGTCAGAGAATTTCTTCAGATCTATCAGCCCAAAGAAAAAAAGCGCCGCACCACTCGCGGGTGGGCTCGAACCCCCAACCTTTCGCTTAACAGCCGATCGCGCTAGCCAATTGCGCCACGGAGACAGTCGAGCTCCACTCTCACCACTATCAGAACATATCTTCAACGCCATCAGCGCAAAGAAAAAAAAGCGACACACCATCCACGGGTGGGCTCGAAACTCCATCCTTCTGGTTAACAGCCGATCGCGCTAGCCAATTGCACCACGGAGACAGTCCTGCTCCACTCTCACCACCATCAGAACATATCTTCAAAGCTATCAGCCCAGAGAAAAAAAGCGCCGCACCACCACCGGGTGGGCTCGAAACTCCAACTTTTCGGTTAACAGCCGATCGTGCTAGCCAACTGCGCCACGGAGACAGTCGTGCTCCACTCTCACCACCATCAGAACATATCTTCAAAGCTATCAGCGCAAAGAAAAAAGCAACACACCACTCGAGGCAGGGCTCGAACCTCCAACCTTTCGCTTAACAGCCGATCGCGCTAGCCAATTACGCCACGGAGATCTGATGGTGGTGAGAGTGGAGTCCGGAGATAGTCCTGCTATGCTTTCACCACAAGCATAACATATCTTCAAAGCTATCGAACCAAAGAAAAAAAAGCGCCGCACCACTCCGGTTGGGCTCGAACCTCCAACCTTTCATTTAACAGCTGATCGCGCTAGCCAATGGCGCCATGGAGGCAGTCGTGCTCCACTCTCACCACCGTCAGAATACTTATTCAGACTATCAGCCCAAAGAAAAAAAGTGCCGCACCACCACCGGGTGGGCTCGAACCTCCAACCTTTCGGTTAACAGCCGATCGCGCTAGCCAATTGCGCCACGGAGACAGTCGTGCTCCATTCTCACCACCGTCAGAACATTTCTCCAAAGCTATCAGCGCAAAAAAAAGGGCGCCGCACCATCACCGGGTGGGCTCAAACCTCCAACATTTCGGTTAACCGCCGATCGCGCTAGCCAATTGCGCCACGAAGACAGTCGTGCTCCACTCTCACCACCATCAGAACACATCTTCAAAGCTATCAGCGTGAATAAAAAAGCAACATACCACTCCCGAGAGGGCTCGAACCTCCAACCTTTCGGTTAACAGCCGATCGCGCTAGCCAATTGCGCCACGGAGACAGTCCTGCTCCACTCTCACCACCATCAGAACATATCTTCAAAGCTATCAGCCCAAAGAAAAAAAGCGCCGCAGCACCACCGGGTGGGCCCGAACCTCCAACCTTTCGGTTAACAGCCGATCGCGCTAGCCAATTGCGCCACGAAGACAGTCCTGCTCCACTCTCACCACCATCAGAACATAACTTCAAAGCTATCAGCCCAAAGAAAAAAAAGCAACACACCACTCTCCGGAGGGCTCGAACCTCGAACTTTTCTGTTAACAGCCGATCGCGCTAGCCAATTGCGCCACGGAGACAGTCGCGGTACCCTCTCACCACCGTCAGAACATTTCCTCAGAGCTATCAGCCCAAGGAAAAAAAGCGCCGCACCACCACCGGCTGCGCTCGAACCTCAAACCTTTCGGTTAACAGCCCATCGCGCTAGCCAATTGCGCCACGGAGAAAGTCGTGCTTCACACTCACTACCATCAGAACATATCTTCAAAGCTATCAGCGCAAAGAAAAAAGCAACACACCACTCCCGGGAGGGCTCGAACCTCCAACCTTTCGGTCAACAGCCTATCGCGCTAGCCCATTGTGCCACGGAGACAGTCGTGCTCTCCTCTCACCACCATCAGAACATTTCTTCAGAGCTATGAGCCCAAAGAAGCCCAAAGAAAAAAAGTGCCGCACCACCACCGGGTGGCCTCGAACCTCCAAAATTTCGGGTTATAGCCGATCGCGCTGGCCAATTGCGCCACGGAGACAGTCGTGCTTCAATCTCACCACCATAAGAACATATCTTCAAAGTTATCAGCCCGAAGAAAAAAAGCAACACACCACTCCCGGGAGGGCTCGAACCTCCAAACTTTCGGTTAAAAGCCAATCGCGCTAGCCAATTGCGCCACGGAGACAGTCGTGTTGCACTCTCACCACCGTCAGAACATTTCTTCACAGCTATCAGCCCAAAGAAAAAAAGCGCCACACCACCACCGGGTGGGCTCGAAACTCCAACCTTTCGGTTAACAGCCTATTGCGCTAGCCAATTGCGCCACGGAGACAGTCGTGCGCCATTCTCACCGCCATCAGAACATATCTTCAAAGCTATCAGCGCAAAGAAAAAAGCAACACACCCCTTTTGGGAGGGCTCGAACCTCCAACCTTTCGGTTAACAGCCAATCGCGCTAGCCAATTGCGCCACGGAGACAGTCCTGCTCCACTCTCACCTCCATCAGAACATATCTTCAAAGGTATCAGCCCAAAGAAAAAAAAGCGCCGCAGCACCACCGGATGGGCTCGAACCTCCAACCTTTCGGTTAACAGCCGATCGCGTCAGCCAATTGCGCCACGGAGACAGTCCTGCTCCACTCTCACCACCATCAGAACATATCTTCAAACCTATCAGCCCAAAGAAAAAAAAGCAACACACCACTCTCGCGAGGGCTCAAACCTCCAACCTTTCTGTTAACAGCCGATCGCGCTAGCCACTTGGGCCACAGAGGCAGTCATGCTCCACTCTCACCACTGTCAGAAAATTTCTTCAGAGCTATCAGCCAAAAGAAAAAGAAACGCCGCACCACCACCGGGAGGGCTCGAACCTCCAACCTTTCGGTCAACAGCCGATTGCGCTAGCCAATTGCGCCAGCCACGGAGACTGTCGTTCTCCACTCTCACCACCATCAGAACATATCTTCAAAGCTATCAGCGCAAAGAAAAAAAAGCGACACACCATCCCCTGGTGAAATCAAACCTCCAAACTTTCGGTTAACAGCCAATTGTGCTAGCCAATTGCGCCACGGAGACAGTCCTGCACCACTCCCTTCACCATGAAACTTATCTTCAAAGCTATCAGCCCAAAGAAAAAAAGCGCCGCACCACTCGTGGGTGGGCTCGAACCCCCAACCTTTCGGTTAACAGCCGATCGCGCTAGCCAATTGCGCCACGGAGACAGTCGAACTCCACTCTCACCACTATCAGAACATATCTTCAACGCCATCAGCCCAAAGAAAAAAAATGACACACCATCCACGGGTGGGCTCGAAACTCCATCCTTTTGGTTAACAGCCGATCGCGCTAGCCAATTGCACCACGGAGACAGTCCTGCTCCACTCTCACCACCAACAGAACATATTGTTGCGGGTTCGCGGCTATGCAGCTATGCGGGCGGTGCGAAGAAGAAGACGACGACGTTTTTGGGCTGTTCGAAATACACAACGGCTGCCATCTTGACTGCTGGAGTACTTTTCTACTCTAAAGTAGTAAATACATTCGCAACATTTTGGTGGTGGCGCTGGGTACGACGCAAGACGGAACTTCGAAGCGGACGTGTTCTCGACTGCCCGACCATGGCAACAGAAACCAATTCTGCCGCTCCTGTTTCAGCCGCGACTCCGGCGCAGCCTGTACAGCCGGTCGTATTGACGCAACCGCGCGACCCTGGCAACTTCTGCGGCACCGACCATGTTGACGTTGACGACTGGATTCCGAAGTTCGAGCGGTTTGCAGCAGTGTACCGGTGGGACCCTACGATGATGCTCGCCAACGTTGGCTTCTATCTCTGCGGAACAGCTGGCGCGTGGTTCGAGGCTCATGAAGCGGACATAACCAGCTGGGATACTTGCAAACAGAAGCTTCGTGACCTGTTTGGTAAGGCCGTCGGACGCCAGCGGGCCGCTTCTAAAGAACTCTCTGGTCGGGCACAAACTACGACCGAATCATATGTCACCTACATCCTTGACGTTCTCGCCCTTTGCCATCGTGCCGACCCCAACATGTCCGAGGAAGACAAAGTAAGCCATTTACTTAAAGGCATTGCAGATGATGCTTTTAACATACTGGTTTCCAAAGACTGTTCCACCATTGATGACATCATCAAAGAGTGCCGCCGATTCGAAGAGCTGAAGAGTCGCCGGGTCGCCAAGAATTTCTTGCGACTTCCGAACACGGCCGCTACGTCATCTTGCGAGGACCTTCAGCCGCCATGCAGTCAACCACATAGCAACGAAAGTGTGGTTCGCATCGTTCGTAGAGAAATCGAGGCCGCGTCTCCGTCTTTTCTGACCCGCCCATCTGATGATCGACCAACGATCTCGTTGATCCAACAGGTCGTGAGAGAGGAGCTGGCAAACGTTGGGCTGCAGCCTGTGTGTTCGTTGACGGAACCTCGGGTCAGTACCATAGCGCCTTCTCCTGCACCAGAAAGATTCCGCCGCTATCGTGATCCTGCTCAGTGGAGGACACAGGACGACAAGCCTATATGTTTTCATTGTCATGGTGTAGGACACATCTCCCGCTACTGTCGTTTCCGCACGTATCCACCTCGGTCGTTTCCTGGCTATCGACGTGACGACAACCACCGGCCCCTGCAGTACAGCGCTCGTGACGATGGACCGTACAATGGCACTGCTGCGACACCAGTCCGCCGGTCCAGCCGTTCGCCGTCCCCGCATGACCGTCGCTCCAGGTCACCTCAGCACCGCCGCTATTCGTCGCCCCACCCTAGTGGACGCCCTTCTTCGGAAAACTGAGCAATGCAGCTCCCGGAGGTGACGCTGCATTGGACTCCCGACCTGAAAACCCTCTGCTGACCTTGACTACGGACAAGAACCTGCTTGATGTAGAAGTGGATGGCCTTCCTGTTACTGCCCTTATTGACACCGGCGCACATATTTCAATTCTGAGCTCTGACCTCCGTGCACGATTAAACAAGGTCCTTACGCCGCCAGAGTCCCTATTTGTACGTGTCGCTAGTGGAGCGACCCCGGCTGTGCTCGGAATGTGCACCGCGCGTGTGAGATTCGCCGACCGCCAGACGTCCGTTCTATTCCATGTTCTCGCTCACTGTCCACATGACGTCATCCTTGGACTCGATTTTTTGTCCGACCACTCCGCTGTAATTGACTGCTCAGCCGGCGTCGTGCAACTTGACTTGCCTGCGGCCACCGAAGAGTCGAAGATGGTACAGAACAAGCTTTCGTGCGCTGAGTTTGTTCGCCTCCCACCCCAAGCCCTAACTTGTGTCACAGTTGAACCATATCCCAGTGTTCCGGATGGGGATTACGTGGTCTTTCCCTCTCCCGGTGTTTTATTGGCCCGCAACGTTTCCTCCCCGTACACCATATTAACTGTCACAGCGAACAAGACGTGCCTTCCTCTTCTGAACTTCGGACTCAGCCCTCAAATCCTACCACAAGGCATTGTTCTCGCCACTCTTTCACCGTCACACGAGTGCCAGATCTCATCAGTGTCACGTGAACTGGCCACAGTCGCCTCGCCGAACCCGCATAGCACCGACGCAGCCAAATCTACACGGCTCAACAATGTAACTAAGATGATTGCCTCAGACCTCTTGCCGTCTCAGGTCAAAGACCTCACTGATCTTCTCACGAGCTATTCGGACATATTTGACTTTGACGGTAGGCCCATAAGTCAAACATCGCAAGTCAAACATCGCATTAATACCGGTGATGCAGCTCCAATTCACAGGCGTCCCTATCGAGTGTCACCATCAGAACGCCAAGTTATCCAACAGGAGGTGAATAAGATGCTCACAAAAGGCATCATAGAGCCCTCATCGAGTCCGTGGGCGTCCCCTGTAGTCTTAGTTAAAAAGAAGGACAATACCTGGCGTTTCTGCGTGGACTATCGGCATTTAAACAAGGTCACCAAAAGGGATGTCTACCCGCTTCCTCGTATTGATGATGCCCTGGACTGCCTTCATGGCGCAACCTATTTTTCTTCGATAGACTTACGCTCCGGTTACTGGCAGATCGCCGTGGACGACCTCGACCGGGAGAAGACCGCCTTTGTAACGCCTGACGGTCTCTACCAATTCAAGGTAATGCCGTTTGGCTTGTGCAATGCGCCGGCAACGTTCGAGCGGATGATGGACACGCTTTTGCGCAGCTTTAAATGGTCTATCTGCCTGTGTTATCTGGACGACGTGATTGTGTTTGCCCCAACCTTTAAGTCTCACCTCGAGCGCCTTTCCTCAATTCTTTCAGTATTTCGAGAGGCTGGGCTCCAACTTAATTCCTCGAAATGCCATTTTGGGCATCGCCAAGTTACTATTCTAGGGCATCTCGTTGACTCCTCCGGCATCCGCCCCGATCCCGACAAAGTCCGAGCTGTCCTGGATTTTCCTGTACCGACTTGTGTCAAGGACGTTCGAAGTTTTGTGGGCCTATGCTCATATTTCCGACGATTTGTCAGAAACTTCGCAGAGGTCGCACGCCCCCTCACTGATCTTTTGAAGAAAGATGTACCATTTGAGTGGGGTCCTGATCAAGGCACGGCCTTTTCCCAGCTCATAACACTTCTGACCACGCCACCGATTCTCGCCCACTTCCACCCGTCTGCTCCAACCGAGGTCCGCACTGATGCTAGTGGCTACGGTATTGGCGCGGTTTTAGCCCAGCGTCAATCCGGTCACGATCGAGTTCTTGCGTATGCCAGCCGGCTCCTTTCTCCTGCCGAACGCAATTACTCTATTACGGAACGCGAGTGCCTGGCGCTTGTATGGGCAGTTGGTAAATTCCGCCCCTATTTATATGGCCGGCCTTTCACAGTTACCACTGACCATCACGCTCTATGCTGGCTTTCAGCCCTCAAAGATCCAACGGGGCGCCTTGCTCGTTGGGCTCTGCGCCTCCAGGAATTCACATACACAGTGGTTTACAAGTCTGGCCGTTTACACCAAGACGCCGACTGCCTCTCTCGGTACCCCGTTGACGCTCCAGATCTAGTAACCGACGACGCGTCCATCTGTATTTCCTCGCTCTCTGCTTTCGGCAACATGGGATGTGAGCAACGGCGTGACGCGTCCCTACGCGAGCTAATCGACCGCCTGAACACAGGCTGTACAGACAGTTCGCTTCGCATGTTCGTTGTCATAGACGGCATTTTATACCGCCGCAACATGCACCATGTGGGAAACGAACTACTACTCGTAATACCCACTCATTTGCACTCGACCGTACTTCAGCAACTACATGATGTACCAACGGCTGGCCACCTTGGTGTTGCCAGAACGTACGACCGTGTCCGCCGACGCTTCTTCTGGCCCGGCCTCTACCGTTCTGTACAACGTTATGTTAGGTCTTGTGAGTCGTGCCAACGCCGCAAAAGGCCAGCGGTACACCCCGCCGGGCTCCTTCAACCGATCGACGTACCTGCCGAGCCTTTCTATCGTGTCGGCCTCGACCTGCTGGGCCCTTTCCCTCTTTCTACCGACGGTAACAGGTGGGTCGCCGTCGCCATAGATTACTCGACCCGTTTCGCAATTACGAGACCTCTTCCAAGCAGCTGCGCTACAGATGTCGCCGACTTTTTGATTCAAGACGTCATCTTACATCATGGTGCTCCTCGTCAACTGGTCACCGATCGCGGTCGCTACTTTTTATCTAAGGTAATTGACGATCTACTTCGTTCTTGTGCAACCAAGCACAAGCTTACGACGGCCTACCATCCTCAAACAAACGGCCTCACAGAACGTCTGAATCGCACACTCACTGACATGCTCGCCATGTACGTATCGACGGATCATCGTGACTGGGACATTGCGCTACCCTTTGTCACTTTCGCTTACAATAGCTCACGCCACGACACTGCTGGATATTCTCCCTTTTACCTTTTGTATGGAAGAGACCCGACATTGCCGTTCGACACGCTTGTACCCAACCCTACCGACCTGTCCACAGCATATGCTCGCCGCGCTATTAGCACCGCGGAGAAAGCCCGTCAGATTGCCCACCAGCGCCTTTCGGACTCGCAGCTCCGTCAGAAACGTAGCTATGACAGCCACCATCGGGACGTCCACTTTAGTCCAGGTGACCTCGTTCTTCTGTGGACTCCGTCGCGACATGTTGGTCTGGCTGAAAAGCTTCTACCCAAGTATTCCGGACCTTATCGTGTGCTACGGCAGGTAACTGATGTTACCTATGAAATAGCACCTCTAAACCCTTCGATACCTTCCACATCTTCCGACATCGTCCACGTCGCTCGCCTCAAGCCGTACATCTCGTCCAACACCTGCTAACAAGCGCCGGGTCGGCGCTTTTCGCCGCCGGAGGTCGATGTTGCGGGTTCGCGGCTATGCAGCTATGCGGGCGGTGCGAAGAAGAAGACGACGACGTTTTTGGGCTGTTCGAAATACACAACGGCTGCCATCTTGACTGCTGGAGTACTTTTCTACTCTAAAGTAGTAAATACATTCGCAACAATATCTTCAAAGCTATCAGCCCAAAGAAAAAAAAGCGCCACACCACCACCGGGTGGGCTCGAAACTCCAACCTTTCGGTTAACAGCCGATCGTGCTAGCCAATTGCGCCACGGAGACAGTCCTGCTCCACTCTCACCACCATCAGAACATATCTTCAAAGCTATCAGAGCAAAGAAAAAAAAGCGCCGCTCCACCACCGGGTGGGCTCGAACCTCCAACAATTCGGTTAACAGCCCATCGCGCTAGCCAATTGTGCCACGGAGACAGTCGTGCTCCACTCTCACCACCATCAGAACATATCTTCAAAGCTATCAGCGCAAAGAAAAAAGCAACACACCACTCCCGGGAGGGCTCGAACCTCCAACCTTTCGGTCAACAGCCTATAGCGCTAGCCCATTGCACTACGGAGACAGTCGTGCTCTCCTCTCACCACCATCAGAACATTTCTTCAGAGCTATCAGCCCAAAGAAAAAAAAGCGCCGCACCACCACCGGGTGGGCTCGAAACTCCAACCTTTCGGTTAACAGCCGATCGTGCTAGCCAATTGCGCCACGGAGACAGTCCTGCTCCACTCTCACCACCATCAGAACATATCTTCAAAGCTATCAGAGCAAAGAAAAAAAAAGCAACACACCACTCTCGAGAGGGCTCGAACCTCCAACTTTCAGGTTAACAGCCCATCGCGCTAGCCACTTGCGCCACGGAGACAGTCGTGCTCCAC
This sequence comes from Rhipicephalus microplus, assembly GCF_043290135.1. Lineage (NCBI taxonomy): Eukaryota > Metazoa > Arthropoda > Arachnida > Ixodida > Ixodidae > Rhipicephalus > Rhipicephalus microplus. Next base: position 52,454,214 of record NW_027464585.1, read on the forward strand.
TCTCACCACCATCAAAACATATCTGCAAAGCTATCAGCGCAAAGAAAAAAGCAACACACCACTCCCGGGAGGGCTCGAAATTCCAACCTTTCGGTTAACAGCCGATCGCGCTAGCCAATTGCGCCACGGAGACAGTAGTGCAGCACTCCCACCTCCGTCAGAACATTTCTTCAGAGCTATCAGCCCAAAGAAAGAAAAAATTACGGCATATTCACGGGGTGAATGATGATGGATGGGCGAAGCTCCGGAGGGATTCATCGGTAAACTGTGAATCTTCCGTTTAATTCGCCCAGTCGATCATCATGTAAAGACGTGAGAAACGCTGTGTGTGTATATACACAAATCAACTTTTATTTTTTCTTAGACAATGGATGGCTTGCGATGTCCCTTGCCTCGCGCGCTCGCACATTGGGATTCTGTCTGCGAGCGCGCGCTGCTGCCGCCTTGCGCTCTCTCCGCTGTGCAGCCTTATCCATCCGGCGACTCCGTGCGCGCGCCAACAGCGAACGGATTTTATTACAACGCTCCCCCTAGCGTACGTCGCCGCACTAAATCGAACGATTGTCTTCAACCAATGACACGCGCCATATGTGACATCATTTCTATTTTATAAGATCACGCGTCTTTCATCAACTACAAGTACCGCTTTCTAGTTTATAACATCTTGCATGTTTTCATCATCAGCTACAAGTACCACCATCTAGTAAACACTACAAGAACTAAACGAGAGGTGGCTGCATACAGGAGACGGTACCGCCATCTAGTGTACACTGCAAGAACTAAACTAAGGTGGCTACATACAGGCTACAGGGGACGCACAGCCCACGCCCTAAGGAGCTTCGCCCCTGAAAGCGCCGCACCACCACCGGGTGGGCTCAAACCTCCAGATTTCGGTTAACAGGCGATCGCGCTAGGCAATTGCGCCACGGAGACAGTCGTGCTCCACTCTCACCGCTATCAGAACATACCTTCAAAGCTATCAGCGCAAAGAAAAAAAAGCGATACACCATCCACGGGTGGGCTCGAAACTCCAACCTTTTCGTTAACCGCCGATCGCACTAGCCAATTGCACCACGGAGACAGTCCTGCTCCACTCTCACCACCATCAGAACATATCTTCAAAGGTATCAGAGCAAAGAAAAAAAAGCGCCGCACCACCACCGGGTGGGCTCGAACCTCCAACATTTCAGTTACCAGCCGATCGCGCATACCGATTGCGCCACGGAGGCAGTCCTGCCCAGCTCTTACCACCATCAGAACGTATCTTCAAAGCTATCAGGCCAAAGAAAAAAAAGCGCCGCACCACCACCAGGTGGGCTCGAAACTCCAACCTTTCGGTTAACAGCCGATCGTGCTAGCCAATCGCGCCACGGAGACAGTCCTGCTCCACTTTCACCACCATCAGAACATATTTTCAAAGCTATCAGAGCAAAGAAAAAAAAACGCCGCACCACCACCGGGTGGGCTCGAACCTCCAACATTTCAGTTAACAGCCGATCGCGCATACCGATTGCGCCACGGAGGCAGTCCTGCTCCACTCTTACCACCATCAGAACATATCTTCAAAGCTATCAGGCCAAAGAAAAAAAAAGCGCCGCAGCACCACCGGGTGGGCTCGAACCTCCAATCTTTCGGTTAACAGCCGATCGCGCTAGCCAATTGCGCCACGGAGACAGTCCTGCTCCACTTTCACCACCATCAGAAAGTATCTTCAAAGCTATCAGAGCAAAGAAAAAAAAGCGCCGCACCACCACCGGGTGGGCTCGAACCTCCAACATTTCGGTTAACAGCCCATCGCGCTAGCCAATTGAGCCACGGAGACAGTCGTGCTCCACTCTCAGCACCATCAGAACATATCTTCAAAGCTATCAGCGCAAAGAAAAAAGCAACACACCATTCCCGGGACGGCTCGAACCTCCAACCTTTCGGTTAACAGCCGATCGCGCTAGCCAATTACGCCACGGTGACAGTCCTGCTATACTTTCACAACAAGCATAACATATCTTCAAAGCTATCGAACCAAAGAAAAAAAAGCGCCGCACCACCCCGGGTGGGCTCGAACCTCCAACCTTTCGGTTAACAGCAGATCGCGCTAGCCAATTGTGCCACGGAGACAGTAGTGCTTCAGTCTCACCACCGTCAGAACATTTCTTCAGACTATCAGCCCAAAGAAAAAAAAGCGCCGCACCGCCACCGGGTGGGCTCGAACCTCCAACCTTTCGGTTAACAGCCGATCGCGCTAGCCAATTGCGCCAAGGAGACAGTCGTGCCCCATTCTCACCACCGTCATAACATTTCTCCAAAGCTATCAGCCCAAAGAAAAAAGAGCGACGAACCACCACCGGGTGGGCTCGAACCTCCAACCTTTCGGTTAACAGCCGATCGCGCTAGCCAATTGCGCCACGGAGACAGTCGTGCTCCACTCTCACCGCTATCAGAACATACCTTCAAAGCTATCAGCGCAAAGAAAAAAAAAGCGACACACCATCCACGGGTGGGCTCGAAACTCCAACTTTTTCGTTAACAGCCGATCGCACTAGCCAATTGCACCACGGAGACAGTCCTGCTCCACTCTCACCACCATCAGAACATATCTTCAAAGCTATCAGGCCAAAGAAAAAAAAGCGCCGCACCACCACCAGGTGGGCTCGAAACTCCAACCTTTCGGTTAACAGCCGATCGTGCTAGCCAATTACGCCACGGAGACAGTCCTCCTCCACTTTCACCACCATCAGAACATATCTTCAAGGCTATCAGAGCAAAGAAAAAAAAGCGCAGCACCACCACCGGGTGAGCCCGAACCTCCAACATTTCGGTTAACAGCCGATCGCGCATACCGATTGCGCCACGGAGGCAGTCCTGCTCCACTCTTACCACCATCAGAACATATCTTCAAAGCTATCAGGCCAAAGAAAAAAAAAGCGCCGCAGCACCACCGGGTGGGCTTGAACCTCCAATCTTTCGGTTAACAGCCGATCGCGCTAGCTAATTGCGCCACGGAGACAGTCCTGCTCCAATCTCACCACCATCAGAACATATCTTCAAAGCTATCAGCGCAAAGAAAAAAGCAACACACCATCCACGGGTGGGCTTGAAACTCCAACCTTTTGGTTAACAGCCGATCGCGCTAGCCAATTGCACCACGGAGACAGCCCTGCTCCACTCTCGCCACCATCAGAACATATCTTCAAAGCTATCAGCCCAAAGAAAAAAAAGCGCCGCACCACCACCGGGTTGGCTCGAAACTCCAACCTTTCGGTTAACAGCCGATCGTGCTAGCCAATTGCGCCACGGAGACAGTCCTGCTCCACTCTCACCACCATCAGAAAGTATCTTCAAAGCTATCAGAGCAAAGAAAAAAAAGCGCCGCACCACCACCGGGTGGGGTCGAACCTCCAACATTTCGGTTAACAGCCCATCGCGCTAGCCAATTGTGCCACGGAGACAGTCGTGCTCCACTCTCACCACCATCAGAACATATCTTCAAAGCTATCAGCGCAAAGAAAAAAGCAACACACCATTCCCGGGACGGCTCGAACCTCCAACCTTTCGGTTAACAGCCGATCGCGCTAGCCAATTACGCCACGGAGACAGTCCTGCTATACTTTCACCACAAGCATAACATATCTTCAAAGCTATCGAACCAAAGAAAAAAAGCGCCGCACCACCACCGGGTGGGCTCGAACCTCAAACCTTTCGGTTAACAGCCCATCGCGCTAGCCAATTGCGCCACGGAGAGAGTCGTGCTTCGCACTCACCACCATCAGAACATATCTTCAAAGCTATCAGCGCAAAGAAAAAAGCAACACACCACTCCCGCGAGGGCTCGAACCTCCAACCTTTCGGTTAACAGCCAATCGCGCAAGCCAATTGCGCCACGGAGACAGTCCTGCTCCACTCTCACCACCATCAGAACATATCTTCAAAGCTATCAGCCCAAAGAAAAAAAGTGCCGCAGCACCAACGGGTGGGCTCAAACCTCCAGATTTCGGTTAACAGGCAATCGCGCTAGCCAATTGCGCCACGGAGACAGTCGTGCTTCAATCTCACCATCATCAGAACATATCTCCAAAGCTATCAGCGCAAAGAAAACAGCAACACACCACTCCAGGGAAGGCTTGAAACTACAACCTTTCGGTTAACAGCCGATACTGCGAGCCAATTGCGCCACGAAGACAGTAGCGCAGCACTCCCACCTCCGTCAGGACATTTCTTCAGAGCTATCAGCCCAAAGAAAAAGAAGCGCCGTACCACCACCGGGTGGGCTCGAACCTCCAAACTTCGGTTAACAGCCGGATGCGCTAGCCAATTGCGCCATGGAGACAGTCGTGCTCCACTCTCACCACCGTCAGAACATTTCTTCAGAACTATCAGCCCAAAGGAAAAAAAGCGCCGCACCACCACCGGGTGGGCTCGAACCTCCAACCTTTCGGTTAACAGCCCATCGCGCAAGCCAATTGCGCCAGGCAGACAGTCGTGCTCCACTCTCACCACCATCAGAACATATCTTCAAAGCTATCAGCGCAAAGAAAAAAGCAACACACCACTCCCGGGAGGGCTCGAACCTCCAACCTTTCGGTTAACAGCCGATCGCGCTTGCCAAATACGCCACGGAGACAGTCCTGCTGTACTCTCACCACCAGCATAACATATCTTCAAAGCTATCGGCCCAAAGAAAAAAAGCGCCGCACCACCCCGCGTGGGCTCGAACCTCCAACCTTTCGGTTAACAGCAGATCGCGTTAGCCAATTGTGCCACGGAGACAGTAGTGCTCCACTCTCACCACCGTCAGAACATTTCTTCAGACTATCAGCCCAAAGAAAAAAAAGCGCCGCACTGCCACCGGGTGGGCTCGAACCTCCAACCTTTCGGTTAACAGCCGATCGCGCTAGCCAATTGCGCCAAGGAGACAGTCGTGCCCCATTCTCACCACCGTCAGAACATTTTTCCAGACCTATCAGCCCAAAGAAAAAAGAGCGACGAACCACCACCGGGTGGGCTCGAACCTCCAACCTTTCGGGTAACAGCCGATCGCGCTAGCCAATTGCGCCACGGAGACAGTCGTGCTCCACTCTCACCGCTATCAGAACATACCTTCAAAGCTATCAGCGCAAAGAAAAAAAAAGCGACACACCATCCACGGGTGGGCTCGAAACTCTAACCTTTTCGTTAACAGCCGATCGCACTAGCCAATTGCACCACGGAGACAGTCCTGCTCCACTCTCACCACCATCAGAACATATCTTCAAAGCTATCAGCCCAAAGAAAAAAAAGCGCCGCACCACCACCAGGTGGGCTCGAAACTCCGATCTTTCGGTTAACAGCCGATCGTGCTAGCCAATTGCGCCACGGAGACAGTCCTGCTCCACTCTCACCACCATCAGAACATATCTTCAAAGCTATCAGAGCAAAGAAAAAAAAGCGCCGCACCACCACCGGGTGGGCTCGAACCTCCAACATTTCGGTTAACAGCCGATCGCGCATACCGATTGCGCCACGGAGGCAGTCCTGCTCCACTCTTACCACCATCAGAACATATCTTCAAAGCTATCAGGCCAAAGAAAAAAAAGCGCCGCAGCACCACCGGGTGGGCTCGAACCTCCAATCTTTCGGTTAACAGCCGATCACGCTAGCCAATTGCGCCACGGAGACAGCCCAGCTCCACTCTCACCACAGTCAGAACATATCTTCAAACCTATCAGCCCAAAGAAAAAAAAGCAACACACCACTCTCGGGAGGGCTCAAACCTCCAACCTTTCTGTTAACAGCCGTTCGCGCTAGCCAATTGCACCACGGAGACAGTCCTGCTCCACTCTCACCACCATCAGAACATATCTTCAAAGCTATCAGAGCAAAGAAAAAAAAGCGCCGCACCACCACCGGGTGGGCTCGAACCTCCAACATTTCGGTTAACAGCCGATCGCGCATACCGATTGCGCCACGAAGGCAGTCCTGCCCAGCTCTTACCACCATCAGAACGTATCTTCAAAGCTATCAGGCCAAAGAAAAAAAAGCGCCGCACCACCACCAGGTGGGCTCGAAACTCCAACCTTTCGGTTAACAGCCGATCGTGCTAGCCAATCGCGCCACGGAGACAGTCCTGCTCCACTTTCACCACCATCAGAACATATTTTCAAAGCTATCAGAGCAAAGAAAAAAAAAACGCCGCACCACCACCGGGTGGGCTCGAACCTCCAACATTTCAGTTAACAGCCGATCGCGCATACCGATTGCGCCACGGAGGCAGTCCTGCTCCACTCTTACCACCATCAGAACATATCTTCAAAGCTATCAGGCCAAAGAAAAAAAAAGCGCCGCAGCACCACCGGGTGGGCTCGAACCTCCAATCTTTCGGTTAACAGCCGATCGCGCTAGCCAATTGCGCCACGGAGACAGTCCTGCTCCAATCTCACCACCATCAGAACATATCTTCAAAGCTATCAGAGCAAAGAAAAAAGCAACACACCATCCACGGGTGGGCTTGAAACTCCAACCTTTTGGTCAACAGCCGATCGCGCTAGCCAATTGCACCACGGGGACAGCCCTGCTCCACTCTCGCCAGCATCAGAAGATATCTTCAAAGCTATCAGCCCAAAGAAAAAAAAGCGCCGCACCACCACCGGGTTGGCTCGAAACTCCAACCTTTCGGTTAACAGCCGATCGTGCTAGCCAATTGCGCCACGGAGACAGTCCTGCTTCACTCTCACCACCATCAGAAAGTATCTTCAAAGCTATCAGAGCAAAGAAAAAAAAGCGCCGCACCACCACCGGGTGGGCTCGAACCTCCAACATTTCGGTTAACAGCCCATCACGCTAGCCAATTGAGCCACGGAGACAGTCGTGCTCCACTCTCAGCACCATCAGAACATATCTTCAAAGCTATCAGCGCAAAGAAAAAAGCAACACACCATTCCCGGGACGGCTCGAACCTCCAACCTTTCGGTTAACAGCCGATAGCGCTAGCCAATTACGCCACGGAGACAGTCCTGCTCTACTTTCACAACAAGCATAACATATCTTCAAAGCTATCGAACCAAAGAAAAAAAAGCGCCGCACCACCCCGGGTGGGCTCGAACCTTTAACCTTTCGGTTAACAGCAGATCGCGCTAGCCAATTGTGCCACGGAGACAGTAGTGCTTCAGTCTCACCACCGTCAGAACATTTCTTCAGACTATCAGCCCAAAGAAAAAAAGCGCCGCACCGCCACCGGGTGGGCTCGAACCTCCAACCTTTCGGTTAACAGCCGATCGCGCTGGCCAATTGCGCCAAGGAGACAGTCGTGCCCCATTCTCACCACCGTCATAACATTTCTCCAAAGCTATCAGCCCAAAGAAAAAGAGCGACGAACCACCACCGAGTGGGCTCGAACCTCCAACCTTTCGGTTAACAGCCGATCGCGCTAGCCAATTGCGCCACGGAGACAGTCGTGCTCCACTCTCACCGCTATCAGAACATACCTTCAAAGCTATCAGCGCAAAGAAAATAAAGCGACACACCATCCACGGGTGGGTTCGAAACTCCAACTTTTTCGTTAACAGCCGATCGCACTAGCCAATTGCACCATGGAGACAGTCCTGCTCCACTCTCACCACCATCAGAACATATCTTCAAAGCTATCAGAGCAAAGAAAAAAAAGCGCCGCACCACCACCGGGTGGGCTCGAACCTCCAACTTTTCGGTTAACAGCCGATCGCGCATACCGATTGCGCCACGGAGGCAGTCCTGCCCAGCTCTTACCACCATCAGAACATATCTTCAAAGCTATCAGGCCAAAGAAAAAAAAGCGCCGCACCACCACCAGGTGGGCTCGAAACTCCAACCTTTCGGTTAACAGCCGATCGTGCTAGCCAATTGCGCCACGGAGACAGTCCTGCTCCACTTTCACCACCATCAGAACATATCTTCAAGGCTATCAGAGCAAAGAAAAAAAAGCGCAGCACCACCACCGGGTGAGCCCGAACCTCCAACATTTCGGTTAACAGCCGATCGCGCATACCGATTGCGCCACGGAGGCAGTCCTGCTCCACTCTTACCACCATCAGAACATATCTTCAAAGCTATCAGGCCAAAGAAAAAAAAGCGCCGCAGCACCACCGGGTGGGCTTGAACCTCCAATCTTTCGGTTAACAGCCGATCGCGCTAGCTAATTGCGCCACGGAGACAGTCCTGCTCCAATCTCACCACCATCAGAACATATCTTCAAAGCTATCAGCGCAAAGAAAAAAGCAACACACCATCCACGGGTGGGCTTGAAACTCCAACCTTTTGGTTAACAGCCGATCGCGCTAGCCAATTGCACCACGGAGACAGCCCTGCTCCACTCTCGCCACCATCAGAACATATCTTCAAAGCTATCAGCCCAAAGAAAAAAAAGCGCCGCACCACCACCGGGTTGGCTCGAAACTCCAACCTTTCGGTTAACAGCCGATCGTGCTAGCCAATTGCGCCACGGAGACAGTCCTGCTCCACTCTCACCACCATCAGAAAGTATCTTCAAAGCTATCAGAGCAAAGAAAAAAAAGCGCCGCACCACCACCGGGTGGGGTCGAACCTCCAACATTTCGGTTAACAGCCCATCGCGCTAGCCAATTGTGCCACGGAGACAGTCGTGCTCCACTCTCACCACCATCAGAACATATCTTCAAAGCTATCAGCGCAAAGAAAAAAGCAACACACCATTCCCGGGACGGCTCGAACCTCCAACCTTTCGGTTAACAGCCGATCGCGCTAGCCAATTACGCCACGGAGACAGTCCTGCTATACTTTCACCACAAGCATAACATATCTTCAAAGCTATCGAACCAAAGAAAAAAAGCGCCGCACCACCACCGGGTGGGCTCGAACCTCAAACCTTTCGGTTAACAGCCCATCGCGCTAGCCAATTGCGCCACGGAGAGAGTCGTGCTTCGCACTCACCACCATCAGAACATATCTTCAAAGCTATCAGCGCAAAGAAAAAAGCAACACACCACTCCCGCGAGGGCTCGAACCTCCAATCTTTCGGTTAACAGCCAATCGCGCAAGCCAATTGCGCCACGGAGACAGTCCTGCTCCACTCTCACCACCATCAGAACATATCTTCAAAGCTATCAGCCCAAAGAAAAAAAGCGCCAGAGCACCACCGGGTGGGCTCAAACCTCCAGATTTCGGTTAACAGGCGATCGCGCTAGCCAATTGCGCCACGGAGACAGTCGTGCTTCAATCTCACCATCATCAGAACATATCTCCAAAGCTATCAGCGCAAAGAAAACAGCAACACACCACTCCAGGGAAGGCTCGAAACTACAACCTTTCGGTTAACAGCCGATACTGCGAGCCAATTGCGCCACGAAGACAGTAGCGCAGCACTCCCACCTCCGTCAGGACATTTCTTCAGAGCTATCAGCCCAAAGAAAAAGAAGCGCCGTACCACCACCGGGTGGGCTCGAACCTCCAAACTTTCGGTTAACAGCCGGATGCGCTAGCCAATTGCGCCATGGAGACAGTCGTGCTCCACTCTCACCACCGTCAGAACATTTCTTCGGAGCTATCAGCCCAAAGGAAAAAAAGCGCCGCACCACCACCGGGTGGGCTCGAACCTCCAACCTTTCGGTTAACAGCCCATCGCGCAAGCCAATTGCGCCAGGCAGACAGTCGTGCTTCACTCTCACCACCATCAGAACATATCTTCAAAGCTATCAGGGCAAAGAAAAAAGCAACACACCACTCCCGGGAGGGCTCGAACCTCCAACCTTTCGGTTAACAGCCGATCGCGCTTGCCAAATACGCCACGGAGACAGTCCTGCTGTACTCTCACCACCAGCATAACATATCTTCAAAGCTATCGGCCCAAAGAAAAAAAGCGCCGCACCACCCCGCGTGGGCTCGAACCTCCAACCTTTCGGTTAACAGCAGATCGCGCTAGCCAATTGTGCCACGGAGACAGTAGTGCTCCACTCTCACCACCGTCAGAACATTTCTTCAGACTATCAGCCCAAAGAAAAAAAAGCGCCGCACTGCCACCGGGTGGGCTCGAACCTCCAACCTTTCGGTTAACAGCCGATCGCGCTAGCCAATTGCGCCAAGGAGACAGTCGTGCCCCATTCTCACCACCGTCAGAACATTTTTCCAGACCTATCAGCCCAAAGAAAAAAGAGCGACGAACCACCACCGGGTGGGCTCGAACCTCCAACCTTTCGGGTAACAGCCGATCGCGCTAGCCAATTGCGCCACGGAGACAGTCGTGCTCCACTCACCGCTATCAGAACATACCTTCAAAGCTATCAGCGCAAAGAAAAAAAAAGCGACACACCATCCACGGGTGGGCTCGAAACTCTAACCTTTTCGTTAACAGCCGATCTCACTAGCCAATTGCACCACGGAGACAGTCCTGCTCCACTCTCACCACCATCAGAACATATCTTCAAAGCTATCAGCCCAAAGAAAAAAAAGCGCCGCACCACCACCAGGTGGGCTCGAAACTCCGATCTTTCGGTTAACAGCCGATCGTGCTAGCCAATTGCGCCACGGAGACAGTCCTGCTCCACTCTCACCACCATCAGAACATATCTTCAAAGCTATCAGAGCAAAGAAAAAAAAGCGCCGCACCACCACCGGGTGGGCTCGAACCTCCAACATTTCGGTTAACAGCCGATCGCGCATACCGATTGCGCCACGGAGGCAGTCCTGCTCCGCTCTTACCACCATCAGAACATATCTTCAAAGCTATCAGGCCAAAGAAAAAAAAGCGCCGCAGCACCACCGGGTGGGCTCGAACCTCCAATCTTTCGGTTAACAGCCGATCACGCTAGCCAATTGCGCCACGAAGACAGTCCAGCTCCAATCTCACCACAGTCAGAACATATCTTCAAACCTATCAGCCCAAAGAAAAAAAAGCAACACACCACTCTCGGGAGGGCTCAAACCTCCAACCTTTCTGTTAACAGCCGTTCGCGCTAGCCAATTGGGCCACGGAGGCAGTCGTGCTCCACTCTCACCACCGTCAGAACATTTCCTCAGAGCTATCAGCCCAAAGAAAAAGAAACGCCGCACCACCACCGGGTAGGCTCGAACCTCCAACCTTTCAGTCAACAGCCGATCGCGCTAGCCAATTGCGCCAACCACGGAGACTGTCGTTCTCCACTCTCACCACCATCAGAACATATCTTCAACGCCATCAGCGCAAAGAAAAATAGCGACACATCCTCCACGGGTGGGCTCGAAACTCCAACCTTTTGGTTAACAGCCGATCGCGCTAGCCAATTGCACCACGGAGACAGTCCTGCTCCACTCTCACCACCATCAGAACATATCTTCAAAGCTATCAGCCCGAAGAAAAAAAAGCAACACACCACTCTCAGGAGGGCTCGAACCTCCAACTTCTCTGTTAACAGCCGATCGCGCTTGCCAAATACGCCACGGAGACAGTCCTGCTGTACTCTCACCACCAGCATAACATATCTTCAAAGCTATCGGCCCAAAGAAAAAAAAGCGCCACACCACCCCGGGTAAGCTCGAACCTCCAACCTTTCGGTTAACAGCAGATCGCGCTAGCCAATTGTGCCATGGAGACAGTAGTGCTCCACTCTCACCACCGTCAGAACATTTCTTCAGACTATCAGCCCAAAGAAAAAAAAGCGCCGCACCGCCACCGGGTGGGCTCGAACCTCCAACCTTTCGGTTAACAGCCGATCGCGCTAGCCAATTGCGCCAAGGAGACAGTCGTGCCCCATTCTCACCACCGTCAGAACATTTCTCCAAAGCTATCAGCCCAAAGAAAAAAGAGCGACGAACCACCACCGGGTGGGCTCGAACCTCCAACCTTTCGGTTAACAGCCGATCGCGCTAGCCAATTGCACCACGGAGACACCACCACCGGGTGGGCTCGAACCTCCAACCTTTCGGTTAACAGCCCATCGCGCAAGCCAACTGCGCAAGGCAGACAGTCGTGCTCCACTCTCACCACCATCAGAACATATCTTCAAAGCTATCAGCGCAAAGAAAAAAGCAACACACCACTCCCGGGAGGGCTCGAACCTCCAACCTTTCGGTTAACAGCCGATCGCGCTTGCCAAATACGCCACGGAGACAGTCCTGCTGTACCCTCACCACCAGCATAACATATCTTCAAAGCTATCGGCCCAAAGAAAAAAAAGCGCCGCACCACCCCGGGTGGGCTCGAACCTCCAACCTTTCGGTTAACAGCAGATCGCGCTAGCCAATTGTGCCACGGAGACAGTAGTGCTCCACTCTCACCACCGTCAGAACATTTCTTCAGACTATCAGCCCAAAGAAAAAAAAGCGCCGCACCGCCACCGGGTGGGCTCGAACCTCCAACCTTTCGGTTAACAGCCGATCGCGCTAGCCAATTGCGCCAAGGAGACAGTCGTGCCCCATTCTCACCACCGTCAGAACATTTTTCCAAAGCTATCAGCCCAAAGAAAAAAGAGCGACGAACCACCACCGGGTGGGCTCGAACCTCCAACCTTTCGGTTAACAGCCGATCGCGCTAGCCAATTGCGCCACGGAGACAGTCGTGCTCCACTCTCACGGCTATCAGAACATACCTTCAAAGCTATCAGCGCAAAGAAAAAAAAAGCGACACACCATCCACGGGTGGGCTCGAAACTCCAACCTTTTCGTTAACAGCCGATCGCACTAGCCAATTGCACCACGGAGACAGTCCTGCTCCACTCTCACCACCATCAGAACATATCTTCAAAGCTATCAGCCCAAAGAAAAAAAGCGCCGCACCACCACCAGGTGGGCTCGAAACTCCGACCTTTCGGTTAACAGCCGATCGTGCTAGCCAATTGCGCCACGGAGACAGTCCTGCTCCACTCTCACCACAGTCAGAACATATCTTCAAACCTATCAGCCCAAAGAAAAAAAAGCAGCACACCACTCTCGGGAGGGCTCAAACCTCCAACCTTTCTGTTAACAGCCGTTCGCGCTAGCCAATTGGGCCACGGAGGCAGTCGTGCTCCACTCTCACCACCGTCAGAACATTTCCTCAGAGCTATCAGCCCAAAGAAAAAGAAACGCCGCACCACCACCGGGTAGGCTCGAACCTCCAACCTTTCAGTCAACAGCCGATCGCGCTAGCCAATTGCGCCAACCACGGAGACTGTCGTTCTCCACTCTCACCACCGTCAGAACATATCTTCAACGCCATCAGCGCAAAGAAAAATAGCGACACATCCTCCACGGGTGGGCTCGAAACTCCAACCTTTTGGTTAACAGCCGATCGCGCTAGCCAATTGCACCACGGAGACAGTCCTGCTCCACTCTCACCACCATCAGAACATATCTTCAAAGCTATCAGCCCAAAGAAAAAAAAGCGCCGCACCACCACCAGGTGGGCTCGAACCTCCAATATTTCGGTTAACAGCCCATTGCGCTAGCCAATTGTGCCACGAAGACAGTCGTGCTCCACTCTCACCACCATCAGAACATATCTTCAAAGCTATCAGCGCAAAGAAAAAAGCAACACACCATTCCAGGGACGGCTCGAACCTCCAACCTTTCGGTTAACAGCCTATCGCGATAGCCAATTACGCCACGGAGACAGTCCTGCTATACTTTCACCACAAGCATAACATATCTTCAAAGCTATCGAACCAAAGAAAAAAAAGCGCCGCACCACTCTGGGTGGGCTCGAACCTCCAACCTTTCGGTTAACAGCCGATCCCGCTAGCCAATTGCGCCACGGAGACAGTTGTGCTCCACTCTCACCACCGTCAGAACACTTCTTCAGACTATCAGCCCAAAGAAAAAAAAGCGCTGCAACACCACCGGGTGGGCTCGAACCTCCAACCTTTCGGTTAACAGCCGATCGCGCTAGCAAATTGCGCCACCGAGAGAGTCGTGCTCCATTCTCACCAACGTCAGAACATTTCTCCAAAGCTATCAGCGCAAAGCAAAAAGGGCGCCGCACCATCACCGGGTGGGCTCGAACCTCCAACTTTTCGGTTAAGAGCCGATCGCACTAGCCAATTGCGCCACGGAGACAGTCCTGCTCCACTCTCACCACCATCAGAACATAACTTCAAAGCTATCAGCCCGAAGAAAAAAAAGCAACACACCACTCTCAGGAGGGCTCGAACCTCCAACTTCTCTGTTAACAGCCGATCGCGCTTGCCAAATACGCCACGGAGACAGTCCTGCTGTACGCTCACCACCAGCATAACATATCTTCAAAGCTGTCGGCCCAAAAAAAAAGCGCCGCACCACCCCGGGTGGGCTAGAACCTCCAACCTTTCGGTTAACAGCAGATCGCGCTAGCCAATTGTGCCACGGAGACAGTTGTGCTCCACTCTCACCACCGTCAGAACATTTCTTCAGACTATCAGCCCAAAGAAAAAAAGCGCCGCACCGCCACCGGGTGGGCTCGAACCTCCAACCTTTCGGTTAACAGCCGATCGCGCTAGCCAATTGCGCCAAGGAGACAGTCGTGCCCCATTCTCACCACCGTCAGAACATTTCTCCAAAGCTATCAGCCCAAAGAAAAAAGAGCGACAAACCACCACCGGGTGGGCTCGAACCTCCAACCTTTCGGTTAACAGCCGATCGCGCTAGCCAATTGCGCCACGGAGACAGTCGTGCTCCACTCTCACCGCTATCAGAACATACCTTCAAAGCTATCAGCGCAAAGAAAAAAAAGCGACACACCATCCACGGGTGAGCTCGAAACTCCGAACTTTCGGTTAACAGCTGATCGTGCTAGCCGATTGCACCACGGAGACAGTCCTGCTCCACTCTCACCACCATCAGAACATTACTTCAAAGCTATCAGAGCAAAGAAAAAAGCAACACACCACTCCCGGGAGGGCTCGAACCTCCAACTTTTCTGTTAACAGCCGATTGTGCTTGCCAAATACGCCACGGAGACTGTCCTGCTGTACTCTCACCACCAGCATAACATATCTTCAAAGCTATCGGCTTAAAGAAAAAAAAGCGCCGCACCACCCCGGGTGGGCTCGAACCTCCAACCTTTCGGTTAACAGCAGATCGCGCTAGCCAATTGTGCCATGGAGACAGTAGTGCTCCACTCTCACCACCGTCAGAACATTTCTTCAGACTATCAGCGCAAAGAAAAAAAAAGCGACACACCATCCACGGGTGGGCTCGAAACTCCAACCTTTTCGTTAACAGCCGATCGCACTAGCCAATTGCACCACGGAGACAGTCCTGCTCCACTCTATCCACCATCAGAACATATCTTCAAAGCTATCAGCCTAAAGAAAAAAAAGCGCCGCACCACCACCAGGTGGGCTCGAAATTCCGACCTTTCGGTTAACAGCCGATCGCACTAGCCAATTGCGCCACGGAGACAGTCCTGCTCCACTCTCACCACCATCACAACATAACTTCAAAGCTATCAGCGCAAAGAAAAAAAGCAACACACCACTCCCGGGAGGGCTCGAACCTCCAACTTTTCTGTTAACAGCCGATCGCGCTTGCCAAATACGCCACGGAGACAGTCCTGCTGTACTCTCACCACCAGCATAACATATCTGCAAAGCTATCGGCCCAAAGAAAAAAAAGCGCCGCACCACCCCGGGTGGGCTCGAACCTCCAACCTTTCGGTTAACAGCAGATCGCGCTAGCCAATTGTGCTACGGAGACAGTAGTGCTCCACTCTAACCACCGTCAGAACACTTCTTCAGACTACCAGCCCAAAGAAAAAAAAGCGCCGCACCGCCACCGGGTGGGCTCGAACCTCCAATCTTTCGGTTAACAGCCGATCGCGCTAGCCAATTGCGCCAAGGAGACAGTCGTGCCCCATTCTCACCACCGTCAGAACATTTCTCCAAAGCTATCAGCCCAAAGAAAAAAGAGCGACGAATCACCACCGGGTGGGCTCGAACCTCCAACCTTTCGGTTAACAGCTGATCGCGCTAGCCAATTTCGCCACGGAGACAGTCGTGCTCCACTCTCACCGCTATCAGAACATACCTTCAAAGCTATCAGCGCAAAGAAAAAAAAAAGCGACACACCATCCACGGGTGGGCTCAAACCTCGAACCTTTCTGTTAACAGCCGTTCGCGCTAGCCAATTGGGCCACGGAGGCAGTCGTGCTCCGCTCTCACCACCGTCAGAACATTTCTTCAGAGCTATCAGCCCAAAGAAAAAGAAACGCCGCACCACCACCGGGTAGGCTCGATCCTCCAACCTTTCGGTCAACAGCCGATCGCGCTAGCCAATTGCGCCAACCACGGAGACTGTCGTTTTCCACTCTCACCACCATCAGAACATATCTTCAACGCCATCAGCGCAAAGAAAAATAGCGACACATCCTCCACGGGTGGGCTCGAAACTCCAACCTTTTGGTTAAAAGCCGATCGCGCTAGCCAATTGCACCACGAAGACAGTCCAGCTCCACTCTCACCACCATCAGAACATATCTTCAAAGCTATCAACCCAAAGAAAAAAAAGCGCCGCACCACCACCGGGTGGGCTCGAAACTCCAACCTTTCGGTTAACAGCCGATCGTGCTAGGCGATTGCGCCACAGAGACAGTCCTGCTCCACTCTCGACACCATCAGAACATATCTTCAAAGCTATAAGGGCAAAGAAAAAAAAGCGCCGCACCACCACCGGGTGGGCTCGAACCTCCAACATTTCGGTTAACAGCCCATCGCGCTAGCCAATTTTGCCACGGAGACAGCCGTGCTCCACTCTCACCACCTTCAGAACATATCTTCAAAGCTATCAGCGCAAATAAAAGCAACACACCATTCCAGGGACGGCTCGAACCTCCAACCTTTCGGTTAAAAGCCGATCGCGCTAGCAAATTGCGCCACCGAGACAGTCGTGCTCCATTCTCACCACCATCAGAACATTTCTCCAAAGCTATCAGCGCAAAGCAAAAAGGGCGCCGCACAATCACCGGGTGGGCTCGAACCTCCAACTTTTCGGTTAACAGCCGATCGCACTAGCCAATTGCGCCATGGAGACAGTCCTGCTCCACTCTCACCACCATCAGAACATAACTTCAAAGCTATCAGCCCGAAGAAAAAGAAGCGCCGCACCACCACCGGGTGGGCTCGAACCTCCAACTTTTCTGTTAACAGCCGATCGCGCTAGCCAATTGCGCCACGGAGACAGTCGCGCTAAACTATCACCACCGTCAGAACATTTCCTCAGAGCTATCAGCCCAAGAGAAAAAAAGCGCCGCACCACCACCGGGTGGGCTCGAACCTCAAACCTTTCGGTTAACAGCCCATCGCGCTAGCCAATTGCGCCACGGAGACAGTCGTGCTTCACACACACCACCATCAGAACATATCTTCAAAGCTATCAGCGCAAAGAAAAAAGCAACACACCACTCCCGGGAGGGCTCGAACCTCCAACCTTTCGGTTAACAGCCGATCGCGCTAGCCAATCGCGCCACGGAGACAGTCCTGCTCCACTCTCACCACCATCAGAACATATCTTCAAAGCTATCAGCCCAAAGAAAAAAAGCGCCGCAGCACCACCGGGTGGGCTCAAACCTCCAGATTTCGGTTAGCAGGCGATCGCGCTAGCCAATTGCGCCACGGAGACAGTCGTGTTTCAATCTCACCATCATCAAAACATATCTCCAAAGCTATCAGCGCAAAGAAAACAGCAACACACCACTCCAGGGAAGGCTCGAAACTACAACCTTTCGGTTAACAGCCGATCGTGCGAGCCAATTGCGCCACGGAGACAGTAGCGCAGCACTCCCACCTCCGTCAGGACATTTCTTCAGAGCTATCAGCCCAAAGAAAAAGAAGCGCCGCACCACCACCGGGTGGGCTCGAACCTCCAAACTTTCGGTTAACAGCCGGATGCGCTAGCCAATTGCGCCATGGAGACAGTCGTGCTCCACTCTCACCACCGTCAGAACATTTCTTCGGAGCCATCAGCCCAAAGGAAAAAAAGCGCCGCACCACCACCGGGTGGGCTCGAACCTCCAACCTTTCGGTTAACAGCCCATCGCGCAAGCCAATTGCGCCAGGCAGACAGTCGTGCTCCACACTCACCACCATCAGAACATATCTTCAAAGCTATCAGCGCAAAGAAAAAAGCAACACACCACTCCCGGGAGGGCTCGAACCTCCAACCTTTCGGTTAACAGCTGATCGCGCTAGCCAAATACGCCACGGAGACAGTCCTGCTGTACTCTCACCACCAGCATAACATATCTTCAAGGCTATCGGCCCAAAGAAAAAAAAGTGCCGCACCACCCCGGGTGGGCTCGAACCTCCAACCTTTCGGTTAACAGCAGATCACGCTAGCCAATTGTGCCACAGAGACAGTAGTGCTCCACTCTCACCACCGTCAGAACATTTCTTGAGACTATCAGCCCAAAGAAAAAAAAGCGCCGCACCGCCACCGGGTGGGCTCGAACCTCCAACCTTTCGGTTAACAGCCGATCGCGCTAGCCAATTGCGCCAAGGAGACAGTCGTGCCCCATTCTCACCACCGTCAGAACATTTCTCCAAAGCTATCAGCCCAAAGAAAAAAGAGCGACGAACCACCACCGGGTGGGCTCGAACCTCCAACCTTTCGGTTAACAGCCGATCGCGCTAGCCAATTGCGCCACGGAGACAGTCGTGCTCCACTCTCACCGCTATCAGAACATACCTTCAAAGCTATCAGCGCAAAGAAAAAAAAGCGACACACCATCCACGGGTGGGCTCGAAATTCCAACCTTTTCGTTGACAGCCGATCGCACTAGCCAATTGCACCACGGAGACAGTCCTGCTCCACTCTCACCACCATCAGAACATATCTTCAAAGCTATCAGAGCAAAGAAAACAAAGCGCCGCACCACCACCGGGTGGGCTCGAACCTCCAACCTTTCGGTTAACAGCCGATCGCGCTAGCCAATTGCGCCAAGGAGACAGTCGTGCCCCATTCGCACCACCATCAGAACATATCTTCAAAGCTATCAGCCCAAAGAAAAAAAGCGCCGCAGCACCACCGGGTGGGCTCAAACCTCCAGATTTCGGTTAACAGGCGATCGCGCTAGCCAATTGCGCCACGGAGACAGTCGTGCTTCAATCTCACCATCATTAGAACATATCTCCAAAGCTATCAGCGCAAAGAAAACAGCAACACACCACTCCAGGGAAGGCTCGAAACTACAACCTTTCCGTTAACAGCCGATCGTGCGAGCCAATTGCGCCACGGAGACAGTAGCGCAGCACTCCCACCTCCGTCAGGACATTTCTTCAGAGCTATCAGCCCAAAGAAAAAGAAGCGCCGCACCACCACCGGGTGGGCTCGAACCTCCAAACTTTCGGTTAACAGTCGGATGCGCTAGCCAATTGCGCCATGGAGACAGTCGTGCTCCACTCTCACCACCGTCAGAACATTTCTTCGGAGCTATCAGCCCAAAGGAAAAAAAGCGCCGCACCACCACCGGGTGGGCTCGAACCTCCAACCTTTCGGTTAACAGCCGATCATGCTAGTCAATTGCGCCACGGAGACAGTCCTGCTCCTCTCTCACCACCATCAGAACATATCTTCAAAGCTATCAGAGCAAAGAAAAAAAAGCGCCGCACCACCACCGGGTGGGCTCGAACCTCCAACCTTTCGGTTAACAGCCGATCGCGCTAGCCAATTGCGCCAAGAAGACAGTCGTGCCCCATTCTCACCACCGTCAGAACATTTCTCCAAAGCTATCAGCCCAAAGAAAAAAGAGCGACGAACCACCACCGGGTGGGCTCGAACCTCCAACCTTTCGGTTAACAGCCGATCGCGCTAGCCAATTGCGCCACGGAGACAGTCGTGCTCCACTCTCACCGCTATCAGAACATACCTTCAAAGCTATCAGCGCAAAGAAAAAAAAAGCGACACACCATCCACGGGTGGGCTCGAAACTCCAACCTTTTCGGTTAACAGCCGATCGCGCATACCGATTGCGCAACGGAGACAGTCCTGCTCCACTCTCACCACCATCAGAACATATCTTCAAACCTACCAGCCCAAAGAAAAAAAAGGAACACACCACTCTCGGGAGGGCTCAAACCTCCAACCTTTCTGTTAACAGCCGTTCGCGCTAGCCAATTGGGCCACGGAGGCAGTCGTCTTTCAATCTCACCATCATCAGAACATATCTCCAAAGCTATAAGCGCAAAGAAAACAGCAACACACCACTCCAGGGAAGGCTCGAAACTACAACCTTTCGGTTAGCAGCCGATCGTGCGAGCCAATTGCGCCACGGAGACAGTAGCGCAGCACTCCCACCTCCGTCAGGACATTTCTTCAGAGCTATCAGCCCAAAGAAAAAGAAGCGCCGCACCACCACCGAGTGGGCTCGAACCTCCAAACTTTCGGTTAACTGCCGGATGCGCTAGCCAATTGCGCCATGGAGACAGTCGTGCTCCACTCTCACCACCGTCAGAACATTTCTTCGGAGCTATCAGCCCAAAGGAAAAAAAGCGCCGCACCACCACCGGGTGGGCTCGAACGTCCAACCTTTCGGTTAACAGCCCATCGCGCAAGCCAATTGCGCCAGGCAGACAGTCGTGCTCCACTCTCACCACCATCAGAACATATCTTCAAAGCTATCAGCGCAAAGAAAAAAGCAACACACCACTCCCGGGAGGGCTCGAACCTCCAACTTTTCTGTTAACAGCCGATCGTGCTTGCCAAATACGCCACGGAGACTGTCCTGCTGTACTTTCACCACAAGCATAACATATCTTCAAAGCTATCGAACCAAAGAAAAAAAAGCGCCGCACCATCCCGGGTGGGCTCGAACCTCCAACCTTTCGGTTAACAGCCGATCGTGATAGCCAATTGCGCCACGGAGACAGTCGTGCTCCACTTTCACCACCGTCAGAACACTTCTTCAGACTATCAGCCCAAAGAAAAAAAAGCGCCGCACCACCACCGGGGGGGCTCGAACCTCCAACCTTTCGGTTAAAAGCCGATCGCGCTAGCAAATTGCGCCACCGAGACAGTCGTGCTCCATTCTCACCACCATCAGAACATTTCTCCAAAGTTATCAGCGCAAAGCAAAAAGGGCGCCGCACAATCACCGGGTGGGCTCGAACCTCCAACTTTTCGGTTAACAGCCGATCGCACTAGCCAATTGCGCCATGGAGACAGTCCTGCTCCACTCTCACCACGATCAGAACATAACTTCAAAGCTATCAGCCGGAAGAAAAAAAAGCAACACACCACTCTCAGGTGGGCTCGAACCTCCAACTTTTCGGTTAACAGCCGTTCGTGCGAGCCAATTGTGCCACGGAGACAGTAGCGCAGCACTCCCACCTCCGTCAGGACATTTCTTCAGAGCTATCAGCCCAAAGAAAGAGAAGCGCCGCACCACCACCGGGTGGGCTCGAACCTCCAAACTTTCGGTTAACAGCCGGATGCGCTAGCCAATTGCGCCATGGAGACAGTCGTGCTCCACTCTCACCACCGTCAGAACATTTCTTCGGAGCTATCAGCCCAAAGGAAAAAAAGCGCCGCACCACCACCGGGTGGGCTCGAACCTCCAACCTTTCGGTTAACAGCCCATCGCGCAAGCCAATTGCGCCAGGTAGACAGTCGTGCTCCACACTCACCACCATCAGAACATATCTTCAAGGCTATCGGCCCAAAGAAAAAAAAGTGCCGCACCACCCCGGGTGGGCTCGAACCTCCAACCTTTCGGTTAACAGCAGATCGCGCTAGCCAATTGTGCCACAGAGACAGTAGTGCTCCACTCTCACCACCGTCAGAACATTTCTTGAGACTATCAGCCCAAAGAAAAAAAAGCGCCGCACCGCCACCGGGTGGGCTCGAACCTCCAACCTTTCGGTTAACAGCCGATCGCGCTAGCCAATTGCGCCAAGGAGACAGTCGTGCCCCATTCTCACCACCGTCAGAACATTTCTCCAAAGCTATCAGCCCAAAGAAAAAAGAGCGACGAACCACCACCGGGTGGGCTCGAACCTCCAACCTTTCGGTTAACAGCCGATCGCGCTAGCCAATTGCGCCACGGAGACAGTCGTGCTCCACTCTCACCGCTATCAGAACATACCTTCAAAGCTATCAGCGCAAAGAAAAAAAAGCGACACACCATCCACGGGTGGGCTCGAAATTCCAACCTTTTCGTTGACAGCCGATCGCACTAGCCAATTGCACCACGGAGACAGTCCTGCTCCACTCTCACCACCATCAGAACATATCTTCAAAGCTATCAGAGCAAAGAAAAAAAAGCGCCGCACCACCACCGGGTGGGCTCGAACCTCCAACCTTTCGGTTAACAGCCGATCGCGCTAGCCAATTGCGCCAAGGAGACAGTCGTGCCCCATTCTCACCACCATCAGAACATATCTTCAAAGCTATCAGCCCAAAGAAAAAAAGCGCCGCAGCACCACCGGGTGGGCTCAAACCTCCAGATTTTGGTTAACAGGCGATCGCGCTAGCCAATTGCGCCACGGAGACAGTCGTGCTTCAATCTCAACATCATCAGAACATATCTCCAAAGCTATCAGCGCAAAGAAAACAGCAACACACCACTCCAGGGAAGGCTCGAAACTACAACCTTTCCGTTAACAGCCGATCGTGCGAGCCAATTGCGCCACGGAGACAGTAGCGCAGCACTCCCACCTCCGTCAGGACATTTCTTCAGAGCTATCAGCCCAAAGAAAAAGAAGCGCCGCACCACCACCGGGTGGGCTCGAACCTCCAAACTTTCGGTTAACAGCCGCATGCGCTAGCCAATTGCGCCATGGAGACAGTCGTGCTCCACTCTCACCACCGTCAGAACATTTCTTCGGAGCTATCAGCCCAAAGGAAAAAAAGCGCCACACCACCACCGGGTGGGCTCGAACCTCCAACCTTTCGGTTAACAGCAGATCGCGCTAGCCAATTGTGCCAAGGAGACAGTAGTGCTCCACTCTCACCACCGTCAGAACATTTCTTCAGACTATCAGCCCAAAGAAAAAAAAGCGCTGCACCGCCAACGGGTGGGCTCGAACCTCCAACCTTTCGGTTAACAGCCGATCGCGCTAGCCAAATGCGCCAAGGAGACAGTCGTGCCCCATTCTCACCACCGTCAGAACATTTCTCCAAAGCTATCAGCCCAAAGCAAAAAGAGCGACGAACCACCACCGGGTGGGCTCGAACCTCCAACCTTTCGGTTAACAGCCGATCGCGCTAGCCAATTGCGCGACGGAGACAGTCGTGCTCCACTCTCACCGCTTTCAGAACATACCTTCAAAGCTATCAGCGCTAAGAAAAAAAAGCGACACACCATCCACGGGTGGGCTCGAAACACCACCCTTTTCGTTAACAGCCGATCGCACTAGCCAATTGCACCACGGAGACAGTCCTGCTCCACTCGCACCACCATCAGAACATAACTTCAAAGCTATCAGCCCAAAGAAAAAAAAGCGCCGCACCACCACCAGGTGGGCTCGAAACTCTGACCTTTCGGTTAACAGCCGCTCATGCTAGTCAATTGCGCCACGGAGACAGTCCTGCTCCTCTCTCACCACCATCAGAACATATCTTCAAAGCTATCAGAGCAAAGAAAAAAAAAGCGCCGCACCACCATCGGGTGGGCTCGAACCTCCAACCTTTCGGTTAACAGCCGATCGCGCTAGCCAATTGCGCCAAGAAGACAGTCGTGCCCCATTCTCTCCACCGTCAGAACATTTCTCCAAGCTATCAGCCCAAAGAAAAAAGAGCGACGAACCACCACCGGGTGGGCTCGAACCTCCAACCTTTCGGTTAACAGCCGATCGCGCTAGCCAATTGCGCCAAGGAGACAGTCGTGCTCCACTCTCACCGCTATCAGAACATACCTTCAAAGCTATCAGCGCAAAGAAAAAAAAGCGACACACCATCCACGGGTGGGCTCGAAACTCCAACCTTTTCGGTTAACAGCCGATCGCGCATACCGATTGCGCAACGGAGACAGTCCTGCTCCACTCTCACCACCATCAGAACATATCTTCAAACCTACCAGCCCAAAGAAAAAAAAGCAACACACCACTCTCGGGAGGGCTCAAACCTCCAACCTTTCTGTTAACAGCCGATCGCGCTAGCCAATTGCGCCAAGGAGACAGTCGTGCCCCATTCTCACCACCATCAGAACATATCTTCAAAGCTATCAGCCCAAAGAAAAAAAGCGCCGCAGCACCACCGGGTGGGCTCAAACCTCCAGATTTCGGTTAACAGGCGATCGCGCTAGCCAATTGCGCCACGAAGACAGTCGTGCTTCAATCTCACCATCATCAGAACATATCTCCAAAGCTATCAGCGCAAAGAAAACAGCAACACACCACTCCAGGGAAGGCTCGAAACTACAACCTTTCCGTTAACAGCCGATCGTGCGAGCCAATTGCGCCACGGAGACAGTAGCGCAGCACTCCCACCTCCGTCAGGACATTTCTTCAGAGCTATCAGCCCAAAGAAAAAGAAGCGCCGCACCACCACCGGGTGCGCTCGAACCTCCAAACTTTCGGTTAACAGCCGGATGCGCTAGCCAATTGCGCCATGGAGACAGTCGTGCTCCACTCTCACCACCGTCAGAACATTTCTTCGGAGCTATCAGCCCAAAGGAAAAAAAGCGCCGCACCACCACCGGGTGGGCTCGAATCTCCAACCTTTCGGTTAACAGCCCATCGCGCAAGCCAATTGTGCCAGGCAGACAGTCGTGCTCCACTCTCACCACCATCAGAACATATCTTCAAAGCTATCAGCGCAAAGAAAAAAGCAACACACCACTCCCGGGAGGGCTCGAACCTCCAACCTTTCGGTTAACAGCCGATCGCGCTAGCCAAATACGCCACGGAGACAGTCCTGCTGTACTCTCACCACCAGCATAACATATCTTCAAAGCTATCGGCCCAAAGAAAAAAAAGCGCCGCACCACCCCGGGTGGGCTCGAACCTCCAACCTTTCGGTTAACAGCAGATCGCGCTAGCCAATTGTACCAAGGAGACAGTAGTGCTCCACTCTCACCACCGTCAGAACATTTCTTCAGACTATCAGCCCAAAGAAAAAAAAGCGCTGCACCGCCACCGGGTGGGCTCGAACCTCCAACCTTTCGGTTAACAGCCGATCGCGCTAGCCAAATGCGCCAAGGAGACAGTCGTGCCCCATTCTCACCACCGTCAGAACATTTCTCCAAAGCTATCAGCCCAAAGAAAAAAGAACGAAGAACCACCACCGGGTGGGCTCGAACCTCCAACCTTTCGGTTAACAGCCGATCGCGCTAGCCAATTGCGCCACGGAGACAGTCGTGCTCCACTCTCACCGCTTTCAGAACATACCTTCAAAGCTATCAGCGCAAAGAAAAATAAGCGACACACCATCCACGGGTGGGCTCGAAACACCAACCTTTTCGTTAACAGCCGATCGCACTAGCCAATTGCACCACGGAGACAGTCCTGCTCCACTCGCACCACCATCAGAACATAACTTCAAAGCTATCAGCCCAAAGAAAAAAAAGCGCCGCACCACCACCAGGTGGGCTCGAAACTCTGACCTTTCGGTTAACAGCCGATCATGCTAGTCAATTGCGCCACGGAGACAGTCCTGCTCCTCTCTCACCACCATCAGAACATATCTTCAAAGCTATCAGAGCAAAGAAAAAAAAGCGCCGCACCACCACCGGGTGGGCTCGAACCTCCAACCTTTCGGTTAACAGCCGATCGCGCTAGCCAATTGCGCCAAGAAGACAGTCGTGCCCCATTCTCAACACCGTCAGGACATTTCTCCAAAGCTATCAGCCCAAAGAAAAAATAGCGACGAACCACCACCGGGTGGGCTCGAACCTTAACCTTTCGGTTAACAGCCGATCGCGCTAGCCAATTGCGCCACGGAGACAGTCGTGCTCCACTCTCACCGCTATCAGAACATACCTTCAAAGCTATCAGCGCAAAGAAAAAAAAGCGACACACCATTCACGGGTGGGCTCGAAACTCCAACCTTTTCGGTTAACAGCCGATCGCGCATACCGATTGCGCAACGGAGACAGTCCTGCTCCACTCTCACCACCATCAGAACATATCTTCAAACCTACCAGCCCAAAGAAAAAAAAGCAACACACCACTCTCGGGAGGGCTCAAACCTCCAACTATTCTCTTAACAGCCGTTCGCGCTAGCCAATTGGGCCACGGAGGCAGTCGTGCTCCACTCTCACCACCGTCAGAACATTTCTTCAGAGCTATCAGCCCAATGATAAAGAAACGCTGCACCCCCACCGGGTAGGCTCGAACCTCCAACCTTTCGGTCAACAGCCGATCGCGCTAGCCAATTGCGCCAACAACGGAGACTGTCGTTCTCCACTCTCACCACCATCAGAACATATCTTCAACGCCATCAGCGCAAAGAAAAATAGCGACACATCCTCCACGGGTGAGCTCGAAACTCCAACCTTTTGGTTAACAGCCGATCGCGCTAGCCAATTGCACCACGGAGACAGTCCTGCTCCACTCTCACCACCATCAGAACATATCTTCAAAGCTATCAGCCCAAAGAAAAAAAAAGCGCCGCACCACCACCGGGTGGGCTCGAAACTCCAACCTTTCGGTTAACAGCCGATCGTGCTAGCCAATTGCGCCATGGAGACAGTCGTGCTCCACTCTCACCACCATCAGAACATATCTTCAAAGCTATCAGCGCAAAGAAAAAAGCAACACACCATTCCAGGGACGGCTCGAACCTCCAACCTTTCGGTTAACAGCCGATCGCGATAGCCAATTACGCCACGGAGACAGTCCTGCTATACTTTCACCACAAGCATAACATATCTTCAAAGCTATCGAACCAAAGAAAAAAAAGCGCCGCACCACCCCGGCTGGGCTCGAACCTCCAAGCTTTCGGTTAACAGCCGATCGCGCTAGCCTATTGCGCCACGGAGACAGTCGTGCTCCACTCTCACCACCGTCAGAACACTTCTTCAGACTATCAGCCCAAAGAAAAAAAGCGCCGCACCACCACCGGGTGGGCTCGAACCTCCAACCTTTCGGCTAACAGCCGATCGTGCTAGCAAATTGCGCCACCGAGACAGTCGTGCTCCATTCTCACCACCGTCAGAACATTTCTCCAAAGCTATCAGCGCAAAGCAAAAAGGGCGCCGCACCATCACCGGGTGGGCTCGAACCTCCAACTTTTCGGTTAACAGCCGATCGCGCTAGCCAATTGCGCCACGGAGACAGTCCTGCTCCACTCTCACCACCATCAGAACATAACTTCAAAGCTATCAGCGCAAAGAAAAAAGCAACACACCACTCCCGGGAGGGCTCGAACCTCCAACCTTTCGGTTAACAGCCGATCGCGCTAGCCAAGTGCGCCACGGAGACAGTCCTGCTCGACTCTCACCACCATCAGAACATAACTTTAAAGCTATCAGCCCAAAGAAAAAAAAGCAACACACCACTCTCAGGAGGGCTCGAACCTCCAACTTTTCTGTTAACAGCCGATCGCGCTAGCGAATTGCGCCACGGAGACAGTCGCGCTACACTCTCACCACCGTCAGAACATTTCCTCAGAGCTATCGGCCCAAGAGAAAAAAAGTGCCGCACCACCAACGGGTGGGCTCGAACCTCAAACCTTTCGGTATAAGCCCATCGCGCTAGCCAATTGCGCCACGGAGACAGTCGTGCTTCACACTCACCACCATCAGAACATATCTTCTAAGCTATCAGCGCAAAGAAAAAAGCAACACACCACTCCCGGGAGGGCTCGAACCTCCAACCTTTCGGTCAACAGCCTATCGCGCTAGCCCATTGCGCCACGGAGACAGTCGTGCTCTCCTCTCACCACCATCAGAACATTTCTTCAGAGCTATCAGCCCAAAGAAAAAAAAGCGCCGCACCACCAGCGGGTGGGCTCGAACCTCCAAATTTTTGGGTAATAGCCGATCGCGCTGGCCAATTGCGCCACGGAGACAGTCGTGCTTCACTCTCACCACCATCAGAACATATCTTCAAAGCTATCAGCCCGAAGAAAAAAAAGCAACACACCACTCCCGGGAGGGCTCGAACCTCCAACCTTTCGGTTAAAAGCCAATCGCGCTAGCCAATTGCGCCACGGAGACAGTCGTGTTCCACTCTCACCACCGTCAGAACATTTCTTCACAGCTATCAGCCCAAAGAAAAAAGCAACCCACCACTCCCGGGAGGGCTCGAAATTCCAACCTTTCGGTTAACAGCCGATCGCGCTAGCCAATTGCGCCACGGAGACAGTAGTGCAGCACTCCCACCTCCGTCAGAACATTTCTTCAGAGCTATCAGCCCAAAGAAAACGAAAGCGCCGCACCACCACCGGGTGGGCTCGAACCTCCAGCCTTTCGCTTAACAGCCAATCGCGCTAGCCAGTTGCGCCACGGAGACAGTCCTGCACAACTCCCACCACCATTAAACATATCTTCAATGCTATCAGCCCAAAGAAAAAAAGCGCCGCACCACTCGCGGGTGGGCTCGAACCCCCAACCTTTCGGTTAACAGCCGATCGCGCTAGCCAATTGCACCACAGAGACAGTCCTGCTCCACTCTCACCACCATCAGAACATATCTTGAAAGCTATCAGCCCAAAGAAAAAAAAGCGCCGCACCACCACCGGGTGGGCTCGAACCTCAAATCTTTCGGTTAACAGCCCATCGCGCTAGCCAATTGTGCCACTGAGACAGTCGTGCTTCACTCTCACCACCAACAGAACATATCTTCAAAGCTATCAGCGCAAAGAAAAAAGCAAAACACCACTCCCGGGAGGGTTCGAACCTACAACCTTTCGGTTAACAGCCGATCGCGCTAGCCAATTACGCCATGGAGACAGTCCTGCTATACTTTCACCACCAGCATAACATATCTTCAAAGATATCGGCCCAAAGAAAAAAAGCGCTGCACCACCCTGGGTGGGCTCGAACCTCCAATCTTTCGGTTAACAGCCCATCGTGCTAGCCAATTGTGCCACGGAGACAGTCGTGCTTCACTCTCACCACCAACAGAACATATCTTAAAAGCTATCAGCGCAAAGAAAAAAGCAAAACACCACTCCCGGGAGGACTCGAACCTCCAACCTTTCGGTTAACAGCCGACCGCGCTAGCCAATTGCGCCACGAAGACAGTCGTGCTCCACTCTCACCACCGTCAGAAGATTTCTTCAGACTATCAGCCCAAAGAAAAAAAAGTGCCGCACCAACACCGGGTGGGCTCGAACCTCTAACCTTTCGGTTAACAGCCGATCGCGCTAGCCAATTGTGCTACGGAGACAGTCGTGCTCAACTCTCACCACCATCAGAACATATCTTCAAAGCTATCAGCGCAAAGAAAAAAGCAACACACCACTTCCGGGAGGGCTCGAACCTCCAACCTTTCGGCTAACAGCTAATTGCGCCACGGAGACAGTCCTGCTCCACTCTCACCACCATCAGAACATATCTTCAAAGGTATCAGCCCAAAGAAAAAAAAGCGCCACAGCACCACCGGGTGGGCTCAAACCTCCAACCTTTCGGTTAACAGCCGATCGCGCTAGCCGATTGTGCCACGGAGACAGTCCTGCTCCACTCCCACCACCATCAGAACGTATCTTCAAAGCTATCAGCCCAAAGAAAAAAAGCAACACACCACTCTCGGGAGGGCTCGAACCTCCAACCTTTCTGTTAACAGCTGATCGCGCTAGCCAATTGCGCCACGGAGATAGTCGCGCTACACCCTGACCACCGTCAGAACATTTCCTCAGAGCTATCAGCCCAAGGGAAAAAAAGCGCCGCACCGCCACCGTGTGGGCTCGAACCTCCAACCTTTCGGTTACCAGCCCATCGCACTAGCCGATTGCGCCACGGAGACAGTCGTGCTTCACTCTCACCACCATCAGTACATATCTTCAAAGCTATCAGCGCAAAGAAAAAAGCAACACACCACTCCCGGGAGGGCTCGAACCCCAAACCTTTCGGTCAACAGTCTATAGCGCTAGCCCATTGCGCCACGGAGACAGTCGTGCTCTCCTCTCACCACCATCAGAACATTTCTTCAGAGCTATCAGCCCAAAGAAAAAAAAGCGCCGCACCACCACCGGGTGGGCTCGAACGTCCAAAATTTCGGTTCATAGCCGATCGCGCTGGCCAATCGCGCCACGGAGACAGTCGTGCTCCACTCTCACCACCATCAGAACATATTTTCAAAGCTATCAGCCCGAAGAAAAAAAAGCAACACACCACTCCCGGAAGGGCTCGAACCTCCAACCTTTCGGTTAAAAGCCAATCGCGCTAGCCAATTGCGTCACGGAGACAGTCGTGTTCCACTGTCACCACCGTCAGAACATTTCTTCAAAGCCATCAGCGCAAAGAAAAAAGCAACACACCACTCCCGGGAGGGCTCGAATTTCCAATCTTTCAGTTAACAGCCGATCGCGCTAGCCAATTGTGCCACGGAGACAGTAGTGCAGCGCTCCCACCTCCGTCAGATTATTTCTTCAGAGCTATCAGCCCAAAGAAAAAGAAAGCGCCGCACCACCACCAGGTGGGCTCGAACCTCCAGCCTTTCGGTTAACAGGCGATCGCGCTGGCCAATTGCGCCACGTACACAGTCGTGCTCCACTCTCACCACCATCAGAACATATCTTCAAAGCTATCAGCGCAAAGAAAAAAGCAACACACCACTCCTGGGAGGGCTCAAAATTCCAACCTTTCGGTTAACAGCCAATCGCGCTAGCCAATTGCGCCACGGAAACAGTAGTGCAGCACTCCCACCTCCATCAAAACAGTTCTTCATACCTATCAGCCCAAAGAAAAAAAAGCGCCGCACCACCACCGGGAGGGCTTTAAACTCCAAAATTTTGGGTAATAGCCGATCGCGCTGGCCAATTGCGCCACGGAGACAGTCGTTCTTCACTCTCACCACCATCAGAACATATCTTCAAAGCTATCAGCCCGAAAAAAAATCAACACACCACTCCCGGGAAGGCTCGAACCTCCAACTTTTCGGTTAAAAGTCAATCGCGCTTCCAATTACGCCACGGAGACAGTCGTGTTCCACTCTCACCACCGTCACAACATTTCTTCACAGCTATCAGCCCAAAGAAAAAAAAGCGCCGCACCACCACCGGGTGGGCTCGAACCTCCAGCCTTTCAGTTAACTGCCGAACGCGCTAGCCAATTGCGCCACGAATACAGTCGTGCTCCACTCTCACCACCATCAGAACATATCTTCAAAGCTATCAGCGCAAAGAAAAAAGCAGCACACCAATCCCGGGAGGGCTCGAAATTCCAACCTCTCGGTTAACAGCCGATCGCGCTAGCCAATTGCGCCACGAAGACAGTCGTGCTCCACTCTCACCACCGTCAGAAGATTTCTTCAGACTATCAGCCCTAAGAAAAAAAAGCGCCGCAACATCACCGGGTGGGCTCGAACCTCTAACCTTTCGGTTAACAGCCGATCGCGCTAGCCAATTGCGCCACTGAGACAGTCGTGCTCCACTCTCACCACCATCAGAACATATCTTCAAAGCTATCAGCGCAAAGAAAAAAGCAACACACAACTTCCGGGAGGGCTCGAACCTCCAACCTTTCGGTTAACAGCCAATTTCGCCACGGAGACAGTCCTGCTCCACTCTCACTACCATCAGAACATATCTTCAAAGGTATCAGCCCAAAGAAAAAAAAAGCGCCGCAGCACCACCGGGTGGGCTCGAACCTCCAACCTTTCGGTTAACAGCCGATCGCGCTAGCCAATTGCGCAATAGAGACAGTCCTGCTCCACTCTCACCACCATCAGAACAGCAGTTTTCATTATCTATCTTTGTCTTGTATGTGCTTGAATTCTTATACATTTTTAGTTGACTTCTGTTGCCTTCCTGATTTGCGCATCTGATACTTGTTTCTTTATTTTGTCTTTTTTTCTTGTGTGTTATATATGTTTTACCCACCCCCTCTGTAATGCCCTACGGGCCCTGAGGGTATTCTAATAAATAAATAAATAAATAAACATATCTTCAAAGCCCAAATGAAAATGAACACACCACTCTCGGGAGGGCTCGAACCTCCAACCTTTCTGTTAACAGCCGATCGCGCTAGCCAATTGCGTCACGGAGACAGTCGCGCTACACCCTCACCACCGTCAGAACGTTTCCTCAGAGCTATCAGCCCAAGGGAAAAAAAGCGCCGCACCACCACCGTGTGGGCGCGAACCTCCAACGTTTCGGTTAACGACCGAACGCGGTAGCCAATTGCGCCACGGATACAGTCGTACTCCACTCTCACCACCATCAGAACATCTCTTCAAAGCTATCAGCGCAAAGAAAAAAGCAACACACCACTCCCGGGAGGGCTCGAAATTCCAACCTTTTGGTTACCAGCCGATCGCGCTAGCCAATTGCGCCACGGAGACAGTAGTTCAGCACTCCACCTCCGTTGAACATTTCTTCAGAGCTATCAGCCCAAAGAAAAAGAAAGCGCCGCACCACCACCGGGTGGGCTCGAACCTCCAGCTTTTCGCTTAACAGCCAATCGCGCAATCCAGTTGCGCCACGGGGACAGTCCTGCACAACTGCCACCACCATTAAACTAATCTTCAAAGCTATCAGCCCAAAGATAAAAAGCGCCGCACCACTCGCGGGTGGGCTCGAACCCCCAACCTTTCGGTTAACAGCCGATCGCGCTAGCCAATTACGCCTTGGAGACAGTCGTGCTCCACTCTCACCACCATCAGAACATATCTTCTACGCCATCAGCGCAAAGAAAAAAAAGCGACACACCGTCCACGGCTGCGCTCGAAACTCCCACCTTTTGGTTAACAGCCGATCGCGCTAGCCAATTGCGCCACGGAGACAGTCCTGCTCCACTCTCACCACCATCAGAACATTTCCTCAGAGCTATCAGCCCAAGGGAAAAAAAGCGCCGCACCACCACCGTGTGGGCTCGAACCTACAACCTTTCGGTTAACAGCCCATCGCACTAGCCAATTGCGCCACGGAGACAGTCGTGCTTCACTCTCACCACCATCAGAACATATCTTCAAAGCTATCAGCGCAAAGAAAAAAGCAACACACCACTCCCGGGAGGGCTCGAACCTCCAACCTTTCGGTCAACAGCCTATAGCGCTAGGCCATTGTGCCACGGAGACAGTCGTGCTCTCCTCTCACCACCATCAGAACATTTCTTCAGAGCTATCAGCCCAAAGAAAAAAAAGCGCCGCACC
Source organism: Rhipicephalus microplus (assembly GCF_043290135.1). NCBI lineage: Eukaryota > Metazoa > Arthropoda > Arachnida > Ixodida > Ixodidae > Rhipicephalus > Rhipicephalus microplus. The sequence continues at coordinate 52,487,312 of NW_027464585.1, forward strand.
ACCACCGGGTGGGCTCGAACCTCCAAAATTTCGGTTCATAGCCGATCGCGCTGGCCAATTGCGCCACGGAGACAGTCGTGTTCCACTCTCACCACCGTCAGAACATTTCTTCAAAGCTATCAGCGCAAAGAAAAAAGCAACACACCACTCCCGGGAGGGCTCGAATTTCCAATATTTCGGTTAACAGCCGATCGCGCTAGCCAATTGCGCCACGGAGACAATAGTGCAGCGCTCCCACCTCCGTCAGAACATTCCTTCAGAGCTATCAGCCCAAAGAAAAAGAAAGCGCCGCACCACCACCGGGTGGGCTCGAACCTCCAGCCTTTCGGTTAACAGGTGATCGCACTAGCCGATTGCGCCACGTAGACAGTCGTGCTCCACTCTCACCACCATCAGAACATATCTTCAAAGCTATCAGCGCAAAGAAAAAAGCAATACACCACTCCTGGGAGGGCTCGAAATTCCAACCTTTCGGTTAACAGCCGATCGCGCTAGCCAATTGCGCCGCGAAGACAGTCGTGCTCCACTCTCACCACCGTCAGAAGATTTCTTCAGACTATCAGCCCAAAGAAAAAAAAGCGCCGCACCAACACCGGGTGGGCTCGAACCTCTAACCTTTCGGTTAACAGCCGATCGCGCTAGCCAATTGCGCCACGGAGACAGTCGTGCTCCACTGTCACCACCATCAGAACATATCTTCAAAGCTATCAGCGCAAAGAAAAAAGCAACACACCACTTCCAGGAGGGCTCGAACCTCCAACCTTTCGGTTAACAGCCTATTGCGCCACGGAGACAGTCCTGCTCCACTTTCACCACCATCAGAACATATCTTCAAAGGTATCAGCCCAAAGAAAAAAAAGCGCCGCAGCACCACCGGGAGGGCTCGAACCTCCAACCTTTCGGTTAACAGCTGATCGCGCTAGCCAATTGCGCCACGGAGACAGTCCTGCTCCACTCTCACCACCATCAGAACATATCTTCAAAGCTATCAGCCCAAAGAAAAAAAAGCAACACACCACTCTCGGGAGAGCTCGAACGTCCAACCTTTCTGTTAACAGCCGATCGCGCTAGCCAATTGCGCCACGGAGACAGTCGCGCTACACCCTCACCACCGTCAGAACATTTCCTCAGAGCTACCAGCCCAAGGGAAAAAAAGCGCCGCACCACCACTGTGTGGGCTCGAACCTCCAACCTTTCGGTTAACAGCCCATCGCACTAGCCAATTGCGCCACGGAGACAGTAGTGCTTCACTCTCACCACCATCAGTACATATCTTCAAAGCTATCAGCGCAAAGAAAAAAGCAACACACCACTCCCGGGAGGGCTCGAACCTCCAACCTTTCGGTCAACAGCCAATCGCGCTAGCCAATTGCGTCAGGGAGGCAGTCGTGTTCCACTGTCACCACCGTCAGAACATTTCTTCAAAGCCATCAGCGCAAAGAAAAAAGTAACACACCACTCCCGGGAGGGCTCGAATTTCCAATGTTTCGGTTAACAGCCGATCGCGCTAGCCAATTGCGCCACGGAGACAGTAGTGCAGCGCTCCCACCTCCGTCAGAACATTTCTTCACAGCTATCAGCCCAAAGAAAAAAAAGCGCCGCACCACCACCGGGTGGGCTCGAACCTCCAGCCTTTCAGTTAACGGCCGAACGTGCTAGCCAATCGCCCCACAAATACAGTCGTGCTCCACTCTCACCACCATCAGAACATATCTTCAAAGCTATCAGCGCAAAGAAAAAAGCAACACACCACTCCCGGGAGGGCTCGAAATTCCAACCTTTCGGTTAACAGCCGATCGCGCTAGCCAATTGCGCCACGGAGACAGTAGTGCAGCACTCCACCTCCGTCAGAACATTTCTTCAGAGCTATCAGCCCAAAGAAAAAGAAAGCGCCGCACCACCACCGGGAGGGCTCGAACCTTCAGCCTTTCGCTTAACAGCCAATCGCGCTAGCCAGTTGCGCCACGGAGACAGTCCTGCACAACTCCCACCACCATTAAACTAATCTTCAAAGCTATCAGCCCAAAGAAAAAAAGCGCCGCACCACTCGCGGGTGGGCTTGAACCCCCAACATTTCGGTTAACAGCCGATCGCGCTAGCCAATTACGCCACGGAGACAGTCGTGCTCCACTCTCACCACCATCAGAACATATCTTCTACGCCATCAGCGCAAAAAAAGCGACACACCGTCCACGGGTGCGCTCGAAACTCCCACCTTTTGGTTAACAGCCGATCGCGCTAGCCAATTGCGCAACGGAGACAGTCCTGCTCCACTCTCACCACCATCAGAACATATCTTCAAAGGTATCAGCCCGAAGAAAAAAAAGTGCCGCACCACCACCGGGTGGGCTCGAACCTCCAGCCTTTCAGTTAACGGCCGAACGCGCTAGCCAATTGCGCCACGGATACAGTCGTGCTCCACTCTCACCACCATCAGAACATATCTTCGAAGCTATCAGCAAAAAAAAAAGCAACACAACTCTTCCGGGAGAGCTCGAAATTCCAACCTTTCGGTTAACAGCCGATCGCGCTAGCCAATTGCGAGACGAAGACAGTCGTGGTCCACTCTCACCACCGTCAGAAGATTTCTTCAGATGATCAGCCCAAAGAAAAAAAAGCGCCGCACCAACACCTCGTGAACTCGAACCTCTAACCTTTCGGTTAACAGCCGATCGCGCTAGCCAATTGCGCCACGGAGACAGTCGTGCTCCACTGTCACCACCATCAGAACATATCTTCAAAGCTATCAGCGCAAAGAAAAAAGCAACACACCACTTCCGGGAGGGCTCGAACCTCCAACCTTTCGGTTAAAAGCCAATTGCGCCACGAAGACAGTCCTGCTCCACTCTCACCACCATCAGAACATATCTTCAAAGGTATCAGCCTAAAGAAAAAAAAGCGCCGCACCACCACCGAGTGGGCTCGAACCTCCAAAATTTCGGTTCATAGCCGATCGCGCTGGCCAATTGCGCCACGGAGACAGTCGTGCTCCACTCTCACCACCATCAGAACATATCTTCAAAGCTATCAGCCCGAAGAAAAAAAAGCAACACAGCACTCCCGGGAGGGCTCGAACCTCAAACCTTTCGGTTAAAAGCCAATCGCGCTAGCCGATTGCGTCACGGAGACAGTCGTGTTCCACTCTCACCACCGTCGGAACATTTCTTCAAAGCTATCAGCGCAAAGAAAAAAGCAACACACCACTCCCGGGAGGGCTCGAATTTCCAATATTTCGGTTAAGAGCCGATCGCGCTAGCCAATTGCGCCACGGAGACAGTAGTGCAGCGCTCCCACCTCCGTCAGAACATTTCTTCAGAGCTATCAGCCCAAAGAAAAAGAAAGCGCCGCACCACCACCGGGTGGGCTCGAACCTCCAGCCTTTCACTCAACAGCCAATCGCGCTAGGCAGTTGCGCCACGGAGACAGTCCTGCACAACTTCCACCACCATTAAACTAATCTTCAAAGCTATCAGCCCAAAAAAAGCGCCGCACCACTCGCGGGTGGGCTCGAACCACCAACGTTTCGGTTAACAGCTGATCGCGCTAGCCAATTACGCCACGGAGACAGGCGTGCTCCACTCTCACCACCATCAGAACATATCTTCTACGCCATCAGCGCAAAAAAAGCGACACACCGTCCACGGGTGCGCTCGAAACTCCCACCTTTTGGTTAACAGCCGATCGCGCTAGCCAATTGCGCCACGGAGACGGTCCTGCTCCACTCTCAACACCATCAGAACATATCCTCAAAGGTATCAGCCCGAAGAAAAAAAAAGTGCCGCACCACCACCAGGTGGGCTCGAACCTCCAGCCTTTCAGTTAACGGCCGAACGCGCTAGCCAATTGCGCCACGGATACAGTCGTGCTCCACTCTCACCACCATCAGAACATATCTTCAAAGCTATCAGCAAAAAGAAGAAAGCAACACACCACTCCCGGGAGGGCTCGAAACTCCAACCTTTCGGTTAACAGCCGATCGCGCTAGCCAATTGTGCCACGAAGACAGTCGTGCTCCACTCTCACCACCGTCAGAAGATTTCTTCAGACTATCAGCCCAAAGAAAAAAAAGCGCCGCACCAACACCGGGTGGGCTCGAACCTCTAACCTTTTGGTTAACAGCCGATCGCGCTAGCCAATTGCGCCACGGAGACAGTCGTGCTCCACTGTCACCACCATCAGAACATATCTTCAAAGCTATCAGCGCAAAGAAAAAAGCAACACACCACTTCCGGGAGGGCTCGAACCTCCAACCTTTCGGTTAACAGCCAATTGTGCCACGGAGACAGTCCTGCTCCACTCTCACCACCATCAGAACATATCTTCAAAGCTATCAGCCCAAAGAAAAAAAAGCAACACACCACTCTCGGGAGGGCTCGAACCTCCAACCTTTCTGTTAACAGCCGATCGCGCTAGCCAATTGCGCCACGGAGACAGTCGCGCTACACCCTCACCACCGTCAGAACATTTCCTCAGAGCTATCAGCCCAAGGGAAAAAAAGCGTCGCACCACCACCGTGTGGGCTCGAACCTCCAACCTTTCGGGTAATAGCCCATCGCACTAGCCAATTGCGCCACGGAGACAGTCGTGCTTCACTCTCACCACCATCAGTACATATCTTCAAAGCTATCAGCGCAAAGAATAAAGCAACACACCACTCCCGGGAGGGCTCGAACCTCCAACCTTTCGGTCAACAGCCTATAGCGCTAGCCCATTGCGCCACAGAGACAGTCGTGCTCTCCTATCACCACCATCAGAACATTTCTTCAGAGCTATCAGCCCAAAGAAAAAAAAGCGCCGCACCACCACCGGGTGGGCTCGAACCTCCAAAATTTCGGTTCATAGCCGATCGCGCTGGCCAATTGCGCCACGGAGACAGTCGTGCTCCACTCTCACCACCGTCAGAACATATCTTCAAAGCTATCAGCCCGAAGAAAAAAAGCAACACACCACTCCCGGGAGGGCTCGAACCTCCAACCTTTCGGTTAAAAGCCAATCGCGCTAGCCAATTGCGTCACGGAAGCAGTCGTGTTCCACTGTCACCACCGTCAGAACAATTCTTCAAAGCCATCAGCGCAAAGAAAAAAGTAACACACCACTCCCGGGAGGGCTCGAATTTCCAATCTTTCGGTTAACAGCCGATCGCGCTAGCCAATTGCGCCACGGAGACAGTAGTGCAGCGCTCCCACCTCCGTCAGAACATTTCTTCAGAGCTATCAGCCCAAAGAAAAAGAAAGCGCCGCACCACCACCGGGTGGGCTCGAACCTCCAGCCTTTCGGTTAACAGGCGATCGCGCTAGCCAATTGCGCCACGTAGACAGTCGTGCTCCACTCTCACCACCGTCAGAACATATCTTCAAAGCTATCAGCGCAAAGAAAAAAGCAACACACCACTCCTGGGAGGGCTCGAAATTCCAACCTTTCAGTTAACAGACAATCGCGCTAGCCAATTGCGCCACGGAGACAGTAGTGCAGCACTCCCACCTCCATCAGAGCAGTTCTTCAGAGCTATCAGCCCAAAGAAAAAAAAGCACCGCACCACCACCGGGTGGGCTCGAAACTCCAAAATTTTGGGTAATAGCTGATCGCGCTGGCCAATTGCGCCACGGAGACAGTCGTGCATCACTCTCACCACCATCAGAACATATGTTCAAAGCTATCAGCCCGAAGAAAAAAAAGCAACACACCACTCCCGGGAGGGCTCGAACCTCCAACTTTTCGGTTAAAAGCCAATCGCGCTAGCCAATTGCGCCACAGAGACAGTCGTGTTCCACTATCACCACCGTCAGAACATTTCTTCACAGCTATCAGCCCAAAGAAAAAAAAGCGCCGCACCACCACCGGGTGGGCTCGAACCTCCAGCCTTTCAGTTAACGGCCGATTGCGCTAGCCAATCGCCCCCCGGATACAGTCGTGCTCCACTCGCACCACCGTCAGAGCATATCTTCAAAGCTATCAGCACAAAGAAAAAAGCAACACACCACTCCTGGGAGGGCTCAAAATTCCAACCTTTCGGTTAACAGCCAATCGCGCTAGCCAATTGCGCCACGGAGACAGTAGTGCAGCACTGCCACCTCCATCAGAACATTTCTTCAGAGCTATCAGCCCAAAGAAAAAAAAGCGCCGCACCACCACCGGGTGGGCTCGAAACTCCAAAATTTTGGGTAATAGCCGATCGCGCTGGCCAATTGCGCCACGGAGACAGTCTTGCTTCACTCTCACCACCATCAGAACATATCTTCAAAGCTATCAGCCCGAGGAAAGAAAAGCAACACTCCCCTCCCGGGAGGGCTCGAACCTCCAACCTTTCGGTTAAAGCCAATCGCGCTAGCCAATTGCGCCACGGAGACAGCCATGTTCCACTCTCACCACCGTCAGAACATTTCTTCACAGCTAACAGACAAAAGAAAAAAAGGCGCCGCACCACCACCGGGTGGGCTCGAACCTCTAACCTTTCGGTTAACAGCCGATCGCGCTAGCCAATTGCGCCACGGAGACAGTCGTGCTCCACTGTCACCACCATCAGAACATATCTTCAAAGCTATCAGCGCAAAGAAAAAAGCAACACACAACTTCCGGGAGGGCTTGAACCTCCAACCTTTCGGTTAACAGCCAATTGCGCCACGGAGACAGTCCTGCTCCACTCTCACCACCATCAGAACATATCTTCAAAGGTTTCAGCCCAAAGAAAAAAAAGCGCCGCAGCCCCACCGGGTGGGCTCGAACCTCCAACCTTTCGGTAACAGCCGATCGCGCTAGCCAATTGCGCCACAGAGACAGTCCTGCTCCACTCTCACCACCATCAGAACATTTCCTCAGAGCTATCAGCCCAAGGGAAAAAAAGCGCCGCACCACCACCGTGTGGGCTCGAACCTCCAACCTTTCGGTTAACAGCCCATCGCACTAGCCAATTGCGCCACGGAGACAGTCGTGCTTCACTCTCACCACCATCAGTACATATCTTCAAAGCTATCAGCGCAAAGAAAAAAGCAACACACCACTCCCGGGAGGGCTCGAACCTCCAACCTTTCGGTCAACAGCCTATAGCGCTAGCCCATTGCGCCACGGAGACAGTCGTGCTCTCCTCTCACCACCATCAGAACATTTCTTCAGAGCTATCAGCCCAAAAAAAAGCGCCGCACCACCACCGGGTGGGCTCGAACCTCCAAAATTTCAGTTCATAGCCGATTGCGCTGGCCAATTGCGCCACGGAGACAGTCGTGCTCCACTCTCACCACCGTCAGAACATATCTTCAAAGCTATCAACCCGAAGAAAAAAAAGCAACACACCACTCCCGGGAGGGCTCGAACCTCCAACCTTTCGGTTAAAAGCCAATCGCGCTAGCCAATTGCGTCACGGAGGCAGTCGTGTTCCACTGTCACCACCGTCAGAACATTTCTTCAAAGCCATCAGCGCAAAGAAAAAAGTAACACGCAACTTCCGGGAGGGCTCGAACCTCCAACCTTTCGGTTAACAGCCAATTGCGCCAAAGAGACAGTCCTGCTCCACTCTCACCACCATCAGAACATATCTTCAAAGGTTTCAGCCCAAAGAAAAAAAAGCACCGCAGCACCACCGGGTGGGCTCGAACCTCCAACCTTTCGGTAACAGCCGATCGTGCTAGCCAATTGCGCCACAGAGACAGTCCTGCTCTACTCTCACCACCATCAGAACATATCTTCAAAGCTATCAGCCCAAAGAAAAAAAAGCAACACACCACTCTCGGGAGGGCTCGAGCCTCCAACCCTTCTGTTAACAGCCGATCGCGCTAGCCAATTGCGCCACGGAGACAGTCGCGCTACTCCCTCACCACCGTCAGAACATTTCCTCAGAGCTATCAGCCCAAGGGAAAAAAAGTGCCGCACCACCACCGTGTGGGCTCGAACCTCCAACCTTTCGGTTAACAGCCCATCGCACTAGCCAATTGCGCCACGGAGACAGTCGTGCTTCACTCTCACCACTATCAGTACATATCTTCAAAGCTATCAGCGCAAAGAAAAAAGCAACACACCACTCCCGGGAGGGCTCGAACCTCCAACCTTTCGGTCAACAGCCTATAGCGCTAGCCCATTGCGCCACGGAGACAGTCGTGCTCTCCTCCTACCACCATCAGAACATTTCTTCAGAGCTATCAGCCCAAAGAAAAAAAAGCGCCGCACCACCACCGGGTGGGCTCGAACCTCCAGCCTTTCGGTTAACAGGCGATCGCGCTAGCTAATTGCGCCACGTAGACAGTCGTGCTCCACTCTCAGCACCATCAGAACATATCTTCAAAGCTATCAGCGCAAAGAAAAAAGCAACACACCACTCCTGGGAGGGCTCGAAATTCCAACCTTTCGGTTAAAAGCCAATCGCGCTAGCCAATTGCGCCACGGAGACAGTCGTGTTCCACTCTCACCACCGTCAGAACATTTCTTTACAGCTATCAGCCCAAAGAAAAAAAAGCGCCGCACCACCACCGGGTGGGCTCGAACCTCCAGCCTTTAGGTTAACGGCCGAACGCGCTAGCCAATCGCCAAACGGATACAGTCGTGCTCCACTCTCACCACCATCAGAACATATCTTCAAAGCTATCAGCGCAAAGGAAAAAGCAACACACCACTCCCGGGAGGGCTCGAAATTCCAACCTTTCGGTTAACAGCCGATCGCGCTAGCCAATTGCACCTCGGAGACAGTAGTGCAGCACTCCACCTGCGTCAGAACATTTCTTCAGAGCTATAAGCCCAAAGAAAAAGAAAGCGCCGCACCACCACCGGGTGGGCTCGAACCTCCAGCCTTTCGCTTAACAGCCAATCGCGCTAGCCAGTTGCGCCACGGAGACAGTGCTGCACAACTTCCACCGCCATTAAACTAATCTTCAAAGCTATCAGCCCAAAAAAAGCGCCGCACCACTCGCGGGTGGGCTCGAACCCCCAACCTTTCGGTTAACAGCTGATCGCGCTAGCCAATTACGCCACGGAGACAGGCGTGCTCCACTCTCACCACCATCAGAACATATCTTCTACGCCATCAGCGCAAAAAAAGCGACACACCGTCCACGGGTGCGCTCGAAACTCCCACCTTTTGGTTAACAGCCGATCGCGCTAGCCAATTGCGCCACGGAGACGGTCCTGCTCCACTCTCAACACCATCAGAACATATCTTCAAAGGTATCAGCCCGAAGAAAAAAAAAGTGCCGCACCACCACCGGGTGGGCTCGAACCTCCAGCCTTTCAGTTAACGGCCGAACGCGCTAGCCAATTGCGCCACGGATACAGTCGTGCTCCACTCTCACCACCATCAGAACATATCTTCAAAGCTATCAGCAAAAAGAAAAAAGCAACACACCACTCCCGGGAGGGCTCGAACCTCTAACCTTTCGGTTAACAGCCGATCGCGCTAGCCAATTGCGCCACGGAGACAGTCGTGCTCCACTGTCACCACCATCAGAACATATCTTCAAAGCTATCAGCGCAAAGAAAAAAGCAACACACCACTTCCGGGAGGGCTTGAACCTCTAACCTTTCGGTTAACAGCCAATTGTGCCACGGAGACAGTCCTGCTCCACTCTCACCACCATCAGAACATATCTTCAAAGCTATCAGCGCAAAGAAAAAAGCAACACACCACTCCCGGGAGGGCTCGAACCTCCAACCTTTCGGTCAACAGCCTATACCGCTAGCCCATTGCGCCACGGAGACAGTCGTGCTCTCCTCTCACCACCATCAGAATATTTCTTCAGAGCTATCAGCCCAAAGAAAAAGAAAGCGCCGCACCACCACCGGGTGGGCTCGAACCTCCAGCCTTTCGGTTAACAGGCGATCGCGCTAGCCAATTGCGCCACGTAGACAGTCGTGCTCCACTCTCACCACCATCAGAACATATCTTCAAAGCTATCAGCGCAAAGAAAAAAGCAACACACCACTCCTGGGAGGGCTCGAAATTCCAACCTTTTGGTTAACAGACAATCGCGCTAGCCAATTGCGCCACGGAGACAGTAGTGCAGCACTCCCACCTCCATCAGAACAGTTCTTCAGAGCTATCAGCCCAAAGAAAAAAAAGCACTGCACCACCACCGGGTGGGCTCGAAACTCCAAAATTTAGGGTAATAGCTGATCGCGCTGGCCAATTGCGCCACGGAGACAGTCGTGCTTCACTCTCACCACCATCAGAACATATCTTCAAAGCTATCAGCCCGAAGAAAAAAAAGCAACACACCATTCCCGGGAGGGCTCGAACCTCCAACTTTTCAGTTAAAAGCCAATCACGCTAGCCAATTGCGCCACAGAGACAGTCGTGTTCCACTCTTACCACCGTCAGAACATTTCTTCACAGCTATCAGCCCAAAGAAAAAAAAGCGCCGCACCACCACCGGGTGGGCTCGAACCTCCAGCCTTTCAGTTAACGGCCGATTGCGCTAGCCAATCGCCCCACGGATACAGTCGTGCTCCACTCTCACCACCATCAGAACATATGTTCAAAGCTATCAGCGCAAAGAAAAAAGCAACACACCACTCCCGGGAGGGCTCAAAATTCCAACCTTTCGGTTAACAGCCGATCGCGCTAGCCAATTGCGCCACGGAGACAGTAGTGCAGCACTCCACCTCCGTCAGAACATTTCTTCAGAGCTATCAGCCCAAAGAAAAAGAAAGCGCCGCACCACCACCGGGTGGGCTCGAATCTCCAGCCTTTCGCTTAACAGCCAATCGCGCTAGCCAGTTGCGCCACGGAGACAGTCCTGCACAACTCCCACCACCATTAAACTAATCTTCAAAGCTATCAGCCCGAAGAAAAAAAGCGCCGCACCACTCGCGGGTGGGCTCGAACCCCCAACCTTTCGGTTAACAGCCGATGGCGCTAGCCAATCACGCCACGGAGACAGTCGTGCTCCACTCTCAACACCATCAGAACATATCTTCTACGCCATCAGCGCAAAAAAAGCGACACACCGTCCACGGGTGCGCTCGAAACTCCCACCTTTTGGTTAACAGCCGATCGCGCTAGCCAATTGCGCCACGGAGACAGTCCTGCTCCACTCTCACTACCATCAGAACATATCTTCAAAGGTATCAGCCCAAAGAAAAAAAGTGCCGCAGCACCACCGGGTGGGCTCGAACCTCCAACCTTTCGGTTAACAGCCGATCGCGCTAGCCAACTGCGCCACGGAGACAGTCGTGCTTCACTCTCACCACCATCAGAACATATCTTCAAAGCTATCAGCGCAAAGAAAAAAAAGCGCCACACCACCACCGGGTGGGCTCGAACCTCCAAAATTTCGGTTCATAGCCGATCGCGCGGGCCAATTGCGCTACGGAGACAGTCGTGCTCCACTCTCACCACCATCAGAACATATCTTCAAAGCTATTAGCCCGAAGAAAAAAAGCAACACACCACTCCCGGGAGGGCTCGAACCTCCAACCTTTCGGTTAAAAGCCAATATCGCTAGCCAATTGCGTCACGGAGACAGTCGTGTTCCACTCTCACCACCGTCAGAACATTTCTTCAAAGCTATCAGCGCAAAGAAAAAAGCAACACACCACTCCCGGGTGGGCTCGAATTTCCAATATTTCGGTTAACAGCCGATCGCGCTAGCCAATTGCGCCACGGAGACAGTCGTGCTCTCCTCTCACCACCATCAGAACATTTCTTCAGAGCTATCAGCCCAAAGAAAAAAAGCGCCGCACCACCACCGGGTGGGCTCGAACCTCCGAAATTTCGGTTCATAGCCGATCGCGCTGGCCAATTGCGCCACGGAGACAGTCGTGCTCCACTCTCACCACCATCAGAACATATCTTCAAAGCTATCAGCCCGAAGAAAAAAAAGCAACCCACCACTCCGGGGAGGGCTCAAAATTCCAACCTTTCGGTCAACAGCCTATAGCGCTAGCCCATTGCGCCACGGAGACAGTCGTGCTCTCCTCTCACCACCATCAGAACATTTCTTCAGAGCTATCAGCCCGAAGAAAAAAAAGCGCCCAACACCACCGGGTGGGCTCGAACCTCCAAAATTTCGGTTAATAGCCGATCGCGCTTGCCAATCGCGCCACGGAGACAGTCGTGCTCCACTCTCACCACCGTCAGAACATTTCTTCAAAGCTATCAGCGCAAAAAAAGCAACACACCACTCCCGGGAGGGCTTGAATTTCCACTCTTTCGGTTAAAAGCCAATCGCGCTAGCCAATTGCGTCACGGAGACAGTCGGGTTCCACTCTCACCACCGTCAGAACCTTTCGTCAAAGCTATCAGCGCAAAGAAAAAAGCAACACACCACTCCCGGGAGGGCTCGAATTTCCAATCTTTCGGTTAACAGCCGATTGCGCTAGCCAATTGCGCCACGGAGACAGTAGTGCAGCACTCCCACCTCCGTCATAACATTTCTTCAGAGCTATCAGCCCAAAGAAAAAGAAAGCACCGCACCACCACCGGGTGGGCTCGAACCTCCAGCCTTTCGGTTAACAGGCAATCGCGCTAGCCGATTGCGCCACGTAGACAGTCGTGCTCCACTCTCACCACCATCAGAACATATCTTCAAAGCTATCAGCGCAAAGAAAAAAGCAACACACCACTCCCGGGAGGGCTCCAAACTACAACCTTTCGGTTAACAGCCGATCGCGCTAGCCAATTGCGCCCCGGACACAGCCCTGCTCTATTCTCACCACCATCAGAACATATCTTCAAAGCTATCAGCGCAAAGAAAAAAGCAACACACCACTCCCGGGAGGGATCGAACCTCCAACCTTTCAGTTAACAGCTGATTGCGCTAGCCAATTGCGCCACGGAGACAGTCTTGCTCCACTCTCACCACCGTCAGAACATTTCCTCAGAGCTATCAGCCCAAAGGAAAAAAAAGCGCCGAACCACCACCGGGTGGGCTCGAACCTCCAACCTTTCGGTTAACAGCCCATCGCGCTAGCCAATTGCGCCACACAGACAGTCGTGCTCCACTCTCACCATCATCAGAACATATCTTCAAAGCTATCAGCGCAAAGAAAAAAGCAACACACCACACCTGGGAGAGCTCGAACCTCCAACCTTTCGGTTAACAGCCGATCGCGCTAGCCAATTGCGCCACGGAGAGAGTCCTGCTCCACTCTCATCACCATCAGAACATATCTTCAAAGCTATCAGAGCAAAGAAAAAAAAGCGCCGCACCACCACCCGGTGGGCTCGAACCTCCAACCTTTCGGTTAACAGCCCATCGCGCTAACCAATTGTGCCACGGAGACAGTCGTGTTCCACTCTCACCACCAACAGAACATATCTTCAAAGCTATCAGCGCAAAAAAAAGCAACACACCACTCCCGGGAGGGCTCGAACCTCATACCTTTCGGTAAACAGCCGATCGCGCTAGCCAATTATGCCACGGAGACAGTCCTGCTATACTTTCACCACAAGCATAACATATCTTCAAAGCTATCGGCCCAAAGACAAAAAGCGCCGCACCACACCGGGTGGGCTCGAACCTCCAACCTTTCGGTTAACATCCGATCTCGCTAGCCAATTGCGCCACGAAGATAGTCGTGCTCCACTCTCACCACCGTCAGAAGATTTCTTCAGACTATCAGCCCAAAAAAAGCGCCGCACCACCACCGGGTGGGCTCGAACCTCCAACCTTTCGGTTAACAGCCGATCGTGCTAGCCAATTGCGCCACGGAGACAGTCGTGCTCCACTCTCACCACCATCAGAACATATCTTCAAAGCTATCAGCGCAAAGAAAAAAGCAACACACCACTTCCGGGAGGGCTCGAACCTCCAACCTTTCGGTTGACAGCCAATCGCGCTAGCCAATTGCGCCACGGAGACAGTCCTGCTCCACTCTCACCACCATTAGAAAATATCTTCAAAGGTATCAGCCCAAAAAAAAGGGCCGCACCACCACCGGGTGGGCTCCAACCTCCAAAATTTCGGTTAATAGCCGATCGCGCTGGCCAATTGCGCCACGGAGACAGTCGTGCTCTACTCTCACCACCGTCAGAACATTTCTTCAAAGCTATCAGCGCAAAGAAAAAAGCAACACACCACACCCGGGAGAGCTCGAACCTCCAACCTTTCGGTTAACAGCCGATCGCGCTAGCCAATTGCGCCACGGAGACAGTCCTGCTCCACTCTCACCACCATCAGAACATATCTTCAAAGCTATCAGAGCAAAGATGTAAAAGCGCCGCACCACCACCCGGTGGGCTCGAACCTCCAACCTTTCGGTTAACAGCTCATCGCGCTAACCAATTGTGCCACGGAGACAGTCGTTTTCCACTCTCACCACCAACAGAACATATCTTCAAAGCTATCAGCGCAAAAAAAAAGCAACACACCACTTCCGGGAGGGCTCGAACCTCCAACCTTTCGGTTGACAGCCAATCGCGCTAGCCAATTGCGCCACGGAGACAGTCCTGCTCCACTCTCACCACCATCAGAACATATCTTCAAAGGTATCAGCCCAAAGAAAAAAAAGCGCCGCACCACCACCGGGTGGGCTCCAACCTCCAAAATTTCGGTTAATAGCCGATAGCGCTGGCCAATTGCGCCACGGAGACAGTCGTGCTCTACTCTCACCACCGTCAGAACATTTCTTCAAAGCTATCAGCGCAAAGAAAAAAGCAACACACCACTTCCAGGAGGGCTTGAATTTCCAATCATTTGGTTAAAAGCCAATCGCGCTAGCCAATTGCGCCACGGAGACAGTCTTGCTCCACTCTCACCACCGTCAGAACATTTCCTCAGAGCTATCAGCCCAAAGGAAAAAAAGCGCCGCACCACCACCGGGTGGGCTCGAACCTCCAGTCTTTCGGTTAACAGCCGATCGCGCTAGCCAATTGCGCCAAGGAGACAGTAGTGCAGCACTCCCACCTCCGTCAGAACATTTCTTCAGAGCTATCAGCCCAAAGAAAAAGAAAGCGCCGCACCACCACCGGGTGGGCTCGAACCTCCAGCCTTTCGGTTAACAGGCGATCGCGCTAGCCGATTGCGCCACGTAGACAGTCGTGCTCCACTCTCACCACCATCAGAACATATCTTCAAAGCTATCAGCGCAAAGAAAAAAGCAACACACCACTCCCGGGAGGGCTCGAAACTACAACCTTTCGGTTAACAGCCGATCGCGCGAGCCAATTGCGCCATGGAGACAGTAGTGCAGCACTCCCACCTCCCTCAAGACATTTCTTCATAGCTATCAGGCCAAAGAAAAAGAAGCGCCGCACCACCACCGGGTGGGCTCGAACCTCCAAACTTTCGGTTAATAGCCGGAAGCGCTAGCCAATTGCGCCACGGAGACAATCGTGCTCCAATCTCACCACCGTCAGAACATTTCTTCGGAGCTGTCAGCCGACAGGAAAAAAAGCGCCGCACCACCACCAGACGAGCTCGAACCTCCAACCTATCAGTTAACAGCCGATTGCGCTAGCCAATTGCGCCACGGAGACAGTCGTGCTCCACTCTCCCGACCATCAGAACTTATCTTAAAGCTATCAGCGCAAAGACAAAAGCAAAACACCACTCCCGGGGGGCTCGAACCTCCAACTTTTCGGTTAACAGCCGATCGCGCTGGCCAATTGCGCCATGGAGAAAGTCGTGCTCCACTCTCACCACCATCAGAACATTTCTTCAGAGCTATCAGCCCAAAGAAAAAAAAGCACCGCACCACCACCGGGTGGGCTCGAACCTCCAGCCTTTCGGTTAACAGGCGATCGCGCTAGCCAATTACGCCACGGAGACAGTCGTGCTCTACTCTCACCACCATCAGTACATATCTTCAAAGCTATCAGCGCAAAGAAAAAAGCAACACACCACTCCCGGGAGGGCTCGAACCTCCAACCTTTCGGTCAACAGCCTATAGCGCTAGCCCATTGCGCCACGGAGACAGTCGTGCTCTCCTCTCACCACCATCAGAACATTTCTTCAGAGCTATCAGCCCAAAGAAAAAAAAGCGCCGCACCACCACCGGGTGGGCTCGTACCTCCAAAATTTCGGTTCATAGCCGATTGCGCTGGCCAATTGCGCTACGGATACAGTCGTGTTCCACTCTCACCACCGTCAGAACATTTCTTCACAGCTGTCAGCCCAAAGAAAAAAAAGCGCCGCACCACCACCGGGTGGGCTCGAACCTCCAGCCTTTCAGTTAACGGCCGAACGCGCTAGCCAATTGCGCCACGGACTCTCACCACCATCAGAACATATCTTCAAAGCTATCAGCGCAAAGAAAAAAGCAACACACCACTCCCGGGAGGGCTCGAAATTCCAACCTTTCGGTTAACAGCCGATCGCGCTAGCCAATTGCGCCACGGAGACAGTAGTGCAGCACTCCACCTCCGTCAGAACATTTCTTCAGAGCTATCAGCCCAAAGAAAAAGAAAGCGCCGCACCATCCACGGGTGTGCTCGAAACTCCCACCTTTTGGTTAACAGCTGATCGCGCTAGCCAATTGTGCCACGGAGACAGTCCTGCTCCACTCTCACCATCATCAGAACATATCTTCAAAGGTAGCAGCCCAAAGAAAAAAAAGCGCCGCAGCACCACCGGGTGGGCTCGAACCTCCAACCTTTCGGTTAACAGCCGAACGCGCTAGCCAATTGCGCCACGGAGACAGTCCTGCTCCACTCTCACCACCATCAGAACATATCTTCAAAGCTATCAGAGCAAAGAGAAAAAAGCGCCGCACCACCACCCGGTGGGCTCGAACCTCCAACCTTTCGGTTAACAGCCCATCGCGCTAACCAATTGTGCCACGGAGACAGTCGTGTTCCACTCTCACCACCAACAGAACATATCTTCAAAGCTATCAGCGCAAAAAAAAGCAACACACCACTCCCGGGAGGGCTCCAACCTCCAAAATTTCGGTTAATAGCCGATCGCGCTGGCCAATTGCGCCACGGAGACAGTCGTGCTCTACTCTCACCACAGTCAGAACATTTCTTCAAAGCTATCAGCGCAAAGAAAAAAGCAACACACCACTTCCAGGAGGGCTTGAATTTCCAATCATTTGGTTAAAAGCCAATCGCGCTAGCCAATTGCGCCACGGAGACAGTCTTGCTCCACTCTCACCACCGTCAGAACATTTCCTCAGAGCTATCAGCCCAAAGGAAAAAAAGTGCCGCACCACCACCGGGTGGGCTCGAACCTCCAATCTTTCGGTTAACAGCCGATCGCGCTAGCCAATTGCGCCAAGGAGACAGTCCTGCTCCACTCTCACCACCATCAGAACATATCTTCAAAGGTATCAGCCCAAAGAAAAAAAGTGCCGCAGCACCACCGGGTGGGCTCGAACCTCCAACCTTTCGGTTAACAGCCGATCGCGCTAGCCAACTGCGCCACGGAGACAGTCGTGCTTCAATCTCACCACCATCAGAACATATCTTCAAAGCTATCAGCGCAAAGAAAAAAAAGCGCCGCACCACCACCGGGTGGGCTCGAACCTCCAAAATTTCGGTTCATAGCCGATCGCGCGGGCCAATTGCGCCACGGAGACAGTCGTGCTCCACTCTCACCACCATCAGAACATATCTTCAAAGCTATTAGCCCGAAGAAAAAAAGCAACACACCACTCCCGGGAGGGCTCGAACCTCCAGCCTTTCGGTTAAAAGCCAATCGCGCTAGCCAATTGCGTCACGGAGACAGTCGTGTTCCACTCTCACCACCGTCAGAACATTTCTTCAAAGCTATCAGCGCAAAGAAAAAAGCAACACACCACTCCCGGGTGGGCTCGAATTTCCAATATTTTGGTTAACAGCCGATCGCGCTAGCCAATTGCGCCACGGAGACAGTCGTGCTCTCCTCTCACCACCATCAGAACATTTCTTCAGAGCTATCAGCCCAAAGAAAAAAAGCGCCGCACCACCACCGGGTGGGCTC
The DNA here is from genome assembly GCF_043290135.1 of Rhipicephalus microplus. Lineage (NCBI taxonomy): Eukaryota > Metazoa > Arthropoda > Arachnida > Ixodida > Ixodidae > Rhipicephalus > Rhipicephalus microplus. The sequence goes on from NW_027464585.1 coordinate 52,505,134, forward strand.
GAACCTCCGAAATTTCGGTTCATAGCCGATCGCGCTGGCCAATTGCGCCACGGAGACAGTCGTGCTTCACTCTCACCACCATCAGAACATATCTTCAAAGCTATCAGCCCGAAGAAAAAAAAGCAACACACCACTCCCGGGAGGGCTCGAACCTCCAACCTTTCGGTTAAAAGCCAATCGCGCTAGCCAATTGCGCCACGTAGACAGTCGTGCTCAACTCTCACCACCATCAGAACATATCTTCAAAGCTATCAGCGCAAAGAAAAAAGCAACCCACCACTCCGGGGAGGGCTCAAAATTCCAACCTTTCGGTCAACAGCCTATAGCGCTAGCCCATTGCGCCACGGAGACAGTCGTGCTCTCCTCTCACCACCATCAGAACATTTCTTCAGAGCTATCAGCCCAAAGAAAAAAAAGCGCCCAACACCACCGGGTGGGCTCGAACCTCCAAAATTTCGGTTAATAGCCGATCGCGCTTGCCAATTGCGCCACGGAGACAGTCGTGCTCCACTCTCACCACCGTCAGAACATTTCTTCAAAGCTATCAGCGCAAAAAAAGCAACACACCACTCCCGGGAGGGCTTGAATTTCCACTCTTTCGGTTAAAAGCCAATCGCGCTAGCCAGTTGCGTCACGGAGACAGTCGGGTTCCACTCTCACCACCGTCAGAACCTTTCGTCAAAGCTATCAGCGCAAAGAAAAAAGCAACACACCACTCCCGGGAGGGCTCGAATTTCCAATCTTTCGGTTAACAGCCGATCGCGCTAGCCAATTGCGCCACGGAGACAGTAGTGCAGCACTCCCACCTCCGTCATAACATTTCTTCAGAGCTATCAGCCCAAAGAAAAAGAAAGCACCGCACCACCACCGGGTGGGCTCGAACCTCCAGCCTTTCGGTTAACAGGCGATCGCGCTAGCCGATTGCGCCACGTAGACAGTCGTGCTCCACTCTCACCACCATCAGAACATATCTTCAAAGCTATCAGCGCAAAGGAAAAAGCAACACACCACTCCCGGGAGGGCTCCAAACTACAACCTTTCGGTTAACAGCCGATCGCGCTAGCCAATTGCGCCCCGGACACAGCCCTGCTCTATTCTCACCACCATCAGAACATATCTTCAAAGCTATCAGCGCAAAGAAAAAAGCAACACACCACTCCCGGGAGGGATCGAACCTCCAACCTTTCAGTTAACAGCTGATTGCGCTAGCCAATTGCGCCACGGAGACAGTCTTGCTCCACTGTCACCACCGTCAGAACATTTCCTCAGAGCTATCAGCCCAAAGGAAAAAAAGCGCCGAACCACCACCGGGTGGGCTCGAACCTCCAACCTTTCGGTTAACAGCCCATCGCGCTAGCCAATTGCGCCACACAGACAGTCGTGCTCCACTCTCACCATCATCAGAACATATCTTCAAAGCTATCAGCGCAAAGAAAAAAGCAACACACCACACCCGGGAGAGCTCGAACCTCCAACCTTTCGGTTAACAGCCGATCGCGCTAGCCAATTGCGCGACGGAGACAGTCCTGCTCCACTCTCATCACCATCAGAACATATCTTCAAAGCTATCAGAGCAAAGAAAAAAAAGCGCCGCACCACCACCCGGTGGGCTCGAACCTCCAACCTATCGGTTAACAGCCCATCGCGCTAACCAATTGTGCCACGGAGACAGTCGTGTTCCACTCTCACCACCAACAGAACATATCTTCAAAGCTATCAGCGCAAAAAAAAGCAACACACCACTCCCGGGAGGGCTCGAACCTCATACCTTTCGGTAAACAGCCGATCGCGCTAGCCAATTATGCCACGGAGACAGTCCTGCTATACTTTCACCACAAGCATAACATATCTTCAAAGCTATCGGCCCAAAGACAAAAAGCGCCGCACCACCCCGGGTGGGCTCGAACCTCCAACCTTTCGGTTAACATCCGATCTCGCTAGCCAATTGCGCCACGAAGATAGTCGTGCTCCACTCTCACCACCGTCAGAAGATTTCTTCAGACTATCAGCCCAAAAAAAGCGCCGCACCACCACCGGGTGGGCTCGAACCTCCAACCTTTCGGTTAACAGCCGATCGCGCTAGCCAATTGCGCCACGGAGACAGTCGTGCTCCACTCTCACCACCATCAGAAAATATCTTCAAAGGTATCAGCCCAAAAAAAAGGGCCGCACCACCACCGGGTGGGCTCCAACCTCCAAAATTTCGGTTAATAGCCGATCGCGCTTGCCAATTGCGCCACGGAAACAGTCGTGCTCTACTCTCACCACCGTCAGAACATTTCTTCAAAGCTATCAGCGTAAAGAAAAAAGCAACACACCACACCCGGGAGAGCTCGAACCTCCAACCTTTCGGTTAACAGCCGATCGCGCTAGCCAATTGCGCCACAGAGACAGTCCTGCTCCACTCTCACCACCATCAGAACATATCTTCAAAGCTATCAGAGCAAAGATGTAAAAGCGCCGCACCACCACCCGGTGGGCTCGAACCTCCAACCTTTCGGTTAACAGCCCATCGCGCTAACCAATTGTGCCACGGAGACAGTCGTGTTCCACTCTCACCACCAACAGAACATATCTTCAAAGCTATCAGCGCAAAAAAAAGCAACACACCACTTCCGGGAGGGCTCGAACCTCCAACCTTTCGGTTGACAGCCAATCGCGCTAGCCAATTGCGCCACGGAGACAGTCCTGCTCCACTCTCACCACCATCAGAACATATCTTCAAAGATATCAGCCCAAAGAAAAAAAAGCGCCGCACCACCACCGGGTGGGCTCCAACCTCCAAAATTTCGGTTAATAGCCGATAGCGCTGGCCAATTGCGCCACGGAGACAGTCGTGCTCTACTCTCACCACCGTCAGAACATTTCTTCAAAGCTATCAGCGCAAAGAAAAAAGCAACACACCACTTCCAGGAGGGCTTGAATTTCCAATCATTTGGTTAAAAGCCAATCGCGCTAGCCAATTGCGCCACGGAGACAGTCTTGCTCCACTCTCACCACCGTCAGAACATTTCCTCAGAGTTATCAGCCCAAAGGAAAAAAAGCGCCGCACCACCACCGGGTGGGCTCGAACCTCCAATCTTTCGGTTAACAGCCGATCGCGCTAGCCAATTGCGCCAAGGAGACAGTAGTGCAGCACTCCCACCTCCGTCAGAACATTTCTTCAGAGCTATCAGCCCAAAGAAAAAGAAAGCGCCGCACCACCACCGGGTGGGCTCGAACCTCCAGCCTTTCGGTTAACAGGCGATCGCGCTAGCCGATTGCGCCACGTAGACAGTCGTGCTCCACTCTCACCACCATCAGAACATATCTTCAAAGCTATCAGCGCAAAGAAAAAAGCAACACACCACTCCCGGGAGGGCTCGAAACTACAACCTTTCGGTTAACAGCCGATCGCGCGAGCCAATTGCGCCATGGAGACAGTAGTGCAGCACTCCCACCTCCCTCAAGACATTTCTTCATAGCTATCAGGCCAAAGAAAAAGAAGCGCCGCACCACCACCGGGTGGGCTCGAACCTCCAAACTTTCGGTTAATAGCCGGATGCGCTAGCCAATTGCGCCACGGAGACAATCGTGCTCCAATCTCACCACCGTCAGAACATTTCTTCGGAGCTGTCAGCCGACAGGAAAAAAAGCGCCGCACCACCACCAGACGAGCTCGAACCTCCAACCTATCAGTTAACAGCCGATTGCGCTAGCCAATTGCGCCACGGAGACAGTCGTGCTCCACTCTCCCCACCATCAGAACTTATCTTAAAGCTATCAGCGCAAAGAAAAAAGCAAAACACCACTCCCGGGAGGGCTCGAACCTCCAACTTTTCGGTTAACAGCCGATCGCGCTGGCCAATTGCGCCATGGAGAAAGTCGTGCTCCACTCTCACCACCATCAGAACATTTCTTCAGAGCTATCAGCCCAAAGAAAAAGAAAAAAAAGCACCGCACCACCACCGGGTGGGCTCGAACCTCCAGCCTTTCGGTTAACAGGCGATCGCGCTAGCCAATTACGCCACGGAGACAGTCGTGCTCTACTCTCACCACCATCAGTACATATCTTCAAAGCTATCAGCGCAAAGAAAAAAGCAACACACCACTCCCGGGAGGGCTCGAACCTCCAACCTTTCGGTCAACAGCCTATAGCGCTAGCCCATTGCGCCACGGAGACAGTCGTGCTCTCCTCTCACCACCATCAGAACATTTCTTCAGAGCTATCAGCCCAAAGAAAAAAAAGCGCCGCACCACCACCGGGTGGGCTCGTACCTCCAAAATTTCGGTTCATAGCCGATCGCGCTGGCCAATTGCGCTACGGATACAGTCGTGTTCCACTCTCACCACCGTCAGAACATTTCTTCACAGCTATCAGCCCAAAGAAAAAAAAGCGCCGCACCACCACCGGGTGGGCTCGAACCTCCAGCCTTTCAGTTAACGGCCGAACGCACTAGCCAATTGCGCCACGGATACAGTCGTGCTCCACTCTCACCACCATCAGAACATATCTTCAAAGCTATCAGCGCAAAGAAAAAAGCAACACACCACTCCCGGGAGGGCTCGAAATTCCAACCTTTCGGTTAACAGCCGATCGCGCTAGCCAATTGCGCCACGGAGACAGTAGTGCAGCACTCCACCTCCGTCAGAACATTTCTTCAGAGCTATCAGCCCAAAGAAAAAGAAAGCGCCGCACCATCCACGGGTGTGCTCGAAACTCCTACCTTTTGGTTAACAGCTGATCGCGCTAGCCAATTGTGCCACGGAGACAGTCCTGCTCCACTCTCACCATCATCAGAACATATCTTCAAAGGTAGCAGCCCAAAGAAAAAAAAGCGCCGCAGCACCACCGGGTGGGCTCGAACCTCCAACCTTTCGGTTAACAGCCGAACGCGCTAGCCAATTGCGCCACGGAGACAGTCCTGCTCCACTCTCACCACCATCAGAACATATCTTCAAAGCTATCAGAGCAAAGAGAAAAAAGCGCCGCACCACCACCCGGTGGGCTCGAACCTCCAACCTTTCGGTTAACAGCCCATCGCGCTAACCAATTGTGCCACGGAGACAGTCGTGTTCCACTCTCACCACCAACAGAACATATCTTCAAAGCTATCAGCGCAAAAAAAGCAACACACCACTCCCGGGAGGGCTCCAACCTCCAAAATTTCGGTTAATAGCCGATCGCGCTGGCCAATTGCGCCACGGAGACAGTCGTGCTCTACTCTCACCACAGTCAGAACATTTCTTCAAAGCTATCAGCGCAAAGAAAAAAGCAACACACCACTTCCAGGAGGGCTTGAATTTCCAATCATTTGGTTAAAAGCCAATCGCGCTAGCCAATTGCGCCACGGAGACAGTCTTGCTCCACTCTCACCACCGTCAGAACATTTCCTCAGAGCTATCAGCCCAAAGGAAAAAAAGTGCCGCACCACCACCGGGTGGGCTCGAACCTCCAATCTTTCGGTCAACAGCCGATCGCGCTAGCCAATTGCGCCACGGAGACAGTAGTGCAGCACTCCCACCTCCGTCATAACATTTCTTCAGAGCTATCAGCCCAAAGAAAAAGAAAGCACCGCACCACCACCGGGTGGGCTCGAACCTCCAGCCTTTCGGTTAACAGGCGATCGCGCTAGCCGATTGCCCCACGTAGACAGTCGTGCTCCACTCTCACCACCATCAGAACATATCTTCAAAGCTATCAGCGCAAAGGAAAAAGCAACACACCACTCCCGGGAGGGCTCCAAACTACAACCTTTCGGTTAACAGCCGATCGCGCTAGCCAATTGCGCCCCGGACACAGCCCTGCTCTATTCTCACCACCATCAGAACATATCTTCAAAGCTATCAGCGCAAAGAAAAAAGCAACACACCACTCCCGGGAGGGATCGAACCTCCAACCTTTCAGTTAACAGCTGATTGCGCTAGCCAATTGCGCCACGGAGACAGTCTTGCTCCACTGTCACCACCGTCAGAACATTTCCTCAGAGCTATCAGCCCAAAGGAAAAAAAGCGCCGAACCACCACCGGGTGGGCTCGAACCTCCAACCTTTCGGTTAACAGCCCATCGCGCTAGCCAATTGCGCCACACAGACAGTCGGGTTCCACTCTCACCACCGTCAGAACCTTTCGTCAAAGCTATCAGCGCAAAGAAAAAAGCAACACACCACTCCCGGGAGGGCTCGAATTTCCAATCTTTCGGTTAACAGCCGATCGCGCTAGCCAATTGCGCCACGGAGACAGTAGTGCAGCACTCCCACCTCCGTCATAACATTTCTTCAGAGCTATCAGCCCAAAGAAAAAGAAAGCACCGCACCACCACCGGGTGGGCTCGAACCTCCAGCCTTTCGGTTAACAGGCGATCGCGCTAGCCGATTGCGCCACGTAGACAGTCGTGCTCCACTCTCACCACCATCAGAACATATCTTCAAAGCTATCAGCGCAAAGGAAAAAGCAACACACCACTCCCGGGAGGGCTCCAAACTACAACCTTTCGGTTAACAGCCGATCGCGCTAGCCAATTGCGCCCCGGACACAGCCCTGCTCTATTCTCACCACCATCAGAACATATCTTCAAAGCTATCAGCGCAAAGAAAAAAGCAACACACCACTCCCGGGAGGGATCGAACCTCCAACCTTTCAGTTAACAGCTGATTGCGCTAGCCAATTGCGCCACGGAGACAGTCTTGCTCCACTGTCACCACCGTCAGAACATTTCCTCAGAGCTATCAGCCCAAAGGAAAAAAAGCGCCGAACCACCACCGGGTGGGCTCGAACCTCCAACCTTTCGGTTAACAGCCCATCGCGCTAGCCAATTGCGCCACACAGACAGTCGTGCTCCACTCTCACCATCATCAGAACATATCTTCAAAGCTATCAGCGCAAAGAAAAAAGCAACACACCACACCCGGGAGAGCTCGAACCTCCAACCTTTCGGTTAACAGCCGATCGCGCTAGCCAATTGCGCGACGGAGACAGTCCTGCTCCACTCTCATCACCATCAGAACATATCTTCAAAGCTATCAGAGCAAAGAAAAAAAAGCGCCGCACCACCACCCGGTGGGCTCGAACCTCCAACCTATCGGTTAACAGCCCATCGCGCTAACCAATTGTGCCACGGAGACAGTCGTGTTCCACTCTCACCACCAACAGAACATATCTTCAAAGCTATCAGCGCAAAAAAAAGCAACACACCACTCCCGGGAGGGCTCGAACCTCATACCTTTCGGTAAACAGCCGATCGCGCTAGCCAATTATGCCACGGAGACAGTCCTGCTATACTTTCACCACAAGCATAACATATCTTCAAAGCTATCGGCCCAAAGACAAAAAGCGCCGCACCACCCCGGGTGGGCTCGAACCTCCAACCTTTCGGTTAACATCCGATCTCGCTAGCCAATTGCGCCACGAAGATAGTCGTGCTCCACTCTCACCACCGTCAGAAGATTTCTTCAGACTATCAGCCCAAAAAAAAGCGCCGCACCACCACCGGGTGGGCTCGAACCTGCAACCTTTCGGTTAACAGCCGATCGTGCTAGCCAATTGCGCCACGGAGACAGTCGTGCTCCACTCTCACCACCATCAGAACATATCTTCAAAGCTATCAGCGCAAAGAAAAAAGCAACACACCACTTCCAGGAGGGCTCGAACCTCCAACCTTTCGGTTGACAGCCAATCGCGCTAGCCAATTGCGCCACGGAGACAGTCCTGCTCCACTCTCACCACCATCAGAAAATATCTTCAAAGGTATCAGCCCAAAAAAAAGGGCCGCACCACCACCGGGTGGGCTCCAAGCTCCAAAATTTCGGTTAATAGCCGATCGCGCTTGCCAATTGCGCCACGGAGACAGTCGTGCTCTACTCTCACCACCGTCAGAACATTTCTTCAAAGCTATCAGCGTAAAGAAAAAAGCAACACACCACACCCGGGAGAGCTCGAACCTCCAACCTTTCGGTTAACAGCCGATCGCGCTAGCCAATTGCGCCACAGAGACAGTCCTGCTCCACTCTCACCACCATCAGAACATATCTTCAAAGCTATCAGAGCAAAGATGTAAAAGCGCCGCACCACCACCCGGTGGGCTCGAACCTCCAACCTTTCGGTTAACAGCCCATCGCGCTAACCAATTGTGCCACGGAGACAGTCGTGTTCCACTCTCACCACCAACAGAACATATCTTCAAAGCTATCAGCGCAAAAAAAAAGCAACACACCACTTCCGGGAGGGCTCGAACCTCCAACCTTTCGGTTGACAGCCAATCGCGCTAGCCAATTGCGCCACGGAGACAGTCCTGCTCCACTCTCACCACCATCAGAACATATCTTCAAAGATATCAGCCCAAAGAAAAAAAAGCGCCGCACCACCACCGGGTGGGCTACAACCTCCAAAATTTCGGTTAATAGCCGATAGCGCTGGCCAATTGCGCCACGGAGACAGTCGTGCTCTACTCTCACCACCGTCAGAACATTTCTTCAAAGCTATCAGCGCAAAGAAAAAAGCAACACACCACTTCCAGGAGGGCTTGAATTTCCAATCATTTGGTTAAAAGCCAATCGCGCTAGCCAATTGCGCCACGGAGACAGTCTTGCTCCACTCTCACCACCGTCAGAACATTTCCTCAGAGTTATCAGCCCAAAGGAAAAAAAGCGCCGCACCACCACCGGGTGGGCTCGAACCTCCAATCTTTCGGTTAACAGCCGATCGCGCTAGCCAATTGCGCCAAGGAGACAGTAGTGCAGCACTCCCACCTCCGTCAGAACATTTCTTCAGAGCTATCAGCCCAAAGAAAAAGAAAGCGCCGCACCACCACCGGGTGGGCTCGAACCTCCAGCCTTTCGGTTAACAGGCGATCGCGCTAGCCGATTGCGCCACGTAGACAGTCGTGCTCCACTCTCACCACCATCAGAACATATCTTCAAAGCTATCAGCGCAAAGAAAAAAGCAACACACCACTCCCGGGAGGGCTCGAAACTACAACCTTTCGGTTAACAGCCGATCGCGCGAGCCAATTGCGCCATGGAGACAGTAGTGCAGCACTCCCACCTCCCTCAAGACATTTCTTCATAGCTATCAGGCCAAAGAAAAAGAAGCGCCGCACCACCACCGGGTGGGCTCGAACCTCCAAACTTTCGGTTAATAGCCGGATGCGCTAGCCAATTGCGCCACGGAGACAATCGTGCTCCAATCTCACCACCGTCAGAACATTTCTTCGGAGCTGTCAGCCGACAGGAAAAAAAGCGCCGCACCACCACCAGACGAGCTCGAACCTCCAACCTATCAGTTAACAGCCGATTGCGCTAGCCAATTGCGCCACGGAGACAGTCGTGCTCCACTCTCCCCACCATCAGAACTTATCTTAAAGCTATCAGCGCAAAGAAAAAAGCAAAGCACCACTCCCGGGAGGGCTCGAACCTCCAACTTTTCGGTTAACAGCCGATCGCGCTGGCCAATTGCGCCATGGAGAAAGTCGTGCTCCACTCTCACCACCATCAGAACATTTCTTCAGAGCTATCAGCCCAAAGAAAAAGAAAAAAAAGCACCGCACCACCACCGGGTGGGCTCGAACCTCCAGCCTTTCGGTTAACAGGCGATCGCGCTAGCCAATTACGCCACGGAGACAGTCGTGCTCTACTCTCACCACCATCAGTACATATCTTCAAAGCTATCAGCGCAAAGAAAAAAGCAACACACCACTCCCGGGAGGGCTCGAACCTCCAACCTTTCGGTCAACAGCCTATAGCGCTAGCCCATTGCGCCACGGAGACAGTCGTGCTCTCCTCTCACCACCATCAGAACATTTCTTCAGAGCTATCAGCCCAAAGAAAAAAAAGCGCCGCACCACCACCGGGTGGGCTCGTACCTCCAAAATTTCGGTTCATAGCCGATCGCGCTGGCCAATTGCGCTACGGATACAGTCGTGTTCCACTCTCACCACCGTCAGAACATTTCTTCACAGCTATCAGCCCAAAGAAAAAAAAGCGCCGCACCACCACCGGGTGGGCTCGAACCTCCAGCCTTTCAGTTAACGGCCGAACGCACTAGCCAATTGCGCCACGGATACAGTCGTGCTCCACTCTCACCACCATCAGAACATATCTTCAAAGCTATCAGCGCAAAGAAAAAAGCAACACACCACTCCCGGGAGGGCTCGAAATTCCAACCTTTCGGTTAACAGCCGATCGCGCTAGCCAATTGCGCCACGGAGACAGTAGTGCAGCACTCCACCTCCGTCAGAACATTTCTTCAGAGCTATCAGCCCAAAGAAAAAGAAAGCGCCGCACCATCCACGGGTGTGCTCGAAACTCCTACCTTTTGGTTAACAGCTGATCGCGCTAGCCAATTGTGCCACGGAGACAGTCCTGCTCCACTCTCACCATCATCAGAACATATCTTCAAAGGTAGCAGCCCAAAGAAAAAAAAGCGCTGCAGCACCACCGGGTGGGCTCGAACCTCCAACCTTTCGGTTAACAGCCGAACGCGCTAGCCAATTGCGCCACGGAGACAGTCCTGCTCCACTCTCACCACCATCAGAACATATCTTCAAAGCTATCAGAGCAAAGAGAAAAAAGCGCCGCACCACCACCCGGTGGGCTCGAACCTCCAACCTTTCGGTTAACAGCCCATCGCGCTAACCAATTGTGCCACGGAGACAGTCGTGTTCCACTCTCACCACCAACAGAACATATCTTCAAAGCTATCAGCGCAAAAAAAGCAACACACCACTCCCGGGAGGGCTCCAACCTCCAAAATTTCGGTTAATAGCCGATCGCGCTGGCCAATTGCGCCACGGAGACAGTCGTGCTCTACTCTCACCACAGTCAGAACATTTCTTCAAAGCTATCAGCGCAAAGAAAAAAGCAACACACCACTTCCAGGAGGGCTTGAATTTCCAATCATTTGGTTAAAAGCCAATCGCGCTAGCCAATTGCGCCACGGAGACAGTCTTGCTCCACTCTCACCACCGTCAGAACATTTCCTCAGAGCTATCAGCCCAAAGGAAAAAAAGTGCCGCACCACCACCGGGTGGGCTCGAACCTCCAATCTTTCGGTTAACAGCCGATCGCGCTAGCCAATTGCGCCAAGGAGACAGTCCTGCTCCACTCTCACCACCATCAGAACATATCTTCAAAGGTATCAGCCCAAAGAAAAAAAGTGCCGCAGCACCACCGGGTGGGCTCGAACCTCCAACCTTTCGGTTAACAGCCGATCGCGCTAGCCAACTGCGCCACGGAGACAGTCGTGCTTCACTCTCACCACCATCAGAACATATCTTCAAAGCTATCAGCGCAAAGAAAAAAAAGCGCCGCACCACCACCGGGTGGGCTCGAACCTCCAAAATTTCGGTTCATAGCCGATCGCGCGGGCCAATTGCGCCACGGAGACAGTCGTGCTCCACTCTCACCACCATCAGAACATATCTTCAAAGCTATTAGCCCGAAGAAAAAAAGCAACACACCACTCCCGGGAGGGCTCGAACCTCCAACCTTTCGGTTAAAAGCCAATCGCGCTAGCCAATTGCGTCACGGAGACAGTCGTGTTCCACTCTCACCACCGTCAGAACATTTCTTCAAAGCTATCAGCGCAAAGAAAAAAGCAACACACCACTCCCGGGTGGGCTCGAATTTCCAATATTTCGGTTAACAGGCGATCGCGCTAGCCAATTGCGCCACGGAGACAGTCGTGCTCTCCTCTCACCACCATCAGAACATTTCTTCAGAGCTATCAGCCCAAAGAAAAAAAGCGCCGCACCACCACCGGGTGGGCTCGAACCTCCGAAATTTCGGTTCATAGCCGATCGCGCTGGCCAATTGTGCCACGGAGACAGTCGTGCTCCACTCTCACCACCATCAGAACATATCTTCAAAGCTATCAGCCCGAAGAAAAAAAAGCAACACACCACTCCCGGGAGGGCTCGAACCTCCAACCTTTCGGTTAAAAGCCAATCGCGCTAGCCAATTGCGCCACGTAGACAGTCGTGCTCAACTCTCACCACCATCAGAACATATCTTCAAAGCTATCAGCGCAAAGAAAAAAGCAACCCACCACTCCGGGGAGGGCTCAAAATTCCAACCTTTCGGTCAACAGCCTATAGCGCTAGCCCATTGCGCCACGGAGACAGTCGTGCTCTCCTCTCACCACCATCAGAACATTTCTTCAGAGCTATCAGCCCAAAGAAAAAAAAGCGCCCAACACCACCGGGTGGGCTCGAACCTCCAAAATTTCGGTTAATAGCCGATCGCGCTTGCCAATTGCGCCACGGAGACAGTCGTGCTCCACTCTCACCACCGTCAGAACATTTCTTCAAAGCTATCAGCGCAAAAAAAGCAACACACCACTCCCGGGAGGGCTTGAATTTCCACTCTTTCGGTTAAAAGCCAATCGCGCTAGCCAATTGCGTCACGGAGACAGTCGGGTTCCACTCTCACCACCGTCAGAACCTTTCGTCAAAGCTATCAGCGCAAAGAAAAAAGCAACACACCACTCCCGGGAGGGCTCGAATTTCCAATCTTTCGGTTAACAGCCGATCGCGCTAGCCAATTGCGCCACGGAGACAGTAGTGCAGCACTCCCACCTCCTTCATAACATTTCTTCAGAGCTATCAGCCCAAAGAAAAAGAAAGCACCGCACCACCACCGGGTGGGCTCGAACCTCCAGCCTTTCGGTTAACAGGCGATCGCGCTAGCCGATTGCGCCACGTAGACAGTCGTGCTCCACTCTCACCACCATCAGAACATATCTTCAAAGCTATCAGCGCAAAGAAAAAAGCAACACACCACTCCCGGGAGGGCTCCAAACTACAACCTTTCGGTTAACAGCCGATCGCGCTAGCCAATTGCGCCCCGGACACAGCCCTGCTCTATTCTCACCACCATCAGAACATATCTTCAAAGCTATCAGCGCAAAGAAAAAAGCAACACACCACTCCCGGGAGGGATCGAACCTCCAACCTTTCAGTTAACAGCTGATTGCGCTAGCCAATTGCGCCACGGAGACAGTCTTGCTCCACTCTCACCACCGTCAGAACATTTCCTCAGAGCTATCAACCCAAAGGAAAAAAAGCGCCGCACCACCACCGGGTGGGCTCGAACCTCCAACCTTTCGGTTAACAGCCCATCGCGCTAGCCAATTGCGCCACACAGACAGTCGTGCTCCAATCTCACCATCATCAGAACATATCTTCAAAGCTATCAGCGCAAAGAAAAAAGCAACACACCACACCCGGGAGAGCTCGAACCTCCAACCTTTCGGTTAACAGCCGATCGCGCTAGCCAATTGCGCCACGGAGACAGTCCTGCTCCACTCTCATCACCATCAGAACATATCTTCAAAGCTATCAGAGCAAAGAAAAAAAAGCGCCGCACCACCACCCGGTGGGCTCGAACCTCCAACCTTTCGGTTAACAGCCCATCGCGCTAACCAATTGTGCCACGGAGACAGTCGTGTTCCACTCTCACCACCAACAGAACATATCTTCAAAGCTGTCAGCGCAAAAAAAAAGCAACACACCACTCCCGGGAGGGCTCGAACCTCATACCTTTCGGTAAACAGCCGATCGCGCTAGCCAATTATGCCACGGAGACAGTCCTGCTATACTTTCACCACAAGCATAACATATCTTCAAAGCTATCGGCCCTAAGACAAAAAGCGCCGCACCACCCCGGGTGGGCTCGAACCTCCCACCTTTCGGTTAACATCCGATCTCGCTAGCCAATTGCGCCACGAAGATAGTCGTGCTCCACTCTCACCACCATCAGAAGATTTCTTCAGACTATCAGCCCAAAAAAAAAGCGCCGCACCACCACCGGGTGGGCTCGAACCTCCAACCTTTCGGTTAACAGCCGATCGTGCTAGCCAATTGCGCCACGGAGACAGTCGTGCTTCACTCTCACCACCATCAGAACATATCTTCAAAGCTATCAGCGCAAAGAAAAAAGCAGCACACCACTTCCGGCAGGGCTCGAACCTCCAACCTTTCGGTTGACAGCCAATCGCGCTAGCCAATTGCGCCACGGAGACAGTCCTGCTCCACTCTCACCACCATCAGAAAATATCTTCAAAGGTATCAGCCCAAAAAAAAGGGCCGCACCACCACCGGGTGGGCTCCAACCTCCAAAATTTCGGTTAATAGCCGATCGCGCTGGCCAATTGCGCCACGGAGACAGTCGTGCTCTACTCTCACCACCGTCAGAACATTTCTTCAAAGCTATCAGCGCAAAGAAAAAAGCAACACACCACTTCCAGGAGGGCTTGAATTTCCAATCATTTGGTTAAAAGCCAATCGCGCTAGCCAATTGCGCCACGGAGACAGTCTTGCTCCACTCTCACCACCGTCAGAACATTTCCTCAGAGCTATCAGCCCAAAGGAAAAAAAGTGCCGCACCACCACCGGGTGGGCTCGAACCTCCAATCTTTCGGTTAACAGCCGATCGCGCTAGCCAATTGCGCCAAGGAGACAGTCCTGCTCCACTCTCACCACCATCAGAACATATCTTCAAAGGTATCAGCCCAAAGAAAAAAAGTGCCGCAGCACCACCGGGTGGGCTCGAACCTCCAACCTTTCGGTTAACAGCCGATCGCGCTAGCCAACTGCGCCACGGAGACAGTCGTGCTTCACTCTCACCACCATCAGAACATATCTTCAAAGCTATCAGCGCAAAGAAAAAAAAGCGCCGCACCACCACCGGGTGGGCTCGAACCTCCAAAATTTCGGTTCATAGCCGATCGCGCGGGCCAATTGCGCCACGGAGACAGTCGTGCTCCACTCTCACCACCATCAGAACATATCTTCAAAGCTATTAGCCCGAAGAAAAAAAGCAACACACCACTCCCGGGAGGGCTCGAACCTCCAACCTTTCGGTTAAAAGCCAATCGCGCTAGCCAATTGCGTCACGGAGACAGTCGTGTTCCACTCTCACCACCGTCAGAACATTTCTTCAAAGCTATCAGCGCAAAGAAAAAAGTAACACACCACTCCCGGGTGGGCTCGAATTTCCAATATTTCGGTTAACAGGCGATCGCGCTAGCCAATTGCGCCACGGAGACAGTCGTGCTCTCCTCTCACCACCATCAGAACATTTCTTCAGAGCTATCAGCCCAAAGAAAAAAAGCGCCGCACCACCACCGGGTGGGCTCGAACCTCCGAAATTTCGGTTCATAGCCGATCGCGCTGGCCAATTGTGCCACGGAGACAGTCGTGCTCCACTCTCACCACCATCAGAACATATCTTCAAAGCTATCAGCCCGAAGAAAAAAAAGCAACACACCACTCCCGGGAGGGCTCGAACCTCCAACCTTTCGGTTAAAAGCCAATCGCGCTAGCCAATTGCGCCACGTAGACAGTCGTGCTCAACTCTCACCACCATCAGAACATATCTTCAAAGCTATCAGCGCAAAGAAAAAAGCAACCCACCACTCCGGGGAGGGCTCAAAATTCCAACCTTTCGGTCAACAGCCTATAGCGCTAGCCCATTGCGCCACGGAGACAGTCGTGCTCTCCTCTCACCACCATCAGAACATTTCTTCAGAGCTATCAGCCCAAAGAAAAAAAAGCGCCCAACACCACCGGGTGGGCTCGAACCTCCAAAATTTCGGTTAATAGCCGATCGCGCTTGCCAATTGCGCCACGGAGACAGTCGTGCTCCACTCTCACCACCGTCAGAACATTTCTTCAAAGCTATCAGCGCAAAAAAAGCAACACACCACTCCCGGGAGGGCTTGAATTTCCACTCTTTCGGTTAAAAGCCAATCGCGCTAGCCAATTGCGTCACGGAGACAGTCGGGTTCCACTCTCACCACCGTCAGAACCTTTCGTCAAAGCTATCAGCGCAAAGAAAAAAGCAACACACCACTCCCGGGAGGGCTCGAATTTCCAATCTTTCGGTTAACAGCCGATCGCGCTAGCCAATTGCGCCACGGAGACAGTAGTGCAGCACTCCCACCTCCTTCATAACATTTCTTCAGAGCTATCAGCCCAAAGAAAAAGAAAGCACCGCACCACCACCGGGTGGGCTCGAACCTCCAGCCTTTCGGTTAACAGGCGATCGCGCTAGCCGATTGCGCCACGTAGACAGTCGTGCTCCACTCTCACCACCATCAGAACATATCTTCAAAGCTATCAGCGCAAAGAAAAAAGCAACACACCACTCCCGGGAGGGCTCCAAACTACAACCTTTCGGTTAACAGCCGATCGCGCTAGCCAATTGCGCCCCGGACACAGCCCTGCTCTATTCTCACCACCATCAGAACATATCTTCAAAGCTATCAGCGCAAAGAAAAAAGCAACACACCACTCCCGGGAGGGATCGAACCTCCAACCTTTCAGTTAACAGCTGATTGCGCTAGCCAATTGCGCCACGGAGACAGTCTTGCTCCACTCTCACCACCGTCAGAACATTTCCTCAGAGCTATCAACCCAAAGGAAAAAAAGCGCCGCACCACCACCGGGTGGGCTCGAACCTCCAACCTTTCGGTTAACAGCCCATCGCGCTAGCCAATTGCGCCACACAGACAGTCGTGCTCCAATCTCACCATCATCAGAACATATCTTCAAAGCTATCAGCGCAAAGAAAAAAGCAACACACCACACCCGGGAGAGCTCGAACCTCCAACCTTTCGGTTAACAGCCGATCGCGCTAGCCAATTGCGCCACGGAGACAGTCCTGCTCCACTCTCATCACCATCAGAACATATCTTCAAAGCTATCAGAGCAAAGAAAAAAAAGCGCCGCACCACCACCCGGTGGGCTCGAACCTCCAACCTTTCGGTTAACAGCCCATCGCGCTAACCAATTGTGCCACGGAGACAGTCGTGTTCCACTCTCACCACCAACAGAACATATCTTCAAAGCTGTCAGCGCAAAAAAAAAGCAACACACCACTCCCGGGAGGGCTCGAACCTCATACCTTTCGGTAAACAGCCGATCGCGCTAGCCAATTATGCCACGGAGACAGTCCTGCTATACTTTCACCACAAGCATAACATATCTTCAAAGCTATCGGCCCTAAGACAAAAAGCGCCGCACCACCCCGGGTGGGCTCGAACCTCCCACCTTTCGGTTAACATCCGATCTCGCTAGCCAATTGCGCCACGAAGATAGTCGTGCTCCACTCTCACCACCATCAGAAGATTTCTTCAGACTATCAGCCCAAAAAAAAAAGCGCCGCACCACCACCGGGTGGGCTCGAACCTCCAACCTTTCGGTTAACAGCCGATCGTGCTAGCCAATTGCGCCACGGAGACAGTCGTGCTTCACTCTCACCACCATCAGAACATATCTTCAAAGCTATCAGCGCAAAGAAAAAAGCAGCACACCACTTCCGGCAGGGCTCGAACCTCCAACCTTTCGGTTGACAGCCAATCGCGCTAGCCAATTGCGCCACGGAGACAGTCCTGCTCCACTCTCACCACCATCAGAAAATATCTTCAAAGGTATCAGCCCAAAAAAAAGGGCCGCACCACCACCGGGTGGGCTCCAACCTCCAAAATTTCGGTTAATAGCCGATCGCGCTGGCCAATTGCGCCACGGAGACAGTCGTGCTCTACTCTCACCACCGTCAGAACATTTCTTCAAAGCTATCAGCGCAAAGAAAAAAGCAACACACCACACCCGGGAGAGCTCGAACCTCCAACCTTTCGGTTAACAGCCGATCGCGCTAGCCAATTGCGCCACGGAGACAGTCCTGCTCCACTCTCACCACCATCAGAACATATCTTCAAAGCTATCAGAGCAAAGATGTAAAAGCGCCGCACCACCACCCGGTAGGCTCGAACCTCCAACCTTTCGGTTAACAGCCCATCGCGCTAACCAATTGTGCCACGGAGACAGTCGTGTTCCACTCTCACCACCAACAGAACATATCTTCAAAGCTATCAGCGCAAAAAAAAAGCAACACACCACTTCCGGGAGGGCTCGAACCTCCAACCTTTCGGTTGACAGCCAATCGCGCTAGCCAATTGCGCCACGGAGACAGTCCTGCTCCACTCTAACCACCATCAGAACATATCTTCAAAGGTATCAGCCCAAAGAAAAAAAAGCGCCGCACCACCACCGGGTGGGCTCCAACCTCCAAAATTTCGGTTAATAGCCGATAGCGCTGGCCAATTGCGCCACGGAGACAGTCGTGCTCTACTCTCACCACCGTCAGAACATTTCTTCAAAGCTATCAGCGCAAAGAAAAAAGCAACACACCACTTCCAGGAGGGCTTGAATTTCCAATCATTTGGTTAAAAGCCAATCGCGCTAGCTAATTGCGCCACGGAGACAGTCTTGCTCCACTCTCACCACCGTCAGAACATTTCCTCAGAGCTATCAGCCCAAAGGAAAAAAAGCGCCGCACCACCACCGGGTGGGCTCGAACCTCCAATCTTTCGGTTAACAGCCGATCGCACTAGCCAATTGCGCCAAGGAGACAGTAGTGCAGCACTCCCACCTCCGTCAGAACATTTGTTAAGAGCTATCAGCCCAAAGAAAAAGAAAGCGCCGCACCACCACCGGGTGGGCTCGAACCTCCAGCCTTTCGGATAACAGGCGATCGCGCTAGCCGATTGCGCCACGTAGACAGTCGTGCTCCACTCTCACCATAATCAGAACATATCTTCAAAGCTACCAGCGCAAAGAAAAAAGCAACACACCACTCCCGGGAGGGCTCGAAACTACAACCTTTCGGTTAACAGCCGATCGCGCGAGCCAATTGCGCCATG
The DNA here is from genome assembly GCF_043290135.1 of Rhipicephalus microplus. Lineage (NCBI taxonomy): Eukaryota > Metazoa > Arthropoda > Arachnida > Ixodida > Ixodidae > Rhipicephalus > Rhipicephalus microplus. The sequence goes on from NW_027464585.1 coordinate 52,523,812, forward strand.
GAGACAGTAGTGCAGCACTCCCACCTCCCTCAAGACATTTCTTCATAGCTATCAGGCCAAAGAAAAAGAAGCGCCGCACCACCACCGGGTGGGCTCGAACCTCCAAACTTTCGGTTAATAGCCGGATGCGCTAGCCAATTGCGCCACGGAGACAATCGTGCTCCAATCTCACCACCGTCAGAACATTTCTTCGGAGCTGTCAGCCGACAGGAAAAAAAGCGCCGCACCACCACCAGACGAGCTCGAACCTCCAACCTATCAGTTAACAGCCGATTGCGCTAGCCAATTGCGCCACGGAGACAGTCGTGCTCCACTCTCCCCACCATCAGAACTTATCTTAAAGCTATCAGCGCAAAGAAAAAAGCAAAACACCACTCCCGGGAGGGCTCGAACCTCCAACTTTTCGGTTAACAGCCGATCGCGCTGGCCAATTGCGCCATGGAGAAAGTCGTGCTCCACTCTCACCACCATCAGAACATTTCTTCAGAACTATCAGCCCAAAGAAAAAAAAGCGCCGCACCACCACAGGGTGGGCTCGTACCTCCAAAATTTCGGTTCATATCCGATCGCGCTGGCCAATTGCGCTACGGATACAGTCGTGTTCCACTCTCACCACCGTCAGAACATTTCTTCACAGCTATCAGCCCAAAGAAAAAAAAGCGCCGCACCACCACCGGGTGGGCTCGAACCTCCAGCCTTTCAGTTAACGGCCGAACGCGCTAGCCAATTGCGCCACGGATACAGTCGTGCTCCACTCTCACCACCATCAGAACATATCTTCAAAGCTATCAGCGCAAAAAAAAAAGCAACACACCACTCCCGGGAGGGCTCGAAATTCCAACCTTTCGGTTAACAGCCGATCGCGCTAGCCAATTGCGCCACGGAGACAGTAGTGCAGCACTCCACCTCCGTCAGAACATTTCTTCAGAGCTATCAGCCCAAAGAAAAAGAAAGCGCCGCACCATCCACGGGTGTGCTCGAAACTCCCACCTTTTGGTTAACAGCTGATCGCGCTAGCCAATTGTGCCACGGAGACAGTCCTGCTCCACTCTCACCATCATCAGAACATATCTTCAAAGGTAGCAGCCCAAAGAAAAAAAAGCGCCGCAGCACCACCGGGTGGGCTCGAACCTCCAACCTTTCGGTTAACAGCCGAACGCGCTAGCCAATTGCGCCACGGAGACAGTCCTGCTCCACTCTCACCACCATCAGAACATATCTTCAAAGCTATCAGAGCAAAGAGAAAAAAGCGCCGCACCACCACCCGGTGGGCTCGAACCTCCAACCTTTCGGTTAATAGCCCATCGCGCTAACCAATTGTGCCACGGAGACAGTCGTGTTCCACTCTCACCACCAACAGAACATATCTTCAAAGCTATCAGCGCAAAAAAGCAACACACCACTCCCGGGAGGGCTCCAACCTCCAAAATTTCGATTAATAGCCGATCGCGCTGGCCAATTGCGCCACGGAGACAGTCGTGCTCTACTCTCACCACAGTCAGAACATTTCTTCAAAGCTATCAGCGCAAAGAAAAAAGCAACACACCACTTCCAGGAAGGCTTGAATTTCCAATCATTTGGTTAAAAGCCAATCGCGCTAGCCAATTGCGCCACGGAGACAGTCTTGCTCCACTCTCACCACCGTCAGAACATTTCCTCAGAGCTATCAGCCCAAAGGAAAAAAAGTGCCGCACCACCACCGGGTGGGCTCGAACCTCCAATCTTTCGGTTAACAGCCGATCGCGCTAGCCAATTGCGCCAAGGAGACAGTCCTGCTCCACTCTCACCACCATCAGAACATATCTTCAAAGGTATCAGCCCAAAGAAAAAAAGTGCCGCAGCACCACCGGGTGGGCTCGAACCTCCAACCTTTCGGTTAACAGCCGATCGCGCTAGCCAACTGCGCCACGGAGACAGTCGTGCTTCACTCTCACCACCATCAGAACATATCTTCAAAGCTATCAGCGCAAAGAAAAAAAAGCGCCGCACCACCACCGGGTGGGCTCGAACCTCCAAAATTTCGGTTCATAGCCAATCGCGCGGGCCAATTGCGCCACGGAGACAGTCGTGCTCCACTCTCACCACCATCAGAACATATCTTCAAAGCTATTAGCCCGAAGAAAAAAAGCAACACACCACTCCCGGGAGGGCTCGAACCTCCAACCTTTCGGTTAAAAGCCAATCGCGCTAGCCAATTGCGTCACGGAGACAGTCGTGTTCCACTCTCACCACCGTCAGAACATTTCTTCAAAGCTATCAGCGCAAAGAAAAAAGCAACACACCACTCCCGGGTGGGCTCGAATTTCCAATATTTCGGTTAACAGCCGATCGCGCTAGCCAATTGCGCCACGGAGACAGTCGTGCTCTCCTCTCACCACCATCAGAACATTTCTTCAGAGCTATCAGCCCAAAGAAAAAAAGCGCCGCACCACCACCGGGTGGGCTCGAACCTCCGAAATTTCGGTTCATAGCCGATCGCGCTGGCCAATTGCGCCACGGAGACAGTCGTGCTCCACTCTCACCACCATCAGAACATATCTTCAAAGCTATCAGCCCGAAGAAAAAAAAGCAACACACCACTCCCGGGAGGGCTCGAACCTCCAACCTTTCGGTTAAAAGCCAATCGCGCTAGCCAATTGCGCCACGTAGACAGTCGTGCTCAACTCTCACCACCATCAGAACATATCTTCAAAGCTATCAGCGCAAAGAAAAAAGCAACCCACCACTCCGGGGAGGGCTCAAAATTCCAACCTTTCGGTCAACAGCCTATAGCGCTAGCCCATTGCGCCACGGAGACAGTCGTGCTCTCCTCTCACCACCATCAGAACATTTCTTCAGAGCTATCAGCCAAAAGAAAAAAAAGCGCCCAACACCACCGGGTGGGCTCGAACCTCCAAAATTTCGGTTAATAGCCGATCGCGCTTGCCAATTGCGCCACGGAGACAGTCGTGCTCCACTCTCACCACCGTCAGAACATTTCTTCAAGGCTATCAGCGCAAAAAAAGCAACACACCACTCCCGGGAGGGCTTGAATTTCCACTCTTTCGGTTAAAAGCCAATCGCGCTAGCCAATTGCGTCACGGAGACAGTCGGGTTCCACTCTCACCACCGTCAGAACCTTTCGTCAAAGCTATCAGCGCAAAGAAAAAAGCAACACACCACTCCCGGGAGGGCTCGAATTTCCAATCTTTCGGTTAACAGCCGATCGCGCTAGCCAATTGCGCCACGGAGACAGTAGTGCAGCACTCCCACCTCCTTCATAACATTTCTTCAGAGCTATCAGCCCAAAGAAAAAGAAAGCACCGCACCACCACCGGGTGGGCTCGAACCTCCAGCCTTTCGGTTAACAGGCGATCGCGCTAGCCGATTGCGCCACGTAGACAGTCGTGCTCCACTCTCACCACCATCAGAACATATCTTCAAAGCTATCAGCGCAAAGAAAAAAGCAACACACCACTCCCGGGAGGGCTCCAAACTACAACCTTTCGGTTAACAGCCGATCGCGCTAGCCAATTGCGCCCCGGACACAGCCCTGCTCTATTCTCACCACCATCAGAACATATCTTCAAAGCTATCAGCGCAAAGAAAAAAGCAACACACCACTCCCGGGAGGGATCGAACCTCCAACCTTTCAGTTAACAGCTGATTGCGCTAGCCAATTGCGCCACGGAGACAGTCTTGCTCCACTCTCACCACCGTCAGAACATTTCCTATGAGCTATCAGCCCAAAGGAAAAAAAGCGCCGCACCACCACCGGGTGGGCTCGAACCTCCAACCTTTCGGTTAACAGCCCATCGCGCTAGCCAATTGCGCCACACAGACAGTCGTGCTCCACTCTCACCATCATCAGAACATATCTTCAAAGCTATCAGCGCAAAGAAAAAAGCAACACACCACACCCGGGAGAGCTCGAACCTCCAACCTTTCGGTTAACAGCCGATCGCGCTAGCCAATTGCGCCACGGAGACAGTCCTGCTCCACTCTCATCGCCATCAGAACATATCTTCAAAGCTATCAGAGCAAAGAAAAAAAAGCGCCGCACCACCACCCGGTGGGCTCGAACCTCCAACCTTTCGGTTAACAGCCCATCGCGCTAACCAATTGTGCCACAGAGACAGTCGTGTTCCACTCTCACCACCAACAGAACATATCTTCAAAGCTGTCAGCGCAAAAAAAAAGCAACACACCACTCCCGGGAGGGCTCGAACCTCATACCTTTCGGTAAACAGCCGATCGCGCTAGCCAATTATGCCACGGAGACAGTCCTGCTATACTTTCACCACAAGCATAACATATCTTCAAAGCTATCGGCCCAAAGACAAAAAGCGCCGCACCACCCCGGGTGGGCTCGAACCTCCAACCTTTCGGTTAACATCCGATCTCGCTAGCCAATTGCGCCACGAAGATAGTCGTGCTCCACTCTCACCACCGTCAGAAGATTTCTTCAGACTATCAGCCCAAAAAAAAAGCGCCGCACCACCACCGGGTGGGCTCGAACCTCCAACCTTTCGGTTAATAGCCGATCGCGCTGGCCAATTGCGCCACGGAGACAGTCGTGCTCTACTCTCACCACCGTCAGAAAATATCTTCAAAGGTATCAGCCCAAAAAAAAGGGCCGCACCACCACCGGGTGGGCTCCAACCTCCAAAATTTCGGTTAATAGCCGATCGCGCTGGCCAATTGCGCCACGGAGACAGTCGTGCTCCACTCTCACCACCATCAGAACATATCTTCAAACTATCAGCGCAAAGAAAAAAGCAACACACCACTTCCGGGAGGGGCTCGAACCTCCAACCTTTCGGTTGACAGCCAATCGCGCTAGCCAATTGCGCCACGGAGACAGTCCTGCTCCACTCTCACCACCATCAGAAAATATCTTCAAAGGTATCAGCCCAAAAAAAAAGGGCCGCACCACCACCGGGTGGGCTCCAACCTCCAAAATTTCGGTTAATAGCCGATCGCGCTGGCCAATTGCGCCACGGAGACAGTCGTGCTCTACTCTCACCACCGTCAGAACATTTCTTCAAAGCTATCAGCGCAAAGAAAAAAGCAACACACCACACCCGGGAGAGCTCGAACCTCCAACCTTTCGGTTAACAGCCGATCGCGCTAGCCAATTGCGCCACGGAGACAGTCCTGCTCCACTCTCACCACCATCAGAACATATCTTCAAAGCTATCAGAGCAAAGATGTAAAAGCGCCGCACCACCACTCGGTAGGCTCGAACCTCCAACCTTTCGGTTAACAGCCCATCGCGCTAACCAATTGTGCCACGGAGACAGTCGTGTTCCACTCTCACCACCAACAGAACATATCTTCAAAGCTATCAGCGCAAAAAAAAGCAACACACCACTTCCGGGAGGGCTCGAACCTCCAACCTTTCGGTTGACAGCCAATCGCGCTAGACAATTGCGCCACGGAGACAGTCCTGCTCCACTCTCACCACCATCAGAACATATCTTCAAAGGTATCAGCCCAAAGAAAAAAAAAGCGCCGCACCACCACCGGGTGGGCTCCAACCTCCAAAATTTCGGTTAATAGCCGATAGCGCTGGCCAATTGCGCCACGGAGACAGTCGTGCTCTACTCTCACCACCGTCAGAACATTTCTTCAAAGCTATCAGCGCAAAGAAAAAAGCAACACACCACTTCCAGGAGGGCTTGAATTTCCAATCATTTGGTTAAAAGCCAATCGCGCTAGCCAATTGCGCCACGGAGACAGTCTTGCTCCACTCTCACCACCGTCAGAACATTTCCTCAGAGCTATCAGCCCAAAGGAAAAAAAGCGCCGCACCACCACCGGGTGGGCTCGAACCTCCAATCTTTCGGTTAACAGCCGATCGCACTAGCCAATTGCGCCAAGGAGACAGTAGTGCAGCACTCCCACCTCCGCCAGAACATTTGTTAAAAGCTATCAGCCCAAAGAAAAAGAAAGCGCCGCACCACCACCGGGTGGGCTCGAACCTCCAGCCTTTCGGTTAACAGGCGATCGCGCTAGCCGATTGCGCCACGTAGACAGTCGTGCTCCACTCTCACCACCATCAGAACATATCTTCAAAGCTATCAGCGCAAAGAAAAAAGCAACACACCACTCCCGGGAGGGCTCGAAACTACAACCTTTCGGTTAACAGCCGATCGCGCGAGCCAATTGCGCCGTGGAGACAGTAGTGCAGCACTCCCACCTCCCTCAAGACATTTCTTCATAGCTATCAGGCCAAAGAAAAAGAAGCGCCGCACCACCACCGGGTGGGCTCGAACCTCCAAACTTTCGGTTAATAGCCGGATGCGCTAGCCAATTGCGCCACGGAGACAATCGTGCTCCAATCTCACCACCGTCAGAACATTTCTTCGGAGCTGTCAGCCGACAGGAAAAAAAGCGCCGCACCACCACCAGACGAGCTCGAACCTCCAACCTATCAGTTAACAGCCGATTGCGCTAGCCAATTGCGCCACGGAGACAGTCGTGCTCCACTCTCCCCACCATCAGAACTTATCTTAAAGCTATCAGCGCAAAGAAAAAAGCAAAACACCACTCCCGGGAGGGCTCGAACCTCCAACTTTTCGGTTAACAGCCCATCGCGCTGGCCAATTGCGCCATGGAGAAAGTCGTGCTCCACTCTCACCACCATCGGAACATTTCTTCAGAGCTATCAGCCCAAAGAAAAAAAAAGCACCGCACCACCACCGGGTGGGCTCGAACCTCCAGCCTTTCGGTTAACAGGCGATCGCGCTAGCCAATTACGCCACGGAGACAGTCGTGCTCTACTCTCACCACCATCAGTACATATCTTCAAAGCTATCAGCGCAAAGAAAAAAGCAACACACCACTCCCGGGAGGGCTCGAACCTCCAACCTTTCGGTCAACAGCCTATAGCGCTAGCCCATTGCGCCACGGAGACAGTCGTGCTCTCCTCTCACCACCATCAGAACATTTCTTCAGAGCTATCAGCCCAAAGAAAAAAAAGCGCCGCACCACCACCGGGTGGGCTCGTACCTCCAAAATTTCGGTTCATAGCCGATCGCGCTGGCCAATTGCGCTACGGATACAGTCGTGTTCCACTCTCACCACCGTCAGAACATTTCTTCACAGCTATCAGCCCAAAGAAAAAAAGCGCCGCACCACCACCGGGTGGGCTCGAACCTCCAGCCTTTCAGTTAACGGCCGAACGCGCTAGCCAATTGCGCCACGGATACAGTCGTGCTCCACTCTCACCACCATCAGAACATATCTTCAAAGCTATCAGCGCAAAGAAAAAAGCAACACACCACTCCCGGGAGGGCTCGAAATTCCAACCTTTCGGTTAACAGCCGATCGCGCTAGCCAATTGCGCCACGGAGACAGTAGTGCAGCACTCCACCTCCGTCAGAACATTTCTTCAGAGCTATCAGCCCAAAGAAAAAGAAAGCGCCGCACCATCCACGGGTGTGCTCGAAACTCCCACCTTTTGGTTAACAGCTGATCGTGCTAGCCAATTGTGCCACGGAGACAGTCCTGCTCCACTCTCACCATCATCAGAACATATCTTCAAAGGTAGCAGCCCAAAGAAAAAAAAGCGCCGCAGCACCACCGGGTGGGCTCGAACCTCCAACCTTTCGGTTAACAGCCGAACGCGCTAGCCAATTGCGCCACGGAGACAGTCCTGCTCCACTCTCACCACCATCAGAACATATCTTCAAAGCTATCAGAGCAAAGAGAAAACAGCGCCGCACCACCACCCGGTGGGCTCGAACCTCCAACCTTTCGGTTAACAGCCCATCGCGCTAACCAATTGTGCCACGGAGACAGTCGTGTTCCACTCTCACCACCAACAGAACATATCTTCAAAGCTATCAGCGCAAAAAAAAAGCAACACACCACTCCCTGGAGGGCTCCAACCTCCAAAATTTCGGTTAATAGCCGATCGCGCTGGCCAATTGCGCCACGGAGACAGTCGTGCTCTACTCTCACCACAGTCAGAACATTTCTTCAAAGCTATCAGCGCAAAGATAAAAGCAACACACCACTTCCAGGAGGGCTTGAATTTCCAATCATTTGGTTAAAAGCCAATCGCGCTAGCCAATTGCGCCACGGAGACAGTCTTGCTCCACTCTCACCACCGTCAGAACATTTCCTCAGAGCTATCAGCCCAAAGGAAAAAAAGCGCCGCACCACCACCGGGTGGGCTCGAACCTCCAATCTTTCGGTTAACAGCCGATCGCGCTAGCCAATTGCGCCAAGGAGACAGTAGTGCAGCACTCCCACCTCCGTCAGAACATTTCTTCAGAGCTATCAGCCCAAAGAAAAAGAAAGCGCCGCACCACCACCGGGTGGGCTCGAACCTCCAGCTTTTCGGTTAACAGGCGATCGCGCTAGCCGATTGCGCCACGTAGACAGTCGTGCTCCACTCTCACCACCATCAGAACATATCTTCAAAGCTATCAGCGCAAAGAAAAAAGCAACACACCACTCCCGGGAGGGCTCGAAACTACAACCTTTCGGTTAACAGCCGATCGCGCGAGCCAATTGCGCCATGGAGACAGTAGTGCAGCACTCTCACCACCGTCAGAACATTTCTTCACAGCTATCAGCCCAAAGAAAAAAAAGCGCCGCACCACCACCGGGTGGGCTCGAACCTCCAGCCTTTTGGTTAACAGCTGATCGCGCTAGCCAATTGTGCCACGGAGACAGTCCTGCTCCACTCTCACCATCATCAGAACATATCTTCAAAGGTAGCAGCCCAAAGAAAAAAAAGCGCCGCAGCACCACCGGGTGGGCTCGAACCTCCAACCTTTCGGTTAACAGCCAAACGCGCTAGCCATTTGCGCCACGGAGACAGTCCTGCTCCACTCTCACCACCATCAGAACATATCTTCAAAGCTATCAGCGCAAAGAAAAAAGCGAAACACCACTCCCGGGAGGGCTCGAACCTCCAACTTTTCGGTTAACAGCCGATCGCGCTGGCCAATTGCGCCATGGAGAAAGTCGTGCTCCACTCTCACCACCATCAGAACATTTCTTCAGAGCTATCAGCCCAAAGAAAAAAAAAGCGCCGCACCACCACCGGGTGGGCTCGAACCTCCAGCCTTTCGGTTAACAGGCGATCGTGCTAGCCAATTACGCCACGGAGACAGTCGCGCTCTACACTCACCACCATCAGAACATATCCCCAAAGCTATCAGCGCAAAGAAAAGAGCAACACACCACTCCCGGGAAGGCTCGAAATTACAACCTTTCGGTTAACAGCTGATCGCGCTAGCCAATTGCGCCACGGAGACAGTAGTGCAGCACTCCCACCTCCGTCAGGTCATTTGTTCAGAGCTATCAGCCCAAAGAAAAAGAAGCGCCGCACAACCACCGAGTGGGCTCGAACCTTCAAACTTTCGGTTAACAGCCGGATGCGCAAGCCAATTGCGCCACGGAGACAGTCGTGCTCCACTCTCACCACCGTCAGAACATTTCTTCGGAGCTGTCAGCCCAAAGGAAAAAAAAGCGCCGCACCACCACCAGACGAGCTCGAACCTCCAACCTATCAGTTAACAGCCGATTGCGCTAGCCAATTGCGCCACGCAAACAGTCCTGCTCAACTCTCCCCACCATCACAACATATCTTCAAAGCTATCAGCCCAAAGAAAAAAAAGCAACACACCACTCTCAGGAGGGCTCGAACCTCCAACCTTTCTGTTAACAGCCGATCGCGCTAGCCAATTGCGCCACGGAGACAGTCGCGCTACACCCTCACCACCGTCAGAACATTTCCTCAGAGCTATCGGCCCAAGGAAAAAAAAGCGCCGCACCACCACCGTGTGGGCTCTAACCTCCAACCTTTCGGTTAACAGCCCATCGCACTAGCCAATTGCGCCATGGAGACAGTCGTGCTTAACTCTCACCACCATCAGTACATATCTTCAAAGCTATCAGCGCAAAGAAAAAAGCAACACACCACTCCCGGGAGGGCTCGAACCTCCAACCTTTCGGTCAAACGCCTATAGCGCTAGCCCATTGCGCGACGGAGACAGTCGTGTTCCACTCTCACCACCGTCAGAACATTTCTTCACAGCTATCAGCCCAAAGAAAAAAAGCGCCGCACCACCACCGGGTGGGCTCGAACCTCCAGCCTTTCAGTTAACGGCCGAACGCGCTAGCCAATTGCGCCACGGATACAGTCGTGCTCCACTCTCACCACCATCAGAACATATCTTCAAAGCTATCAGCGCAAAGAAAAAAGCAACACACCACTCCCGGGAGGGCTCGAAATTCCAACCTTTCGGTTAACAGCCGATCACGCTAGCCAATTGCGCCACGGAGACAGTAGTGCAGCACTCCACCTCCGTCAGAACATTTCTTCAGAGCTATCAGCCCAAAGAAAAAGAAAGCGCCGCACCATCCACGGGTGTGCTCGAAACTCCCACCTTTTGGTTAACAGCTGATCGCGCTAGCCAATTGTGCCACGGAGACAGTCCTGCTCCACTCTCACCATCATCAGAACATATCTTCAAAGGTAGCAGCCCAAAGAAAAAAAAGCGCGCAGCACCACCGGGTGGGCTCGAACCTCCAACCTTTCGGTTAACAGCCGAACGCGCTAGCCAATTGCGCCACGGAGACAGTCCTGCTCCACTCTCACCACCATCACAACATATCTTCAAAGCTATCAGCCCAAAGAAAAAAAAGCAACACACCACTCTCGGGAGCGCTCGAACCTCCAACCTTTCTGTTAACAGCCGATCACGCTAGCCAATTGCGCCACGGAGACAGTCGCGCTACACCCTCACCACCGTCAGAACATTTCCTCAGAGCTATCAGCCCAAGGGAAAAAAAGCGCCGCACCACCACCGTGTGGGCTCGAACCTCAAACCTTTCGGTTAACAGCCCATCGCACTAGCCAATTGCGCCACGGAGACAGTCGTGCTTCACTCTCACCACCATCAGAACATATCTTCAAAGCTATCAGCGCAAAGAAAAAAAAGCAACACACCACTCCCGGGAGGGCTCGAACCTCCAACCTTTCGGTCAACAGCCTATAGCGCTGGCCAATTGCGCCACGGAGACAGTCGTGCTCCACTCTCACCACCATCAGAACATATCTTCAAAGCTATCAGCCCGAAGAAAAAAAAGCAACACACCACTCCCGGGAGGGCTCGAACCTCCAACCTTTCGGTTAAAAGCCAATCGCGCTAGCCAATTGCGTCAAAGAGGCAGTCGTGTTCCACTGTCACCACCGTCAGAACATTCCTTCAAAGCCATCAGCGCAAAGAAAAAAGTAACACACCACTCCCGGGAGGGCTCGAATTTCCAATCTTTCGGTTAACAGCCGATCGCGCTAGCCAATTGCGCCACGGAGACAGTCGTGCTCCACTCTCACCACCATCAGAACATATCTTCAAAGCTATCAGCCCGAAGAAAGAAAAGCAACACTCCACTCCCGGGAGGGCTCGAACCTCCAACCTTTCGGTTAAAGCCAATTACGCCACGGAGACAGTCGTGTTCCACTCTCACCACCGCCAGAACATTTCTTCACAGCTATCAGCCCAAAGAAAAAAAAAGCGCCGCACCACCACCGGGTGGGCTCGAACCTCCAGCCTTTCAGTTAACGGCCGAACGCGCTAGCCAATTGCGCCAAGGAGACAGTCGTACTCCACTCTCACCACCATCAGAACATATCTTCAAAGCTATCAGCGCAAAGAAAAAAGCAACACACCACTTCCGGGAGGGCTCGAACCTCCAACCTTTCGGTTAACAGCCAATTGCGCCACGGAGACAGTCCTGCTCCACTCTCACCACCATCAGAACATATCTTCAAAGGTATCAGCCCAAAGAAAAAAAAACGCCGCCCCACCACCGTGTGGGCTCGAACCTCCAACCTTTCGGTTAACAGCCCATCGCACTAGCCAATTGCGCCACGGAGACAGTCGTGCTTCACTCTCACCACCATCAGTACATATCTTCAAAGCTATCAGCGCAAAGAAAAAAGCAACACACCACTCCCGGGAGGGCTCGAACCTCCAACCTTTTAGTCAACAGCCTATAGCGCTAGTCCATTGCGCCACGGAGACAGTCGTGCTCTCCTCTCACCACCATCAGAACATTACTTCAGAGCTATCAGCCCAAAGAAATAAAGCGCCGTACCACCACCGGGTGGGCTCGAACCTCCAAAATTTCGGTTCATAGCCGATCGCGCTGGCCAATTGCGCCACGGAGACAGTCGTGCTCCACTCTCACCACCGTCAGAACATATCTTCAGAGCTATCAGCCCGAAGAAAAAAAAGCAACACACCACTCCCGGGAGGGCTCGAACCTCCAACCTTTCGGTTAAAAGCCAATCGCGCTAGCCAATTGCGTCAAAGAGGCAGTCGTGTTCCACTGTCACCACCGTCAGAACATTTCTTCAAAGCCATCAGCGCAAAGAAAAAAGTAACACACCACTCCCGGGAGAGCTCGAATTTCCAATCTTTCGGTTAACAGCCAAGCGCGCTAGCCAATTGCGCCACGGAGACAGTAGTGCAGCACTCTCACCTCCATCAGAACAGTTCTTCAGAGCTATCAGCCCAAAGAAAAAAAAGCGCCGCACCACCACCGGGTGGGCTCGAAACTCCAAAATTTTGGGTAATAGCTGATCGCGCTGGCCAATTGCGCCACGGAGACAGTCGTGCTTCACTCTCACCACCATCAGAACATATCTTCAAAGCTATCAGCCCGAAGAAAAAAAAGCAACACACCACTCCCGGGAGGGCTCGAACATCCAACTTTTCGGTTAAAAGCCAATCGCGCTAGCCAATCGCGCCACGGACACAGTCGTGTTCCACTCTCACCACCGTCAGAACATTTCTTCACAGCTATCAGCCCAAAGAAAAAAAAGCGCCGCACCACCACCGGGTGGGCTCGAACCTCCAGCCTTTCAGTTAACGGCTGAACGCGCTAGCCAATCGCGCCAGGGATACAGTCGTGCTCCACTCTCATCACATCAGAACATATCTTCAAAGCTATCAGCGCAAAGAAAAAAGCAACACACCACTCCCGGGAGGGCTCGAAATTCCAACCTTTCGGTTAACAGCCGATCGCGCTAGCCAATTGCGCCACGGAGACAGTAGTCCAGCACTCCACCTCCGTCAGAACATTTCTTCAGAGCTATCAGCCCAAAGAAAAAGAAAGCGCCGCACCACCACCGGGTGGGCTCGAACCTCCAGCCTTTCGCTTAACAGCCAATCGCGCTAGCCAGTTGCGCCACGTAGACAGTCCTGCACAACTCCCACCACCATTAAACTAATCTTCAAAGCTATCAGCCCAAAGAAAAAAAGCGCCGCACCACTCGCGGGTGGGCTCGAATCCCCAACCTTTCGGTTAACAGCCGATCGCGCTAGCCAATTACGCCACGGAGACAGTCGTTCTCCACTCTCACCACCATCAGAACATATCTTCTACGCCATCAGCGCAAAAAAAAAGCGACACACCGTCCACGGGTGCGCTCGAAACTCCCACCTTTTGGTTAACAGCCGATCGCGCTAGCCAATTGCGCCACGGAGACAGTCCTGCTCCACTCTCACCACCATCAGAACATATCTTCAAAGGTATCAGCCCAAAGAAAAAAAAGTGCCGCTGCACCACCGGGTGGGCTCGAACCTTCAACCTTTCGGTTAACAGCCGATCGCGCTAGCCAATTGCGCCACGGAGATAGTCCTGCTCCACTCTCCCCACCATCACAACATATCTTCAAAGCTATCAGCCCAAAGAAAAAAAAGCAACACACCACTCTCAGGAGGGCTCGAACCTCCAACCTTTCTGTTAACAGCCGATCGCGCTAGCCAATTGCGCCACGGAGACAGTCGCGCTACACCCTCACCACCGTCAGAACATTTCCTCAGAGCTATCGGCCCAAGGAAAAAAAAGCGCCGCACCACCACCGTGTGGGCTCTAACCTCCAACCTTTCGGTTAACAGCCCATCGCACTAGCCAATTGCGCCATGGAGACAGTCGTGCTTAACTCTCACCACCATCAGTACATATCTTCAAAGCTATCAGCGCAAAGAAAAAAGCAACACACCACTCCCGGGAGGGCTCGAACCTCCAACCTTTCGGTCAAACGCCTATAGCGCTAGCCCATTGCGCGACGGAGACAGTCGTGCTCTCCTCTCACCACCATCAGAACATTTCTTCAGAGCTATCAGCCCAAAGAAAAAAAAGCGCCGCACCACCACCGGGTGGGCTCGTACCTCCAAAATTTCGGTTCATAGCCGATCGCGCTGGCCAATTGCGCCACGGATACAGTCGTGTTCCACTCTCACCACCGTCAGAACATTTCTTCACAGCTATCAGCCCAAAGAAAAAAAAAGCGCCACACCACCACCGGGTGGGCTCGAACCTCCAGCCTTTCAGTTAACGGCCGAACGCGCTAGCCAATTGCGCCACGGATACAGTCGTGCTCCACTCTCACCACCATCAGAACATATCTTCAAAGCTATCAGCGCAAAGAAAAAAGCAACACACCACTCCCGGGAGGGCTCGAAATTCCAACCTTTCGGTTAACAGCCGATCACGCTAGCCAATTGCGCCACGGAGACAGTAGTGCAGCACTCCACCTCCGTCAGAACATTTCTTCAGAGCTATCAGCCCAAAGAAAAAGAAAGCGCCGCACCATCCACGGGTGTGCTCGAAACTCCCACCTTTTGGTTAACAGCTGATCGCGCTAGCCAACTGTGCCACGGAGACAGTCCTGCTCCACTCTCACCATCATCAGAACATATCTTCAAAGGTAGCAGCCCAAAGAAAAAAAAGCGCCGCAGCACCACCGGGTGGGCTCGAACCTCCAACCTTTCGGTTAACAGCCGAACGCGCTAGCCAATTGCGCCACGGAGACAGTCCTGCTCCACTCTCACCACCATCACAACATATCTTCAAAGCTATCAGCCCAAAGAAAAAAAAGCAACACACCACTCTCGGGAGCGCTCGAACCTCCAACCTTTCTGTTAACAGCCGATCACGCTAGCCAATTGCGCCACGGAGACAGTCGCACTACACCCTCACCACCGTCAGAACATTTCCTCAGAGCCATCAGCCCAAGGGAAAAAAAGCGCCGCACCACCACCGTGTGGGCTCGAACCTCCAACCTTTCGGTTAACAGCCCATCGCACTAGCCAATTGCGCCACGTAGACAGTCCTGCACAACTCCCACCACCATTAAACTAATCTTCAAAGCTATCAGCCCAAAGAAAAAAGCGCCGCACCACTCGCGGGTGGGCTCGAATCCCCAACCTTTCGGTTAACAGCCGATCGCGCTAGCCAATTACGCCACGGAGACAGTCGTTCTCCACTCTCACCACCATCAGAACATATCTTCTACGCCATCAGCGCAAAAAAAAGCGACACACCGTCCACGGGTGCGCTCGAAACTCCCACCTTTTGGTTAACAGCCGATCGCGCTAGCCAATTGCGCCACGGAGACAGTCCTGCTCCACTCTCACCACCATCAGAACATATCTTCAACGGTATCAGCCCAAAGAAAAAAAAGTGCCGCTGCACCACCGGGTGGGCTCGAACCTTCAACCTTTCGGTTAACAGCCGATCGCGCTAGCCAATTGCGCCACGGAGATAGTCCTGCTCCACTCTCACCACCATCAGAACATATCTTCAAAGCTATCAGCCCAAAGAAAAAAAAGCAACACACCACTCTCGGGAGGTCGCGAACCTTCAACCTTTCTGTTAACAGCCAATCGCGCTAGCCAGATGCGCCATGGAGACAGTCACGCTACACCCTCACCAACGTCAGAACATTTCCTCAGAGCAATCAGCCCAAGGGAAAAAAAGCGCCGCACCACTACCGTGTGGGCTCGAACCTCCAACCTTTCAGTTAACAGCCCATAGCACTAGCCAATTGCGCCACGGAGACAGTCGTGCTTCACTCTCACCACCATCAGAACATATCTTCAAAGCTATCAGCACAAAGAAAAAAAAGCGCCGCACCACCACCGGGTGGGCTCGAACCTCCAAAATTTCGGTTCATAGCCGATCGCGCTGGCCAATTGCGCCATGGAGACAGTCGTGCTCCACTCTCACCACCTTCAGAACATATCTTCAAAGATATCAGCCCGAAAAAAAAAAGCAACACACCCCTCCCGGGAGGGCTCGAACCTCCAACCTTTCGGTAAAAAGCCAATCACGCTAGCCAATTGCGTCACGGAGACAGTCGTGTTCCACGACTCACCACCGTCAGAACATTTCTTCAAAGCTATCAGCGCAAAGAAAAAAGCAACACACCACTCCCGGGTGGGCTCGAATTTCCAATATTACGGTTAACAGCCGATCGCGCTAGCCAATTGCACCGCGAAGACAGTCGTGCTCTCCTCTCACCACCATCAGAACATTTCTTCAGAGCTATCAGCCCAAAGAAAAAAAAGCGCCGCACCACCACCAGGTGGGCTCGAACATCCAAAATTCGGTTCATAGCCGATCGCGCTGGCCAATTGCGCCCCGGAGACAGTCCTGCAATACTTTCACCACAAGCATAACATATCTTCAAAGCTATCGGCCCAAAGAAAAAAAGCGCCGCACCACCACCGGGTGGGCTCGAACCTCCAACCTTTCGGTTAACAGCCGATCGTGCTAGCCCATTGCGCCACGGAGACAGTCGTGCTCCACTCTCACCACCATTAGAACATATCTTCAAAGCTATCAGCGCAAAGAAAAAAGCAACACACCACTTCCGGGAGGGCTCGAACCTCCAACCTTTCGGTTGCCAGCCAATCGCGCTAGCCAATTGCGCCATGGAGACAGTCCTGCTCCACTCTCACCACCATCAGAACATATCTTCAAAGGTATCAGCCCAAAGAAGGTATCATCCCAAGAAGGTATCAGCCCAAGAAGGTATCTTCAAAGGTATCATCAGCCCAAAGAAAAAAAGCGCCGCAGCACCACTGGGTGGGCTCGAACCTCCAACCTTTCGGTTAACAGCCGATCGCGCTAGCCAATTGCGCCACGGAGACAGTCCTGCTCCACTTTCACCACCATCAGAACATATCTTCAAAGCTATCAGATCAAAGAAAAAAAAGCAACACACCACTCTCGGGTGGGATCGAACCTCCAATCTTTCGGTTAACAGCCCATCGCGCTAGCCAATTGCGCCACGCAGACAGTCGTGCTTCACTCTCACCACCATCAGAACATATCTTCAAAGCTATCAGCGCAAAGCAAAAAGCAACACACCACTCCCGGGAGGGCTCGAACCTCCAACATTTCGGTCAACAGCCTATAGCGCTAGCCCATTGCGCCACGGAGACAGTCGTGCTCTCCTCTCACCACCATCGGAACACTTCTTCAGAGATATCAGCCCAAAGAAATAAAAGCGCCGCACCACCACCGGGTGGGCTCGAACCTCCAAAATTTCGGTTAATAGCTGATCGCGCTGGCCAATTGCGCCACGGAGACAGTCGTGCTTAACTCTCACCATCATCAGTACATATCTTCAAAGCTATCAGCGCAAAAAAAAGCAACACACCACTCCCGGGAGGGCTCGAACCTCCAACCTTTCGATCAACAGCCGATCGCGCTAGCCAATTGCGCCACGCAAACTGTCCTGCTCAACTCTCACCACCATCACAACATATCGTCAAAGCTATCAGCCCAAAGAAAAAAAAGCAACACACCACTCTCGGGAGGGCTCGAACCTCCAACCTTTCTGTTAACAGCCGATCGCGCTAGCCAATTGCGCCACGGAGACAGTCGCGCTACACCCTCACCACCGTCAGAACATTTCCTCAGAGCTATCGGCCCAAGGGAAAAAGAGCGCCGCACCACCACCGTGTGGGCTCTAACCTCCAACCTTTCGGTTAACAGCCCATCGCATTAGCCAATTGCGCCACGGAGACAGTCGTGCTTAACTCTCACCACCATCAGTACATATCTTCAAAGCTATCAGCGCAAAGAAAAAAGCAACACACCACTCCCGGGAGTACTCGGACCTCCAACCTTTCGGTCAACAGCCTATAGCGCTAGCCCATTGCGCCACGGAGACAGTCGTGCTCTCCTCTCACCACCATCAGAACATTTCTTCAGAGCTATCAGCCCAAAGAAAAAAAAGCGCCGCACCACCACCGGGTGGGCTCGAACCTCCAAAATTTCGGTTCATAGCCGATCGCGCTGGCCAATTGCGCCACGGATACAGTCGTGTTCCACTCTCACCACCGTCAGAACATTTCTTCACAGCTATCAGCCCAAAGAAAAAAAAGCGCCGCACCACTACCGGGTGGGCTCGAACCTCCAGCCTTTCAGTTAACGGCCGAACGCGCTAGCCAATTGCGCCACGGACACAGTCGTGCTCCACTCTCACCACCATCAGAACATATCTTCAAAGCTATCAGCACAAAGAAAAAAGCAACACACCACTCCCGGGAGGGCTCGAAATTCCAACCTTTCGGTTAACAGCCGATCGCGCTAGCCAATTGCGCCACGGAGACAGTAGTGCAGCACTCCACCTCCGTCAGAACATTTCTTCAGAGCTATCAGCCCAAAGAAAAAGAGAGCGCCGCACCACCACCGGGTGGGCTCGAACCTCCAGCCTTTCGCTTAACAGCCAATCGCGCTAGCCAGTTGCGCCACGGAGACAGTCCTGCACAACTCCCACCACCATTAAACTAATCTTCAAAGCTATCAGCCCAAAGAAAAAAAGCGCCGCACCACTCGCGGGTGGGCTCGAACCCCCAACCTTTCGGTTAACAGCCGATCGCGCTAGCCAATTACGCCACGGAGACAGTCGTGCTCCACTCTCACCACCATCAGAACATATCTTCTACGCCATCAGCGCAAAGAAAAAAAAGCGCCGCAGCACCACCGGGTGGGCTCGAACCTCCGACCTTTCGGTTAACAGCCGATCGGGCTAGCCAATCGCACCACGGAGACAGTCCTGCTCCACTCTTACCACCATCAGAACATTTCTTCACAGCTATCAGCCCAAAGAAAAAAGAGCGACGAACCACCACCGGGTGGGCTCGAACCTCCAGCCTTTCAGTTAACGGCCGAACGCGCTAGCCAATCGCGCCAGGGATACAGTCGTGCTCCACTCTCATCACCATCAGAACATATCTTCAAAGCTATCAGCGCAAAGAAAAAAGCAACACACCACTCCCGGGAGGGCTCGAAATTCCAACCTTTTGGTTAACAGCCGATCGCGCTAGCCAATTGCGCCACGGAGACAGTCGTTCTCCACTCTCACCACCATCAAAACATATCTTCTACGCCATCAGCGCAAAAAAAAAGCGACACGCCGTCCACGGGTGCGCTCGAAACTCCCACCCTTTGGTTAACAGCCGATCGCGCTAGCCAATTGCGCCACGGAGACAGTCCTGCTCCACTCTCACCACCATCATAACATATCTTCAAAGGTATCAGCCCAAAAAAAAAGTGCCGCAGCACCACCGGGTGGGCTCGAACCTCCAACCTTTCAGTTAACAGCCCATCGCAATAGCCAATTGCGCCACGGAGACAGTCGTGCTTCACTCTCACCACCATCAGAACATATCTTCAAAGCTATCAGCGCAAAGAAAAAAAGCGCCGCACCTCCACCAGGTGGGCTCGAACCTCCAAACTTTCGGTTCATAGCCGATCGCGCTGGCCAATTGCGCCACGGAGACAGTCGTGCTCCACACTCACCACCTTCAGAACATATCTTCAAAGATATCAGCCCGAAGAAAAAAAAGCAACACATCCCTCCCGGGAGGGCTCGAACCTCCAACCTTTCGGTTAAAAGCCAATCGCGCTAGCCAATTGCGTCACGGAGACAGTCGTGTTCCACTCTCACCACCGTCAGAACATTTCTTCAAAGCTATCAGCGTAAAGAAAAAAGCAACACACCACTCCCGGGTGGGCTCGAATTTCCAATATTTCGGTTAACAGCCGATCGCGCTAGCCAATTGCACCGCGGAGACAGTCGTGCTCTCCTCTCACTACCATCAGAACATTTCTTCAGAGCTATCAGCCCAAAGAAAAAAAAGCGCCGCACCACCACCAGGTGGGCTCGAACCTCCAAAATTTCGGTTCATAGCCGATCGCGCTGGCCAATTGCGCCCCGGAGACAGTCCTGCAATACTTTCACCACAAGCATAACATATCTTCAAAGCTATCGGCCCAAAGAAAAAAAGCGCCGCACCATCCCGGGTGGGCTCGAACCTCCAACCTTTCGGTTAACATCCGATCGCGCTAGCCAATTGCGCCACGAAGATAGTCGTGCTCCACTCTCACCACCGTCAGAAGATTTCTTCAGACTATCAGCCCAAAGAAAAAAAAGCGCCGCACCACCACCCGGTGGGCTCGAACCTCCAACCTTTCGGTTAACAGCCGATCGTGCTAGCCAATTGCGCCACGGAGACAGTCCTGCTCCACTCTCACCACCATCACAACATATCTTCAAAGGTATCAGCCCAAAGAAAAAAAGCGCCGCAGCACCACTGGGTGGGCTCGAACCTCCAACCTTTCGGTTAACAGCCGATCGCGCTAGCCAATTGAGCCACGGAGACAGTCCTGCTCCACTCTCACCACCATCAGAACATATCTTCAAAGCTATCAGATCAAAGAAAAAAAAGCAACACACCGATCCCGGGATGGCTCGAATCTCCAACATTTCGGTCAACAGCCTATAGCGCTAGCCCATTGCGCCACGGAGACAGTCGTGCTCTCCTCTCACCACCATCGGAACATTTCTTCAGAGATATCAGCCCAAAGAAAAAAAAGCGCCGCACCACCACCGGGTGGGCTCGAACCTCCAAAATGTCGGTTAATAGCTGATCGCGCTGGCCAATTGCGCCACGGAGACAGTCGTGCTTAACTCTCACCACCATCAGTACATATCTTCAAAGCTATCAGCGCAAAGAAAAAAGCAACACACCACTCCCGGGGGGGCTCGAACCTCCAACCTTTCGGTTAACAGCCGATCGCGCTAGCCAATTGCGCCATGGAGATAGTCCTGCTCCACTCTCACCACCATCAGAACATATCTTCAAAGCTATCAGCCCAAAGCAAAAAAGCGCCGCACCACCACCGTGTGGGCTCTAACCTCCAACCTTTCGGTTAACAGCCCATCGCACTAGCCAATTGCGCCACGGAGACAGTCGTGCTTAACTCTCACCACCATCAGTACATATCTTCAAAGCTATCAGCGCAAAGAAACAAGCAACACACCACTCCCGGGAGGGCTCGAACCTGCAACCTTTCGGTCAACAGCCTATAGGGCTAGCCCATTGCGCCACGGAGACAGTCGTGCTCTCCTGTCACCACCATCAGAACATTTCTTCAGAGCTATCAGCGCAAAGAAAAAAAAGCGCCGCACCACCACCGGGTGGGCTCGAACCTCCAAAATTTCGGTTCATAGCCGATCGCGCTGGCCAATTGCGCCACGGATACAGTCGTGTTCCACTCTCACCACCGTCAGAACATTTCTTCACAGCTATCAGCCCAAAGAAAAAAAAGCGCCGCACCACCACCGGGTGGGCTCGAACCTCCAGCCTTTCAGTTAACGGCCGAACGCGCTAGCCAATTGCGCCACGGACACAGTCGTGCTTCACACTCACCATCATCAGAACATATCTTCAAAGCTATCAGCACAAAGAAAAAAGCAACACACCACTCCCGGGAGGGCTCGAAATTCCAACCTTTCGGTTAACAGCCGATCGCGCTAGCCAATTGCGCCACGGAGACAGTAGTGGAGCACTCCACCTCCGTCAGAACATTTCTTCAGAGCTATCAGCCCAAAGAAAAAGAAAGCGCCGCACCACCACCGGGTGGGCTCGAACCTCCAGCCTTTCGCTTAACAGCCAATCGCGCTAGCCAGTTGCGCCACGGAGACAGTCCTGCACAACTCCCACCACCATTAAACTAATCTTCAAAGCTATCAGCGCAAAGAAAAAAAGCGCCGCACCACTCGCGGGTGGGCTCGAACCCCCCACCTTTTGGTTAACAGCCGATCGCGCTAGCCAATTGCGCCACGGAGACAGTCCTGCTCCACTCTCACCACCATCAGAACATATCTTCAAAGGTATCAGCCCAAAGAAAAAAAAGCGCCGCAGCACCACCGGGTGGGCTCGAACCTCCGACCTTTCGGTTAACAGCCGATCGCGCTAGCCAATTGCGCCACGGAGACAGTCCTGCTCCACTCTCACCACCATCAGAACATATCTTCAAAGCTATCAGCCCAAAGAAAAAAAAGCAACACACCACTCTAGGGAGGGCTCGAACCGCCAACCTTTCTGTTAACAGCCGATCGCGCTAGCCAATAGCGCCACGGAGACAGTCGCGCTACACCCTCACCACCGTCAGAACATTTCCTCAGAGCTATCAGCCCAAGGGAAACAAAGCGCCGCACCACCACCGTGTGGGCTCGAACCTCCAACCTTTTGGTTAACAGCCCATCGCACTAGCCAATTGCGCCACGGAGACAGTCGTGTTCCACTCTCAACCCCGTCGGAACATTTCTTCAAAGCTATCAGCGCAAGGAAAAAAGCAACACACCACTCCCGGGAGGGCTCGAATTTCCAATATTTCGGGTAACAGCCGTTCGCGCTAGCCAATTGCGCCACGGAGACAGTAGTGCAGCGCTCCCACCTCCGTCAGAACATTTCTTCAGAGCTATCAGCCCAAAGAAACAGAAAGCGCCGCACCACCACCGGGTGGGCTCGAACCTCCAGCCTTTCGGTTAACAGGCGATCACGCTAGCCAATTTCGCCACGTAGACAGTCGTGCTCCACTCTCACCACCGTCAGAAGATTTCTTCAG
Organism: Rhipicephalus microplus; assembly: GCF_043290135.1. Lineage (NCBI taxonomy): Eukaryota > Metazoa > Arthropoda > Arachnida > Ixodida > Ixodidae > Rhipicephalus > Rhipicephalus microplus. Next base: position 52,546,537 of record NW_027464585.1, read on the forward strand.
ACTATCAGCCCAAAGAAAAAAAAGCGCCGCACCAAACCGGGTGGGCTCGAACCTCTAACCTTTCGGTTAACAGCCGATCGCGCTAGCCAATTGCGCCACGGAGACAGTCGTGCTCCACTCTCACCACCATTAGAACATATCTTCAAAGCTATCAGCGCAAAGAAAAAAGCAACACACCACTTCCGGGAGGGCTCGAACCTCCAACCTTTCGGTCAACAGCCGATCGCGCTAGCCGATTGCGCCACGCAAACTGTCCTGCTCAACTCTCACTACCATCACAACATATCTTCAAAGCTATCAGCCCAAAGAAAAAAAAGCAACACACCACTCGCGGGAGGGCTCGAACCTCCAACCTTTCTGTTAACAGCCGATCGCGCTAGCCAATTGCGCCACGGAGACAGTCGCGCTACACCCTCACCACCGTCAGAACATTTCCTCAGAGCTATCGGCCCAAGGGAAAAAGAGCGCCGCACCACCACCGTGTGGGCTCTAACCTCCAAACTTTCGGTTAACAGCCCATCGCACTAGCCAATTGCGCCACGGAGACAGTCGTGCTTAACTCTCACCACCATCAGTACATATCTTCAAAGCTATCAGCGCAAAGAAACAAGCAACACACCACTCCCGGGAGGGCTCGAACCTGCAACCTTTCGGTCAACAGCCTATAGGGCTAGCCCATTGCGCCACGGAGACAGTCGTGCTCTCCTGTCACCACCATCAGAACATTTCTTCAGAGCTATCAGCGCAAAGAAAAAAAAGCGCCGCACCACCACCGGGTGGGCTCGAACCTCCAAAATTTCGGTTCATAGCCGATCGCGCTGGCCAATTGCACCACGGATACAGTCGTGTTCCACTCTCACCACCGTCAGAACATTTCTTCACAGCTATCAGCCCAAAGAAAAAAAAGCGCCGCACCACCACCGGGTGGGCTCGAACCTCCAGCCTTTCAGTTAACGGCCGAACGCGCTAGCCAATTGCGCCACGGACACAGTCGTGCTTCACACTCACCATCATCAGAACATATCTTCAAAGCTATCAGCACAAAGAAAAAAGCAACACACCACTCCCGGGAGGGCTCGAAATTCCAACCTTTCGGTTAACAGCCGATCGCGCTAGCCAATTGCGCCACGGAGACAGTAGTGGAGCACTCCACCTCCGTCAGAACATTTCTTCAGAGCTATCAGCCCAAAGAAAAAGAAAGCGCCGCACCACCACCGGGTGGGCTCGAACCTCCAGCCTTTCGCTTAACAGCCAATCGCGCTAGCCAGTTGCGCCACGGAGACAGTCCTGCACAACTCCCACCACCATTAAACTAATCTTCAAAGCTATCAGCCCAAAGAAAAAAAGCGCCGCACCACTCGCGGGTGGGCTCGAACCCCCAACCTTTCGGTTAACAGCCGATCGCGCTAGCCTATTACGCCACGGAGACAGTCGTGCTCCACTCTCACCACCATCAAAACATATCTTCTACGCCATCAGCGCAAAGAAAAAAAAAGCGACACACCGTCCACGGGTGCGCTCGAAACTCCCACCTTTTGGTTAACAGCCGATCGCGCTAGCCAATTGCGCCACGGAGACAGTCCTGCTCCACTCTCACCACCATCAGAACATATCTTCAAAGGTATCAGCCCAAAGAAAAAAAAGCGCCGCAGCACCACCGGGTGGGCTCGAACCTCCGACCTTTCGGTTAACAGCCGATCGCGCTAGCCAATTGCGCCACGGAGACAGTCCTGCTCCACTCTCACCACCATCAGAACATATCTTCAAAGCTATCAGCCCAAAGAAAAAAAAGCAACACACCACTCTAGGGAGGGCTCGAACCGCCAACCTTTCTGTTAACAGCCGATCGCGCTAGCCAATAGCGCCACGGAGACAGTCGCGCTACACCCTCACCACCGTCAGAACATTTCCTCAGAGCTATCAGCCCAAGGGGAACAAAGCGCCGCACCACCATCGTGTGGGCTCGAACCTCCAACCTTTTGGTTAACAGCCCATCGCACTAGCCAATTGCACCACGGAGACAGTCGTGTTCCACTCTCAACCCCGTCGGAACATTTCTTCAAAGCTATCAGCGCAAGGAAAAAAGCAACACACCACTCCCGGGAGGGCTCGAATTTCCAATATTTCGGGTAACAGCCGTTCGCGCTAGCCAATTGCGCCACGGAGACAGTAGTGCAGCGCTCCCACCTCCGTCAGAACATTTCTTCAGAGCTATCAGCCCAAAGAAACAGAAAGCGCCGCACCACCACCGGGTGGGCTCGAACCTCCAGCCTTTCGGTTAACAGGCGATCACGCTAGCCAATTGCGCCACGTAGACAGTCGTGCTCCACTCTCACCACCGTCAGAAGATTTCTTCAGACTATCAGCCCAAAGAAAAAAAAGCGCCGCACCAAACCGGGTGCGCTCGAACCTCTAACCTTTCGGTTAACAGCCGATCGCGCTAGCCAATTGCGCCACGGAGACAGTCGTGCTCCACTCTCACCACCATTAGAACATATCTTCAAAGCTATCAGCGCAAAGAAAAAAGCAACACACCACTTCCGGGAGGGCTCGAACCTTCAACCTTTCGGTTAACAGCCAATTGCGCCACGGAGACAGTCCTGCTCCACTCTCACCACCATCAGAACATATCTTCAAAGGTATCAGCCCAAAGAAAAAAAAGCGCCGCAGCACCACCGGGTGGGCTCGAACCTCCAACCTTTCGGTTAACAGCCGATCGCGCTAGCCAATTGCGCCACGGAGACAGTCCTGCTCCCATCTCACCACAATCAGAACATATCTTCAAAGCTATCAGCGCAAAGAAAAAAGAAACACACCACTCCTGGGAGGGCTCAAAATTCCAACCTTTCGGTTAACAGCCAATCACGCTAGCCAATTGCGCCACGGAGACAGTAGTGCAGCACTCCCACCTCCATCAGAACATTTCTTCAGAGCTATCAGCCCAAAGAAAAAAAAGCGCCGCACCACCACCGGGTGGGCTCGAAACTCCAAAATTTTGGGTAATAGCCGATCCCGCTGGCCAATTGCTCCACGGAGACAGTCTTGCTTCACTCTCACCACCATCAGAACATATCTTCAAAGCTATCAGCCCGAAGAAAGAAAAGCAACACTCCACTCCCGGGAGGGCTCGAACCTCCAACCTTTCGGTTAACGCCAATCGCGCTAGCCAATTGCTCCACGGAGACAGTCGTGCTCCACTCTCACCACCGTCAGAACATTTCTTCACAGCTATCAGCCCAAAGAAAAAAAAGCGCCGGACCACCACCGGGTGGGCTCGAACCTCCAGCCTTTCAGTTAACGGCCGAACGCGCTAGCTAATTGCGCCACGGATACAGTCGTGCTCCACTCTCACCACCATCAGAACAAATCTTCAAAGCTATCAGCACAAAGAAAAAAGCAACACACCACTCCCGGGAGGGCTCGAAATTCCAACCTTTCGGTTAACAGCCGATCGCGCTAGCCAATTGCGCCACGAAGACAGTCGTGCTCCACTCTCACCACCGTCAGAACATTTCTTCAGACTATCAGCCCAAAGAAAAAAAAAGCGCCGCACCAACACCGGGTGGGCTCGAACCTCTAACCTTTCGGTTAACAGCCGATCGCGCTAGCCAATTGCGCCACGGAGACAGTCTTGCTCCACTCTCACCACCATCAGAACATATCTTCAAAGCTATCAGCGCAAAGAAAAAAGCAACACACCACTTCCGGGAGGGCTCGAACCTCCAACCTTTCGGTTAACAGCCAATTGCGCCACGGAGACAGTCCTGCTCCACTCTCACCACCATCAGAACATATCTTCAAAGGTATCAGCCCAAAGAAAAAAAAGCGCCGCAGCACCACCGGGTGGGCTCGAACCTCCAACCTTTCGGGTAACAGCCGATCGCGCTAGCCAATTGCGCCACGGAGACAGTCCTGCTCCACTCTCACCACCATCAGAACATATCTTCAAAGCTATCAGCCCAAAGAAAAAAAAGCAACACACCACTCTCGGGAGGGCTCGAACCTCCAACCTTTCTGTTAACAGCCGATCGCGCTAGCCAATTGCGCCACGGAGACAGTCGTGCTACACCCTCACCACCGTCAGAACATTTCCTCAGAGCTATCAGCCCAAGGGAAAAAAAGCGCCGCACCACCACCGTGTGGGCTCGAACCTTCAACCTTTCGGTTAACAGCCCATCGCACTAGCCAATTGCGCCACGGAGACAGTCGTGCTTCACTCTCACCACCATCAGTACATATCTTCAAAGCTATCAGCGCAAAGAAAAAAGCAACACACCACTCCCGGGAGGGCTCGAACCTCCAACCTTTCGGTCAACAGGCTATAGCGCTAGCCCATTGCGCCACGGAGACAGTCGTGCTCTCCTCTCACCACCATCAGAACATTTATTCAGAGCTATCAGCCCAAAGAAAAAAAAGCATGATTAAAAAACACAGCGCAAACAACGGCAGGAAGAAAGGAAGAGACAGGACAGAGCGCTGACTTACAACTGATCTTTATTAGGAAATGCGAACAAATATATATCATGGCAGGCAAATAACACGTGTCCACCACAATATCAAAAAATTCGCACACGCGTCACCATCACCATATCGCTACTGTCTCACCGCACACGTGTTCATCCTACAGATAAGAAGTCCATCTCTTTTTGAGAGAGGGTTACAGATGCCCTACTTACACATTGATCTTTCAGACGTGCAATTTCAGCCGCTTCCATTATCTCCCTAGTTTTTCTTTCTTTGTGCCTGGCTAGGATTTTAGTGTCGCGAAACTGCGGTGTGCACCCACAATCCCTACAATGGATGCCAAGGTGGCCGCTAATAGTATTTTTCACGTTGTACTCGTGCTCCTTCAATCTTGTGTTTACGCACCTTCCTGTTTGGCCCACGTATATCCTTCCACAGGACAGCGGGATCGAATAAACTACATTTTCCGCGCAAAGTATGTAGCTAAATTTATGATTTACTGCGCAGAGCTGCGGCACTCTTGCGGGTTTATTCACTTGCGCACATATGGACAACAGCTTTATCGGCGCAGAGAACAGCACTCTGACGTTGGCATGCTTCCCTATCTTTTTCAAATTGTGTGCGATCCCATGCATATACGGCACAACGGTACACTTTTTATTTCTGTTGCACTCCGATAACGATAGCCGGCCCTGGGTATGCTTTAGCTTTTTTAAAATAGATTCTGCGACAGAAATTAACAGATGTGATGGATAAGCTGCTGCCTTAAGGCGTTTAAGTTGTTTACTGAAGCTCTCTGAAATTAAGTGGCGACAAGACTTCTTTAGGGCATTAGTAAAGCACGTAGTGGCAATAGACCTCTTTACCAATTTAGAATGGCAGGAATCAAAAGGTAGCAATGGTTTACTGGCTCGTGGCTCATACTCCCAGCAAATGTGATCTGTTTCAAATTTAAGCTTTAGATCAAGAAACCTAATGACCTGCCCCACTGGTAATTCATGCGTCAAAACAAGTGGCTGGAAATGTTTTCGAAATTCATTTAGCACTTCTAACATTAGTGGTTGTAGGCCTGATTCGTCCGTCTGAAAAATAACTAAGAAATCATCTACGTAGCGGAAGACCTTGGTCTTCCGCTACGTAGATGCGTAAGGAAGGTAGAACGTAGAACGTAGATGCGTTCAGGAAGGTGCGTAAACACAAGATTGAAGGAGCACGAGTACAACGTGAAAAATACTATTAGCGGCCACCTTGGCATCCATTGTAGGGATTGTGGGTGCACACCGCAGTTTCGCGACACTAAAATCCTAGCCAGGCACAAAGAAAGAAAAACTAGGGAGATAATGGAAGCGGCTGAAATTGCACGTCTGAAAGATCAATGTGTAAGTAGGGCATCTGTAACCCTCTCTCAAAAAGAGATGGACTTCTTATCTGTAGGATGAACACGTGTGCGGTGAGACAGTAGCGATATGGTGATGGTGACGCGTGTGCGAATTTTTTGATATTGTGGTGGACACGTGTTATTTGCCTGCCATGATATATATTTGTTCGCATTTCCTAATAAAGATCAGTTGTAAGTCAGCGCTCTGTCCTGTCTCTTCCTTTCTTCCTGCCGTTGTTTGCGCTGTGTTTTTTAATCATGTATTTGAACCAACTCGCCCAAGCTTTAACCTTAGGAAAAAAAAGCGCCGCACCACCACCGGGTGGGCTCGAACCTCCCAAATTTCGGTTCATAGCCGATCGCGCTGGCCAATGGTGCCACGGAGACAGTCGTGCGCCACTCTCACCACCGTCAGAACATATCTTCAAAGCTATCAGCCCTAAGAAAAAAAGCAAAACACCACTCCCGGGAGGGCTCGAACCTCCAACCTTTCGGTTAAAAGCCAATCGCGCTAGCCAATTGCGTCACGGAGGCAGTCGTGTTCCACTGTCACCACCGTCAGAACATTTCTTCAAAGCCATCAGCGCAAAGAAAAAAGTAACACACCACTCCCTGGAGGGCTCGAATTTCCAATCTTTCGGTCAACAGCCGATCGCGCTAGCCAATTGCGCCACGGAGACAGTAGTGCAGTGCTCCCACCTCCGTCAGAACATTTCTTCAGAGCTATCAGCCCAAAGAAAAGGAAAGCGCCGCACCACCACCGGGTGGGCTCGAACCTCCAGCCTTTCGGTTAACAGGCGATCGCGCTAGCCAATTGCGCCACGTAGACAATCGTGCTCTACTCTCACCACCATTAGAACATATCTTCAAAGCTATCAGCGCAAAGAAAAAAGCAACACACCACTCCTGGGAGGGCTCGAAATTCCAACTTTTCGGTTAACAGCCAATCGCGCTAGCCAATTGCGCCACGGAGACAGTAGTGCAGCACTCCCACCTCCATCAGAACAGTTCTTCAGAGCTATCAGCCCAGAGAAAAAAAAGCGCCGAACCACCACCGGGTGGGCTCGAAACTCCAAAATTTTGGGTAATAGCTGATCGCGCTGGCCAATTGCACCACGGAGACAGTCGTGCTTCACTCTCACCATCATCAGAACATATCTTCAAAGCTATCAGCCCGAAGAAAAAAAAGCAACACACCACTCCCGGGAGAGCTCGAACCTCCATCTTTTCGGTTAAAAGCCAATCGCGCTAGCCAATTGCGCCATGGAGACAGTCGTGTTCCACTCTCACCACCGTCAGAACATTTCTTCACAGCTATCAGCCCAAAGAAAAAAAAGCGCCGCACCACCACCGGGTGGGCTCGAACCTCCAGCCTTTCAGTTAACGGACGAACGCGCTAGCCAATCGCGCCAGGGATACAGTCGTGCTCCACTCTTACCACCATCAGAACATATCTTCAAAGCTATCAGCGCAAAGAAAAAAGCAACACACCACTCCCGGGAGGGCTCGAAATTCCAACCTTTCGGTTAACAGCCGATCGCGCTAGCCAATTGCGCCACGGAGACAGTAGTGCAGCACTCCACCTCCGTCAGAACATTTCTTCAGAGCTATCAGCCCAAAGAAAAAGAAAGCGCCGCACCACCACCGGGTGGGCTCGAACCTCCAGCCTTTCGCTTAACAGCCAATCGCGCTAGCCAGTTGCGCCACGGAGACAGTCCTGCACAACTCCCACCACCATTAAACTAATCTTCAAAGCTATCAGCCCAAAGAAAAAAAGCGCCGCACCACTCGCGGGTGGGCTCAAACCCCCAACCTTTCGGTTAACAGCCGATCGCGCTAGCCAATTACGCCACGGAGACAGTCGAGCTCCACTCTCACCACCGTCAGAACATATCTTCTACGCCATCAGCGCAAAAAAAGCGACACACCGTCCACGGGTGCGCTCAAAACTCCCACCTTTTGGTTAACAGCCGATCGCGCTAGCCAATTGCGCCACGGAGACAGTCCTGCTCCACTCTCACCACCATCAGAACATATCTTCAAAGGTATCAGCCCAAAGAAAAAAAAGTGCCGCAGCACCACTGGGTGGGCTCGAACCTCCAACCTTTCGGTTAACAGCCGATCGCGCTAGCCAATTGCGCCACGGAGATAGTCCTGCTCCACTCTCACCACCATCAGAACATATCTTCAAAGCTATCAGCCCAAAGCAAAAAAGCGCCGCACCACCACCGTGTGGGCTCGAACCTCCAACTTTTCGGTTAACAGCCCATCGCACTACCCAATTGCGCCACGGAGACAGTCGCGCTTCACTATCACCACCATCAGAACATATCTTCAAAGCTATCAGCGCAAAGATAAATAAGCGCCGCACCACCACCGGGTGGGCTCGAACCTCCAAAATTTCGGTTCATAGCCGATCGCGCTGGCCAATTGCGCCACGGAGACAGTCGTGCTCTACTCTCACCACCATCAGAACATATCTTCAAAGCTATCAGCCCGAAGAAAAAAAGCGACACACCGTCCACGGGTGCGCTCGAAACTCCCACCTTTTGGTTAACAGCCAATCGCGCTAGCCAATTGCGCCACGGAGACAGTCCTGCTCCACTCTCACCACCATCAGAACATATCTTCAAAGGTATCAGCCCAAAGAAAAAAAAAGTGCCGCAGCACCACCGGGTGGGCTCGAACCTCCAACCTTTCGGGTAACAGCCGATCGCGCTAGCCAATTGCCCCACGGAGACAGTCCTGCTCCACTCTCACCACCATCAGAACATATCTTCAAAGCTATCAGCCCAAAGAAAAAAAAGCAACACACCACTCTCGGGAGGGCTCGAACCTCCAACCTTTCTGTTAACAGCCGATCGCGCTAGCCAATTGCGCCACGGAGACAGTCGTGCTACACCCTCACCACCGTCAGAACATTTCCTCAGAGCTATCAGCCCAAGGGAAAAAAAGCGCCGCACCACCACCGTGTGAGCTCGAACCTCCAACCTTTCGGTTAACAGCCCATCGCACTAGCCAATTGCGCCACGGAGACAGTCGTGCTTCACTCTCACCACCATCAGTACATATATTCAAAGCTATCAGCGCAAAGAAAAAAGCAACACACCACTCCCGGGAGGGCTCGAACCTCCAACCTTTCGGTCAACAGCCTATAGCGCTAGCCCATTGCGCCACGGAGACAGTCGTGCTCTCCTCTCACCACCATCAGAACATTTCTTCAGAGCTATCAGCCCAAAGAAAAAAAAGCGCCGCACCACCACCGGGTGGGCTCGAACCTCCCAAATTTCGGTTCATAGCCGATCGCGCTGGCCAATGGTGCCACGGAGACAGTCGTGCGCCACTCTCACCACCGTCAGAACATATCTTCAAAGCTATCAGCCCTAAGAAAAAAAAGCAAAACACCACTCCCGGGAGGGCTCGAACCTCCAACCTTTCGGTTAAAAGCCAATCGCGCTAGCCAATTGCGCCACGAAGACAGTATACCAGCACTCCCACCTCCATCAGAACAGTTCTTCAGAGCTATCAGCCCAGAGAAAAAGAGCGCCGAACCACCACCGGGTGGGCTCGAAACTCCAAAATTTTGGGTAATAGCTGATCGCGCTGGCCAATTGCACCACGGAGACAGTCGTGCTTCACTCTCACCATCATCAGAACATATCTTCAAAGCTATCAGCCCGAAGAAAAAAAAGCAACACACCACTCCCGGGAGAGCTCGAACCTCCATCTTTTCGGTTAAAAGCCAATCGCGCTAGCCAATTGCGCCACGGAGACAGTCGTGTTCCACTCTTACCACCGTCAGAACATTTCTTCACAGCTATCAGCCCAAAGAAAAAAAAGCGCCGCACCACCACCGGGTGGGCTCGAACCTCCAGCCTTTCAGTTAACGGACGAACGCACTAGCCAATCGCGCCAGGGATACAGTCGTGCTCCACTCTCACCACCATCAGAACATATCTGCAAAGCTATCAGCGCAAAGAAAAAAGCAACACACCACTCCCGGGAGGGCTCGAAATTCCAACCTTTCGGTTAACAGCCGATCGCGCTAGCCAATTGCGCCACGGAGACAATAGTGCAGCACTCCACCTCCGTCAGAACATTTCTTCAGAGCTATCAGCCCAAAGAAAAAGAAAGCGCCGCACCACCACCGGGTGGGCTCGAACCTCCAGCCTTTCGCTTAACAGCCAATCGCGCTAGCCAGTTGCGCCATGGAGACAGTCCTGCACAACTCCCACCACCATTAAACTAATTTTCAAAGCTATCAGCCCAAAGAAAAAAAGCGCCGCACCACTCGCGGGTGGGCTCAAACCCCCAACCTTTCGGTTAACAGCCGATCGCGCTAGCCAATTACGCCACGGAGACAGTCGAGCTCCACTCTCACCACCATCAGAACATATCTTCTACGCCATCAGCGCAAAAAAAAGCGACACACCGTCCACGGGTGCGCTCGAAACTCCCACCTTTTGGTTAACAGCCGATCGCGCTAGCCAATTGCGCCACGGAGACAGTCCTGCTCCACTCTCACCACCATCAGAACATATCTTCAAAGGTATCAGCCCAAAGAAAAAAAAAGTGCCGCAGCACCACCGGGTGGGCTCGAACCTCCAACCTTTCGGTTAACAGCCGATCGCGCTAGCCAATTGCGCCACGGAGATAGTCCTGCTCCACTCTCACCACCATCAGAACATATCTTCAAAGCTATCAGCCCAAAGCAAAAAAGCGCCGCACCACCACCGTGTGGGCTCGAACCTCCAACCTTTCGGTTAACAGCCCATCGCACTAGCCAATTGCGCCACGGAGACAGTCGCGCTTCACTATCACCACCATCAGAACATATCTTCAAAGCTATCAGCGCAAAGATAAATAAGCGCCGCACCACCACCGGGTGGGCTCGAACCTCCAAAATTTCGGTTCATAGCCGATCGCGCTGGCCAATTGCGCCACGGAGACAGTCGTGCTCTACTCTCACCACCATCAGAACATATCTTCAAAGCTATCAGCCCGAAAAAAAAAGCAACACACCACTCCCGGGAGGGCTCGAACCTCCAACCTTTCGGTTAAAAGCCAATCGCGCTAGCCAATTGCGTCACGGAGACAGTCGTGTTCCACTCTCACCACCGTCAGAACATTTCTTCAAAGCTATCAGCGCAAAGAAAAAAGCAACACACCACTCCCGGGTGGGCTCGAATTTCCAATATTTCGGTTAACAGCCGATCGCGCTAGCCAATCGCGCCACGGAGACAGTCGTGCTCTCCTCTCACCACCATCAGAACATTTCTTCAGAGCTATCAGCCCAAAGAAAAAAAAGCGCCGCACCACCACCGGGTGGGCTCGAACCTCCAAAATTTCGGTTCATAGCCGATCGCGCTGGCCAATTCCGCCACGGAGACAGTCGTGCTCCACTCTCACCACCATCAGAACATATCTTCAAAGTTATCAGCCCGAAGAAAAAAAAGCAACACACCACTCCCGGGTGGGCTCGATATTTCAATATTTCGGTTAACAGCCGATCGCGCTAGCCAATTGCGCCACGGAGACAGTAGTGCAGCGCGCCCACCTCTGTCAGAACCTTTCTTCAGAGCTATCAGCCTAAAGAGAAAGAAAGCGCCGCACCACCACCGGGTGGGCTCGAACCTCCAGCCTTTCTGTTAACAGGCGATCGCGCTAGCCAATTGCGCCACGTAGACAGTCGTGCTCCACTCTCACCACCATCAGAACATATCTTCAAAGCTATCAGCGCAAAGAAAAAAGCACCCCACCACTCCTGGGAGGGCTCAAAATTCCAACCTTTCGGTTAACAGCCAATCGCGCTAGCCAATTGCGCCACGGAGACAGCAGTGCAGCACTCCCACCTCTATCAGAACATTTCTTCAGAGCTATCAGCCCAAAGAAAAAAAAGCGCCGCACCACCACCGGGTGGGCTCGAAACTCCAAAATTTTGGGTAATAGCCGATCGCGCTAGCCAATTACGCCACGGAGACAGTCCTGCTATACTTTCACCACAGGCATAACATATCTTCAAAGCTATCGGCCCAAAGAAAAAAAGCGCCGCACCACCACCGGGTGGGCTCGAACCTCCAACCTTTCGGTTAACAGCCGATCGTGCTAGCCAATTGCGCCACGGTGACAGTCGTGTTCCACTCTCACCACCGTCAGAACATTTCTTCACAGCTATCAGCCCAAAGAAAAAAAAGTGCCGCACTACCACCGGGTGGGCTCGAACCTCCAGCCTTTCAGTTAACGGCCGAACGCGCTACCTAATTGCGCCACGGATACAGTCGTGCTCCACTCTCACCACCATCAGAACAAATCTTCAAAGCTATCAGCACAAAGAAAAAAGCAACACACCACTCCCGGGAGGGCTCGAAATTCCAACCTTTCGGTTAACAGCCGATCGCGCTAGCCAATTGCGCCACGAAGACAGTCGTGCTCCACTCTCACCACCGTCAGAAGATTTCTTCAGACTATCAGCCCAAAAAAAAGCGCCGCACCAACACCGGGTGGGCTCGAACCTCTAACCTTTCGGTTAACAGCCGATCGCGCTAGCCAATTGCGCCACGGAGACAGTCGTGCTCCACTCTCAACACCATCAGAACATATCTTCAAAGCTATCAGCGCAAAGAAAAAAGCAACACACCACTGCCGGGAGGGCTCGAACCTCCAACCTTTCGGTTAACAGCCAACTGCGCCACGGAGACAGTCGTGCTACACCCTCACCACCGTCAGAACATTTCTTCAGAGCTATCAGCCCAAGGGAAAAAAAGCGCCGCACCACCACCGTGTGGGCTCGAACCTCCAACCTTTCGGTTAACAGCCGATCGCGCTAGCCAATTGCGCCACGGAGATAGTCCTGCTCCACTCTCACCACCATCAGAACATATCTTCAAAGCTATCAGCCCAAAGCAAAAAAGCAACACACCACTCTCGGGAGGTCTCGAACCTCCAACCTTTCTGTTAACAGCTGATCGCGCTAGCCAATTGCGCCATGGAGACAGTCGCGCTACACCCTCACCACCGTCAGAACATTTCCTCAGAGCAATCAGCCCAAGGGAAAAAAAGCGCCGCACCACCACCGTGTTGGCTCGAACCTCCAACCTTTCGGTTAACAGCCCATCGCACTAGCCAATTGCGCCACGGAGACAGTCGCGCTTCACTATCACCACCATCAGAACATATCTTCAAAGCTATCAGCGCAAAGATAAATAAGCGCCGCACCACCACCGGGTGGGCTCGAACCTCCAAAATTTCGGTTCATAGCCGATCGCGCTGGCCAATTGCGCCACGGAGACAGTCGTGCTCTACTCTCACCACCATCAGAACATATCTTCAAAGCTATCAGCCCGAAGAAAAAAAAGCAACACACCACTCCCGGGAGGGCTCGAACCTCCAACCTTTCGGTTAAAAGCCAATCGCGCTAGCCAATTGCGTCACGGAGACAGTCGTGTTCCACTCTCACCACCGTCAGAACATTTCTTCAAAGCTATCAGCGCAAAGAAAAAAGCAACACACCACTCCCGGGTGGGCTCGAACCTCCAACTTTTCGGTTAACAGCCCATCGCACTAGCCAATTGCGCCACGGAGACAGTCATGCTTCACTCTCACAACCATCAGAACATATCTTCAAAGCTATCAGCGCAAAGATAAAAAAGCGCCGCACCACCACCGGGTGGGCTTGAACCTCCAAAATTTCGGTTCACAGCCGATCGCGCTGGCCAATTGCGCCACGGAGACAGTCGTGCTCTACTCTCACCACCATCAGAACATATCTTCAAAGCTATCAGCCCGAAGAAAAAAAAAGCAACACACCACTCCCGGGAGGGCTCGAACCTCCAACCTTTCGGTTAAAAGCCAATCGCGCTAGCCAATTGCGTCACGGAGACAGTCGTGCTTCACTCTCACAACCATCAGAACATATCTTCAAAGCTATCAGCGCAAAGATAAAAAAGCGCCGCACCACCACCGGGTGGGCTCGAACCTCCCAAATTTCGGTTGATAGCCGATCGCGCTGGCCAATTGTGCCACTGAGACAGTCGTGCTCCACTCTCACCACCGTCAGAACATATCTTCAAAGCTATCAGCCCTAAGAAAAAAAGCAAAACACCACTCCCGAGAGGGCTCGAACCTCCAACCTTTCGGTTAGAAGCCAAATGCGCCACGGAGACAGTCCTGCTCTACTCTCACCACCATCAGAACATATCTTCAAAGGTATCAGCCCAAAGAAAAAAAAGCGCCGCTGCACCACCGGGTGGGCTCGAACCTCCAACCTTTCGGTTAACAGCCGATCGCGCTAGCCAATTGCGCCATGGAGACAGTCCTGCTTTTCTCACCATCAGAACATATCTTCAGAGCTATCAGCCCAAAGAAAAAAAAGCAACACACCACTCTCGGGAGGGCTCGAACCTCCAACCTTTCTGTTAACAGCCGATCGCGCTAGCCAATTGCGCCACGGAGACAGTCGCGCTACACCCTCACCACCGTAAGAACATTTCCTCAGAGCTATCAGCCCAAGGCAAAAAAAAGCGCCGCACCACCAACGTGTGGGCTCGAACCTCGAACCTTTCGGTTAACAGCCCATAGCACTAGCCAATTGCGCCACGGAGACAGTCGTGCTTCACTCTCACCACCATCAGTACATATCTTCAAAGCTATCAGCGCAAAGAAAAAAGCCACACACCACTTCCGGGAGGGCTCGAACCTCCAACCTTTCGGTCAACAGCCTATAGCGCTAGCCCTTTGCGCCACGGAGACAGTCGTGCTCTCCTCTCACCACCATCAGAACATTTCTTCAGAGCTATCAGCCCAAAGAAAAAAAAGCGCCGCACCACCACCGGGTGGGCTCGAACCTCCAACCTTTCGGTTAACAGCCGATCGCGCTAGCCAATTGCGCCATGGAGACAGTCCTGCTTTTCTCACCATCAGAACATATCTTCAGAGCTATCAGCCCAAAGAAAAAAAAGCAACACACCACTCTCGGGAGGGCTCGAACCTCCAACCTTTCTGTTAACAGCCGATCGCGCTAGCCAATTGCGCCACGGAGACAGTCGCGCTACACCCTCACCACCGTAAGAACATTTCCTCAGAGCTATCAGCCCAAGGCAAAAAAAAGCGCCGCACCACCAACGTGTGGGCTCGAACCTCGAACCTTTCGGTTAAAAGCCAATCGCGCTAGCCAATTGCGTCACGGAGGCAGTCGTGTTCCACTGTCACCACCGTCAGAACATTTCTTCAAAGCCATCAGCGCAAAGAAAAAAGTAACACACCACTCCTGGGAGGGCTCGAATTTCCAATCTTTCGGTTAACAGCCGATCGCGCTAGCCAATTGCGCCACGGAGACAGTAGTGCAGCGCTCCCACCTCCGTCAGAACATTTCTTCAGAGCTATCAGCCCAAAGAAAAAGAAAGCGCCGCACCAGCACCGGGTGGGCTCGAACCTCCAGCCTTTCGGTTAACAGGCGATCGCGCTAGCCAATTGCGCCCCGTAGACAATCGTGCTCCACTCGCACCACCATCAGAAGATATCTTCAAAGCTATCAGCGCAAAGAAAAAAGCAACACACCACTCCTGGGAGGGCTCGAAATTCCAACCTTTCGGTTAACAGCCAATCGCGCTAGCCAATTGCGCCACGGAGACAGTAGTGCAGCACTCCCACCTCCATCAGAACAGTTCTTCAGAGCTATCAGCCCAAAGAAAAAAAAGCGCCGCACCACCACCGGGTGGGCTCGAAACTCCAAAATTTTGGGTAATAGCTGATCGCGCTGGCCAATTGCGCCACGGAGACAGTCGTGCTTCACTCTCACCACCATCAGAACATATCTTCAAAGCTATCAGCCCGAAGAAAAAAAGCAACACACCACTCCCGGGAGGGCTCGAACCTCCAACTTTTCGGTTAAAAGCCAATCGCGCTAGCCAATTGCGCCACGGAGACAGTCGTGTTCCACTCTCACCACCGTCAGAACATTTCTTCACAGCTATCAGCCCAAAGAAAAAAAAGCGCCGCACCACCACCGGGTGGGCTCGAACCTCCAGCCTTTCAGTTAACGGCCGAACGCGCTAGCCAATCGCGCCAAGGATACAGCCGTGCTCCACTCTCACCACCATCAGAACATATCTTCAAAGCTATCAGCGCAAAGAAAAAAGCAACACACCACTCCCGGGAGGGCTCGAAATTCCAACCTTTCGGTTAACAGCCGATCGCGCTAGCCAATTGCGCCACGGAGACAGTAGTGCAGCACTCCACCTCCGTCAGAACATTTCTTCAGAGCTATCAGCCCAAAGAAAAAGAAAGCGCCGCACCACCACCGGGTGGGCTCGAACCTCCAGCTTTTCGCTTAACAGCCAATCGCGCTAGCCAGTTGCGCCACGGAGACAGTCCTGCACAACTCCCACCACCATTAAACTAATCTTCAAAGCTATCAGCCCAAAGAAAAAAAGCGCCGCACCACTCGCGGGTGGGCTCAAACCCCCAACCTTTCGGTTAACAGCGGATCGCGCTAGCCAATTACGCCACGGAGACAGTCGAGCTCCACTCTCACCACCATCAGAACATATCTTCTACGCCATCAGCGCAAAAAAAAGCGACACACCGTCCACGGGTGCGCTCGAAACTCCCACCTTTTGGTTAACAGCCGATCGCGCTAGCCGATTGCGCCACGGAGACAGTCCTGCTCCACTCTCACCACCATCAGAACATATCTTCAAAGGTATCAGCCCAAAGAAAAAAAAGTGCCGCAGCACCACCGGGTGGGCTCGAACCTCCAACCTTTCGGTTAACAGCCGATCGCGCTAGCCAATTGCGCCACGGAGATAGTCCTGCTCCACTCTCACCACCATCAGAACATATCTTCAAAGCTATCAGCCCAAAGAAAAAAAAGCAACACACCACTCTCGGGAGGTCTCGAACCTCCAACCTTTCTGTTAACAGCTGATCGCGCTAGCCAATTGCGCCATGGAGACAGTCGCGCTACACCCTCACCACCGTCAGAACATTTCCTCAGAGCAATCAGCCCAAGGGAAAAAAAAAGCGCCGCACCACCACCGTGTGGGCTTGAACCTCCAACCTTTCGGTTAACAGCCCATCGCACTAGCCAATTGCACCACGGAGACAGTCGTGCTTCAGTCTCACCACCATCAGAACATACCTTCAAAGCTATCAGCGCAAAGATAAAAAAGCGCCGCACCACCACCGGGTGGGCTCGAACCTCCCAAATTTCGGTTCATAGCCGATCGCGCTGGCCAATTGTGCCACGGAGACAGTGGTGCTCCACTCTCACCACCGTCAGAACATATCTTCAAAGCTATCAGCCCTAAGAAAAAAAAGCAAAACACCACTCCCGGGAGGGCTCGAACCTCCAACCTTTCGGTTAAAAGCCAATCGCGCTAGCCAATTGCGTCACGGAGGCAGTCGTGTTCTACTGTCACCACCGTCAGAACATTTCTTCAAAGCCATCAGCGCAAAGAAAAAAGTAACACACCACTCCTGGGAGGGCTCGAATTTCCAATCTTTCGGTTAACAGCCGATCGCGCTAGCCAATTGCGCCACGGAGACAGTAGTGCAGCGCTCCCACCTCCGTCAGAACATTTCTTCAGAGCTATCAGCCCAAAGAAAAAGAAAGCGCCGCACCAGCACCGGGTGGGCTCGAACCTCCAGCCTTTCGGTTAACAGGCGATCGCGCTAGCCAATTGCGCCCCGTAGACAATCGTGCTCCACTCTCACCACCATCAGAACATATCTTCAAAGCTATCAGCGCAAAGAAAAAAGCAACACACCACTCCTGGGAGGGCTCGAAATTCCCACCTTTCGGTTAACAGCCAATCGCGCTAGCCAATTGCGCCACGGAGACAGTAGTGCAGCACTCCCACCTCCATCAGAACAGTTCTTCAGAGCTATCAGCCCAAAGAAAAAAAAGCGCCGCACCACCACCGGGTGGGCTCGAAACTCCAAAATTTTGGGTAATAGCTGATCGCGCTGGCCAATTGCGCCACGGAGACAGTCGTGCTTCACTCTCACCACTATCAGAACATATCTTCAAAGCTATCAGCCCGAAGAAAAAAAGCAACACACCACTCCCGGGAGGGCTCGAACCTCCAACTTTTCGGTTAAAAGCCAATCGCGCTAGCCAATTGCGCCACGGAGACAGTCGTGTTCCACTCTCACCACCGTCAGAACATTTCTTCACAGCTATCAGCCCAAAGAAAAAAAAGCACCGCACCACCACCGGGTGGGCTCCAACCTCCAGCCTTTCAGTTAACGGCCGAACGCGCTAGCCAATCGCGCCAGGGATACAGTCGTGCTCCACTCTCACCACCATCAGAACATATCTTCAAAGCTATCAGCGCAAAGAAAAAAGCAACACACCACTCCCGGGAGGGCTCGAAATTCCAACCTTTCGGTTAACAGCCGATCGCGCTAGCCAATTGCGCCACGGAGACAGTAGTGCAGCACTCCACCTCCGTCAGAACATTTCTTCAGAGCTATCAGCCCAAAGAAAAAGAAAGCGCCGCACCACCACCGGGTGGGCTCGAACCTCCAGCTTTTCGCTTAACAGCCAATCGCGCTAGCCAGTTGCGCCACGGAGACAGTCCTGCACAACTCCCACCACCATTAAACTAATCTTCAAAGCTATCAGCCCAAAGAAAAAAAGCGCCGCACCACTCGCGGGTGGGCTCAAACCCCAACCTTTCGGTTAACAGCCGATCGCGCTAGCCAATTATGCCACGGAGACAGTCGAGCTCCACTCTCACCACCATCAGAACATATCTTCTACGCCATCAGCGCAAAAAAAAGCGACACACCGTCCACGGGTGCGCTCGAAACTCCCACCTTTTGGTTAACAGCCGATCGCGCTAGCCAATTGCGCCACGGAGACAGTCCTTCTCCACTCTCACCACCATCAGAACATATCTTCAAAGGTATCAGCCCAAAGAAAAAAAAGTGCCGCAGCACCACCGGGTGGGCTCGAACCTCCAACCTTTCGGTTAACAGCCGATCGCGCTAGCCAATTGCGCCACGGAGATAGTCCTGCTCCACTCTCACCACCATCAGAACATATCTTCAAAGCTATCAGCCCAAAGAAAAAAAAGCAACACACCACTCATGGGAGGTCTCGAACCTCCAACCTTTCTGTTAACAGCTGAACGCGCTAGCCAATTGCGCCATTGAGACAGTCGCGCTACACCCTCACCACCGTCAGAACATTTCCTCAGAGCAATCAGCCCAAGGGAAAAAAAAGCGCCGCACCACCACCGTGTGGGCTCGAACCTCCAACCTTTCGGTTAACAGCCCATCGCACTAGCCAATTGCACCACGGAGACAGTCGTGCTTCACTCTCACCACCGTCAGAACATTTCTTCGGAGCTGTCAGCCGAAAGGAAAAAAAGCACGCACCACAACCAGACGAGCTCGAACCTCCAACCTATCGGTTAACAGCCGATTGCGCTAGCCAATTGCGCCACGGAGACAGTCATGCTCCACTCTCCCCACCATCAGAACATATCTTAAAGCTATCAGTGCAAAGAAAAGAGCAACACACCACTCCCGGGAAGGCTCGAAATTACAACCTTTCGGTTAACAGCCGATCGCGCTAGCCAATTGCGCGACGCAAACAGTCCTGCTCAACTCTCACCACCATCACAACATATCTTAAAAGCTATCAGCGCAAAGAAAAAAGCCACACACCACTCCTGGGAGGGATCGAACCTCCAACCCTTCAGTTAACAGCTGATTACGCTAGCCAATTGCGCCATGGAGACAGTCCTGCTGTACTCTCACCACCAGCATAACATATCTTCAAAGCTATCAGCCCGAAGAAAAAAAAGCACCGGGTGGGCTCGAATCTCCAAACTTTCGGTAAACAGCCGATCGCGCTATCCAATTGTGCCACGGAGACAGACGTGCTCCACTCTCGCCACCGTCAGAACATTTCTTCACACTATCAGCCCAAAGAAAAAAAAGCACCGCACCGCCACCAGGTGGGCTCGAACCTCCAACCTTTCGGTTAACAGCCCATCGCGCTAGCCAATTGCGCCAAGGAGACAGTCGTGCTCCATTCTCACCACCGTCAGAACATTTCTCCAAAGCTATCAGCGCAAAGAAAAAAGAGCGACGAACCACCACCGGGTTGGCTCGAACCTCCAACCTTTCGGTTAACAGGCGATCCCGCTAGCCAAGTGCGCCACAGTGACAGTCCTGCTCCACTCTCACCACCATCAGAACATATCTTCAAACCTATCAGCCGAAAGGAAAAAAAGCAACAAACCACACTCGGGAGGGCTCGAACCTCTAACCTTTCTGCTAACAGCCGATCGCGCTAGCCAATTGGGCCACGGAGGCAGTCGTGCTCCACTCTCACCACCGTCAGAACATTTCTTCAGAGCTATCAGTCCAAAGAAGAAGAAACGCCGCACCACCACCGGGTGGGCTCGAACCTCCAACCTTTCGGTCAACAGCCGATTGCGCTAGCCAACTGCGCCAGCCACGAACACAGTCGTGCTCCACTCTCACCACCGTCAGAAGATTTCTTCAGACTATCAGCCCATAGAAAAAAAAGCGCCGCACCACCACCGGGTGGGCTCGAACCTTCAACCTTTCGATTAACAGCTGATCGCGATGGCAATTGCGCCACAGAGACAGTCGTGCTCCACTCTCACCACCATCAGAACATATCTTCAAAGCTATCAGCCCAAAGAAAAAAAAGCGCCGCACCACCCCGGGTGGGCTCGAACCTCCGACCTTTCGGTTAACAGCCGATCGCGCTAGCCAATTATGCCACGGAGACAGTCGTGCTCCACTCTCACCACCACCAGAACATATCTTCAAAGCTATCAGCGCAAAAAAAAGCAACACACCACTCCCGGGAGGGCTCGAAATTCCAACCTTTCGGTTAACAGCCGATCGCGCTAGCCAATTGCGCCACGGAGACAGTAGTGCAGCACTCCACCTCCGTCAGAACATTTCTTCAGAGCTATCAGCCCAAAGAAAAAGAAAGCGCCGCACCACCACCGGGTGGGCTCGAACCTCCAGCCTTTCGCTTAACAGCCAATCGCGCTAGCCAGTTGCGCCAAGGAGACAGTCCTCCACAACTCCCACCACCATTAAACTAATCTTCAAAGCTATCAGCCCAAAGAAAAAAAACGCAGCACCACTCGCGGGTGGGCTCGAACCCCCAACCTTTCGGTTAACAGCCGATCGCGCTAGCCAATTACGCCACGGAGACAGTCCTGCTCCACCCTCCCCACCATCAGAACATTTCTTCAGAGCTATCAGCCCAAAGAAAAAGAAAGCGCCGCACCACCACCGGGTGGGCTCGAACCTCCAGCCTTTCGCTTAACAGCCAATCGCGCTAGCCAGTTGCGCCAAGGAGACAGTCCTCCACAACTCCCACCACCATTAAACTAATCTTCAAAGCTATCAGCCCAAAGAAAAAATGCGCAGCACCACTCGCGGGTGGGCTCGAACCCCCAACCTTTCGGTTAACAGCCGATCGCGCTAGCCAATTACGCCACGGAGACAGTCATGCTCCTCTCTCACCACCATCAGAACAGATCTTCTACGCCATCAGCGCAAAGAAAAAAAAAGCCACACACCGTCCACGGGTGCGCTCGAAACTCCCACCTTTTGGTTAACAGCCGATCGCGCTAGCCAATTGCACCACGGAGACAGTCCTGCTCCACCCTCCCCACCATCAGAACATATCTTCAAAGCTATCAGCCCAAAGAAAAAAAAAGCGCCGCACCACCACCGGGTGGGCTCGAACCTCCAGCCTTTCGCTTAACAGCAATCGCGCTAGCCAGTTGCGCCACGGAGACAGTCCTGCACAACTCCCACCACCATTAAACTAATCTTCAAAGCTATCAGCCCAAAGAAAAAAAGCGCAGCACCACTCGCGGGTGGGCTCGAACCCCCAACCTTTCGGTTAACAGCCGATCGCGCTAGCCAATTACGCCACGGAGACAGTCCTGCTCCACCCTCCCCACCATCAGAACATATCTTCAAAGCTATCAGCCCAAAGAAAAAAAAGCGCCGCACCACCACCGGGTGGGCTCGAACCTCCAGCCTTTCGCTTAACAGCCAATCGCGCTAGCCAGTTGCACCACGGAGACAGTCCTGCACAACTCCCACCACCATTAAACTAATCTTCAAAGCTATCAGCCCAAAGAAAAAAAGCGCAGCACCACTCGCGGGTGGGCTCGAACCCCCAACCTTTCGGTTAACAGCCGATCGCGCTAGCCAAATACGCCACGGAGACAGTCATGCTCCACTCTCACCACCATCAGAACATATCTTCAAAGCTATCAGCGCAAAGATAAAAAAGCGCCGCACCACCACCGGGTGGGCTCGAACCTCCAAAACTTCGGTTCATAGCCGATCGCGCTGGCCAATTGCGCCACGAAGACAGTCGTGCTCCACTCTCACCACCATCAGAACATACCTTCAAAGCTATCAGCGCAAAGAAAAAAGCAACACACCACTCCCGGGTGGGCTCGAATTTCCAATATTTCGGTTAACAGCCGATCGCGCTAGCCAATTGCGCCACGGAGACAGTCGTGCTCTCCTCTCACCACCATCAGAACATTTCTTCAGAGCTATCAGCCTAAAGAAAAAAAAGCGCCGCAGCACCACCGGGTGGCCTCGAACCTCCAACCTTTCGGTTAACAGCCGACCGCTCTAGCCAATTGCGCCACGGAGACAGTCCTGCTCCACTCTCACCACCATCAGAACATATCTTCAAAGCTATCAGCCCAAAGAAAAAAAAGCAATACACCACTCTCGGGAGCGCTCGAACCTCCAACCTTTCTGTTAACAGCCGATCGCGCTAGCCAATCGCGCCACGGAGACAGTCGCACTACACATTCACCACCGTCAGAACATTTCCTCAGAGCTATCAGCCCTAGAGAAAAAAAGCGCCGCACCACCACCGGGTGGGCTCGAACCTCCAACCTTTCGGTTAACAGCCCATCGCGCTAGCCCATTGCGCCACGGAGACAGTCGTGCTTCCCTCTCACCACCATCAGAACATATCTTCAAAGCTATCAGCCCAAAGAAAAAAAAGCGCCGCACCACCCCGAATGGGCTCGAACCTCCAACCTTTCGGTTAACAGCCGATCGCGCTAGCCAATTGCGCCACGAAGACAGTCGTGCTCCACTCTCACCACCGTCAGAATATTTCTTCAGACTATCAGCCCAAAGAAAAAAAAGCGCCGAACCACCACCGGGTGGGCTCGAACCTCCAACCTTTCGGTTAACAGCCGATCGTGCTAGCCAATTGCGCCACGGAGACAGTCGTGCTCCACTCTCACCACCATCAGAACATATCTTCAAAGGTATCAGACCAAAGAAAAAAAGCGCCGCAGCACCACCGGGTGGCCTCGAACCTCCAACCTTTCGGTTAACAGCCGACCGCTCTAGCCAATTGCGCCACGGAGACAGTCCTGCTCCACTCTCACCACCATCAGAACATATCTTCAAAGCTATCAGCCCAAAGAAAAAAAAGCAACACAACACTCTCGGGAGGGCTCGAACCTCCAACCTTTCTGTTAACAGCCGATCGCGCTAGCCAATCGCGCCACGGAGACAGTCGCACTACACATTCACCACCGTCAGAACATTTCTTCAGAGCTATCAGCCCAAAGAAAAAGAAACGCCGCACCACCACCGGGTGGGCTCGAACCTCCAACCATTCGGTCAACAGCCGATGCGCTAGCCAACTGCGCCAGCCACGAAGACAGTCGTGCTCCACTCTCACCACCGTCAGAAGATTTCTTCAGACTATCAGCCCAAAGAAAAAAAAAGCGCCGCACCACCACCGGGTGGGCTCGAACCTTCAACCTTTCGATTAACAGCCGATCGCGATGGCAATTGCGCCACAGAGACAGTCGTGCTCCACTCTCACCACCATCAGAACATATCTTCAAAGCTATCAGCCCAAAGAAAAAAAAGCGCCGCACCACCCCGGGTGGGCTCGAACCTCCAACCTTTCGGTTAACAGCCGATCGCGCTAGCCAATTATGCCACGGAGACAGTCGTGCTCCACTCTCACCACCACCAGAACATATCTTCAAAGCTATCAGCGCAAAAAAAAGCAACACACCACTCCCGGGAGGGCTTGAAATTCCAACCTTTCGGTTCACAGCCGATCGCGCTAGCCAATTGCGCCACGGAGACAGTAGTGCAGCACTCCACCTCCGTCAGAACAATTCTTCAGAGCTATCAGCCCAAAGAAAAAGAAAGCGCCGCACCACCACCGGGTGGGCTCGAACCTCCAGCCTTTCGCTTAACAGCCAATCGCGCTAGCCAGTTGCGCCAAGGAGACAGTCCTCCACAACTCCCACCACCATTAAACTAATCTTCAAAGCTATCAGCGCAAAGAAAAAAGTAACACACCACTCCTGGGAGGGCTCGAATTTCCAATCTTTCGGTTAACAGCCGATCGCGCTAGCCAATTGCGCCACGGAGACAGTAGTGCAGCGCTCCCACCTCCGTCAGAACATTTCTTCAGAGCTATCAGCCCAAAGAAAAAGAAAGCGCCGCACCAGCACCGGGTGGGCTCGAACCTCCAGCCTTTCGGTTAACAGGCGATCGCGCTAGCCAATTGCGCCCCGTAGACAATCGTGCTCCACTCTCACCACCATCAGAACATATCTTCAAAGCTATCAGCGCAAAGAAAAAAGCAACACACCACTCCTGGGAGGGCTCGAAATTCCCACCTTTCGGTTAACAGCCAATCGCGCTAGCCAATTGCGCCACGGAGACAGTAGTGCAGCACTCCCACCTCCATCAGAACAGTTCTTCAGAGCTATCAGCCCAAAGAAAAAAAAGCGCCGCACCACCACCGGGTGGGCTCGAAACTCCAAAATTTTGGGTAATAGCTGATCGCGCTGGCCAATTGCGCCACGGAGACAGTCGTGCTTCACTCTCACCACTATCAGAACATATCTTCAAAGCTATCAGCCCGAAGAAAAAAAGCAACACACCACTCCCGGGAGGGCTCGAACCTCCAACTTTTCGGTTAAAAGCCAATCGCGCTAGCCAATTGCGCCACGGAGACAGTCGTGTTCCACTCTCACCACCGTCAGAACATTTCTTCACAGCTATCAGCCCAAAGAAAAAAAAGCACCGCACCACCACCGGGTGGGCTCCAACCTCCAGCCTTTCAGTTAACGGCCGAACGCGCTAGCCAATCGCGCCAGGGATACAGTCGTGCTCCACTCTCACCACCATCAGAACATATCTTCAAAGCTATCAGCGCAAAGAAAAAAGCAACACACCACTCCCGGGAGGGCTCGAAATTCCAACCTTTCGGTTAACAGCCGATCGCGCTAGCCAATTGCGCCACGGAGACAGTAGTGCAGCACTCCACCTCCGTCAGAACATTTCTTCAGAGCTATCAGCCCAAAGAAAAAGAAAGCGCCGCACCACCACCGGGTGGGCTCGAACCTCCAGCTTTTCGCTTAACAGCCAATCGCGCTAGCCAGTTGCGCCACGGAGACAGTCCTGCACAACTCCCACCACCATTAAACTAATCTTCAAAGCTATCAGCCCAAAGAAAAAAAGCGCCGCACCACTCGCGGGTGGGCTCAAACCCCAACCTTTCGGTTAACAGCCGATCGCGCTAGCCAATTATGCCACGGAGACAGTCGAGCTCCACTCTCACCACCATCAGAACATATCTTCTACGCCATCAGCGCAAAAAAAAGCGACACACCGTCCACGGGTGCGCTCGAAACTCCCACCTTTTGGTTAACAGCCGATCGCGCTAGCCAATTGCGCCACGGAGACAGTCCTTCTCCACTCTCACCACCATCAGAACATATCTTCAAAGGTATCAGCCCAAAGAAAAAAAAGTGCCGCAGCACCACCGGGTGGGCTCGAACCTCCAACCTTTCGGTTAACAGCCGATCGCGCTAGCCAATTGCGCCACGGAGATAGTCCTGCTCCACTCTCACCACCATCAGAACATATCTTCAAAGCTATCAGCCCAAAGAAAAAAAAGCAACACACCACTCACGGGAGGTCTCGAACCTCCAACCTTTCTGTTAACAGCTGAACGCGCTAGCCAATTGCGCCATTGAGACAGTCGTGCTACACCCTCACCACCGTCAGAACATTTCCTCAGAGCAATCAGCCCAAGGGAAAAAAAAGCGCCGCACCACCACCGTGTGGGCTCGAACCTCCAACCTTTCGGTTAACAGCCCATCGCACTAGCCAATTGCACCACGGAGACAGTCGTGCTTCACTCTCACCACCGTCAGAACATTTCTTCGGAGCTGTCAGCCGAAAGGAAAAAAAGCACGCACCACAACCAGACGAGCTCGAACCTCCAACCTATCGGTTAACAGCCGATTGCGCTAGCCAATTGCGCCACGGAGACAGTCATGCTCCACTCTCCCCACCATCAGAACATATCTTAAAGCTATCAGTGCAAAGAAAAGAGCAACACACCACTCCCGGGAAGGCTCGAAATTACAACCTTTCGGTTAACAGCCGATCGCGCTAGCCAATTGCGCGACGCAAACAGTCCTGCTCAACTCTCACCACCATCACAACATATCTTAAAAGCTATCAGCGCAAAGAAAAAAGCCACACACCACTCCTGGGAGGGATCGAACCTCCAACCCTTCAGTTAACAGCTGATTACGCTAGCCAATTGCGCCATGGAGACAGTCCTGCTGTACTCTCACCACCAGCATAACATATCTTCAAAGCTATCAGCCCGAAGAAAAAAAAGCACCGGGTGGGCTCGAATCTCCAAACTTTCGGTAAACAGCCGATCGCGCTATCCAATTGTGCCACGGAGACAGACGTGCTCCACTCTCGCCACCGTCAGAACATTTCTTCACACTATCAGCCCAAAGAAAAAAAAGCACCGCACCGCCACCAGGTGGGCTCGAACCTCCAACCTTTCGGTTAACAGCCCATCGCGCTAGCCAATTGCGCCAAGGAGACAGTCGTGCTCCATTCTCACCACCGTCAGAACATTTCTCCAAAGCTATCAGCGCAAAGAAAAAAGAGCGACGAACCACCACCGGGTTGGCTCGAACCTCCAACCTTTCGGTTAACAGGCGATCCCGCTAGCCAAGTGCGCCACAGTGACAGTCCTGCTCCACTCTCACCACCATCAGAACATATTGCCACGAGGAATTGTTAAGGCGCAGTACAACGCAGACGTTGTTAAAAGAGGAACGCTGACGGCATCGCTACGACTCATGAAGCCCGCCGGAAGGCACGAGCCGGCCCAGCCTGTGCACGAGCTGCTACCGAGCAGCGGAAAAGAAGAGAAGAAGAGGACGACGAGCGTTCGCTGCTTTCTCCCAGCTACTGTGTAGTTCTTTTGGCTTTGGGCACAAGTTCGCCCTTATTCAACCTTGTAAATAGGACGTCCCGGTTGTGAGGTTGTTATATCCGTTACATTTTCTGGTGGAGGTGCTGGGTACATGATTCCGAGCCCCACGCAAGAGCGAAGTCCAAGCACTGACCAGCCGCAACCAGTGGAGCTTACACCGGTGCACCAACGAGTCAGCCGCCGTATCCGAGGAGAGTTGCCAGAATTTGGGCCACTCCCTTCTGTATCAAGGGCATCGGTGACGGAGACAAGCGCCGCCACCACCATGACGAGCCAAGTTACGCCGGCACAACTCATCGTAAGCCAACCGGTCATCCCAAAGGTGTTTCATGGTGACCCATACGAGGACGCCGAAGACTGGTTAGAGCATTTCGAGAGAGTGGGAAATCTAAATCAGTGGAACGAGGAAGGCAAGCTGCGTAACGTCTACATTGCGTTGGAAGACTCTGCACGAGTGTGGTACGAAAACCACGAGGCATCTCTGACGTCGTGGCAAGAGTTTCGGCGGCAGCTACTGAGTACGTTCGCCAACAGTGATCGCCGGGAAAAGGCGGAAGCAGCTCTCCGCACACGGATTCAACGAACGAACGAAACTGTCGCGATGTACATCGAAGACATGTCCCGCCTTTTCAAGCGAGCTGATCCTGGCATGACGGAAGACAAGAAAGTGCGCCACCTCATGCACGGGGTAAAGCAAGAATTGTTCGCGGGACTCATCCGCAATCCGCCCCGTACTGTTGCTGAGTTTCGGTCGGAAGCAACAACCATCGAAACGACGCTTCAGCAGAGAGCCCGACAGTACAACCGCGACGTAGCCGGTGCATCCGCAGGAGTCTACTCAGCAGGCGTCGTGGATAATCTTGACACATTGCGCGAGCTCGTCCGGTCTGTTGTCAGGGAAGAATTAAGGAAACTGCAGTCACCTGATGTCACCCCCGAGCTGTCTCTTGCTGAAGTTGTCCGAGACGAAATTCGACAGGCCATGCGGGAGCCGCGGAGTGATGTGCCGGCGACACGACGGGCGGTAACGTACTCCGAGGTGCTCAGGCGACCTACTCTGCACTGTTCGCCGATCGAGACACCAAGTACTTATGTGCAGACAATGCGCAGCCCGCCTGAAATCGTAGAGGCAACACGCACTCCACCTCGTGCGAGAGAGATGATGCCACGGAAGAGCGATGTGTGGCGAGATGCCACACGTAGGCCCTTGTGTTTCCACTGTGGAGAGGCTGGCCACCTGTACCGATTCTGCCGATATCGTCAAGCTGGTCTTAGGGGATTCGCCATCAATGCACCGTGTCCGCGAAACGGCGAAAGACCTTCCGAGATTGAAGAATACCTATGCTCACGTCGGGAATTTGACCCGCCTCGTCGTCATCAACCACGCTCACCATCCCCTATGCGCTACCGCTCGTCTAGCCCACGTCCCTTCCCAAGCACGTCTAGGCAGCGTTCGCCTAGCCCAAATCCGGGAAACTGAAGAGGGCGACCTGTGGAGGCGAGGCCGCTGGCGACTTGGGATGTGAAGATCCTCCACTGCGGTACGAGCCTGATAACGACGACTGTTTCCAGGTAAAGGAGTGCAGTACAGAGAAAATTACTTCAGACTTGCCGTTGGTGATTGACGGACTAGAGCTCAATGCTTTGATCGATACTGGTGCGGATTATTCTGTGATAAGTTACGAATTAGCGAAGCGACTCAAGAAAGTTCTGACCGAATGGGGTGGACCTCAAGTACGTACTGCAGGTGGTCACCTCATAACCCCTTCCGGCCGATGTACCGCAAGGGTCATGATACGGGGCTTCACTTACGTCGGTGACTTTGTCGTCCTGCCTGTGTGCTCGAGGGAAGTGATACTGGGAATGGATTTCCTACAAGCTAATGGTGCGATTATCAATTTACAGAGGTCGAGCGTGTCCTTTTCGACGGAGCAAGCTTTAAAGGTAGCACGATCAGATGAACGATGTACCACTCCACTGCGCGTCGTCGACGATGATGTGACTGTACCGCCACGGAGCAGTATAATGGTTCTCGTGCATAATGATGCATTCAGCGACTACGAGGGTGTGGCGGAGAGCAACGTGGATGTTTTCTTGAAAAGAGGCGTTTGTGTGGCACGAGGGATTATCCAGCTGCGAAACGGGTGCACAGACATCCTCTTGACGAATTTCGGTAACGAATTCCAGCACATCGCAAAAGGGACGGCAATAGCGTTTCTTCATGAGTTCTGTGAAGTGACAGAAATATGCAGTCTTGAAACGACGTCACCGAATGTGAAACTTCCATCTGATGCCTGCGACACAATATACGTAAATCCTAATCTTTCAGAGATTCAACGTCAACAGCTATACGACCTCGTGCGGGAATTTGGCAGCTGTTTCTCCAACAGTTCAAAGGTACGGCGCACGAGCATTACAAAACACAGGATCATAACGGACGAGACAACCAGGCCGGTATGCCAGCACCCGTATCGTGTTTCCCCTAAGGAAAGGGAAGTCATCAAGAAGCAGGTACGAGAAATGCTTGAAGATGATGTTATCCAGCCTTCTAACAGCCCGTGGTCATCTCCCGTGGTGCTTGTCAAGAAGAAGGATAACACGCTACGGTTTTGTGTCGACTACAGGAAACTGAATGCTGTGACTAAACGGGATGTATATCCCCTTCCACGCATCGACGACACGTTAGATCGACTTCGGTGTGCCAAGTTCTTCTCATCACTAGATCTGAAAAGTGGATACTGGCAGATCGAGGTTGATGAACGTGATCGCGAAAAGACTGCTTTTGTTACCCCGGACGGACTTTACGAATTTAAGGCTCTCCCGTTTGGTCTCTGTTGTGCGCCGGCAACGTTCCAACGCATGATGGACACTGTGCTTTCCGGATTGAAGTGGCAGTGTTGCCTAGTGTACCTAGACGACGTGGTCATCTTCGCGGCTACATTTGAGGAGCACATCAAGCGCCTTCGGTCAGTGTTAGAGGCAATCCGTTCGGCAGATTTGACAATCAAGCCAGAGAAGTGCCGATTAGCTTTCGAAGAGCTTCGTTTTCTTGGGCATGTCGTCAGCGCCCAAGGTGTTCGCCCTGATCCTGATAAGACGGCCGCCGTCGCAAGGTTTCCGGTGCCAACAGACAAAAAGTCAGTACGGAGATTTCTAGGTCTATATGCGTACTATAGACGATTTGTGAGAAATTTTTCAAAGATCGCAGAACCCTTAACGAGACTTACGAGAGAAGATGTGCCTTTCCAGTGGCAAAACGAGCAACAAAGCGCCTTCAACGAATTGAGAAAGAGGTTAGAAAACCCCCCGATTCTTTCTCACTTTGATGAGACAGCCGACACGGAAATACACACAGATGCCAGTAACATCGGCCTTGGATGCGTTCTAATACAGTGGCAGAAAGGTGAAGAAAAGTGATAGCTTATGCCAGTCGGACTCTAACAAAAGCAGAGACAAACTATTCGGCCACGGAAAAAGAATGCCTTGCCGTCGTCTGGGCCATCAGTAAATTTCGGCCGTACCTATATGGTAGACCATTCAAGGCAGTCAGCGATCACCATGCGCTTTGCTGGCTGGCGAACATAAAGGAACCATCTGGACGACTAGCAAGGTGGAGCCTCAGACTGCAAGAATACGATATAACCGTCGTATACCGATCTGGCAAAAAACATACCGATGCCGACTGTTTGTCACGGGCTCCTACAGACACACCACTATCAGAAGAAGACGACTTTCCGTTCGTAGGAATTGTCGAGACCACTCAAATAGCCGAACTCCAACGTACAGACAAAGAATTACTCCCGCTTATCGAACACCTGCAAGGAATTGACGTACAAGTACCCCGTATATTTTCTCGAAGCCTCGCATTGTTCTGCCTCCGAGGAAACGTTCTCTACAAGAGAAACTTCAAGCCCAACCGCGAAAAGTTCCTGCTTGTCGTTCCAGCAACTATGCGACAAGAAATACTTCGAGCGTGTCACGATGAGCCCACATCTGGACATTTGGGTGTGACGCGAACGCTTGCAAGGATCAGTCTCCATTATTATTGGCCCAAGCTACTAGCTTCAGTGCAACACTACGTCAAAACATGCCGCGAGTGCCAAAGACGAAAAACACCACGTTCTAAACCAGCGGGCCTTCTACAACCTATAGATCCACCGAAAGCGCCTTTCCGCCAAGTTGGAATGGACCTCCTTGGACCCTTCCCGACATCTTTACTCGGCAAGAAATGGATCGTTGTGGCCACTGATTATTTAACTAGATACGCCGAAACAGACTCTTTGGAACGAGGAACGGCAGCAGAAGTGGCCCAATTCTTCGTACACAAAATAGTCCTGCGACATGGCGCTCCAACGGTTGTAATCACCGATCGCGGAACGGCTTTCACGGCGCAACTTTTGAAGTGCCTGCTCAACATGACTCACACTGTTCATAGGAAAACCACTGCATATCATCCTCAATGCAATGGCCTGACCGAACGCCTTAACAGAACTTTAGCGGACATGATATCCATGTATGTGGATGTCGAGCACAAAAAGTGGGACGAAATTTTACCATACGTCACTTTCGCCTACAATACGGCTGTGCAAGAGACCACCAAAATCACCCCATTTGAACTAGTTTACGGTCGTGCTGTTACCACAACACTGGATGCTATGTTACCAATAGACCAAGATGACTACCCCCCCGATCTTGACGACTTTCTACAAAGAGCGGAAGAAGCCCGCCAGTTAGCAAGATACCGAATACGCCACCAACACCGCATCGATGCCGACCGCTACAACCGAGGAAGACTTGACACGCGATATGACGTTGGCGACAAAGTGTGGATATGGACTCCAGTACGACGACGAGGCCTCTCCGAAAAACTCATTTCACGGTATTTTGGCCCCTACGAGATCGTACAGCGACACAATGACCTCGTCTACGAAGTCAAGCCTGCAGGCCACCTGCATTCGAGGCGACGCAATCCCACGGAGCGTGTACACATTGTACGGATGAAACCGTACTACGACCGATTCCAAACCTAGCCACCCCAATACCTTGACGTACTGCAACCTCATTTTTACAAACTTGCACACACACAAAAAAAAAAAAAAAACAGCCTCATCGCAAGCATCGGGGCGATGCCGCTTGAGAGGGGGGATAATGCCACGAGGAATTGTTAAGGCGCAGTACAACGCAGACGTTGTTAAAAGAGGAACGCTGACGGCATCGCTACGACTCATGAAGCCCGCCGGAAGGCACGAGCCGGCCCAGCCTGTGCACGAGCTGCTACCGAGCAGCGGAAAAGAAGAGAAGAAGAGGACGACGAGCGTTCGCTGCTTTCTCCCAGCTACTGTGTAGTTCTTTTGGCTTTGGGCACAAGTTCGCCCTTATTCAACCTTGTAAATAGGACGTCCCGGTTGTGAGGTTGTTATATCCGTTACAATATCTTCAAACCTATCAGCCGAAAGGAAAAAAAGCAACAAACCACACTCGGGAGGGCTCGAACCTCTAACCTTTCTGCTAACAGCCGATCGCGCTAGCCAATTGGGCCACGGAGGCAGTCGTGCTCCACTCTCACCACCGTCAGAACATTTCTTCAGAGCTATCAGTCCAAAGAAGAAGAAACGCCGCACCACCACCGGGTGGGCTCGAACCTCCAACCTTTCGGTCAACAGCCGATTGCGCTAGCCAACTGCGCCAGCCACGAACACAGTCGTGCTCCACTCTCACCACCGTCAGAAGATTTCTTCAGACTATCAGCCCATAGAAAAAAAAGCGCCGCACCACCACCGGGTGGGCTCGAACCTTCAACCTTTCGATTAACAGCTGATCGCGATGGCAATTGCGCCACAGAGACAGTCGTGCTCCACTCTCACCACCATCAGAACATATCTTCAAAGCTATCAGCCCAAAGAAAAAAAAGCGCCGCACCACCCCGGGTGGGCTCGAACCTCCGACCTTTCGGTTAACAGCCGATCGCGCTAGCCAATTATGCCACGGAGACAGTCGTGCTCCACTCTCACCACCACCAGAACATATCTTCAAAGCTATCAGCGCAAAAAAAAGCAACACACCACTCCCGGGAGGGCTCGAAATTCCAACCTTTCGGTTAACAGCCGATCGCGCTAGCCAATTGCGCCACGGAGACAGTAGTGCAGCACTCCACCTCCGTCAGAACATTTCTTCAGAGCTATCAGCCCAAAGAAAAAGAAAGCGCCGCACCACCACCGGGTGGGCTCGAACCTCCAGCCTTTCGCTTAACAGCCAATCGCGCTAGCCAGTTGCGCCAAGGAGACAGTCCTCCACAACTCCCACCACCATTAAACTAATCTTCAAAGCTATCAGCCCAAAGAAAAAAAACGCAGCACCACTCGCGGGTGGGCTCGAACCCCCAACCTTTCGGTTAACAGCCGATCGCGCTAGCCAATTACGCCACGGAGACAGTCCTGCTCCACCCTCCCCACCATCAGAACATTTCTTCAGAGCTATCAGCCCAAAGAAAAAGAAAGCGCCGCACCACCACCGGGTGGGCTCGAACCTCCAGCCTTTCGCATAACAGCCAATCGCGCTAGCCAGTTGCGCCAAGGAGACAGTCCTCCACAACTCCCACCACCATTAAACTAATCTTCAAAGCTATCAGCCCAAAGAAAAAATGCGCAGCACCACTCGCGGGTGGGCTCGAACCCCCAACCTTTCGGTTAACAGCCGATCGCGCTAGCCAATTACGCCACGGAGACAGTCATGCTCCTCTCTCACCACCATCAGAACAGATCTTCTACGCCATCAGCGCAAAGAAAAAAAAAGCCACACACCGTCCACGGGTGCGCTCGAAACTCCCACCTTTTGGTTAACAGCCGATCGCGCTAGCCAATTGCACCACGGAGACAGTCCTGCTCCACCCTCCCCACCATCAGAACATATCTTCAAAGCTATCAGCCCAAAGAAAAAAAAAGCGCCGCACCACCACCGGGTGGGCTCGAACCTCCAGCCTTTCGCTTAACAGCAATCGCGCTAGCCAGTTGCGCCACGGAGACAGTCCTGCACAACTCCCACCACCATTAAACTAATCTTCAAAGCTATCAGCCCAAAGAAAAAAAGCGCAGCACCACTCGCGGGTGGGCTCGAACCCCCAACCTTTCGGTTAACAGCCGATCGCGCTAGCCAATTACGCCACGGAGACAGTCCTGCTCCACCCTCCCCACCATCAGAACATATCTTCAAAGCTATCAGCCCAAAGAAAAAAAAGCGCCGCACCACCACCGGGTGGGCTCGAACCTCCAGCCTTTCGCTTAACAGCCAATCGCGCTAGCCAGTTGCACCACGGAGACAGTCCTGCACAACTCCCACCACCATTAAACTAATCTTCAAAGCTATCAGCCCAAAGAAAAAAAGCGCAGCACCACTCGCGGGTGGGCTCGAACCCCCAACCTTTCGGTTAACAGCCGATCGCGCTAGCCAAATACGCCACGGAGACAGTCATGCTCCACTCTCACCACCATCAGAACATATCTTCAAAGCTATCAGCGCAAAGATAAAAAAGCGCCGCACCACCACCGGGTGGGCTCGAACCTCCAAAACTTCGGTTCATAGCCGATCGCGCTGGCCAATTGCGCCACGAAGACAGTCGTGCTCCACTCTCACCACCATCAGAACATACCTTCAAAGCTATCAGCGCAAAGAAAAAAGCAACACACCACTCCCGGGTGGGCTCGAATTTCCAATATTTCGGTTAACAGCCGATCGCGCTAGCCAATTGCGCCACGGAGACAGTCGTGCTCTCCTCTCACCACCATCAGAACATTTCTTCAGAGCTATCAGCCCAAAGAAAAAAAAGCGCCGCAGCACCACCGGGTGGCCTCGAACCTCCAACCTTTCGGTTAACAGCCGACCGCTCTAGCCAATTGCGCCACGGAGACAGTCCTGCTCCACTCTCACCACCATCAGAACATATCTTCAAAGCTATCAGCCCAAAGAAAAAAAAGCAACACACCACTCTCGGGAGCGCTCGAACCTCCAACCTTTCTGTTAACAGCCGATCGCGCTAGCCAATCGCGCCACGGAGACAGTCGCACTACACATTCACCACCGTCAGAACATTTCCTCAGAGCTATCAGCCCTAGAGAAAAAAAGCGCCGCACCACCACCGGGTGGGCTCGAACCTCCAACCTTTCGGTTAACAGCCCATCGCGCTAGCCCATTGCGCCACGGAGACAGTCGTGCTTCCCTCTCACCACCATCAGAACATATCTTCAAAGCTATCAGCCCAAAGAAAAAAAAGCGCCGCACCACCCCGAATGGGCTCGAACCTCCAACCTTTCGGTTAACAGCCGATCGCGCTAGCCAATTGCGCCACGAAGACAGTCGTGCTCCACTCTCACCACGGTCAGAATATTTCTTCAGACTATCAGCCCAAAGAAAAAAAAGCGCCGAACCACCACCGGGTGGGCTCGAACCTCCAACCTTTCGGTTAACAGCCGATCGTGCTAGCCAATTGCGCCACGGAGACAGTCGTGCTCCACTCTCACCACCATCAGAACATATCTTCAAAGGTATCAGACCAAAGAAAAAAAGCGCCGCAGCACCACCGGGTGGCCTCGAACCTCCAACCTTTCGGTTAACAGCCGACCGCTCTAGCCAATTGCGCCACGGAGACAGTCCTGCTCCACTCTCACCACCATCAGAACATATCTTCAAAGCTATCAGCCCAAAGAAAAAAAAGCAACACAACACTCTCGGGAGGGCTCGAACCTCCAACCTTTCTGTTAACAGCCGATCGCGCTAGCCAATCGCGCCACGGAGACAGTCGCACTACACATTCACCACCGTCAGAACATTTCTTCAGAGCTATCAGCCCAAAGAAAAAGAAACGCCGCACCACCACCGGGTGGGCTCGAACCTCCAACCATTCGGTCAACAGCCGATTGCGCTAGCCAACTGCGCCAGCCACGAAGACAGTCGTGCTCCACTCTCACCACCGTCAGAAGATTTCTTCAGACTATCAGCCCAAAGAAAAAAAAAGCGCCGCACCACCACCGGGTGGGCTCGAACCTTCAACCTTTCGATTAACAGCCGATCGCGATGGCAATTGCGCCACAGAGACAGTCGTGCTCCACTCTCACCACCATCAGAACATATCTTCAAAGCTATCAGCCCAAAGAAAAAAAAGCGCCGCACCACCCCGGGTGGGCTCGAACCTCCAACCTTTCGGTTAACAGCCGATCGCGCTAGCCAATTATGCCACGGAGACAGTCGTGCTCCACTCTCACCACCACCAGAACATATCTTCAAAGCTATCAGCGCAAAAAAAAGCAACACACCACTCCCGGGAGGGCTTGAAATTCCAACCTTTCGGTTCACAGCCGATCGCGCTAGCCAATTGCGCCACGGAGACAGTAGTGCAGCACTCCACCTCCGTCAGAACAATTCTTCAGAGCTATCAGCCCAAAGAAAAAGAAAGCGCCGCACCACCACCGGGTGGGCTCGAACCTCCAGCCTTTCGCTTAACAGCCAATCGCGCTAGCCAGTTGCGCCAAGGAGACAGTCCTCCACAACTCCCACCACCATTAAACTAATCTTCAAAGCTATCAGCCCAAAGAAAAAATGCGCAGCACCACTCGCGGGTGGGCTCGAACCCCCAACCTTTCGGTTAACAGCCGATCGCGCTAGCCAATTACGTCACGGAGACAGTCATGCTCCTCTCTCACCACCATCAGAACATATCTTCTACGCCATCAGCGCAAAGAAAAAAAAAGCGACACACCGTCCACGGGTGCGCTCGAAACTCCCACCTTTTGGTTAACAGCCGATCGCGCTAGCCAATTGCACCACGGAGACAGTCCTGCTCCACCCTCCCCACCATCAGAACATATCTTCAAAGCTATCAGCCCAAAAAAAAAGCGCCGCACCACCACCGGGTGGGCTCGAACCTCCAGCCTTTCGCTTAACAGCCAATCGCGCTAGCCAGTTGCGCCACGGAGACAGTCCTGCACAACTCCCACCACCATTAAACTAATCTTCAAAGCTATCAGCCCAAAGAAAAAAAGCGCAGCACCACTCGCGGGTGGGCTCGAACCCCCAACCTTTCGGTTAACAGCCAATCGCGCTAGCCAATTACGCCACGGAGACAGTCCTGCTCCACCCTCCCCACCATCAGAACATATCTTCAAAGCTATCAGCCCAAAGAAAAAAAAGCGCCGCACCACCACCGGGTGGGCTCGAACCTCCAGCCTTTCGCTTAACAGCCAATCGCGCTAGACAGTTGCACCACGGAGACAGTCCTGCACAACTCCCACCACCATTAAACTAATCTTCAAAGCTATCAGCCCAAAGAAAAAAAGCGCAGCACCACTCGCGGGTGGGCTCGAACCCCCAACCTTTCGGTTAACAGCCGATCGCGCTAGCCAATTACGCCACGGAGACAGTCATGCTCCTCTCTCACCACCATCAGAACATATCTTCTACGCCATCAGCGCAAAGAAAAAAAAAGCGACACACCGTCCACGGGTGCGCTCGAAACTCCCACCTTTTGGTTAACAGCCGATCGCGCTAGCCAATTGCACCACGGAGACAGTCCTGCTCCACCCTCCCCACCATCAGAACATATCTTCAAAGCTATCAGCCCAAAAAAAAAAGCGCCGCACCACCACCGGGTGGGCTCGAACCTCCAGCCTTTCGCTTAACAGCCAATCGCGCTAGCCAGTTGCGCCACGGAGACAGTCCTGCACAACTCCCACCACCATTAAACTAATCTTCAAAGCTATCAGCCCAAAGAAAAAAAGCGCAGCACCACTCGCGGGTGGGCTCGAACCCCCAACCTTTCGGTTAACAGCCGATCGCGCTAGCCAATTACGCCACGGAGACAGTCCTGCTCCACCCTCCCCACCATCAGAACATATCTTCAAAGCTATCAGCCCAAAGAAAAAAAAGCGCCGCACCACCACCGGGAGGGCTCGAACCTCCAGCCTTTCGCTTAACAGCCAATCGCGCTAGACAGTTGCACCACGGAGACAGTCCTGCACAACTCCCACCACCATTAAACTAATCTTCAAAGCTATCAGCCCAAAGAAAAAAAGCGCAGCACCACTCGCGGGTGGGCTCGAACCCCCAACCTTTCGGTTAACAGCCGATCGCGCTAGCCAATTACGCCACGGAGACAGTCATGCTCCACTCTCACCACCATCAGAACATATCTTCTACGAAATCTGCGCAAAGAAAAAAAAGTGACACACCGTCCACGGGTGCGCTCGAAACTCTCACCTTTTGGTTAACCGCCGATCGCGCTAGCCAATTGCACCACGGAGACAGTCCTGCTCCACCCTCCCCACCATCAGAACATATCTTCAAAGCTATCAGCGCAAAGATAAAAAAGCGCCGCACCACCACCGGGTGGGCTCGAAACTCCAAAACTTCGGTTCATAGCCGATCGCGCTGGCCAATTGCGCCACGAAGACAGTCGTGCTCCACTCTCACCACCATCAGAACATATCTTCAAAGCTATCAGCCCGAAGAAAAAAAAAGCAACACACCACTCCCGGGAGGGCTCGAACCTCCAACCTTTCGGTTAAAAGCCAATCGCGCTAGCCAATTGCGTCACGGAGACAGTCGTGTTCCACTCTCACCACCGTCAGAACATTTCTTCAAAGCTATCAGCGCAAAGAAAAAAGCAACACACCACTCCCGGGTGGGCTCTAATTTCCAATATTTCGGTTAACAGCCGATCGCGCTAGCCAATTGCGCCACGGAGACAGTCGTGCTCTTCTCTCACCACCATCAGAACATTTCTTCAGAGCTATCAGCCCAAAGAAAAAAAAGCGCCGCACCACCACCGGGTGGGCTCGAACCTCCAAAATTTCGGTTCATAGCCGATCGCGCTGGCCAATTGCGCCACGGAGACAGTCGTGCTCCACTCTCACCACCATCAGAACATATCTTCAAAGCTATCTGCCCGAAGAAAAAAAAGCAACACACCACTCCCGGGTGGGCTCGAACCTCCAACCTTTCGGTTAAAAGCCAATCGCGCTAGCCAATTGCGTCACGGAGACAGTCGTGTTCCACTCTCACCACCGTCAGAACATTTCTTCAAAGCTATCAGCGCAAAGAAAAAAGCAACACACTACTCCCGGGTGGGCTCGAATTTTCAATATTTCGGTTAACAGCCGATCGCGCTAGCCAATTGCGCCACGGAGACAGTAGGGCAGCGCTCCCACTTCCGTCAGAACATTTCTTCAGAGCTATCAGCCCAAAGAGAAAGAAAGCGCCGCACCACCACCGGGTGGGCTCGAACCTCCAGCCTTTCGGTTAACAGGCGATCGCGCTAGCCAATTGCGCCACGTAGACAGTCGTGCTCCACTCTCACCACCATCAGAACATATCTTCAAAGCTATCAGCGCAAAGAAAAAAGCAACCCACCACTCCTGGGATGGCTCAAAATTCCAACCTTTCGGTTAACAGCCAATTGCGCTAGCCAATTGCGCCACGGAGACAGCAGTGCAGCACTCCCACCTCCATCAGAACATTTCTTCAGAGCTATCAGCCCAAAGAAAAAAAAGCGCCGCACCACCACCGGGTGGGCTCAAAACTCCAAAATTTTGGGTAATAGCCGATCGTGCTGGCCAATTGCGCCACGGAGACAGTCCTGTTCTACTCTCACCACCATCAGAACATATCTTCAAACCTATCAGAGCACAGAAAAAAAAGCGCCACACCACCACCCGGTGAACTCGAACCTCCAACCTTTCGGTTAACAGCCAATCGCGCTAGCCAATTGTGCCACGGAGACAGTCGTACTTCACTCATACCACCATCAGAACATATCTTCAAAGCTATCAGCCCAAAGAAAAAAAAGCGCCGCACCACCAACGGGTGGGCTCGAAACTCCAACCTTTCGGTAAACAGCCGATCGTGCTAGCCAATTGCGCCAAGGAGACAGTCCTGCTCCGCTCTCACCACCATCAGAACATATCTTCAAAGCTATCAGAGCAAAGAAAAAAAGCGCCGCACCACCACCCGGTGGGCTCGAACCTCCAACCTTTCGGTTAACAGCTCATCGCGCTAGACAATTGTGCCACGGAGACAGTCGTGCTTCACTCTCACCACCAACAGAACATAACTTCAAAGCTATCAGCGCAAAGAAAAAAGCAACACACCACTCCCGGGAGGGCTCGAACCTCCAACCTTTCGGTTAACAGCCGATCGCGCTAGCCAATAACGCCACGGAGACAGTCCTGCTATACTTTCACCACAAGCATAACATATCTTCAAAGCTATCGGCCCAAAGAAGAAAAGCGCCGCACCACCCTGGGTGGGCTCGAACCTCCAACCTTTCGGTTAACAGCCGATCGCGCTAGCCAATTGCGCCACGAAGACAGTCGTGCTCCACTCTCACCACCGTCAGAATATTTCTTCAGACTATCAGCCCAAAGAAAAAAAGCGCCGAACCACCACCGGGTGGGCTTGAACCTCCAACCTTTCGGTTAACAGTCGATCGTGCTAGCCAATTGCGCCACGGAGACAGTCGTGCTCCACTCTCACCACCATCAGAACATATCTTCAAAGGTATCAGACCAAAGAAAAAAAGCGCCGCAGCAACACCGGGTGGCCTCGAACCTCCAACCTTTCGGTTAACAGCCGACCGCTCTAGCCAATTACGCCACGGAGACAGTCCTGCTCCACCCTCCCCACCATCAGAACATATCTTCAAAGCTATCAGCCCAAAGAAAAAAAAGCGCCGCACCACCACCGGGTGGGCTCGAACCTCCAGCCTTTCGCTTAACAGCCAATCGCGCTAGACAGTTGCACCACGGAGACAGTCCTGCACAACTCCCACCACCATTAAACTAATCTTCAAAGCTATCAGCCCAAAGAAAAAAAGCGCAGCACCACTCGCGGGTGGGCTCGAACCCCCAACCTTTCGGTTAACAGCCGATCGCGCTAGCCAATTACGCCACGGAGACAGTCATGCTCCTCTCTCACCACCATCAGAACATATCTTCTACGCCATCAGCGCAAAGAAAAAAAAAGCGACACACCGTCCACGGGTGCGCTCGAAACTCCCACCTTTTGGTTAACAGCCGATCGCGCTAGCCAATTGCACCACGGAGACAGTCCTGCTCCACCCTCCCCACCATCAGAACATATCTTCAAAGCTATCAGCCCAAAAAAAAAAGCGCCGCACCACCACCGGGTGGGCTCGAACCTCCAGCCTTTCGCTTAACAGCCAATCGCGCTAGCCAGTTGCGCCACGGAGACAGTCCTGCACAACTCCCACCACCATTAAACTAATCTTCAAAGCTATCAGCCCAAAGAAAAAAAGCGCAGCACCACTCGCGGGTGGGCTCGAACCCCCAACCTTTCGGTTAACAGCCGATCGCGCTAGCCAATTACGCCACGGAGACAGTCCTGCTCCACCCTCCCCACCATCAGAACATATCTTCAAAGCTATCAGCCCAAAGAAAAAAAAGCGCCGCACCACCACCGGGTGGGCTCGAACCTCCAGCCTTTCGCTTAACAGCCAATCGCGCTAGACAGTTGCACCACGGAGACAGTCCTGCACAACTCCCACCACCATTAAACTAATCTTCAAAGCTATCAGCCCAAAGAAAAAAAGCGCAGCACCACTCGTGGGTGGGCTCGAACCCCCAACCTTTCGGTTAACAGCCGATCGCGCTAGCCAATTACGCCACGGAGACAGTCATGCTCCACTCTCACCACCTTCAGAACATATCTTCTACGAAATCTGCGCAAAGAAAAAAAAGTGACACACCGTCCACGGGTGCGCTCGAAACTCTCACCTTTTGGTTAACCGCCGATCGCGCTAGCCAATTGCACCACGGAGACAGTCCTGCTCCACCCTCCCCACCATCAGAACATATCTTCAAAGCTATCAGCGCAAAGATAAAAAAGCGCCGCACCACCACCGGGTGGGCTCGAAACTCCAAAACTTCGGTTCATAGCCGATCGCGCTGGCCAATTGCGCCACGAAGACAGTCGTGCTCCACTCTCACCACCATCAGAACATATCTTCAAAGCTATCAGCCCGAAGAAAAAAAAAGCAACACACCACTCCCGGGAGGGCTCGAACCTCCAACCTTTCGGTTAAAAGCCAATCGCGCTAGCCAATTGCGTCACGGAGACAGTCGTGTTCCACTCTCACCACCGTCAGAACATTTCTTCAAAGCTATCAGCGCAAAGAAAAAAGCAACACACCACTCCCGGGTGGGCTCTAATTTCCAATATTTCGGTTAACAGCCGATCGCGCTAGCCAATTGCGCCACGGAGACAGTCGTGCTCTTCTCTCACCACCATCAGAACATTTCTTCAGAGCTATCAGCCCAAAGAAAAAAAAGCGCCGCACCACCACCGGGTGGGCTCGAACCTCCAAAATTTCGGTTCATAGCCGATCGCGCTGGCCAATTGCGCCACGGAGACAGTCGTGCTCCACTCTCACCACCATCAGAACATATCTTCAAAGCTATCTGCCCGAAGAAAAAAAAGCAACACACCACTCCCGGGTGGGCTCGAACCTCCAACCTTTCGGTTAAAAGCCAATCGCGCTAGCCAATTGCGTCACGGAGACAGTCGTGTTCCACTCTCACCACCGTCAGAACATTTCTTCAAAGCTATCAGCGCAAAGAAAAAAGCAACACACTACTCCCGGGTGGGCTCGAATTTTCAATATTTCGGTTAACAGCCGATCGCGCTAGCCAATTGCGCCACGGAGACAGTAGGGCAGCGCTCCCACTTCCGTCAGAACATTTCTTCAGAGCTATCAGCCCAAAGAGAAAGAAAGCGCCGCACCACCACCGGGTGGGCTCGAACCTCCAGCCTTTCGGTTAACAGGCGATCGCGCTAGCCAATTGCGCCACGTAGACAGTCGTGCTCCACTCTCACCACCATCAGAACATATCTTCAAAGCTATCAGCGCAAAGAAAAAAGCAACCCACCACTCCTGGGATGGCTCAAAATTCCAACCTTTCGGTTAACAGCCAATTGCGCTAGCCAATTGCGCCACGGAGACAGCAGTGCAGCACTCCCACCTCCATCAGAACATTTCTTCAGAGCTATCAGCCCAAAGAAAAAAAAGCGCCGCACCACCACCGGGTGGGCTCAAAACTCCAAAATTTTGGGTAATAGCCGATCGTGCTGGCCAATTGCGCCACGGAGACAGTCCTGTTCTACTCTCACCACCATCAGAACATATCTTCAAACCTATCAGAGCACAGAAAAAAAAGCGCCACACCACCACCCGGTGAACTCGAACCTCCAACCTTTCGGTTAACAGCCAATCGCGCTAGCCAATTGTGCCACGGAGACAGTCGTACTTCACTCATACCACCATCAGAACATATCTTCAAAGCTATCAGCCCAAAGAAAAAAAAGCGCCGCACCACCACCGGGTGGGCTCGAAACTCCAACCTTTCGGTAAACAGCCGATCGTGCTAGCCAATTGCGCCAAGGAGACAGTCCTGCTCCGCTCTCACCACCATCAGAACATATCTTCAAAGCTATCAGAGCAAAGAAAAAAAGCGCCGCACCACCACCCGGTGGGCTCGAACCTCCAACCTTTCGGTTAACAGCTCATCGCGCTAGACAATTGTGCCACGGAGACAGTCGTGCTTCACTCTCACCACCAACAGAACATAACTTCAAAGCTATCAGCGCAAAGAAAAAAGCAACACACCACTCCCGGGAGGGCTCGAACCTCCAACCTTTCGGTTAACAGCCGATCGCGCTAGCCAATAACGCCACGGAGACAGTCCTGCTATACTTTCACCACAAGCATAACATATCTTCAAAGCTATCGGCCCAAAGAAGAAAAGCGCCGCACCACCCTGGGTGGGCTCGAACCTCCAACCTTTCGGTTAACAGCCGATCGCGCTAGCCAATTGCGCCACGAAGACAGTCGTGCTCCACTCTCACCACCGTCAGAATATTTCTTCAGACTATCAGCCCAAAGAAAAAAAGCGCCGAACCACCACCGGGTGGGCTTGAACCTCCAACCTTTCGGTTAACAGTCGATCGTGCTAGCCAATTGCGCCACGGAGACAGTCGTGCTCCACTCTCACCACCATCAGAACATATCTTCAAAGGTATCAGACCAAAGAAAAAAAGCGCCGCAGCAACACCGGGTGGCCTCGAACCTCCAACCTTTCGGTTAACAGCCGACCGCTCTAGCCAATTGCGCCACGGAGACAGTCCTGCTCCACTCTCACCACCATCAGAACATATCTTCAAAGCTATCAGCCCAAAGAAAAAAAAGCAACACACCACTCTCGGGAGGGCTCGAACCTCCAACCTTTCTGTTAACAGCCGATCGCGCTAGCCAATATCGCCACGGAGA
This sequence comes from Rhipicephalus microplus, assembly GCF_043290135.1. Lineage (NCBI taxonomy): Eukaryota > Metazoa > Arthropoda > Arachnida > Ixodida > Ixodidae > Rhipicephalus > Rhipicephalus microplus. The sequence continues at coordinate 52,591,042 of NW_027464585.1, forward strand.
CAGTCGCACTACACATTCACCACCGTCAGAACATTTCTCAGAGCTATCAGCCCTAGAGAAAAAAAGCGCCGCACCACCACCGGGTGGGCTCGAACTTCCAACCTTTCGGTTAACAGCCCATCGCGCTAGCCCATTGCGCCACGGAGACAGTCGTGCTTCCCTCTCACCACCATGAGAACATATCTTCAAAGCTATCAGCGCAAAGAAAAAAGCAACACACCACTCCCGGGAGGGCTCCAAACTACAACCTTTCGGTTAACAGCCGATCGCGCGAGCCAATTGCGCCACGAAGACAGTAGTGCAGCACTGCCACCTCCGTCAAGACATTTCTTCAGAGCTATCAGCCCAAAGAAAAAGAAGCGCCGCACCACCACCGGGTGGGCTCGAACCTGCAAACTTTCGGTTAATAGCCGGATGCGCTAGCCAATATCGCCACGGAGACAATCGTGCTCTACTCTCACCACCGTCAGAACATTTTTTCGGAGCTGTCAGCACAAAGAAAAAGAAGCGCCACACAACCACCGGGTAGGCTCGAACCTCGAAACTTTTGGTTAACAGCCGGATGCGCAAGCCAATTGCGCCACGGAGACAGTCGTGCTCCACTCTCACTACCGTCAGAACATTTCTTCGGAGCTGTCAGCCCAAAGGAAAAAAAGCGCCACACCACCACCGGGCGAGCTCGAACCTCCAACTTATCGGTTAACAGCCGATTGCGCTAGCCAATGGCGCCACGGAGACAGTCGTGCTCCACTCTCCCCGCCATCAGAACATATCTTCAAAACTATCAGCGCAAAGAAAAAAGCAACACACCACTCCCGGGAGGTCTCGAACCTCCAACTTTTCGGTTAACAGCCGATCGCGCTAGCCAATTGCGCCACGCAAACAGACCTGCTCAACTCTCACCACCATCACAACATATCTTCAAAGCTATCAGCGCAAAGAAAAAAGCAACACACCACTCCCAGGAGGGATCGAACCTCCAACCTTTCGGTTAACAGCTGATTACGCTAGCCAATTGCGCCACGGAGACAGTCTTGCTCCACTCTCACCACCGTCAGAACATTTCCTCAGAGCTATCAGCCCAAAGGAAAAAAAGCACCGCACCACCACCGGGTGGGCTCGAACCTCCAACCTTTCGGTTAACAGCCCATCGCGCTAGCCAATTGCGCCACGCAGACAGTCGTGCTCCACTCTCACCATCATCAGAACATATCTTCAAAGCTATCAGCGCAAAGAAAAAAGCAACACACCACTCCCGGGAGAGCTCGAACCTCCAACCTTTCGGTTAACAGCCGATCGCGCTAGCCAATAACACCACGGAGACAGTCCTGCTGTACTCTCACCACCAGCATAACATATCTTCAAAGCTATCAGCCCAAAGAAAAAAAAGCGCCGCACCACCCCGGGTGGGCTCGAACCTCCAACCTTTCGGTTAACAGCCGATCGCGCTAGCGAATTATGCCACGGAGACAGTAGTGCTCCACTCTCACCACCATCAGAACATATCTTCTACGCCATCAGCACAAAGAAAAAAAAAGCGACACACCGTCCACGGGTGCGCTCGAAACTCCCACTTTTTGGTTAACAGCCGATCGCACTAGCCAATTGCACCACGGAGAAAGTCCTGCTCTACTCTCCCCACTATCAGAACATATCTTCAAAGCTATCAGCCGAAAGAAAAAAAAGCGCCGCACCACCACCGGGTGGGCTCGAAACTCCAACCTCTCGGTTAACAGCCGATCGTGCTAGCCAATTGCGCCACGGAGACAGTCCTGCTCCACTCTCACCACCATCCGAACATATATTTTGTTTCCGGCGTCGACATCGTACCTGGACACACGGGTGGCGGCGGCGGCGGTGAAAGGACGTTCGCCTAATCAGCTCTTTTTGCTTACCCAGACTACCTGAAAACGGTTGCCGTGGCTACGGAATCACATCTTGACGTCACTGAGCCTGCGGAAGTGTTTACGTGTTTCCGGCGTCGACATCGTACCTGGACACACGGGTGGCGGCGGCGGCGGTGAAAGGACGTTCGCCTAATCAGCTCTTTTTGCTTACCCAGGTTGGTGTCCTGCATTTCGGCGGCCGGTGCTTTAGGGTTCCTGCCTTGTTGGAATCGTTGCGCTGGAGCCATTTATCAAAGCGGCGCTCCTTTACAACGTTCAAATTTCCTCCATTTATTAGACTACCTGAAAACGGTTGCCGTGGCTACGGAATCACATCTTGACGTCACTGAGCCTGCGGAAGTGTTTACGTGTTTCCGGCGTCGACATCGTACCTGGACACACGGGTGGCGGCGGCGGCGGTGAAAGGACGTTCGCCTAATCAGCTCTTTTTGCTTACCCAGGTTGGTAAATTCGCTTATTTCTCAATACCGCCTTACCGCCACCGCCGTTGCCACCGTGTTTCAGTGCTTTGCTGAGTTCTCTGTGCATAATGTGCCTTTTTCCTAATTGAATGCTCCCGAATTGAGTGCGAACTGAGTGTTACTGTGAATGCCTGGACAACGTACCATGACAAGCACGTGCCAGTCTTGTGATGAGCCCCTCCCCTGTGATGGGCGTGTCCTGAAGTGCAACGAATGTGAGTCCTCTTACCATGTTGGCAGTTGTTCTGGCTGGTCGGAGACGACATTTAAGACTAAAGGAGAGAGCGGTCGCAGGGCATGGCGATGTGCTGCTTGCCGTTCATCTAAAGCGAAAAGTGGGGAGAAAACTAGCATGGACTCTGAGTTAACCATTTGCCTGGCAGATATAACTAGGAGGCTTGATGCTTTAGCAGGGCTGCCGGCTCAGGTTGGTGAGATTAAGGTCTCAATCCAGCTGTTGTCACAAAAGTACGATGACATCTTGAACTGTCAAGCTAAGCAGGAAAAGGACATTAGTAGCTTAAACAGACGCGTTGGGAAATTAGAGGCGGACTGCACCTCAAGTGATATTCAACAACTGAAAGCTACGGTGAATGATCTCGAGTTTCGTAGTCGGAGACTAAACATAGAAGTTCACGGCATCCGGGTTACGCCAGACGAGAATTTGCTGTGTAAGTTGAATGATGTGGCCAAGATTGCTAACCTGCCAGAGCTGACTGGGAATGACATCGCCGCTATCCACAGACTTCCGGCAAAGCCAAACAAAACACCCGGAATTATAGTTCGATTTGCCCAGCAATCAATTCGTGATAAGTGGCTAGGAAGGCGGAAAGCCCTAAGAGATGCTTCGAATGTTTCGATCACTGAAAACATGACCCAGCAAAACAGAGAGCTGCTGCGCAACGCAAAAGACTGGGCACAGAACAATGGCTATCGTTTTTCATGGCACTGCAACGGCAAGATTCTCGTTAGGAAAAGAGAGGGTGATAGCGCGGTTGTCATTCGTCGTTTGGGTGACCTTGATAAGCTGTGATACTGTTACCCCGCATTGCATTGTTTACTTCCTGATATTCTTTTGATACTCGTCTTAACATGTTTCCCTTAACCGCACCTATAGACCTTATTAATCTTAAAAACTTGTATGACACTTGTTGTGAAAAAAGCCTCAGTTGCGTTCATTTCAACCTTAGATCGGGAAGGAATAAACAGGATGAGCTCGAATATTTTTTTAGTGAAGCACAAGTAAATTTTGACGTTGTGATGTTTTCGGAAACGTGGTTTGCTTCGGAAGATGATGTATTTACGTTTCCAACTTATAAATCATACTACATGAACCGCACAGGCAAAAGGGGTGGTGGCGTAGCTATGCTAATCTCAAGTAAAATAGACTGTGAATTGATGTCTGAATTCTCCTGCATTTCTCCTCTATATGAAATACTCACTGTTAGATGTGGTACATCAGTGTTTTGTGTATGTTACCGCCCTCCATCAAATAATGTCCGTTTGTTTTTTTCTTTTTTAGACTCACTGTTAGAATTTGTGAGTGAAAAAAAATATGCCTTGATTTTAGGTGGTGACCTCAACATCAACATGTTAGCTGAGAGCAGTGTTAAATTAGAACTTGAATCAATGTTAAGCTCGCATTATTGTCAAAATGTTATAACGGCTCCTACGCGAATCACTTCACAGTCATCAACACTCTTAGATCTTTTTATAACAAACTTTGATACTTCCCTTGTTACGGCTGGCACTTTGATTCACAATATTAGTGACCACATGCCTATATTTATGTTTGTTAACCAACTCAATAACGTACCCAAACAAGTGCGTGCAGAATTTTCCTATAGACTTATAAATCCTGAAACACTAACCCTCTTTAGAGAGCGCTTAGGCAGAACCGACTGGAGCAATGTGTTCGCAGCGAGTGCCGCCAATTTGGCATACGATTTATTTATGAACAAGTTCACCGAAATATACCTTCAATGTTTTCCCCTAAAGTCATTTAAAACATTTAAAAAAAGTCGGAAACCTTGGGTAAATAAAGAATGCCTTAAGCTTGTAAGAAAGCGGGACCAATTGTTCAAGGCATTTATTGTGAGTAAGTCCCCTGAAGCCCTCAAAGCATTTAAAAAGCACCGAAACTTTGTCACCAAACGCCTTCGTGATGAAAAGAAACTATATTATTCGAACCTGTTTAACTCAACGCAAGGGCGTACAGAAAACGTTTGGAAGGCAATTAACAGTACGCTTAATAATCCACCGGAGGAATTAACCAAAATTGTGAAAGATGGTACAGAAATTCAAGGGCCTGATTTAGCTGATGCATTTAACGACTTCTTTTTGTCAGTTGGCGGCCCTACAACCAGTAGTACTTCTTTAAAATATATGAATATTCGAAATAACCAAACAATATTTCTAGAGCCAATTTCAGAGAGTGAATTAGTAGCGACATTTTTGACACTCAGTAATAGCAAAGCCACTGACGCGGACAATATTCAGATGAAACCTGTTAAGTATGTTATTGACATACTAGCACCCTGTCTTGCCTACATTTTTAACATATGTTTGTCCACAGGACATTTCCCGCGAAACATGCAGATAGCAAAAGTGACAGTTATCTATAAAAAGGGTCCCAGAAATGACATGTCCAACTACCGCCCTATATCGATTCTACCTGTATTCTCTAAGGGTCTGGAAAAAATAATTTTGAAACGTTTGAACTCTTTTACTGATAAGTTCAACTTGATTACTTCAGCGCAGTATGGCTTCCGGAAAAATAAATCTACTGAGCTCGCGCTACTGGCACAAAAAGAATACATTCTAGAGAATTTTGAATCCCCAAATATGGTACTCGGTCTTTTTCTTGATTTCTCAAAAGCCTTTGACCTCATTAATCATAAAATTCTCCTACAAAAGTTGGACCATTACGGTATAAGAGGCGTTGCACACAAATTAATCACTTCATACTTGCAACACCGAACTCAATTCGTCGTAATTCAAGGCAAACATTCCGCAACAAAATCCATTAAAACAGGCGTCCCGCAGGGAAGCATTTTGGGACCGTTTCTCTTTATACTTTACGTTAATGAGATAGTTCGTATTGATGAATCTGCCCATTACATTATATATGCTGACGACACAAGTTTGTTTTTTTCAAGCAGATGTAGCAGCGATCTAGGTAGCCGAGCGAATAACGCACTGTCTAAAATTAACACATGGGCCCAAGAAAACTCTCTAAAACTAAACATAAAAAAAACAAAAGCTGTTTTATTTCACCCCCGCCACACACAAGTTCAGTTTCCCATCATTTCGTTAAATAATTTAGAAATTGAAGTCGTCAAAAGTTTTAAATCATTAGGCGTGTATTTTTCACAAAACATGACATGGGATGATCACGTGAACCATATTATTACTAAACTATCTCGTATAATCGGCGTCATGCGCCGTCATTGCTACTATTTTCCTGTTTCTGTAAACATGCTCATATATAACTCGTTGTTTTCTTCATTATTGAATTATGCCTTTCTTGTATGGTCCACAACGACAACTGTAAACGTTTGCAAACTTACCATCTTGCAAAAGAAAGCTTTGCGTCTTGCCTCTAAATTACCACATCGCAGCCACACAGCAGAATTGTTTAAAAAACACTACATCATTCAGGTTGCATCAATATATGATTATAAACTAAGCCGTTTATATAAGTTCGGTTTATTGAAAAATAATGATACGATTGCTAGAATAGCCAGGTTAGAGAAAAATTTTCCTGCTTATAATGTACGTCAACCTGAAGTGTGGCACATATCAAAATGTAGAACGAAATACGGAAATCAAATGTTAAAGTTTCAACTGCCTACACTTCTAAACCGCATAATTAGGGAACATAACATTGATATATCTAGCATATCACCAAAAAAATTGCGATTAGTGTTTATATAATAATGTGATCTAGCGACTACCTCGGTGATCTTTCATTGTAATCTTTCATTGTTTCTTTTTTTAGTGCACATTGTGAAACACTTTTATTTTGGTTGTCCTTAGCCGCACGTCTTTCTGTGCTACCCTGTGTACTAGGGGGTCAGGGCTTCTCAAGCTGTTCTCACAGCTTTTACCTGCCCTCCTCGTAACATGTATTTTGTTGTTGCGGAATAAATTTCAATTCAATTCAATTCAATTCAATATTAAAGCTATCAGAGCAAAGAAAAAAAAGCGCCGCACCACCACCCGGTGGGCTCGAACCTCCAACCTTTCGGTTAACAGCCCATCGCGCTAGCCAATTGTGCCACGGAGACAGTCGTGTTCCACTCTCACCACCAACAGAACATATCTTCAAAGCTATCAGCGCAAAGTAAAAAGCAACACACCACTCCCGGGAGGGCTCGAACCTCCAACCTTTCGGTAAACAGCCGATCGTGCTAGCCAATTACGCCACGGAGACAGTCCTGCTATACTTTCACCACAAGCATAACATATCTTCAAAGCTATCGGCCCAAAGAAAAAAAGCGCCGCACCAACCCGGGTGGGCTCGAACCTCCAACATTTCGGTTAACATCCGATCGCGCTAGCCAATTGCGCCACGAAGATAGTCGTGCTCCACTCTCACCACCGTCAGAAGATTTCTTCAGACTATCAGCCCAAAGAAAAAAAAGCGCCGCACCACCACCGGGTGGGCTCGAACCTCCAACCTTTCGGTTAACAGCTGATCGTGCTAGCCAATTGCGCCATGGAGACAGTCGTGCTCCACTCTCACCGCCATCAGAACATATCTTCAAAGCTATCAGCGCAAAGAAAAAAGCAACACACCACTTCCGAGAGGGCTCCAACCTCCAACCTTTCGGTTGACAGCCAATCGCGCTAGCCAATTGCGCCACGGAGACAGTCCTGCTCCACTCTCACCACCATCAGAACATATCTTCAAAGGTATCAGCCCAAAGAAAAAAAGCGCCGCAGCACCACCGGGTGGGCTCGAACCTCCAACCTTTCGGTGAACAGCCGGTCGCGCTAGCCAATTGCGCCACGGAGACAGTCCTGCTCCACTCTCACCACCATCAGAACATATCTTCAAAGCTATCAGCCCAAAGAAAAAAAAGCGCCGCACCACCACCGGGTGGGCTCGAACCTCCAGCCTTTCGCTTAACAGCCAATCGCGCTAGCCAGTTGCGCCACGGAGACAGTCCTGCACAACTCCCACCACCATTAAACTAATCTTCAAAGCTATCAGCCCAAAGAAAAAAAGCGCAGCACCACTCGCGGGTGGGCTCGAATCCCAACCTTTCGGTTAACAGCCGATCGCGCTAGCCAATTACGCCACGGAGACAGTCATGCTCCACTCTCACCACCATCAGAACATGTCTTCAACGCCATCTGCGCAAAGAAAAAAAAGTGACACACCGTCCACGGGTGCGCTCGAAACTCCCACCTTTTGGTTAACAGCCGATCGCGCTAGCCAATTGCACCACGGAGACAGTCCTGCTCCACCCTCCCCACCATCAGAACATATCTTCAAAGCTATCTGCCCAAAGAAAAAAAAGCGCCGCACCACCACCCGGTGGGCTCGAACCTCCAACCTTTCGGTTAACAGCCGATCGCGCTAGCCAATTATGCCACGGAGACAGTCGTGCTCCACTCTCACCACCATCAGAACATATCTTCAAAGCTATCAGCCCAAAGAAAAAAAAGCGCCGCACCACCCCGGGTGGGCTCGAACCTCCAACCTTTCGGTTAACAGCCGATCGCGCTAGCCAATTATGCCACGGAGACAGTAGTGCTCCACTCTCACCACCATCAGAACATATCTTCTACGCCATCAGCACAAAGAAAAAAAAGCGACACACCGTCCACGGGTGCGCTCGAAACTCCCACTTTTTGGTTAACAGCCGATCGCACTAGCCAATTGCACCACGGAGAAAGTCCTGCTCTACTCTCCCCACTATCAGAACATATCTTCAAAGCTATCAGCCGAAAGAAAAAAAAGCGCCGCACCACCACCGGGTGGGCTCGAAACTCCAACCTCTCGGTTAACAGCCGATCGCGCTAGCCAATTGCGTCACGGAGACAGTCGTGTTCCACTCTCACCACCGTCAGAACATTTCTTCAAAGCTATCAGCGCAAAGAAAAAAGCAACACACCACTCCCGGGTGGGCTCGAATTTCCAATATTTCGGTTAACAGCCGATCGCGCTAGCCAATTGCGCCACGGAGACAGTCGTGCTCTCCTCTCACCACCATCAGAACATTTCTTCAGAGCTATCAGCCCAAAGAAAAAAAAGCGCCGCACCACCACCGGGTGGGCTCGAACCTCCAAAATTTCGGTTCATAGCCGATCGCGCTGGCCAATTGCGCCACGGAGACAGTCGTGTCCACTCTCACCACCATCAGAACATATATATCTTCAAAGCTATCAGCCCGAAGAAAAAAAAGCAACACACCACTCCCGGGAGGGCTCGAACCTCCAACCTTTCGGTTAAAAGCCAATCGCGCTAGCCAATTGCGTCACGGAGACAGTCATGTTCCACTCTCACCACCGTCAGAACATTTCTTCAAAGCTATCAGCGCAAAGAAAAAGCAACACACTACAACCGGGTGGGCTCGAATTTTCAATATTTCTGTTAACAGCCGATCGCGCTAGCCAATTGCGCCACGGAGACAGTAGTGCAGCGCTCCCACTTCCGTCAGAACATTTCTTCAGAGCTATCAGCCCAAAGAGAAAGAAAGCGCCGCACCACCACCGGGTGGGCTCGAACCTCCAGCCTTTCGGTTAACAGGCGATCGCGCTAGCCAATTGCGCCACGTAGACAGTCGTGCTCCACTCTCACCACCATCAGAACATATCTTCAAAGCTATCAGCGCAAAGAAAAAAGCAACCCACCACTCCTGGGAGTGCTCAAAATTCCAACCTTTCGGTTGACAGCCCATTGCGCTAGCCAATTGCGCCACGGAGACAGCAGTGCAGCACTCCCACCTCCATCAGAACGTTTCTTCAGAGCTATCAGCCCAAAGAAAAAAAGCGCCGCACCACCACCGGGTGGGCTCAAAACTCCAAACTTTTGGGTAATAGCCGATCGTGTTGGCCAATTGCGCCACGGAGACAGTCCTGTTCTACTCTCACCACCATCAGAACATATCTTCAAACCTATCAGAGCACAGAAAAAAAAGCGCCACACCACCACCCGGTGAACTCGAACCTCCAACCTTTCGGTTAACAGCCAATCGCGCTAGCCAATTGTGCCACGGAGACAGTCGTGCTTCACTCATACCACCATCAGAACATATCTTCAAAGCTATCAGCCGAAAGAAAAAAAAGCGCCGCACCACCACCGGGTGGGCTCGAAACTCCAACCTTTCGGTAAACAGCCGATCGTGCTAGCCAATTGCGCCAAGGAGACAGTCCTGCTCCGCTCTCACCACCATCAGAACATATCTTCAAAGCTATCAGAGCAAAGAAAAAAAGCGCCGCACCACCACCCGGTGGGCTCGAACCTCCAACCTTTCAGTTAACAGCCCATCGCGCTAGCCAATTGTGCCACGGAGACAGTCGTGCTTCACTCTCACCACCAACAGAACATAACTTCAAAGCTATCAGCGCAAAGAAAAAAGCAACACACCACTCCCGAGAGGGCTCGAACCTCCAACCTTTTGGTTAACAGCCGATCGCGCTAGCCAATTACGCCACGGAGACAATCCTGCTATACTTTCACAACAAGCATAACATATCTTCAAAGCTATCGGCCCAAAGAAAGAAAGCGCCGCACCACCCTGGGTGGGCTCGAAACTCCAACCTTTCGGTTAACAGCCGATCGCGCTAGCCAATTGCGCCACGAAGACAGTCGTGCTCCACTCTCACCACCGTCAGAGTATTTCTTCAGACTATCAGCCCAAAGAAAAAAAAGCGCCGAACCACCACCGGGTGGGCTCGAACCTCCAACCTTTCGGTTAACAGCCGATCGTGCTAGCCAATTGCGCCACGGAGACAGTCGTGCTCCACTCTCACCACCATCAGAACATATCTTCAAAGGTATCAGCCCAAAGAAAAAAAGCGCCGCAGCACCACCGGGTGGCCTCGAACCTCCAACCTTTCGGTTAACAGCCGATCGTTCTAGCCAATTGCGCCACGAAGACAGTCCTGCTCCTCTCTCACCACCATCAGAACATATCTTCAAAGCTATCAGCGCAAAGAAAAAAAGCAACACACCACTCTCGGGAGGGCTCGAACCTCCAACCTTTCTGTTAACAGCCGATCGCGCTAGCCAATCGCGCCACGGAGAGAGTCGCACTACACATTCACCACCGTCAGAACATTTCCTCAGAGCTATCAGCCCTAGAGAAAAAAGCGCCGCACCACCACCGGGTGGGCTCGAACCTCCAACCTTTCGGTTAACAGCCCATCGCGCTAGCCCATTGCGCCACGGAGACAGTCGTGCTTCCCTCTCACCACCATGAGAACATATCTTCAAAGCTATCAGCGCAAAGAAAAAAGCAACACACCACTCCCGGGAGGGCTCGAACCTCTAACCTTGCGGTCAACAGCCTATAGCGCTAGCCAATTGCGCCACGGAGACAGTAGTGCAGCACTCCCACCTCCGTCAGAACATTTCTTCAGAGCTATCAGCCCAAAGAAAAAAGCAACACACCACTCCCGGGAGGGCTCGAACCTCCAACTTTTCGGTTAACAGCCGATCGCGCTAGCCAATTGCGCCACGCAAACAGACCTGCTCAACTCTCACCACCATCACAACATATCTTCAAAGCTATCAGCGCAAAGAAAAAAGCAACACACCACTCCCGGGAGGGATCGAACCTCCAACCTTTCAGTTAACAGCTGATTACGCTAGCCAATTGCGCCACGGAGACAGTCTTGCTCCACTCTCTCCACCGTCAGAACATTTCCTCAGAGCTATCAGCCCAAAGGAAAAAAAGCGCCGCACCACCACCGGGTGGGCTCGAACCTCCAACCTTTCGGTTAACAGCCCATCGCGCTAGCCAATTGCGCCACGCAGACCGTCGTGCTCCACTCTCACCATCATCAGAACATATCTTCAAAGCTATCAGCGCAAAGAAAAAAGCAACACACCACTCCCGGGAGAGCTCGAACCTCCAACCTTTCGGTTAACAGCCGATCGCGCTAGCCAATAACACCACGGAGACAGTCCTGCTGTACTCTCACCACCAGCATAACATATCTTCAAAGCTATCAGCCCAAAGAAAAAAAAGCGCCGCACCACCCCGGGTGGGCTCGAACCTCCAACCTTTCGGTTAACAGCCGATCGCGCTAGCCAATTATGCCACGGAGACAGTCGTGCTCCACTCTCACCACCATCAGAACATATCTTCAAAGCTATCAGCCCAAAGAAAAAAAAGCGCCGCACCACCCCGGGTGGGCTCGAACCTCCAACCTTTCGGTTAACAGCCGATCGCGCTAGCCAATTATGCCACGGAGACAGTAGTGCTCCACTCTCACCACCATCAAAACATATCTTCTACGCCATCAGCACAAAGAAAAAAAAGCGACACACCGTCCACGGGTGCGCTCGAAACTCCCACTTTTTGGTTAACAGCCGATCGCACTAGCCAATTGCACCACGGAGAAAGTCCTGCTCTACTCGCCCCACTATCAGAACATATCTTCAAAGCTATCAGCCGAAAGAAAAAAAAGCGCCGCACCACCACCGGGTGGGCTCGAAACTCCAACCTCTCGGTTAACAGCCGATCGTGCTAGCCAATTGCGCCACGGAGACAGTCCTGCTTCACTCTCACCACCATCAGAACATATATTCAAAGCTATCAGAGCAAAGAAAAAAAAGCGCCGCACCACCGCCCGGTGGGCTCGAACCTCCAACCTTTCGGTTAACAGCCCATCGCGCTAGCCAATTGTGCCACGGAGACAGTCGTGTTCCACTCTCACCACCAACAGAACATATCTTCAAAGCTATCAGCGCAAAGTAAAAAGCAACACACCACTCCCGGGAGGGCTCGAACCTCCAACCTTTCGGTAAACAGCCGATCGCGCTTGCCAATTACGCCACGGAGACAGTCCTGCTATACTTTCACCACAAGCATAACATATCTTCAAAGCTATCGGCCCAAAGAAAAAAAGCGCCGCACCACCCCGGGTGGGCTCGAACCTCCAACCTTTCGGTTAACATCCGATCGCGCTAGCCAATTGCGCCACGAAGATAGTCGTGCTCCACTCTCACCACCGTCAGAAGATTTCTTCAGACTATCAGCCCAAAGAAAAAAAAGCGCCGCACCACCACCGGGTGGGCTCGAACCTCCAACCTTTCGGTTAACAGCTGATCGTGCTAGCCAATTGCGCCATGGAGACAGTCGTGCTCCACTCTCACCACCATCAGAACATATCTTCAAAGCTATCAGCGCAAAGAAAAAAGCAACACACCACTTCCGGGAGGGCTCCAACCTCCAACCTTTCGGTTGACAGCCAATCGCGCTAGCCAATTGCGCCACGCAGACCGTCGTGCTCCACTCTCACCATCATCAGAACATATCTTCAAAGCTATCAGCGCAAAGAAAAAAGCAACACACCACTCCCGGGAGAGCTCGAACCTCCAACCTTTCGGTTAACAGCCGATCGCGCTAGCCAATAACACCACACAGACAGTCCTGCTGTACTCTCACCACCAGCATAACATATCTTCAAAGCTATCAGCCCAAAGAAAAAAAAGCGCCGCACCACCCCGGGTGGGCTCGAACCTCCAACCTTTCGGTTAACAGCCGATCGCGCTAGCCAATTATGCCACGGAGACAGTCGTGCTCCACTCTCACCACCATCAGAACATATCTTCAAAGCTATCAGCCCGAAGAAAAAAAAGCGCCGCACCACCCCGGGTGGGCTCGAACCTCCAACCTTTCGGTTAACAGCCGATCGCGCTAGCCAATTATGCCACGGAGACAGTAGTGCTCCACTCTCACCACCATCAAAACATATCTTCTACGCCATCAGCACAAAGAAAAAAAAGCGACACACCGTCCACGGGTGCGCTCGAAACTCCCACTTTTTGGTTAACAGCCGATCGCACTAGCCAATTGCACCACGGAGAAAGTCCTGCTCTACTCGCCCCACTATCAGAACATATCTTCAAAGCTATCAGCCGAAAGAAAAAAAAGCGCCGCACCACCACCGGGTGGGCTCGAAACTCCAACCTCTCGGTTAACAGCCGATCGTGCTAGCCAATTGCGCCACGGAGACAGTCCTGCTTCACTCTCACCACCATCAGAACATATATTCAAAGCTATCAGAGCAAAGAAAAAAAAGCGCCGCACCACCGCCCGGTGGGCTCGAACCTCCAACCTTTCGGTTAACAGCCCATCGCGCTAGCCAATTGTGCCACGGAGACAGTCGTGTTCCACTCTCACCACCAACAGAACATATCTTCAAAGCTATCAGCGCAAAGTAAAAAGCAACACACCACTCCCGGGAGGGCTCGAACCTCCAACCTTTCGGTAAACAGCCGATCGCGCTAGCCAATTACGCCACGGAGACAGTCCTGCTATACTTTCACCACAAGCATAACATATCTTCAAAGCTATCGGCCCAAAGAAAAAAAGCGCCGCACCACCCCGGGTGGGCTCGAACCTCCAACCTTTCGGTTAACATCCGATCGCGCTAGCCAATTGCGCCACGAAGATAGTCGTGCTCCACTCTCACCACCGTCAGAAGATTTCTTCAGACTATCAGCCCAAAGAAAAAAAAGCGCCGCACCACCACCGGGTGGGCTCGAACCTCCAACCTTTCGGTTAACAGCTGATCGTGCTAGCCAATTGCGCCATGGAGACAGTCGTGCTCCACTCTCACCACCATCAGAACATATCTTCAAAGCTATCAGCGCAAAGAAAAAAGCAACACACCACTTCCGGGAGGGCTCCAACCTCCAACCTTTCGGTTGACAGCCAATCGCGCTAGCCAATTGCGCCACGCAGACCGTCGTGCTCCACTCTCACCATCATCAGAACATATCTTCAAAGCTATCAGCGCAAAGAAAAAAGCAACACACCACTCCCGGGAGAGCTCGAACCTCCAACCTTTCGGTTAACAGCCGATCGCGCTAGCCAATAACACCACGGAGACAGTCCTGCTGTACTCTCACCACCAGCATAACATATCTTCAAAGCTATCAGCCCAAAGAAAAAAAAGCGCCGCACCACCCCGGGTGGGCTCGAACCTCCAACCTTTCGATTAACAGCCGATCGCGCTAGCCAATTATGCCACGGAGACAGTCGTGCTCCACTCTCACCACCATCAGAACATATCTTCAAAGCTATCAGCCCAAAGAAAAAAAAGCGCCGCACCACCCCGGGTGGGCTCGAACCTCCAACCTTTCGGTTAACAGCCGGATGCGCTAGCCTATTGCGCCACGGAGACAATCGTGCTCCACTCTCACCACCGTCAGAACATTTCTTTGGAGCTGTCAGCCCAGAGAAAAAGAAGCGCCGCACAACCACCGGGTGGGCTCGAACCTCGAAACTTTCGGTTAAGAGCCGGATACGCAAGCCAATTGCGCCACGGAGACAGTCGTGCTCCACTCTCACTACCGTCAGAACATTTCTTCGGAGCTGTCAGCCCAAAGGAAAAAAAGCGCCACACCACCACCGGGCGAGCTCGAACCTCCAACTTATCGGTTAACAGCCGATTGCGCTAGCCAATGGCGCCACGGAGACAGTCGTGCTCCACTCTCCCCACCATCAGAACATATCTTCAAAGCTATCAGCGCAAAGAAAAAAGCAACACACCACTCCCGGGAGGGCTCGAACCTCCAACTTTTCGGTTAACAGCCGATCGCGCTAGCCAATTGCGCCACGCAAACAGACCTGCTCAACTCTCACCACCATCACAACATATCTTCAAAGCTATCAGCGCAAAGAAAAAAGCGACACACCACTCCCGGGAGGGATCGAACCTCCAACCTTTCAGTTAACAGCTGATTACGCTAGCCAATTGCGCCACGGAGACAGTCTTGCTCCACTCTCACCACCGTCAGAACATTTCCTCAGAGCTATCAGCCCAAAGGAAAAAAAGCGCCGCACCACCACCGGGTGGGCTCGAACCTCCAACCTTTCGGTTAACAGCCCATCGCGCTAGCCAATTGCGCCACGCAGACAGTCGTGCTCCACTCTCACAATCATCAGAACATATTGTCACGGGGTCGTGACGTGGCCGAAGACAGGAGACTTCTTGTTGGGATGTAACTGTTTATTTGGGCGAACCTGTGCCCGGTAAACAGAAAGTCCAATTACAGCAGCAGTCTCGCAGAGATAGCAGTCTCAGACTGATAGCGGCGAACGGAGCGTCGGCCTTCGATCAACAACGTTCTAGCGTTATCGCTGGCGGTGGCGTAGCTTCCAGAACAATCTGTATCGTTCGCACAGTGGGCGTGATCTTATCGAAATGATCTACTACAGTCCGGAACCTTCTAGAAAACTGCAGGCGTGGTTTGCTCTGAGAATCGTGTGGTGTATTGGGACGATAACAAAAACTTGGGAAATGGAACGTGGCATTGCCCGCCTCTGAAAAAAGGCATCGTCCCGATGCTTTAACTAAAGATGAAGGTACAATAATAATGCAAGAATGTACAATGAATAAATTACGATTAAACAGTAATACAAAAAAAACACTCTTTCAGTTTGTTAACGCGCATGAAACGGCTTGAGGCGCGCGACATGCACGACTTCAGGTCGCGATCGGCGTCGTTGAGAGTTCGTGATGCCGTCGGGGACAACCTCGTAATCAAGTGGGCCGAGACGTCGAACCACCCTGTAAGGTCCGAAGTACCGTCGCAGAAGCTTTTCACTTAGTCCACGTCGGCGTATCGGCGTCCACACCCAAACACGTTCACCGGGCTGGTATTCCACGAAGCGTCGTCGAAGGTTGTAACGGTGGCTGTTGGTCGTCTGTTGATTTTTGATACGGAGACGCGCAAGTTGTCGGGCTTCTTCGGCGCGTTGAAGGTACTCGCTCACATCGAGGTTTTCTTCGTCGGTGACGTTGGGTAACATGGCATCGAGCGTCGTTGCCGGGCTCCTTCCGTAGACCAATTTGTATGGAGATATCTGCGTCGTCTCCTGCACCGCCGTGTTGTATGCGAAGGTCACATACGGAAGAATGGCGTCCCACGTGTTGTGTTCGACATCGACGTACATTGACAGCATGTCGGCGATCGTCTTGTTAAGCCGCTCGGTGAGGCCGTTGGTCTGTGGGTGGTACGCTGTCGTCCGGCGGTGGTTCGTTTGGCTGTATGCCAAGATCGCTTGAGTTAAGTCGGCAGTGAATGCCGTTCCTCTGTCGGTGATAAGGACCTCCGGGGCGCCGTGACGTAGGACGATATTTTCGACGAAGAACTTAGCTACCTCGGATGCACTGCCTTTTGGCAGGGCTTTTGTCTCGGCGTAGCGGGTGAGGTAGTCGGTAGCTACCACGATCCACTTGTTTCCGAAAGCCGACGTCGGGAACGGCCCCAGTAGGTCCATACCAATCTGCTGGAAAGGTCGGCAAGGTGGATCAATTGGCTGCAGAAGTCCCGCTGTCCTTGTCGGCGGTGTCTTGCGTCGCTGACAGTCCCGGCATGTTCTCACATAACGAGTGACGTCGGTGGTAAGACGTGGCCAGTAGTACCTTTCTTGTATCCTCGCGAGCGTGCGAGAAACACCGAGGTGCCCTGCCGCCGGATCGTCGTGCAGGGCCTGCAGGAGTTCTGGTCGCAGAGCTGAAGGCACCACAAGGAGATACTTAGCCCGAAGCGGTGAAAAGTTTTTCTTTTGTAGAAGACCGTTTTGTAGAAAAAACGACGCAAGTGCGCGCTTGAATACCTTCGGGACTTCGGCGGTCCTGCCTTCGATGTATTCTATTAGGGCCTTAAGTTCCGGGTCGGCCCGCTGTCGTTCAGCGAAGTCGTCGGTAGTTATCGTTCCCAAGAAGTAGTCGTCATCCGAGTCGCCGGGTGCTGGTTGGTCGACAGGCGCACGAAAGAGACAGTCGGCGTCGGAGTGTTTTTTGCCGGACTTGTAAATGACAGTAATGTCATATTCTTGAAGTCTCAGGCTCCATCGTGCGAGGCGACCTGAAGGGTCCTTCAAAGTGGCTAGCCAACACAAGGCGTGGTGGTCGCTCACAACTTTGAAGGGCCTGCCGTAGAGGTATGGACGAAATTTCGACGTAGCCCAGATGATGGCGAGGCACTCCTTTTCTGTTGTGGAATAATTTGCTTCTGCTTTGGATAGCGATCGGCTGGCGTAACTAATAACCCTTTCAAGTCCGTCAGCCCTCTGCACAAGAACGGCACCAAGACCTACGCTGCTTGCGTCAGTATGTATTTCTGTCTCGGCGAATTCGTCGAAATGGGCAAGTAACGGAGGCATCTGGAGGCGATGTTTAAGCTCCTGGAAAGCGTGTTCCTGTGGCGTTTCCTTCTTGAACTCGACGTCGGCCTTGGTAAGGTTATTGAGAGGATCGGCGATGCGGGCGAAGTTTTTCACGAACCGCCCATAATAGGCGCACAGGCCCAGAAATCGGCGCACGGCTTTCTTGTCAGTGGGCGGCGGGAATTCGGCGATGGCGGCTGTTTTCCGTGGATCAGGACGAACTCCAGACTTGCTGATAACGTGCCCCAGAAACAAGAGCTCCTCATACGCAAATCTGCACTTTTCTGGCTTCAGTGTGAGTCCGGAAGTCTTGATAGCTTGAAGTACAGCTTCAAGGCGCCGAAGATGCTCGTCGAAACTCGAGGAAAACACGACGACGTCGTCCAAGTACACAAGGCAAGTCTGCCACTTCAAACCTGCCAGTACTGTATCCGTAACGCGTTGAAAAGTTGCAGGTGCTGAGCAAAGGCCGAAGGGCATCACCTTAAACTCGAAGAGGCCGTCCGGTGTTATAAACGCCGTCTTCTCTCGGTCTCTTTCGTCGTCTTCGATTTGCCAGTAGGCAGTCTTGAGGTCCATTGACGAAAACTACTTGGCGTTATGGAGCCGATCAAGTGCGTCGTCTATTCGTGGGAGACGATACACGTCCTTTCTTGTGATTTTGTTCAGGCGGTGATAATTGACGCAGAAACGTAGGGTCCCATTCTTTTTTTTTCACTAACACCACGGGGGATGATCATGGGCTCTTGGACGGCTGGATAATGTCATCCCGCAGCATTTCATCAACTTGTCTCTTTATGGCCTCACGTTCTCGCGTCGAAACCCTGTACGGACTCTGACGGAGTGGTCTGGCATTTTCTTCGGTTATGATGCGATGTTTCGTGATTGGGGTCTGCCGAATTTTCGATGACGACGAAAAGCAATCTTAGTATTGCAGGAGCAGGGCCTTGAGCTGTTCTTGATTATCGTTTGGAAATGTGGGATTGACGTCGAAAGCTATGGGAGGGGCTTGGTTCCTCTGAGCAGGTTCCGCAAAATCAGCGAGGGCGAAAGCACTGGTGGCTTCGACAATTTCTTCGATGTATGCGACCGTTGTTCCTTTGTTCACATGTTTGTACTCATTGCTGAAATTCGTGAGCATAACCGTTGCTTTGCCTCCCCGCAGCTCTGCAATTCCTCTTGCGACGCAAATATTTCGGGTGACCAACAGAGGCTGACTGCCTTCAACGACGCCTTTGAAGTCAGGGGATTCAGGAGCGCCGAGTGAAATAATGACGCTTGAGCGAGGCGGAATGGTGACTTGTTCTTCCAGCACATTCAAGGCATGGTGTCCAGACGGCGTGCGCGGCGGTAGTGCTTCTTCTGTGGATAACGTTATCGACTTTGTTTTTAGGTTGATGACAGCACCATGGAGGCATAAGAAGTCCATGCCAAGGATGACATCTCTCGAGGAACGCTGTAGGACTATGAAGTCTATAGGATAAATACGGCCGCTAATGGTGACTCTTGCTGTGCAGGTTCCTGCAGGCGTTACGAGATGACCTCCGGCTGTGCGGATTTCAGGGCCTTTCCAAGCTGTCCTAACTTTCTTTAACTTCGCGGCGAACGACCCACTGATGACAGAATAGTCGGCTCCAGTATCGACGAGAGCGGTCACACTGTGGCCGTCGATAAGAACGTCGAGGTCGCTAGTTCGCCGTCTCGCATTACAGTTAGGGCGTGGTGTCGGGTCACGGCTGCGTCGGCTTGTTCCACCTCTTCCATGTTGCGTCGTCAGGCCACATTCGGTAAGGGAGCTTTCGCCGTCAGGGCTTTGCCTGGTTGGCGTTGTGTTCGGAAAGCTCCGTCGCGGCGTCGTCGTCGTCGGAGGATCTTCGGTAGTTCGTCGCACAGCAACCGCACCTCCATCGGTTGCTGCCCTTAGTTTCCCGGATACGGGCTAGGAGACCGGCCCCGCGTTGGGCCAGAGTACTGTCGGTGGTGCGGTGACGTGCGGCGGCTGGGCGACGGCGAACGCGAAGGGCTTCGTGGTGTCCACCGAGTTCCTGTCAGGTAGTCGGCGATGTCACGTGGTCGTTCTCCTGGCTGTGGGCGCGGTGCATTGACGGCGAAGCCACGCAATCCCATCTGTCGGTACTGGCAACGGCGGTATGTGTGTCCGGCCTCGCCGCAGTGGTAGCAGAGCGGGCGATGGTCAGGGGTGCGCCAGACGTCAGTCTTCCTCGGTGCACTGCGCTGGGCCGCTGGCGAACGGTATGACGTCGGTGGGGGTGGTGGCGGCGGTAGCGTCTGTCGACGGAAGTGCGATGGGGCGGCGTTTTGGCGTGGACGGGGAGGAGCGTTGTGGCGCAGTGCAGCGGCGTAGCTCATAGCTTCCGGTTCGGGCAGCGGTGCGCGGGGAATTTGAAGCGATTGCCGAACTTCTTCTCGCACAATGTCGGCGATCGTATCCACTTGAGGCTGCGCCGAAGGCAACAGCTTGCGCAGCTCTTCCCGCACGATCGCTCGGATCGTTTCAGGCAGGTCTCCGGAGTTACTGGCTTGAGCAGCAGCGCAGTCTGCAGTCAGGCGACGATTATACTGTCTGGTGCGCATGTCCAAGGTCTTTTCAATAGAGGTCGTTTCGGCTACAAATTCTTGGACGGTTTTTCTGTGGGTTTCTCATCAGCCCCGCGAAGAGCTCCTGTTTGACCCCTCGCATGAGGAAACGAACTTTTTTCTCCTCAGGCATGTCTGGGTCAGCGTGACGGAATAGTCGGGTCATTTCTTCTGTGAAAATGGCGACATTTTCATTTGGTAGCTGAACCCGGGTCTCTAATAAAGCAGTGGCCCTCTCTTTTCGAGCGACGCTCGCGAACGTTTGCAGGAATGCGCCGCAGAAAACATCCCACGTTCGGAGCGTGGACTCCCGATTTTCGAGCCAGGTCCTTGCAGTGTCTTCTAAATAGAAGAACACACGACGCAGCTTTTCGTCATGGTCCCAGTGGTTGAGGGCGGCCACACGGTCGTATGTCTCTAGCCAGGACTCCGGGTCTTCGAACGATGACCCATGGAAAATTGGAGGTTCCCTAGGTTGATGCATGACCATCGTGGGCTGGGACGCTGCGGTTGTCATTGTCGCTGCTGTCGCGGTCATGGCCTTAGTCTTCCGCGGCTTGTCGTGTAGAAGCCCGTACTCCGGTGGTAGCCCTTGCTGTCGGCGGCTTGTTCGCTGCTCCTGGTTGGCGTCGGTGTCTTCTCCGCGACGTGGACTGGGTTCACGGCTTGACGGGGGCGTCCGGTACATGAACGAAGCAGCACCTCCACCAAATGTCACGGTGTCGTGACGTGGCCGAAGACAGGTGACTTCTTGTTGGGATGTAACTGTTTATTTGGGCGAACCTGTGCCCGGTAAACAGAAAGTCCAATTACAGCAGCAGTCTCGCAGAGATAGCAGTCTCAGACTGATAGCGGCGAACGGAGCGTCGGCCTTCGATCAACAACTGACAAGCGGCGAAGCGCGTCGGCATTTATACTCTTGCCGTCGAATGTTCTAGCGTTATCGCTGGCGGTGGCGTAGCTTCCAGAACAATCTGTATCGTTCGCACAGTGGGCGTGATCTTATCGAAATGATCTACTACAGTCCGGAACCTTCTAGAAAACTGCAGGCGTGGTTTGCTCTGAGAATCGTGTGGTGTTTTGGGACGATAACAAAAACTTGGGAAATGGAACGTGGCAATATCTTCAAAGCTATCAGCGCAAAGAAAAAAGCAACACACCACTCCCGGGAGGGCTCGAACCTCCAACTTTTCGGTTAACAGCCGATCGCGCTAGCCAATTGCACCACGGAGAAAGTCGTGCTCCACTCTCACCACCATCAGAACATTTCTTCAGAGTTATCAGCCCAAAGAAAAAAAAAGCGCCGCACCACCACCGGGTGGGCTCGAACCTCCAGCCTTTCGGTTAACAGGCGATCGCGCTAGCCAATTACGCCACGGAGACAGTCGTGCTCTACTCTCACCACCATCAGAACATATCCCCAAAGCTATCAGCGCAAAGAAAAGAGCAACACACCACTCCCGGGATGGCTCGAAATTACAACCTTTCGGTTAACAGCCGATCGCGCTAGCGAATTGCGCCACGGAGACAGTAGTGCAGCACTCCCACCTCCGTCAGGTCATTTGTTCAGAGCTATCAGCCCAAAGAAAAAGAAGCACCGCACAAGCACCGGGTGGGCTCGAACCTTCAAACTTTCGGTTAACAGCCGGATGCGCAAGCCAATTGCACCACGGAGACAGTCGTGCTCCACTCTCACCACCGTCAGAACATTTCTTCGGAGCTGTCAGCCCAAAGGAAAAAAAGCGCCACACCACCACCGGGCGAGCTCGAACCTCCAACCTATCGGTTAACAGCCGATTGCGCTAGCCAATGGCGCCACAGAGACAGTCGTGCTCCACTCTCCCAACCATCAGAACATATCTTCAAAGCTATCAGCGCAAAGAAAACAGCAACACACCACTCCCGGGAGGGCTCGAACCTCAAACTTTTCGGTTAACAGCCGATCGCGCTAGCCAATTGCGCCACGCAAACAGTCCTGCTCAACTCTCACCACCATCACAACATATCTTAAAAGCTATCAGCGCAAAGAAAAAAGCAACACACCACTCCTGGGAGGGATCGAACCTCCAACCTTTCAGTTAACAGCTGATTACGCTAGCCAATTGCGCCACGGAGACAGTCCTGCTGTACTCTCACCACCAGCATAACATATCTTCAAAGCTATCAGCCCGAAGAAAAAAAGCGCCGGGTGGGCTCGAACCTCCAAACTTTCGGTAAACAGCCGGATGCGCTAGCCAATTGCGCCACGCAGAAAGTCGTGCTCCACTCTCACCATCATCAGAACATATCTTCAAAGCTATCAGCGCAAAGAAAAAAGCAACACACCACTCCCGGGAGAGCTCGAACCTCCAACCTTTCGGTTAACAGCCGATCGCGCTAGCCAATAACACCACGGAGACAGTCCTGCTGTACTCTCACCACCAGCATAACATATCTTCAAAGCTAACAGCCCAAAGAAAAAAAAGCGCCGCACCACCCCGGGTGGGCTCGAACCTCCAACCTTTCGGTTAACAGCCGATCGCGCTAGCCAATTATGCCACGGAGACAGTCGTGCTCCACCCTCACCACCATCAGAACATATCTTCAAGCTATCAGCCCAAAGAAAAAAAGACGCCGCACCACCCCGGGTGGGCTCGAACCTCCAACCTTTCGGTTAACAGCCGATCGCGCTGGCCAATTGCGCCACGGAGACAGTCGTGCTCCACTCTCACTACCGTCGGAACATTTCTTCAAAGCTATCAGCGCAAAGAAAAAAGCAACACACCACTCCCGGGAGGGCTCGAATTTCCAATCTTTTGGTTAAAAGCCAATCGCGCTAGCCAATGGCGTCACGGAGACAGTCGTGTTCCACTCTCACCACCGTCAGAACATTTCTTCAAAGCTATCAGTTCAAAGAAAAAAGCAACACACCACTCCCGGGAGGGCTCGAATTTCCAACCTTTCGGTTAACAGCCGATCGCGCGAGCCAATTGCGCCACGGAGACAGTAGCGCTCCACTCTCACCACCGTCAGAACATTTCTTCGGAGCTGTCAGCCCAAAGGAAAAAAAGCGCCACACCACCACCGGGTGGGCTCGAACCTCCAACCTTTCGGTTAACAGCTGATCGTGCTAGCCAATTGCGCCATGGAGACAGTCGTGCTCCACTCTCACCACCATCAGAACATATCTTCAAAGCTATCAGCGCAAAGAAAAAAGCAACACACCACTTCCGGGAGGGCTCCAACCTCCAACCTTTCGGTTGACAGCCAATCGCGCTAGCCAATTGCGCCACGCAGACCGTCGTGCTCCACTCTCACCATCATCAGAACATATCTTCAAAGCTATCAGCGCAAAGAAAAAAGCAACACACCACTCCCGGGAGACCTCGAACCTCCAACCTTTCGGTTAACAGCCGATCGCGCTAGCCAATAACACCACGGAGACAGTCGTGCTCCACTCTCACCACCATCAGAACATATCTTCAAAGCTATCAGCCCAAAGAAAAAAAAGCGCCGCACCACCCCGGGTGGGCTCGAACCTCCAACCTTTCGGTTAACAGCCGATCGCGCTAGCCAATTATGCCACGGAGACAGTAGTGCTCCACTCTCACCACCATCAGAACATATCTTCTACGCCATCAGCACAAAGAAAAAAAAGCGACACACCGTCCACGGGTGCGCTCGAAACTCCCACTTTTTGGTTAACAGCCGATCGCACTAGCCAATTGCACCACGGAGAAAGTCCTGCTCTACTCTCCCCACTATCAGAACATATCTTCAAAGCTATCAGCCGAAAGAAAAAAAAGCGCCGCACCACCACCGGGTGGGCTCGAAACTCCAACCTCTCGGTTAACAGCCGATCGTGCTAGCCAATTGCGCCACGGAGACAGTCCTGCTTCACTCTCACCACCATCAGAACATATATTCAAAGCTATCAGAGCAAAGAAAAAAAAGCGCCGCACCACCGCCCGGTGGGCTCGAACCTCCAACCTTTCGGTTAACAGCCCATCGCGCTAGCCAATTGTGCCACGGAGACAGTCGTGTTCCACTCTCACCACCAACAGAACATATCTTCAAAGCTATCAGCGCAAAGTAAAAAGCAACACACCACTCCCGGGAGGGCTCGAACCTCCAACCTTTCGGTAAACAGCCGATCGCGCTAGCCAATTACGCCACGGAGACAGTCCTGCTATACTTTCACCACAAGCATAACATATCTTCAAAGCTATCGGCCCAAAGAAAAAAAGCGCCGCACCACCCCGGGTGGGCTCGAACCTCCAACCTTTCGGTTAACATCCGATCGCGCTAGCCAATTGCGCCACGAAGATAGTCGTGCTCCACTCTCACCACCGTCAGAAGATTTCTTCAGACTATCAGCCCAAAGAAAAAAAAGCGCCGCACCACCACCGGGTGGGCTCGAACCTCCAACCTTTCGGTTAACAGCTGATCGTGCTAGCCAATTGCGCCATGGAGACAGTCGTGCTCCACTCTCACCACCATCAGAACATATCTTCAAAGCTATCAGCGCAAAGAAAAAAGCAACACACCACTACCGGGAGGGCTCCAACCTCCAACCTTTCGGTTGACAGCCAATCGCGCTAGCCAATTGCGCCACGCAGACCGTCGTGCTCCACTCTCACCATCATCAGAACATATCTTCAAAGCTATCAGCGCAAAGAAAAAAGCAACACACCTCTCCCGGGAGAGCTCGAACCTCCAACCTTTCGGTTAACAGCCGATCGCGCTAGCCAATAACACCACGGAGACAGTCCTGCTGTACTCTCACCACCAGCATAACATATCTTCAAAGCTATCAGCCCAAAGAAAAAAAAGCGCCGCACCACCCCGGGTGGGCTCGAACCTCCAACCTTTCGGTTAACAGCCGATCGCGCTAGCCAATTATGCCACGGAGACAGTCGTGCTCCACTCTCACCACCATCAGAACATATCTTCAAAGCTATCAGCCCAAAGAAAAAAAAGCGCCGCACCACCCCGGGTGGGCTCGAACCTCCAACCTTTCGGTTAACAGCCGATCGCGCTAGCCAATTATGCCACGGAGACAGTAGTGCTCCACTCTCACCACCATCAGAACATATCTTCTACGCCATCAGCACAAAGAAAAAAAAGCGACACACCGTCCACGGGTGCGCTCGAAACTCCCACTTTTTGGTTAACAGCCGATCGCACTAGCCAATTGCACCACGGAGAAAGTCCTGCTCTACTCTCCCCACTATCAGAACATATCTTCAAAGCTATCAGCCGAAAGAAAAAAAAGCGCCGCACCACCACCGGGTGGGCTCGAAACTCCAACCTCTCGGTTAACAGCCGATCGTGCTAGCCAATTGCGCCACGGAGACTGTCCTGCTTCACTCTCACCACCATCAGAACATATATTCAAAGCTATCAGAGCAAAGAAAAAAAAGCGCCGCACCACCGCCCGGTGGGCTCGAACCTCCAACCTTTCGGTTAACAGCCGATCGCGCTAGCCAATTGCGCCACGGAGACAGTCCTGCTCCACTCTCACCACCATCAGAACATTTCTTCAGAGATATCAGCTCAAAGAAAACAAAGCGCCGCACCACCACCGGGTGGGCTCGAACCTCCAACCTTTCGGTTAACAGCCCATCGCGCAAGCCTATTGCGCCACGCAGACAGTCGTGCTTCACTCTCACCACCATCAGAACATTTCTTCAGAGATATCAGCCCAAAGAAAAAAAAGCGCCGCACCACCACCGGGTGGGCTCGAACCTCCAAAATTTCGGTTAATAGCCGATCGCGCTGGCCAATTGCGCCACGGAGACAGTCGTGCTCCACTCTCACTACCGTCGGAACATTTCTTCAAAGCTATCAGCGCAAAGAAAAAAGCAACACACCACTCCCGGGAGGGCTTGAATTTCCAATCTTTTGGTTAAAAGCCAATCGCGCTAGCCAATGCGTCACGGAGACAGTCGTGTTCCACTCTCACCACCGTCAGAAAATTTCTTCAAAGCTATCAGTGCAAAGAAAAAAGCAACACACCACTCCCGGGAGGGCTCGAATTTCCAATCTTTCGGTTTACAGCCGATCGCGCAAGCCAATTGCGCCAAAGAGACAGTAGTGCAGCACTCCCACCTCCGTCAGAACAATTCTTCAGAGCTCATCAGCCCAAAGAAAAAGAAAGCGCCGCACCACCACCGGGTGGGCTCGAACCTCCAGCCTTTCGGTTAACAGGCGATCGCGCTAGCCGATTTCGCCACGTAGACAGTCGTGCTCCACTCTCACCACCATCAGAACATATCTTCAAAGCTATCAGCGCAAAGAAAAAACCAACACACCACTCCCGGAAGGGCTCGAAACTACAACCTTTCGGTTAACAGCCGATCGCGCGAGCCAATTGCGCCACGGAGACAGTAGTGCAGCACTCCCACACCCGTCAAGACATTTCTTCATAGCTATCAGGCCAAAGAAAAAGAAGCGCCGCACCACCACCGGGTGGGCTCGAACCTCCAGCCTTTCGGTTAACAGGCGATCGCGCTAGCCAATTACGCCACGAGACAGTCGTGCTCTACTCTCACCACCATCAGAACATATCCCCAAAGCTATCAGCGCAAAGAAAAGAGCAACACACCACTCCCGGGATGGCTCGAAATTACAACCTTTCGGTTAACAGCCGATCGCGCTAGCGAATTGTGCCACGGAGACAGTAGTGCAGCACTCCCACCTCCGTCAGGTCATTTGTTCAGAGCTATCAGCCCAAAGAAAAAGAAGCGCCGCACGAGCACTGGGTGGGCTCGAACCTCAAACTTTTCGGTTAACAGCCGATCGCGCTAGCCAATTGCGCCACGCAAACAGTCCTGCTCAACTCTCACCACCATCACAACATATCTTAAAAGCTATCAGCGCAAAGAAAAAAAGCAACACACCACTCCTGGGAGGGATCGAACCTCCAACCTTTCAGTTAACAGCTGATTACGCTAGCCAATTGCGCCACGGAGACAGTCCTGCTGTACTCTCACCACCAGCATAACATATCTTCAAAGCTATCAGCCCGAAGAAAAAAAAGCGCCGGGTGGGCTCGAACCTCCAAACTTTCGGTTAACAGCCGGATGCGCTAGCCTATTGCGCCGCGGAGACAATCGTGCTCCACTCTCACCACCGTCAGAACATTTCTTTGGAGCTGTCAGCCCAGAGAAAAAGAAGCGCCGCACAACCACCGGGTGGGCTCGAACCTCGAAACTTTCGGTTAACAGCCGGATACGCAAGCCAATTGCGCCACGGAGACAGTCGTGCTCCACTCTCACTACCGTCAGAACATTTCTTCGGAGCTGTCAGCCCAAAGGAAAAAAAGCGCCACACCACCACCGGGCGAGCTCGAACCTCCAACTTATCGGTTAACAGCCGATTGCGCTAGCCAATGGCGCCACGGAGACAGTCGTGCTCCACTCTCCCCACCATCAGAACATATCTTCAAAGCTATCAGCGCAAAGAAAAAAGCAACACACCACTCCCGGGAGGGCTCGAACCTCCAACTGTTCGGTTAACAGCCGATCGCGCTAGCCAATTGCGCCACGCAAACAGACCTGCTCAACTCTCACCACCATCACAACATATCTTCAAAGCTATCAGCGCAAAGAAAAAAGCGACACACCACTCCCGGGAGGGATCGAACCTCCAACCTTTCAGTTAACAGCTGATTACGCTAGCCAATTGCGCCACGGAGACAGTCTTGCTCCACTCTCACCACCGTCAGAACATTTCCTCATAGCTATCAGCCCAAAGGAAAAAAAGCGCCGCACCACCACCGGGTGGGCTCGAACCTCCAACCTTTCGGTTAACAGCCCATCGCGCTAGCCAATTGCGCCACGCAGAAAGTCGTGCTCCACTCTCACCATCATCAGAACATATCTTCAAAGCTATCAGCGCAAAGAAAAAAGCAACACACCACTCCCGGGAGAGCTCGAACCTCCAACCTTTCGGTTAACAGCCGATCGCGCTAGCCAATAACACCACGGAGACAGTCCTGCTGTACTCTCACCACCAGCATAACATATCTTCAAAGCTAACAGCCCAAAGAAAAAAAAGCGCCGCACCACCCCGGGTGGGCTCGAACCTCCAACCTTTCGGTTAACAGCCGATCGCGCTAGCCAATTATGCCACGGAGACAGTCGTGCTCCACTCTCACCACCATCAGAACATATCTTCAAGCTATCAGCCCAAAGAAAAAAAAACGCCGCACCAACCCGGGTGGGCTCGAACCTCCAACCTTTCGGTTAACAGCCGATCGCGCTGGCCAATTGCGCCACGGAGACAGTCGTGCTCCACTCTCACTACCGTCGGAACATTTCTTCAAAGCTATCAGCGCAAAGAAAAAAGCAACACACCACTCCCGGGAGGGCTTGAATTTCCAATCTTTTGGTTAAAATCCATTCGCGCTAGCCAATGGCGTCACGGAGACAGTCGTGTTCCACTCTCACCACCGTCAGAACATTTCTTCAAAGCTATCAGTGCAAAGAAAAAAGCAACACACCACTCCCGGGAGGGCTCGAATTTCCAACCTTTCGGTTAACAGCCGATCGCGCGAGCCAATTGCGCCACGGAGACAGTAGTGCTCCACTCTCACCACCGTCAGAACATTTCTTCGGAGCTGTCAGCCCAAAGGAAAAAAAGCGCCACACCACCACCGGGCGAGCTCGAACCTCCAACCTATCGGTTAACAGCCGCTTGCGCTAGCCATTGGCGCCACGGAGACAGTCGTGCTCCACTCTCCCAACCATCAGAACATATCTTCAAAGCTATCAGCGCAAAGAAAACAGCAACACACCACTCCCGGGAGGGCTCGAACCTCAAACTTTTCGGTTAACAGCCGATCGCGCTAGCCAATTGCGCCACGCAAACAGTCCTGCTCAACTCTCACCACCATCACAACATATCTTAAAGGCTATCAGCGCAAAGAAAAAAGCAACACACCACTCCTGGGAGGGATCGAACCTCCAACCTTTCAGTTAACAGCTGATTACGCTAGCCAATTGCGCCACGGAGACAGTCCTGCTGTACTCTCACCACCATCAGAAGATTTCTTCAGACTATCAGCCCAAAGAAAAAAAAAGCGCAGCACCACCACCGGGTGGGCTCGAACCTCCAACCTTTCGGTTAACAGCCGATCGCGCTAGCGAATTGCGCCACGGAGACAGTCGTGCTCCACTCTCACCACCATCAGAACATATCTCAAAGCTATCAGCCCAAAGAAAAAAAAGCGCCGCACCACCCCGGGTGGGCTCGAACCTCCAACCTTTCGGTTAACAGCCGATCACGCTAGCCAATTATGCCACGGAGACAGTCGTGCTCCACTCTCACCACCATCAGAACATATCTTCAAAGCTATCAGCGCAAAAAAAAGCAACACACCACTCCCGGGAGGGCTCGAACCTCCAACCTTTCGGTTAACAGCCCATCGCGCTAGCCAATTGCGCCAAGGAGACAGTCGTACTCCATTCT
This sequence comes from Rhipicephalus microplus, assembly GCF_043290135.1. Lineage (NCBI taxonomy): Eukaryota > Metazoa > Arthropoda > Arachnida > Ixodida > Ixodidae > Rhipicephalus > Rhipicephalus microplus. The sequence goes on from NW_027464585.1 coordinate 52,620,826, forward strand.
CACCACCGTCAGAACATTTCTCCAAAGCTATCAGCGCAAAGAAAAAAGAGCGACGAACCACCACCGGGTGGGCTCGAACCTCCGACCTTTCGGTTAACAGGCGATCGAGCTAGCCAAGTGCGCCACGGCGACAGTCCTGCTCCACTCTCACCACCATCAGAACATATCTTCAAAGCTATCAGCGCAAAAAAAAGCAACACACCACTCCCGGGAGGGCTCAAACCTCCAGCCTTTCGCTTAACAGCCAATCGCGCTAGCCAGTTGCGCCACGGAGACAGTCCTGCACAACTCCCACCACCATAAACTAATCTTCTAAGCTATCAGCCCAAAAAAAATGCGCAGCACCACTCGCGGGTGGGCTCGAACCCCCAAACTCTCGGTTAACAGCCGATCGCGCTAGCCAATTACGCCACGGAGACAGTCATGCTCCACTCTCACCACCATCAGAACATATCTTCTACGCCATCAGCGCAAAGAAAAAAAAGCGACACACCGTCCACGGGTGCGCTCGAAACTCCCACTTTTTGGTTAACAGCCGATCGCGCTAGCCAATTGCACCACGGAGACAGTCCTGCTCCACCCTCCCCACCATTAGAACATATCTTCAAAGCTATCAGCCCAAAGAAAAAAAAAGCGCCGCACCACCACCGGGTGGGCTCGAACCTCCAAAATTTCGGTTAATAGCCGATCGCGCTGGCCAATTGCACCACGGAGACAGTCGTGCTCCTCTCTCACCACCGTCAGAACATTTCTTCAAAGCTATCAGCGCAAAAAAAAGCAACACACCACTTCCGCGAGGGCTTGAATTTCCAATCTTTTGGTTAAAATCCAATCGCGCTAGCCAATGGCGTCACGGAGACAGTCGTGTTCCACTCTCACCACCGTCAGAACATTTCTTCAAAGCTAACAGCGCAAAGAAAAAAGCAACACACCACTCCCGGGAGGGCTCGAATTTCCAATCTTTCGGTTAACAGCCGATCGCGCTAGCCAATTGCGCCACGGAGACAGTAGTGCAGCACTCCCACCTCCGTCAGAACATTTCTTCGGAGCTGTCAGCCGAAAGGAAAAAAAGCGCCGCACCACCACCAGACAAGCTCGAACCTCCAACCTATCAGTTAACAGCCGATTGCGCTAGCCAATTGCGCCACGGAGACAGTCGTGCTCCACTCTCCCCACCATCAGAACATATCCTAAAGCTATCAGCGCAAAGAAAAAAGCAACACACCACTCCCGGGAGGGCTTGAAATTCCAAACTTTTCGTTAACAGCCGATCGCGCTAGCCATTTGCGCCACGGAGACAGTAGTGAGCAACTCCCACCTCCGTCAGAACATTTCTTCAGAGCTATCAGCCCAAAGAAAAAAAAGCGCCGCACCACCACCGGGTTGGCTCGAACCTCCAGCCTTTCGGTTAACAGGCGATCGCGCTAGCCAATTACGCCACGGAGACAGTCGTGCTCTACTCTCAACACCATCAGAACATATCCCCAAAGCTATCAGCGCAAAGAAAAGAGCAACACACCACTCCCGGGAAGGCTCGAAATTACAACCTTTCGGTTAACAGCCGATCGCGCTAGCGAATTGCGCCACGGAGACAGTAGTGCAGCACTCCCACCTCCGTCAGATCATTTGTTCAGAGCTATCAGCCCAAAGAAAAAGAAGCGCCGGACAACCACCGGGTGGGCTCGAACCTCCAAACTTTCGGTTAACAGCCGGATGCGCAAGCCAATTGCTCCACGGAGACAGTCGTGCTCCACTCTCACCACCGTGTGAACATTTCTTCAAAGCTATCAGCGCAAAAAAAGCAACACACCACTCCCGGGAGGGCTCGAACCTCCAACCTTTCGGTTAACAGCCCATCGCGCTAGCCAATTGCGCCAAGGAGACAGTCGTACTCCATTCTCACCACCGTCAGAACATTTCTCCAAAGCTATCAGCGCAAAGAAAAAAGAGCGACGAACCACCACCGGGTGGGCTCGAACCTCCAACTTTTCGGTTAACGGCCGATCGATCTAGCCAATTGCGCCACGCAAACAGTCCTGCTCAACTCTCACCACCATCACAACATATCTTCAAAGCTATCAGCGCAAAGAAAAAAGCAACACACTACTCCTGGGAGGGATCGAACCTCCAACCTTTCAGTTAACAGCTGATTACGCTAGCCAATTGCGCCACGGAGACAGTCCTGCTGTACTCTCACCACCAGAATAACATATCTTCAAAGCTATCAGCGCAAAGAAAAAAAAGCACCGCACCACCCCGGGTGGGCTCGAGTCTCCAACCTTTCGGTTAACAGCCGATCGCGCTATCCAATTGTGCCACGGAGACAGACGTGCTCCACTCTCGCCACCGTCAGAACATTTGTTCACACTATCAGCCCAAAGAAAAAAAAGCGCCGCACCGCCACCGGGTGGGCTCGAACCTCCAACCTTTCGGTTAACAGCCGATCGCGCTAGCCAATTGCGCCAAGGAGACAGTCGTGCTCCATTCTCACCACCGTCAGAACATTTCTCCAAAGCTATCAGCGAAAAGAAAAAAGAGCGACGAACCACCACCGGGTGGGCTCGAACCTCCAACCGTTCGGTTAACAGGCGATCGCGCTAGCCAAGTGCGCAACGGAAACAGTCCTGCTCCACTCTCACCACCATCAGAACATATCTTCAAACCTATAGGCTGAAAGGAAAAAAAGCAACACACCACTCTCGGGAGGGCTCGAACCTCCAACCTTTCTGCTAACAGCCGATCACGCTAGCCAATTGGGCCACGGAGGCAGTCGTGCTCCACTCTCACCACCGTCAGAACATTTCTTCAGAGCTATCAGCCCAAAGAAAAAGAAACGCCGCACCACCACCGGGTGGGCTCGAACCTCCAACCTTTCGGTCAACAGCCAATTGCGCTAGCCAATTGCGCCAGCCACGGAGACTGTCGTTCTCCACTCTCACTACCATCAGAACATATCTTCAAAGCTATCAGCGCAAAGAAAAAAAAGCGACACACCAACCGCTGGTGGGCTCAAACCTCCGAACTTTCGGTTAACAGCCAATCGCGCTAGCCAATTGCTCCACGGAGACAGTCCTGCACCACTCCCACCAACATGAAACATATCTTCAAAGCTATCAGCCCAAAGAAAAGAAGCGACGCACCACTCGCAGGTTGGCTCGAACCTCGAAACTTTCGGTTAACAGCCGATCGCGCTAGCCATTTGCGCCACGAAGACAGTCGTGCTCCACTCTCACCCCCGTCAGAAGATTTCTTCAGACTATCAGCCCAAAGAAAAAAAAGCGCCGCACCACCACCGGGTGGGCTCGAACCTCCAACCTTTCGGTTAGCAGCCGATCGAGCTAGCCAATTGCGCCACGGAGACAGTCGTGCTCCACTCTCACCACCATCAGAACATATCTTCAAAGCTTTCAGCCCAAAGAAAAAAAAGCGCCGCACCACCCCGGGTGGGCTTGAACCTCCAACATTTCGGTGAACAGCCGATCGCGCTAGCCAATTATGCCACGGAGACAGTCGTGCTCCACTCTCACCACCATCAGAACATATCTTCAAAGCTATCAGCGCAAAAAAAAGCAACACACCACTCCCGGGAGGGCTCAAAATTCCAACGTTTCGGTTAACAGCCGATCGCGCTAGCCAATTGCGCCACGGAGACAGTAGTGCAGCACTCCACTTCCGTCAGAACATTTCTTCAGAGCTATCAGCCCAAAAAAAAGAAAGCGCCGCACCACCACCGGTTGGGCTCGAACCTCCAGCCTTTCGCTTAACAGCCAATCGCGCTAGCCAGTTGCGCCACGGAGACAGTCCTGCACAACTCCCACCACCATTAAACTAATCTTCAAAGCTATCAGCCCAAAGAAAAAAAGCGCAGCACCACTCGCGGGTGGGCTCGAACCCCCAACCTTTCGGTTAACAGCCGATCGCGCGAGCCAATTACGCCACGGAGACAGTCATGCTCCACTCTCACCACCATCAGAACATATCTTCTACGCCATCAGCGCAAAGAAAAAAAAGCGACACACCGTCCACGGGTGCGCTCGAAACTCCCACCTTTTGGTTAACAGCCGATCGCGCTAGCCAATTGCACCACGGAGACAGTCCTGCTCCACCCTCCCCACCATCAGAACATATCTTCAAAGCTCTCAGCCCAAAGAAAAAAAAGCGCCGCACCACCACCGGGTGGGCTCGAACCTCCAGCCTTCCGCTTAACAGCCAATCGCGCTAGCCAGTTGCGCCACAGAAACAGTCCTGCTCCACTCTCACCACCATCAGAACATATCTCAAAGCTATCAGCCCAAAGAAAAAAAAGCGCCGCACCACCCCGGGTGGGCTCGAACCTCCAACCTTTCGGTTAACAGCCGATCGCGCTAGCCAATTATGCCACGGAGACAGTCGTGCTCCACTCTCACCACCATCAGAACATATCCTCAAAGCTATCAGCGCAAAAAAAGCAACACACCACTCCCGGGAGGGCTCAAACCTCCAGCCTTTCGCTTAACAGCCAATCGCGCTAGCCAGTTGCGCCACGGAGACAGTCCTGCACAACTCCCACCACCATAAACTAATCTTCTAAGCTATCAGCCCAAAGAAAAAATGCGCAGCACCACTCGCGGGTGGGCTCGAACCCCCAAACTCTCGGTTAACAGCCGCGCGCTAGCCAATTACGCCACGGAGACAGTCATGCTCCACTCTCACCACCATCAGAACATATCTTCTACGCCATCAGCGCAAAGAAAAAAAAGCGACACACCGTCCACGGGTGCGCTCGAAACTCCCACTTTTTGGTTAACAGCCGATCGCGCTAGCCAATTGCACCACGGAGACAGTCCTGCTCCACCCTCCCCACCAATAGAACATATCTTCAAAGCTATCAGCCCAAAGAAAAAAAAGCGCCGCACCACCACCGGGTGGGATCGAACCTCCAGCCTTTCGCTTAACAGCCAATCGCGCTAGCCAGTTGCGCCACGGAGACAGTCCTGCACAACTCCCACCACCATTAAACTAATCTTCAAAGCTATCAGCCCAAAGAAAAAAAGCGCAGCACCACTCGCGGGTGGGCTCGAACCCCCAACCTTTCGGTTAACAGCCGATCGCGCTAGCCAATTACGCCACGGAGACAGTCATGCTCCACTCTCACCACCATCAGAACATATCTTCTACGCCATCAGCGCAAAGAAAAAAAAGTGACACACCGTCCACGGGTGCGCTCGAAACTCCCACCTTTTGGTTAACAGCCGATCGCGCTAGCCAATTGCACCACGGAGACAGTCCTGCTCCACCCTCCCCACCATCAGAACATATCTTCAAAGCTATCAGCCCAATGAAAAAAAAGCGCCGCACCACCACCCGGTGGGCTCGAACCTCCAACCTTTCGGTCAAACGCCCAACGCGCTAGCAAATTGTGCCACGGAGAAAGTCGTGTTCCACTCTCACCACCAACAGAACATATCTTCAAAGCTATCAGCGCAAAAAAAGCAACACACCACTCCCGGGAGGGCTCGAACCTCCAACCTTTCGTAAACAGCCGATCGCGCTAGCCAATTACGCCACGGAGACAGTCCTGCTATACTTTCACCACAAGCATAACATATCTTCAAAGCTATCGGCCCAAAGAAAAAAAGTGCCGCACCTCCCCGGGTGGGCTCGAACCTCCAACCTTTCGGTTAACAGCCGATCGCGCTAGCCAATTGCGCCACGAAGACAGTCGTGCTCCACTCTCACCACCGTCAGAAGATTTCTTCAGACTATCAGCCCAAAGAAAAAAAAGCGCCGCACCACCACCGGGTGGGCTCGAACCTCCGACCTTTCGTTTAACAGCCGATCGTGCTAGCCAATTGCGCCACGGAGACAGTCGTGCTCCACTCTCACCACCATCAGAACATATCTTCAAAGCTATCAGCGCAAAGAAAAAAGCAACACACCACTTCCGGGAGGGCTCAAACCTCCAACCATTCGGCTAACAGCCAATCGCGCTAGCCAATTGCGCCACGGAGACAGTCCTGCTCTACTCTCACCACCATCAGAACATATCTTCAAAGGTATCAGCCCAAAGAAAAAAAGCGCCGCAGCACCACCGGGTGGGCTCGAACCTCCAACCTTTCGGTTAACAGCCGATCGCGCTAGCCAATTGCGCCACGGAGACAGTCCTGCTCCACTCTCACCACCATCAGAACATATCTTCAAAGCTATCAGGTCAAAGTAAAAAAAGCAACACACCACTCTCGGGTGGGCTCGAACCTCCAACCTTTCGGTTAACAGCCCATCGCGCTAGCCAATTGCGCCACGGAGACAGTCGTGCTTCACTCTCACCACCATCACAACATATCTTCAAAGCTATCAGCGCAAAGAAAAAAGCAACACACCACTCCCGGGAGGGCTCGAACCTCCAACCTTTCGGTCAACAGCCTATAGCGCTAGCCCATTGCGCCATGGAGACAGTCGTGCTCTCCTCTCACCACCATCAGAACATTTCTTCAGAGCTATCAGCCCAAAGAAAAAAAAAGCGCCGCACCACCACCGGGTGGGCTCGAACCTCCAAAATTTCGGTTAATAGCCGATCGCGCTGGCCAATTGCACCACGGAGACAGTCGTGCTCCTCTCTCACCACCGTCAGAACATTTCTTCAAAGCTATCAGCGCAAAAAAAAGCAACACACCACTTCCGCGAGGGCTTGAATTTCCAATCTTTTGGTTAAAATCCAATCGCGCTAGCCAATGGCGTCACGGAGACAGTCGTGTTCCACTCTCACCACCGTCAGAACATTTCTTCAAAGCTAACAGCGCAAAGAAAAAAGCAACACACCACTCCCGGGAGGGCTCGAATTTCCAATCTTTCGGTTAACAGCCGATCGCGCTAGCCAATTGTGCCACGGAGACAGTAGTGCAGCACTCCTACCTCCGTCAGAACATTTCTTCGGAGCTGTCAGCCGAAAGGAAAAAAAGCGCCGCACCACCACCAGACAAGCTCGAACCTCCAACCTATCGGTTAACAGCCGATTGCGCTAGCCAATTGCGCCACGGAGACAGTCGTGCTCCACTCTCCCCACCATCAGAACATATTCTAAAGCTATCAGCGCAAAGAAAAAAGCAACACACCACTCCCGGGAGGGCTTGAAATTCCAACCTTTTCGTTAACAGCCGATCGCGCTAGCCATTTGCGCCACGGAGACAGTAGTGAGCAACTCCCACCTCCGTCAGAACATTTCTTCAGAGCTATCAGCCCAAAGAAAAAAAAGCGCCGCACCACCACCGGGTTGGCTCGAACCTCCAAACTTTCGGTTAACACCCGGATGCGCAAGCCAATTGCTCCACGGAGACAGTCGTGCTCCACTCTCACCACCGTGTGAACATTTCTTCAAAGCTATCAGCGCAAAAAAAAGCAACACACCACTCCCGGGAGGGCTCGAACCTCCAACCTTTCGGTTAACAGCCCATCGCGCTAGCCAATCGCGCCAAGGAGACAGTCGTACTCCATTCTCACCACCGTCAGAACATTTCTCCAAAGCTATCAGCGCAAAGAAAAAAGAGCGACGAACCACCACCGGGTGGGCTCGAACCTCCAACTTTTCGGTTAACAGCCGATCGCGCTAGCCAATTGCGTCACGCAAACAGTCCTGCTCAACTCTCACCACCATCACAACATATCTTCAAAGCTATCAGCGCAAAGAAAAAAGCAACACACTACTCCTGGGAGGGACCGAACCTCCAACCTTTCAGTTAACAGCTGATTACGCTAGCCAATTGCGCCACGGAGACAGTCCTGCTGTACTCTCACCACCAGAATAACATATCTTCAAAGCTATCAGCGCAAAGAAAAAAAAGCACCGCACCACCCCGGGTGGGCTCGAGTCTCCAACCTTTCGGTTAACAGCCGATCGCGCTATCCAATTGTGCCACGGAGACAGACGTGCTCCACTCTCGCCACCGTCAGAACATTTGTTCACACTATCAGCCCAAAGAAAAAAAAGCGCCGCACCGCCACCGGGTGGGCTCGAACGTCCAACCTTTCGGTTAACAGCCGATCGCGCTAGCCAATTGCGCCAAGGAGACAGTCGTGCTCTATTCTCACCACCGTCAGAACATTTCTCCAAAGCTATCAGCGAAAAGAAAAAAGAGCGACGAACCACCACCGGGTGGGCTCGAACCTCCAACCGTTCGGTTAACAGGCGATCGCGCTAGCCAAGTGCGCAACGGAAACAGTCCTGCTCCACTCTCACCACCATCAGAACATATCTTCAAACCTATAGGCTGAAAGGAAAAAAAGCAACACACCACTCTCGGGAGGGCTCGAACCTCCAACCTTTCTGCTAACAGCCGATCACGCTAGCCAATTGGGCCACGGAGGCAGTCGTGCTCCACTCTCACCACCGTCAGAACATTTCTTCAGAGCTATCAGCCCAAAGAAAAAGAAACGCCGCACCACCACCGGGTGGGCTCGAACCTCCAACCTTTCGGTCAACAGCCAATTGCGCTAGCCAATTGCGCCAGCCACGGAGACTGTCGTTCTCCACTCTCACTACCATCAGAACATATCTTCAAAGCTATCAGCGCAAAGAAAAAAAAGCGACACACCAACCGCTGGTGGGCTCAAACCTCCGAACTTTCGGTTAACAGCCAATCGCGCTAGCCAGTTGCGCCACGGAGACAGTCCTGCACAACTCCCACCACCATTAAACTAATCTTCAAAGCTATCAGCCCAAAGAAAAAAAGCGCAGCACCACTCGCGGGTGGGCTCGAACCCCCAACCTTTCGGTTAACAGCCGATCGCGCGAGCCAATTACGCCACGGAGACAGTCATGCTCCACTCTCACCACCATCAGAACATATCTTCTACGCCATCAGCGCAAAGAAAAAAAAGCGACACACCGTCCACGGGTGCGCTCGAAACTCCCACCTTTTGGTTAACAGCCGATCGCGCTAGCCAATTGCACCACGGAGACAGTCCTGCTCCACCCTCCCCACCATCAGAACATATCTTCAAAGCTATCAGCCCAAAGAAAAAAAAGCGCCGCACCACCACCGGGTGGGCTCGAACCTCCAGCCTTCCGCTTAACAGCCAATCGCGCTAGTCAGTTGCGCCACAGAAACAGTCCTGCTCCACTCTCACCACCATCAGAACATATCTTCAAAGGTATCAGCCAAAGAAAAAAAGCGCCGCAGCACCACCGGGTGGGCTCGAACCTCCAACCTTTCGGTTAACAGCCGATCGCGCTAGCCAATTGCGCCACGCAAACAGTCCTGCTCCACTCTCACCACCATCAGAACATATCTTCAAAGCTATCAGATCAAAGAAAAAAAAGCAACACACCACTCTCGGGTGGGCTCGAACCTCCAACCTTTCGGTTAACAGCCCATCGCGCTAGCCAATTGCGCCACGGAGACAGTCGTGCTTCACTCTCACCACCATCAGAACATATCTTCAAAGCTATCAGCGCAAAGAAAAAAGCAACACACCACTCCCGGGAGGGCTCGAACCTCCAACTTTTCGGTCAACAGCCTCAAGCGCTAGCCTATTGCGCCACGGAGACAGTCGTGCTCTCCTCTCACCACCATCAGAGCATTTCTTCAGAGCTATCAGCCCAAAGAAAAAAAAGCGCCGCACCACCACCGGGTGGGCTCGAACCTCCAAAATTTCGGTTAATAGCCGATCGCGCTGACCAATTGCGCCACGGAGACAGTCGTGCTCCTCTCTCACCACCGTCAGAACATTTCTTCAAAGTTATCAGCGCAAAAAAAAGCAACACACCACTTCCGGGAGGGCTTGAATTTCCAATCTTTCGGTTAAAATCCAATCGCGCTAGCCAATGGCGTCACGGAGACAGTCATGTTCCACTCTCAACACCGTCAGAACATTTCTTCAAAGCTAACAGCGCAAAGAAAAAAGCAACACACCACTCCCGGGAGGGCTCGAATTTCCAATCTTTCGGTTAGCAGCCGATCGCCCTAGCCAATTGCGCCACGGAGACAGTAGTGCAGCACTCCCACCTCCGTCAGAGCATTTCTTCAGAGCTATCAGCCCAAAGAAAAAGAAAGCGCCGCTCCACCACCGGGTGGGCTCGAACCTCCAGCCTTTCGGTTAACAGGCGATCGCGCTAGCCGATTGCGCCACGTAGACAGTCGTGCTCCACTCTCACCACCATCAGAACATATCTTCAAAGCTATCAGCGCAAAGAAAAAAGCAACACACCACTCCCGGGAGGGCTCGAAACTACAACCTTTCGGTTAACAGCCGATCGCGCGAGCCAATTGCGCCACGGAGAATGTTGTGCAGCACTCCCACCTCCGTCAAGACAGTTGTTCATGGCTATCAGGCCAAAGAAAAAGAAGCGCCGCACCACCACCGGGTGGGCTCGAACCTCCAAACTTTCGGTAATAGCCAGATGCGCTAGCCAATTGCGCCACGGAGACAATCGTGCTCCACTCTCACCACCGTCAGAACATTTCTTCGGAGCTGTCAGCCGAAAGAAAAAAAAGCGCCGCACCACCACTAGACGAGCTCGAACCTCTAACCTATCGGTTAACAGCCGATTGCGCTAGCCGATTGCGCCACGGAGACAGTCGTGCTCCACTCTCCCCACCATCAGAACATATCTTAAAGCTATCAGCGCAAAGAAAAAAGCAAAACACCACTCCCGGGAGGGCTCGAACCTCCAACTTTTCGGTTAACAGCCAATCGCGCTAGCCAATTGCGCCACGGAGAAAGTCGTGCTCCACTCTCATCACCATCAGAACATATCTTCAAAGCTATGAGCGCAAAGAAAAAAGCAACACACCACTCCCGGGAGGGCTCGAAATTCCAACCTTTCGGTTAACAGCCGATCGCGCTAGCCATTTGCGCCACGGAGACAGTAGTGAGCAACTCCCACCTCCATCAGAACACTTCTTCAGAGCTATCAGCCCAAAGAAAAAAAAAAGCGCCGCACCACCACCGGGTGGGCTCGAACCTCCAGCCTTTCGGTTAACAGGCGATCGCGCTATCCAATTACGCCACGGAGACAGTCGTGCTCTACTCTCACCACAATCAGAACATATCCCAAAGCTATCAGCGCAAATAAAAGAGCAACACACCACTCCCGGGAAGGCTCAAAATTACAACCTTTCGGTTAACAGCCGATCGCGCTAGCGAATTGCGCCACGGAGACAGTAGTTCAGCACTCCCACCTCCGTCAGGTCATTTGTTCAGAGCTATCAGCCCAAAGAAAAAGAAGCGCCGCACAACCACCGGGTGGGCTCGAACCTCCAAACTTTCGGTTAACAGCCGGATGCGCAAGCCAATTGCGCCACGGAGACAGTCGTGCTCCACTCTCACCACCGTCAGAACATTTCTTCGGAGCTGTCAGCCCAAAGGAAAAAAAGCGCCGCACCACCACCGGGTGGGCTCGAACCTCAAGCCTTTCAGTTAACGGTGGAACGCGCTAGCCAATTGCGCCACGGAGACAGTCGTGCTCCACTCTCACCACCATCAGAACATATCTTCAAAGCTATCAGCGCAAAGAAAAAAGCAACACACCACTCCCGGGAGGGCCCGAAATTCCAACCTTTCGGTTAACAGCCGATCGTGCTAGCCAATCGCGCCACGGAGACAGTCCTGTACAACTCCCACCACTAATAAACATATCTTTAAAGCTATCAGCCCAAAGACAAAAAGCGCCGCACCACTCGCGGGTGGGCTCGAACCCCCAACCTTTCGGTTAACAGCCGATCGCGCAAGCCAAATACGCCACGGAGACAGTCGTGCTCCACTCTCACCACCATCAGAACATATCTTCTACGCCATCAGCGCAAAGAAAAAAAAAGCGACACACCGTCCACGGGTGGGCTCGAAACTCCCACCTTTTGGTTAACAGCCGATCGCTCTAGCCAATTGCACCACGGAGACAGTCCTGCTACACTATCACCACCATCAGAACATATCTTCAAAGCTATCAGCCCAAAGAAAAAATAGCGCCGCACCACCACCGGGTGGGCTCGAAACTCCAACCTTTCGGTTAACAGCCGATCGTGCTAGCCAATCGCGCCACGGAGACAGTCCTGATCCACTCTCACCACCATCAGAACATATCTACAAAGCTATCAGCCCAATGAAAAAAAAGCGCCGCACCACCACCCGGTGGGCTCGAACCTCCAACCTTTCGGTCAGCAGCCCAACGCGCTAGCAAATTGTGCCACGGAGAAAGTCGTGTTCCACTCTCACCACCAACAGAACATATCTTCAAAGCTATCAGCGCAAAAAAAGCAACACACCACTCCCGGGAGGGCTCGAACCTCCAACCTTTCGGTAAACAGCCGATCGCGCTAGCCAATTACGCCACGGAGACAGTCCTGCTATACTTTCACCACAAGCATAACATATCTTCAAAGCTATCGGCCCCAAGAAAAAAAGTGCCGCACCTCCCCGGGTGGGCTCGAACCTCCAACCTTTCGGTTAACAGCTGATCGCGCTAGCCAATTGCGCCACGAAGACAGTCGTGCTCCACTCTCACCACCGTCAGAACTTTTCTTCAGACTATCAGCCCAAAGAAAAAAAAGCGCCGCACCACCACCGGGTGGGCTCGAACCTCCGACCTTTCGTTTAACAGCCGATCGTGCTAGCCAATTGCGCCACGGAGACAGTCGTGCTCCACTCTCACCACCATCAGAACATATCTTCAAAGCTATCAGCGCAAAGAAAAAAGCAACACACCACTTCCGGGAGGGCTCAAACCTCCAACCATTCGGTTAACAGCCAATCGCGCTAGCCAATTGCGCCACGGAGACAGTCCTGCTCTACTCTCACCACCATCAGAACATATCTTGAAAGGTATCAGCCCAAAGAAAAAAAGCGCCGCAGCACCACCGGGTGGGCTCGAACCTCCAACCTTTTGGTTAACAGCCGATCGCGCTAGCCAATTGCGCCACAGAGACAGTCCTGCTCCACTCTCACCACCATCAGAACATATCTTCAAAGCTATCAGGTCAAAGAAAAAAAAGCAACACACCACTCTCGGGTGGGCTCGAACCTCCAACCTTTCGGTTAACAGCCCATCGCGCTAGCCAATTGCGCCACGGAGACAGTCGTGCTTCACTCTCACCACCATCACAACATATCTTCAAAGCCATCAGCTCAAAGAAAAAAGCAACACACCACTCCCGGGAGGGCTAGAACCTCCAACCTTTCGGTCAACAGCCTATAGCGCTAGCCCATTGCGCCATGGAGACAGTCGTGCTCTCCTCTCGCCACCATCAGAACATTTCTTCAGAGCTATCAGCCCAAAAAAAAAAAAGCGCCGCACCACCACCGGGTGGGCTCGAACCTCCAAAATTTCGGTTAATAGCCGATCGCGCTGGCCAATTGCACCACGGAGACAGTCGTGCTCCTCTCTCACCACCGTCAGAACATTTCTTCAAAGCTATCAGCGCAAAAAAAAGCAACACACCACTTCCGCGAGGGCTTGAATTTCCAATCTTTTGGTTAAAATCCGATCGCGCTAGCCAATGGCGTCACGGAGACAGTCGTGTTCCACTCTCACCACCGTCAGAACATTTCTTCAAAGCTAACAGCGCAAAGAAAAAAGCAACACACCACTCCCGGGAGGGCTCGAATTTCCAATCTTTCGGTTAACAGCCGATCGCGCTAGCCAATTGCGCCACGGAGACAGTAGTGCAGCACTCCCACCTCCGTCAGAACATTTCTTCGGAGCTGTAAGCCGAAAGGAAAAAAAGCGCCGCACCACCACCAGACAAGCTCGAACCTCCAACCTATCGGTTAACAGCCGATTGCGCTAGCCAATTGCGCCACGGAGACAGTCGTGCTCCACTCTCCCCACCATCAGAACATATCCTAAAGCTATCAGCGCAAAGAAAAAAGCAACACACCACTCCCGGGAGGGCTTGAAATTCCAACCTTTTCGTTAACAGCCGATCGCGCTAGCCATTTGCGCCACGGAGACAGTAGTGAGCAACTCCCACCTCCGTCAGAACATTTCTTCAGAGCTATCAGCCCAAAGAAAAAAAAGCGCCGCACCACAACCGGGTTGGCTCGAACCTCCAGCCTTTCGGTTAACAGGCGATCGCGCTAGCCAATTACGCCACGGAGACAGTCGTGCTCTACTCTCACCACCATCAGAACATGTCCCCAAAGCTATCAGCGGAAAGAAAAGAGCAACACACCACTCCCGGGAAGGCTCGAAATTACAACCTTTCGGTTAACAGCCGATCGCGCTAGCGAATTGCGCCACGGAGACAGTAGTGCAGCACTCCCACCTCCGTCAGATCATTTGTTCAGAGCTATCAGCCCAAAGAAAAAGAAGCGCCGGACAACCACCGGGTGGGCTCGAACCTCCAAACTTTCGGTTAACAGCCGGATGCGCAAGCCAATTGCTCCACGGAGACAGTCGTGCTCCACACTCACCACCGTGTGAACATTTATTCAAAGCTATCAGCGCAAAAGAAAGCAACACACCACTCCCGGGAGGGCTCGAACCTCCAACCTTTCGGCTAACAGCCCATCGCGCTAGCCAATTGCGCCAAGGAGACAGTCGTACTCCATTCTCACCACCGTCAGAACATTTCTCCAAAGCTATCAGCGCAAAGAAAAAAGAGCGACGAACCACCACCGGGTGGGCTCGAACCTCCAACTTTTCGGTTAACAGCCGATCGCGCTAGCCAATTGCGCCACGCAAACAGTCCTGCTCAACTCTCACCACCATCACAACATATCTTCAAAGCTATCAGCGCAAAGAAAAAAGCAACACACTACTCCTGGGAGGGATCGAACCTCCAGCCTTTCAGTTAACAGCTGATTACGCTAGCCAATTGCGCCACGGAGACAGTCCTGCTGTACTCTCACCACCAGAATAACATATCTTCAAAGCTATCAGCGCAAAGAAAAAAAAGCACCGCACCACCCCGGGTGGGCTCGAGTCTCCAACCTTTCGGTTAACAGCCGATCGCGCTATCCAATTGTGCCACGGAGACAGACGTGCTCCACTCTCGCCACCGTCAGAACATTTGTTCACACTATCAGCCCAAAGAAAAAAAAGCGCCGCACCGCCACCGGGTGGGCTCGAACCTCCCACCTTTCGGTTAACAGCCGATCGCGCTAGCCAATTGCGCCAAGGAGACAGTCGTGCTCCATTCTCACCACCGTCAGAACATTTCTCCAAAGCTATCAGCGAAAAGAAAAAAGAGCGACGAACCACCACCGGGTGGGCTCGAACCTCCACCCGTTCGGTTAACAGGCGATCGCGCTAGCCAAGTGCGCAACGGAAACAGTCCTGCTCCACTCTCACCACCATCAGAACATATCTTCAAACCTATAGGCTGAAAGGAAAAAAAGCAACACACCACTCTCGGGAGGGCTCGAACCTCCAACCTTTCTGCTAACAGCCGATCACGCTAGCCAATTGGGCCACGGAGGCAGTCGTGCTCCACTCTCACCACCGTCAGAACATTTCTTCAGAGCTATCAGCCCAAAGAAAAAGAAACGCCGCACCACCACCGGGTGGGCTCGAACCTCCAACCTTTCGGTCAACAGCCAATTGCGCTAGCTAATTGCGCCAGCCACGGAGACTGTCGTTCTCCACTCTCACTACCATCAGAACATATCTTCAAAGCTATCAGCGCAAAGAAAAAAAAGCGACACACCAACCGCTGGTGGGCTCAAACCTCCGAACTTTCGGTTAACAGCCAATCGCGCTAGCCAATTGCTCCACGGAGACAGTCCTGCACCACTCCCACCAACATGAAACATATCTTCAAAGCTATCAGCCCAAAGAAAAGAAGCGACGCACCACTCGCAGGTTGGCTCGAACCTCGAAACTTTCGGTTAACAGCCGATCGCGCTAGCCATTTGCGCCACGAAGACAGTCGTGCTCCACTCTCACCACCGTCAGAAGATTTCTTCAGACTATCAGCCCAAAGAAAAAAAAGCGCCGCACCACCACCGGGTGGGCTCGAACCTCCAACCTTTCGGTTAGCAGCCGATCGAGCTAGCCAATTGCGCCACGGAGACAGTCGTGCTCCACTCTCACCACCATCAGAACATATCTTCAAAGCTATCAGCCCAAAGAAAAAAAAGCGCCGAGCCACCCCGGGTGGACTTGAACCTCCAACATTTCGGTGAACAGCCGATCGCGCTAGCCAATTATGCCACGGAGACAGTCGTGCTCCACTCTCACCACCATCAGAACATATCTTCAAAGCTATCAGCGCAAAAAAAAGCAACACACCACTCCCGGGAGGGCTCAAAATTCCAACGTTTCGGTTAACAGCCGATCGCGCTAGCCAATTGCGCCACGGAGACAGTAGTGCAGCACTCCACTTCCGTCAGAACATTTCTTCAGAGCTATCAGCCCAAAAAAAAGAAAGCGACGCACCACCACCGGTTGGGCTCGAACCTCCAGCCTTTCGCTTAACAGCCAATCGCGCTAGCCAGTTGCGCCACGGAGACAGTCCTGCACAACTCCCACCACCATTAAACTAATCTTCAAAGCTATCAGCCCAAAGAAAAAAAGCGCAGCACCACTCGCGGGTGGGCTCGAACCCCCAACCTTTCGGTTAACAGCCGATCGCGCGAGCCAATTACGCCACGGAGACAGTCATGCTCCACTCTCACCACCATCAGAACATATCTTCTACGCCATCAGCGCAAAGAAAAAAAAGCGACACACCGTCCACGGGTGCGCTCGAAACTCCCACCTTTTGGTTAACAGCCGATCGCGCTAGCCAATTGCACCACGGAGACAGTCCTGCTCCACCCTCCCCACCATCAGAACATATCTTCAAAGCTATCAGCCCAAAGAAAAAAAAGCGCCGCACCACCACCGGGTGGGCTCGAACCTCCAGCCTTCCGCTTAACAGTCAATCGCGCTAGCCAGTTGCGCCACAGAAACAGTCCTGCTCCACTCTCACCACCATCAGAACATATCTTCAAAGGTATCAGCCAAAGAAAAAAAGCGCCGCAGCACCACCGGGTGGGCTCGAACCTCCAACCTTTCGGTTAACAGCCGATCGCGCTAGCCAATTGCGCCACGCAAACAGTCCTGCTCCACTCTCACCACCATCAGAACATATCTTCAAAGCTATCAGATCAAAGAAAAAAAAGCAACACACCACTCTCGGGTGGGCTCGAACCTCCAACCTTTCGGTTAACAGCCCATCGCGCTAGCCAATTGCGCCACGGAGACAGTCGTGCTTCACTCTCACCACCATCAGAACATATCTTCAAAGCTATCAGCGCAAAGAAAAAAGCAACACACCACTCCCGGGAGGGCTCGAACCTCCAACTTTTCGGTCAACAGCCTCTAGCGCTAGCCCATTGCGCCACGGAGACAGTCGTGCTCTCCTCTCACTACCATCAGAACATTTCTTCAGAGCTATCAGCCCAAAGAAAAAAAAGCGCCGCACCACCACCGGGTGGGCTCGAACCTCCAAAATTTCGGTTAATAGCCGATCGCGCTGACCAATTGCGCCACGGAGACAGTCGTGCTCCTCTCTCACCACCGTCAGAACATTTCTTCAAAGTTATCAGCGCAAAAAAAAGCAACACACCACTTCCGGGAGGGCTTGAATTTCCAATCTTTTGGTTAAAATCCAATCGCGCTAGCCAATGGCGTCACGGAGACAGTCATGTTCCACTCTCAACACCGTCAGAACATTTCTTCAAAGCTAACAGCGCAAAGAAAAAAGCAACACACCACTCCCGGTAGGGCTCGAATTTCCAATCTTTCGGTTAGCAGCCGATCGCCCTAGCCAATTGCGCCACGGAGACAGTAGTGCAGCACTCCCACCTCCGTCAGAACATTTCTTCAGAGCTATCAGCCCAAAGAAAAAGAAAGCGCCGCTCCACCACCGGGTGGGCTCGAACCTCCAGCCTTTCGGTTAACAGGCGATCGCGCTAGCCGATTGCGCCACGTAGACAGTCGTGCTCCACTCTCACCACCATCAGAACATATCTTCAAAGCTATCAGCGCAAAGAAAAAAGCAACACACCTCTCCCGGGAGGGCTCGAAACTACAACCTTTCGGTTAACAGCCGATCGCGCGAGCCAATTGCGCCACGGAGAATGTAGTGCAGCACTCCCACCTCCGTCAAGACAGTTCTTCATAGCTATCAGGCCAAAGAAAAAGAAGCGCCGCACCACCACCGGGTGGGCTCGAACCTCCAAACTTTCGGTAATAGCCAGAAGCGCTAGCCAATTGCGCCACGGAGACAATCGTGCTCCACTCTCACCACCGTCAGAACATTTCTTCGGAGCTGTCAGCCGAAAGGAAAAAAAGCGCCGCACCACCACCAGACGAGCTCGAACCTCTAACCTATCGCTTAACAGCCGATTGCGCTAGCCGATTGCGCCACGGAGACAGTCGTGCTCCACTCTCCCCACCATCAGAACATATCTTAAAGCTATCAGCGCAAAGAAAAAAGCAAAACACCACTCCCGGGAGGGCTCGAACCTCCAACTTTTCGGTTAACAGCCAATCGCGCTAGCCAATTGCGCCACGGAGAAAGTCGTGCTCCACTCTCATCACCATCAGAACATATCTTCAAAGCTATGAGCGCAAAGAAAAAAGCAACACACCACTCCCGGGAGGGCTCGAAATTCCAACCTTTCGGTTAACAGCCGATCGCGCTAGCCATTTGCGCCACGGAGACAGTAGTGAGCAACTCCCACCTCCATCAGAACACTTCTTCAGAGCTATCAGCCCAAAGAAAAAAAAGCGCCGCACCACCACCGGGTGGGCTCGAACCTCCAGCCTTTCAGTTAACAGGCGATCGCGCTAGCCAATTACGCCACGGAGACAGTCGTGCTCTACTCTCACCACAATCAGAACATATCCCCAAAGCTATCAGCGCAAATAAAAGAGCAACACACCACTCCCGGGAAGGCTCAAAATTACAACCTTTCGGTTAACAGCCGATCGCGCTAGCGAATTGCGCCACGGAGACAGTAGTGCAGCACTCCCACCTCCGTCAGGTCATTTGTTCAGAGCTATCAGCCCAAAGAAAAAGAAGCGCCGCACAACCACCGGGTGGGCTCGAACCTCCAAACTTTCGGTTAACAGCCGGATGCGCAAGCCAATTGCGCCACGGAGACAGTCGTGCTCCACTCTCACCACCGTCAGAACATTTCTTCGGAGCTGTCAGCCCAAAGGAAAAAAAGCGCCGCACCACCACCGGGTGGGCTCGAACCTCAAGCCTTTCAGTTAACGGTGGAACGCGCTAGCCAATTGCGCCACGGAGACAGTCGTGCTCCACTCTCACCACCATCAGAACATATCTTCAAAGCTATCAGCGCAAAGAAAAAAGCAACACACCACTCCCGGGAGGGCCCGAAATTCCAACCTTTCGGTTAACAGCCGATCGTGCTAGCCAATCGCGCCACGGAGACAGTCCTGTACAACTCCCACCACCATTAAACATATCTTTAAAGCTATCAGCCCAAAGACAAAAAGCGCCGCACCACTCGCGGGTGGGCTCGAACCCCCAACCTTTCGGTTAACAGCCGATCGCGCAAGCCAAATACGCCACGGAGACAGTCGTGCTCCACTCTCACCACCATCAGAACATATCTTCTACGCCATCAGCGCAAAGAAAAAAAAGCGACACACCGTCCACGGGTGGGCTCGAAACTCCCACCTTTTGGTTAACAGCCGATCGCGCTAGCCCGTTGCACCACGGAGACAGTCCTGCTACACTATCACCACCATCAGAACATATCTTCAAAGCTATCAGCCCAAAGAAAAAATAGCGCCGCACCACCACCGGGTGGGCTCGAAACTCCAACCTTTCGGTTAACAGCCGATCGTGCTAGCCAATCGCGCCACGGAGACAGTCCTGCTCCACTCTCACCACCATCAGAACATATCTTCAAAGCTATCAGAGCAAAGAAAAAAAAGCGCCGCACCACCACCGGGTGGGCTCGAACCTCCAATGTTTCGGTTAAGAGCCCATCGCGCTAGACAATTGTGCCACGGAGACAGTCGTGCTTCACTCTCACCACCAACAGAACATATCTTCAAAGCTATCAGCGCAAAGAAAAAAGCAACACACCACTCTTGGGAGGGCTCGAACCTCCAACCTTTCGGTTAATAGCTGATCGCGCTAGCCAATTACGCCACGGAGACAGTCCTGCTATACTTTAACCACAAGCATAACATATCTTCAAAGCTATCGGCCCAAAGAAAAAAAGCGCCGCACCACCCCGGGTGGGCTCGAACTTCCAAAATTTCGGTTAATAGCCGATCGCGCTGGCCAATTGCGCCACGGAGACAGTCGTGCTCCACTCTCACCACCATCAGAACATATCTTCAAAGCTAGCAGCCCGAAGAAAAAAAAGCAACACACCACTCCCGGGAGGGCTCGAACCTCCAACCTTTCGGTTAAAAGCCAATCGCGCTAGCGAATTGCGCCACGGAGACAGTCGTGTTCCACTCTCACCACCGTCAGAACATTTCTTCAGAGCTATCAGCCCAAAGAAAACAAAGCGCCGCACTACCACCGCGTGGGCTCGAACCTCCAGCCTTTCAGTTAACGGCCGAACGCGCTAGCTAATTGCGCCGCGGAGACAGTCGTGCTCCACTCTCACCACTATCAGAACATATCTTCAAAGCTATCAGCGCAAAGAAAAAAGCAACACACCACTCCCGGGAGGGCTCGAAATTCCAATCTTTCGGTTAACAGCCGATCGCGCTAGCCAATTGCGCCACGGAGACAGTAGTGCAGCACTTCCACCTCTGTCAGAACATTTCTTCAGAGCTATCAGCCCAAAGAAAAAGAAAGCACCGCACCACCACCGGGTGGGCTTGAACCTCCAGCCTTTCGGTTAACAGGCGATCGCGCTAGCCAATTGCGCCACGTAGACAGTCGTGCTCCACTCTCAACACCATCAGAACATATCTCCAAAGCTACCAGCGCAAAGAAAAGAGCAACACAAAACTCCCGGGAAGGCTCGAAACTACCACCTTTCGGTTAACAGCCGATCGCGCTAGCCAATTGCGCACGGAGACAGTCGTGCTCCACTCTCACCACCATCAGAACATAACTTCAAAGCTACCAGCCCAAAAAAAACCGCCGCAGCACCACCGGGTGGGCTCGAACCTCCAACCTTTCGGTTAACAGCCGATCGCGCTAGCCAATTGCGCTACGGAGACAGTCTTGCTCCACTCTCACCACCATCAGAACATATCTTCAAAGCTATCAGCCCAAAGAATAAAAAGCAACACACCACTCTCGGGAGGGCTCGAACCTCCAACTTTCAGGTTAACTGCCCATCGCGCTAGCCAATTGCGCCACGGAGACAGTCGTGCTCCACTCTCACCACCATCAAAACATATCTTCAAAGCGATCAGCGCAAAGAAAAAGCAACACACCACACCCGGGTGGACTCGAACCTCCAACCTTTCGGTTAACAGCTGATCGCGCTAGCCAAATACGCCACGGAGACAGTCCTGCTGTACTCTCCCCACCAGCATAACATATCTTCAAAGCTATCGGCCCAAAGAAAAAAAAAGCGACGCACCACCCCGGGTGGGCTCAAACCTCCAACCTTTCGGTTAATAGCCGATCGCGCTAGCCAATTGTGTCACGGAGACAGTCGTGCTCCACTCTCACCACCGTCAGAACATTTCTTCAGACTATCAGCCCAAAGAAAAAAAAGCGCCGCACCGCCACCGTGTGGGCTCGAACCTCCAACCTTTCGGTTAACAGCCGATCGCGCTAGCCAATTGCGCCAAGGAGACAGTCGTGCTCCATTCTCACCACAGTCAGAACATTTCTCCAAAGCTATCAGCGCAAAGAAAAAAGAGCGACGAACCACCACCGGGTGGGCTCGAACCTCCGACCTTTCGGTTAACAGCCGATCGCACTAGCCGATTGCGCCACGGAGACAGTCGTGCTCCACTCTCACCGCTATCAGAACATACCTTCAAAGCTATCAGTGCAAAGAAAAAAGCAACACACAACTCCCGGGAAGGCTCGAACCTCCAACCTTTCGGTTAACAGCCGATCGCGCATACCAATTGCGCCATGGAGACAGTCCTGCTCCACTCTTACCACCATCAGAACATATCTTCAAAGCTATCAGGCCAAAAAAAAAAGCGCCGCAGCACCACCGGGTGGGCTCAAATCTCCAACCTTTCGGTTAACAGCCGATCGCGCTAGCCAATATCGCCACGGAGACAGTCCTGCTCTGATCTCACCACCATCAGAACATATCTTCAAACCTATCAGCCCAAAGAAAAAAAAGCAACACACTACTCTCGGGAGGGCTCAAACCTCCAACCTTTCCGTTAACAGCCAATCGCGCTAGCCAATTGGGCCACGGAGGCAGTCGTGCTCCACTCTCACCACCGTCAGAAAATTTCTTCAGAGCTATCAGCCCAAAGAAAAAGAAACGCCGCACCACCACCGGGTGGGCTCGAACCTCCAACCTTTCGGTCAACAGCCGATCGCGCTAGCCAATTGCGCCAGCCACGGAGACTGTCGTTCTCCACTCTCACCACCATCAGAACATATCTTCAAAGCTATCGGCCCAAAGAAAAAAAAGCGACGCACCACCCCGGGTGGGCTCGAACCTCCAACCTTTCGGTTAACAGCCGATCGCACTTGCCAATTGTGCCACGGAGACAGTCGTGCTCCACTCTCACCACCGTCAGAACATTTCTTCAGACTATCAGCCCAAAGAAAAAAAAGCGCCGCACCGCCACCGGGTGGGCTCGAACCTCCAACCTTTCGGTTAACAGCCGATCGCGCTAGCCAATCGCGCCAAGGAGACAGTCGTGCTCCATTCTCACCACCATCAGAACATTTCTCCAAAGCTATCAGCGCAAAGAAAAAGAGCGACGAACCACCACCGGGTGGGCTCGAACCTCCAACCTTTCGGTTAACAGCCGATCGCGCTAGCCAATTGCGTCACGGAGACAGTCGTGCTCCACTCTCACCGCTATCAGAACATACCTTCAAAGCTATCACCGCAAAGAAAAAAGCAACACACAACTCCCGGGAAGGCTCGAACTTCCAACCTTTCGGTTAACAGCCGATCGCGCATACCAATTGCGCCACGGAGACAGCCCTGCTCCACTCTTACCACCATCAGAACATATATTCAAAGCTATCAGGCCAAAGAAAAAAAGCGCCGCACCACCACCGGGTGGGCTCGAACCTCCAACCTTTCGGTTAACAGCCCATCGCGCTAGCCAATGGCGCTACGGAGACAGTCGTGCTCCACTCTCACCACCTTGAGAACATATCTTCAAAGTTATGAGCCCAATAAAAAAAAGCAACACACCACCACCGGGTGGGTTCGAACCTCCAACGTTTCGCTTAACACTCGATCCCGCTAGCCCATTGCGCCACGGAGACAGTCGTGCTCCACTCTTTCCACCATCAGAACATATCTTCAAAGCTATCAGCGCAAAGAAAAAAGCACCACACCACTCCCGGGAGAGCTCCAACCTCCAAACTTTCGGTTAACAGCCAATCGCGCTAGCCAATTGAGCCACGGAGACAGTCCTGCTCCACTGTCACCACCATCAGAACATATCTTCAAAGCTACCAGCCCAAAAAAAAACCGCCGCAGCACCACCGGGTGGGCTCGAACCTCCAACCTTTTGGTTAACAGCCGATCGCGCTAGCCAATTGCGCTACGGAGACAGTCCTGCTCCACTCTCACCACCATCAGAACATATCTTCAAAGCTATCAGCACAAAGAAAAAAAAGCAACACACCACTCTCGGGAGGGTTCGAAGCTCCAACTTTCAGGTTAACTGCCCATCGCGCTAGCCAATTGCGCCACGGAGACAGTCGTGCTCCACTCTCACCACCATCAAAACATATCTTCAAAGCTATCAGCACAAAAAAAAGCAACACACCACACCCGGGAGGACTCGAACCTCCAACCTTTCGGTTAACAGCCGATCGCGCTAGCCAAATACGCCACGGAGACAGTCCTGCTGTACTCTCACCACCAGCATAACATAACTTCAAAGCTATCGGCCCAAAGAAAAAAAAGCGACGCACCACCCCGGGTGGTCTCGAACCTCTAACCTTTCGGTTAACAGCCGATCGCGCTAGCCAATTGTGCCACGGAGACAGTCGTGCTCCGCTCTCACCACCGTCAGAACATTTCTTCAGACTGTCAGCCCAAAGAAAAAAAAGCGCCGCACCGCCACCGGGTGGGCTCGAACCTCCAACCTTTCGGTTAACAGCCGATCGCGCTAGCCAATTGCGCCAAGGAGACAGTCGTGCTCCATTCTCACCACCGTCAGAACATTTCTCCAAAGCTATCAGCACAAAGAAAAAAGCGACGAACCACCACCAGGTGGGCTCGAACCTCCAAACTTTCGGTTAACAGCCGATCACGCTAGCCGATTGCGCCACGGAGACAGTCGTGCTCCATGCTCACCGCTATCAGAACATACCTTCAAAGCTATCAGTGCAAAGAAAAAAAGCAACACACCACTCTCGGGAGGGCTCAAACCTCCAACCTTTCGGTTAACAGCCGATCGCGCTAGCCAATTGTGCCACGGAGACTGTCGTTCTCCACTCTCACCACCATCAGAACATATCTTCAAAGCTATCAGCGCAAAGAAAAAAAAGCGACACACCATCCCCTGGTGGGCTCAAACCTCCAAACTTTCGGTTAACAGCCAATCGCTCTAGCCAATTGTGCCACGGAGACAGTCCTGCACCACTCCCACCACCATGAAACATATCTTCAAAGCTATCAGCCCAAAGAAAAAAAGCGCCGCACCACTCGCGGGTGGGCTCGAAGCCCCAACCTTTCGCTTAACAGCCGATCGCGCTAGCCAATTGCGCCACGGAGACAGTCGAGCTCTACTCTCACCAATATCAGAACATATCTTCAACGCCATCAGCGCAAAGAAAAAAAAAGCGACACACCATCCACGGGTGGGCTCGAAACTCCATCCTTTTGGTTAACAGCCGATCGCGCTAGCCAATTGCACCACGGAGACAGTCCTGCTCCACTCTCACCACCATCAGAACATATCTTCAAAGCTATCAGCGCAAAGAAAAAAGCAACACACCACTCCTGGGAGGGCTCGAAATTCCAACCTTTCGGTTAACAGCCAATCGCGCTAACCAATTGCGCCACGGAGACAGTAGTGCAGCACTCCCACCTCCATCAGAACATATCTTCAAAGCTATCAGCGCAATGAAAGAAGCAACACACCACTCGAGGCAGGGCTCGAACCTCCAACCTTTCGCCTAACAGCCGATCGCGCTAGCCAATTACGCCACGGAGATCTGATGGTGGTGAGAGTGGAGTCCGGAGATAGTCCTGCAATACTTTCACCACAAGCATAACATATCTTCAAAGCTATCGAACCAAAGAAAAAAAAAGCGCCGCACCACCCCGGTTGGGCTCGAACCTCCAACCTTTCATTTAACAGCTGATCGCGCTAGCCAATGGCGCCATGGAGGCAGTCGTGCTCCACTCTCACCACCGTCAGAACACTTCTTCAGACTATCAGCCCAAAGAAAAAAAGCGCCGCACCACCACCGGGTGGGCTCGAACCTCCAATATTTCGGTTAACAGCCGATCGCGCTAGCCAATTGCGCCACGGAGACAGTCGTGCTCCACTCTCACCACCATCAGAACACATCTTCAAAGCTATCAGCGCGAAGAAAAAAGCAACACACCACTCCCGAGAGGGCTCGAACCTCCAACCTTTCGGTTAACAGCCGATCGCGCTAGCCAATTGCGCCACGGAGACAGTCCTGCTCCACTCTCACCACCATCAGAACATATCTTCAAAGCTATCAGCCCAAAGAAAAAATGCGCCGCAGCACCACCGGGTGGGCTCGAACCTCCAACCTTTCGGTTAACAGCCGATCGCGCTAGCCAATTGCGCCACGAAGACAGTCCTGCTCCACTCTCACCACCATCAGAACGTAACTTCAAAGCTATCAGCCCAAAGAAAAAAAGTGCCGCACCACCACCGGGTGGCCTCGAACCTCCAACCTTTCGGTTAACAGCCGATCGCGTTAGCCAATTGCGCCACGGAGACAGTCCTGCTCCACTCTCACTACCATCAGAACATATCTTCAAACCTATCAGCCCAAAGAAAAAAAAGCAACACACCACTCTCGCGAGGGCTCAAACCTCCAACCTTTCGGTCAACAGCCTATCGCGCTAGCCCATTGTTCCACGGAGACAGTCGTGCTCTCCTCTCACCACCATCAGAACATTTCTTCAGAGCTATGAGCCCAAAGAAGCCCAAAGAAAAAAAGTGCCGCACCACCACCGGGTGGCCTCGAACCTCCAACCTATCGGTTAACAGCCGATCGCGTTAGCCAATTGCGCCACGGAGACAGTCCTGCTCCACTCTCACCACCATCAGAACATATCTTCAAACCTATCAGCCCAAAGAAAAAAAAGCAACACACCACTCTCGCGAGGGCTCAAACCTCCAACCTTTCTGTTAACAGCCAATTGTGCTAGCCAATTGCGCCACGGAGACAGTCCTGCACCACTCCCTTCACCATGAAACATATCTTCAAAGCTATCAGCCCAAGAAAAAAAGCGCCGCACCACTCGCGGGTGGGCTCGAACCCCCAACCTTTCGGTTAATAGCCGATCGCGCTAGCCAATTGCGCCACGGAGACAGTCAAGCTCCACTCTCACCACTATCAGAACATATCTTCAACGCCATCAGCGCAAAGAAAAAAAAGCGACACACCATCCACGGGTGGGCTCGAAACTCCATCCTTTTGGTTAACAGCCGATCGCGCTAGCCAATTGCACCACGGAGACAGTCCTGCTCCACTCTCACCACCATCAGAACATATCTTCAAAGCTATCAGCCCAAAGAAAAAAAAGCGCCACACCACCACCGGGTGGGCTCGAAACTCCAACCTTTCGGTTAACAGCCGATTGTGCTAGCCAATTGCGCCATGGAGACAGTCCTGCTCCACTCTCACCACCATCAGAACATATCTTCAAAGCTATCAGAGGAAAGAAAAAAAAGCGCCGCACCACCACCGGGTGGGCTCGAACCTCCAACAATTCGGTTAACAGCCCATCGCGCTAGCCAATTGTGCCACGGAGACAGTCGTGCTCCACTCTCACCACCATCAGAACATATCTTCAAAGCTATCAGCGCAAAGAAAAAAGCAACACACCACTCCCGGGAGGGCTCGAACCTTCAACCTTTCGGTCAACAGCCTATAGCGCTAGCCCATTGCACTACGGAGACAGTCGTGCTCTCCTCTCACCACCATCAGAACATTTCTTCAGAGCTATCAGCCCAAAGAAAAAAAAGCGTCGCACCACCACCGGGTGCGCTCGAACCTCCAAAATTTCGGGTTATAGCCGATCGCGCTGGCCAATTGCGCCACGGAGACAGTCGTTCTCCACTCTCACCACTATCAGAACATATCTTCAAAGCTATCAGCGCCAAGAAAAAAGCAACACACCACTCCCGGGAGGGCTCGAAATTCCAATCTTTCGGTTAACAGCCGATCGCGCTAGCCAATTGCGCCACGGCGACAGTAGTGCAGCACTCCCACCTCTGTCAGAAGATTTCTTCAGAGCTATCAGCCCAAAGAAAAAGAAAGCGCCGCACCACCACCGGGTGGGCTCGAACCTCCAGCCTTTCGGTTAACAGGCGATCGCGCTAGCCAATTTCGCCACGTGGACAGTCGTGCTCCACTCTCACCACCATCAGAACATATCTCCAAAGCTATCAGCGCAAAGAAAAGAGCAACACACCACTCCCGGGAAGGCTCGAAACTACAACCTTTCGGTTAACAGCCGATCGCGCTAGCCAATTGCGCCACGGAGACAGTCCTGCTCCACTCTCACCACCATCAGAACATATCTTCAAAGCTATCAGGCCAAAGAAAAAAAGCGCCGCAGCACCACCGGGTGGGCTCGAACCTCCAACCTTTCGGTTAACAGCCGATCGCGCTATCCAATTGCGCCACGAAGACAGTCCTGCTCCACTCTCATCACCATCAGAACATAACTTCAAAGCTATCATCCCAAAGAAAAAAAAGCAACACACCACTCTCAGGAGGGCTCGAACCTCGAACTTTTCTGTTAACAGCCGATCGCGCTAGCCAATTGCGCCACGGAGACAGTCGCGGTACCCTCTCACCACCGTCAGAACATTTCCTCAGAGCTATCAGCCCAAGGAAAAAAAGCGCCGCACCACCACCGGCTGGGCTCGAACCTCAAACCTTTAGGTTAACAGCCCATCGCGCTAGCCAATTGCGCCACGGAGACAGTCGTGCTTAACACTCACCACCATCAGAACATATCTTCAAAGCTATCAGCGCAAAGAAAAAAGCAACACACCACTCCCGGAAGGGCTCGAACCTCCAACCTTTCGGTCAACAGCCTATCGCGCTAGCCCATTGTGCCACGGAGACAGTCGTGCTCTCCTCTCACCACCATCAGAACATTTCTTCAGAGCTATGAGCCCAAAGAAGCCCAAAGAGAAAAAGTGCCGCACCACTACCGGGTGGCCTCCAACCTCCACAATTTCGGGTAATAGCCGATCGCGCTGGCCGATTGCGCCACGGAGACAGTCGTGCTTCAATCTCACCACCATCAGAACATATCTTCAAAGCTATCAGCCCGAAGAAAAAAAGCAACACACCACTCCCGGGAGGGCTCGAACCTCCAAACTTTCGGTTAAAAGCCAATCGCGCTAGCCATGTGCGCCACGGAGACAGTCGTGTTCCACTCTCACCACCGTCAGAACATTTCTTCACAGCTATCAGCCCAAAGAAAAAAAGCGCCGCACCACCACCGGGTGGGCTCGAAACTCCAACCTTTCGGTTAACAGCCGATTGCGCTAGCCAATTGCGCCACGGAGACAGTCGTGCGCCATTCTCACCGCCATCAGAACATATCTTCAAAGCTATCAGCGCAAAGAAAAAAGCAACACACCCCTCCCGGGAGGGCTCGAACCTCCAACCTTTCGGTTAACAGCCAATCGCGCTAGCCAATTGCGCCACGGAGACAGTCCTGCTCCACTGTCACCACCATCAGAACATATCTTCAAAGGTATCAGCCCAAAGAAAAAAAAGCGCCGCAGCACCACCGGGTGGGCTCGAACCTCCAACCTTTCGGTTAACAGCCGATCGCGTTAGCCAATTGCGCCACGGAGACAGTCCTGCTCCACTCTCACCACCATCAGAACATATCTTCAAACCTATCAGCCCAAAGAAAAAAAAGCAACACACCACTCTCGCGAGGGCTCAAACCTCCAACCTTTCTGTTAACAGCCGATCGCGCTAGCCACTTGGGCCACAGAGGCAGTCGTGCTCCACTCTCACCACTGTCAGAAAATTTCTTCAGAGCTATCAGCCAAAAGAAAAAGAAACGCCGCACCACCACCGGGAGGGCTCGAACCTCCAACCTTTCGGTCAACAGCCGATTGCGCTAGCCAATTGCGCCAGCCACGGAGACTGTCGTTCTCCACTCTCACCACCATCAGAACATATCTTCAAAGCTATCAGCGCAAAGAAAAAAAAGCGACACACCATCCCCTGGTGGGCTCAAACCTCCAAACTTTCGGTTAACAGCCAATTGTGCTAGCCAATTGCGCCACGGAGACAGTCCTGCACCACTCCCTTCACCATGAAACATATCTTTAAAGCTATCAGCCCAAAGAAAAAAAGCGCCGCACCAATCGCGGGTGGGCTCGAGCCCCCAACCTTTCGGTTAATAGCCGATCGGCTAGCCAATTGCGCCACGGAGACAGTCGAGCTCCACTCTCACCACTATCAGAACATATCTTCAACGCCATCAGCGCAAAGAAAAAAAGCGACACACCATCCACGGGTGGGCTCGAAACTCCATCCTTTTGGTTAACAGCCGATTGCGCTAGCCAATTGCACCACGGAGACAGTCCTGCTCCACTCTCACCACCATCAGAACATATCTTCAAAGCTATCAGCCCAAAGAAAAAAAAGCGCCACACCACCACCGGGTGGGCTCGAAACTCCAACCTTTCAGTTAACAGCCGATCGTGCTAGCCAATTGCGCCATGGAGACAGTCCTGCTCCACTCTCACCACCATCAGAACATATCTTCAAAGCTATCAGAGCAAAGAAAAAAAAGCGCCGCACCACCACCGGGTGGGCTCGAACCTCCAACAATTCGGTTAACAGCCCATCGCGCTAGACAATTGTGCCACGGAGACAGTCGTGCTCCACTCTCACCACCATCAGAACATATCTTCAAAGCTATCAGCGCAAAGAAAAAAGCAACACACCACTCCCGGGAGGGCTCGAACCTCCAACCTTTCGATCAACAGCCTATAGCGCTAGCCCATTGCACTACGGAGACAGTCGTGCTCTCCTTTCACCACCATCAGAACATTTCTTCAGAGCTATCAGCCCAAAGAAAAAAAAGCGCCGCACCACCACCGGGTGCGCTCGAACCTCCAAAATTTCGGGTTATAGCCGATCGCGCTGGCCAATTGCGCCACGGAGACAGTCGTTCTCCACTCTCACCACTATCAGAACATATCTTCAAAGCTATCAGCGCAAAGAAAAAAGCAACACACCACTCCCGGGAGGGCTCGAAATTCCAATCTTTCGGTTAACAGCCGATCGCGCTAGCCAATTGCGCCACGGAGACAGTAGTGCAGCACTCCCACCTCTGTCAGAAGATTTCTTCAGAGCTATCAGCCCAAAGAAAAAGAAAGCGCCGCACCACCACCGGGTGGGCTCGAACCTCCAGCCTTTCGGTTAACAGGCGATCGCGCTAGCCAATTTCGCCACGTGGACAGTCGTGCTCCACTCTCACCACCATCAGAACATATCTCCAAAGCTATCAGCGCAAAGAAAAGAGCAACACACCACTCCCGGGAAGGCTCGAAACTACAACCTTTCGGTTAACAGCTGGATGCGCTAGCCAATTGCGCCACGGAGACAGTCGTGCTCCACTCTCACCACCATCAGAACATTTCTTCGGAGCTGTCAGCCCAAAGGAAGAAAAGCGCCGCAGCACCACCGGACGAGCTCGAACCTCCAACCTATCGGTTAACAGCCGATTGCGCTAGACAATTGCGCCACGGAGACAGTCCTGCTCCACTCTCCCAACCATCAGAACATATCTTAAAGCTATCCGCGCAAGAGAAAAAAGCAACACACCACTCCCGGGAGGGCTCGAACCTCCAACGTTTCGGTCAACAGCCGATCGCGCTAGCCAATTGCGCCACGGAGACAGTCGTGCTCCACTCTCACCACCATCAGAACATTTCTTCAGAGCTATCAGCCCAAAGGAAAAAAAGCGCCGCACCACCACCGGGTGGGCTCGAACCTCCAGCCTTTCGGTTAACAGGCGATCGCGCTAGCCAATTTCGCCACGTGGACAGTCGTGCTTCACTCTCACCACCATCAGAACATATATCCAAAGCTATCAGCGCAAAGAAAAGAGCAACACACCACTCCCGGGAAGGCTCGAAACTACAACCTTTCGGTTAACAGCTGATCGCGCTATCCAATTGCGCCACGGAGACAGTCGTGCTCCACTCTAACCACCGTCAGAACATTTCTTCAGACTATCAGCCCAAAGAAAAAAAGCACCGCACCACCGCCGGGTAGGCTCGATTCTCCAACCATTCAGTTAACAGCCGATGGCGCTAGCCAATTGCGCTACCGAGACAGTCCTGCTCCACTCTCACCACCACCAGAACGTATTTTCAAAGCTATAAGCCCAAAGAAAAAAAAGCAAGACACCACTCTCGATAGGGCTCGAATCTCGAACTTTCCGGTTAACAGCCCATCGCGCTAGCCACTTGCGCCACAGAGACAGTCGTGCTCCACTCTCACCACCATCAAAACATATCTTCAAAGCTATCAGCGCGAAGAAAAAAGCAACACACCACTCCCGGGAGGGCTCGAAATTCCAACCTTTCGGTTAACAGCCGATCGCGCTAGCCAATTGCGCCACAGAGACAGTAGTGCAGCACTCCCACCTCCGTCAGAACATTTCTTCAGAGCTATCAGCCCAAAGAAAGAAAAAATTACGGCATATACACGGGGTGAATGATGATGAATGGGCGAAGCTCCGGAGAGAATCATCGGTGAATTGTGAATCTTCCGTTTAATTCGCCCAGTCGATCATCATGCAAAGACGTGAGAAACGCTGTGTGTGTGTATACACAAATCAACTTTTATTTGTTCTTAGACGATGGATGGCTTGCGATGTCCCTTGCCTCGCGCGCTCGCACAACGGGATTCTGTCTGCGAGCGCGCGCTGCTGCTGCCTTGCGCTCTCTCCGCTGTGCAGCCTTATCCATCCGGCGACTCCGAGCGCGCGCCAACAGCGAACGGATTTTATTACAACGCTCCCCCTAGCGTACGTCGCCGCACTAAATCGAACGATTGTCTTCAACCAATGACACGCGCCATATGTGACATCATTCCTATTTTATAAGATCACGCGTCTTTCATCAACCACAAGTACCGCTTTCTAGTTTATAACATCTTGCATCTTTTCATCATCAGCTACAAGTACCACCATCTAGTAAACACTACAAGAACTAAACGAGAGGTGGCTGCATACAGGAGACGGTACCGCCATCTAGTGAACACTGCAAGAACTAAACTAGAGGTGGCTACATACAGGGGACACTGCCGCCATCTAGTGGACACTGCAAGAACTAAACTAGAGGTGGCTACATACAGGCTACAGGGGACGCACAGCCCACGCCCTAAGGAGCTTCGCCCCTAAAAGCGCCGCACCACCACCGGGTGGGCTCAAACCTCCAGATTTCGGTTAACAGGCGATCGCGCTAGCCAATTGCGCCACGGAGGCAGTCCTGCTCCACTCTTACCACCATCAGAACATATCTTCAAAGCTATCAGGCCAAAGAAAAAAAAGCGCCGCAGCACCACCGGGTGGGCTCGAACCTCCCATCTTTCAGTTAACAGCCGATCGCTCTAGCCAATTG
Organism: Rhipicephalus microplus; assembly: GCF_043290135.1. Classification (NCBI taxonomy): domain Eukaryota; kingdom Metazoa; phylum Arthropoda; class Arachnida; order Ixodida; family Ixodidae; genus Rhipicephalus; species Rhipicephalus microplus. Next base: position 52,653,734 of record NW_027464585.1, read on the forward strand.
CGCCACGAAGACAGTCCTTCTTCAATCTCACCACCATCAGAACATATCTTCAAATCTATCAGCCCAAAGAAAAAAAAGCAACACACCACTCTCGGGAGGGCTCAAACCTCCAACCTTTCTGTTAACAACCATTCGCGCTAGCCAATTGAGCCACGGAGGCAGTCGTGCTCCACTCTCACCACCGTCAGAACATTTCTTCAGAGCTATCAGCCCAAAGAAAAAGAAACGCCGCACCATTCTCGGGAGGGCTCGAACCTCCAACTTTCAGGTTAACTGCCCATCGCGCTAGCCAATTGCGCCACGGAGACAGTCGTGCTCCACTCTCACCAATATCAAAACATATCTTCAAAGCGATCAGCGCAAAGAAAAAAGCAACACACCACTCTCGGGAGGGCTCGATATTCCAACCTATCGGTTAACAGCCAATCGCGCTAGCCAATTGCGCCACGGAGACATTAGCGCAGCTTTCCCACCTCCGTCAGGACATTTCTTCAGAGCTATCAGCCCAAAGAAAAAGAAGCGCCGCACCACCAGCAGGTGGGCTCAAACCTCCAAACTTTCAGTTAACAGCCGGATGCGCTAGCCAATTGCGCCACGGAGAACGTGGTGCTCCACTCTCACCACCGTCAGAACATTTCTTTGGAGCTATCAGCCCAAAGGAAAAAAAGCGCCGCACCACCACCGGGTGGGCTCGAACCTCCAACCTTTCGGTTAACAGCCCATCCAGCAAGCCAATTGCGCTACGCAGAGAGTCGTGCTCAACTCTCACCACCATCAGAACATATCTTCAAAACTATCAGCGCAAAGAAAAAAAAGCGACACACCACACCCGGGTTGACTCGAACCTCCAACCTTTCGGTTAACAGCCGATCGCGCTAGCCAAATACGCCACGGAGACAGTCCTGCTGTACTCTCCCCACCAGCATAACATATCTTCAAAGCTATCGGCCCAAAGAAAAAAAAAGCGACGCACCACCCCGGGTGGGCTCAAACCTCCAACCTTTCGGTTAATAGCCGATCGCGCTAGCCAATTGTGTCACGGAGACAGTCGTGCTCCACTCTCACCACCGTCAGAACATTTCTTCAGACTATCAGCCCAAAGAAAAAAAAGCGCCGCACCGCCACCGTGTGGGCTCGAACCTCCAACCTTTCGGTTAACAGCCGATCGCGCTAGCCAATTGCGCCAAAGAGACAGTCGTGCTCCATTCTCACCACAGTCAGAACATTTCTCCAAAGCTATCAGCGCAAAGAAAAAAGAGCGACGAACCACCACCGGGTGGGCTCGAACCTCCGACCTTTCGGTTAACAGCCGATCGCACTAGCCGATTGCGCCACGGAGACAGTCGTGCTCCACTCTCACCGCTATCAGAACATACCTTCAAAGCTATCAGTGCAAAGAAAAAAGCAACACACAACAACCGGGAAGGCTCGAACCTCCAACCTTTCGGTTAACAGCCGATCGCGCATACCAATTGCGCCATGGAGACAGTCCTGCTCCACTCTTACCACCATCAGAACATATCTTCAAAGCTATCAGGCCAAAAAAAAAAGCGCCGCAGCACCACCGGGTGGGCTCAAATCTCCAACCTTTCGGTTAACAGCCGATCGCGCTAGCCAATTGCGCCACGGAGACAGTCCTGCTCTGATCTCACCACCATCAGAACATATCTTCAAACCTATCAGCCCAAAGAAAAAAAAGCAACACACCACTCTCGGGAGGGCTCAAACCTCCAACCTTTCTGTTAACAGCCAATCGCGCTAGCCAATTGGGCCACGGAGGCAGTCGTGCTCCACTCTCACCACCGTCAGAAAATTCCTTCAGAGCTATCAGCCCAAAGAAAAAGAAACGCCGCACCACCACCGGGTGGGCTCGAACCTCCAACCTTTCGGTCAACAGCCGATCGCGCTAGCCAATTGCGCCAGCCACGGAGACTGTCGTTCTCCACTCTCACCACCATCAGAACATATCTTCAAAGCTATCGGCCCAAAGAAAAAAAAGCGACGCACCACCCCGGGTGGGCTCGAACCTCCAAACTTTCGGTTAACAGCCGATCGCACTAGCCAATTGTGCCACGGAGACAGTCGTGCTCCACTCTCACCACCGTCAGAACATTTCTTCAGACTATCAGCCCAAAGAAAAAAAAGCGCCGCACCGCCACCGGGTGGGCTCGAACCTCCAACCTTTCGGTTAACAGCTGATCGCGCTAGCCAATCGCGCAAAGGAGACAGTCGTGCTCCATTCTCACCACCATCAGAACATTTCTCCAAAGCTATCAGCGCAAAGAAAAAAGAGCGACAAACCACCACCGGGTGGGCTCGAACCTCCAACCTTTCGGTTAACAGCCGATCGCGCTAGCCAATTGCGTCACGGAGACAGTCGTGCTCCACTCTCACCGCTATCAGAACATACCTTCAAAGCTATCAGCGCAAAGAAAAAAGCAACACACAACTCCCGGGAAGGCTCGAACTTCCAACCTTTCGGTTAACAGCCGATCGCGCATACCAATTGCGCCACGGAGACAGCCCTGCTCCACTCTTACCACCATCAGAACATATATTCGAAGCTATCAGGCCAAAGAAAAAAAGCGCCGCACCACCACCGGGTGGGCTCGAACCTCCAACCTTTACGGTTAACAGCCCATCGCGCTAGCCAATGGCGCTACGGAGACAGTCGTGTTCCACTCTCACCACCTTCAGAACATATCTTCAAAGTTATGAGCCCAATGAAAAAAAGCAACACACCACCACCGGGTGGGTTCGAACCTCCAACCTTTCGCTTAACACTCGATCCCGCTAGCCCATTGCGCCACGGAGACAGTCGTGCTCCACTCTTTCCACCATCAGTACATATCTTCAAAGCTATCAGCGCAAAGAAAAAAGCACCACACCACTCCCGGGAGAGCTCCAACCTCCAAACTTTCGGTTAACAGCCAATCGCGCTAGCCAATTGTGCCACGGAGACAGTCCTGCTCCACTCTCACCACCATCAGAACATATCTGCAAAGCTACCAGCCCAAAAAAAAACCGCCGCAGCACCACCGGGTGGGCTCGAACCTCCAACCTTTTGGTTAACAGCCGATCGCGCTAGCCAATTGCGCTACGGAGACAGTCCTGCTCCACTCTCACCACCATCAGAACATATCTTCAAAGCTATCAGCCCAAAGAAAAAAAAGCAACACACCACTCTAGGGAGGGCTCGAAGCTCCAACTTTCAGGTTAACTGCCCATCGCGCTAGCCAATTGCGCCACGGAGACAGTCGTGCTCCACTCTCACCACCATCAAAACATATCTTCAAAGCTATCAGCGCAAAAAAAAGCAACACACCACACCCGGGAGGACTCGAACCTCCAACCTTTCCGTTAACAGCCGATCGCTCTAGCCAAATACGCCACGGAGACAGTCCTGCTGTACTCTCACCACCAGCATAACATATCTTCAAAGCTATCGGCCCAAAGAAAAAAAAAGCGACGCACCACCCCGGGTGGGCTCGAACCTCTAACCTTTCGGTTAACAGCCGATCGCGCTAGCCAATTGTGCCACGGAGACAGTCGTGCTCCACTCTCACCACCGTCAGAACATTTCTTCAGACTATCAGCCCAAAGAAAAAAAAGCGCCGCACCGCCACCGGGTGGGCTCGAACCTCCAACCTTTCGGTTAACAGCCGATCGCGCTAGCCAATTGCGCCAAGGAGACAGTCGTGCTCCATTCTCACCACCGTCAGAACATTTCTCCAAAGCTATCAGCACAAAGAATAAAGCGATGAACCACCACCAGGTGGGCTCGAACCTCCAACCTTTCGGTTAACAGCCGATCACGCTAGCCGATTGCGCCACGGAGATAGTCGTGCTCCATGCTCACCGCTATCAGAACATACCTTCAAAGCTATCAGTGCAAAGAAAAAAAAGCAACACACCACTCTGAGGAGGGCTCGAACCTCCAACTTTTCTGTTAACAGCCAATCGCGCTAGCCAATTGCGCCACGGAGACAGTCGCACTACACTCTCACCACCGTCTGAACATTTCCTCAGAGCTATCAGCCAAAGGGAAAAAAAGCGCCGCACCACCACCGGGTGGGCTCGAAGCTCCAACCTTTCGGTTAACACCCGATCGCGCTAGCCAATTGCGCCACGGAGACAGTCGTGCTTCAATCTCACCATCATCAGAACATATCTCCAAAGCTATCAGCGCAAAGAAAACAGCAACACACCACTCCCGGGAAGGCCCGAAACTACAACCTTTCGGTTAACAGCCGATCGCGCGAGCCAATTGCGCCACGGAGACAGTAGCGCAGCACTCCCACCTCCGTCAGGAAAGTTCTTCAGAGCTATCAGCCCAAAGAAAGAGAAGCGCCGCACCACCACCGGGTGGGCTCGAACCTCCAAACTTTCGGTTAACAGCTGGATGCGCTAGCCAATTGCGCCACGGAGACAGTCGTGCTCCACTCTCACCATCATCAGAACATATCTCCAAAGCTATCAGCGCAAAGAAAAGAGCAACACACCACTCCCGGAAAGGCTCGAAACTACAACCTTTCGGTTAACAGCCGATCGTGCTAGCCAATTGCGCCACGGAGACAGTAGTGCAGCACTCCCACCTCCGTCAGAATATTTCTTCAGAGCTATCAGCCCAAAGAAAAAAAAAGCGCCGCACCCCCACCGGGTGGGCTCGAACCTCCAGCCTTTCGTTTAACAGGCGATCGTGCTAGCCAATTGCGCCACGGAGACAGTCGTGCTCCACTCTCACCATCATCAGAACATTTCTCCAAAGGTATCAGCGCAAAGAAAACAGCAACACACCACTCCCGGGAAGGCTCGAAACTACAACCTTTCGGTTAACAGCCGATCGCGCTAGCCAATTGCGCCACGGAGACAGTAGTGCAGCACTCCCACCTCCGTCAGGACATTTCTTCAGAGCTGTCAGCCCGAAGAAAAAGAAGCGCCGCACCACCACCGGGTGGGCTCGAACCTCCAAATTTTCGGTTAACAGCCAGATGCGCTAGCCGATTGCGCCACGGAGACAGTCGTGCTCCACTCTCACCACCGTCAGAACATATCTTCAAAGCTATCAGCGCAAAGAAAAAAGCAACACACCACTCTCGGGAGGGATCGAACCTGCAACCTTTCAGTTAACAGCTGATCGCGCTAGCCAATTGCGCCATGGAGACAGTCGTGCTCCACTCTCACCACCATCAGAACATATCTTCAAAGCTATCAGCGCAAAGAAAAAAGCAACACACCACTCCCGGGAGGGCTTGAAGCTCCAACCTTTTGGTTAACAGCCGATCCCACTAGCCGATTGCGCCACGGAGACAGTCATGCTCCATTCCCACCACCGTCAGTACATTTCTCCAAAGCTATCAGCGCAAAAAAAAGAGCGCCGCACCACCGCCGGGTGGGCTCGAACCTCCAACCTTTCGCTTAACAGCCGATCCATCTAGCCAATCACGCCACGGAGACAGTCGTGCTCCACTGTCACCACCATCAGAACATATCTTCAAAGCTATCAGCGCAAAGAAAAAAGCACCACACCACTCCCGGGAGAGGTCCAACCTCCAACCTTTTGGTTAACAGCCGATCGCGCGAGCCAATTGCGCCACGGAGACAGTAGCGCAGCACTCCCACCTCCGTCAGGACATTTCTTCAGAGCTATCAGCCCAAAGAAAAAGAAGCGCCGCACCATCACCGGGTGGGCTCGAACCTCCAACCTTTCGGTTAACAGGCGATCGCACATACCAATTGCGCCACGGAGACAGTCCTGCTCCACACTTACCACTATCAGAACATATCTTCAAAGCTATCAGGCCAAAGAAAAAAAAGCGCCGCAGCACCACCCGGTGGGTTCGAACCTCCAACCTTTCGGTTAACAGCCGATCGCGCGAGCAGACTGCGCCACGGAGACAGTAGCGCAGCACTCCCACCTCCGTCAGGACATTTCTTCAGAGCTATCAGACTAAGAAAAATTAGCGCCGCACCACCACCGGGTGGGCTTGAACCTCCAAGCTTTCGGTTAACAGCCGGATGCGCTAGCCCATTGCGCCACGGAGACAGTCGTGCTCCACTCTCACCACCATCAGAACATATCTTCAAAGCTATCAGCGCAAAGAAAAAAGCAACACACCACTCCCGGGAGGGCTCGAACCTCCAACCTTTCGGTTAACAGCCGATCGCGCTAGCCAAATACGCCACGGAGACAGTCCTGCTGTACTCTCACCACCAGCATAATATATCTTCAAAGCTATCGGCCCATAGAAAAAAAGCGCCGCACCACCCTGGGTGGGCTCGAACCTCCAACCATTCGGTTAACAGCCGATCGCGCATACCAATTGCGCCACGGAGACAGTCCTGCTCCACTCTTACCACTATCAGAACATATCTTCAAAGCTATCAGGCTAAAGAAAAAAAAGCGCCGCAGCACCACCTGGTGGGTTCGAACCTCCAACCTTTCGGTTAACAGCCGATCGCGCGAGCAGATTGCGCCACGGAGACCGTAGCGCAGCACTCCCACCTCCGTCAGGACCTTTCTTCAGAGCTATCAGCCCAAAGAAAAAGTAGCGCCGCACCACCACCGGGTGGGCTCGAACCTCCAAGCTTTCGGTTAACAGCCGGATGCGCTAGCACATTGCGCCACGGAGACAGTCGTGCTCCACTCTCACCACCATCAGAACATATCTTCAAAGCTATCAGCGCAAAGAAAAAAGAAACACACCACTCCCGGGAGGGCTCGAACCTCCAACCTTTCGGTTAACAGCCGATCGCGCTAGCCAAATACGCCACGGAGACAGTCCTGCTGTACTCTCACCACCAGCATAATATATCTTCAAAGCTATCGGCGCAAAGACAAAAAGTGCCGCACCACCCCGGGTGGGCTCGAACCTCCAACCTTTCGGTTAACAGCCGATCGCGCCAGCCAATTGTGCCACGGAGACCGTCGTGCTCCACTCTCACCACCGTCAGAACATTTCTTCAGACTATCAGCCCCAAGAAAAAAAAAGCGCCGCACCGCCACCGGGTGGGCTCGAACCTCCAACCTTTCTGTTAACAGCCGATAGCGCTAGCCAATTGCGCCAAGGAGACAGTCGTGCTCCATTCTCACCACCGTCAGAACATTTCTCCAAAGCTATCAGTGCAAAGAAAAAAGAGCGACGAACCACCACCGGTTGGGCTCGAACCTCCAACCTTTCGGTTAACAGCCGATCGCGCATACCAATTGCGCCACGGATACAGTCCTCCTCCACACTTACCACCATCAGAACATATCTTCAAAGCTATCAGGCCAAAGAAAAAAGCAACACACAACTCGCGGGAAGGCTCGAACCTCCAACCTTTCGTTTAACAGCCGATCGCACATACCAATTGCGCCACAGAGACAGTCCTCCTCCACTCTTACCACCATCAGAACATATCTTCAAAGCTATCAGGCCAAAGAAAAAAAGCGCCGCAGCACCACCGGGTGGGCTCGAACCTCCAACGTTTCGGTTAACAGCCGATCGCGCTAGCCAATTGCGCCACGGAGACAGTCCTGCTTCATTCTCACCACCATCAGAACATATCTTCAAACCTATCAGCCCAAAGAAAAAAAGCAACACACCACTCTCGGGAGGGCTCAAACCTCGAACCTTTCTGTTAACAGCCGATCGCGCTAGCCAATTGGGCCACGGAGGCAGTCGTGCTCCACCCTCACCACCATCAGAACATTTCTTCAGAGCTATCAGCCCAAAGAAAAAGAAACGCCGCTCCACCACCGGGTGGGCTCGAACCTCCAACCTTTCGTTCAACAGCCGATCGCGCTAGCCAATTGCGCCAGCCACAGAGACTGTCGTTCTCCACTCTCACCACCATCAGAACATATCTTCAAAACTATCAGCGCAAAGAAAAAAGCAAAACACCTCTCCCGGGAGGGCTTGAACCTCCAACCTTTCAGTTAACAGCCGATCGCGCTAGCCAATTACGCCACGGAGACAGTCCTGCTATACTTTCACCACAAGCATAACATATCTTCAAAGCTATCGAACCAAAGAAAAAAAAGCGCCGCACCACCCCGGGTGGGCTCGAACCTCTAACCTTTCGGTTAACAGCCAATCGCGCTAGCCAATTGCGCCACGGAGACAGTCGTGCTCCACTCTCACCACCGTCAGAACACTTCTTCAGACTATCAGCCCAAAGAAAAAAAAGCGCCGCACCACCACCGGGTGGGCTCGAACCCCCAACCTTCCGGTTAACAGCCGATCGCGCTAGCCAATTGCGCCACGGAGACAGTCGTGCTCCACTCTCACCATCATCAGAACATATCTTCAAAGCTATCAGCGAAAAGAAAAAAAGCAACACACCACTCCCGGGAGGGCTCGAACCTCCAACCTGTCGGTCAACAGCCGATCGCGCTAGCCAATTGCGCCACGTAGACAGTCGCGCAGCACTCTCACCACCGTCAGAAGATTTCCTCAGAGCTATCAGCCCAAAGGAAAAAAAGCGCCGCACCACCACCGGGTGGGCTCGAACCTCCAACCTTTCGGTTAAGGGCCCATCGCGCTAGCCAATTACGCAACGGAGACAGTCGTGCTCCACTCTCACCACCATCAGAACATATCTTCAAAGCTATCAGCGCAAGGAAAAAAGCAACACACCACTTCCGGGAGGGCTCAAAATTCAAACCTTTTGGTTAACAGCCGATCGCGCTAGCCAATTGCGCCACGGAGACAGTAGTGCAGCACTCCCACCTCCGTCAGAATATTTCTTCAGAGCTATCATACCAAAGAAAAAAAAAAGCGCCGCACCCCCACCGGGTGGGCTCGAACCTCCAGCCTTTCGTTTAACAGGCGATCGTGCTAGCCAATTGCGCCACGGAGACAGTCGTGCTCCACTCTCACCATCATCAGAACATTTCTCCAAAGGTATCAGCGCAAAGAAAAGAGCAACACACCACTCCCAGGAAGGCTCGAAACTACAACCTTTCGGTTAACAGCCGATCGCGCTAGCCAATTGCGCCACGGAGACAGTAGTGCAGCACTCCCACCTCCGTCAGGACATTTCTTCAGAGCTGTCAGCCCGAAGAAAAAGAAGCGCCGCACCACCACCGGGTGGGCTCGAACCTCCAAATTTTCGGTTAACAGCGAGATGCGCTAGCCGATTGCGCCACGGAGACAGTCGTGCTCCACTCTCACCACCGTCAGAACATATCTTCAAAGCTATCAGCGCAAAGAAAAAAGCAACACACCACTCTCGGGAGGGATCGAACCTCCAACCTTTCAGTTAACAGCTGATCGCGCTAGCCAATTGCGCCATGGAGACAGTCGTGCTCCACTCTCACCACCATCAGAACATATCTTCAAAGCTATCAGCGCAAAGAAAAAAGCAACACACCACTCCGGGGAGGGCTTGAAGCTCCAACCTTTTGGTTAACAGCCGATCCCACTAGCCGATTGCGCCACGGAGACAGTCGTGCTCCATTCCCACCACCGTCAGTACATTTCTACAAAGCTATCAGCGCAAAAAAAAAGAAGCGCCGCACCACCACCGGGTGGGCTCGAACCTCCAACCTGTCTGTTAACAGCCGATCGCGCTAGCCAAATACGCCACGGAGACAGTCCTGCTGTACTCTCACCACCAGCATAATATATCTTCAAAGCTATCGGCCCAAAGAAAAAAAGCGCCGCACCACCCTGGGTGGGCTCGAACCTCCAACCTTTCGGTTAACAGCCGATCGCGCATACCAATTGCGCCACGGAGACAGTCCTGCTCCACTCTTACCACTATCAGAACATATCTTCAAAGCTATCAGGCTAAAGAAAAAAAAAGCGCCGCAGCACCACCGGGTGGGTTCGAACCTCCAACCTTTCGGTTAACAGCCGATCGCGCGAGCAGATTGCGCCACGGAGACAGTAGCGCAGCACTCCCACCTCCGTCAGGACATTTCTTCAGAGCTATCAGCCCAAAGAAAAAGTAGCGCCGAACCACCACCGGGTGGGCTCGAACCTCCAAGCTTTCGGTTAACAGCCGGATGCGCTAGCCCATTGCGCCACGGAGACAGTCGTGCTTCACTCTCACCACCATCAGGACATATCTTCAAAGCTATCAGCGCAAAGAAAAAAGCAACACACCACTCCCGGGAGGGCTCGAACCTCCAACCTTTCGGTTAACAGCCGATCGCGCTAGCCAAATACGCCACGGAGACAGTCCTGCTGTATTCTCACCACCAGCATTATATATCTTCAAAGCTATCGGCGCAAAGACAAAAAGTGCCGCACCACCCCGGGTGGGCTCGAACCTCCAACCTTTCGGTTAACAGCCGATCGCGCCAGCCAATTGTGCCACGGAGACCGTCGTGCTCCACTCTCACCACCGTCAGAACATTTCTTCAGACTATCAGCCCCAAGAAAAAAAAGCGTCGCACCGCCACCGGGTGGGCTCAAACCTCCAACCTTTCTGTTAACAGCCGATAGCGCTAGCCAATTGCGCCAAGGAGACAGTCGTGCTCCATTCTCACCACCGTCAGGACATTTCTCCAAAGCTATCAGTGCAAAGAAAAAAGAGCGACGAACCACCACCGGTTGGGCTCGAACCTCCAACCTTTCGGTTAACAGCCGATCGCGCATACCAATTGCGCCACGGAGACAGTCCTCCTCCACCCCTTACCACCATCAGAACATATCTTCAAAGCTATCAGGCCAAAGAAAAAAGCAACACACAACTCGCGGGAAGGCTCGAACCTCCAACCTTTCGTTTAACAGCCGATCGCGCATACCAATTGCGCCACAGAGACAGTCCTCCTCCACTCTTACCACCATCAGAACATATCTTCAAAGCTATCAGGCCAAAGAAAAAAAAGCGCCGCAGCACCACCGGGTGGGCTCGAACCTCCAACCTTTCGGTTAACAGCCGATCGCGCTAGCCAATTGCGCCACGGAGACAGTCCTGCTCCATTCTCACCACCATCAGAACATATCTTCAAACCTATCAGCCCAAAGAAAAAAAGCAACACACTACTCTCGCGAGGGCTCAAACCTCGAACCTTTCTGTTAACAGCTGATCGCGCTAGCCAATTGGGCCACGGAGGCAGTCGTGCTCCACTCTCACCACCATCAGAACATTTCTTCAGAGCTATCAGCCCAAAGAAAAAGAAACGCCGCACCACCACCGGGTGGGCTCGAACCTCCAACCTTTAGGTTAACAGCCGATCGCGCTAGCCAATTGCGCCACGGAGACAGTCGCACTACACTCTCACCACCGTCTGAACATTTCCTCAGAGCTCTCAGCCAAAGGGAAAAAAAGCGCCGCACCACCACCGGGTGGGCTCGAACCTCCAACCTTTCGGTTAACACCCGATCGCGCTAGCCAATTGCGCCACGGAGACAGTCGTGCTTCAATCTCACCATCATCAGAACATATCTCCAAAGCTATCAGCGCAAAGAAAACAGCAACACACCACTCCCGGGAAGGCCCGAAACTACAACCTTTCGGTTAACAGCCGATCGCGCGAGCCAATTGCGCCACGGAGACAGTAGCGCAGCACTCCCACCTCCGTCAGGAAATTTCTTCAGAGCTATCAGCCCAAAGAAAGAGAAGCGCCGCACCACCACCGGGTGGGCTCGAACCTCCAAACTTTCGGTTAACAGCCGGATGCGCTAGCCAATTGCGCCACGGAGACAGTCGTGCTCCACTCTCACCATCATCAGAACATATCTCCAAAGCTATCAACGCAAAGAAAAGAGCAACACACCACTCCCGGAAAGGCTCGAAACTACAACCTTTCGGTTAACAGCCGATCGTGCTAGCCAATTGCGCCACGGAGACAGTAGTGCTCCACTCTCCCCACCATCAGAACATATCTTAAAGCTATCAGCGCAAAGAAAAAGCAACACACCACTCCCGGGAGGGCTCGAACCTCGAACCTTTCTGTTAACAGCCGATCGCGCTTGCCAATTGGGCCACGGAGGCAGTCGTGCTCCACTCTCACCACCATCAGAACATTTCTTCAGAGCTATCAGCCCAAAGAAAAAGAAACGCCGCACCACCACCGGGTGGGCTCGAACCTCCAACCTTTCGTTCAACAGCCGATCGCGCTAGCCAATTGCGCCAGCCAGAGAGACTGTCGTTCTCCACTCTCACCACCATCAGAACATATCTTCAAAGCTATCAGCGCAAAGAAAAAAAAGCGACACACCATCCCCTGGTGGGCTCAAACCTCCAAACTTTCGGTTAACAGCCAATCGCGCTAGCCAATTGCGCCACGGAGACAGTCCTGCACCACTCCCACCACCATGAGACATATCTTCAAAGCTATCAGCCCAAAGAAAAAAAGCGCCGCACCACTCGCGGGTGGGCTCGAACCCCCACCCCTTCCGGTTAACAGCCGATCGCGCGAGCCAATGGCGCCACGGAGACAGTCATGCTCCACTCTCACCACCATCAGAACGTATCTTCAACGCCATCAGCGCAAAGAAAAAAAAGCAACACACCATCCACGGGTGGGCTCGTAACTCCAACCTTTTGGTTAACAGCCAATCGCGCTAGCCAATTGCACCACGGAGACAGTCCTGCTTCACTCTCACCACCATTAGAACATATCTTCAAAGCTATCAGAGCAAAGAAAAAAAGCGCCGCACCACCACCGGGTGGGCTCGAACTTCCATTTCGGTTAACAGCCCATCGCGCTAGCCAATTGTGCCACGGAGACAGTCGTGCTCCACTCTCACCACCATCAGAACATATCTTCAAAACTATCAGCGCAAAGAAAAAAGCAAAACACCTCTCCCGGGAGGGCTCGAACCTCCAACCTTTCAGTTAACAGCCGATCGCGCTAGCCAATTGCGCCACGGAGACAGTCCTGCTATACTTTCAACACAAGCATAACATATCTTCAAAGCTATCGAACCAAAGAAAAAAAAGCGCCGCACCACCCCGGGTGGGCTCGAACATCCAACCTTTCGGTTAACAGCCAATCGCGCTAGCCAATTGCGCCACGGAGACAGTCGTGCTCCACTCTCACCACCGTAAGAACACTTCTTCAGACTATCAGCCCAAAGAAAAAAAAGCGCCGTACCACCACCGGGTGGGCTCGAACCCCCAACCTTTCGGTTAACAGCCGATCGCGCTAGCCAATTGCGCCACGGAGACAGTCGTGCTTCACTCTCACCACCGTCAGAACATTTCTTCAAAGCTATCAGCCCAAAGAAAAATGCGCCGCAGCACCACTGGGTGGGCTCGAACCTCCAACCTTTCGGTTAACAGCCGATCGCGCTAGCCAATTGCGCCACGGAGACAGTCCTGCTCCATTCTCACCACCATCAGAACATATCTTCAAACCTATCAGCCCAAAGAAAAAAAGCAACACACCACTCTCGCGAGGGCTCAAACCTCGAACATTTCTGTTAACAGCCGATCGCGCTAGCCAATTGGGCCACGGAGGCAGTCGTGCTCCACTCTCACCACCATCAGAACATTTCTTCAGAGCTATCAGCCCAAAGAAAAAGAAACGCCGCCCCACCACCGGGTGGGCTCGAACCTCCAACCTTTCGTTCAACAGCCGATCGCGCTAGCCAATTGCGCCAGCCACACAGACTGTCGTTCTCCACTCTCACCACCATCAGAACATATCTTCAAAACAATCAACGCTAAGAAAAAAGCAAAATACCTCTCCCGGGAGGGCTTGAACCTCCAACCTTTCAGTTAACAGCCGATCGCGCTAGCCAATTACGCCACGGAGACAGTCCTGCTATACTTTCACCACAAGCATAATATATCTTCAAAGCTATCGAACCAAAGAAAAAAAGCGCCGCACCACCCCGGGTGGGCTCGAACCTCTAACCATTCGGTTAACAGCCAATCGCGCTAGCCAATTGCGCCACGGAGACAGTTGTGCTCCACTCTCACCACCGTCAGAACACTTCTTCAGACTATCAGGCCAAAGAAAAAAAAGCGCCGCACAGCCACCGGGTGGGCTCGAACCCCCAACCTTTCGGTTAACAGCCGATCGCGCTAGCCAATTGCGCCATGGAGACAGTCGTGCTCCACTCTCACCATCATCAGAACATATCTTCAAAGCTATCAGCGAAAAGAAAAAAAGCAACACACCACTCCCGGGAGGGCTCGAACCTCCAACCTGTCGGTTAACAGCCGATCGCGCTAGCCAATTGCGCCACGGAGACAGTCCTGCTCCACTCTCACCACCGTCAGCACATATCTTCAAAGCTATCAGCCCAAAGAAAAAAGCGCAGCAGCACCACCGGGTGGGCTCAAACCTCCAACCTTTCGGTTAACAGCCGATCGCGCTAGCCGATTGCGCCACGGAGACAGTCCTGCTCCACTCCCACCACCATCAGAACATATTTTCAAAGCTATCAGCCCAAAGAAAAAAAAGCAACACACGACTCTCAGAAAGGCTCGAACCTCCAACTTTTCTGTTAACAGCCAATCGCGCTAGCCAATTGCGCCACGGAGACAGTCGCACTACACTCTCACCACCGTCTGAACATATCTTCAAAGCTATCAGCCCAAGAAAAAGCGCAACAGCACCACCGGGTGGGCTCGAACCTCCAACCTTTAGGTTAACAGCCGATCGCGCTAGCCAATTGCGCCACGGAGACAGTCGCACTACACTCTCACCACCGTCTGAACATTTCCTCAGAGCTATCAGCCAAAGGGAAAAAAAGCGCCGCACCACCACCGGGTGGGCTCGAACCTCCAACCTTTCGGTTAACACCCGATCGCGCTAGCCAATTGCGCCACGGAGACAGTCGTGCTTCAATCTCACCATCATCAGAACATATCTCCAAAGCTATCAGCGCAAAGAAAACAGCAACACACCACTCCCGGGAAGGCCCGAAACTACAACCTTTCGGTTAACAGCCGATCGCGCGAGCCAATTGCGCCACGGAGACAGTTGCGCAGCACTCCCACCTCCGTCAGGAAATTTCTTCAGAGCTATCAGCCCAAAGAAAGAGAAGCGCCGCACCACCACCGGGTGGGCTCGAACCTCCAAACTTTCGGTTAACAGCCGGATGCGCTAGCCAATTGCGCCACGGAGACAGTAGTGCTCCACTCTCACCATCATCAGAACATATCTCCAAAGCTATCAGCGCAAAGAAAAGAGCAACACACCACTCCCGGAAAGGCTCGAAACTACAACCTTTCGGTTAACAGCCGATCGTGCTAGCCAATTGCGCCACGGAGACAGTAGTGCTCCACTCTCCCCACCATCAGAACATGTCTTAAAGCTATCAGCGCAAAGAAAAAGCAACACACCACTCCCGGGAGGGCTCGAACCTCGAACCTTTCTGTTAACAGCCGATCGCGCTTGCCAATTGGGCCACGGAGGCAGTCGTGCTCCACTCTCACCACCATCAGAACATTTCTTCAGAGCTATCAGCCCAAAGAAAAAGAAACGCCGCACCACCACCGGGTGGGCTCGAACTTCCAACCTTTCGTTCAACAGCCGATCGCGCTAGCCAATTGCGCCAGCCACAGAGACTGTCGTTCTCCACTCTCACCACCATCAGAACATATCTTCAAAGCTATCAGCGCAAAGAAAAAAAAGCGACACACCATCCCCTGGTGGGCTCAAACCTCCAAACTTTCGGTTAACAGCCAATCGCGCTAGCCAATTGCGCCACGGAGACAGTCCTGCACCACTCCCACCACCATGAGACATATCTTCAAAGCTATCAGCCCAAAGAAAAAAAAGCGCCGCACCACTCGCGGGTGGGCTCGAACCCCCAACCTTTCGGTTAACAGCCGATCGCGCGAGCCAATTGCGCCACGGAGACAGTCATGCTCCACTCTCACCACCATCAGAACGTATCTTCAACGCCATCAGCGCAAAGAAAAAAAAGCGACACACCATCCACGGGTGGGCTCGTAACTCCAACCTTTTGGTTAACAGCCAATCGCGCTAGCCAATTGTGCCACGGAGACAGTCGTGCTCCACTCTCACCACCATCAGAACATATCTTCAAAACTATCAGCGCAAAGAAAAAAGCAAAACACCTCTCCCGGGAGGGCTCGAACCTCCAACCTTTCAGTTAACAGCCGATCGCGCTAGCCAATTACGCCACGGAGACAGTCCTGCTATACTTTCAACACAAGCATAACATATCTTCAAAGCTATCGAACCAAAGAAAAAAAAGCGCCGCACCACCCCGGGTGGGCTCGAACCTCCAACCTTTCGGTTAACAGCCAATCGCGCTAGCCAATTGCGCCACGGAGACAGTCGTGCTCCACTCTCACCACCGTAAGAACACTTCTTCAGACTATCAGCCCAAAGAAAAAAAAGCGCCGTACCACCACCGGGTGGGCTCGAACCCCCAACCTTTCGGTTACCAGCCGATCGCGCTAGCCAATTGCGCCACGGAGACAGTCATGCTCCACTCTCACCATCATCAGAACATATCTTCAAAGCTATCAGCCCAAAGAAAAAAAAGCAACACACCTCTCTCAGGAGGGCTCGAACCTCCAACTTTTCTGTTAACAGCCAATCGCGCTAGCCAATTGCGCCACGGAGACAGTCGCACTACACTCTCACCATCGTCTGAACATTTCCTCAGAGCTATCAGCCCAAGGGAAAAAAAGCGCCGCACCACCACCGGGTGGGCTCGAACCTCCAACCTTTCGGTTAACACCCGATCGCGCTAGCCAATTGCGCCACGGAGACAGTCGTGCTTCAATCTCACCATCATCAGAACATATCTCCAAAGCTATCAGCGCAAAAAAACAGCAACACACCACTCCCGAGAAGGCTTGAAACTACAACCTTTCGGTTAACAGCCGATCCCGCGAGCCAATTGCGCCACGGAGACAGTAGCGCAGCACTCCCACCTCCGTCAGGACATTTCTTCAGAGCTATCAGCCCAAAGAAAAAGAAGCGCCGCACCACCACCGGGTGGGCTCGAACCTCCAAACTTTCGGTTAACAGCCGGATGCGCTAGCCAATTGCGCCACGGAGACAGTCGTGCTCCACTCTCACCATCATCAGAACATATCTTCAAAGCTATCAGCCCAAAGAAAAAGAAGCGCCGCACCACCACCGAGTGGGCTCGAACCTCCAAACTTTCGGTTAACAGCCGGATGCGCTAGCCAATTGCGCCACGGAGACAGTCGTGCTCCACTCTCACCATCATCAGAACATATCTCCAAAGCTATCAGCGCAAAGAAAAGAGCAACACACCACTCCCGGAAAGGCTCGAAACTACAACCTTTCGGTTAACAGCCGATCGTGCTAGCCAATTGCGCCACGGAGACAGTAGTGCTTAACTCTCCCCACCATCAGAACATATTGTTACGTGATTTCGTCTGACTGAAAGAGGGCATAGTGGGGCATACCCAAGTAAGGTGCCTCGGACTGAGAGAAAAGAAGTGGACGTTGTGAGTGAGCTGCGTTGTGGCTGCGGACCGACAACTGTTATTTTCCACGTAACATTTTGGTGGAAGTGCTGGGTGCTCTTCTGTCAACGGAGCTACGCAGTGGACGCCTCCTTAAGTCTGCTACCATGGCTCCGGGTGAGGATACGGCTTCGCCACCTACCTCAGCAACGACAGCAACCCGGTACGTCGCCCTAACGCAACCCCGTGATCCCGGTACCTTTACTGGAGAGGACAACGTGAATGTGGACAAGTGGCTTAGCATGTACGAGCGCGTCAGCAAGCAATATGGCTGGGACCCAACTGTTATGCTTGCGAATGTCATTTTCTATCTGGACAAGACCCCTCGCACCTGGTTTGAGACCCACGAGCACGAAATCACAAGCTGGGAAATGTTTAAACAACAGCTCCGCGACCTTTTTGGCAACCCGTTTGGTCAACAACTTGATGCCCGAAAGCAATTGGCTGTCCGTACACAGACGTCCACTGAGCCCTACTTGACTTATATTCAAGACGTCTTAGCGTTGTGTCAAAGGGCCGATCCCAACATGACCGAGGCCGACAAGATTTCGCACGTGTTAAAAGGAATCGCCGACGATGCGTTCAGTCTGCTTGTATTCACCAACGTAACGACCATGGACGCCGTGATCAAAGAGTGCCGCCGTCTCGAGCAGGCGAAGAGTCGACGCATTTTGCAGCAGTTTCAGCGCCTACCCAACACCGCGGCAACGTCGTCTTGCGAAGCCACTCCTTGTCATCCGTCTACAACCGAAGACGTGACGCGCATCGTCCGACGTGAACTCGAGGCCGCTTACCCGGCTGCCAACAAACCGATGTTGCCCGACGCCTCAACGCCAGCTGTCGCCTTAATCCAGGCTGTTGTCCGCCAGGAATTTGCTAACCTTGGTATCCTGTCCACTGCATCCACACTGGATAATACTTGCCCCTCGATAGCTTCTGTGGACATGAGACGTCGCCGTCCATACTCTATTCGAACCAGGAACCCGTCTGAATGGCGAACAGCTGATGATAAGCCAATTTGCTTCCGCTGTGGTCGCGCAGGACACATCGCTCGTTACTGCCGCAGCCAATGGCCATCTATGTCTTCTGGCTCGTACTACGCTTACAGTAACTCATTCCGTCCACCAAACCACCGTTATCCGACGCGCACCGAGTCTACAGCATTTACTGCCCCTGAGGACTACGGCCACCGTGCCCCGTCGTCGCCACCGCCTCAAAGCCGCCCTTCTCGTTCAAACACGCGTCGCTGCTCTCCCTCGCCATCGTTCAACCGCCGCGCGTCCCCGGAAAACTAGGCTGCGCAGCTTCTGGAGGTGAAGCTGCCCTGTCGACCTTACCCAAAAATCCTCTGTTGCCCTTACGTTTGAACCGGAACACCCTAGAAGTATATGTTGATGGTACACCTGTTGAAGCTTTGATAGATACGGGCGCTCACGTCTGTATTATGAGTTCGCGTTTTCGTCGTCGCATGAAGAAGGTTCTCACGCCCCCCTTGACCAGTGTCGTCCAAGTTGCAGATGGTGCAAAAGTCCCTGTCGTCGGTATGTGCACAGCTCAACTTACGGTAGCCGGTCATCAAGTGGTCGTCCTTTTTACCGTGCTTGAAACATGTCCCCACGACCTCATACTAGGCCTCGATTTTCTTGCCGCCAATTCTGCTCTGATTGATTGCTCCGCTGGTGTGCTCCGCCTTGAACTGCCACAAATCAGTGCTGCCCCGTACCAACCTACATGCCGATTACAATGCGGCGATTTTGTTCGCCTGCCCTCGAAAACTGTGACGTACGTCGATTTTCTGTACTCACCAGCTGTGCCCGACGGTGACTATTACGCTACGCCTCTCACCGACGTACTCCTTGCGCACAATGTTGCAGTGCCCTATACGGTGCTCAGCATCACAGATAACAAAACTTGTCTACCTCTTGTCAATTTCGGCTACATGAATCTTGTGCTTCCACAAGGCATTTCTGTGGCCCACCTGTGTCCGTTGCTCGATTCACAAATTGAAGTGCTTGCCTTAGACACACTTGCTTCACCGCAGCGCACATCACTCGCAACACATTCGGGCAGCCGTCAAATTGTAGACATGATCGCCACTGATCTTCCGCCTCCGCAAGTTGAAGCCCTACAACATCTTCTCGAGGCCTACCAGGATATTTTCGATTTTGGTGACCGACCTCTTGGGCAGACGTCCTTTGTCCAGCATCGCATACACACAGGTGATGCCAACCCTGTTCACCGCCGTCCCTACAGAGTGTCTGCTTTTGAGCGGAGCATAATTCAGAAGGAGGTGAACAAGATGCTAGCGAAGGACATTATTCAACCATCCTCCAGTCCCTGGGCATCCCCGGTGGTATTAGTTAAAAAGAAGGACGGATCGTGGCGATTTTGTGTGGACTATCGCCACCTTAACAACATCACCAAGAAAGACGCGTACCCTCTGCCCCGCATTGATGACGCCCTTGATTGCCTCCATGGTGCCGCCTACTTTTCTTCCATCGATCTTCGTTCTGGTTATTGGCAGATTGCCGTGGACCCTATGAACCGAGAGAAGACGGCTTTTGTAACACCCGATGGCCTCTACCAATTCAAAGTCATGCCTTTCGGCTTATGTAATGCCCCCGCCACCTTTGAACGAATGATGGACTCCCTGCTCCATGGATTCAAGTGGTCTACGTGTCTTTGTTATCTGGATGACGTGATTGTGTTTGCTCCCACCTTTGAAGCGCACCTTGAGAGACTGTCAAAAATTCTTGATGTATTCCGTCTCGCCGGCCTTCAGCTGAATTCATCTAAGTGCCGGTTTGGTCGCCGTCGCATTACAATACTTGGACATATTGTTGACGCTTACGGTGTACAGCCTGACCCAGAAAAAGTTCGAGCTGTGAAGGACTTTCCTGTGCCGAAAACCGCCAAAGATGTCCGCAGCTTTGTGGGGCTCTGCTCCTATTTTCGGCGGTTCATCAAGAACTTCGCGGAAATCGCTCGACCCCTAACAGATTTACTGAAACCGGATGAGACGTTTACCTGGGGTCCCTCGCAAGCAGCGGCATTTTCCGACCTGACCACTTGGCTCACCTCTTCTCCTGTACTGGCTCACTTCGACCCCACGGCACGGACGGAAGTGCGCACCGATGCCAGCGGTTACGGAATAGGCGCTGTGTTGGCTCAGCGACAACGTGGGCAGCATCGCGTGATAGCTTATGCCAGCAGGCTGCTGTCCACCTCGGAGCGTAATTATTCCATTACAGAGCGCGAATGCCTAGCGCTGGTGTGGGCAGTCGCGAAATTTCGCCCTTACTTATACGGCCGACCATTTATAGTTCTTACCGACCACCACGCTCTCTGCTGGCTCGCCTCCCTCAAAGATCCCACAGGCCGTCTCGCCCGCTGGGCACTCCGCCTCCAGGAGTATTCGTACACCGTAGTGTACAAATCAGGAAAACTGCACAAAGATGTGGATTGTCTGTCACGCTACCCTGTGGCCGATTGCGATCCTACGAGCACTGATTCTGTGGGCTGCGTCCTTTCCATCTCCCAGCTGCTTCATCTCGGGGACGAGCAGCGTCGCGATCCGGATATCAGCCGCCTAATACAACAGCTCGAATCTTCACCGCAAGACGCTTCCGTTCGCATGTTTACCTTAAAGGACCACACCTTATATCGGCGTAATTTATCGCCCAATGGTCACGACCTACTTCTGGTCATACCAAAGCACCTGCGTTCTACAGTCCTACGCGAGCTCCATGACGCGCAAACCGCGGGTCACCTTGGTGTCTCTCGCACATATGACCGTGTGCGCCGCCGCTTCTATTGGCCTGGCCTTTCACGTTCTGTACGTCGCTATGTCAACGCTTGTGAAATTTGCCAGCGTCGCAAAAAGCCGTCGAGACTACCTTCTGGATATCTTCAGCCCATTGACATCCCATCGGAGCCATTCTTCCGTGTTGGTTTGGACCTTCTCGGTCCCTTCCCAACATCCGCCTCCGGAAACAAGTGGGTCGCGGTGGCAACGGATTACGCGACCCGTTATGCAGTTACGCGAGCCATGCCAACAAGCTGCGCTACAGACGTCGCTGATTTTCTACTACGCGATCTCATTTTAGTGTATGGAGCCCCTCGTCAGCTGCTGACAGACCGAGGCCGTACGTTCCTTTCGAAAGTGGTTGACGATATCCTGCGTTCCTGCTCTACCCAACATAAGCTCACGACATCGTACCACCCCCAGACAAACGGGCTTACAGAACGTTTAAACCGCACCTTGACAGACATGCTATCGAAATACGTCTCGGCCGACCATCGTGATTGGGACCTTGCACTACCCTACGTGACGTTCGCATACAATTCCTCCCGGCATGACACTGCCGGGTACTCGCCATTTTACCTTCTGTTTGGACGCGAACCAACATTGCCGTTTGATACCTTCCTGCCAGCCGCTGCGCAGTATACTTCTGAATATGCACGCGACGCTATTACCCGAGCTGACCATGCTCGTCAGCTTGCCCGCAGCAGATTAATGGCGTCCCAAGACTCGCAGAAGCATCGTTACGACGAGCGGCATCGCGACGAACACTTTCCAACAGGCTCCCTCGTTCTTCTTTGGTCCCCTACGCGACATGCAGGCCTGTCAGAAAAACTTCTCTCTCGTTTCACGGGCCCATACCGCGTGCTTAGACGAGTGACCGACACTACATATGAAATTGTCCCTGATAGTCCATCAACCACTTCCGCTCTGCTGTCAAGGGACATCGTCCACGTATCAAGGCTCAAGCGTTACCACACTGCTCCTGCTGTGGCCCCGTAAACTCGCCGGGTCGGCGCTTTTGCCGCCGGGGGTCGTGTTACGTGATTTCGTCTGACTGAAAGAGGGCATAGTGGGGCATACCCAAGTAAGGTGCCTCGGACTGAGAGAAAAGAAGTGGACGTTGTGAGTGAGCTGCGTTGTGGCTGCGGACCGACAACTGTTATTTTCCACGTAACAATATATTAAAGCTATCAGCGCAAAGAAAAAAGCAACACACCACTCCCGGGAGGGCTCGAACCTCCAACTTTTCGGTTAACAGCCGATCACGCTAGCCAAATGCGCCACGGAGACAGCCCTGCTCCACTCTCACCACCATCAGAACATATCTTAAAAGCTATCAGCGCAAAGAAAAAAGCAACACACCACACCCGGGAGGGATCGAAGCTCCAAACTTTCAGTTAACAGCCGATCGCGCTAGCCAGTTGCGCCACGGAGACAGTCGTGCTCCACTCTCCCCACCGTCAGAACATTTCTTCAGACTATCAGCCCAAAGAAAAAAAAGCACCGCACCACCACCGGGTGGGCTCGAACCTCCAACCATTCGGTTAACAGCCGATCGCGCAAGCCAATTGCGCCACGGAGACAGTCGCGCTACACTCACACCAGCGTCAGGACATTTCCTCAGAGCTATCAGCCCAAAGGAAAAAAAGCGCCGCACCACCACCGGGTGGGCTCGAACCTCCAACCTTTCAGTTAACAGCCCATCGCGCTAGCCAATTGCGCCACGGAGATAGTCGTGCTCCACTCTCCCCACCATCAGAACATATCTTCAAAGCTATCAGCCCAAAGAAAAAAAGCAACACACCACTCTCGGGAGGGCTCGAACCTCCAACCTTTCGGTTAACAGCCGATCGCGCTAGCCAATTGCGCCACAGAGACAGTCGTGCTTCACTCTCACCACCGTTAGAACATTTCTTCAGATTATCAGCCCAAAGAAAAAAAAAGTGCCGCACCACCACCGGGTGGGCTCAAACCTCCAACCTTTCGGTTAACAGCCGATCGCGCTACCCAATTGCGCCACGGAGACAGTCGTGATCCACTCTCACCACCGTCAGAACATTTCTTCAGATTATCAGCCTAAAGAAAAAAAAGCGCCGCACCACCACCGGGTGGGCTCGAACCTCCAACCTTTCGGTCAACAGCCGATCGCGCTAGCCAATTGCACCACGTAGACAGTCGCGCAACACTCTCACCACCGTCAGAAGATTTCCTCAGAGCTATCAGCCCAAAGGAAAAAAAGCGCCGCACCACCACCGGGTGGGCTCGAACCTCCAACCTTTCGGTTAAGAGCCCATCGCGCTAGCCAATTACGCAACGGAGACAGTCGTGCTCCACTCTCACCACCATCAGAACATATCTTCAAAGCTATCAGCGCAAGGAAAAAAGCAACACACCACTCCCGGGAGGGCTCGAAATTCAAACCTTTTGGTTAACAGCCCATCGCGCTAGCCAATTGCGCCACGGAGACAGTCGTGCAGCACTCCCACCTCCGTCAGAATATTTCTTCAGAGCTATCAGCCCAAAGAAAAAAAAAGCGCCGCACCACCACTGGGTGGGCTCGAACCTCCAGCCTTTCGTTTAACAGGCGATCGTGCTAGCCAATTGCGCCACGGAGACAGTCGTGCTCCACTCTCACCATCATCAGAACATTTCTCCAAAGGTATCAGCGCAAAGAAAAGAGCAACACACCACTCCCGGGAAGGCTCGAAACTAAAACCTTTCGGTGAACAGCCGATGGCGCTAGCCAATTGCGCCACGGAGACAGTAGTGCAGCACTCCCACCTCCGTCAGGACATTTCTTCAGAGCTGTCAGCCCGAAGAAAAAGAAGCGCCGCACCACCACCGGGTGGGCTCGAACCTCCAAAATTTCGGTTAACAGCCGGATGCGCTAGCCGATTGCGCCACGGAGACAGTCGTGCTCCACTCTCACCACCGTCAGAACATTTCTTCGGAGCTGTCAGCCCAAAGGAAAAAAAGCGCCGCACCACCACCAGACGAGCTTGAACCTCCAACCTATCGGTTAACAGCCAATTGCGCTAGCCAATTTCGCCACGGAGACAGTCGTGATCCACTCTCCCCACCATCAGAACATATCTTAAAGCTATCAGTGCAAAGGAAAAAGAAACACACCACTCCCGGGAGGGCTCGAACCTTCAACTTTTCGGTTAAGCTGATCGCGCTAGCCAATTGCGCCACGGAGACAGTCCTCCTCCACTCTCACCACCATCAGAACATATCTTCAAAGCTATCAGCGCAAAGAAAAAAGCAACACACCACTCTCGGGATGGATCGAACCTCCAACCTTTCAGTTAACAGCTGATCGCGCTAGCCAATTGCGCCATGGAGACAGTCGTGCTCCACTCTCACCACCATCAGAACATATCTTCAAAGCTATCAGCGCAAGGAAAAAAGCAACACACCACTCCCGGGAGGGCTCGAAATTCAAACCTTTTGGTTAACAGCCGATCGCGCTAGCCAATTGCGCCACGGAGACAGTCGTGCAGCACTCCCACCTCCGTCAGAATATTTCTTCAGAGCTATCAGCCCAAAGAAAAAAAAAGCGCCGCACCACCACCGGGTGGGCTCGAACCTCCAGCCTTTCGTTTAACAGGCGATCGTGCTAGCCAATTGCGCCACGGAGACAGTCGTGCTCCACTCTCACCATCATCAGAACATTTCTCCAAAGGTATCAGCGCAAAGAAAAGAGCAACACACCACTCCCGGGAAGGCTCGAAACTAAAACCTTTCGGTGAACAGCCGATGGCGCTAGCCAATTGCGCCACGGAGACTGCCGTGCTCCACTCTCACCACCTTCAGAACATATCTTCAAAGCTATCAGCGCAAAGAAGAAAGCACCACACCACTCCCGGGAGAGCTCGAACCTCCAACCTTTCGGTTAACAGCCGATCGCGCTAGCCAATTGCGCCACGGAGACAATCCTGCTCCACTCTCACCACAATCAGAACATATCTTCAGAGCTATCAGCCCCAAGAAAAAAAAGCGCCGCACCACCACCGGGTGGGCTTGAACTTCCAGCCTTTCGGTTAACAGGCGATCGCGCTAGCCAATTGCGCCACAGAGACAGTCGTGCTCCACTCTCACCATCATCAGAACATATCTCCAAAGCTATCAGCGCAAAGAAAAGAGCAACACACCACTCCCGGAAAGGCTCTAAACTACAACCTTTCGTTTAACAGCCGATCGTGCTAGCCAATTGCGCCACGGAGACAGTAGTGCAGCACTCCCACCTCCGTCAGGACATTTCTTCAGAGCTATCAGCCCAAAGAAAAAGAAGCGCCGCACCACCACCGGGTCGGCTCGAACCTCCAAACTTTCGATTAACAGTCGGATGCGCTAGCCAAATGCGCCACGGAGACAGTCGTGCTCCACTCTCGCCACCGTCAGGACATTTCTTTGGAGCTGTCAGCCCAAAGGAAAAAAGAGCCGCACCACCACCAGACGAGCTCGAACCTTCAACCTATCGGTTAACAGCCGATTGCGCTAGCCAATTGCGCCACGGAGACAGTCGTGCTCCACTCTCCCCACCATCAGAACTTATCTTAAAGCTATCAGCGCAAAGAAAAAAGCAACACACCACTCCCGGGAGGGCTCGAACCTCCAACTTTTCGGTTAACATCCGATCACGCTAGCCAATTGCGCCACAGAGACAGTCGTGCTCCACTCTCACCACCGTCAGAACATATCTTCAAAGCTATCAGCGCAAAGAAAAAAGCAACACACCACACCCGGGAGGGATCGAACCTCCAACCTTTCAGTTAACGGCGGATCACGAGAGCCGATTGCGCCACGGAGACAGTCGTGCTCCACTCTCACCACTGTCAAAATATTTCTTCAGACTATCAGCCCAAAGAAAAAAAAGCACCGCACTACCACTTGGTGGGCTCGAACCTCCAACCATTCGGTTAACAGCCGTTCGCACTAGCCAATTGCGCCACGGAGACAGTCCTGCTCCACTCTCACCACCATCAGAACACATCTTCAAAGCTATCAGCCCAAAAAAAAAACCGCCGCAGCACCACCGGGTGGGCTCGAACCTGTAACCTTTCGGTTAACAGCCGACCGCGCTTGCCAATTGCGCCACGGAGACAGTCCTGCTCCCCTCTCACCACCATCAGAACATATCTTCAAAGCTATCAGCCCAAAGAAAAAAAAGCAACACACCACTCTCGGAAGGGCTCGAAACCCCAACCTTTCAGTTAACAGCCGATCGCGCAAGCCAATTGCGCCACGGAGACAGTCGCGCTACACTCGCACCACCGTCAGAACATTTTTTTTACATTATCAGCCCAAAGAAAAAAAAGCGCCGCACCACCACGGGGTGGGCTCGAACCTCCGACCTTTCGGTTAACAGCCGATCGCGCTAGCCAATTGCGCAACGGAGACAGTCGTGATCCACTCTCACCACCGTCAGAACATTTCTTCACAATATCAGCCCAAAGAAAAAAAAAGCGCCGCACCACCACCGGGTGGGCTCGAACCTCCAACCTTTCGGTCAACAGCCGATCGCGCTAGCCAATTGCGCCAGCCACGGAGACAGCCGTGCTTCCCTCTCACCACCACCAGAACATATCTTCAAAGCTATCAGCCCAAAGAAAAAAAGCCGCCGCAGCACCACCGGGTGGGCTCGAACCTCCAACCTTTCGGTTAACAGCCGATCGCGCTAGCCAAATTGCGCCACGGAGACAGTCCTGCTCCAATCTCACCACCGTCAGAAAATTTCCTCAGAGCTATCAGCCCAAAGGAAAAAAAGCGCCGCACCACCACCGGGAGGGCTCGAACCTCCAACCTTTCGGTTAACAGCCCATCGCGCTAGCCAATTGCGCCACGGAGACAGTCGTGCTCCACTCTCACCACCATCAAAACATATCTTCAAACCTATCAGCGCAAAAAAAAGCAACATAGCACTCCCGGGAGGGCTCGAAATTCCAACTTTTCGGTTAAAAGCCGATCGCACTAGCCAATTGCGCCACAAAGACAGTAGTGCAGCACTCCCACATCCGTCAGAACATTTCTTCAGAGCTATCAGCCCAAAAAAAAGCGCCGCACCACCACTGGGTCGGCTCGAACCTCCAAACTTTCGGTTAACAGCCGGATGCGCTAGCCAATTGCGCAACGGAGACAGTCATGCTCCACTCTCACCACCGTCAGAACATTTCTTCGGAGCTGTCAGCCCAAAGGAAAAAAGAGCCGCACCACCACCAGACGAGCTCGAACCTTCAACCTATCGGTTAACAGCAGATTGCGCTAGCCAATTGCGCCACGGAGACAGTCGTGCTCCACTCTCCCCACCATCAGAACATATCTTAAAGCTATCAGCGCAAAGAGAAAAACAACACACCACTCCCGGGAGGGCTCGAACCTCCAACTTTTCTGTAAACAGCCGATCACGCTAGCCAATTGCGCCATGGAGACAGTCCTGCTCCACTCTCACCACCGTCAGAACATATCTTCAAAGCTATCAGCGCAAAGAAAAATGCAACACACCCCACCCGGGAGGGATCGAAGCTCCAACCTTTCAGTTAACAGCCGATCCCGCTAGCCAATTGCGCCACGGAGATAGTCCTGCTCCACTCTCACCACCATCAGAACTTATCTTCAAAGCTATCAGCCCAAAAAAACCGCCGCAGCACCACCGGGTGGGCTCGAACCTCCAACCTTTCTGTTAACAGCCGATTGCGCTAGCCAATTGCGCCACGGAGACAGTCCTGCTCTACTCTTACCACCATCAGAACATATCTTCAAAGCTATCAGCCCAAAGAAAAAAAAGCAACACACCACTCTCGGGACGGCTCGAACCTCCAACCTTTCAGTTAACAGCCGATCGCGCAAGCCAATTGCGCCACGGAGACAGTCGCGCTACACTCTCACCACCGTCAGAACATTTCCTCAGAGCTATCAGCCCAAAGGAAAAAAGCGCCGCACCACCACCGGGTGGGCTTAAACCTCCAACCTTTTGGTTAACAGCCCATCGCACTAGCCAATTGCGCCACGGAGACAATCGTGCTACACTCTCCCCACCACCAGAACATATCTTCAAAGCTATCAGCACAAAGAAAAAAGGCAACACACCACTCTCGGGAGGGCTGAAACCTCCAACCTTTCGTTTAACAGCCGATCGCGCTAGCCAATTGCGCCATGGAGACAGTCGTGCTTCACTCTCACCACCGTTAGAACATTTCTTCAGATTATCAGCCCAAAGAAAAAGAAGCGCTGCACCACTACCAGGTGTGCTCGAACCTCCAAACTTTCGGTTAACAGCCGGATGCGCTAGCCGATTGCGCCACGGAGACAGTCGTGCTCCACTCTTACCACCGTCACAACATTTCTTCGGAGCTGTCAGCCCAAAGGAAAAAAGCGCCGCACCACCACCAGACGAGCTCGAACCTCCAACCTATCGGTTACAGCCGATTGCGCTAGCCAATTGCGCCACGGAGACAGTCGTGCTCCACTCTCCCCACCATCAGAACATATCTTAAAGCTATCAGCGCAAAAAGAAAAACAACACACCACTCCCGGGAGGGCTCGAACCTCCAACTTTTCGGCAAACAGCCGATCACGCTAGCCAATTGCGCCACGGAGACAGTCCTGCTCCACTCTCACCACCGTCAGAACATAACTTCAAAGCTATCAGCGCAAAGAAAAATGCAACACACCCCACCCGGGAGGAATCGAAGCTCCAACCTTTCAGTTAACAGCCGATCGCGCTAGCCAATGGCGCCACGGAGACAGTCGTGCTCCACTCTCACCACCGTCAGAACATTTCTTCAGACTATCAGCCCAAAGAAAAACAGCACCGCACCACCACCGGGTTGGCTCGAACCTCCAACCATTCGGTTAACAGCCGATCACGCTAGCCAATGGCGCCACGGTGACAGTCGTGCTCCAATCTCATCACCATCAGAACATTTCTCCAAAGCTATCAGCGCAAAGAAAAAAGAGCGCTGCACCACAACCGGGTGTGCTCGAACCTCCAACCAATCGGATAACAGCCGATCCCGCTAGCCAATTGCGCAACGGAGATAGTCCTGCTCCACTCTCACCACCATCAGAACATATCTTCAAAGCTATCAGCCCCAAAAAAGCCGCCGCAGCACCACCGGGTGGGCTCGAACCTTCAACCTTTCGGTTAACAGCCGATCGCGCTAGCCAATTGCGCCACGGAGACAGTCCTGCTCTACTCTCACCACCATGAGAACATATCTTCAAAGCTATCAGCCCAAAGAAAAAAAAGCAACACACCACTCTCGGGACGGCTCGAACCTCCAACCTTTCAGTTAACAGCCGATCGCGCAAGCCAATTGCGCCACGGAGACAGTCGCGCTACACTCTCACCACCGTCAGAACATTTCCTCAGAGCTATCAGCCCAAAGAAAAAAAAGCGCCGCACCACCACCGGGTGGGCTTGAACCTCCAACCTTTTGGTTAACAGCCCATCGCACTAGCCAATTGCGCCATGGAGACAGTCGTGCTACACTCTCGCCACCATCAGAACATATCTTCAAAGCTATCAGCCCAAAGAAATAAAGCAACACACCACTCTCGGGAGGGCTGGAACCTCCAACCTTTCGGTCAACAGCCGATCGCGCTAGCCAATTGCGCCACGGAGACAGTCGTGCTTCACTCTCACCACCGTTAGAACATTTCTTCAGATTATCAGCGCAAAGAAAAAAAAGCGCCGCACCACCACCGGATGGGCTCGAACCTCCAACCTTTCGGTTAACAGCCGATCGCGCTAGCCAATTGCGCCACGGAGACAGCCGTGAACCACTCTCACCACCGTCAGAACATTTCTTCAGATTATCAGCCCAAAGAAAAAAAAGCGCCGCACCACCACCGGGTGGGCTCGAACCTCCAACCTTTCGGTCAACAGCCGATCGCGCTAGCCAATTGCGTCACGTAGACAGTCGCGCAACACTCTCACCACCGTCAGAAGATTTCCTCAGAGCTATCAGCCCAAAGGAAAAAAAGCGCCGCGCCACCACCGGGTGGGCTCGAACCTCCAACCATTCGGTTAACAGCCCATCGCGCTAGCCAATTGCCCCACGGAGACAGTCGTGCTCCACTCTCACCACCATCAGAACAAATCTTCAAAGCTATCAGCGCAGAAAAAAGCAACACACCACTCCCGGGAGGGCTCGAAATTCCAACCTTTCTGTTAACAGCCGATCGCGCTAGCCAATTGCGCCACGGAGACAGTAGTGCAGCACTCCCACCTCCGTCAGAACATTTCTTAAGAGCTATCAGCCCAAAGAAAAAAAAGCGCCGCACCACCACCGGGTGGGCTCGAACCTCCAGCCTTTCGGTTAACAGGCGATCGTGCTAGCCAACTGCGCCACGGAGACAGTCGTGCTCCACTCTAACCATCATCAGAACATATCTCCAAAGCTATCAGCGCAAAGAAAAGAGCAACACACCACTCCCGGGAAGGCTCAAAACTACAACCTTTCGGTTAACAGCCGATTGCGCTAGCC
Source organism: Rhipicephalus microplus (assembly GCF_043290135.1). Lineage (NCBI taxonomy): Eukaryota > Metazoa > Arthropoda > Arachnida > Ixodida > Ixodidae > Rhipicephalus > Rhipicephalus microplus. Next base: position 52,684,400 of record NW_027464585.1, read on the forward strand.
AATTACGCCACGGAGACAGTCCTCCTCCACTCTCACCACCGTCAGAACATATCTTCAAAGCTATCGGCGCAAAGAAAAAAGCAACACGCCGCTTTCGGGAGGGGTCGAACCTTCAACCTTTCAGTTAACAGCTGATCGCGCTAGCCAATTGCGCCATGGAGACAGTCGTGCTCCACTCTCACCACCGTCAGAACTTTTCCTCAGAGCTATCAGCCCAAAGGAAAAAAAGCGCCGCACCACCACCGGCTGGGCTCGAACCTCCAAACTTTCGGTCAACAGCCCAACGCGCTAGCTGATTGCGCCACGAAAACAGTCGTGCTCCACTCTCACCACCATCAGAACATATCTTCAAAGCTATCAGCGCAAAGAAAAAAGCAACACACCACTCCCGGGAGGGCTCGAACCTCCAACCTTTTGGTTAACAGCCGAAGCGCTAGCCAATTGCGCCACGGAGACAGTCCTGCTCCACTCTCACCACCATCAGAACATATCTTCAAAGCTATCAGCCCAAAGAAAAAAAACCACAGCAGCACCACCGGGTGGGCTCGAACCTCCAACCTTTCGGTTAACAGCCGATCGCGCTAGCCAATTGCGCCAGCCCCGGAGGCAGCCGTGCTTCACTCTTACCACCATCAGAACATATCTTCAAAGCTATCAGCCCAAAGAAAAAAAACCGCCGCAGCACCACCGGGTGGGCTCGAACCTCCAAACTTTCGGTTAACAGCTGATCGCGCTAGCCAAATTGCGCCACGGAGACAGTCGTGCTCCACACTCACGACCGTCAGAACATTTCCTCAGAGCTATCAGCCCAAAGGAAAAAAAGCGCCGCACGACCACCGGGTGGGCTCGAACCTCCAAACTTTCGGTTAACAGCCAATCGCGCTAGCCACTTACTCCACGGAGACAGTCCTGCTATACTCTCACCACCAGCATTACGTATCTTTAAAGCAATCGGCCCAAAGAAAAAAAAGCGCCGCACGACCACCGGGTGGGCTCGAACCTCCAAACTTTCGGTTAACAGCCAATCGCGCTAGCCAATTACGCCACGGAGACAGTCCTGCTATACTCTCACCACCAGCATAACATATCTTTAAAGCTATCGGCCCAAAGAAAAAAAAAGCGCCGCACCACCCCTGGTGGGCTCGAACCTCCAACCTTTCGGTTAACAGCTGATCGCGCTAGCCAATTGCGCCACGGAGACAGTCGTGCTCCACTCTCACCACCGTCAGAACATTTCTTCAGATTATCAGCCCAAAGAAAAATAGCGCCGCACCACCACCGGGTGGGCTCGAACCTCCAACCATTCGGTTAACAGCCGATCGCACTAGCCAATTGCGCCACGGAGACAGTCGTGCTCCATTCTCACCACCGTCAGAACATTTCTCCAAATCTATCAACGCAAAGGAAAAAGAGCGCCACACCACCACTGGGTGGGGTCGAACCTCCAACCTTTCGCTTAACAGCAGATCCCGCTAGCCAATTGCGCCACGGAGACAGTCGTGCTCCACTCTCACCACCATCAGAACATATCTTCAAAGCTATCAGCGCAAAGAAAAAAGCACCACACCACTCCCGGGAGAGCTCGAACCTCCAACCTTTCGGTTAACAGCCGATCGCGCTAGCCAATTGCGCCACGGAGACATTCCTGCTCCACTCTCACCACCATCAGAACATATCTTCAAAGCTATCAGCCCAAGGAAAAAAAAGCAACACACCACTTTCGGGAGGGCTCGAACCTCCAACCTTTCTGTTTACAGCCGATCGCGCTAGCCAATTGTTCCACGGAGACAGTCGCGCTACACTGTAAGCAAAAACTATCCGAGTTTGGGGTTTTTCCGGCTCATGACCTCTGAAAACTCTCTGGGAATTGAAATTACTACCTCGCGTAGGAGCAAAAGATGGTACATGACATAGTTTTACCACCACCTCTCAGGCAAGTAGTAAAAAGATGTCAAAATCCAGTTTTACCACTTAGGGAGTTTTCTATCACGTGATTTTGAACCTGCGTTTCAGAGTTTATTACCTCGTGACTGCAAGGTGCAGCTGCTTCAGCGGCTTTTGCCCCATACTCCCCTTGTGACGCTCTCAGTGAATACTGAAGGTACGCGAAGCCCACAGATGTTTTTTTTTTTTGCATCGCCGTGCCTCTGGACTGACCTCGAGTCAGCGCACTTTTACTGGAACTGGGGGCAGCATAAGCACAACAAGCGAGAACAGCATTCTTTGAACGAAAAAAAAGACGGGGGGGGGGGGCTCTCAAAAGAGAAAAAAAAGAGAAAGAAAACCTGCTGTGGAAAGCTGTCCTGCATATTTTCGCAAAATGTTCCTTTTGCTCGGCGGTGGCCTTGGAGACAGACAGTGCAAGAAGCTCGGTATCTGTGTGTCTGGTCGGGCTGATGGATCTCCCGTGTTTTCCACATCACCGAGCGACCGTGCTCTTCCGAGCGCCTCCGAACCTTCACGTCGCAGATATCTCACTTCCGAGCCGAATCGTGAAGATCTGCCAGTGATAACAAAATCAATCTGGTGTCATCGTCCGTGCTTGCCTGCTGGAGAAGCAATAAGCAAAATGCTTCACTCTGTCGTCGTCACCGAGCCGTGGCCACCAGTGTCCAGTGGGAGTGTGTCGCCGGGGCAGGTGAAAGAAGCATCGCATATATTTTGTTCCACAGTAGGCGATGTCTGCATGAGTTAAGTGCTGCCGGAATTGCCCACCTCATGCACCAACTGTTCTCAAACATGTAGCGCGAAGCCGATACGAGGCAGACGGAAACAACAAGAGGCTGCCCGTGAGCGCGAAGAAAACCCGGATGGTGGTCTTTCGTTGGAAGTGTGCATACACCGTTCGTCCCCGTAAGATAGCGGTGACATGTTCATTTGTGTCTGAAATGACGACGAAATTCGCACAGGATATGTGTTCTGTGATCGCCAGCTGTGTTTTATCGGATAGCCGTGCTCCTCAAAAAGGCCTAGAACGCCGTCGGTAAGCAGCTTGTATGCAGGCGTGGACCGCTATTCTACGCCCGTTGTGATGAATACGTGCTGCTACTGTGTTTGTGCACCGTCGCTGATTGAAAATTATTGAGCTACCATGCTTTGTGCGTACTTAGGTATATTTTGTGGACTTATGCATCAGCAGTGCTAATACGCGTGGGGCAAAGAGCCCGGTGTGCCAAGCAATTATTGGATAATCAAAAAGGTGAGATCGCGTAGATTTATAATAAAAGTTTGGTGTGACATTTAGTGCCCTGCAGCCCACCTGAAGCTTACGCTTGCACCTTCAAGCGTTGTTGTTAATCGATGCAAAAAAGAGCTCTCCTACCGGTACTACATTGCCGGTCAAAAAGTCGTGCCTATATATATACCGGATTGTCGAAGTGTAGTCGAGCAACGCGTGCAGTCTGTGCTAGTGGTGTATTATTCTGCATTTGTTGTGTGTGCGTGTTTGTCTGTATGTGAATGTATGTGTCACCAATTCTGCCGTTCAATAAATTCAATCAATTCTGCTATTCAATAAATTTGTCGACTCTGGGCGAACGCACCCGTCATTTTTATTTTTTACCACCAGAAATAACTCCCAATAATCACCTCAAAAACCTTGTGAAGGTAGTAAAACTTTACTCTCTCTATACTCGCTGAAAACCTCACTGGGGTAAATAATTACCACTCTCGCTACGTTCAAAAACTCAGTTAGCACGAGAGTAAATTTTTACCTCGGTAGCAGGTGGTAAAAAACCCAGGAAAGGTAGTGCGCTAGAGGACAAAGGGTTTAACCAGTTTTTGAGGTTATTTCAGGTCATTTTTGTTTAGTGTGAACACTCTCACCTCCGTCAGAACATTTCTTCAGAGCTATCAGCCCAAAGAAAAAAAAGCGCCGCACAACCACCGGGTGGGCTCGAACCTCCAAACTTTCGGTTAACAGCCGGATGCGCTAACCAATTGCGCCACGGAGACAGTCGTGCTCCACCCTCACCATCATCAGAACATATCTCCAAAGCTATCAGCGCGAAGAAAAGAGCAACACACCACTCCCGAGAAGGCTCGAAACTACAACCTTTCGGTTAACAGCCGATCGCGCTAGCCAATTGCGCCACGGAGAAAGTAGTGCAGCCTTCCCACTTCCGTCAGGACATTTCTTTAGAGCTATCAGCCCAAAGAAAAAAAAGCGCCGCACCACCACCGGGTGGGCTCCAACCTCCAAACTTTCAATTAACAGCCGGATGCGCTAACCAATTGCGCCACGGAGACAGTCGTGCTCCACTCTCACCACCGTCAGAACATTTCTTCGGAGCTGTCAGCCCAAAGGAAAAAGCGCCGCACCACCACCAGACGAGCTCGAACCTTCATTCTATCGGTTAACAGCCGATCGCGCTAGCCAATTGCGCCACGGAGACAGTCCTGCTCCACTCTCACCACCGTCAGAACATATCTTCAAAGCTATCAGCGCACAGAAAAAAGCAACACACCACTCCCGGGAGGGATCGAACCTCCAACCTTTCAGTTAACAGCCGATCGCGCTAGCCAAATGCGCCACGGAGACAGTCGTGCTCCACTCTCACCACCGTCAGAACATTTCTTCAGACTATCAGCCCCAAAAAAAAGCGCCGCACCACCACCGGGTGGGCTCGAACCTCCAACCATTCGGTTAACAGCCGCTCGCGCTAGACAATTGTGCCACGGAGACAGTCGTGCTCCATTCGCACCACCGTCGGAACATTTCTCCAAAGCTTTCAGCGCAAAGAAAAAAAAGCGCCGCACCACCACCCTGTGGGGTCGAACCTCCAACCTTTCGGTTAACAGCCGATCCCGCTAGCCAATTGCGCCACGGAGACAGTCGTGCTCCACTCTCACCACCATCAGAACATATCTTCAAAGCTATCAGCGCAAAGAGAAAAAGCAACACACCACTCTCGGGAGGGTTCGAACCTCCAACTTTTCGGTTAACAGTCGATCGCGCTAGCCAATTGCGCCACGGAGACAGTCCTGTTATACTCTCACCACCAGCATAACATATCTTCAAAGCTATCGGCCCAAAGAAACAAAGCGCCGCACCAGTCCGGGTGGGCTCGAACCTCCAACCTTTCGGTTAACAGCCGATCGCTCTAGCCAATTGCGCCACGGAGACAGTCGCGCTCCACTCTCACCACCGTCAAAACATATCTTAAAAGCTATCAGCGCAAAGGAAAAAGCAACACACCACTCCCAGGAGGGCTCGAACCTCCAACCTTTCGGTTAACAGCCGATCGCGCTAGCCAATTACGTCACGCAGACAGTCCTGCTATACTCTCACCACCAGCATAACATATCTTCAAACTATCGGCCCAAAGAAAAAAAAGCGCCACACAACCCCAGGTGGGCTCGAACCTCCAACCTTTCGGTTAACAGCTGATCGCCCGAGCCAGTTGCGCCACGGAGACAGTCGCGCTACACTTTCACCACCGTCAGAACATTTCCTCAGAGCTATCAGCCCAAAAGAAAAAAAGCGCCGCACCACCACCGGGTGGGCTCGAACCTCCAACTATTTGGTTAACAGCCCATCGCGCTAGCAAATTGCGCCACGGAGACAGTCGTGCTCAGCTCTCACCACCATCAGAACATATCTTCAAAGCTATCAGCCAAAAGAAAAAAAGCAACACACCACTTTCGGGAGGGCTCGAACCTCCAACCTTTCGGTTAACAGCCGATCGCGCTAGCCAATTGCGCCACGGAGACAGTCGTGCTTCACTCTCACCACCGTCAGAACATTTCTTCAGATTATCAGCCGAAAGAAAAAAAAGCGCCGCACCACCACCGGGTGGGTTCGAACCTCCAACCTTTCGGTCTAGAGCCGATCGCGCTAGCCAATTGCGCCAGCCACGGAGACAGTCCTGCTCCACTCTCACCATCATCAGAACATATCTTCAAAGCTATCAGCCCAAAGAAAAAAGCGCCGCAGCACCACTGGGTGGGCTCGAACCTCCAACCTTTCGGTTAACAGCCGATCGCGCTAGCCGATTGCGCCACGGAGACAGTCATGCTCCATTCGCACCACCGTCAGAACATTTCTGCAAAGCTATCAGCGCAAAGAAAAAAGCAACACACCACTCTCGGGAGAGCTCGAACCTCCAACCTTTCGGTTAACAGCCGATCGAGCTAGCCAATTGCGCCACGGAGACAGTCGTGCTCCACTCTCCCCACCGTCAGAACATTTCCTCAGAGCTATCAGCCCAAAGGGAAAAAAGCGCCGCACCACCACCGGGTGGGCTCGAACCTCGAAACTTTTGGTTAACAGCCCATCGAGCTAGCCAATTGCGCCATGGAGAAGGTCGTGCTCCACTCTCACCACCATCAGAACATATATTCAAAGCTATCAGCGCAAAGAAAAAAGCAAAACAGCACTCCCGGGAGGGCTCCAACCTCCAACCTTTCGGTTAACACCCGATCGCGCTAGCCAATTACGCCACGGAGACAGTCCTGTTATACTCTCACCACCAGCATAACATATCTTCAAAGCTATCGGCCCAAACAAAAAAAGCGCCGCACCAGTCCGGATGGGCTCGAACCTCCAACCTTTCGGTTAACAGCCGATCGCTCTAGCCAATTGCGCCACGGAGACAGTCGCGCTCCACTCTCACCACCGTCAAAACATATCTTAAAAGCTATCAGCGCAAAGGAAAAAGCAACACACCACTCCCAGGAGGGCTCGAACCTCCAACCTTTCGGTTAACAGCCGATCGCGCTAGCCATATACGTCACGAACAGTCCTGCTATACTCTCACCACCAGCATAACATATCTTCAAACTATCGGCCCAAAGAAAAAAAAGCGCCACACCACCCCAGGTGGCCTCGAACCTCCAACCTTTCGGTTAACAGATGATCGCCCGAGCCAGTTGTGCCACGGAGACAGTCGCGCTACACTTTCACCACCGTCAGAACATTTCCTGAGAGCTATCAGCCCAAAAGAAAAAAAGCGCCGCACCACCACCGGGTGGGCTCGAACCTCCAACTTTTTGGTTAACAGCCCATCGCGCTAGCCAATTGCGCCACGGAGACAGCCGTGCTCCACTCTCACCACCATCAGAACATATCTTCAAAGCTATCAGCCAAAAGAAAAAAAACAACACACCACTTTCGGGAGGGCTCGAACCTCCAACCTTTCGGTTAACAGCCGATCGCGCTAGCCAATTGCGCCACGGAGACAGTCGTGCTTCACTCTCACCACCGTCAGAACATTTCTTCAAAGCTATCAGCCCAAAGAAAAATGCGCCGCAGCACCACTGGGTGGGCTCGAACCTCCAACCTTTCGGTTAACAGCCGATCGCGCTGGCCAATTGCGCCACGGAGACAGTCATGCTCCATTCGCACCACCGTCAGAACATTTCTCCAAAGCTATCAGCGCAAAGAAAAAAGCAACACACCACTCTCGGGAGAGCTCGAACCTCCAACCTTTCGGTTAACAGCCGATCGCGCTAGCCAATTGCGCCACGAAGACAGTCCTGCTCCACTCTCACCACCATCAGAACATATCTTCAAAGCTATCAGCCCAAAGAAAAAAAACCGCCGCAGCACCACCGGGTGAGCTCGAACCTCAACCTTTCGGTTAACAGCCGATCGCGCTAGCCAATTGCGCCACGGAGACAATCCTGCTCCACTCTCACCACCATCAGAACATATCTTCAATGCTATCAGCCCAAAGAAAAAAAGCAACACACCACTCTCGGGAGGTGTCGAACCTCCAACTTTTCAGTTAACAGCCGATCGCGCGAGCCAATTGCGCCACGGAGACAGTCGCGCTAGACTTTCGCCACCGTCAGAACATTTCCTCAGAGCTATCAGCCCAAAGAAAAAAAAACGCCGCACCACCACCGGGTGGGCTCTAACCTCCAACCTTTTGGTCTACAGCCGATCGCGCTAGCCAATTGTGCCACGGAGACAGTCGTGCTCCATTCGCACCACCGTCGGAACATTTCTCCAAAGCTTTCAGCGCAAAGAAAAAAAAGCGCCGCACCACCACCCTGTGGGGTCGAACCTCCAACCTTTCGGTTAACAGCCGATCCCGCTAGCCAATTGCGCCACGGAGACAGTCGTGCTCCACTCTCACCACCATCAGAACATATCTTCAAAGCTATCAGCGCAAAGAGAAAAAGCAACACACCACTCTCGGGAGGGTTCGAACCTCCAACTTTTCGGTTAACAGTCGATCGCGCTAGCCAATTGCGCCACGGAGACAGTCCTGTTATACTCTCACCACCAGCATAACATATCTTCAAAGCTATCGGCCCAAAGAAACAAAGCGCCGCACCAGTCCGGGTGGGCTCGAACCTCCAACCTTTCGGTTAACAGCCGATCGCTCTAGCCAATTGCGCCACGGAGACAGTCGCGCTCCACTCTCACCACCGTCAAAACATATCTTAAAAGCTATCAGCGCAAAGGAAAAAGCAACACACCACTCCCAGGAGGGCTCGAACCTCCAACCTTTCGGTTAACAGCCGATCGCGCTAGCCAATTACGTCACGCAGACAGTCCTGCTATACTCTCACCACCAGCATAACATATCTTCAAACTATCGGCCCAAAGAAAAAAAAGCGCCACACAACCCCAGGTGGGCTCGAACCTCCAACCTTTCGGTTAACAGCTGATCGCCCGAGCCAGTTGCGCCACGGAGACAGTCGCGCTACACTTTCACCACCGTCAGAACATTTCCTCAGAGCTATCAGCCCAAAAGAAAAAAAGCGCCGCACCACCACCGGGTGGGCTCGAACCTCCAACTATTTGGTTAACAGCCCATCGCGCTAGCAAATTGCGCCACGGAGACAGTCGTGCTCAGCTCTCACCACCATCAGAACATATCTTCAAAGCTATCAGCCAAAAGAAAAAAAGCAACACACCACTTTCGGGAGGGCTCGAACCTCCAACCTTTCGGTTAACAGCCGATCGCGCTAGCCAATTGCGCCACGGAGACAGTCGTGCTTCACTCTCACCACCGTCAGAACATTTCTTCAGATTATCAGCCGAAAGAAAAAAAAAGCGCCGCACCACCACCGGGTGGGTTCGAACCTCCAACCTTTCGGTCTAGAGCCGATCGCGCTAGCCAATTGCGCCAGCCACGGAGACAGTCCTGCTCCACTCTCACCATCATCAGAACATATCTTCAAAGCTATCAGCCCAAAGAAAAAAGCGCCGCAGCACCACTGGGTGGGCTCGAACCTCCAACCTTTCGGTTAACAGCCGATCGCGCTAGCCGATTGCGCCACGGAGACAGTCATGCTCCATTCGCACCACCGTCAGAACATTTCTGCAAAGCTATCAGCGCAAAGAAAAAAGCAACACACCACTCTCGGGAGAGCTCGAACCTCCAACCTTTCGGTTAACAGCCGATCGAGCTAGCCAATTGCGCCACGGAGACAGTCGTGCTCCACTCTCCCCACCGTCAGAACATTTCCTCAGAGCTATCAGCCCAAAGGGAAAAAAGCGCCGCACCACCACCGGGTGGGCTCGAACCTCGAAACTTTTGGTTAACAGCCCATCGAGCTAGCCAATTGCGCCATGGAGAAGGTCGTGCTCCACTCTCACCACCATCAGAACATATATTCAAAGCTATCAGCGCAAAGAAAAAAGCAAAACAGCACTCCCGGGAGGGCTCCAACCTCCAACCTTTCGGTTAACACCCGATCGCGCTAGCCAATTACGCCACGGAGACAGTCCTGTTATACTCTCACCACCAGCATAACATATCTTCAAAGCTATCGGCCCAAACAAAAAAAGCGCCGCACCAGTCCGGATGGGCTCGAACCTCCAACCTTTCGGTTAACAGCCGATCGCTCTAGCCAATTGCGCCACGGAGACAGTCGCGCTCCACTCTCACCACCGTCAAAACATATCTTAAAAGCTATCAGCGCAAAGGAAAAAGCAACACACCACTCCCAGGAGGGCTCGAACCTCCAACCTTTCGGTTAACAGCCGATCGCGCTAGCCATATACGTCACGAACAGTCCTGCTATACTCTCACCACCAGCATAACATATCTTCAAACTATCGGCCCAAAGAAAAAAAAGCGCCACACCACCCCAGGTGGCCTCGAACCTCCAACCTTTCGGTTAACAGATGATCGCCCGAGCCAGTTGTGCCACGGAGACAGTCGCGCTACACTTTCACCACCGTCAGAACATTTCCTGAGAGCTATCAGCCCAAAAGAAAAAAAGCGCCGCACCACCACCGGGTGGGCTCGAACCTCCAACTTTTTGGTTAACAGCCCATCGCGCTAGCCAATTGCGCCACGGAGACAGTCGTGCTCCACTCTCACCACCATCAGAACATATCTTCAAAGCTATCAGCCAAAAGAAAAAAAACAACACACCACTTTCGGGAGGGCTCGAACCTCCAACCTTTCGGTTAACAGCCGATCGCGCTAGCCAATTGCGCCACGGAGACAGTCGTGCTTCACTCTCACCACCGTCAGAACATTTCTTCAAAGCTATCAGCCCAAAGAAAAATGCGCCGCAGCACCACTGGGTGGGCTCGAACCTCCAACCTTTCGGTTAACAGCCGATCGCGCTAGCCAATTGCGCCACGGAGACAGTCATGCTCCATTCGCACCACCGTCAGAACATTTCTCCAAAGCTATCAGCGCAAAGAAAAAAGCAACACACCACTCTCGGGAGAGCTCGAACCTCCAACCTTTCGGTTAACAGCCGATCGCGCTAGCCAATTGCGCCACGAAGACAGTCCTGCTCCACTCTCACCACCATCAGAACATATCTTCAAAGCTATCAGCCCAAAGAAAAAAAACCGCCGCAGCACCACCGGGTGAGCTCGAACCTCAACCTTTCGGTTAACAGCCGATCGCGCTAGCCAATTGCGCCACGGAGACAATCCTGCTCCACTCTCACCACCATCAGAACATATCTTCAATGCTATCAGCCCAAAGAAAAAAAGCAACACACCACTCTCGGGAGGTGTCGAACCTCCAACTTTTCAGTTAACAGCCGATCGCGCGAGCCAATTGCGCCACGGAGACAGTAGCGCTAGACTTTCGCCACCGTCAGAACATTTCCTCAGAGCTATCAGCCCAAAGAAAAAAAAACGCCGCACCACCACCGGGTGGGCTCTAACCTCCAACCTTTTGGTCTACAGCCGATCGCGCTAGCCAATTGCGCCAGCCACGGAGACAGTCCTGCTCCACTCTCACCACCATCAGAACATATCTTCAAAGCTATCAGCGCACAGAAAAAAGCAACACACCACTCCCGGGAGGGATCGAACCTCCAACCTTTCAGTTAACAGCCGATGGCGCTAGCCAAATGCGCCACGGAGACAGTCGTGCTCCACTCTCACCACCGTCAGAACATTTCTTCAGACTATCAGCCCAAAGAAAAAAAGCAACACACCACTCTCGGGAGGGCTCGAACCTCCAACCTTTCGGTTAACAGCCGATTGCCCTAGCCGATTGCGCCACGGAGACAGTCGTGCTTCACTCTCACCACCGTCAGAACATTTCTTCAGATTATCAGCCCAAAAAAAAAGCGCCGCACCACCACCGGGTGGGCTCTAACCTCCAACCTTTTGGTCTACAGCCGATCGCGCTAGCCAAATGCGCCAGCAACGGAGACAGTCCTGCTCCACTCTTACCACCGTCAGAACATATCTTCAAAGCTATCAGCGCACAGAAAAAAGCAACACACCACTCCAGGGAGGGATCGAACCTCCAACCTTTCAGTTAACAGCCGATCGCGCTAGCCAAATGCGCCACGGAGACAGTCGTGCTCCACTCTCACCACCGTCAGAACATTTCTTCAGACTATCAGCCCCCAAAAAAAGCGCCGCACCACCACCGAGTGGGCTCGAACCTCCAACCATTCGGTTAACAGCCGCTCGCGCTAGCCAATTGTGCCACGGAGACAGTCGTGCTCCATTCGCACCACCGTCGGAACATTTCTCCAAAGCTTTCAGCGCAAAGAAAAAAAAGCGCCGAACCACCACCCGGTGGGGTCGAACCTCCAACCTTTCGGTTAACAGCCGATCCCGCTAGCCAATTGCGCCACGGAGACAGTCGTGCTCCACTCTCACCACCATCAGAACAAATCTTCAAAGCTATCAGCGCAAAGAAAAAAGCAACACACCACTCTCGGGAAGGCTCGAACCTCCAACCTATCAGTTAACAGCCGATCGCGCTAGCCAATTGCGCTACGGAGACAGTCGTGCTTCACTCTCACCACCGTCAGAACATTTCTTCAGATTATCAGCCCAAAGAAAAAAAAGCGCCGCACCACCACCGGGTGGGCTCGAACCTCCAACCTTTCGGTCTACAGCCGATCGCGCTAGCCAATTGCGCCAGCCACGGAGACAGTCCTGCTCCACTCTCACCATCATCAGAACATATCTTCAAAGCTATCAGCCCAAAGAAAAATGCGCCGCAGCACCACTGGGTGGGCTCGAACCTCCAACCTTTCGGTTAACAGCCGATCGCGCTAGCCAATGGCGCCACGGAGACAGTCCTGCTCCACTCTCACCACCGTCAGAACATATCTTCAAAGCTATCAGCGCACAGAAAAAAGCAACACACCACTCCCGGGAGGGATCGAACTTCCAACCTTTCAGTTAACAGCCGATGGCGCTAGCCAAATGCGCCACGGAGACAGTCGTGCTCCACTCTCACCACCGTCAGAACATTTCTTCAGACTATCAGCCCAAAGAAAAAAAGCAACACACCACTCTCGGGAGGGCTCGAACCTCCAACCTTTCGGTTAACAGCCGATCGCGCTAGCCGATTGCGCCACGGAGACAGTCGTGCTTCACTCTCACCACCGTCAGAACATTTCTTCAGATTATCAGCCCAAAGAAAAAAAGCGCCGCACCACCACCGGGTGGGCTCTAACCTCCAACCTTTTGGTCTAGAGCCGATCGCGCTAGCCAATTGCGCCACGGAGACAGTTGTGCTCCACTCTCACCACCATCAGAACAAATCTTCAAAGCTATCAGCGCAAAGAAAAAAGCAACACACCACTCTCGGGAGGGCTCGAACCTCCAACCTATCAGTTAACAGCCGATCGCGCGAGCCAATTGCGCCACGGAGACAGTCGCGCCAGACTTTCACCACCGTCAGAACATGTCCTAAGAGCTATCAGCCCAAAAGAAAAAAAGCGCCGCACCACCACCGGTTGGGCTCGAACCTCCAACCTTTTGGTTACCAGCCCCTCGCGCTAGCCAATTGCGCCACGGAGACAGTCGCGCTCCACTCTCACCACCATCAGAACATATCTTCAAAGCTATCAGCCCAAAGAGAAAAAGCAACAAACCACTCTCGGGAGGGCTCGAACCTCCAACCTTTCGGTTAACAGCCGATCGCGCTAGCCGATTGCGCCACGGAGACAGTCGTGCTTCACTCTCACCACCGTCAGAACATTTCTTCAGATTATCAGCCCAAAGAAAAAAAAGCGCCGCACCACCACCGGGTGGGCTCGAACCTCCAACCTTTCGGTCTACAGCCGATCGCGCTAGCGAATTGCGCCAGCCACGGAGACAGTCCTGCTCCACTCTCACCACCATCAGAACATATCTTCAAAGCTATCAGCCAAAGAAAAAAACCGCCGCAGTACCACCGGGTGGGCTCGAACCTCCAACCTTTCGGTTAACAGCCGATTGCGCTAGCCAATTGCGCGGAGACAGTCCTGCTCCACTCTCACCACCATCAGAACATATCTTCAAAGCTATCAGCTCAAAGAAAAAATCAACACACCAATCCTGGGAGGGCTCGAACCTCCAACTTTTCGGTTAACAGTCGATCGCGCTAGCCAGTTGCGCCAGGCGACAGTCCTGCTCCACTCTCACCACCGACAGAACATATCTTCAAAGCTATCACTGCAAAGAAAAAAGCAACACAACACTCCCGGGAGAGATCGAACCTCCAACCTTTCAGTTAACAGCCGATCGCGCTAGCCAATTGCGCCACGGAGACAGTCGTGCTCCACTCTCACCACCGTCAGAACATTTTCTCAGAGCTATCAGCCCAAAGGGAAAAAACGCCGCACCACCACCGGGTGGGCTCGAACCTCCAAACTTTTGGTTAACAGCCCATCGCGCTAGCCAATTGCGCCATGGAGACAGTCGTGCTCCACTCTCACCACCATCAGAACATATCTTCAAAGCTATCAGCGCAAAGAAAAAAGCAACACACCACTCCCGGGAGGGCTCCAACCTCCAACCTTTCGGTTAACTCCCGATCGCGCTAGCCAATTACGCCACGGAGACAGTCCTGTTATACTCTCACCACCAGCATAACATATCTTCAAAGCTATCGGCCCAAAAAAAAAGCGCCGCACCACCCCGGTGGGCTCGAACCTCCAACCTTTCGGTTAACAGCCGATCGCTCTAGCCAATTGCGCCACGGAGACAGTCGCGCTCCACTCTCACCACCGTCAAAACATATCTTCAAAGCTATCAGCGCAAAGGAAAAAGCAACACACCACTCCCAGGAGGGCTCGAACCTCCAACCTTTCGGTTAACAGCCGAACGCGCTAGCCAATTACGCCACGGAGACAGTCCTGCTATACTCTCACCACCAGCATAACATATCTTCAAACTATCGGCCCAAAGGAAAAAAAGCGCCCTACCACCCCAGGTGGGCTCGAACCTCCAACCTTTCGGTTAACAGCTGATCGCCCGAGCCAGTTGCGCCACGGAGACAGTCGCGCTACACTTTCACCACCGTCCGAACATTTCCTCAGACTATCAGCCCAAAGAAAAAAAGCAACACACCACTCTCGGGAGGGCTCGAACCTCCAACCTTTCGGTTAACAGCCGATCGCGCTGGCCGATTGCGCCACGGAGACAGTCGTGCTTCACTCTCACCACCGTCAGAACATTTCTTCAGATTATCAGCCCAAAGAAAAAAAGCGCCGCACCACCACCGGGTGGGCTCTAACCTCCAACCTTTTGGTCTACAGCCGATCGCGCTAGCCAATTGCGCCAGCCACGGAGACAGTCCTGCTCCACTCTCACCACCGTCAGAACATATCTTCAAAGCTATCAGCGCACAGAAAAAAGCAACACACCACTCCCGGGAGGGATCGAACCTCCAACCTTTCAGTTAACAGCCGATCGCGCTAGCCAAATGCGCCACGGAGACAGTCGTGCTCCACTCTCACCACCGTCAGAACATTTCTTCAGACTATCAGCCCCCAAAAAAAGCGCCGCACCACCACCGGGTGGGCTCGAACCTCCAACCATTCGGTTAACAGCCGCTCGCGCTAGCCAATTGTGCCACGGAGACAGTCGTGCTCCATTCGCACCACCGTCGGAACATATCTCCAAAGCTTTCAGCGCAAAGAAAAAAAAGCGCCGAACCACCACCCGGTGGGGTCGAACCTCCAACCTTTTGGTTAACAGCCGATCCCGCTAGCCAATTGCGCCACGGAGACAGTCATGCTCCACTCTCCCCACCATAAGAACAAATCTTCAAAGCTATCAGCGCAAAGAAAAAAGCAACACACCACTCTCGGGAGGGCTCGAACCTCCAACCTTTCAGTTAACAGCCGATCGCGCGAGCCAATTGCGCCACAGAGACAGTCGCGCCACACTTTCACCACCGTCAGAACATTTCCTAAGAGCTATCAGCCCAAAAGAAAAAAAGCGCCGCACCACCACCGGTTGGGCTCGAACCTCCAACCTTTTGGTTAACAGCCCCTCGCGCTAGCCAATTGCGCCACGGAGACAGTCGTGCTCCACTCTCACCACCATCAGAACATATCTTCAAAGCTATCAGCCCAAAGAGAAAAAGCAACACACCACTCTCGGGAGGGCTTGAACCTCCAACCTTTCGGTTAACAGCCGATCGCGCTAGCCGATTGCGCCACGGAGACAGTCGTGCTTCACTCTCACCACCGTCAGAACATTTCTTCAGATTATCAGCCCAAAGAAAAAAAAGCGCCGCACCACCACCGGGTGGGCTCGAACCTCCAACCTTTTGGTCTACAGCCGATCGCGCTAGCGAATTGCGCCAGCCACGGAGACAGTCCTGCTCCACTCTCACCACCATCAGAACATATCTTCAAAGCTATCAGCCAAAGAAAAAAACCGCCGCAGCACCCCCGGGTGGGCTCGAACCTCCAACCTTTTGGTTAACAGCCGATCGCGCTAGCCAATTGCGCGGAGACAGTCCTGCTCCACTCTCACCACCATCAGAACATATCTTCAAAGCTATCAGCTCAAAGAAAGAATCAACACACCAATCCTGGGAGGGCTCGAACCTCCAACTTTTCGGTTAACAGTCGATCGCGCTAGCCAATTGCGCCAGGCGACAGTCCTGCTCCACTCTCACCACCGACAGAACATATCTTCAAAGCTATCAGTGCAAAGAAAAAAGCAACACAACACTCCCGGGAGAGATCGAACCTCCAACATTTCAGTTAACAGCCGATCGCGCTAGCCAATTGCGCCACGGAGACAGTCGTGCTCCACTCTCACCACCGTCAGAACATTTTCTCAGAGCTATCAGCCCAAAGGGAAAAAAGCGCCGAACCACCACCGGGTGGGCTCGAACCTCCAAACTTTTGGTTAACAGCCCATCGCGCTAGCCAATTGTGCCATGGAAACAGTCGTGCTCCACTCTCACCACCATCAGAACATATCTTCAAAGCTATCAGCGCAAAAAAAAAGCAACACACCACTCCCGGGAGGGCTCCAACCTCCAACCTTTCGGTTAACTCCCGATCGCGCTAGCCAATTACGCCACGGAGACAGTCCTGTTATACTCTCACCACCAGCATAACATATCTTCAAAGCTATCGGCCCAAAGAAAAAAAGCGCCGCACCACCCCGGTGGGCTCGAACCACCAACCTTTCGGTTAACAGCCGATCGCTCTAGCCAATTGCGCCACAGAGACAGTCGCGCTCCACTCTCACCACCGTCAAAACATATCTTCAAAGCTATCAGCGCAAAGGAAAAAGCAACACACCACTCCCAGGAGGGCTCGAACCTCCGACCTTTCGGTTAACAGCCGAACGCGCTAGCCAATTACGCCACGGAGACAGTCCTGCTATATTCTCACCACCAGCATAACATATCTTCAAACTATCGGCCCAAAGGAAAAACGCGCCCCACCACCCCAGGTGGGCTCGAACCTCCAACCTTTCGGTTAACAGCTGATCGCCCAAGCCAGTTGCGCCACGGAGACAGTCGCGCTACACTTTCACCACCGTCAGAACATTTCCTCAGAGCTATCAGCCCAAAAGAAAAAAAGCGCCGCACCACCACCGGGTGGGCTCAAACCTCCAACTTTTTGGTTAACAGCCCTTCGCGCTAGCCAATTGCGCCACGGAGACAGTCGTGCTCTACTCTCACCACCATCAGAACATACCTTCAAAGCTATCAGCCAAAAGAAAAAAAGCAACACACCACTTTCGGGAGGGCTCGAACCTCCAACCTTTTGGTTAACAGCCGATCGCGCTAGCCAATTGCGCCATGGAGACAGTCGTGCTTCACTCTCACCACCGTCAGAACATTTATTCAGACTATCAGCCCAAAGAAAAAAAAGCGCCGCACCACCACCGGGTGGGCTCGAACCTCCAACCTTTCGGTCTACAGCCGATCGCGCTACCCAATTGCGCCAGCCACGGAGACAGTCGTGCTCCACTCTCACCACCATCAGAACATATCTTCAAAGCTATCAGCGCAAAGAAAAAAGCAACACACCACTCCCGGGAGAGCTCGAACCTCCAACCTTTCGGTTAACAGCCGATCGCGCTAGCCAATTGCGCCACGGAGACAGTCCTGCTCCACTCTCACTACCATCAGAACATATCTTCAAAGCTATCAGCCCAAAGAAAAAAACCGCCGCAGCACCACCGGGTGGGCTCGAACCTCAACCTTTCGGTTAACAGCCGATTGCGCTAGCCAATTGCGCCACGGAGACAATCCTGCTCCACTCTCACCACCATCAGAACATATATTCAATGCTATCAGCCCAAAAAAAAAGCAACACACCACTCTCGGGAGGGCTCAAACCTCCAACTTTTCAGTTAACAGCCGATCGCGCGAGCCAATTGCGCCACGGAGACAGTCCTGCTCCACTCTCACCACCGTCAGAACATTTCCTCAGAGCTATCAGCCCAAAGAAAAAAAAACGCCGCACCACCACCGGGTGGGCTTGAACCTCCAACCTTTTGGTTAACAGCCCATCGCGCTAGCCAATTGCGCCACGGAGACAGTCGTGCTCCCCTCTCACCACCGTCAGAACATTTCTTCAGATTATCAGCCCAAAGAAAAAAAAGCGCCGCACCACCACCGGGTGGGCTCTAACCTCCAAGCTTTTGGTCTACAGCCGATCGCGCTAGCCAATTGCGCCAGCCACGGAGACAGTCCTGCTCCACTCTCACCACCGTCAGAACATATCTTCAAAGCTATCAGCACACAGAAAAAAGCAACACACCACTCCCGGGAGGGATCGAACCTCCAACCTTTCAGTTAACAGCCGATCGCGCTAGCCAAATGCGCCACGGAGACAGTCGTGCTCCACTCTCACCACCGTCAGAACATTTCTTCAGACTATCAGCCCCAAAAAAAAGCGCCGCACCACCACCGGGTGGGCTCCAACCTCCAACCATTCGGTTAACAGCCGCTCGCGCTAGCCAATTGTGCCACGGAGACAGTCGTGCTCCACTATCACCACCATCAGAACATATCTTCAAAGCTATCAGCCCAAAGAAAAAAAGCAACACACCACTCTCGGGAGGGCTCGAACCTCCAACCTTTCGGTTAACAGCCGATCGCGCTAGCCTATTGCGCCACGGAGACAGTCGTGCTTCACTCTCACCACCGTCAGAACATTTCTTCAGATTATCAGCCCAAAGAAAAAAAGCGCCGCACCACCACCGGGTGGGCTCTAACCTCCAACCTTTTGGTCTACCGCCGATCGCGCTAGCCAATTGCGCCAGCCACGGAGACAGTCCTGCTCCACTCTCACCACCGTCGGAACATTTCTTCAGACTATCAGCCCCAAAAAAAAGCGCCGAACCACCACCCGGTGGGGTCGAACCTCCAACCTTTCGGTTAACAGCCGATCCCGCTAGCCAATTGCGCCACGGAGACAGTCGTGCTCCACTCTCACCACCATCAGAACAAATCTTCAAAGCTATCAGCGCAAAGAAAAAAGCAACACACAACTCTCGGAAGGGCTCGAACCTCCAACCTTTCAGTTAACAGCCGATCGCGCGAGCCAATTGCGCCACGTAGACAGTCGCGCCAGACTTTCACCACCGTCAGAACATTTCCTCGGAGCTATCAGCCCAAAGGAAAAAAAGCGCCGCACCACCACCGGTTGGGTGCGAACCTCCAACCTTTTGGTTAACAGCCCATCGCGCTAGCCAATTGCGCCACGGAGATAGTCGTGCTCCACTCTCACCACCGTCAGAACATTTCTTCAGATTATCAGCCCAAAGAAAAAAAAGCGCCGCACCACTACCGGGTGGGCTTGAACCTCCAACCTTTCGGTCTACAGCCGATCGCGCTAGCCAATTGCGCCAGCCACGGAGACAGTCCTGCTCCACTCTCACCACCATCAGAACATATCTTCAAAGCTATCAGCCAAAGAAAAAAACCGCCGCAGCACCACCGGGTGGGCTCGAACCTCCAACCTTTCGGTTAACAGCTGATCGCGATAGCCAATTGCGCCACGGAGACAGTCCTGCTCCACTCTCACCACCATCAGAACATATCTTCAAAGCTATCAGCTCAAAGAAAAAATCAACACACCAATCCTGGGAGGGCTCGAACCTCCAACTTTTCGGTTAACAGTCGATCGCGCTAGCCAATTGCGCCACGGCGACAGTCCTGCTCCACTCTCACCACCGACAGAACATATCTTTAAAGCTATCAGTGCAAAGAAAAAAGCAACACAACACTCCCGGGAGAGATCGAACCTCCATCCTTTCAGTTAACAGCCGATCGCGCTAGCCAATTGCGCCACGGAGACAGTCGTGCTCCACTCTCACCACCGTCAGAACATTTCCTCAGAGCTATCAGCCCATGGGAAAAAAAGCGCCGCACCACCACCGGGTGGGCTCGAACCTCCAAACTTTTGGTTAACAGTCCATCGCGCTAGCCAATTGCGCCATGGAGACAGTCGTGCTCCACTCTCACCACCATCAGAACATATCTTCAAAGCTATCAGCGCAAAGAAAAAAGCAACACACCACTCCCGGGAGGGCTCGAACCTCCAACCTTTCGGTTAACACCCGATCGCGCGAGCCAATTACGCCATGGAGACAGTCCTGTTATACTCTCACCACCAGCATAACATATCTTCAAAGCTATCGGCCCAAAGAAAAAAAGCGCCGCACCACCCCGGGTGGGCTCGAACCTCCAACCTTTCGGTTAACAGCCGATCGCTCTAGCCAATTGCGCCACGGAGACAGTCGCGGTCCACTCTCACCACCGTCAAAACATATCTTCAAAGCTATCAGCCCAAAGAAAAAAAACCGCCGCAGCACCACCGGGTGGGCTCGAACCTCAACCTTTCGGTTAACAGCCGATCGCGCTAGCCAATTGCGCCACGGAGACAATCCTGCTCCACTCTCACCACCATTAGAACATAGCTTCAATGCTATCAGCCCAAAGAAAAAAAGCAACACACCATTCTCGGGAGGGCTCGAACCTCCAACTTTTCAGTTAACAGCCGATCGCGCGAGCCAATTGCGCCACGGAGCCAGTCGCGCTAGACTTTCACCACCGTCAGAACATTTCCTCAGAGCTATCAGCCCAAAAGAAAAAAAGCGCCGCACCACCACCGGGTGGGCTCAAACCTCCAACTTTTTGGTTAACAGCCCATCGCGCTAGCCAATTGCGCCACGGAGACAGTCGTGCTCCACTCTCACCACCATCAGAACATACCTTCAAAGCTATCAGCCAAAAGAAAAAAAGCAACACACCACTTTCGGGAGGGCTCGAACCTCCAACCTTTTGGTTAACAGCCGATCGCGCTAGCCAATTGCGCCATGGAGACAGTCGTGCTTCACTCTCACCACCGTCAGAACATTTCTTCAGACTATCAGCCCACAGAAAAAAAAGCGCCGCACCACCACCGGGTGGGCTCGAACCTCCAACCTTTCGGTCTACAGCCGATCGCGCTACCCAATTGCGCCAGCCACGGAGACAGTCGTGCTCCCCTCTCACCACCGTCAGAACATTTCTTCAGATTATCAGCCCAAAGAAAAAAAAGCGCCGCACCACCACCGGGTGGGCTCTAACATCCAAGCTTTTGGTCTACAGCCGATCGCGCTAGCCAATTGCGCCAGCCACGGAGACAGTCCTGCTCCACTCTCACCACCGTCAGAACATATCTTCAAAGCTATCAGCACACAGAAAAAAGCAACACACCACTCCCGGGAGGGATCGAACCTCCAACCTTTCAGTTAACAGCCGATCGCGCTAGCCAAATGCGCCACGGAGACAGTCGTGCTCCACTCTCACCACCGTCAGAACATTTCTTCAGACTATCAGCCCCAAAAAAAAGCGCCGCACCACCACCGGGTGGGCTCCAACCTCCAACCATTCGGTTAACAGCCGCTCGCGCTAGCCAATTGTGCCACGGAGACAGTCGTGCTCCACTATCACCACCATCAGAACATATCTTCAAAGCTATCAGCCCAAAGAAAAAAAGCAACACACCACTCTCGGGAGGGCTCGAACCTCCAACCTTTCGGTTAACAGCCGATCGCGCTAGCCTATTGCGCCACGGAGACAGTCGTGCTTCACTCTCACCACCGTCAGAACATTTCTTCAGATTATCAGCCCAAAGAAAAAAAGCGCCGCACCACCACCGGGTGGGCTCTAACCTCCAACCTTTTGGTCTACCGCCGATCGCGCTAGCCAATTGCGCCAGCCACGGAGACAGTCCTGCTCCACTCTCACCACCGTCGGAACATTTCTTCAGACTATCAGCCCCAAAAAAAAGCGCCGAACCACCACCCGGTGGGGTCGAACCTCCAACCTTTCGGTTAACAGCCGATCCCGCTAGCCAATTGCGCCACGGAGACAGTCGTGCTCCACTCTCACCACCATCAGAACAAATCTTCAAAGCTATCAGCGCAAAGAAAAAAGCAACACACAACTCTCGGAAGGGCTCGAACCTCCAACCTTTCAGTTAACAGCCGATCGCGCGAGCCAATTGCGCCACGGAGACAGTCGCGCCAGACTTTCACCACCGTCAGAACATTTCCTCGGAGCTATCAGCCCAAAGGAAAAAAAGCGCCGCACCACCACCGGTTGGGTGCGAACCTCCAACCTTTTGGTTAACAGCCCATCGCGCTAGCCAATTGCGCCACGGAGATAGTCGTGCTCCACTCTCACCACCGTCAGAACATTTCTTCAGATTATCAGCCCAAAGAAAAAAAAGCGCCGCACCACTACCGGGTGGGCTCGAACCTCCAACCTTTCGGTCTACAGCCGATCGCGCTAGCCAATTGCGCCAGCCACGGAGACAGTCCTGCTCCACTCTCACCACCATCAGAACATATCTTCAAAGCTATCAGCCAAAGAAAAAAACCGCCGCAGCACCACCGGGTGGGCTCGAACCTCCAACCTTTCGGTTAACAGCTGATCGCGATAGCCAATTGCGCCACGGAGACAGTCCTGCTCCACTCTCACCACCATCAGAACATATCTTCAAAGCTATCAGCTCAAAGAAAAAATCAACACACCAATCCTGGGAGGGCTCGAACCTCCAACTTTTCGGTTAACAGTCGATCGCGCTAGCCAATTGCGCCACGGCGACAGTCCTGCTCCACTCTCACCACCGACAGAACATATCTTTAAAGCTATCAGTGCAAAGAAAAAAGCAACACAACACTCCCGGGAGAGATCGAACCTCCATCCTTTCAGTTAACAGCCGATCGCGCTAGCCAATTGCGCCACGGAGACAGTCGTGCTCCACTCTCACCACCGTCAGAACATTTCCTCAGAGCTATCAGCCCATGGGAAAAAAAGCGCCGCACCACCACCGGGTGGGCTCGAACCTCCAAACTTTTGGTTAACAGTCCATCGCGCTAGCCAATTGCGCCATGGAGACAGTCGTGCTCCACTCTCACCACCATCAGAACATATCTTCAAAGCTATCAGCGCAAAGAAAAAAGCAACACACCACTCCCGGGAGGGCTCGAACCTCCAACCTTTCGGTTAACACCCGATCGCGCGAGCCAATTACGCCATGGAGACAGTCCTGTTATACTCTCACCACCAGCATAACATATCTTCAAAGCTATCGGCCCAAAGAAAAAAAGCGCCGCACCACCCCGGGTGGGCTCGAACCTCCAACCTTTCGGTTAACAGCCGATCGCTCTAGCCAATTGCGCCACGGAGACAGTCGCGGTCCACTCTCACCACCGTCAAAACATATCTTCAAAGCTATCAGCCCAAAGAAAAAAAACCGCCGCAGCACCACCGGGTGGGCTCGAACCTCAACCTTTCGGTTAACAGCCGATCGCGCTAGCCAATTGCGCCACGGAGACAATCCTGCTCCACTCTCACCACCATTAGAACATAGCTTCAATGCTATCAGCCCAAAGAAAAAAAGCAACACACCATTCTCGGGAGGGCTCGAACCTCCAACTTTTCAGTTAACAGCCGATCGCGCGAGCCAATTGCGCCACGGAGACAGTCGCGCTAGACTTTCACCACCGTCAGAACATTTCCTCAGAGCTATCAGCCCAAAAGAAAAAAAGCGCCGCACCACCACCGGGTGGGCTCAAACCTCCAACTTTTTGGTTAACAGCCCATCGCGCTAGCCAATTGCGCCACGGAGACAGTCGTGCTCCACTCTCACCACCATCAGAACATACCTTCAAAGCTATCAGCCAAAAGAAAAAAAGCAACACACCACTTTCGGGAGGGCTCGAACCTCCAACCTTTTGGTTAACAGCCGATCGCGCTAGCCAATTGCGCCATGGAGACAGTCGTGCTTCACTCTCACCACCGTCAGAACATTTCTTCAGACTATCAGCCCAAAGAAAAAAAAGCGCCGCACCACCACCGGGTGGGCTCGAACCTCCAACCTTTCGGTCTACAGCCGATCGCGCTACCCAATTGCGCCAGCCACGGAGACAGTCGTGCTCCACTCTCACCACCATCAGAACATATCTTCAAACTATCAGCGCAAAGAAAAAAGCAACACACCACTCCCGGGAGAGCTCGAACCTCCAACCTTTCGGTTAACAGCCGATCGCGCTAGCCAATTGCGCCACGGAGACAGTCCTGCTCCACTCTCACTACCATCAGAACATATCTTCAAAGCTATCAGCCCAAAGAAAAAAACCGCCGCAGCACCACCGGGTGGGCTCGAACCTCAACCTTTCGGTTAACAGCCGATTGCGCTAGCCAATTGCGCCACGGAGACAATCCTGCTCCACTCTCACCACCATCAGAACATATATTCAATGCTATCAGCCCAAAAAAAAAGCAACACACCACTCTCGGGAGGGCTCAAACCTCCAACTTTTCAGTTAACAGCCGATCGCGCGAGCCAATTGCGCCACGGAGACAGTCCTGCTCCACTCTCACCACCGTCAGAACATTTCCTCAGAGCTATCAGCCCAAAGAAAAAAAAAACGCCGCACCACCACCGGGTGGGCTTGAACCTCCAACCTTTTGGTTAACAGCCCATCGCGCTAGCCAATTGCGCCACGGAGACAGTCGTGCTCCCCTCTCACCACCGTCAGAACATTTCTTCAGATTATCAGCCCAAAGAAAAAAAAGCGCCGCACCACCACCGGGTGGGCTCTAACCTCCAAGCTTTTGGTCTACAGCCGATCGCGCTAGCCAATTGCGCCAGCCACGGAGACAGTCCTGCTCCACTCTCACCACCGTCAGAACATATCTTCAAAGCTATCAGCACACAGAAAAAAGCAACACACCACTCCCGGGAGGGATCGAACCTCCAACCTTTCAGTTAACAGCCGATCGCGCTAGCCAAATGCGCCACGGAGACAGTCGTGCTCCACTCTCACCACCGTCAGAACATTTCTTCAGACTATCAGCCCCAAAAAAAAGCGCCGCACCACCACCGGGTGGGCTCCAACCTCCAACCATTCGGTTAACAGCCGCTCGCGCTAGCCAATTGTGCCACGGAGACAGTCGTGCTCCACTATCACCACCATCAGAACATATCTTCAAAGCTATCAGCCCAAAGAAAAAAAGCAACACACCACTCTCGGGAGGGCTCGAACCTCCAACCTTTCGGTTAACAGCCGATCGCGCTAGCCTATTGCGCCACGGAGACAGTCGTGCTTCACTCTCACCACCGTCAGAACATTTCTTCAGATTATCAGCCCAAAGAAAAAAAGCGCCGCACCACCACCGGGTGGGCTCTAACCTCCAACCTTTTGGTCTACCGCCGATCGCGCTAGCCAATTGCGCCAGCCACGGAGACAGTCCTGCTCCACTCTCACCACCGTCGGAACATTTCTCCAAAGCTTTCAGCGCAAAGAAAAAAAAGCGCCGAACCACCACCCGGTGGGGTCGAACCTCCAACCTTTCGGTTAACAGCCGATCCCGCTAGCCAATTGCGCCACGGAGACAGTCGTGCTCCACTCTCACCACCATCAGAACAAATCTTCAAAGCTATCAGCGCAAAGAAAAAAGCAACACACAACTCTCGGAAGGGCTCGAACCTCCAACCTTTCAGTTAACAGCCGATCGCGCGAGCCAATTGCGCCACGGAGACAGTCGCGCCAGACTTTCACCACCGTCAGAACATTTCCTCGGAGCTATCAGCCCAAAGGAAAAAAAGCGCCGCACCACCACCGGTTGGGCGCGAACCTCCAACCTTTTGGTTAACAGCCCATCGCGCTAGCCAATTGCGCCACGGAGATAGTCGTGCTCCACTCTCACCACCGTCAGAACATTTCTTCAGATTATCAGCCCAAAGAAAAAAAAGCGCCGCACCACTACCGGGTGGGCTCGAACCTCCAACCTTTCGGTCTACAGCCGATCGTGCTAGCCAATTGCGCCAGCCACGGAGACAGTCCTGCTCCACTCTCACCACCATCAGAACATATCTTCAAAGCTATCAGCCAAAGAAAAAAACCGCCGCAGCACCACCGGGTGGGCTCGAACCTCCAACCTTTCGGTTAACAGCTGATCGCGATAGCCAATTGCGCCACGGAGACAGTCCTGCTCCACTCTCACCACCATCAGAACATATCTTCAAAGCTATCAGCTCAAAGAAAAAATCAACACACCAATCCTGGGAGGGCTCGAACCTCCAACTTTTCGGTTAACAGTCGATCGCGCTAGCCAATTGCGCCACGGCGACAGTCCTGCTCCACTCTCACCACCGACAGAACATATCTTTAAAGCTATCAGTGCAAAGAAAAAAGCAACACAACACTCCCGGGAGAGATCGAACCTCCATCCTTTCAGTTAACAGCCGATCGCGCTAGCCAATTGCGCCACGGAGACAGTCGTGCTCCACTCTCACCACCGTCAGAACATTTCCTCAGAGCTATCAGCCCATGGGAAAAAAAGCGCCGCACCACCACCGGGTGGGCTCGAACCTCCAAACTTTTGGTTAACAGTCCATCGCGCTAGCCAATTGCGCCATGGAGACAGTCATGCTCCACTCTCACCACCATCAGAACATATCTTCAAAGCTATCAGCGCAAAGAAAAAAGCAACACACCACTCCCGGGAGGGCTCGAACCTCCAACCTTTCGGTTAACACCCGATCGCGCGAGCCAATTACGCCATGGAGACAGTCCTGTTATACTCTCACCACCAGCATAACATATCTTCAAAGCTATCGGCCCAAAGAAAAAAAGCGCCGCACCACGCCGGGTGGGCTCGAACCTCCAACCTTTCGGTTAACAGCCGATCGCTCTAGCCAATTGCGCCACGGAGACAGTCGCGGTCCACTCTCACTACCGTCAAAACATATCTTCAAAGCTATCAGCCCAAAGAAAAAAAACCGCCGCAGCACCACCGGGTGGGCTCGAACCTCAACCTTTCGGTTAACAGCCGATCGCGCTAGCCAATCGCGCCACGGAGACAATCCTGCTCCACTCTCACCACCATTAGAACATAGCTTCAATGCTATCAGCCCAAAGAAAAAAAGCAACACACCATTCTCGGGAGGGCTCGAACCTCCAACTTTTCAGTTAACAGCCGATCGCGCGAGCCAATTGCGCCACGGAGACAGTCGCGCTAGACTTTCACCACCATCAGAACATTTCCTCAGAGCTATCAGCCCAAAGAAAAAAAAACGCCGCACCACCACCGGGTGGGCTCGAACCTCAACCTTTCGGTTAACAGCCGATTGCGCTAGCCAATTGCGCCACGGAGACAATCCTGCTCCACTCACACCACCATCAGAACATATATTCAATGCTATCAGCCCCCCCAAAAAAAGCAACACACCACTCTCGGGAGGGCTCAAACCTCCAACTTTTCAGTCAACAGCCGATCGCGCGAGCCAATTGCGCCACGGAGACAGTCCTGCTCCACTCTCACCACCGTCAGAACATTTCCTCAGAGCTATCAGCCCAAAGAAAAAAAAAACGCCGCACCACCACCGGGTGGGCTTGAACCTCCATTCTTTTGGTTAACAGCCCATCGCGCTAGCCAATTGCGCCACGGAAACAGTCGTGCTCCACTCTCACCACCGTCAGAACATTTCTTCAGATTATCAGCCCAAAGAAAAAAAAAGCGCCGCACCACCACCGGGTGGGCTCTAACCTCCAACCTTTTGGTCTACAGCCGATCGCGCTAGCCAATTGCGCCAGCCACGGAGACAGTCCTGCTCCACTCTCACCACCGTCAGAACATATCTTCAAAGCTATCAGCACACAGAAAAAAGCAACACACCACTCCCGGGAGGGATCGAACCTCCAACCTTTCAGTTAACAGCCGATCGCGCTAGCCAAATGCGCCACGGAGACACTCGTGCTCCACTCTCACCACCGTCAGAACATTTCTTCAGACTATCAGCCCCAAAAAAAGCGCCGCACCACCACCGGGTGGGCTCGAACCTCCAACCATTCGGTTAACAGCCGCTCGCGCTAGCCAATTGTGCCACGGAGACAGTCGTGCTCCACTCTCACCACGATCAGAACATATCTTCAAAGCTATCAGCTCAAAGAAAAAAAGCAACACACCACTCTCGGGAGGGCTCGAACCTCCAACCTTTCGGTTAACAGCCGATCGCGCCAGCCTATTGCGCCACGGAGACAGTCGTGCTTCACTCTCACCACCGTCAGAACATTTCTTCAGATTATCAGCCCAAAGAAAAAAAGCGCCGCACCACCACCGGGTGGGCTCTAACCTACAACCTTTTGGTCTACAGCCGATCGCGCTAGCCAATTGCGCCAGCCACGGAGACAGTCCTGCTCCACTCTCACCACCGTCGGAACATTTCTCCAAAGCTTTCAGCGCAAAGAAAAAAAAGCGCCGAACCACCACCCGGTGGGTTCGAACCTCCAACCTTTCGGTTAACAGCCGATCCCGCTAGCCAATTGCGCCACGGCGACAGTCCTGCTCCACTCTCACCACCGACAGAACATATCTTTAAAGCTATCAGTGCAAAGAAAAAAGCAACACAACACTCCCGGGAGAGATCGAACCTCCATCCTTTCAGTTAACAGCCGATCGCGCTAGCCAATTGCGCCACGGAGACAGTCGTGCTCCACTCTCACCACCGTCAGAACATTTCCTCAGAGCTATCAGCCCATGGGAAAAAAAGCGCCGCACCACCACCGGGTGGGCTCGAACCTCCAAACTTTTGGTTAACAGTCCATCGCGCTAGCCAATTGCGCCATAGAGACAGTCGTGCTCCACTCTCACCACCATCAGAACATATCTTCAAAGCTATCAGCGCAAAGAAAAAAGCAACACACCACTCCCGGGAGGGCTCGAACCTCCAACCTTTCGGTTAACACCCGATCGCGCGAGCCAATTACGCCATGGAGACAGTCCTGTTATACTCTCACCACCAGCATAACATATCTTCAAAGCTATCGGCCCAAAGAAAAAAAGCGCCGCACCACCCCGGGTGGGCTCGAACCTCCAACCTTTCGGTTAACAGCCGATCGCTCTAGCCAATTGCGCCACGGAGACAGTCGCGGTCCACTCTCACCACCGTCAAAACATATCTTCAAAGCTATCAGCCCAAAGAAAAAAAACCGCTGCAGCACCACCGGGTGGGCTCGAACCTCAACCTTTCGGTTAACAGCCGATCGCGCTAGCCAATTGCGCCACGGAGACAATCCTGCTCCACTCTCACCACCATTAGAACATAGCTTCAATGCTATCAGCCCAAAGAAAAAAAGCAACACACCATTCTCGGGAGGGCTCGAACCTCCAACTTTTCAGTTAACAGCCGATCGCGCGAGCCAATTGCGCCACGGAGACAGTCGCGCTAGACTTTCACCACCGTCAGAACATTTCCTCAGAGCTATCAGCCCAAAAGAAAAAAAGCGCCGCACCACCACCGGGTGGGCTCAAACCTCCAACTTTTTGGTTAACAGCCCATCGCGCTAGCCAATTGCGCCACGGAGACAGTCGTGCTCCACTCTCACCACCATCAGAACATACCTTCAAAGCTATCAGCCAAAAGAAAAAAAGCAACACACCACCACCGGGTGGGCTCGAACCTCCAAACTTTTGGTTAACAGTCCATCGCGCTAGCCAATTGCGCCATGGAGACAGTCATGCTCCACTCTCACCACCATCAGAACATATCTTCAAAGCTATCAGCGCAAAGAAAAAAGCAACACACCACTCCCGGGAGGGCTCGAACCTCCAACCTTTCGGTTAACACCCGATCGCGCGAGCCAATTACGCCATGGAGACAGTCCTGTTATACTCTCACCACCAGCATAACATATCTTCAAAGCTATCGGCCCAAAGAAAAAAAGCGCCGCACCACGCCGGGTGGGCTCGAACCTCCAACCTTTCGGTTAACAGCCGATTGCTCTAGCCAATTGCGCCACGGAGACAGTCGCGGTCCACTCTCACCACCGTCAAAACATATCTTCAAAGCTATCAGCCCAAAGAAAAAAAACCGCCGCAGCACCACCGGGTGGGCTCGAACCTCAACCTTTCGGTTAACAGCCGATCGCGCTAGCCAATTGCGCCACGGAGACAATCCTGCTCCACTCTCACCACCATTAGAACATAGCTTCAATGCTATCAGCCCAAAGAAAAAAAGCAACACACCATTCTCGGGAGGGCTCGAACCTCCAACTTTTCAGTTAACAGCCGATCGCGCGAGCCAATTGCGCCACGGAGACAGTCGCGCTAGACTTTCACCACCATCAGAACATTTCCTCAGAGCTATCAGCCCAAAGAAAAAAAAACGCCGCACCACCACCGGGTGGGCTCGAACCTCAACCTTTCGGTTAACAGCCGATTGCGCTAGCCAATTGCGCCACGGAGACAATCCTGCTCCACTCACACCACCATCAGAACATATATTCAATGCTATCAGCCCCCCAAAAAAAGCAACACACCACTCTCGGGAGGGCTCAAACCTCCAACTTTTCAGTTAACAGCCGATCGCGCGAGCCAATTGCGCCACGGAGACAGTCCTGCTCCACTCTCACCACCGTCAGAACATTTCCTCAGAGCTATCAGCCCAAAGAAAAAAAAAACGCCGCACCACCACCGGGTGGGCTTGAACCTCCAACCTTTTGGTTAACAGCCCATCGCGCTAGCCAATTGCGCCACGGAAACAGTCGTGCTCCACTCTCACCACCGTCAGAACATTTCTTCAGATTATCAGCCCAAAGAAAAAAAAAGCGCCGCACCACCACCGGGTGGGCTCTAACCTCCAACCTTTTGGTCTACAGCCGATCGCGCTAGCCAATTGCGCCAGCCACGGAGACAGTCCTGCTCCACTCTCACCACCGTCAGAACATATCTTCAAAGCTATCAGCACGCAGAAAAAAGCAACACACCACTCCCGGGAGGGATCGAACCTCCAACCTTTCAGTTAACAGCCGATCGCGCTAGCCAAATGCGCCACGGAGACACTCGTGCTCCACTCTCACCACCGTCAGAACATTTCTTCAGACTATCAGCCCCAAAAAAAAGCGCCGCACCACCACCGGGTGGGCTCGAACCTCCAACCATTCGGTTAACAGCCGCTCGCGCTAGCCAATTGTGCCACGGAGACAGTCGTGCTCCACTCTCACCACGATCAGAACATATCTTCAAAGCTATCAGCTCAAAGAAAAAAAGCAACACACCACTCTCGGGAGGGCTCGAACCTCCAACCTTTCGGTTAACAGCCGATCGCGCCAGCCTATTGCGCCGCGGAGACAGTCGTGCTTCACTCTCACCACCGTCAGAACATTTCTTCAGATTATCAGCCCAAAGAAAAAAAGCGCCGCACCACCACCGGGTGGGCTCTAACCTACAACCTTTTGGTCAACAGCCGATCGCGCTAGCCAATTGCGCCAGCCACGGAGACAGTCCTGCTCCACTCTCACCACCGTCGGAACATTTCTCCAAAGCTTTCAGCGCAAAGAAAAAAAAGCGCCGAACCACCACCCGGTGGGTTCGAACCTCCAACCTTTCGGTTAACAGCCGATCCCGCTAGCCAATTTCGCCACGGAGACAGTCGTGCTCCACTCTCACCACCATCAGAACAAATCTTCAAAGC
The DNA here is from genome assembly GCF_043290135.1 of Rhipicephalus microplus. Lineage (NCBI taxonomy): Eukaryota > Metazoa > Arthropoda > Arachnida > Ixodida > Ixodidae > Rhipicephalus > Rhipicephalus microplus. The sequence goes on from NW_027464585.1 coordinate 52,716,023, forward strand.
TATCAGCGCCAAGAAAAAAGCAACACACAACTCTCGGAAGGTCTCGAACCTCCAACCTTTCAGTTAACAGCCGATCGCGCGAGCCAATTGCGCCACGGAGACAGTCGCGCCAGACTTTCACCACCGTCAGAACATTTCCTCGGAGCTATCAGCCCAAAGGAAAAAAAGCGCCGCACCACCACCGGTTGGGCGCGAACCTCCAACCTTTTGGTTAACAGCCCATCGCGCTAGCCAATTGCGCCACGGAGATAGTCGTGCTCCACTCTCACCACCGTCAGAACATTTCTTCAGATTATCAGCCCAAAGAAAAAAAAGCGCCGCACCACCACCGGGTGGGCTCGAACCTCCAACCTTTCGGTCTACAGCCGATCGTGCTAGCCAATTGCGCCAGCCACGGAGACAGTCCTGCTCCACTCTCACCACCATCAGAACATATCTTCAAAGCTATCAGCCAAAGAAAAAAACCGCCGCAGCACCACCGGGTGGGCTCGAACCTCCAACCTTTCGGTTAACAGCCGATCGCGCTAGCCAATTGCGCCACGGAGACAGTCCTGCTCCACTCTCACCACCATCAGAACATATCTTCAAAGCTATCAGCTCAAAGAAAAAACCAACACACCAATCCTGGGAGGGCTCGAACCTCCAACTTTTCGGTCAACAGTCGATCGCGCTAGCCAATTGCGCCACGGCGACAGTCCTGCTCCACTCTAACCACCGACAGAACATATCTTCAAAGCTCTCAGTGCAAAGAAAAAAGCAACACAACACTCTCGGGAGAGATCGAACCTCCAACCTTTCAGTTAACAGCCGATCGCGCCAGCCAATTGCGCCACGGAGACAGTCGTGCTCCACTCTCACCACCGTCAGAACATTTCCTCAGAGCTATCAGCCCATAGGAAAAAAAGCGCCGCACCACCACCGGGTGGGCTCGAACCTCCAAACTTTTGGTTAACAGTCCATCGCGCTAGCCAATTGCGCCATGGAGACAGTCGTGCTCCACTCTCACCACCATCAGAACATATCTTCAAAGCTATCAGCGCAAAGAAAAAAGCAACACACCACTCCCGGGAGGGCTCGAACCTCCAACCTTTCGGTTAACACCCGATCGCGCTAGCCAATTACGCCATGGAGACAGTCCTGTTATACTCTCACCACCAGCATAACATATCTTCAAAGCTATCGGCCCAAAGAAAAAAAGCGCCGCACCACCCCGGGTGGGCTCGAACCTCCAACCTTTCGGTTAACAGCCGATCGCTCTAGCCAATTGCGCCACGGAGACAGTCGCGGTCCACTCTCACCACCGTCAAAACATATCTTCAAAGCTATCAGCCCAAAAAAAAACCGCCGCAGCACCACCGGGTGGCCTCGAACCTCAACCTTTCGGTTATTAGCCGATCGCGCTAGCCAATTGCGCCACGGAGACAATCCTGCTCCACTCTCACCACCATTAGAACATATCTTCAATGCTATCAGCCCAAAGAAAAAAAAAGCAACACACCATTCTCGGGAGGGCTCGAACCTCCAACTTTTCAGTTAACAGCCGATCGCGCGAGCCAATTGCGCCACGGAGACAGTCGCGCTAGACTTTCACCACCATCAGAACATTTCCTCAGAGCTATCAGCCCAAAGAAAAAAAAACGCCGCACCACCACCGGGTGGGCTCGAACCTCCAACCTTTTGGTTAACATCCCATCGCGCTAGCCAATTGCGCCACGGAGACAGTCGTGCTCCACTCTCACCACCATCAGAACAAATCTTCAAAGCTATCAGCCCAAAGAAAAAAAGCAACACACCACTCTCGGGAGGGCTCGAACCTCCAACCTTTCGGTTAACAGCCGATCGCGCTTGCCGATTGCGCCACGGAGACAGTCGTGCTTCACTCTCACCACCATCAGAACATTTCTTCAGATTATCAACCCAAAGAAAAAAAAGCGCCGCACCACCACCGGGTGGGCTCGAAACACCAACCTTTCGGTCTACAGCCGATCGCGCTAGCGAATTGCGCCAGCCACGGAGACAGTCCCGCTCCACTCTCACCACCATCAGAACATATCTTCAAAGCTATCAGCCAAAGAAAAAAACCGCCGCAGCACCACCGGGTGGGCTCGAACCTCCAACCTTTCGGTTAACAGCCGATCGCGCTAGCCAATTGCGCCATGGAGACAGTCGTGCTCCACTCTCACCACCTTCAGAACATATCTTCAAAGCTATCAGCGCAAAGAAAAAAGCAACACACCACTCCCGGGAGGGCTCCAATCTCCAACCTTTCGGTTAACACCCGATCGCGCTAGCCAATTACGCCACGGAGACAGTCCTGTTATACTCTCACCACCAGCATAACATATTTTCAAAGCTATCGGCCCAAAAAAAGCGCCGCACCAGCCCGGGGGGGCTCGAACCTCCAACCTTTTGGTTAACAGCCGATTGCTCTAGCCAATTGCGCCACGGAGACAGTCGCGCTCCACTCTCACCACCGTCAAAACATATCTTCAAAGCTATCAGCGCAAAGGAAAAAGCAACACACCACTCCCAGGAGGGCTCGAACCTCCAACCTTCCGGTTAACAGCCGATCGCGCTAGCCAATTACGCTACGGAGACTGTCCTGTTATACTCTCACCACCAGCATAACATATCTTCAAACTATCGGCCCAAAGAAAAAAAAGCGCCCCACCACCCCAGGTGGGCTCGAACCTCCAACCTTTCGGTTAACAGCTGATCGCCCGAGCCAGTTGCGCAACGGAGACAGTCGCGCTACACTTTCACCACCGTCAGAACATTTCCTCAGAGCTATCAGCCAAAAGCAAAAAAGCTACACACCACTTTCGGGAGGGCTCGAACCTCCAACCTTTCGGTTAACAGCCGATCGCGCTAGCCAATTGCGCCACGGAGACAGTCGTGCTTCACTCTCACCACCGTCAGAACATTTCTTCAGATTATCAGCCCAAAGAAAAAAAAGCGCCGCACCACCACCGGGTGGGCTCGAACCTCCAAACTTTTGGTTAACAGCGCATCGCGCTAGCCAATTGCGCCATGGAGACAGTCGTGCTCCACTCTCACCACCATCAGAACATATCTTCAAAGCTATCAGCGCAAAGAAAGAAGCAACACACCACTCCCGGGAGGGCTCGAACCTCCAACTTTTCAGTTAACAGCCGATCGCGCGAGCCAATTGCGCCACGGAGACAGTCGCGCTAGACTTTCACCACCGTCAGAACATTTCCTCAGAGCTATCAGCCCAAAGAAAAAAAACGCCGCACCACCACCGGGTGGGCTCGAACCTCCAACCATTCGGTTAACAGCCGCTCGCGCTAGCCAATTGTGCCACGGAGACAGTCGTGCGCCATTCGCACCACCGTTGGAACATTTCTCCAAAGCTTTCAGCGCAAAAAAAAGCGCCGAACCACCACCCGGTGGGGTCGAACCTTCAACCTTTCGGTTAACAGCCGATCCCGCTAGCCAATTGCGCCACGGAGACAGTCATGCTCCACTCTCACCACCATCAGAACAAATCTTCAAAGCTATCAGCGCAAAAAAAGCAACACACCACTCTCGGGAGGGCTCGAACCTCCAACCTTTCAGTTAACAGCCGATCGCGCGAGCCAATTGCGCCACGGAGACAGTCGCGCCAGACTTTCACCACCGTCAGAACATTTCCTAAGAGCTATCAGCCCAAAAGAAAAAAAGCGCCGCACCACCACCGGTTGGGCTCGAACCTCCAACCTTTTGGTTAACAGCCCCTCGCGCTAGCCAATTGCGCCACGGAGACAGTCGTGCTACACTCTCACCACCATCAGAACATATCTTCAAAGCTATCAGCCCAAAGAGAAAAAGCAACACACCACTCTCGGGAGGGCTCGAACCTCCAACCTTTCGGTTAACAGCCGATCGCGCTAGCCGATTGCGCCACGAAGACAGTCGTGCTTCACTCTCACCACCGTCAGAACATTTCTTCAGATTATCAGCCCAAAGATAAAAAAGCGCCGCACCACCACCGGGTGGGCTCGAACCTCCAACCTTTCGGTCTACAGCGGATCGCGCTAGCGAATTGCGCCAGCCACGGAGACAGTCCTGCTCCACTCTCACCACCATCAGAACATATCTTCAAAGCTATCAGCCAAAGAAAAAACCGCCGCAGCACCACCGGGTGGGCTCGAACCTCCAACCTTTCGGTTAACAGCCGATCGCGCTAGCCAAGTGCGCGGAGACAGTCCTGCTCCACTCTCACCACCATCAGAACATATCTTCAAAGCTATCAGCTCAAAGAAAAAATCAACACACCAATCCTGGGAGGGCTCGAACCTCCAACTTTTCGGTTAACAGTCGATCGCGCTAGCCAATTGCGCCAGGCGACAGTCCTGCTCCACTCTCACCACCGACAGAACATATCTTCAAAGCTATCAGTGCAAAATAAAAAAGCAACACAACACTCCCGGCAGAGATCGAACCTCCAACCTTTCGGTTAACAGCTGATCGCTCTAGCCAATTGCGCCACGGAGACAGTCGCGCTCCACTCTTACCACCGTCAAAACATATCTTCAAAGCTATCAGCGCAAAGGAAAAAGCAACACACCACTCCCAGGAGGGCTCGAACCTCCAACCTTTCGGTTAACAGCCGAACGCGCTAGCCAATTACGCCACGGAGACAGTCCTGCTATACTCTCACCACCAGCATAACATATCTTCAAACTATCGGCCCAAAGGAAAAAAGCGCCCCACCACCTTGGTGGGCTCGAACCTCCAACCTTTCGGTTAACAGCTGATCGCCCGAGCCAGTTGCGCCACGGAGACAGTCGCGCTACACTTTCACCACCGTCAGAACATTTCCTCAGAGCTATCAGCCCAAAAGAAAAAAAGCGCCGCACCACCACCGGGTGGGCTCAAACCTCCAACATTTTGGTTAACAGCCCATCGCGCTAGCCAATTGCGCCACGGAGACAGTCGTGCTCCACTCTCACCACCATCAGAACATATCTTCAAAGCTATCAGCCAAAAGAAAAAAAGCAACATACCACTTTCGGGAGGGCTCGAACCTCCAACCTTTTGGTTAACAGCCGATCGCACTAGCCAATTGCGCCACGGAGACAGTCGTGCTTCACTCTCACCACCGTCAGAACATTTCTTCAGATTATCAGCCCAAAGAAAAAAAAGCGCCGCACCACCACCGGGTGGGCTCGAACCTGCTACCTTTCGGTCTAAAGCCGATCGCGCTAGCCAATTGCGCCAGCCACGGAGACAGTCGTGCTCCACTCTCACCACCATCAGAACATATCTTCAAAGCTATCAGCGCAAAGAAAAAAGCAACACACCACTCCCGGGAGAGCTCGAACCTCCAACCTTTCGGTTAACAGCCGATCGCGCTAGCCAATTGCGCCACGGAGACAGTCCTGCTCCACTCTCATTACCATCAGAACATATCTTCAAAGCTATCAGCCCAAAGAAAAAAACCGCCGCAGCACCACCGGGTGGGCTCGAACCTCAACCTTTCGGTTAACAGCCGATCGCGCTAGCCAATTGCGCCACGGAGACAATCCTGCTCCACTCTCACCACCATCAGAACATATATTCAAAGCTATCAGCCCAAAAAAAAGCAACACACCACTCTCGGGAGGGCTCAAACCTCCAACTTTTCAGTTAACAGCCGATCGCGCGAGCCAATTGCGCCACGGAGACAGTCGCGCTAGACTTTCACCACCGTCAGAACATTTCCTCAGAGCTATCAGCCCAAAGAAAAAAAAACGCCGCACCACCACCGGGTGGGCTTGAACCTCCAAACTTTTGGTTAACAGCCCATCGCGCTAGCCAATTGCGCCACGGAGACAGTCGTGCTCCACTCTCACCACCGTCAGAACATTTCTTCAGATTATCAGCCCAAAGAAAAAAAAGCGCCGCACCACCACCGGGTGGGCTCTAACCTCCAACCTTTTGGTCTACAGCCGATCGCGCTAGCCAATTGCGCCAGCCACGGAGACAGTCCTGCTCCACTCTCACCACCGTCAGGACATATCTTCAAAGCTATCAGCGCACAGAAAAAAGCAACACACCACTCCCGGGAGGGATCGAACCTCCAACCTTTCAGTTAACAGCCAATCGCGCTAGCCAAATGCGCCACGGAGACAGTCGTGCTCCACTCTCACCACCGTCAGAACATTTCTTCAGACTATCAGCCGCCAAAAAAAGCGCCGCACCACCACCGGGTGGGCTCGAACCTCCAACCATTCGGTTAACAGCCGCTCGCGCTAGCCAATTGTGCCACGGAGACAGTCGTGCTCCACTCTCACCACCATCAGAACATATCTTCAAAGCTATCAGCCCAAAGAAAAAAAGCAACACACCACTCTCGGGAGGGCTCGAACCTCCAACCTTTCGGTTAACAGCCGATCGCGCTAGCCTATTGCGCCACGGAGACAGTCGTGCTTCACTCTCACCACCGTCAGAACATTTCTTCAGATTATCAGCCCAAAGAAAAAAAAGCGCCGCACCACCACCGGGTGGGCTCTAACCTCCAACCTTTTGGTCTACAGCCAATCGCGCTAGCCAATTGCGCCAGCCACGGAGACAGTCCTGCTCCACTCTCACCACCGTCGGAACATTTCTCCAAAGCTTTCAGCGCAAAGAAAAAAAAGCGCCGAACCACCACCCGGTGGGGTCGAACCTCCAACCTTTCGGTTAACAGCCGATCCCGCTAGCCAATTGCGCCACGGAGACAGTCGTGCTCCACTCTCACCACCTTCAGAACAAATCTTCAAAGCTATCAGCGCAAAGAAAAAAGCAACACACAACTCTCAGAAGGGCTCGAACCTCCAACCTTTCAGTTAACAGCCGATCGCGCGAGCCAATTGCGCCACGGAGACAGTCGCGCCCGACTTTCACCACCGTCAGAACATTTCCTCGGAGCTATCAGCCCAAAGGAAAAAAAGCGCCGCACCACCACCGGTTGGGCGCGAACCTCCAACCTTTTGGTTAACAGCCCATCGCGCTAGCCAATTGCGCCACGGAGACAGTCGTGCTCCACTCTCACCACCGTCAGAACATTTCTTCAGATTATCAGCCCAAAAAAAAAAAAGCGCCGCACCACCACCGGGTGGGCTCGAACCTCCAACCTTTCGGTCTACAGCCGATCGCGCTAGCCAATTGCGCCAGCCACGGAGACAGTCCTGCTGCACTCTCACCACCATCAGAACATATCTTCAAAGCTATCAGCCAAAGAAAAAAACCGCCGCAGCACCACCGGGTGGGCTCGAACCTCCAACCTTTCGGTTAACAGCCGATCGCGCTAGCCAATTGCGCCACGGAGACAGTCGTGCTCCCCTCTCACCACCATCAGAACATATCTTCAAAGCTATCAGCTCAAAGAAAAAATCAACACACCAATCCTGGGAGGGCTCGAACCTCCAACTTTTCGGTTAACAGTCGATCGCGCTAGCCAATTGCGCCACGGCGACAGTCCTGCTCCACTCTCACCACCGACAGAACATATCTTCAAAGCTATCAGTGCAAAGAAAAAAGCAACACAACACTCCCGGGAGAGATCGAACCTCCAACCTTTCAGTTAACAGCCGATCGCGCTAGCCAATTGCGCCACGGAGACAGTCGTGCTCCACTCTCACCACCGTCAGAACATTTCCTCAGAGCTATCAGCCCACTCCAGGGCGCGAGGGTTAGCTGTCCGCGGCCATGGAGGACCTTTGGGTCGAACTGGAGATTTCGTAAACAGGGATCCGCCAACTACATATAATGAAATAACCCAACATTTCGCTATGGATAGGAGAATCTTTCCACCTCCACATGCGAAGCTAAATAGAGCGCAGGCGCTTACATTGCGATTACTTCAAACAGAAACGTACCCTAACCCTGCCTTTCTTCACAAGCTTTATCCTGATGTTTATTTAACCAACTCGTGTACAAAATGTGGCGGTTTAGCCACCTTACACCACATGCTCTGGGAGTGCCCTTCGGTACGTGGCACCGATACAGCATCGTCCAGAAAGTGGGACTCCGCTCTCCGGAGTCCAGACATAACATCGCAACTTTGGGCTGTCCAGAGGGCCCACGATGCGGCGCTAGGGCTCGGCCTTACTGTCCCATCGTGGGAGCGGCCCGCCGTGTGCTAGGGCGCACGCCTTCGGACTTGTCAATAAAGTTTTTCCAAACCAAACCAATCAGCCCATAGGAAAAAAAGCGCCGCACCACCACCGGGTGGGCTCAAACCTCCAAACTTTTGGTTAACAGTCCATCGCGCTAGCCAATTGCGCCATGGAGACAGTCGTGCTCCACTCTCACCACCATCAGAACATATCTTCAAAGCTATCAGCGCAAAGAAAAAAGCAACACACCACTCCCGGGAGGGCTCGAACCTCCAACCTTTCGGTTAACACCCGATCGCGCTAGCCAATTACGCCATGGAGACAGTCCTGTTATACTCTCACCACCAGCATAACATATCTTCAAAGCTATCGGCCCAAAGAAAAAAAGCGCCGCACCACCCCGGGTGGGCTCGAACCTCCAACCTTTCGGTTAACAGCCGATCGCTCTAGCCAATTGCGCCACGGAGACAGTCGCGGTCCACTCTCACCACCGTCAAAACATATCTTCAAAGCTATCAGCCCAAAGAAAAAAAACCGCCGCAGCACCACCGGGTGGGCTCGGAGCTCAACCTTTCGGTTAACAGCCGATCGCGCTAGCCAATTGCGCCACGGAGACAATCCTGCTCCACTCTCACCACCATTAGAACATATCTTCAATGCTATCAGCCCAAAGAAAAAAAAGCAACACACCATTCTCGGGAGGGCTCGAACCTCCAACTTTTCAGTTAACAGCCGATCGCGCGAGCCAATTGCGCCACGGAGACAGTCGCGCTAGACTTTCACCACCATCAGAACATTTCCTCAGAGCTATCAGCCCAAAGAAAAAAAAACGCCGCACCACCACCGGGTGGGCTCGAACCTCCAACCTTTTGGTTAACATCCCATCGCGCTAGCCAATTGCGCCACGGAGACAGTCGTGCTCCACTCTCACCACCATCAGAACAAATCTTCAAAGCTATCAGCCCAAAGAAAAAAAGCAACACACCACTCTCGGGAGGGCTCGAACCTCCAACCTTTCGGTTAACAGCCGATCGCGCTTGCCGATTGCGCCACGGAGACAGTCGTGCTTCACTCTCACCACCGTCAGAACATTTCTTCAGATTATCAGCCCAAAGAAAAAAAGCGCCGCACCACCACCGGGTGGGCTCTAACCTACAACCTTTTGGTCAACAGCCGATCGCGCTAGCCAATTGCGCCAGCCACGGAGACAGTCCTGCTCCACTCTCACCACCGTCGGAACATTTCTCCAAAGCTTTCAGCGCAAAGAAAAAAAAGCGCCGAACCACCACCCGGTGGGTTCGAACCTCCAACCTTTCGGTTAACAGCCGATCCCGCTAGCCAATTGCGCCACGGAGACAGTCGTGCTCCACTCTCACCACCATCAGAACAAATCTTCAAAGCTATCAGCGCCAAGAAAAAAGCAACACACAACTCTCGGAAGGTCTCGAACCTCCAACCTTTCAGTTAACAGCCGATCGCGCGAGCCAATTGCGCCACGGAGACAGTCGCGCCAGACTTTCACCACCGTCAGAACATTTCCTCGGAGCTATCAGCCCAAAGGAAAAAAAGCGCCGCACCACCACCGGTTGGGCGCGAACCTCCAACCTTTTGGTTAACAGCCCATCGCGCTAGCCAATTGCGCCACGGAGATAGTCGTGCTCCACTCTCACCACCGTCAGAACATTTCTTCAGATTATCAGCCCAAAGAAAAAAAAGCGCCGCACCACCACCGGGTGGGCTCGAACCTCCAACCTTTCGGTCTACAGCCGATCGTGCTAGCCAATTGCGCCAGCCACGGAGACAGTCCTGCTCCACTCTCACCACCATCAGAACATATCTTCAAAGCTATCAGCCAAAGAAAAAAACCGCCGCAGCACCACCGGGTGGGCTCGAACCTCCAACCTTTCGGTTAACAGCCGATCGCGCTAGCCAATTGCGCCACGGAGACAGTCCTGCTCCACTCTCACCACCATCAGAACATATCTTCAAAGCTATCAGCTCAAAGAAAAAACCAACACACCAATCCTGGGAGGGCTCGAACCTCCAACTTTTCGGTTAACAGTCGATCGCGCTAGCCAATTGCGCCACGGCGACAGTCCTGCTCCACTCTAACCACCGACAGAACATATCTTCAAAGCTATCAGTGCAAAGAAAAAAGCAACACAACACTCTCGGGAGAGATCGAACCTCCAACCTTTCAGTTAACAGCCGATCGCGCCAGCCAATTGCGCCACGGAGACAGTCGTGCTCCACTCTCACCACCGTCAGAACATTTCCTCAGAGCTATCAGCCCATAGGAAAAAAAGCGCCGCACCACCACCGGGTGGGCTCGAACCTCCAAACTTTTGGTTAACAGTCCATCGCGCTAGCCAATTGCGCCATGGAGACAGTCGTGCTCCACTCTCACCACCATCAGAACATATCTTCAAAGCTATCAGCGCAAAGAAAAAAGCAACAAACCACTCCCGGGAGGGCTCGAACCTCCAACCTTTCGGTTAACACCCGATCGCGCTAGCCAATTACGCCATGGAGACAGTCCTGTTATACTCTCACCACCAGCAAAACATATCTTCAAAGCTATCGGCCCAAAGAAAAAAAGCGCCGCACCACCCCGGGTGGGCTCGAACCTCCAACCTTTCGGTTAACAGCCGATCGCTCTAGCCAATTGCGCCACGGAGACAGTCGCGGTCCACTCTCACCACCGTCAAAACATATCTTCAAAGCTATCAGCCCAAAAAAAAACCGCCGCAGCACCACCGGGTGGCCTCGAACCTCAACCTTTCGGTTATTAGCCGATCGCGCTAGCCAATTGCGCCACGGAGACAATCCTGCTCCACTCTCACCACCATTAGAACATATCTTCAATGCTATCAGCCCAAAAAAAAAAAAGCAACACACCATTCTCGGGAGGGCTCGAACCTCCAACTTTTCAGTTAACAGCCGATCGCGCGAGCCAATTGCGCCACGGAGACAGTCGCGCTAGACTTTCACCACCATCAGAACATTTCCTCAGAGCTATCAGCCCAAAGAAAAAAAACGCCGCACCACCACCGGGTGGGCTCGAACCTCCAACCTTTTGGTTAACATCCCATCGCGCTAGCCAATTGCGCCACGGAGACAGTCGTGCTCCACTCTCACCACCATCAGAACAAATCTTCAAAGCTATCAGCCCAAAGAAAAAAAGCAACACACCACTCTCGGGAGGGCTCGAACCTCCAACCTTTCGGTTAACAGCCGATCGCGCTTGCCGATTGCGCCACGGAGACAGTCGTGCTTCACTCTCACCACCGTCAGAACATTTCTTCAGATTATCAACCCAAAGAAAAAAAAGCGCCGCACCACCACCGGGTGGGCTCGAAACACCAACCTTTCGGTCTACAGCCGATCGCGCTAGCGAATTGCGCCAGCCACGGAGACAGTCCTGCTCCACTCTCACCACCATCAGAACATATCTTCAAAGCTATCAGCCAAAGAAAAAAACCGCCGCAGCACCACCGGGTGGGCTCGAACCTCCAACCTTTCGGTTAACAGCCGATCGCGCTAGCCAATTGCGCCATGGAGACAGTCGTGCTCCACTCTCACCACCTTCAGAACATATCTTCAAAGCTATCAGCGCAAAGAAAAAAGCAACACACCACTCCCGGGAGGGCTCCAATCTCCAACCTTTCGGTTAACACCCGATCGCGCTAGCCAATTACGCCACGGAGACAGTCCTGTTATACTCTCACCACCAGCATAACATATTTTCAAAGCTATCGGCCCAAAAAAAGCGCCGCACCAGCCCGGGGGGGCTCGAACCTCCAACCTTTTGGTTAACAGCCGATTGCTCTAGCCAATTGCGCCACGGAGACAGTCGCGCTCCACTCTCACCACCGTCAAAACATATCTTCAAAGCTATCAGCGCAAAGGAAAAAGCAACACACCACTCCCAGGAGGGCTCGAACCTCCAACCTTCCGGTTAACAGCCGATCGCGCTAGCCAATTACGCTACGGAGACTGTCCTGCTATACTCTCACCACCAGCATAACATATCTTCAAACTATCGGCCCAAAGAAAAAAAAGCGCCCCACCACCCCAGGTGGGCTCGAACCTCCAACCTTTCGGTTAACAGCTGATCGCCCGAGCCAGTTGCGCAACGGAGACAGTCGCGCTACACTTTCACCACCGTCAGAACATTTCCTCAGAGCTATCAGCCAAAAGCAAAAAAGCTACACACCACTTTCGGGAGGGCTCGAACCTCCAACCTTTCGGTTAACAGCCGATCGCGCTAGCCAATTGCGCCACGGAGACAGTCGTGCTTCACTCTCACCACCGTCAGAACATTTCTTCAGATTATCAGCCCAAAGAAAACAAAGCGCCGCACCACCACCGGGTGGGCTCGAACCTCCAAACTTTTGGTTAACAGCGCATCGCGCTAGCCAATTGCGCCATGGAGACAGTCGTGCTCCACTCTCACCACCATCAGAACATATCTTCAAAGCTATCAGCGCAAAGAAAGAAGCAACACACCACTCCCGGGAGGGCTCGAACCTCCAACTTTTCAGTTAACAGCCGATCGCGCGAGCCAATTGCGCCACGGAGACAGTCGCGCTAGACTTTCACCACCGTCAGAACATTTCCTCAGAGCTATCAGCCCAAAGAAAAAAAACGCCGCACCACCACCGGGTGGGCTCGAACCTCCAACCATTCGGTTAACAGCCGCTCGCGCTAGCCAATTGTGCCACGGAGACAGTCGTGCGCCATTCGCACCACCGTTGGAACATTTCTCCAAAGCTTTCAGCGCAAAAAAAAAAGCGCCGAACCACCACCCGGTGGGGTCGAACCTTCAACCTTTCGGTTAACAGCCGATCCCGCTAGCCAATTGCGCCACGGAGACAGTCATGCTCCACTCTCACCACCATCAGAACAAATCTTCAAAGCTATCAGCGCAAAAAAAGCAACACACCACTCTCGGGAGGGCTCGAACCTCCAACCTTTCAGTTAACAGCCGATCGCGCGAGCCAATTGCGCCACGGAGACAGTCGCGCCAGACTTTCACCACCGTCAGAACATTTCCTAAGAGCTATCAGCCCAAAAGAAAAAAAGCGCCGCACCACCACCGGTTGGGCTCGAACCTCCAACCTTTTGGTTAACAGCCCCTCGCGCTAGCCAATTGCGCCACGGAGACAGTCGTGCTACACTCTCACCACCATCAGAACATATCTTCAAAGCTATCAGCCCAAAGAGAAAAAGCAACACACCACTCTCGGGAGGGCTCGAACCTCCAACCTTTCGGTTAACAGCCGATCGCGCTAGCCGATTGCGCCACGAAGACAGTCGTGCTTCACTCTCACCACCGTCAGAACATTTCTTCAGATTATCAGCCCAAAGATAAAAAAGCGCCGCACCACCACCGGGTGGGCTCGAACCTCCAACCTTTCGGTCTACAGCGGATCGCGCTAGCGAATTGCGCCAGCCACGGAGACAGTCCTGCTCCACTCTCACCACCATCAGAACATATCTTCAAAGCTATCAGCCAAAGAAAAAACCGCCGCAGCACCACCGGGTGGGCTCGAACCTCCAACCTTTCGGTTAACAGCCGATCGCGCTAGCCAATTGCGCGGAGACAGTCCTGCTCCACTCTCACCACCATCAGAACATATCTTCAAAGCTATCAGCTCAAAGAAAAAATCAACACACCAATCCTGGGAGGGCTCGAACCTCCAACTTTTCGGTTAACAGTCGATCGCGCTAGCCAATTGCGCCAGGCGACAGTCCTGCTCCACTCTCACCACCGACAGAACATATCTTCAAAGCTATCAGTGCAAAATAAAAAAGCAACACAACACTCCCGGCAGAGATCGAACCTCCAACCTTTCGGTTAACAGCTGATCGCTCTAGCCAATTGCGCCACGGAGACAGTCGCGCTCCACTCTTACCACCGTCAAAACATATCTTCAAAGCTATCAGCGCAAAGGAAAAAGCAACACACCACTCCCAGGAGGGCTCGAACCTCCAACCTTTCGGTTAACAGCCGAACGCGCTAGCCAATTACGCCACGGAGACAGTCCTGCTATACTCTCACCACCAGCATAACATATCTTCAAACTATCGGCCCAAAGGAAAAAAGCGCCCCACCACCTTGGTGGGCTCGAACCTCCAACCTTTCGGTTAACAGCTGATCGCCCGAGCCAGTTGCGCCACGGAGACAGTCGCGCTACACTTTCACCACCGTCAGAACATTTCCTCAGAGCTATCAGCCCAAAAGAAAAAAAGCGCCGCACCACCACCGGGTGGGCTCAAACCTCCAACTTTTTGGTTAACAGCCCATCGCGCTAGCCAATTGCGCCACGGAGACAGTCGTGCTCCACTCTCACCACCATCAGAACATATCTTCAAAGCTATCAGCCAAAAGAAAAAAAGCAACATACCACTTTCGGGAGGGCTCGAACCTCCAACCTTTTGGTTAACAGCCGATCGCGCTAGCCAATTGCGCCACGGAGACAGTCGTGCTTCACTCTCACCACCGTCAGAACATTTCTTCAGATTATCAGCCCAAAGAAAAAAAAGCGCCGCACCACCACCGGGTGGGCTCGAACCTGCTACCTTTCGGTCTAAAGCCGATCGCGCTAGCCAATTGCGCCAGCCACGGAGACAGTCGTGCTCCACTCTCACCACCATCAGAACATATCTTCAAAGCTATCAGCGCAAAGAAAAAAGCAACACACCACTCCCGGGAGAGCTCGAACCTCCAACCTTTCGGTTAACAGCCGATCGCGCTAGCCAATTGCGCCACGGAGACAGTCCTGCTCCACTCTCATTACCATCAGAACATATCTTCAAAGCTATCAGCCCAAAGAAAAAAACCGCCGCAGCACCACCGGGTGGGCTCGAACCTCAACCTTTCGGTTAACAGCCGATCGCGCTAGCCAATTGCGCCACGGAGACAATCCTGCTCCACTCTCACCACCATCAGAACATATATTCAAAGCTATCAGCCCAAAAAAAAGCAACACACCACTCTCGGGAGGGCTCAAACCTCCAACTTTTCAGTTAACAGCCGATCGCGCGAGCCAATTGCGCCACGGAGACAGTCGCGCTAGACTTTCACCACCGTCAGAACATTTCCTCAGAGCTATCAGCCCAAAGAAAAAAAAACGCCGCACCACCACCGGGTGGGCTTGAACCTCCAAACTTTTGGTTAACAGCCCATCGCGCTAGCCAATTGCGCCACGGAGACAGTCGTGCTCCACTCTCACCACCGTCAGAACATTTCTTCAGATTATCAGCCCAAAGAAAAAAAAGCGCCGCACCACCACCGGGTGGGCTCTAACCTCCAACCTTTTGGTCTACAGCCGATCGCGCTAGCCAATTGCGCCAGCCACGGAGACAGTCCTGCTCCACTCTCACCACCGTCAGGACATATCTTCAAAGCTATCAGCGCACAGAAAAAAGCAACACACCACTCCCGGGAGGGATCGAACCTCCAACCTTTCAGTTAACAGCCAATCGCGCTAGCCAAATGCGCCACGGAGACAGTCGTGCTCCACTCTCACCACCGTCAGAACATTTCTTCAGACTATCAGCCCCCAAAAAAAGCGCCGCACCACCACCGGGTGGGCTCGAACCTCCAACCATTCGGTTAACAGCCGCTCGCGCTAGCCAATTGTGCCACGGAGACAGTCGTGCTCCACTCTCACCACCATCAGAACATATCTTCAAAGCTATCAGCCCAAAGAAAAAAAGCAACACACCACTCTCGGGAGGGCTCGAACCTCCAACCTTTCGGTTAACAGCCGATCGCGCTAGCCTATTGCGCCACGGAGACAGTCGTGCTTCACTCTCACCACCGTCAGAACATTTCTTCAGATTATCAGCCCAAAGAAAAAAAAGCGCCGCACCACCACCGGGTGGGCTCTAACCTCCAACCTTTTGGTCTACAGCCAATCGCGCTAGCCAATTGCGCCAGCCACGGAGACAGTCCTGCTCCACTCTCACCACCGTCGGAACATTTCTCCAAAGCTTTCAGCGCAAAGAAAAAAAAGCGCCGAACCACCACCCGGTGGGGTCGAACCTCCAACCTTTCGGTTAACAGCCGATCCCGCTAGCCAATTGCGCCACGGAGACAGTCGTGCTCCACTCTCACCACCTTCAGAACAAATCTTCAAAGCTATCAGCGCAAAGAAAAAAGCAACACACAACTCTCAGAAGGGCTCGAACCTCCAACCTTTCAGTTAACAGCCGATCGCGCGAGCCAATTGCGCCACGGAGACAGTCGCGCCCGACTTTCACCACCGTCAGAACATTTCCTCGGAGCTATCAGCCCAAAGGAAAAAAAGCGCCGCACCACCACCGGTTGGGCGCGAACCTCCAACCTTTTGGTTAACAGCCCATCGCGCTAGCCAATTGCGCCACGGAGACAGTCGTGCTCCACTCTCACCACCGTCAGAACATTTCTTCAGATTATCAGCCCAAAGAAAAAAAAGCGCCGCACCACCACCGGGTGGGCTCGAACCTCCAACCTTTCGGTCTACAGCCGATCGCGCTAGCCAATTGCGCCAGCCACGGAGACAGTCCTGCTGCACTCTCACCACCATCAGAACATATCTTCAAAGCTATCAGCCAAAGAAAAAAACCGCCGCAGCACCACCGGGTGGGCTCGAACCTCCAACCTTTCGGTTAACAGCCGATCGCGCTAGCCAATTGCGCCACGGAGACAGTCGTGCTCCCCTCTCACCACCATCAGAACATATCTTCAAAGCTATCAGCTCAAAGAAAAAATCAACACACCAATCCTGGGAGGGCTCGAACCTCCAACTTTTCGGTTAACAGTCGATCGCGCTAGCCAATTGCGCCACGGCGACAGTCCTGCTCCACTCTCACCACCGACAGAACATATCTTCAAAGCTATCAGTGCAAAGAAAAAAGCAACACAACACTCCCGGGAGAGATCGAACCTCCAACCTTTCAGTTAACAGCCGATCGCGCTAGCCAATTGCGCCACGGAGACAGTCGTGCTCCACTCTCACCACCGTCAGAACATTTCCTCAGAGCTATCAGCCCATAGGAAAAAAAGCGCCGCACCACCACCGGGTGGGCTCAAACCTCCAAACTTTTGGTTAACAGTCCATCGCGCTAGCCAATTGCGCCATGGAGACAGTCGTGCTCCACTCTCACCACCATCAGAACATATCTTCAAAGCTATCAGCGCAAAGAAAAAAGCAACACACCACTCCCGGGAGGGCTCGAACCTCCAACCTTTCGGTTAACACCCGATCGCGCTAGCCAATTACGCCACGGAGACAGTCCTGTTATACTCTCACCACCAGCATAACATATCTTCAAAGCTATCGGCCCAAAGAAAAAAAGCGCCGCACCACCCCGGGTGGGCTCGAACCTCCAACCTTTCGGTTAACAGCCGATCGCTCTAGCCAATTGCGCCACGGAGACAGTCGCGGTCCACTCTCACCACCGTCAAAACATATCTTCAAAGCTATCAGCCCAAAGAAAAAAAACCGCCGCAGCACCACCGGGTGGGCTCGGAGCTCAACCTTTCGGTTAACAGCCGATCGCGCTAGCCAATTGCGCCACGGAGACAATCCTGCTCCACTCTCACCACCATTAGAACATATCTTCAATGCTATCAGCCCAAAGAAAAAAAAGCAACACACCATTCTCGGGAGGGCTCGAACCTCCAACTTTTCAGTTAACAGCCGATCGCGCGAGCCAATTGCGCCACGGAGACAGTCGCGCTAGACTTTCACCACCATCAGAACATTTCCTCAGAGCTATCAGCCCAAAGAAAAAAAAACGCCGCACCACCACCGGGTGGGCTCGAACCTCCAACCTTTTGGTTAACATCCCATCGCGCTAGCCAATTGCGCCACGGAGACAGTCGTGCTCCACTCTCACCACCATCAGAACAAATCTTCAAAGCTATCAGCCCAAAGAAAAAAAGCAACACACCACTCTCGGGAGGGCTCGAACCTCCAACCTTTCGGTTAACAGCCGATCGCGCTTGCCGATTGCGCCACGGAGACAGTCGTGCTTCACTCTCACCACCGTCAGAACATTTCTTCAGATTATCAACCCAAAGAAAAAAAAGCGCCGCACCACCACCGGGTGGGCTCGAACCTCCAACCTTTCGGTCTACAGCCGATCGCGCTAGCGAATTGCGCCAGCCACGGAGACAGTCCTGCTCCACTCTCACCACCATCTAAACATATCTTCAAAGCTATCAGCCAAAGAAAAAAACCGCCGCAGCACCACCGGGTGGGCTCGAACCTCCAACCTTTCGGTTAACAGCCGATCACGCTAGCGAATTGCGCCACGGAGACAGTCCTGCTCCACTCTCACCACCATCAGAACATATCTTCAAAGCTATCAGCTCAAAGAAAAAATCAACACACCAATCCTGGGAGGGCTCGAACCTCCAACTTTTCGGTTAACAGTCGATCGCGCTAGCCAATTGCACCACGGTGACAGTCCTGCTCCACTCTCACCACCGACAGAACATATCTTCAAAGCTATCAGTGCAAAGAAAAAAGCAACACAACACTCCCGGGAGAGATCGAACCTCCAACCTTTCAGTTAACAGCCGATCGCGCTAGCCAATTGCGCCACGGAGACAGTCGTGCTCCACTCTCACCACCGTCAGAACATTTCCTCAGAGCTATCAGCCCAAAGGGAAAAAAGCGCCGCACCACCACCGGGTGGGCTCGAACCTCCAAACTTTTGGTTAACAGCCCATCGCGCTAGCCAATTGCGCCATGGAGACAGTCGTGCTCCACTCTCACCACCATCAGAACATATCTTCAAAGCTATCAGCGCAAAGAAAAAAGCAACACACCACTCCCGGGAGGGCTCCAACCTCCAACCTTTCGGATTACCCCCGATCGCGCTAGCCAATTACGCCACGGAGACAGTCCTGTTATACTCTCACCACCAGCATAACATATCTTCAAAGCTATCGGCCCAAAAAAAAGCGCCGCACCACCCCGGGTGGGCTCGAACCTCCAACCTTTTGGTTAACAGCCGATTGCTCTAGCCAATTGCGCCACGGAGACAGTCGCGCTCCACTCTCACTACCGTCAAAACATATCTTCAAAGCTATCAGCGCAAAGGAAAAAGCAACACACCACTCCCAGGAGGGCTCGAACCTCCAACCTTTCGGTTAACAGCCGATCGCGCTAGCCAATTACGCCACGGAGACAGTCCTGCTCTACTCTCACCACCAGCATAACATATCTTCAATCTATCGGCCCAAAGAAAAAAAAGCGCCCCACCACCCCAGGTGGGCTCGAACCTCCAACCCTTCGGTTAACAGCTGATCGCCCGAGCCAGTTGCGCAACGGAGACAGTCGCGCTACACTTTCACCACCGTCAGAACATTTCCTCAGAGCTATCAGCCAAAAGCAAAAAAGCAACACACCACTTTCGGGAGGGCTCGAACCTCCAACCTTTCGGTTAACAGCCGATCGCGCTAGCCAATTGCGCCACGGAGACAGTCGTGCTTCACTCTCACCACCGTCAGAACATTTCTTCAGATTATCAGCCCAAAGAAAAAAAAGCGCCGCACCACCACCGGACGAGCTCGAACCTCCAACCTATCTGTTAACAGCCGATTGCGCTAGCCAATTGCGCCACGGAGACAGTCGTGCTCCACTCATCCCACCATCAGAACATATCTTAAAGCTATCAGCGCAAAGAAAAAAGCAACACACCACTCCCGGGAGGGCTCGAACCTCCAACCTTTCGGTCAACAGCCTATAGCGCTAGCCCATTGCGCCACGGAGACAGTCGTGCTCTCCTCTCACCACCATCAGAACATTTCTTCAGAGCTATCAGCCCAAAGAAAAAAAAGTGCCGCACCACTACCGGGTGGGCTCGAATCTCCGAAAATTCGGTTATTAGCCGATCGCGCTAGCCAATTGCGCCACAGAGACAGTCGCGCTGCACTATCACCACCATCAGAACATTTCCTCAGAGCTATCAGCCCAAAGAAAAAAAAGCGCCGCACCACCACCGGGTGGGCTCGAACCTCAAACCTTTCGGTTACAGCCCATCGCGCTAGCCAATTGTGCCACGGAGACAGTCGCGCTTCACTCTCACCACCAACAGAACATATCTTCAAAGCTATCAGCGCAAAGAAAAAAGCAACACACCCCTCCCGGGAGAGCTCGAACCTCCAACTTTTTGGTTAACAGCCGATCGCGCTAGCCAATTACGCCACGGAGACAGTCCTGATATACTTTCACCACAAGCATAACATATCTTCAAAGCTATCGGCCCAAAGAAAAAAAGCGCCGCACCACCCCGGGTGGGCTCGAACCTCCAACCTTTCGGTTAACAGCCGATCGCACTAGCCAATTGCGCCACGAAGACAGTCGTGCTCCGCTCTCACCACCGTCAGACGATTTCTTCAGACTATCAGCCCAAAGAAAAAAAATCGCCGCACCACCACCGGGTGGGCTCGATCCTCCAATCTTTCGGTTAAAAGCCGATGGCGCTAGCCAATTGCGCCACGGAGACAGTCGTGCTCCACTCTCACCACCATCAGAACATATCTTCAAAGCTATCAGCGCAAAGAAAAAAGCAACACACCACTCCCGGGAGGGCTCGAACCTCCAACTTTTCGGTTAACAGTCAATCACGCTAGCCAATTGAGCCACGGAGACAGTCCTGCTCAACTCTCACCACCATCAGAACATATCTTCAAAGGTATCAGCCCAAAGAAAAAAAGCGCCGCAGCACCACCGGGTGCGCTCGAACCTCCATCCTTTCCATTAACAGCCGATCGCGCTAGCCAATTGCGCCACGGAGACAGTCCTGCTCCACTCTCACCACCATCAGAACATATCTTCAGAGCTATCAACCCAAAGAAAAAAAGCAACACACCACTCTCGGGAGGGCTCGAACCTCCAACCTTTCAGTTAACAGCCGATCGCGCTAGCCAATTGCGCCACGGAGAAGGTCGCGCTACACCGTCACCACCGTCAGAACATTTCCTCAGAGCTATAAGTTCAAGGGAAAAAAAGCGCCGCACCACCACCGGGTGTGCTCGAACCTCCAACCTTTCGGTTAACAGCCCATCGCGATAGCCAATTGCGCAACGGAGAAAGCCGTGCTTCAATCTCACCACCATCAAAACATATCTTCAAAGCTATCAGCGCCAAGAAAAAACCAACACATCACTCCCGTGAGGGCTCGAACCTCCAACCTTTCGGTCAACAGCCTATAGCGCTAGCCCATTGTGCCACGGAGACAGTAGTGCTTTCCTCTCACCACCATCGGAACATTTTTTTAGAGCTATCAGCCCAAAGAAAAAAAGCGCCGCCCCACCACCGGGTGGGCTCGATTCTCCAAAATTTCGGTTAATAGCCGATCGCGCTGGCCAATTGCGCCACGGAGACAGTCGTGCTCCACTCTCACCGCCATCAGAACATATCTTCAAAGCTAGCAGCCCGAAGAAAAAAAAGCAACACACAGCTCCCGGGAGGGCTCGAACCTCCAACCTTTCGGTTAACAGCCGATCGCGCTAGCCAATTGCGCCACGGAGACAGTCCTGCTCCACTCTCACCACCATTAGAACATATCTTCAAAGCTATCAGCCCAAAGAAAAAAAACCGCCGCAGCACCACCAGGTGGGCTCGAACCTCCAACCGTTCGGTTAACAGCCGATCGCGCTAGCCAATTGCGCTACGGAGACAGTCCTGCTCCACTCTCACCACCATCAGAACATATCTTCAAAGCTATCAGCCCAAAGAAAAAAGCAACACACCCCTCCCGGGAGGGTTCGAACCTCCAACCTTTCGGTCAACAGCCGATTGCGCTAGCTATTTGCGCCACGGAGACAGTCGTGCTCCACTCTCTCCACCATCAGAACATATCTTAAAGCTATCAGCGCAAAGAAAAGAGCAACACACAACTCCCTGGAAGGCTCGAAACTACAACCTTTCGGTTAACAGCCGATCGCGCTAGCCAATTGCGCCACGAAGACAGTAGTGCAGCACTCCCACCTCCGTCAGGACATTTCTTCAGAGCTATCAGCCCAAAGAATAAGAAGCGCCGCACCACCACCGGGTGGGCTCGAACCTCCAAACTTTAGGTTAACAGCCGGATGCGCTAGCCAATTGCGCCACGGAGACAGTCGTGCTCCACTCTCACCACCGTCAGAACATTTTCTCGGAGCTGTCAGCCCAAAGGAAAAAAAGCGCCGCACCACCACCGGACGAGCTCGAACCTCCAACCTATCTGTTAACAGCCGATTGCGCTAGCCAATTGCGCCACGGAGACCGTCTTGCTATACTCTCACCACCAGCATAACATATCTTCAAAGCTATCGGCCCAAAGAAAAAAAAGCGCCGCACCACCCCGGGTGGGCTCGAACCTCGAACCTTTCGGTTAATAGCTGATCGCGCTAGCCAATTGCGCCACGGAGACAGTCGTGCTCCCCTCTAACCACCGTCAGAACCTTTCTTCAGACTATCAGCCCAAAGAAAAAAAAGCGCCGCACCACCACCGGGTGGGCTCGAACCTCCAACCATTCGGTTAACAGCCGATTGCGCTAGCCTCTTGCGCCACGGAGACAGTCGTGCTCCATTCTCACCACCGTCAGTACATTTCTCCAAAGCTATCAGCGCAAAGAAAAAAGAGCGCCGCACCACCACCTGGTGGGCTCGAACCTCCTACCTTTCGCTTAACAGCCGATCCCGCTAGCCCATTGCGCCACGGAGACAGTCGTGCTCCACTCTCACCACCATCAGAACATATCTTCAAAGCTATCAGCCCAAAGAAAAAAACCACCGCAGCACCACTGGATGGGCTCGAACCTCCAACCTTTTGGTTAACAGCCCATCGCGCTAGCCAATTGCGCCACGGAGACAGGCGTGCTTCACTCTGACCACCATCAGAACACATCTTCAAAGCTATCAGCGCAAAGAAAAAAGCAACACACCATTCCCGGGAGGGCTCGAACCTCCAACCTTTCGGTCAACAGCCTATAGCGCTAGCCCATTGCGCCACGGAGACAGTCGTGCTCTCCTCTCACCACCATCAGAACATTTCTTCAGAGCTATCAGCCCAAAGAAAAAAAAGTGCCGCACCACCACCGGGTGGGCTCGAACCTCCGAAAATTCGCTTATTAGCCGATCGCGCTGGCCAATTCCGCCACAGAGACAGTTGCGCTACACCCTCACCACCGTCAGAACATTTCCTCAGAGCTATCAGCCCAAGGGAAAAAAAGCGCCGCACCACCACCGGGTGGGCTCTAACCTCCAACCTTTCGGTTAACAACCCATCGCGCTAGCCAATTGCGCCACGGATACAGGCGTGCTTCACTCTCACCACCATCAAAACATATCTTCAAAGCTATCAGCGCAAAGAAAAAAGCAACACACCACTCCCTGGAGGGCTCGAACCTCCAACCCTTCGGTTAACAGCCAATCACGCTAGCCAATTGCGCCACGGAGACAGTCCTGCTGTACTGTCACCACCAGCATAACATATACAGCCTTTCGGTTAACAGCCGATCGCGCTAGCCTATTGTGCCACGGAGACAGTCGTGCTCCACTCTCACCACCGTCAGAACATTTCTTCAGACTATCAGCCCAAAGAAAAAAAAGCGCCGCACCGCCACCGGGTGGGCTCGAACCTCCAACCTTTCGGTTAACAGCCGATCGCGCTAGCCCATTGCGCCAAGGAGACAGTCGTGCTCCATTCTCACCACCGTCAGAACATTTCTCCAAAGCTATCAGCGCAAAGAAAAAAGAGCGACGAACCACCACCGGGTGGGCTCGAACCTCCAACCTTTCGGTTAACAGCCGATCACGCTAGCCGATTGCGCCACGGTGACAGTCGTGCTCCACTCTCACCGCTATCAGAACATACCTTCAAAGCTATCAGCGCAAAGAAAAAATAAGCAACACACCACTCCCGGGAGGGCTCGAAATTCCAACCTTTCGGTTAACAGCCCATCGCGCTAGCCAATGGCGCGACGGAGACAGTCGTGCTCCGCTCTCACCACCATCAAAACATATCTTCAAAGCTATCAGGGCAAAGAAAAAAGCAACACACCACTCCCGGGAGGGCTCGAAATTCCAACCTTTCGGTTAACAGCCAATCACGCTAGCCAATTGCGCCACGGAGACAGTAGCGCAGAACTCCCACCTCCGTCAGGACATTTCTTCAGAGCTATCAGCCCAAAGAAAAAGAAGCGCCGCACCACCACCGGGTGGGCTCGAACCTCCAAACTTTCGGTTAACAGCCGGATGCGCTAGCCAATTGCGCCACGGAGACAGTCGTGCTCCACTCTCACCACCGTCAGAACATTTCTTTGGAGCTATCAGCCCAAAGCAAAAAAAGCGCCGCACCACCACCGGGTGGACTCGAACCTCCAACCTTTCGGTTAACAGCCCATCGCGCAAGCCAATTGCACCACGCAGACAGTCGTGCTCCACTCTCACCACCATCAGAACATATCTTCAAAGCTATCAGCGCAAAGAAAAAAGCAACACACCACACCCGGGAGGGCTCGAACCTCCAACCTTTCGGTTAACAGCCCATCGCGCTAGCCAATGGCGCCACGGAGACAGTCGTGCTCCACTCTCACCACCATCAAAACATATCTTCAAAGCTATCAGCGCAAAGAAAAAAGCAACACACCACTCCCGGGAGGGCTCGAAATTCCAACCTTTCGGTTAACAGCCAATCACGCTAGCCAATTGCGCCACGGAGACAGTAGCGCAGAACTCCCACCTCCGTCAGGACATTTCTTCAGAGCTATCAGCCCAAAGAAAAAGAAGCGCCGCACCACCACCGGTGGGCTCGAACCTCCAAACTTTCGGTTAACAGCCGGATGCGCTAGCCAATTGCGCCACGGAGACAGTCGTGCTCCACTCTCACCACAGTCAGAACATTTCTTTGGAGCTATCAGCCCAAAGCAAAAAAAGCGCCGCACCACCACCGGGTGAACTCGAACCTCCAACCTTTCGGTTAACAGCCCATCGCGCAAGCCAATTGCGCCACGCAGACAGTCGTGCTCCACTCTCACCACCATCAGAACATATCGTCAAAGCTATCAGCGCAAAGAAAAAAGCAACACACCACACCCGGGAGGGCTCGAACCTCCAACCTTTCGGTTAACAGCTGATCGCGCTAGCCAAATACGCCACCGAGACAGTCCTGCTGTACTGTCACCACCAGCATAACATATACAGCTTTTCGGTTAACAGCCGATCGCGCTAGCCAAATGTGCCACGGAGACAGTCGTGCTCCACTCTCACCACCGTCAGAACATTTCTTCAGACTATCAGCCCAAAGAAAAAAATGCGCCGCACCGCCACCGGGTGGGCTCGAACCTCCAACCTTTCGGTTAACAGCCGATCGCGCTAGCCAATTGCGCCAAGGAGACAGTCGTGCTCAATTCTCACCACCGTCAGAACATTTCTCCAAAGCTATCAGCGCAAAGAAAAACGAGCGACGAACCACCACCGGGTGGGCTCGAACCTCCAACCTTTCGGTTAACAGCCGATCGTGCTAGCCAATTGCGCCACGGTGACAGTCGTGCTCCACTCTCACCGCTATCAGAACATACCTTCAAAGCTATCAACGCAAAAAAAAGCAACACACCACTCCCGGGAGGGCTCGAAATTCCAACCTTTCGGTTAACAGCCCATCGCGCTAGCCAATGGCGCCACGGAGACAGTCGTGCTCCACTCTCACCACCATCAAAACATATCTTCAAAGCTATCAGCGCAAAGAAAAAAGCAACACACCACTCCCGGGAGGGCTCGAAATTCCAACCTTTCGGTTAACAGCCAATCGCGCTAGCCAATTGCGCCACGGAGACAGTAGCGCAGAACTCCCACCTCCGTCAGGACATTTCTTCAGAGCTATCAGCCCAAAGAAAAAGAAGCGCCGCACCACGACCGGGTGGGCTCGAACCTCCAAACTTTCGGTTAACACTGGATGCGCTAGCCAATTGCGCCACGGAGACAGTCGTGCTCCACTCTCACCACCGTCAGAACATTTCTTTGGAGCTATCAGCCAAAAGCAAAAAAAGCGCCGCACCACCGCCGGGTGGACTCGAACCTCCAACCTTTCGGTTAACAGCCCATCGCGCAAGCCAATTGCGCCACGCAGACAGTCGTGCTCCACTCTCACCACCATCAGAACATATCTTCAAAGCTATCAGCGCAAAGAAAAAAGCAACACACCACACCCGGGAGGGCTAGAACCTCCAACCTTTCGGTTAACAGCCGATCGCGCTAGCCAAATACGCCACCGAGACAGTCCTGCTGTACTGTCACCACCAGCATAACATATACAGCCTTTCGGTTAACAGCCGATCGCGCTAGCCAATTGTGCCACGGAGACAGTCGTGCTCCACTCTCACCACCGTCAGAACATTTCTTCAGACTATCAGCCCAAAGAAAAAAAAAGCGCCGCACCACCACCGGGTGGGCTTGAACCTCCAGCCTTTCGGTTAACAGGCGATCGCGCTAGCCAATTGCGCCACGTAGACAGTCGTGCTCCACTCTCAACACCATCAGAACATATCTCCAAAGCTACCAGCGCAAAGAAAAGAGCAACACAAAACTCCCGGGAAGGCTCGAAACTACCACCTTTCGGTTAACAGCTGATCGCGCTGGCCAATTGCGCCACGGAGACAGTCGTGCTCCACTCTCACCACCGTCAGAACATTTCTTCGGAGCTGTCAGCCCAAAGGAAAAAAAGCGCTGCACCCCCACCGGACGAGCTCGAACCTCCAACCTATCTGTTAACAGCCGATTGCGCTAGCCAATTGCGCACGGAGAAAGTCGTGCTCCACTCTCCCCACCATCAGAACATATCTTAAAGCTATCAGCGCAAAGAAAAAAGCAACACACCACTCCCGGGAGGGCTCGAACCTCCAACTTTTCGGTCAACAGCTGATCGCGCTAGCCAATCGCGCCACGGAGACAGTCGTGCTCCACTCTCACCACCATCAGAACATTTCCTCAGAGCTATCAGCCCAAAGGAAAAAAAGCGCCGCACCTTCACCGGACGAGCTCGAACCTCCAACCTTTCGGTTAACAGCCCATCGCGCTAGCCACTTGCGCACGGAGACAGTCGTGCTCCACTCTCCCCACCATCAGAACATATCTTAAAGCTATCAGCGCAAAGAAAAAAGCAACACACCACTCCCGGGAGGGCTCGAACCTCCAACTTTTCGGTCAACAGCCGATCGCGCTAGCCAATCGCGCCACGGAGACAGTCGTGCTCCACTCTCACCACCATCAAAACATATCTTCAAAGCTATCAGCGCAAAGAAAAAAGCAACACACCACTCCCGGGAGGGCTCGAAATTCCAACCTTTCGGTTAACAGCCCATCGCGCTAGCCAATGGCGCCACGGAGACAGTCGTGCTCCACTCTCACCACCATCAAAACATATCTTCAAAGCTATCAGCGCAAAGAAAAAAAGCAACACACCACTCACGGGAGGGCTCGAAATTCCAACCTTTCGGTTAACAGCCAATCACGCTAGCCGATTGCGACACGGAGACAGTAGCGCAGAACTCCCACTACCGTCAGGACATTTCTTCAGAGCTATCAGCCCAAAGAAAAAGAAGCGCCGCACCACCTCCGGGTGGGCTCGAACCTCCAAACTTTCGGTTAACAGCCGGATGCGCTAGCCAATTGCGCCACGGAGACAGTCGTGCTCCACTCTCACCACCGTCAGAACATTTCTTTGGAGCTATCAGCCCAAAGCAAAAAAGCGCCGCACCACCACCGGGTGGACTCGCACCTCCAACCTTTCGGTTAACAGCCCATCGCGCAAGCCAATTGCGTCACGCAGACAGTCGTGCTCCACTCTCACCACCATCAGAACATATCTTCAAAGCTATCAGCGCAAAGAAAAAAGCAACAGACCACACCCGGGAGGGCTCGAACCTCCAACCTTTCGGTTAACAGCCGATTTCGCTAGCCAAATACGCCACCGAGACAGTCCTGCTGTACTGTCACCACCAGCATTACATATACAGCCTTTCGGTTAACAGCCGATCGCGCTAGCCAATTGCGCCACGGAGACAGTCGTGCTCCATTCTCACCACCGTCAGTACATTTCTCCAAAGCTATCAGCGCAAAGAAAAAAGAGCGCCGCACCACCACCGGGTGGGCTCGAACCTCCTACCTTTCGCTTAACAGCTGATCCCGCTAGCCCATTGTGCCACGGAGACAGTCGTGCTCCACTCTCACCATCATCAGAACATATCTTCAAAGCTATCAGCCCAAAGAAAAAAACCGCCGCAGCACCACTGGATGGGCTCGAACCTCCAACCTTTCGGTTAACAGCCCATCGCGCTAGCCAATTGCGCCACGGAGACAGGCGTGCTTCACTCTCACCACCATCAGAACATATCTTCAAAGCTAGCAGCCCGAAGAAAAAATAGCAACACACCACCCCGGGAGGGCTCGAACCTCCAACCTTTCTGTTAACAGCCGATTGCGCTAGCCAATTGCGCCACGAAGACAGTCCTGCTCCACTCTCACCACCATTAGAACATATCTTCAAAGCTATCAGCCCAAAGAAAAAAAAACCGCCGCAGCACCACCGGGTGGGCTCGAACCTCCAACCGTTCGGTTAACACCCAATCGCGCTAGCCAATTGCGCTGCGGAGACAGTCCTGCTCCACTCTCACCACCATCAGAACATAACTTCAAAGCTATCAGCCCAAAGAAAAAAGCAACACACCACTCCCGGGAGGGCTCGAGCCTCCAACCTTTCATTCAACAGCCTATAGCGCTAGCCCATTGCGCCACGGAGACAGTCGTGCTCTCCTCTCACCACCATCAGAACATTTCTTCAGAGCTATCAGCCCAAAGAAAAAAAAGCGCCGCACCACCACCGGATGGGCTCGAACCTCCAAAATTTCGGTTAATAGCCGATCGCGCTGGCCAATTGCGCCACGGAGACAGTCGTGCTCCACTCTCAACACCATCAGAACATATCTTAAAGCTATCAGCGCAAAGAAAAAAGCAACACACCACTCCCGGGAGGGCTCGAACCTCCAACTTTTCGGTCAACAGCCGATCGCGCTAGCCAATCGCGCCACGGAGACAGTCGTGCTCCACTCTCACCACCATCAGAACATTTCCTCAGAGTATCAGCCCAAAGGAAAAAAAGCGCCGCACCACCACCGGGTGGGCTCGAACCTCCAACTTTTCGGTTAACAGCCCATCGCGCTAGCCAATGGCGCCACGGAGACAGTCGTGCTCCACTCTCACCACCATCAAAACATATCTTCAAAGCTATCAGCGCAAATAAAAATGCAACACACCACTCCCGGGAGGGCTCGAAATTCCAACCTTTCGGTTAACAGCCCATCGCGCTAGCCAATGGCGCCACGGAGACAGTCGTGCTCCGCTCTCACCACCATCAAAACATATCTTCAAAGCTATCAGCGCAAAGAAAAAAGCAACACACCACTCCAGGGATTGCTCGAAATTCCAACCTTTCGGTTAACAGCCAATCACGCTAGCCAATTGCGCCACGGAGACAGTAGCGCAGAACTCCCACCTCCGTCAGGACATTTCTTCAGAGCTATCAGCCCAAAGAAAAAGAAGCGCCGCACCACCACCGGGTGGGCTCGAACCTCCAAACTTTCGGTTAACAGCCGGATGCGCTAGCCAATTGCGCCACGGAGACAGTCGTGCTCCACTCTCACCACCGTCAGAACATTTCCTTGGAGCTATCAGCCCAAAGCAAAAAAAGCGCCGCACCACCACCGGGTGGACTCGAACCTCCAACCTTTCGGTTAACAGCCTATCGCGCAAGCCAATTGCGCCACGCAGACAGTCGTGCTCCACTCTCACCACCATCAGAACATATCTTCAAAGCTATCAGCGCAAAGAAAAAAGCAACACACCACATTCGGGAGGGCTCGAACCTCCAACCTTTCGGTTAACAGCCGATCGCGCTAGCCAAATACGCCACCGAGACAGTCCTGCTGTACTGTCACCACCAGCATAACACATACAGCCTTTCGGTTAACAGCCGATCGCGCTAGCCAATTGTGCCACGGAGACAGTCGTGCTCCACTCTCACCACCGTCAGAACATTTCTTCAGACTATCAGCCCAAAGAAAAAAAAGCGCCGCACCGCCACCGGGTGGGCACGAACCTCCAAACTTTCGGTTAACAGCCGATCGCGCTAGCCAATTGCGCCAAGGAGACAGTCGTGCTCCATTCTCACCACCGTCAGAACATTTCTCCAAAGCTATCAGCGCAAAGAAAAAAGAGCGACGAACCACCACCGGGTGGGCTCGAACCTCCAACCTTTCGGTTAACAGCCGATCGCGTTAGCCAATGGCGCCACGGTGACAGTCGTGCTCCACTCTCACCGCTATCAGAACATACCTTCAAAGCTATCAGCGCAAAGAAAAAAAAGCAACACACCACTCCCGGGAGGGCTCGAAATTCCAACCTTTCGGTTAACAGCCCATCGCGCTAGCCAATGGCGCCACGGAGACAGTCGTGCTCCACTCTCACCACCTGAAACATATCTTCGAAGCTATCAGCGCAAAGAAAAAAGCAACACACCACTCCCGGGAGGGCTCGAAATTCCAACCTTTCGGTTAACAGCCAATCACGCTAGCCAATTGCGCCACGGAGACAGTAGCGCAGAACTCCCACCTCCGTCAGGACATTTCTTCAGAGCTATCAGCCCAAAGAAAAAGAAGCGCCGCACCACCACCGAGTGGGCTCGAACCTCCAAACTTTCGGTTAACAGCCGGATGCGCTAGCCAATTGCGCCACGGAGACAGTCGTGCTCCACTCTCACCACCGTCAGAACATTTCTTTGGAGCTATCAGCCCAAAGCAAAAAAAGCGCCGCACCACCACCGGGTGGACTCGAACGTCCAACCTTTCGGTTAACAGCCCATCGCGCAAGCGAATTGCGCCACGCAGACAGTCGTGCTCCACTCTCACCACCATCAGAACATATCTTCAAAGCTATCAGCGCAAAGAAAAAAGCAACACACCACACCCGGGAGGGCTCGAACCTCCAACCTTTCGGTTAACAGCCGATGGCGCTAGCCAAATACGCCACCGATACAGTCCTGCTGTACTGTCACCACCAGCATAACATATACAGCCTTTCGGTTAACAGCCGATCACGCTAGCCAATTGTGCCACGGAGACAGTCGTGCTCCACTCTCACAACCGTCAGAACATTTCTTCAGACTATCAGCCCAAAGAAAAAAAAAGCGCCGCACCGCCACCGGGTTGGCTCGAACCTCCAACCTTTCGGTTAACAGCCGATCGCGCTAGCCAATTGCGCCAAGGAGACAGTCGTGCTCCATTCTCACCACCGTCAGAACATTTCTCCAAAGCTATCAGCGCAAAGAAAAAAGAGCGACGAACCACCACTGGGTGGGCTCGAACCTCCAACCTTTCGGTTAACAGCCGATCGCGCTAGCCAATTGCGCCACGGTGACAGTCGTGCTCCACTCTCACCGCTATCAGAACATACCTTCAAAGCTATCAGCGCAAAGAAAAAAAAAGCAACACACCACTCCCGGGAGGGCTCGAACCTCCAACCTTTCGGTTAATAGCTGATCGCGCTAGCCAATTGCGCCACGGAGACAGTCGTGCTCCCCTCTAACCACCGTCAGAACCTTTCTTCAGACTATCAGCCCAAAGAAAAAAAGCGCCGCACCACCACCGGGTGGGCTCGAACCTCCAACCATTCGGTTAACAGCCGATTGCGCTAGCCAATTGAGCCACGGAGACAGTCGTGCTCCATTCTCACCACCGTCAGTACATTTCTCCAAAGCTATCAGCGCAAAGAAAAAAGAGCGCCGCACCACCACCGGGTGGGCTCGAACCTCCTACCTTTCGCTTAACAGCCGATCCCGCTAGCCCATTGCGCCACGGAGACAGTCGTGCTCCACTCTCACCATCATCAGAACATATCTTCAAAGCTATCAGCCCAAAGAAAAAAACCGCCGCAGCACCACTGGATGGGCTCGAACCTCCAACCTTTCGGTTAACAGCCCATCGCGTTAACCAATTGCGCCACGGAGACAGGTGTGCTTTACTCTCACCACCATCAGAACACAGCTTCAAAGCTATCAGCGCAAAAAAAAGCAACACACCACTCCCGGGAGGGCTCGAACCTCCAACCTTTCGGTCAACAGCCTATAGCGCTAGCCCATTGCGCCACGGAGACAGTCGTGCTCTCCTCTCACCACCATCAGAACATTTCTTCAGAGCTATCAGCCCAAAGAAAAAAAGCGCCGCACCACCACCGGGTGGGCTCGAACCTCAAAATTTTGGTTAATAGCCGATCGCTCTGGCCAATTGCGCCACGGAGACAGACGTGCTCCACTCTCACCACCATCAGAACA
The DNA here is from genome assembly GCF_043290135.1 of Rhipicephalus microplus. Taxonomy (NCBI): domain Eukaryota; kingdom Metazoa; phylum Arthropoda; class Arachnida; order Ixodida; family Ixodidae; genus Rhipicephalus; species Rhipicephalus microplus. The sequence continues at coordinate 52,748,479 of NW_027464585.1, forward strand.
TATCTTCAAAGCTAGCAGCCCGAAGAAAAAAAAGCAACACACCACACTGGGAGGGCTCGAACCTCCAACCTTTCGGTTAACAGCCGATAGCGCTAGCCAATTGCGCCACGAATACAGTCCTGCTCCACTCTCACCACCATTAGAACATATCTTCAAAGCTATCAGCCCAAAGAAAAAAAACCGCCGCAGCACCACCGGGTGGGCTCGAACCTCCAACCGTTCGGTTAACACCCGATCGCGCTAGGCAATTGCGCTACGGAGACAGTCCTGCTCCACTCTCACCACCATCAGAACATATCTTCAAAGCTATCAGCCCAAAGAAAAAAGCAACACACCACTCCCGGGAGGGCTCGAGCCTCCAACCTTTCGGGCAACAGCCTATAGCGCTAGCCCATTGCGCCACGGAGACAGTCGTGCTCTCCTCTCACCACCATCAGAACATTTCTTCAGAGCTATCAGCCCAAAGAAAAAAAAGCGCCGCACCACCACCGGGTGGGCTCGAACCTCCAAAATTTCGGTTAATAGCCGATCGCGCTGGCCAATTGCGCCACGGAGACAGTCGTGCTCCACTCTCACCACCATCAGAACATATCTTCAAAGCTAGCAGCCCGAAGAAAAAAAAGCAACACACCACTCCCGGGAGGGCTCGAACCTCCAACCTTTCGGTTAAACGCCAATCGCGCTAGCGCATTGCGCCACGGAGACAGTTGTGTTCCACTCTCACCACAGTCAGAACATTTCTTCAGAGCTATCAGCCCAAAGAAAACAAAGCGCCGCACTACCACCGCGTGGGCTCGAACCTCCAGCCTTTCAGTTAACGGCCGAACGCGCTAGCTAATTGCGCCGCGGAGACAGTCGTGCTCCACTCTCACCACTATCAGAACATATCTTCAAAGCTATCAGCGCAAAGAAAAAAGCAACACACCACTCCCGGGAGGGCTCGAAATTCCAATCTTTCGGTTAACAGCCGATCGCGCTAGCCAATTGCGCCACGGAGACAGTAGTGCAGCACTTCCACCTCTGTCAGAACATTTCTTCAGAGCTATCAGCCCAAAGAAAAAGAAAGCGCCACACCACCACCGGGTGGGCTTGAACCTCCAGCCTTTCGGTTAACAGGCGATCGCGCTAGCCAATTGCGCCACGTAGACAGTCGTGCTCCACTCTCAACACCATCAGAACATATCTCCAAAGCTACCAGCGCAAAGAAAAGAGCAACACAAAACTCCCGGGAAGGCTCGAAACTAGCACCTTTCGGTTAACAGCCGATCGCGCTAGCCAATTGCGCCACGGAGACAGTCGTGCTCCACTCTCACCACCGTCAGAACATTTCTTCGGAGCTTTCAGCCCAAAGGAAAAAAAGCGCTGCACCCACACCGGACGAGCTCGAACCTCCAACCTATCTGTTAACAGCCGATTGCGCTAGCCAATTGCGCACGGAGACAGTCGTGCTCCACTCTCCCCACCATCAGAACATTTCCTCAGAGCTATCAGCCCAAAGGAAAAAAAGCGCCGCACCACCACCGGGTGGGCTCGAACCTCCAACCTTTCGGTTAACAGCCCATCGCGCTAGCCAATGGCGCCACGGAGACAGTCGTGCTCCACTCTCACCACCATCAAAACATATCTTCAAAGCTATCAGCGCAAAGAAAAAAGCAACACACCACTCCCGGGAGGGCTCGAAATTCCAACCTTTCGGTTAACAGCCAATCACGCTAGCCAATTGCGCCACGGAGACAGTAGCGCAGAACTCCCACCTCCGTCAGGACATTTCTTCAGAGCTATCAGCCCAAAGAAAAAGAAGCGCCGCACCACCACCGGGTGGGCTCGAACCTCCAAACTTTCGGTTAACAGCCGGATGCGCTAGCCAATTGCGCCACGGAGACAGTCGTGCTCCATTCTCACCACCGTCAGTACATTTCTCCAAAGCTATCAGCGCAAAGAAAAAAGAGCGCCGCATCACCACCGGGTGGGCTCGAACCTCCTACCGTTCGCTTAACAGCCGATCCCGCTATCCCATTGCGCCACGGAGACAGTCCTGCTCCACTCTCACCACCATCAGAACATATCTTCAAAGCTATCAGCCCAAAGAAAAAAACCGCCGCAGCACCACTGGATGGGCTCGAACCTCCAACCTTTCGTTTAACAGCTCATCGCTCTAGCCAATTGCGCCACGGAGACAGGCGTGCTTCACTCTCACCACCATCAGAACACATCTTCAAAGCTATCAGTGCAAAGAAAAAAGCAACACACCACTCCCGGGAGGGCTCGAACCTCCAACTTTTCGGTCAACAGCCGATCGCGCTAGCCAATCGCGCCACGGAGACAGTCGTGCTCCACTCTCACCACCATCAAAACATATCTTCAAAGCTATCAGCGCAAAGAAAAAAGCAACACACCACTCCCGGGAGGGCTCGAAATTCCAACCTTTCGGTTAACAGCCCATCGCGCTAGCCAATGGCGCCACGGAGACAGTCGTGCTCCACTCTCACCACCATCAAAACATATCTTCAAAGCTATCAGCGCAAAGAAAAAAAGCAACACACCACTCACGGGAGGGCTCGAAATTCCAACCTTTCGGTTAACAGCCAATCACGCTAGCCAATTGCGACACGGAGACAGTAGCGCAGAACTCCCCCCTCCGTCAGGACATTTCTTCAGAGCTATCAGCCCAAAGAAAAAGAAGCGCCGCACCACCTCCGGGTGGGCTCGAACCTCCAAACTTTCGGTTAACAGCCGGATGCGCTAGCCAATTGCGCCACGGAGACAGTCGTGCTCCACTCTCACCACCGTCAGAACATTTCTTTGGAGCTATCAGCCCAAAGCAAAAAAGCGCCGCACCACCACCGGGTGGACTCGCACCTCCAACCTTTCGGTTAACAGCCCATCGCGCAAGCCAATTGCGTCACGCAGACAGTCGTGCTCCACTCTCACCACCATCAGAACATATCTTCAAAGCTATCAGCGCAAAGAAAAAAGCAACACACCACACCCGGGAGGGCTCGAACCTCCAACCTTTCGGTTAACAGCCGATTTCGCTAGCCAAATACGCCACCGAGACAGTCCTGCTGTACTGTCACCACCAGCATAACATATACAGCCTTTCGGTTAACAGCCGATCGCGCTAGCCAATTGCGCCACGGAGACAGTCGTGCTCCATTCTCACCACCGTCAGTACATTTCTCCAAAGCTATCAGCGCAAAGAAAAAAGAGCGCCGCACCACCACCGGGTGGGCTCGAACCTCCTACCTTTCGCTTAACAGCTGATCCCGCTAGCCCATTGTCCCACGGAGACAGTCGTGCTCCACTCTCACCATCATCAGAACATATCTTCAAAGCTATCAGCCCAAAGAAAAAAACCGCCGCAGCACCACTGGATGGGCTCGAACCTCCAACCTTTCGGTTAACAGCCCATCGCGCTAGCCAATTGCGCCACGGAGACAGGCGTGCTTCACTCTCACCACCATCAGAACATATCTTCAAAGCTAGCAGCCCGAAGAAAAAATAGCAACACACCACCCCGGGAGGGCTCGAACCTCCAACCTTTCTGTTAACAGCCGATAGCGCTAGCCAATTGCGCCACGAAGACAGTCCTGCTCCACTCTCACCACCATTAGAACATATCTTCAAAGCTATCAGCCCAAAGAAAAAAAACCGCCGCAGCACCACCGGGTGGGCTCGAACCTCCAACCGTTCGGTTAACACCCAATCGCGCTAGCCAATTGCGCTGCGGAGACAGTCCTGCTCCACTCTCACCACCATCAGAACATAACTTCAAAGCTATCATCCCAAAGAAAAAAGCAACACACCACTCCCGGGAGGGCTCGAGCCTCCAACCTTTCATTCAACAGCCTATAGCGCTAGCCCATTGCGCCACGGAGACAGTCGTGCTCTCCACTCACCACCATCAGAACATTTCTTCAGAGCTATCAGCCCAAAGAAAAAAAAGCGCCGCACCACCACCGGATGGGCTCGAACCTCCAAAATTTCGGTTAATAGCCGATCGCGCTGGCCAATTGCGCCACGGAGACAGTCGTGCTCCACTCTCAACACCATCAGAACATATCTTAAAGCTATCAGCGCAAAGAAAAAAGCAACACACCACTCCCGGGAGGGCTCGAACCTCCAACTTTTCGGTCAACAGCCGATCGCGCTAGCCAATCGCGCCACGGAGACAGTCGTGCTCCACTCTCACCACCATCAGAACATTTCCTCAGAGTATCAGCCCAAAGGAAAAAAAGCGCCGCACCACCACCGGGTGGGCTCGAACCTCCAACTTTTCGGTTAACAGCCCATCGCGCTAGCCAATGGCGCCACGGAGACAGTCGTGCTCCACTCTCACCACCATCAAAACATATCTTCAAAGCTATCAGCGCAAATAAAAATGCAACACACCACTCCCGGGAGGGCTCGAAATTCCAACCTTTCGGTTAACAGCCCATCGCGCTAGCCAATGGCGCCACGGAGACAGTCGTGCTCCGCTCTCACCACCATCAAAACATATCTTCAAAGCTATCAGCGCAAAGAAAAAAGCAACACACCACTCCAGGGATTGCTCGAAATTCCAACCTTTCGGTTAACAGCCAATCACGCTAGCCAATTGCGCCACGGAGACAGTAGCGCAGAACTCCCACCTCCGTCAGGACATTTCTTCAGAGCTATCAGCCCAAAGAAAAAGAAGCGCCGCACCACCACCGGGTGGGCTCGAACCTCCAAACTTTCGGTTAACAGCCGGATGCGCTAGCCAATTGCGCCACGGAGACAGTCGTGCTCCACTCTCACCACCGTCAGAACATTTCCTTGGAGCTATCAGCCCAAAGCAAAAAAAGCGCCGCACCACCACCGGGTGGACTCGAACCTCCAACCTTTCGATTAACAGCCTATCGCGCAAGCCAATTGCGCCACGCAGACAGTCGTGCTCCACTCTCACCACCATCAGAACATATCTTCAAAGCTATCAGCGCAAAGAAAAAAGCAACACACCACATTCGGGAGGGCTCGAACCTCCAACCTTTCGGTTAACAGCCGATCGCGCTAGCCAAATACGCCACCGAGACAGTCCTGCTGTACTGTCACCACCAGCATAACACATACAGCCTTTCGGTTAACAGCCGATCGCGCTAGCCAATTGTGCCACGGAGACAGTCGTGCTCCACTCTCACCACCGTCAGAACATTTCTTCAGACTATCAGCCCAAAGAAAAAAAAGCGCCGCACCGCCACCGGGTGGGCACGAACCTCCAACCTTTCGGTTAACAGCCGATCGCGCTAGCCAATTGCGCCAAGGAGACAGTCGTGCTCCATTCTCACCACCGTCAGAACATTTCTCCAAAGCTATCAGCGCAAAGAAAAAAGAGCGACGAACCACCACCGGGTGGGCTCGAACCTCCAACCTTTCGGTTAACAGCCGATCGCGTTAGCCAATGGCGCCACGGTGACAGTCGTGCTCCACTCTCACCGCTATCAGAACATACCTTCAAAGCTATCAGCGCAAAGAAAAAAACCGCCGCAGCACCACTGGATGGGCTCGAACCTCCAACCTTTCGGTTAACAGCCCATCGCGTTAACCAATTGCGCCACGGAGACAGGTGTGCTTTACTCTCACCACCATCAGAACACAGCTTCAAAGCTATCAGCGCAAAAAAAAGCAACACACCACTCCCGGGAGGGCTCGAACCTCCAACCTTTCGGTCAACAGCCTATAGCGCTAGCCCATTGCGCCACGGAGACAGTCGTGCTCTCCTCTCACCACCATCAGAACATTTCTTCAGAGCTATCAGCCCAAAGAAAAAAAGCGCCGCACCACCACCGGGTGGGCTCGAACCTCAAAATTTTGGTTAATAGCCGATCGCTCTGGCCAATTGCGCCACGGAGACAGACGTGCTCCACTCTCACCACCATCAGAACATATCTTCAAAGCTAGCAGCCCGAAGAAAAAAAAGCAACACACCACACTGGGAGGGCTCGAACCTCCAACCTTTCGGTTAACAGCCGATAGCGCTAGCAAATTGCGCCACGAATACAGTCCTGCTCCACTCTCACCACCATTAGAACATATCTTCAAAGCTATCAGCCCAAAGAAAAAAAACCGCCGCAGCACCACCGGGTGGGCTCGAACCTCCAACCGTTCGGTTAACACCCGATCGCGCTAGGCAATTGCGCTACGGAGACAGTCCTGCTCCACTCTCACCACCATCAGAACATATCTTCAAAGCTATCAGCCCAAAGAAAAAAGCAACACACCACTCCCGGGAGGGCTCGAGCCTCCAACCTTTCGGGCAACAGCCTATAGCGCTAGCCCATTGCGCCACGGAGACAGTCGTGCTCTCCTCTCACCACCATCAGAACATTTCTTCAGAGCTATCAGCCCAAAGAAAAAAAAGCGCCGCACCACCACCGGGTGGGCTCGAACCTCCAAAATTTCGGTTAATAGCCGATCGCGCTGGCCAATTGCGCCACGGAGACAGTCGTGCTCCACTCTCACCACCATCAGAACATATCTTCAAAGCTAGCAGCCCGAAGAAAAAAAAGCAACACACCACTCCCGGGAGGGCTCGAACCTCCAACCTTTCGGTTAAACGCCAATCGCGCTAGCGCATTGCGCCACGGAGACAGTTGTGTTCCACTCTCACCACAGTCAGAACATTTCTTCAGAGCTATCAGCCCAAAGAAAACAAAGCGCCGCACTACCACCGCGTGGGCTCGAACCTCCAGCCTTTCAGTTAACGGCCGAACGCGCTAGCTAATTGCGCCGCGGAGACAGTCGTGCTCCACTCTCACCACTATCAGAACATATCTTCAAAGCTATCAGCGCAAAGAAAAAAGCAACACACCACTCCCGGGAGGGCTCGAAATTCCAATCTTTCGGTTAACAGCCGATCGCGCTAGCCAATTGCGCCACGGAGACAGTAGTGCAGCACTTCCACCTCTGTCAGAACATTTCTTCAGAGCTATCAGCCCAAAGAAAAAGAAAGCGCCACACCACCACCGGGTGGGCTTGAACCTCCAGCCTTTCGGTTAACAGGCGATCGCGCTAGCCAATTGCGCCACGTAGACAGTCGTGCTCCACTCTCAACACCATCAGAACATATCTCCAAAGCTACCAGCGCAAAGAAAAGAGCAACACAAAACTCCCGGGAAGGCTCGAAACTAGCACCTTTCGGTTAACAGCCGATCGCGCTAGCCAATTGCGCCACGGAGACAGTCGTGCTCCACTCTCACCACCGTCAGAACATTTCTTCGGAGCTTTCAGCCCAAAGGAAAAAAAGCGCTGCACCCCCACCGGACGAGCTCGAACCTCCAACCTATCTGTTAACAGCCGATTGCGCTAGCCAATTGCGCACGGAGACAGTCGTGCTCCACTCTCCCCACCATCAGAACATTTCCTCAGAGCTATCAGCCCAAAGGAAAAAAAGCGCCGCACCACCACCGGGTGGGCTCGAACCTCCAACCTTTCGGTTAACAGCCCATCGCGCTAGCCAATGGCGCCACGGAGACAGTCGTGCTCCACTCTCACCACCATCAAAACATATCTTCAAAGCTATCAGCGCAAAGAAAAAAGCAACACACCACTCCCGGGAGGGCTCGAAATTCCAACCTTTCGGTTAACAGCCAATCACGCTAGCCAATTGCGCCACGGAGACAGTAGCGCAGAACTCCCACCTCCGTCAGGACATTTCTTCAGAGCTATCAGCCCAAAGAAAAAGAAGCGCCGCACCACCACCGGGTGGGCCCGAACCTCCAAACTTTCGGTTAACAGCCGGATGCGCTAGCCAATTGCGCCACGGAGACAGTCGTGCTCCATTCTCACCACCGTCAGTACATTTCTCCAAAGCTATCAGCGCAAAGAAAAAAGAGCGCCGCATCACCACCGGGTGGGCTCGAACCTCCTACCGTTCGCTTAACAGCCGATCCCGCTATCCCATTGCGCCACGGAGACAGTCGTGCTCCACTCTCACCACCATCAGAACATATCTTCAAAGCTATCAGCCCAAAGAAAAAAACCGCCGCAGCACCACTGGATGGGCTCGAACCTCCAACCTTTCGTTTAACAGCTCATCGCTCTAGCCAATTGCGCCACGGAGACAGGCGTGCTTCACTCTCACCACCATCAGAACACATCTTCAAAGCTATCAGTGCAAAGAAAAAAGCAACACACCACTCCCGGGAGGGCTCGAACCTCCAACTTTTCGGTCAACAGCCGATCGCGCTAGCCAATCGCGCCACGGAGACAGTCGTGCTCCACTCTCACCACCATCAAAACATATCTTCAAAGCTATCAGCGCAAAGAAAAAAGCAACACACCACTCCCGGGAGGGCTCGAAATTCCAACCTTTCGGTTAACAGCCCATCGCGCTAGCCAATGGCGCCACGGAGACAGTCGTGCTCCACTCTCACCACCATCAAAACATATCTTCAAAGCTATCAGCGCAAAGAAAAAAAGCAACACACCACTCACGGGAGGGCTCGAAATTCCAACCTTTCGGTTAACAGCCAATCACGCTAGCCAATTGCGACACGGAGACAGTAGCGCAGAACTCCCCCCTCCGTCAGGACATTTCTTCAGAGCTATCAGCCCAAAGAAAAAGAAGCGCCGCACCACCTCCGGGTGGGCTCGAACCTCCAAACTTTCGGTTAACAGCCGGATGCGCTAGCCAATTGCGCCACGGAGACAGTCGTGCTCCACTCTCACCACCGTCAGAACATTTCTTTGGAGCTATCAGCCCAAAGCAAAAAAGCGCCGCACCACCACCGGGTGGACTCGCACCTCCAACCTTTCGGTTAACAGCCCATCGCGCAAGCCAATTGCGTCACGCAGACAGTCGTGCTCCACTCTCACCACCATCAGAACATATCTTCAAAGCTATCAGCGCAAAGAAAAAAGCAACACACCACACCCGGGAGGGCTCGAACCTCCAACCTTTCGGTTAACAGCCGATTTCGCTAGCCAAATACGCCACCGAGACAGTCCTGCTGTACTGTCACCACCAGCATAACATATACAGCCTTTCGGTTAACAGCCGATCGCGCTAGCCAATTGCGCCACGGAGACAGTCGTGCTCCATTCTCACCACCGTCAGTACATTTCTCCAAAGCTATCAGCGCAAAGAAAAAAGAGCGCCGCACCACCACCGGGTGGGCTCGAACCTCCTACCTTTCGCTTAACAGCTGATCCCGCTAGCCCATTGTCCCACGGAGACAGTCGTGCTCCACTCTCACCATCATCAGAACATATCTTCAAAGCTATCAGCCCAAAGAAAAAAACCGCCGCAGCACCACTGGATGGGCTCGAACCTCCAACCTTTCGGTTAACAGCCCATCGCGCTAGCCAATTGCGCCACGGAGACAGGCGTGCTTCACTCTCACCACCATCAGAACATATCTTCAAAGCTAGCAGCCCGAAGAAAAAATAGCAACACACCACCCCGGGAGGGCTCGAACCTCCAACCTTTCTGTTAACAGCCGATAGCGCTAGCCAATTGCGCCACGAAGACAGTCCTGCTCCACTCTCACCACCATTAGAACATATCTTCAAAGCTATCAGCCCAAAGAAAAAAAACCGCCGCAGCACCACCGGGTGGGCTCGAACCTCCAACCGTTCGGTTAACACCCAATCGCGCTAGCCAATTGCGCTGCGGAGACAGTCCTGCTCCACTCTCACCACCATCAGAACATAACTTCAAAGCTATCATCCCAAAGAAAAAAGCAACACACCACTCCCGGGAGGGCTCGAGCCTCCAACCTTTCATTCAACAGCCTATAGCGCTAGCCCATTGCGCCACGGAGACAGTCGTGCTCTCCACTCACCACCATCAGAACATTTCTTCAGAGCTATCAGCCCAAAGAAAAAAAAGCGCCGCACCACCACCGGATGGGCTCGAACCTCCAAAATTTCGGTTAATAGCCGATCGCGCTGGCCAATTGCGCCACGGAGACAGTCGTGCTCCACTCTCAACACCATCAGAACATATCTTAAAGCTATCAGCGCAAAGAAAAAAGCAACACACCACTCCCGGGAGGGCTCGAACCTCCAACTTTTCGGTCAACAGCCGATCGCGCTAGCCAATCGCGCCACGGAGACAGTCGTGCTCCACTCTCACCACCATCAGAACATTTCCTCAGAGTATCAGCCCAAAGGAAAAAAAGCGCCGCACCACCACCGGGTGGGCTCGAACCTCCAACTTTTCGGTTAACAGCCCATCGCGCTAGCCAATGGCGCCACGGAGACAGTCGTGCTCCACTCTCACCACCATCAAAACATATCTTCAAAGCTATCAGCGCAAATAAAAATGCAACACACCACTCCCGGGAGGGCTCGAAATTCCAACCTTTCGGTTAACAGCCCATCGCGCTAGCCAATGGCGCCACGGAGACAGTCGTGCTCCGCTCTCACCACCATCAAAACATATCTTCAAAGCTATCAGCGCAAAGAAAAAAGCAACACACCACTCCAGGGATTGCTCGAAATTCCAACCTTTCGGTTAACAGCCAATCACGCTAGCCAATTGCGCCACGGAGACAGTAGCGCAGAACTCCCACCTCCGTCAGGACATTTCTTCAGAGCTATCAGCCCAAAGAAAAAGAAGCGCCGCACCACCACCGGGTGGGCTCGAACCTCCAAACTTTCGGTTAACAGCCGGATGCGCTAGCCAATTGCGCCACGGAGACAGTCGTGCTCCACTCTCACCACCGTCAGAACATTTCCTTGGAGCTATCAGCCCAAAGCAAAAAAAGCGCCGCACCACCACCGGGTGGACTCGAACCTCCAACCTTTCGGTTAACAGCCTATCGCGCAAGCCAATTGCGCCACGCAGACAGTCGTGCTCCACTCTCACCACCATCAGAACATATCTTCAAAGCTATCAGCGCAAAGAAAAAAGCAACACACCACATTCGGGAGGGCTCGAACCTCCAACCTTTCGGTTAACAGCCGATCGCGCTAGCCAAATACGCCACCGAGACAGTCCTGCTGTACTGTCACCACCAGCATAACACATACAGCCTTTCGGTTAACAGCCGATCGCGCTAGCCAATTGTGCCACGGAGACAGTCGTGCTCCACTCTCACCACCGTCAGAACATTTCTTCAGACTATCAGCCCAAAGAAAAAAAAGCGCCGCACCGCCACCGGGTGGGCACGAACCTCCAACCTTTCGGTTAACAGCCGATCGCGCTAGCCAATTGCGCCAAGGAGACAGTCGTGCTCCATTCTCACCACCGTCAGAACATTTCTCCAAAGCTATCAGCGCAAAGAAAAAAGAGCGACGAACCACCACCGGGTGGGCTCGAACCTCCAACCTTTCGGTTAACAGCCGATCGCGTTAGCCAATGGCGCCACGGTGACAGTCGTGCTCCACTCTCACCGCTATCAGAACATACCTTCAAAGCTATCAGCGCAAAGAAAAAAAAGCAACACACCACTCCCGGGAGGGCTCGAAATTCCAACCTTTCGGTTAACAGCCCATCGCGCTAGCCAATGGCGCCACGGAGACAGTCGTGCTCCACTCTCACCACCTGAAACATATCTTCGAAGCTATCAGCGCAAAGAAAAAAGCAACACACCACTCCCGGGAGGGCTCGAAATTCCAACCTTTCGGTTAACAGCCAATCACGCTAGCCAATTGCGCCACGGAGACAGTAGCGCAGAACTCCCACCTCCGTCAGGACATTTCTTCAGAGCTATCAGCCCAAAGAAAAAGAAGCGCCGCACCACCACCGAGTGGTCTCGAACCTCCAAACTTTCGGTTAACAGCCGGATGCGCTAGCCAATTGCGCCACGGAGACAGTCGTGCTCCACTCTCACCACCGTCAGAACATTTCTTTGGAGCTATCAGCCCAAAGCAAAAAAAGCGCCGCACCACCACCGGGTGGACTCGAACGTCCAACCTTTCGGTTAACAGCCCATCGCGCAAGCCAATTGCGCCACGCAGACAGTCGTGCTCCACTCTCACCACCATCAGAACATATCTTCAAAGCTATCAGCGCAAAGAAAAAAGCAACACACCACACCCGGGAGGGCTCGAACCTCCAACCTTTCGGTTAACAGCCGATGGCGCTAGCCAAATACGCCACCGAGACAGTCCTGCTGTACTGTCACCACCAGCATAACATATACAGCCTTTCGGTTAACAGCCGATCACGCTAGCCAATTGTGCCACGGAGACAGTCGTGCTCCACTCTCACCACCGTCAGAACATTTCTTCAGACTATCAGCCCAAAGAAAAAAAAAGCGCCGCACCGCCACCGGGTTGGCTCGAACCTCCAACCTTTCGGTTAACAGCCGATCGCGCTAGCCAATTGCGCCAAGGAGACAGTCGTGCTCCATTCTCACCACCGTCAGAACATTTCTCCAAAGCTATCAGCGCAAAGAAAAAAGAGCGACGAACCACCACTGGGTGGGCTCGAACCTCCAACCTTTCGGTTAACAGCCGATCGCGCTAGCCAATTGCGCCACGGTGACAGTCGTGCTCCACTCTCACCGCTATCAGAACATACCTTCAAAGCTATCAGCGCAAAGAAAAAAAAAGCAACACACCACTCCCGGGAGGGCTCGAACCTCCAACCTTTCGGTTAATAGCTGATCGCGCTAGCCAATTGCGCCACGGAGACAGTCGTGCTCCCCTCTAACCACCGTCAGAACCTTTCTTCAGACTATCAGCCCAAAGAAAAAAAAGCGCCGCACCACCACCGGGTGGGCTCGAACCTCCAACCATTCGGTTAACAGCCGATTGCGCTAGCCAATTGAGCCACGGAGACAGTCGTGCTCCATTCTCACCACCGTCAGTACATTTCTCCAAAGCTATCAGCGCAAAGAAAAAAGAGCGCCGCACCACCACCGGGTGGGCTCGAACCTCCTACCTTTCGCTTAACAGCCGATCCCGCTAGCCCATTGCGCCACGGAGACAGTCGTGCTCCACTCTCACCATCATCAGAACATATCTTCAAAGCTATCAGCCCAAAGAAAAAAACCGCCGCAGCACCACTGGATGGGCTCGAACCTCCAACCTTTCGGTTAACAGCCCATCGCGTTAACCAATTGCGCCACGGAGACAGGTGTGCTTTACTCTCACCACCATCAGAACACAGCTTCAAAGCTATCAGCGCAAAAAAAAGCAACACACCACTCCCGGGAGGGCTCGAACCTCCAACCTTTCGGTCAACAGCCTATAGCGCTAGCCCATTGCGCCACGGAGACAGTCGTGCTCTCCTCTCACCACCATCAGAACATTTCTTCAGAGCTATCAGCCCAAAGAAAAAAAAGCGCCGCACCACCACCGGGTGGGCTCGAACCTCAAAATTTTGGTTAATAGCCGATCGCTCTGGCCAATTGCGCCACGGAGACAGACGTGCTCCACTCTCACCACCATCAGAACATATCTTCAAAGCTAGCAGCCCGAAGAAAAAAAAGCAACACACCACACTGGGAGGGCTCGAACCTCCAACCTTTCGGTTAACAGCCGATAGCGCTAGCCAATTGCGCCACGAATACAGTCCTGCTCCACTCTCACCACCATTAGAACATATCTTCAAAGCTATCAGCCCAAAGAAAAAAAACCGCCGCAGCACCACCGGGTGGGCTCGAACCTCCAACCGTTCGGTTAACACCCGATCGCGCTAGGCAATTGCGCTACGGAGACAGTCCTGCTCCACTCTCACCACCATCAGAACATATCTTCAAAGCTATCAGCCCAAAGAAAAAAGCAACACACCACTCCCGGGAGGGCTCGAGCCTCCAACCTTTCGGGCAACAGCCTATAGCGCTAGCCCATTGCGCCACGGAGACAGTCGTGCTCTCCTCTCACCACCATCAGAACATTTCTTCAGAGCTATCAGCCCAAAGAAAAAAAAGCGCCGCACCACCACCGGGTGGGCTCGAACCTCCAAAATTTCGGTTAATAGCCGATCGCGCTGGCCAATTGCGCCACGGAGACAGTAGTGCTCCACTCTCACCACCATCAGAACATATCTTCAAAGCTAGCAGCCCGAAGAAAAAAAAGCAACACACCACTCCCGGGAGGGCTCGAACCTCCAGCCTTTCAGTTAACGGCCGAACGCGCTAGCTAATTGCGCCGCGGAGACAGTCGTGCTCCACTCTCACCACTATCAGAACATATCTTCAAAGCTATCAGCGCAAAGAAAAAAGCAACACACCACTCCCGGGAGGGCTCGAAATTCCAATCTTTCGGTTAACAGCCGATCGCGCTAGCCAATTGCGCCACGGAGACAGTAGTGCAGCACTTCCACCTCTGTCAGAACATTTCTTCAGAGCTATCAGCCCAAAGAAAAAGAAAGCGCCACACCACCACCGGGTGGGCTTGAACCTCCAGCCTTTCGGTTAACAGGCGATCGCGCTAGCCAATTGCGCCACGTAGACAGACGTGCTCCACTCTCAACACCATCAGAACATATCTCCAAAGCTACCAGCGCAAAGAAAAGAGCAACACAAAACTCCCGGGAAGGCTCGAAACTAGCACCTTTCGGTTAACAGCCGATCGCGCTAGCCAATTGCGCCACGGAGACAGTCGTGCTCCACTCTCACCACCGTCAGAACATTTCTTCGGAGCTTTCAGCCCAAAGGAAAAAAAGCGCTGCACCCCCACCGGACGAGCTCGAACCTCCAACCTATCTGTTAACAGCCGATTGCGCTAGCCAATTGCGCACGGAGACAGTCGTGCTCCACTCTCCCCACCATCAGAACATTTCCTCAGAGCTATCAGCCCAAAGGAAAAAAAGCGCCGCACCACCACCGGGTGGGCTCGAACCTCCAACCTTTCGGTTAACAGCCCATCGCGCTAGCCAATGGCGCCACGGAGACAGTCGTGCTCCACTCTCACCACCATCAAAACATATCTTCAAAGCTATCAGCGCAAAGAAAAAAGCAACACACCACTCCCGGGAGGGCTCGAAATTCCAACCTTTCGGTTAACAGCCAATCACGCTAGCCAATTGCGCCACGGAGACAGTAGCGCAGAACTCCCACCTCCGTCAGGACATTTCTTCAGAGCTATCAGCCCAAAGAAAAAGAAGCGCCGCACCACCACCGGGTGGGCTCGAACCTCCAAACTTTCGGTTAACAGCCGGATGCGCTAGCCAATTGCGCCACGGAGACAGTCGTGCTCCATTCTCACCACCGTCAGTACATTTCTCCAAAGCTATCAGCGCAAAGAAAAAAGAGCGCCGCATCACCACCGGGTGGGCTCGAACCTCCTACCGTTCGCTTAACAGCCGATCCCGCTATCCCATTGCGCCACGGAGACAGTCGTGCTCCACTCTCACCACCATCAGAACATATCTTCAAAGCTATCAGCCCAAAGAAAAAAACCGCCGCAGCACCACTGGATGGGCTCGAACCTCCAACCTTTCGTTTAACAGCTCATCGCTCTAGCCAATTGCGCCACGGAGACAGGCGTGCTTCACTCTCACCACCATCAGAACACATCTTCAAAGCTATCAGTGCAAAGAAAAAAGCAACACACCACTCCCGGGAGGGCTCGAACCTCCAACCTTTCGGTTAACAGCCGATCGCGCTAGCCAATTGCGCCACGGAGACAGTCCTGCTCCACTCTCACCACCATCAGAACATATCTTCAAAGCTATCAGCGCAAAGAAAAAAGCACCACACCACTCCCGGGAGAGCTCGAACCTCCAACCTTTCGGTGAACAGCCGATCGCACTAGCCAATTGCGCTACGGAGACAGTCCTGCTACACTCTCACCACCATCATAACATATCTTCAAAGCTATCAGCCCAAAGAAAAGAGCAACACACCATTCCCGGGAGGGCTCGAACCTCCAACCTTTCGGTCAACAGCCTATAGCGCTAGCCCATTGCGCCACGGAGACAGTCGTGCTCTCTTCTCACCACCATCAGAACATTTCTTCAGAGCTATCAGCCCAAAGAAAAAAAAGCGCCGCACCACCACCGGGTGGGCTCGAACCTCCAAAATTTCGGTTAATAGCCGATCGCGCTGGCCAATTGCGCCACGGAGACAGTCGTGCTCCACTCTCACCACCATCAGAACATATCTTCAAAGCTAGCAGCCCGTAGAAAAAAAAGCAACACACCACCCCGGGAGGGCTCGAATCTCCAACCTTTTGGTCAACAGCCTATAGCGCTAGCCCATTACGCCACGGAGACAGTCGTGCTCTCCTCTCACCACCATCAGAACATTTCTTCAGAGCTATCAGCCCAAAGAAAAAAAAGCGCCGCACCACCACCGGGTGGGCTCGAACCTCCAAAATTTCGGTTAATAGCCGATCGCGCTGGCCAATTGCGCCACGGAGACAGTCGTGCTCCACTCTCACCACCATCAGAACATATCTTCAAAGCTAGCAGCCCGAAGAAAAAAAAGCAACACACCACTCCCGGGAGGGCTCGAACCTCCAACCTTTCGGTTAAAAGCCAATCGCGCTAGCGAATTGCGCCACGGAGACAGTCGTGTTCCACTCTCACCACCGTCAGAACATTTCTTCAGAGCTATCAGCCCAAAGAAAACAAAGCGCCGCACTACCACCGCGTGGGCTCGAACCTCCAGCCTTTCAGTTAACGGCCGAACGCACTAGCTAATTGCGCCGCGGAGACAGTCGTGCTCCACTCTCACCACTATCAGAACATATCTTCAAAGCTATCAGCGCAAAGAAAAAAGCAACACACCACTCCCGGGAGGGCTCGAAATTCCAATCATCGGTTAACAGCCGATCGCGCCAGCCAATTGCGCCACGGAGACAGTAGTGCAGAACTTCCACCTCTGTCAGAACATTTCTTCAGAGCTATCAGCCCAAAGAAAAAGAAAGCGCCGCACCACCACCGGGTGGGCTTCAACCTCCAGCCTTTCGGTTAACAGGCGATCGCGCTAGCCAATTGCGCCACGTAGACAGTCGTGCTCCACTCTCAACACCATCAGAACATATCTCCAAAGCTACCAGCGCAAAGAAAAGAGCAACACAAAACTCCCGGGAAGGCTCGAAACTACCACCTTTCGGTTAACAGCCGATCGCGCTAGCCAATTGCGCCACGGAGACAGTCGTGCTCCACTCTCACCACCGTCAGAACATTTCTTCGGAGCTGTCAGCCCAAAGGAAAAAAAGCACTGCACCCCCACCGGACGAGCTCGAACCTCCAACCTATCTGTTAACAGCCGATTGCGCTAGCCAATTGCGCACGGAGACAGTCGTGCTCCACTCTCCCCACCATCAGAACATATCTTAAAGCTATCAGCGCAAAGAAAAAAGCAACACACCACTCCCGGGAGGGCTCGAACCTCCAACTTTTCGGTCAACAGCCGATCGCGCTAGCCTATCGCGCCACGGAGACAGTCGTGCTCCACTCTCACCACCATCAGAACATTTCCTCAGAGCTATCAGCCCAAAGATAAAAAAGCGCCGCACCTCCACCGGGTGGACTCGAACCTCCAACCTTTCGGTTAACAGCCCATCGCGCAAGCCAATTGCGCCACGCAGACAGTCGTGCTCCACTCTCACCACCATCAGAACATATCTTCAAAGCTATCAGCGCAAAGAAAAAAGCAACACACCACACCCGGGAGGGCTCGAACCTCCAACCTTTCGGTTAACAGCCGATCGCGCTAGCGAAATACGCCACCGAGACAGTCCTGCTGTACTGTCACCACCAGCATAACATATACAGCCTTTCGGTTAACAGCCGATCGCGCTAGCCAAATGTGCCACGGAGACAGTCGTGCTCCACTCTCACCACCGTCAGAACATTTCTTCAGACTATCAGCCCAAGGAAAAAAAAAAGCGCCGCACCGCCACCGGGTGGGCTCGAACCTCCAACCTTTCGGTTAACAGCCTATCGCGCTAGCCAATTGCGCCAAGGAGACAGTCGTGCTCTGCTCTCACCACCATCAGAACATTTCTTCAGAGCTATCAGCCCAAAGAAAAAAAGCTCCGCATCACCACCGGCTGGGCTCGAACCTCCAAAAATTCGGTTAATAGCCGATCGCGCTGGCCAATTGCGCCACGGAGACAGTCGTGCTCCACTCTCACCACCATCAGAACATATCTTCAAAGCTATCAGCCCAATGAAAAAAAAGCGCCACAGCAAACCCGGGTGGGCTCTAACCTCGAACCTTTCGGTTAACAGCCGATCGCGCTAGCCAATTGCGCCACGGAGACAGTCCTGCTCCACTCTCACCACCATCAGAACATATCTTCAAAGCTATCAGCGCAAAGAAAAAAGCACCACACCACTCCCGGGAGAGCTCGAACCTCCAACCTTTCGGTGAACAGCCGATCGCACTAGCCAATTGCGCTACGGAGACAGTCCTGCTCCATTCTCACCACCATCAGAACATATCTTCAAAGCTATCAGCCCAAAGAAAAAAGCAACACACCACTCCCGGGAGGGCTCGAACCTCCAACCTTTCGGTCAACAGCCTATAGCGCTAGCCCATTGCGCCACGGAGACAGTCGTGCTCTCCTCTCACCACCATCAGAACATTTCTTCAGAGCTATCAGCCCAAAGAAAAAAAAGCGCCGCACCACCACCGGGTGGGCTCGAACCTCAAAATTTCGGTTAATAGCCGATCGCTCTGGCCAATTGCGCCACGGAGACAGTCGTGCTCCACTCTCACCACCATCAGAACATATCTTCAAAGCTAGCAGCCCGAAGAAAAAAAAGCAACACACCACTCCCGGGAGGGCTCGAACCTCCAACCTTTCGGTTAAAAGCCAATCGCGCTAGCGAATTGCGCCACGGAGACAGTCGTGTTCCACTCTCACCACCGTCAGAACATTTCTTCAGAGCTATCAGCCCAAAGAAAACAAAGCGCCGCACTACCACCGCGTGGGCTCGAACCTCCAGCCTTTCAGTTAACGGCCGAACGCACTAGCTAATTGCACCGAGGAGACAGTCGTGCTCCACTCTCACCACTATCAGAACATATCTTCAAAGCTATCAGCGCAAAGAAAAAAGCAACACACCACTCCCGGGAGGGCTCGAAATTCCAATCATCGGTTAACAGCCGATCGCGCCAGCTAATTGCGCCACGGAGACAGTAGTGCAGCACTTCCACCTCTGTCAGAACATTTCTTCAGAGCTATCAGCCCAAAGAAAAAGAAAGCGCCGCACCACCACCGGGTGGGCTTGAACCTCCAGCCTTTCGGTTAACAGGCGATCGCGCTAGCCAATTGCGCCACGTAGATAGTCGTGCTCCACTCTCAACACCATCAGAACATATCTCCAAAGCTACCAGCGCAAAGAAAAGAGCAACACAAAACTCCCGGGAAGGCTCGAAACTACCACCTTTCGGTTAAGAGCCGATCGCGCTAGCCAATTTCGCCACGGAGACAGTCGTGCTCCACTCTCACCACAGTCAGAACATTTCTTCGGAGCTGTCAGCCCAAAGGAAAAAAAGCGCTGCACCCCCACCGGACGAGCTCGAACCTCCAGCCTTTCGGTTAACAGGCGATCGCGCTAGCCAATGGCGCCACGTAGACAGTCGTGCTCCACTCTCAACACCATCAGAACATATCTCCAAAGCTACCAGCGCAAAGAAAAGAGCAACACAAAACTCCCGGGAAGGCTCGAAACTACCACCTTTCGGTTAACAGCCGATCGCGCTAGCCAATTGCGCCACGGAGACAGTCGTGCTCCACTCTCACCACAGTCAGAACATTTCTTCAGAGCTATCAGCCCAAAGAAAAAGAAGCGCCGCACCACCACCGGGTGGGCTCGAACCTCCAAACTTTCGGTTAACAGCCGGATGCGCTAGCCAATTGCGCCACGGAGACAGTCGTGCTCCACTCTCACCACCGTCAGAACATTTCTTTGGTGCTATCAGCCCAAAGATAAAAAAGCGCCGCACCTCCACCGGGTGGACTCGAACCTCCAACCTTTCGGTTAACAGCCCATCGCGCAAGCCAATTGCGCCACGCAGACAGTCGTGCTCCACTCTCACCACCATCAGAACATATCTTCAAAGCTATCAGCGCAAAGAAAAAAGCAACACACCACACCCGGGAGGGCTCGAACCTCCAACCTTTCGGTTAACAGCCGATCGCGCTAGCGAAATACGCCACCGAGACAGTCCTGCTGTACTGTCACCACCAGCATAACATATACAGCCTTTCGGTTAACAGCCGATCGCGCTAGCCAAATGTGCCACGGAGACAGTCGTGCTCCACTCTCACCACCGTCAGAACATTTCTTCAGACTATCAGCCCAAAGAAAAAAAAAGCGCCGCACCACCACCGGGTGGGCTCGAACCTCCAACCTTTCGGTTAACAGCCGATCGCGCTAGCCAATTGCGCCAAGGAGACAGTCGTGCTCTGCTCTCACCACCATCAGAACATTTCTTCAGAGCTATCAGCCCAAAGAAAAAAAGCTCCGCATCACCACCGGCTGGGCTCGAACCTCCAAAAATTCGGTTAATAGCCGATCGCGCTGGCCAATTGCGCCACGGAGACAGTCGTGCTCCACTCTCACCACCATCAGAACATATCTTCAAAGCTATCAGCCCAATGAAAAAAAGCGCCACAGCAAACCCGGGTGGGCTCTAACCTCGAACCTTTCGGTTAACAGCCGATCGCGCTAGCCAATTGCGCCACGAAGACAGTCCTGCTCCACTCTCACCACCATTAGAACATATCTTCAAAGCTATCAGCCCAAAGAAAAAAAAACCGCCGCAGCACCACCGGGTGGGCTCGAACCTCCAACCGTTCGGTTAACACCCGATCGCGCTAGCCAATTACGCTACGGAGACAGTCCTGCTCCGCTCTCACCACCATCAGAACATATCTTCAAAGCTATCAGCCCAAAGAAAAGAGCAACACACCACTCCCGGGAGGGCTCGAACCTCCAACCTTTCGGTCAACAGCCTATAGCGCTAGCCCATTGCGCCACGGAGACAGTCGTGCTCTCCTCTCACCACCATCAGAACCTTTCTTCAGAGCTATCAGCCCAAAGAAAAAAAAGCGCCGCACCACCACCGGGTGGGCTCGAACCTCCAAAATTTCGGTTAATAGCCGATCGCGCTGGCCAATTGCGCCATGGAGACAGTCGTGCTCCACTCTCACCACCATCAGAACATATCTTAAAGCTATCAGCGCAAAGAAAAAAGAAACACACCACTCCCGGGAGGGCTCGAACCTCCAACTTTTCGGTCAACAGCCGATCGCGCTAGCCAATCGCGCCACGGAGACAGTCGTGCTCCACTCTCACCACCATCAGAACATTTCCTCAGAGCTATCAGCCCAAAGGAAAAAAAGCGCCGCACCACCACCGGGTGGGCTCGAACCTCCAACCTTTCGGTTAACAGCCCATCGCGCTAGCCAATGGCGCCACGGAGACAGTCGTGCTCCACTCTCACCACCATCAAAACTTATCTTCAAAGCTATCAGCGCAAAGAAAAAAGCAACACACCACTCCCGGGAGGGCTCGAAATTCCAACCTTTCGGTTAACAGCCAATCACGCTAGCCAATTGCGCCACGGAGACAGTAGCGCAGAACTCCCACCTCCGTCAGGACATTTCTTTAGAGCTATCAGCCCAAAGAAAAAGAAGCGCCGCACCACCACCGGGTGGGCTCGAACCTCGAAACTTTCGGTTAACAGCCGGATGCGCTAGCCAATTGCGCCACGGAGACAGTCGTGCTCCACTCTCACCACCGTCAGAACATTTCTTTGGAGCTATCAGCCCAAAGCAAAAAAGCAACACACCACTCGAGGCAGGGCTCGAACCTCCAACCTTTCGCTTAACAGCCGATCGCGCTATTCAATTACGCCACGGAGATCTGATGGTGGTGAGAGTGGAGTCCGGAGATAGTCCTGCTATACTTTCACCACAAGCATAACATATCTTCAAAGCTATCGAACCAAAGAAAAAAAAGCGCCGCACCACTCCGGTTGGGCTCGAACCTCCAACCTTTCGGTTAACAGCCGATCGCGCTAGCCAATTGCGCTACGGAGACAGTCCTGCTCCACTCTCACCACCATCAAAACATATCTTCAAAGCGATCAGCGCAAAGAAAAAAGCAACACACCACTCCCGTGAGGGCTCGATATTCCAACCTATCGGTTAACAGCCAATCGCGCTAGCCAATTGCGCCACGGAGACATTAGCGCAGCACTCCCACCTCCGTCAGGACATTTCTTCAGAGCTATCAGCCCAAAGAAAAAGAAGCGCCGCACCACCAGCAGGTGGGCTCGAACCTCCAAACTTTCGGTTAACAGCCGGATGCGCTAGCCAATTGCGCCACGGAGAACGTGGTGCTCCACTCTCACCACCGTCAGAACATTTCTTTGGATCTATCAGCCCAAAGGAAAAAAAGCGCCGCACCACCACCGGGTGGGCTCGAACCTCCAACCTTTCGGTTAACAGCCCATCGCGCAAGCCAATTGCGCCACGCAGACAGTAATGCTCAACTCTCACCACCATCAGAACATATCTTCAAAGCTATCAGCGCAAAGAAAAAGCAACACACCACTCCCGGGAGGACTCGAACCTCCAACCTTTCGGTTAGCAGCCGATCGCGCGAGCCAAATACGCCACGGAGACAGTCCTGCTGTACACTCACCACCTGCATAACATATCTTCAAAGCTATCAGCCCAAAGAAAAAAAAGCGCCGCACCGCCACCGGGTGGGCTCGAACCTCCAACCTTTCGGTTAACAGCCGATCGCGCTGGCCAATTGCGCCAAGGAGACAGTCGTGCTCCATTCTCACCACCGTCAGAACATTTCTCCAAAGCTATCAGCACAAAGAAAAAAGAGCGATGAACCACCACCAGGTGGGCTCGAACCTCCAACCTTTCGGTAACAGCCGATCACGCTAGCCGATTGCGCCACGGAGACAGTCGTGCTCCACTCTCACCGCTATCAGAACATACCTTCAAAGCTATCAGTGCAAAGAAAAAAGCAACACACAACTCCCGGGACGGCTCGAACCTTCAACCTTTCGGTTAACAGCCGATCGCGCATACCAATTGCGCCATGGAGACAGTCCTGCTCCACTCTTACCACCATCAGAACATATCTTCAAAGCTATCAGGTCAAAGAAAAAAAAGCGCCGCAGCACCACCGCGTGGGCTCAAATATCCAACCTTTCGGTTAACAGCCGATCGCGCTAGCCGATTGCGCCACGGAGACAGTCCTGCTCCATTCTCACCACCATCAGAACATATCTTCAAACCTATCAGCCCAAAGAAAAAAAAGCAACACACCACTCTCGGGGGGGCTCAAACCTCCAACCTTTCTGTTAACAGCCAATCGCGCCAGCCAATTGGGCCACGGAGGCAGTCGTGCTCCATTCCCACCATCGTCAGAAAATTTCTTCAGATCTATCAGCCCAAAGAAAAAAAGCGCCGCACCACTCGCGGGTGGGCTCGAACCCCCAACCTTTCGCTTAACAGCCGATCGCGCTAGCCAATTGCGCCACGGAGACAGTCGAGCTCCACTCTCACCACTATCAGAACATATCTTCAACGCCATCAGCGCAAAGAAAAAAAAGCAACACACCATCCACGGGTGGGCTCGAAACTCCATCCTTTTGGTTAACAGCCGATCGCGCTAGCCAATTGCACCACGGAGACAGTCCTGCTCCACTCTCACCACCATCAGAACATATCTTCAGAGCTATCAGCCCAGAGAAAAAAAGCGCCGCACCACCACCGGGTGGGCTCGAAACTCCAACTTTTCGGTTAACAGCCGATCGTGCTAGCCAACTGCGCCACGGAGACAGTCGTGCTCCACTCTCACCACCATCAGAACATATCTTCAAAGCTATCAGCGCAAAGAAAAAAGCAACACACCACTCGAGGCAGGGCTCGAACCTCCAACCTTTCGCTTAACAGCCGATCGCGCTAGCCAATTACGCCACGGAGATCTGATGGTGGTGAGAGTGGAGTCCGGAGATAGTCCTGCTATACTTTCACCACAAGCATAACATATCTTCAAAGCTATCGAACCAAAGAAAAAAAAGCGCCGCACCACTCCGGTTGGGCTCGAACCTCCAACCTTTCATTTAACAGCTGATCGCGCTAGCCAATGGCGCCATGGAGGCAGTCGTGCTCCACTCTCACCACCGTCAGAACACTTCTTCAGACTATCAGCCCAAAGAAAAAAAGTGCCGCACCACCACCGGGTGGGCTCGAACCTCCAACCTTTCGGTTAACAGCCGATCGCGCTAGCCAATTGCGCCACGGAGACAGTCGTGCTCCATTCTCACCACCGTCAGAACATTTCTCCAAAGCTATCAGCGCAAAAAAAAGGGCGCCGCACCATCACCGGGTGGGCTCAAACCTCCAACATTTCGGTTAACCGCCGATCGCGCTAGCCAATTGCGCCACGAAGACAGTCGTGCTCCACTCTCACCACCATCAGAACACATCTTCAAAGCTATCAGTGCGAATAAAAAAGCAACACACCACTCCCGAGAGGGCTCGAACCTCCAACCTTTCGGTTAACAGCCGATCGCGCTAGCCAATTGCGCCACGGAGACAGTCCTGCTCCACTCTCACCACCATCAGAACATATCTTCAAAGCTATCAGCCCAAAGAAAAAAAGCGCCGCAGCACCACCGGGTGGGCCCGAACCTCCAACCTTTCGGTTAACAGCCGATCGCGCTAGCCAATTGCGCCACGAAGACAGTCCTGCTCCACTCTCACCACCATCAGAACATAACTTCAAAGCTATCAGCCCAAAGAAAAAAAAGCAACACACCACTCTCCGGAGGGCTCGAACCTCGAACTTTTCTGTTAACAGCCGATCGCGCTAGCCAATTGCGCCACGGAGACAGTCGCGGTACCCTCTCACCACCGTCAGAACATTTCCTCAGAGCTATCAGCCCAAGGAAAAAAAGCGCCGCACCACCACCGGCTGCGCTCGAACCTCAAACCTTTCGGTTAACAGCCCATCGCGCTAGCCAATTGCGCCACGGAGAAAGTCGTGCTTCACACTCACTACCATCAGAACATATCTTCAAAGCTATCAGCGCAAAGAAAAAAGCAACACACCACTCCCGGGAGGGCTCGAAATTCCAACCTTTCGGTTAACAGCCAATCACGCTAGCCAATTGCGCCACGGAGACAGTAGCGCAGAACTCCCACCTCCGTCAGGACATTTCTTCAGAGCTATCAGCCCAAAGAAAAAGAAGCGCCGCACCACCACCGGGTGGGCTCGAACCTCGAAACTTTCGGTTAACAGCCGGATGCGCTAGCCAATTGCGCCACGGAGACAGTCGTGCTCCACTCTCACCACCGTCAGAACATTTCTTTGGAGCTATCAGCCCAAAGCAAAAAAGCAACACACCACTCGAGGCAGGGCTCGAACCTCCAACCTTTCGCTTAACAGCCGATCGCGCTATTCAATTACGCCACGGAGATCTGATGGTGGTGAGAGTGGAGTCCGGAGATAGTCCTGCTATACTTTCACCACAAGCATAACATATCTTCAAAGCTATCGAACCAAAGAAAAAAAAGCGCCGCACCACTCCGGTTGGGCTCGAACCTCCAACCTTTCGGTTAACAGCCGATCGCGCTAGCCAATTGCGCTACGGAGACAGTCCTGCTCCACTCTCACCACCATCAAAACATATCTTCAAAGCGATCAGCGCAAAGAAAAAAGCAACACACCACTCCCGTGAGGGCTCGATATTCCAACCTATCGGTTAACAGCCAATCGCGCTAGCCAATTGCGCCACGGAGACATTAGCGCAGCACTCCCACCTCCGTCAGGACATTTCTTCAGAGCTATCAGCCCAAAGAAAAAGAAGCGCCGCACCACCAGCAGGTGGGCTCGAACCTCCAAACTTTCGGTTAACAGCCGGATGCGCTAGCCAATTGCGCCACGGAGAACGTGGTGCTCCACTCTCACCACCGTCAGAACATTTCTTTGGATCTATCAGCCCAAAGGAAAAAAAGCGCCGCACCACCACCGGGTGGGCTCGAACCTCCAACCTTTCGGTTAACAGCCCATCGCGCAAGCCAATTGCGCCACGCAGACAGTCATGCTCAACTCTCACCACCATCAGAACATATCTTCAAAGCTATCAGCGCAAAGAAAAAGCAACACACCACTCCCGGGAGGACTCGAACCTCCAACCTTTCGGTTAGCAGCCGATCGCGCGAGCCAAATACGCCACGGAGACAGTCCTGCTGTACACTCACCACCTGCATAACATATCTTCAAAGCTATCAGCCCAAAGAAAAAAAAGCGCCGCACCGCCACCGGGTGGGCTCGAACCTCCAACCTTTCGGTTAACAGCCGATCGCGCTGGCCAATTGCGCCAAGGAGACAGTCGTGCTCCATTCTCACCACCGTCAGAACATTTCTCCAAAGCTATCAGCACAAAGAAAAAAGAGCGATGAACCACCACCAGGTGGGCTCGAACCTCCAACCTTTCGGTAACAGCCGATCACGCTAGCCGATTGCGCCACGGAGACAGTCGTGCTCCACTCTCACCGCTATCAGAACATACCTTCAAAGCTATCAGTGCAAAGAAAAAAGCAACACACAACTCCCGGGACGGCTCGAACCTTCAACCTTTCGGTTAACAGCCGATCGCGCATACCAATTGCGCCATGGAGACAGTCCTGCTCCACTCTTACCACCATCAGAACATATCTTCAAAGCTATCAGGTCAAAGAAAAAAAAGCGCCGCAGCACCACCGCGTGGGCTCAAATATCCAACCTTTCGGTTAACAGCCGATCGCGCTAGCCGATTGCGCCACGGAGACAGTCCTGCTCCATTCTCACCACCATCAGAACATATCTTCAAACCTATCAGCCCAAAGAAAAAAAAGCAACACACCACTCTCGGGGGGGGGCTCAAACCTCCAACCTTTCTGTTAACAGCCAATCGCGCCAGCCAATTGGGCCACGGAGGCAGTCGTGCTCCATTCCCACCATCGTCAGAAAATTTCTTCAGATCTATCAGCCCAAAGAAAAAAAGCGCCGCACCACTCGCGGGTGGGCTCGAACCCCCAACCTTTCGCTTAACAGCCGATCGCGCTAGCCAATTGCGCCACGGAGACAGTCGAGCTCCACTCTCACCACTATCAGAACATATCTTCAACGCCATCAGCGCAAAGAAAAAAAAGCAACACACCATCCACGGGTGGGCTCGAAACTCCATCCTTTTGGTTAACAGCCGATCGCGCTAGCCAATTGCACCACGGAGACAGTCCTGCTCCACTCTCACCACCATCAGAACATATCTTCAGAGCTATCAGCCCAGAGAAAAAAAGCGCCGCACCACCACCGGGTGGGCTCGAAACTCCAACTTTTCGGTTAACAGCCGATCGTGCTAGCCAACTGCGCCACGGAGACAGTCGTGCTCCACTCTCACCACCATCAGAACATATCTTCAAAGCTATCAGCGCAAAGAAAAAAGCAACACACCACTCGAGGCAGGGCTCGAACCTCCAACCTTTCGCTTAACAGCCGATCGCGCTAGCCAATTACGCCACGGAGATCTGATGGTGGTGAGAGTGGAGTCCGGAGATAGTCCTGCTATACTTTCACCACAAGCATAACATATCTTCAAAGCTATCGAACCAAAGAAAAAAAAGCGCCGCACCACTCCGGTTGGGCTCGAACCTCCAACCTTTCATTTAACAGCTGATCGCGCTAGCCAATGGCGCCATGGAGGCAGTCGTGCTCCACTCTCACCACCGTCAGAACACTTCTTCAGACTATCAGCCCAAAGAAAAAAAGTGCCGCACCACCACCGGGTGGGCTCGAACCTCCAACCTTTCGGTTAACAGCCGATCGCGCTAGCCAATTGCGCCACGGAGACAGTCGTGCTCCATTCTCACCACCGTCAGAACATTTCTCCAAAGCTATCAGCGCAAAAAAAAGGGCGCCGCACCATCACCGGGTGGGCTCAAACCTCCAACATTTCGGTTAACCGCCGATCGCGCTAGCCAATTGCGCCACGAAGACAGTCGTGCTCCACTCTCACCACCATCAGAACACATCTTCAAAGCTATCAGTGCGAATAAAAACGCAACACACCACTCCCGAGAGGGCTCGAACCTCCAACCTTTCGGTTAACAGCCGATCGCGCTAGCCAATTGCGCCACGGAGACAGTCCTGCTCCACTCTCACCACCATCAGAACATATCTTCAAAGCTATCAGCCCAAAGAAAAAAAGCGCCGCAGCACCACCGGGTGGGCCCGAACCTCCAACCTTTCGGTTAACAGCCGATCGCGCTAGCCAATTGCGCCACGAAGACAGTCCTGCTCCACTCTCACCACCATCAGAACATAACTTCAAAGCTATCAGCCCAAAGAAAAAAAAGCAACACACCACTCTCCGGAGGGCTCGAACCTCGAACTTTTCTGTTAACAGCCGATCGCGCTAGCCAATTGCGCCACGGAGACAGTCGCGGTACCCTCTCACCACCGTCAGAACATTTCCTCAGAGCTATCAGCCCAAGGAAAAAAAGCGCCGCACCACCACCGGCTGCGCTCGAACCTCAAACCTTTCGGTTAACAGCCCATCGCGCTAGCCAATTGCGCCACGGAGAAAGTCGTGCTTCACACTCACTACCATCAGAACATATCTTCAAAGCTATCAGCGCAAAGAAAAAAGCAACACACCACTCCCGGGAGGGCTCGAACCTCCAACCTTTCGGTCAACAGCCTATCGCGCTAGCCCATTGTGCCACGGAGACAGTCGTGCTCTCCTCTCACAACCATCAGAACATTTCTTCAGAGCTATGAGCCCAAAGAAGCCCAAAGAAAAAAAGTGCCGCACCACCACCGGGTGGCCTCGAACCTCCAAAATTTCGGGTAATAGCCGATCGCGCTGGCCGATTGCGCCACGGAGACAGTCGTGCTTCAATCTCACCACCATCAGAACATATCTTCAAAGTTATCAGCCCGAAGAAAAAAAGCAACACACCACTCCCGGGAGGGCTCGAACCTCCAAACTTTCGGTTAAAAGCCAATCGCGCTAGCCAATTGCGCCACGGAGACAGTCGTGTTCCACTCTCACCACCGTCAGAACATTTCTTCACAGCAATCAGCCCAAAGAAAAAAAGCGCCGCACCACTACCGGGTGGGCTCGAAACTCCAACCTTTCGGTTAACAGCCTATTGCGCTAGCCAATTGCGCCACGGAGACAGTCGTGCGCCATTCTCACCGCCATCAGAACATATCTTCAAAGCTATCAGCGCAAAGAAAAAAGCAACACACCCCTTTCGGGAGGGCTCGAACCTCCAACCTTTCGGTTAACAGCCAATCGCGCTAGCCAATTGCGCCACGGAGACAGTCCTGCTCCACTCTCACCACCATCAGAACATATCTTCAAAGGTATCAGCCCAAAGAAAAAAAAGCGCCGCAGCACCACGGGATGGGCTCGAACCTCCAACCTTTCGGTTAACAGCCGATCGCGTCAGCCAATTGCGCCACGGAGACAGTCCTGCTCCACTCTCACCACCATCAGAACATATCTTCAAACCTATCAGCCCAAAGAAAAAAAAGCAACACACCACTCTCGCGAGGGCTCAAACCTCCAACCTTTCTGTTAACAGCCGATCGCGCTAGCCACTTGGGCCACAGAGGCAGTCATGCTCCACTCTCACCACTGTCAGAAAATTTCTTCAGAGCTATCAGCCAAAAGAAAAAGAAACGCCGCACCACCACCGGGAGGGCTCGAACCTCCAACCTTTCGGTCAACAGCCGATTGCGCTAGCCAATTGCGCCAGCCACGGAGACTGTCGTTCTCCACTCTCACCACCATCAGAACATATCTTCAAAGCTATCAGCGCAAAGAAAAAAAGCGACACACCATCCCCTGGTGAAATCAAACCTCCAAACTTTCGGTTAACAGCCAATTGTGCTAGCCAATTGCGCCACGGAGACAGTCCTGCACCACTCCCTTCACCATGAAACTTATCTTCAAAGCTATCAGCCCAAAGAAAAAAAGCGCCGCACCACTCGTGGATGGGCTCGAACCCCCAACCTTTCGGTTAACAGCCGATCGCGCTAGCCAATTGCGCCACGGAGACAGTCGAGCTCCACTCTCACCACTATCAGAACATATCTTCAACGCCATCAGCGCAAAGAAAAAAAATGACACACCATCCACGGGTGGGCTCGAAACTCCATCCTTTTGGT
This sequence comes from Rhipicephalus microplus, assembly GCF_043290135.1. NCBI lineage: Eukaryota > Metazoa > Arthropoda > Arachnida > Ixodida > Ixodidae > Rhipicephalus > Rhipicephalus microplus. Next base: position 52,778,555 of record NW_027464585.1, read on the forward strand.
TAACAGCCGATCGCGCTAGCCAATTGCACCACGGAGACAGTCCTGCTCCACTCTCACCACCAACAGAACATATCTTCAAAGCTATCAGCCCAAAGAAAAAAAAGCGCCACACCACCACCGGGTGGGCTCGAAACTCCAACCTTTCGGTTAACAGCCGATCGTGCTAGCCAATTGCGCCATGGAGACAGTCCTGCTCCACTCTCACCACCATCAGAACATATCTTCAAAGCTATCAGAGCAAAGAAAAAAAAGCGCCGCTCCACCACCGGGTGGGCTCGAACCTCCAACAATTCGGTTAACAGCCCATCGCGCTAGCCAATTGTGCCACGGAGACAGTCGTGCTCCACTCTCACCACCATCAGAACATATCTTCAAAGCTATCAGCGCAAAGAAAAAAGCAACACACCACTCCCGGGAGGGCTCGAACCTCCAACCTTTCGGTCAACAGCCTATAGCGCTAGCCCATTGCACTACGGAGACAGTCGTGCTCTCCTCTCACCACCATCAGAACATTTCTTCAGAGCTATCAGCCCAAAGAAAAAAAAGCGCCGCACCACCACCGGGTGCGCTCGAACCTCCAAAATTTCGGGTTATAGCCGATAGCGCTGGCCAATTGCGCCACGGAGACAGTCGTTCTCCACTCTCACCACTATCAGAACATATCTTCAAAGCTATCAGCGCAAAGAAAAAAGCAACACACCACTCCCGGGAGGGCTCGAACCTCCAACCTTTCGGTTAAAAGCCAATCGCGCTAGCCAATTGCGTCACGGAGACAGTCGTGTTCCACTCTCACCACCGTCAGAACATTTCTTCAAAGCTATCAGCGCAAAGAAAAAAGCAACACACCACTCCCGGGTGGGCTCGAATTTCCAATCTTTCGGTTAACAGCCGATCGCGCTAGCCTATTGCGCCACGGAGACAGTAGGGCAGCACTCCCACCTCTGTCAGAACATTTCCTCAGAGCTATCAGCCCAAAGAAAAAGAAAGGGCCGCACCACCACCGGGTGGGCTCGAACCTCCAGCCTTTCGGTTAACAGGCGATCGCGCTAGCCATTTTCGCCACGTGGACAGTCGTGCTCCACTCTCACCACCATCAGAACATATCTCCAAAGCTATCAGCGCAAAGAAAAGAGCAACACACCACTCCCGGGAAGGCTCGAAACTACAACCTTTTGGTTAACAGCCGGTCGCGCTAGCCAATTAGGCGACGGAGACAGTCCTGCTATACTCTCACCACCATCAGAACACATCTTCAAAGCTATCAGCGCGAATAAAAAAGCAACACACCACTCCCGAGAGGGCTCGAACCTCCAACCTTTCGGTTAACAGCCGATCGCGCTAGCCAATTGCGCCACGGAGACAGTCCTGCTCCACTCTCACCACCATCAGAACATATCTTCAAAGCTATCAGCCCAAAGAAAAAAAGCGCCGCAGCACCACCGGGTGGGCCCGAACCTCCAACCTTTCGGTTAACAGCCGATCGCGCTAGCCAATTGCGCCACGAAGACAGTCCTGCTCCACTCTCACCACCATCAGAACATAACTTCAAAGCTATCAGCCCAAAGAAAAAAAAGCAACACACCACTCTCCGGAGGGCTCGAACCTCGAACTTTTCTGTTAACAGCCGATCGCGCTAGCCAATTGCGCCACGGAGACAGTCGCGGTACCCTCTCACCACCGTCAGAACATTTCCTCAGAGCTATCAGCCTAAGGAAAAAAAGCGCCGCACCACCACCGGCTGCGCTCGAACCTCAAACCTTTCGGTTAACAGCCCATCGCGCTAGCCAATTGCGCCACGGAGAAAGTCGTGCTTCACACTCGCTACCATCAGAACATATCTTCAAAGCTATCAGCGCAAAGAAAAAAGCAACACACCACTTCCGGGAGGGCTCGAACCTCCAACCTTTCGGTCAACAGCCTATCGCGCTAGCCCATTGTGCCACGGAGACAGTCGTGCTCTCCTCTCACCACCATCAGAACATTTCTTCAGAGCTATGAGCCCAAAGAAGCCCAAAGAAAAAAAGTGCCGCACCACCACCGGGTGGCCTCGAACCTCCAAAATTTCGGGTAATAGCCGATCGCGCTGGCCGATTGCGCCACGGAGACAGTCGTGCTTCAATCTCACCACCATCAGAACATATCTTCAAAGTTATCAGCCCGAAGAAAAAAAGCAACACACCACTCCCGGGAGGGCTCGAACCTCCAAACTTTCGGTTAAAAGCCAATCGCGCTAGCCAATTGCGCCACGGAGAAAGTCGTGTTCCACTCTCACCACCGTCAGAACATTTCTTCACAGCTATCAGCCCAAAGAAAAAAAGCGCCGCACCACCACCGGGTGGGCTCGAAACTCCAACCTTTCGGTTAACAGCCTATTGCGCTAGCCAATTGCGCCACGGAGACAGTCGTGCGCCATTCTCACCGCCATCAGAACATATCTTCAAAGCTATCAGCGCAAAGAAAAAAGCAACACACCCCTATCGGGAGGGCTCGAACCTCCAACCTTTCGGTTAACAGCCAATCGCGCTAGCCAATTGCGCCACGGAGACAGTCATGCTCCACTCTCACCACTGTCAGAAAATTTCTTCAGAGCTATCAGCCAAAAGAAAAAGAAACGCCGCACCACCACCGGGAGGGCTCGAACCTCCAACCTTTCGGTCAACAGCCGATTGCGCTAGCCAATTGCGCCAGCCACGGAGACTGTCGTTCTCCACTCTCACCACCATCAGAACATATCTTCAAAGCTATCAGCGCAAAGAAAAAAAAGCGACACACCATCCCCTGGTGAAATCAAACCTCCAAACTTTCTGTTAACAGCCGATCGCGCTAGCCACTTGGGCCACAGAGGCAGTCATGCTCCACTCTCACCACTGTCAGAAAATTTCTTCAGAGCTATCAGCCAAAAGAAAAAGAAACGCCGCACCACCACCGGGAGGGCTCGAACCTCCAACCTTTCGGTCAACAGCCGATTGCGCTAGCCAATTGCGCCAGCCACGGAGACTGTCGTTCTCCACTCTCACCACCATCAGAACATATCTTCAAAGCTATCAGCGCAAAGAAAAAAAAGCGACACACCATCCCCTGGTGAAATCAAACCTCCAAACTTTCGGTTAACAGCCAATTGTGCTAGCCAATTGCGCCACGGAGACAGTCCTGCACCACTCCCTTCACCATGAAACTTATCTTCAAAGCTATCAGCCCAAAGAAAAAAAGCGCCGCACCACTCGTGGGTGGGCTCGAACCCCCAACCTTTCGGTTAACAGCCGATCGCGCTAGCCAATTGCGCCACGGAGACAGTCGAGCTCCACTCTCACCACTATCAGAACATATCTTCAACGCCATCAGCGCAAAGAAAAAAAATTACACACCATCCACGGGTGGGCTCGAAACTCCATCCTTTTGGTTAACAGCCGATCGCGCTAGCCAATTGCACCACGGAGACAGTCCTGCTCCACTCTCACCACCAACAGAACATATCTTCAAAGCTATCAGCCCAAAGAAAAAAAAGCGCCACACCACCACCGGGTGGGCTCGAAACTCCAACCTTTCGGTTAACAGCCGATCGTGCTAGCCAATTGCGCCATGGAGACAGTCCTGCTCCACTCTCACCACCATCAGAACATATCTTCAAAGCTATCAGAGCAAAGAAAAAAAAGCGCCGCTCCACCACCGGGTGGGCTCGAACCTCCAACAATTCGGTTAACAGCCCATCGCGCTAGCCAATTGTGCCACGGAGACAGTCGTGCTCCACTCTCACCACCATCAGAACATATCTTCAAAGCTATCAGCGCAAAGAAAAAAGCAACACACCACTCCCGGGAGGGCTCGAACCTCCAACCTTTCGGTCAACAGCCTATAGCGCTAGCCCATTGCACTACGGAGACAGTCGTGCTCTCCTCTCACCACCATCAGAACATTTCTTCAGAGCTATCAGCCCAAAGAAAAAAAAGCGCCGCACCACCACCGGGTGCGCTCGAACCTCCAAAATTTCGGGTTATAGCCGATAGCGCTGGCCAATTGCGCCACGGAGACAGTCGTTCTCCACTCTCACCACTATCAGAACATATCTTCAAAGCTATCAGCGCAAAGAAAAAAGCAACACACCACTCCCGGGAGGGCTCGAAATTCCAATCTTTCGGTTAACAGCCGATCGTGCTAGCCTATTGCGCCACGGAGACAGTAGTGCAGCACTCCCACCTCTGTCAGAACATTTCCTCAGAGCTATCAGCCCAAAGAAAAAGAAAGGGCCGCACCACCACCGGGTGGGCTCGAACCTCCAGCCTTTCGGTTAACAGGCGATCGCGCTAGCCATTTTCGCCACGTGGACAGTCGTGCTCCACTCTCACCACCATCAGAACATATCTCCAAAGCTATCAGCGCAAAGAAAAGAGCAACACACCACTCCCGGGAAGGCTCGAAACTACAACCTTTTGGTTAACAGCCGGTCGCGCTAGCCAATTAGGCGACGGAGACAGTCCTGCTATACTCTCACCACCAGCATAACATATCTTCAAAGCTATCGGCCCAAAAAAAGCGCCGCACCACCCCGGTTGGGCTCGAACCTTTCGGTTAACAGCTGATCGCGCTATCCAATTGCGCCACGGAGACAGTCGTGCTCCACTCTAACCACCGTCAGAACATTTCTTCAGACTATCAGCCCAAAGAAAAAAAAGCGCCGCACCACCGCCGGGTAGGCTCGATTCTCCAACCATTCAGTTGACAGCCGACGGCGCTAGCCAATTGCGCTACCGAGACAGTCCTGCTCCACTCTCACCACCACCAGAACGTATTTTCAAAGCTATAAGCCCAAAGAAAAAAAAAGCAACACACCACTCTCGGGAGGGCTCGAACCTCCAACTTTCCGGTTAACAGCCCATCGCGCTAGCCACTTGCGCCACGGAGACAGTCGTGCTCCACTCTCACCTCCGTCAGAACATTTCTTCAGAGCTATCAGCCCAAAGAAAGAAAAAATTACGGCATATTCACGGGGTGAATGATGATGAATGGGCGAAGCTCCGGAGGGAATCATCGGTAAATTGGGAATCTTCCGTTTAATTCGCCCAGTCGATCATCATGTAAAGACGTGAGAAACGCTGTGTGTGTATATACACAAATCAACTTTTATTTGTTCTTAGACGATGGATGGCTTGCGATGTCCCTTGCCTCGCGCGCTCGCACATCGGGATTCTGTCTGCGAGCGCGCGCTGCTGCCGCCTTGCGCTCTCTCCGCTGTGCAGCCTTATCCATCCGGCGACTCCGAGCGCGCGCCAACAGTGAACGGATTTTATTACAACGCTCCCCCTTGCGTACGTCGCCGCACTAAATCGAACGATTGTCTTCAACCAATGACACGCGCCATATGTGACATCATTCCTATTTTATAGGATCACGCGTCTTTCATCAACTACAAGTACCGCTTTCTAGTTTATAACATCTTGCATCTTTTCATCATCAGCTACAAGTACCACCATCTAGTAAACGCTACAAGAACTAAACGAGAGGTGGCTGCATACAGGAGACGGTACCGCCATCTAGTGAACACTGCAAGAACTAAACTAGAGGTGGCTACATACAGGGGACGGTACCGCCATCTAGTGGACACTGCAAGAACTAAACTAGAGGTGGCTACATACAGGCTACAGGGGACGCACAGCCCACGCCCTAAGGAGCTTCGCCCCTAAAAGCGCCGCACCACCACCGGGTGGGCTCAAACCTCCAGATTTCCGTTAACAGGCGATCGCGCTAGCCAATTGCGCCACGGAGACAGTCGTGCTCCACTCTCACCGCTATCAGAACATACCTTCAAAGCTATCAGCGCAAAGAAAAAACAAGCGACACACCATCCACGGGTGGGCTCGAAACTCCAACCTTTTCGTTAACAGCCGATCGCGCATACCGATTGCGCCACGGAGGCAGTCCTGCTCCACTCTTACCACCATCAGAACATATCTTCAAAGCTATCAGGCCAAAGAAAAAAAAAGCGCCGCAGCACCCCCGGGTGGGCTCGAACCTCCAATCTTTCGGTTAACAGCCGATCGCGCTAGCCAATTGCGCCACGGAGACAGTCCTGCTCCAATCTCACCACCATCAGAACATATCTTCAAAGCTATCAGAGCAAAGAAAAAAGCAACACACCATCCACGGGTGGGCTTGAAACTCCAACCTTTTGGTCAACAGCCGATCGCGCTAGCCAATTGCACCACGGGGACAGCCCTGCTCCACTCTCGCCACCATCAGAACATATCTTCAAAGCTATCAGCCCAAAGAAAAAAAAGCGCCGCACCACCACCGGGTTGGCTCGAAACTCCAACCTTTCGGTTAACAGCCGATCGTGCTAGCCAATTGCGCCACGGAGACAGTCCTGCTCCACTCTCACCACCATCAGAAAGTATCTTCAAAGCTATCAGAGCAAAGAAAAAAAAGCGCCGCACCACCACCGGGTGGGCTCGAACCTCCAACATTTCGGTTAACAGCCCATCGCGCTAGCCAATTGAGCCACGGAGACAGTCGTGCTTCAGTCTCACCACCGTCAGAACATTTCTTCAGACTATCAGCCCAAAGAAAAAAAAGCGCCGCACCGCCACCGGGTGGGCTCGAACCTCCAACCTTTCGGTTAACAGCCGATCGCGCTAGCCAATTGCGCCAAGGAGACAGTCGTGCCCCATTCTCACCACCGTCATAACATTTCTCCAAAGCTATCAGCCCAAAGAAAAAAGAGCGACGAACCACCACCGGGTGGGCTCGAACCTCCAACCTTTCGGTTAACAGCCGATCGCGCTAGCCAATTGCGCCACGGAGACAGTCGTGCTCCACTCTCACCGCTATCAGAACATACCTTCAAAGCTATCAGCGCAAAGAAAAAAAGCGACACACCATCCACGGGTGGGCTCGAACCTCCAACTTTTCGGTTAACAGCCGATCGCGCATACCGATTGCGCCACGGAGGCAGTCCTGCCCAGCTCTTACCACCATCAGAACATATCTTCAAAGCTATCAGGCCAAAGAAAAAAAAGCGCCGCACCACCACCAGGTGGGCTCGAAACTCCAACCTTTCGGTTAACAGCCGATCGTGCTAGCCAATTGCGCCACGGAGACAGTCCTGCTCCACTTTCACCACCATCAGAACATATCTTCAAGGCTATCAGAGCAAAGAAAAAAAAGCGCAGCACCACCACCGGGTGAGCCCGAACCTCCAACATTTCGGTTAACAGCCGATCGCGCATACCGATTGCTCCACGGAGGCAGTCCTGCTCCACTCTTACCACCACCAGAACATATCTTCAAAGCTATCAGGCCAAAGAAAAAAAAGCGCCGCAGCACCACCGGGTGGGCTTGAACCTCCAATCTTTCGGTTAACAGCCGATCGCGCTAGCTAATTGCGCCACGGAGACAGTCCTGCTCCAATCTCACCACCATCAGAACATATCTTCAAAGCTATCAGCGCAAAGAAAAAAGCAACACACCATCCACGGGTGGGCTTGAAACTCCAACCTTTTGGTTAACAGCCGATCGCGCTAGCCAATTGCACCACGGAGACAGCCCTGCTCCACTCTCGCCACCATCAGAACATATCTTCAAAGCTATCAGCCCAAAGAAAAAAAAACGCAGCACCACCACCGGGTTGGCTCGAAACTCCAACCTTTCGGTTAACAGCCGATCGTGCTAGCCAATTGCGCCACGGAGACAGTCCTGCTCCACTCTCACCACCATCAGAAAGTATCTTCAAAGCTATCAGAGCAAAGAAAAAAAAGCGCCGCACCACCACCGGGTGGGGTCGAACCTCCAACATTTCGGTTAACAGCCCATCGCGCTAGCCAATTGTGCCACGGAGACAGTCGTGCTCCACTCTCACCACCATCAGAACATATCTTCAAAGCTATCAGCGCAAAGAAAAAAGCTACACACCATTCCCGGGACGGCTCGAACCTCCAACCTTTCGGTTAACAGCCGATCGCGCTAGCCAATTACGCCACGGAGACAGTCCTGCTATACTTTCACCACAAGCATAACATATCTTCAAAGCTATCGAACCAAAGAAAAAAAGTGCCGCACCACCACCGGGTGGGCTCGAACCTCAAACCTTTCGGTTAACAGCCCATCGCGCTAGCCAATTGCGCCACGGAGAGAGTCGTGCTTCGCACTCACCACCATCAGAACATATCTTCAAAGCTATCAGCGCAAAGAAAAAAGCAACACACCACTCCCGCGAGGGCTCGAACCTCCAACCTTTCGGTTAACAGCCAATCGCGCAAGCCAATTGCGCCACGGAGACAGTCCTGCTCCACTCTCACCACCATCAGAACATATCTTCAAAGCTATCAGCCCAAAGAAAAAAAGTGCCGCAGCACCACCGGGTGGGCTCAAACCTCCAGATTTCGGTTAACAGGCAATCGCGCTAGCCAATTGCGCCACGGAGACAGTCGTGCTTCCATCTCACCATCATCAGAACATATCTCCAAAGCTATCAGCGCAAAGAAAACAGCAACACACCACTCCAGGGAAGGCTCGAAACTACAACCTTTCGGTTAACAGCCGATACTGCGAGCCAATTGCGCCACGAAGACAGTAGCGCAGCACTCCCACCTCCGTCAGGACATTTCTTCAGAGCTATCAGCCCAAAGAAAAAGAAGCGCCGTACCACCACCGGGTGGGCTCGAACCTCCAAACTTTCGGTTAACAGCCGGATGCGCTAGCCAATTGCGCCATGGAGACAGTCGTGCTCCACTCTCACCACCGTCAGAACATTTCTTCGGAGCTATCAGCCCAAAGGAAAAAAAGCTCCGCACCACCACCGGGTGGGCTCGAACCTCCAACCTTTCGGTTAACAGCCCATCGCGCAAGCCAATTGCGCCAGGCAGACAGTCGTGCTCCACTCTCACCACCATCAGAACATATCTTCAAAGCTATCAGCGCAAAGAAAAAAGCAACACACCACTCCCGGGAGGGCTCGAACCTCCAACCTTTCGGTTAACAGCCGATCGCGCTTGCCAAATACGCCACGGAGACAGTCCTGCTGTACTCTCACCACCAGCATAACATATTTTCAAAGCTATCGGCCCAAAGAAAAAAAGCGCCGCACCACCCCGCGTGGGCTCGAACCTCCAACCTTTCGGTTAACAGCAGATCGCGTTAGCCAATTGTGCCACGGAGACAGTAGTGCTCCACTCTCACCACCGTCAGAACATTTCTTCAGACTATCAGCCCAAAGAAAAAAAAGCGCCGCACTGCCACCGGGTGGGCTCGAACCTCCAACCTTTCGGTTAACAGCCGATCGCGCTTGCCAATTGCGCCAAGGAGACAGTCGTGCCCCATTCTCACCACCGTCAGAACATTTTTCCAGACCTATCAGCCCAAAGAAAAAAGAGCGACGAACCACCACCGGGTGGGCTCGAACCTCCAACCTTTCGGGTAACAGCCGATCGCGCTAGCCAATTGCGCCACGGAGACAGTCGTGCTCCACTCTCACCGCTATCAGAACATACCTTCAAAGCTATCAGCGCAAAGAAAAAAAAAGCGACACACCATCCACGGGTGGGCTCGAAACTCTAACCTTTTCGTTAACAGCCGATCGCACTAGCCAATTGCACCACGGAGACAGTCCTGCTCCACTCTCACCACCATCAGAACATATCTTCAAAGCTATCAGCCCAAAGAAAAAAAAGCGCCGCACCACCACCAGGTGGGCTCTAAACTCCGATCTTTCGGTTAACAGCCGATCGTGCTAGCCAATTGCGCCACGGAGACAGTCCTGCTCCACTCTCACCACCATCAGAACATATCTTCAAAGCTATCAGAGCAAAGAAAAAAAAGCGCCGCACCACCACCGGGTGGGCTCGAACCTCCAACATTTCGGTTAACAGCCGATCGCGCATACCGATTGCGCCACGGAGGCAGTCCTGCTCCACTCTTACCACCATCAGAACATATCTTCAAAGCTATCAGGCCAAAGAAAAAAAAGCGCCGCAGCACCACCGGGTGGGCTCGAACCTCCAATCTTTCGGTTAACAGCCGATCACGCTAGCCAATTGCGCCACGGAGACAGTCCAGCTCCACTCTCACCACAGTCAGAACATATCTTCAAACCTATCAGCCCAAAGAAAAAAAAGCAACACACCACTCTCGGGAGGGCTCAAACCTCCAACCTTTCTGTTAACAGCCGTTCGCGCTAGCCAATTGCACCACGGAGACAGTCCTGCTCCACTCTCACCACCATCAGAACATATCTTCAAAGCTATCAGAGCAAAGAAAAAAAAGCGCCGCACCACCACCGGGTGGGCTTGAACCTCCAACATTTCGGTTAACAGCCGATCGCGCATACCGATTGCGCCACGAAGGCAGTCCTGCCCAGCTCTTACCACCATCAGAACGTATCTTCAAAGCTATCAGGCCAAAGAAAAAAAAGCGCCGCACCACCACCAGGTGGGCTCGAAACTCCAACCTTTCGGTTAACAGCCGATCGTGCTAGCCAATCGCGCCACGGAGACAGTCCTGCTCCACTTTCACCACCATCAGAACATAATTTCAAAGCTATCAGAGCAAAGAAAAAAAAAACGCCGCACCACCACCGGGTGGGCTCGAACCTCCAACATTTCAGTTAACAGCCGATCGCGCATACCGATTGCGCCACGGAGGCAGTCCTGCTCCACTCTTACCACCATCAGAACATATCTTCAAAGCTATCAGGCCAAAGAAAAAAAAAGCGCCGCAGCACCACCGGGTGGGCTCGAACCTCCAATCTTTCGGTTAACAGCCGATCGCGCTAGCCAATTGCGCCACGGAGACAGTCCTGCTCCAATCTCACCACCATCAGAACATATCTTCAAAGCTATCAGAGCAAAGAAAAAAGCAACACACCATCCACGGGTGGGCTTGAAACTCCAACCTTTTGGTCAACAGCCGATCGCGCTAGCCAATTGCACCACGGGGACAGCCCTGCTCCACTCTCGCCAGCATCAGAAGATATCTTCAAAGCTATCAGCCCAAAGAAAAAAAAGCGCCGCACCACCACCGGGTTGGCTCGAAACTCCAACCTTTCGGTTAACAGCCGATCGTGCTAGCCAATTGCGCCACGGAGACAGTCCTGCTTCACTCTCACCATCATCAGAAAGTATCTTCAAAGCTATCAGAGCAAAGAAAAAAAAGCGCCGCACCACCACCGGGTGGGCTCGAACCTCCAACATTTCGGTTAACAGCCCATCGCGCTAGCCAATTGAGCCACGGAGACTGTCGTGCTCCACTCTCAGCACCATCAGAAGATATCTTCAAAGCTATCAGCGCAAAGAAAAAAGCAACACACCACTCCCGGGAGGGCTCGAACCTCCAACCTTTCGGTTAACAGCCGATCGCGCTTGCCAAATACGCCACGGAGACAGTCCTGCTGTACTCTCACCACCAGCATAACATATTTTCAAAGCTATCGGCCCAAAGAAAAAAAGCGCCGCACCACCCCGCGTGGGCTCGAACCTCCAACCTTTCGGTTAACAGCAGATCGCGTTAGCCAATTGTGCCACGGAGACAGTAGTGCTCCACTCTCACCACCGTCAGAACATTTCTTCAGACTATCAGCCCAAAGAAAAAAAAGCGCCGCACTGCCACCGGGTGGGCTCGAACCTCCAACCTTTCGGTTAACAGCCGATCGCGCTTGCCAATTGCGCCAAGGAGACAGTCGTGCCCCATTCTCACCACCGTCAGAACATTTTTCCAGACCTATCAGCCCAAAGAAAAAAGAGCGACGAACCACCACCGGGTGGGCTCGAACCTCCAACCTTTCGGGTAACAGCCGATCGCGCTAGCCAATTGCGCCACGGAGACAGTCGTGCTCCACTCTCACCGCTATCAGAACATACCTTCAAAGCTATCAGCGCAAAGAAAAAAAAAGCGACACACCATCCACGGGTGGGCTCGAAACTCTAACCTTTTCGTTAACAGCCGATCGCACTAGCCAATTGCACCACGGAGACAGTCCTGCTCCACTCTCACCACCATCAGAACATATCTTCAAAGCTATCAGCCCAAAGAAAAAAAAGCGCCGCACCACCACCAGGTGGGCTCTAAACTCCGATCTTTCGGTTAACAGCCGATCGTGCTAGCCAATTGCGCCACGGAGACAGTCCTGCTCCACTCTCACCACCATCAGAACATATCTTCAAAGCTATCAGAGCAAAGAAAAAAAAGCGCCGCACCACCCCCGGGTGGGCTCGAACCTCCAACATTTCGGTTAACAGCCGATCGCGCATACCGATTGCGCCACGGAGGCAGTCCTGCTCCACTCTTACCACCATCAGAACATATCTTCAAAGCTATCAGGCCAAAGAAAAAAAAGCGCCGCAGCACCACCGGGTGGGCTCGAACCTCCAATCTTTCGGTTAACAGCCGATCACGCTAGCCAATTGCGCCACGGAGACAGTCCAGCTCCACTCTCACCACAGTCAGAACATATCTTCAAACCTATCAGCCCAAAGAAAAAAAAGCAACACACCACTCTCGGGAGGGCTCAAACCTCCAACCTTTCTGTTAACAGCCGTTCGCGCTAGCCAATTGCACCACGGAGACAGTCCTGCTCCACTCTCACCACCATCAGAACATATCTTCAAAGCTATCAGAGCAAAGAAAAAAAAGCGCCGCACCACCACCGGGTGGGCTTGAACCTCCAACATTTCGGTTAACAGCCGATCGCGCATACCGATTGCGCCACGAAGGCAGTCCTGCCCAGCTCTTACCACCATCAGAACGTATCTTCAAAGCTATCAGGCCAAAGAAAAAAAAGCGCCGCACCACCACCAGGTGGGCTCGAAACTCCAACCTTTCGGTTAACAGCCGATCGTGCTAGCCAATCGCGCCACGGAGACAGTCCTGCTCCACTTTCACCACCATCAGAACATAATTTCAAAGCTATCAGAGCAAAGAAAAAAAAAACGCCGCACCACCACCGGGTGGGCTCGAACCTCCAACATTTCAGTTAACAGCCGATCGCGCATACCGATTGCGCCACGGAGGCAGTCCTGCTCCACTCTTACCACCATCAGAACATATCTTCAAAGCTATCAGGCCAAAGAAAAAAAAAGCGCCGCAGCACCACCGGGTGGGCTCGAACCTCCAATCTTTCGGTTAACAGCCGATCGCGCTAGCCAATTGCGCCACGGAGACAGTCCTGCTCCAATCTCACCACCATCAGAACATATCTTCAAAGCTATCAGAGCAAAGAAAAAAGCAACACACCATCCACGGGTGGGCTTGAAACTCCAACCTTTTGGTCAACAGCCGATCGCGCTAGCCAATTGCACCACGGGGACAGCCCTGCTCCACTCTCGCCAGCATCAGAAGATATCTTCAAAGCTATCAGCCCAAAGAAAAAAAAGCGCCGCACCACCACCGGGTTGGCTCGAAACTCCAACCTTTCGGTTAACAGCCGATCGTGCTAGCCAATTGCGCCACGGAGACAGTCCTGCTTCACTCTCACCATCATCAGAAAGTATCTTCAAAGCTATCAGAGCAAAGAAAAAAAAGCGCCGCACCACCACCGGGTGGGCTCGAACCTCCAACATTTCGGTTAACAGCCCATCGCGCTAGCCAATTGAGCCACGGAGACAGTCGTGCTCCACTCTCAGCACCATCAGAAGATATCTTCAAAGCTATCAGCGCAAAGAAAAAAGCAACACACCATTCCCGGGACGGCTCGAACCTCCAACCTTTCGGTTAACAGCCGATCGCGCTAGCCAATTACGCCACGGAGACAGTCCTGCTATACTTTCACAACAAGCATAACATATCTTCAAAGCTATCGAACCAAAGAAAAAAAAGCGCCGCACCACCCCGGGTGGGCTCGAACCTTTAACCTTTCGGTTAACAGCAGATCGCGCTAGCCAATTGTGCCACGGAGACAGTAGTGCTTCAGTCTCACCACCGTCAGAACATTTCTTCAGACTATCAGCCCAAAGAAAAAAAAGCGCCGCACCGCCACCGGGTGGGCTCGAACCTCCAACCTTTCGGTTAACAGCCGATCGCGCTTGCCAATTGCGCCAAGGAGACAGTCGTGCCCCATTCTCACCACCGTCAGAACATTTTTCCAGACCTATCAGCCCAAAGAAAAAAGAGCGACGAACCACCACCGGGTGGGCTCGAACCTCCAACCTTTCGGGTAACAGCCGATCGCGCTAGCCAATTGCGCCACGGAGACAGTCGTGCTCCACTCTCACCGCTATCAGAACATAACTTCAAAGCTATCAGCGCAAAGAAAAAAAAAGCGACACACCATCCACGGGTGGGTTCGAAACTCCAACTTTTTCGTTAACAGCCTATAGCGCTAGCCCATTGTGCCACGGAGACAGTAGTGCTCTCCTCTCACCGCCATCAGAACATTTTTTTAGAGCTATCAGCCCAAAGAAAAAAAAGCGCCGCCCCACCACCGGGTGGGCTCGAACCTCCAAAATTTCGGTTAATAGCCGATCGCGCTGGCCAATTGCGCCACGGAGACAGTCGTGCTCCACTCTCACCGCCGTCAGAACATATCTTCAAAGCTAGCAGCCCGAAGAAAAAAAAGCAACACACAGCTCCCGGGAGGGCTCGAACCTCCAACCTTTCGGTTAACAGCCGATCGCGCTAGCCAATTTCGCCACGGAGACAGTCCTGCTCCACTCTCACCACCATTAGAACATATCTTCAAAGCTATCAGAGCAAAGAAAAAAAGCGCCGCACCACCACGGGGTGGGCTCGAACCTCCAACCTTTCGGTTAACAGCCGATCGCGCTAGCCAATTGTGCTACGGAGACAGTACTGCTCCACTCTCACCACCATCAGAACATATCTTCAAAGCTATCAGCCCAAAGAAAAAAAAGCAACACACCACTCTCGGGAGGGCTCGAACCTCCAACCTTTCTGTTAACAGCCGATCGCGCTAGCCAATTGCGCCACGGAGACAGTCGCGCTCCATTCTCACCACCGTCAGAACATTTCTCCAAAGCTATCAGCGCAAAGAAAAAGGGCTCT